>NC_064618.1:327096544-328346544 GCF_023898315.1 Schistocerca nitens | reverse complement strand
AGCTAGACAGGCTTACAAGAGACACTGCAAAATGCACCTGTGCAAAGCTTCAACGGATTTTCACTGTGGTTTTTATTTAGCAACCGATCGGAAGCTGGAAAAAAAAATAGCCCTCGTATATTAGGTATTAGGTAGATCGCGGTGACCCCTTAAAGCTACTGGCTTTGTGCAAATAATGCGGTTTCATGTGTTGGAAGTTTAATTATTGTTTCATCATTACAAATTAGATCTGATTGACATCCACCGTTTATCATCCAGTGCTTGTTAAAGGTCTCTTCCAGGCGTTCCCATTACAATTACATAGTCTCGTAACCGAGTTCGTCCTAATACTTTCTTTATCTCGTGAATCATCCGTTAGGACGTTCCCGGTCTTTTCTTATCCCAAGGAAACAATGCAGAATTCGCTTAGTCTATGTGCCATAATTTACTAACGCTAAGTGCTCACTTAGTTCCACTTCAGTTTCACAACAGTCGCTAACTTACGGCTGCTCAGCTCCGCTCGAGTGAGAGGTAGCTGATTCGGATCCTGGTGGGGAAACACATTTTCTTCGTTACTACACTGACCGGCTCGAAAAATGCAACACATAATAAATAATGTGCATGTATATAGTCAATCAAAGTGTAGCAGGTTATCTCTTTTTTTAGACTGGGTATGTTATTGGCGTTGATTTGCCAGAAAACAATGAAGCGGCGATTGTTTTTAGCACTAACTTTAATTGTTTTTCTCCCGTACAACATGAAACACACATCATTGAACGTGAGACAATAATTTGTTTCCTCGCTAGTACAATCTAATGTAGTACCTTGTACTGCTCCTCTTTCCATCACGTTACGTGTGTCTGTAGGAACTTTGTGACTATCATAATCAGCGCCCTGGAGTAAACACGCCGTGAAGCCACGAAATGCTACACCTTCCACGATTTCAAGGTACAGGGAAACTGGAGGGTGCGCAAGAAACCAGGATCAGGCGCTAGAAGAGCAATATTCGAAAGAGGTTGCCAGTTCTCCCAACTACAAATACTTCACAACGGCATCAACACTGCCGTTGAAGTACGAAAAGCAATCAAGATCTACAGGTCAATATTAGAGAGAGAATCGTCCGACGAAGACTGGGAGAAGTCAATCTTCAGTCCAGAATATCTGCAAGTTGCTCAGAACACGCCAGAGAGGATCTCAGCTCGACTACGTTTCGGAAGGAAATATCCCGGCAGGAGAGTACAATAATGGGAGCAAGTGATGTTCACCGATGAGTTGCGATTTGATCTGAGATCACCTGACGGTATACGGCGGGTGTGGAGCAAGATTGCTCAAGAGAAGACGATTGCTCAAGAGGACAATGCGGCATTAATCTGGAGCATACCCAAAGACTGGATGCCGTGACTGGCGCAAGAGGAAATAAGATTCACTTCTGAAAATGTGAAGAGAGGTCTGTGAAATGAATAGTGAAGAGCAGAAAGCCAAAAGAGAGATGCATTACCATTCGTAAGCTTTCTCAAAGTTTTCTTGAAGTGTTAATCCATTCGTGTTACTTCCGCATTTTTTTATTTATAATCGCCTTTCTTCATTGTTTGCACCTAGGTGGGATCGTACCACGTTATTTTACCATAAAATAGTAGATTAGTGTCATAAAAGTCGCTAGGATTTAAAATTAAAAATTTAAAATATACACTGCTGGCCACCGTAAATGCAACACCCTGAAGGAAGCATCCGAATGAAGTGAAATTTACACCGTGAGTTTGCAACGATGAGATATGCAACTGATTAGAATTACAGCGCAGACGCACATCACGCGCGCCTGTGGCGCCACCTCATAGCGCCATTTAAGGCTTGGCGATTTCGACAAGTGTACGTTCGGCACGTGTGTTTACCTTGTGGTTGTTTCACAAGACGATCAGTTATGCCTCGTAGACAACAGCGAACATCTTTTGATCAAGTATCCGAGTTCGACAGAGGAAGGATAGTGGCTTACCGAGATTGTGGATTATCATACAGAGAAATCGCTAGTCGTGTTAGACGAAACCAAACAACTGTAATGCGGATATGTGACCGTTGGATGCAGGAGGGTACGACGGACCGACGTGGTCGATCGCATTAACCTCGGTGCACCACTGCACGTGCTGATAGGCGAATTGTGCGCATGGCAGTGACGGATCGCTGAGTGACATCCCGAACCATAGCCCAGCACATTGCGTCTGTAACGCATCATCCAGTGTCTGCGCGTACCATTCGACGCCGTTTACAGCAGAGTGGTCTGTCCGCAAGACGTCCATTGCTTCGTCTACCACTGACGCAGAACCACAGACGTCTCCGTCGCCAATGGTGTAATGACAGATGGATGTGGACGGCAGAATGGAATGACGTTGTCTTTACTGACGAGGCACGCTTCTGTCTGCGGCACCACGATGGTCGGATTCGAGTGTGGAGACACCGTGGAGAGAGGATGCTGGACAGCTGCATTATGCACCGCCACACTGGTCTTGCACCGGGTATTATGGTATGGGGCGGTATTGGATATTACTCTCGCACGCCTCTAGTACGCATTGCCGGTACTTTAAATAGCCGGCGCTACATATCCGAGGTGCTGGAGCCAGTTGTCCTTCCTTATCTTCAGGGCTCGGCCACAGCCATGTTTCAACAGGATAATGCGCGACCACACGTGGCACGCATTGTCCAAAGGTTCTTCGTCAATAACCAGATTGAATTGTTTCCCTGGCCGGCTCGCTCTCCGGATATTTCTCCGATAGAAAACATGTGGTTCAAAAATGGGTCAAATGGCTCTGAGCACTATGGGACTCAACTGCTGTGGTCATAAGTCCCCTAGAACTTAGAACTACTTAAACCTAACTAACCTAAGGACAGCACACAACACCTAGCCATCACGAGGCAGAGAAAATCCCTGACCCCGCCGGGAATCGAACCCGGGAACCCGGGCGTGGGAAGCGAGAACGCTACCGCACGACCACGAGATGCGGGCTAAAACATGTGGTCCATGGTTGCTCAACGAGTGAACCAGATTACATCCCCAGCTGCCACACCAGATGATCTTTGGCAACGTGTGGAAGCTGCTTGGGCTGCTGTACCCCAGGAACACATCCAACGTCTCTTTGACTCAATGCCGAGACGTGTGGCAGCGGTGATCTCCAACAATGGCGGCTACTCTGGCTACTGATTCTGTCACAGACGTCTGTAAACGTAATCATTTGATACTTGGTCAACATGTTATCTACAAAATAAATTTTGTTGTGCTACCTCTTGTCTTTCTTGGTGTTGCATTTACGGTGGCCAGCAGTGTATATTTTTAAGACACTGAAGTGTTGCGCTTCTCTTGCGGTAAGAAGAGGAGAGGTGATGGTGCACACATACTGGTAACCAAAATTCGTGCATATTCTCGGAACAATTCAAATCTTCTCAGTAGCTTCTCGTGAACTAAGCACAAAGGACATGTGACATTGTCGATGGTAATACTTTCTTTGGATGGGGACGTGAAGCTCGGAGGTTTCCTTGTATGCTTAAAAGGCGGTCGAAAGAAAGCAACACCACATCACCTTCTCTAGCACAGTTTCGATCAACAATTGAGAAATCCTGGGTCTGCCCCAAAAACTCATTTTCAGAATCTGGGACAGAATTAGTTTTATACAGGGTACATCATAATTAATAGCTGAAACTGACTGATATAGGTGAAAGTATACGATAGCAGAAAAAAAAACATTCCCGTAGTAAACATGGGTCCGCATACGAGCTGTTTGCAAAATAAAGAGTCGAATGTGAGGTTGCAGACCACGACTGACTTCTATATCAAATATTGCCTTAGTTAGCACAAACGTGATTTGAAATTAAACTTTGCGATTAGGTCACCGTATAAATGGGATAAAATTTCGCCCGTGGTCTACGTTAGCAAGAAATACAATACTACTTCAGCACGTTACGCGTTACAATTTACTGTACACTAGTATCTGTATAGATCGTGTTTTACAAGTCTTCGTTCCATTTGAAACCAATACTGCAGTCGTATCTGGGATGAATTACGAAATTTTTCAAGCGCCCTAGGATCATATCGTAAGTATTGACAAGATTGTACATCTCGACACTCCATTTCTTCAACTGTATCAACGGGAATGCTGTAGACTTCACTATTTGGACGGTCCCGCACAGAAGAATTCAGATAATTGAAGTGAGGTGATCTCGACGGCCAAGGGACAAGCCCTGCTGGACCTATCCATCTTGATGCGTTAGATGTTGTCTTACGTCAGCAGCGAAATATACAGGTTAGGGATGGTAGTTATCGCTGAAACACCGGTTTTCGATTACACCAGTTCTTTTCGTCTCCAGATTTACCTGACTGTTAAAACCGCTCAAAATAACCCATATGTGAAATAACCCATTTTCGGTTTTTAAATGTTATTACTTCCAGTAACAAAAGTAAGCTTGGGACAAAGACTTTAAATCCTAGCGGAGTGAAGGAGTAGGAGATCCCGAACGATACTGGGTTAAGCCTGCGACAGATATCGGTTTTATTGTCTCCCGCAAAAATTGCGAAGATGAAGGAGATGGGCGTGGCGGCAGCGGCAGCGACAGCGAAAGGTCGTAGGCTGACGACTTCCCTGCATCGCCTCTTTTGGTTGATGCCAATTTTTCACCCTAAAGCAAGCACAAAATTAAGGGTTCAGTTATTATCCCAAGTTTATATAATAGATATGTCAACCAAGTTTACCTTCCCATCCAAGGAACATTGTGGATGATATCGCCTTATATGACATTACTAATTTGTTGTGCCTCCTCTCGTTTTCAGTCTTTTAAGGCAAATGTAGCACTGTACTTCATCGCTACCAGAGTTCACAAAATACTTCCAAACTAGGTATGGTACCATTCTCCATCCAAGGACGACAGCGAAAACTACCAAATGGGTGCAAAGCTTCCACACTGCACGTACACACTTACAACAAAACTTTTAAAATGAGGTATAAAGAACACCAGCCCTTCAAAATTTGCAGAACACCTTCGGCAAGGAAACCACCACCCTATGACAACTGAAAAGGACGTGAAAATATTCAGATTCAGTAACAAGAAACATCTCCTTACCTTACAAGAGAACATCCAATTCCAATAGGCAGAAATAGGGAATAAATACATAATAAAAGACCAAACATAAGCAACCAAACATTATTTATGCTGATACAATACATTGCAGCTAAAGAACAATCCCCCAGATACCACAAAATAATGTCACAAACTAGGCGTCATTCCCACCTTAGATCGCCTGTCACACTATCATAGAAAAGCAATAATTTACATACACAGAAGTTGGGATGTGTTAGCTCCACACACACACACACACACACACACACACACACACACACACACACACTTGTCGAAAAAAATAAACACACACACACACAGAGAGAGAGAGAGAGAGAGAGAGAGAGCTAAAACCTACCACATTCCCGTACCGTTCATGATCCCAGAAAACTAAGTTGTAAGAGAAAAATCAGATTCTCACAGTGACTACTGGAGATGCTTTAAAAGAAAGCGAACCGCGTTTGGTCTTCAAAAGGTTCAAATGGCTCTGAGCACATCTGATATCAATCCCTTAGAATTTAGAACTACTTAAACCTGCCCGATGCAGGATTCGAGCCTGCGACCGTAGCGGTCGCGCGGTTCCAGACTGAAGCGCCTAGAACCGCTCGGCCACAGCGGCCGGCGTTTGGTCTTCATAAGACTTTGCCGGCCGAAGTGGCCGAGCGGTTCTAGACGCTACAGTCTGGAACCGCGCGACCACTACGGTCGCAGGTTCGAATCCTGCCTCGGGCATGGATGTTTGTGATGTCCTTAGGTTAGTTAGGTTTAAGTAGTTCTAAGTTCTAGGGGACTGATGACCTGAGAAGTTAAGTCCCATAGTGCTCAGAGCCATTTGAACCATTTGAATCATAAGACTTTCATTACAGTTGAAAAAGACTGTATTTAACATGTATAACTTGTTAATTGAAAAGTTTACGATTGAAATATATTTCCTCTACCTACGACAATGCTTCTTAATGAAGCCGGTGGCAGCTCATAACCACATATTGACCACTATTTCACAAAGTGCTCCTTTACTGGCACTGTCGAATACTTTCACCCACGTCAATAAGTATTGCTATTAATTTTGATATTCAGTATATATTTCATGGGATCTCTTAGACTAAGAAACCAAAGCTGACATCAGAATGATAAATGCATTGGTGTTACGCGAAATTTCAAAGCTGAAATATGATTGCCAGTCGCTGGCTGTTAGTTACGACTTCTTCCGACGAACGGCGCTGGTGCTGTATTGGACTTCCGGCGGCGCCCGAAGTGCCTCACAGCATGCATATTGGAGTTAACAGCGTCCACAGTGAATGAGTCAGCCGGCATACCCGAATAAAGGTAATCTACGGCCGTGAGTCAGACGGAATAACGCCGAGGACACGTTCCTAGGCGGCTGCCGCTGTGTGGACACAATGATAACGCGCCGGGCACGTTTGGAGGAAGAGACGCCAGGAAGCTGTGACCCGTGACAGCTGCCTGCACTGTTCAGACTGCCAGGCAGACGTGCGAAGGAGAGTATGATATGCCTTGGAATTCACCTTCAGGCAACATTCTGCATTCTGTAAGACAGAGCCTTATTTTGAATTATTTGTAATGTATTTCTCAGCCTCGTGTCATACAGACATTATTACGTTTCGGCTCCTTAGCAAGTCATCATCTGACGATCTGCTAAAAAGAATTAGAAAGGGAGAAAGTAAAATACTAGGAAATTAGATACCACATCAAACTAACTTCGGTACGCAAGATCATGCAATGGAGGATGAAGCAGCGGGCGAGCTGGGGGCGGGGAGGATGGGAGGAGCGTGCAAGCAGAGAGCAAGCCCTGTGTCCTAACACAGTGCAGCCAACATACCTGAGCTCTGACTTCGTATAAAGCGTAGTAAGGCGCTCATTTATTCAGCATTTTCATCTCCTCAAGTATATTCAGCCTTTTGTGAATTGCTACGCTTATTTACTTTTTAGAGAATTTATTCTAACCATTTTCAGCCTATCGATACAACCTATTTAGGAAACTGAAACTTCCTGGCAGATTAAAACTGTGTGCCAGACCGAAACTCGAACTCGGGACCTTTGCCTTTCGCGGGCAAGTGCTCTACCAACTGAGCTACCAAAGCACGACTCACGCCCCGTCCTCACAGCTTTACTTCTGCCAGTACATCTCCTACCTTCCAAACTTAACAGAAGCTCTCCTGCGATACCTTGCAGAACTAGAACTCCTGAAAGAAAGGAGTGCTAGTTCTGCAAGCTATCGCAGGAGGTGTGAGTGTGAGGACAAGGGGGGATGGTCTGCAATCTGCAGTCCAGTCACATGAGTCCATTTGTTCGGCTACAGAACGCTGCTGACGACCATTTGCTCTGAAGGGATCATAGACCGTCAACAGCAAGAAACAGTTATCCTTGGCCAAAACGAACTCATTGCCTGCTCGAAAAAGGGCCCGCCATCCTCTTCAGGGATGGGACGAAAATTTAAAAAAATAATTATGATTTTGTGAGCCATTAATTGACCCTGTTTTGTGTCCGTTCTGGTTACCTGATCTCGAACCTGTTGAACATATCTGTGACCCCATCTTGTGAGGCGTGCGGGCGTTGTACTCTGCTCTGATCAATTCCCACGAGCTGTGAGCGACAGTGGAGCCATTATTGGTCTTAATGCTTCCTCAATGCCTCCGATGTCTCGTGTAGTCCATGCCACGCATCGTCGCCCCCCTCAGAAAGGTGAAAGGGACTACTTGATCGCTACTAGGTGGGTGTTTCTAATTCATCTTCGTGAGTGTCATGTCGAATGGTGAACAAGTCGAACTCATTTCCAATAGGCTCTGACTGTCTACACTATTTGCCTCTACATTTGTTTGGATCTAATACTGAATCACTACTCTCTTCGAACGAGTTGATGGGAAAAATTCTCATCATTGATGATTGGACATCAAAGTGATAAAAGTAATGCTCCGTAGTTCCCAGTCACAACGTTGTGTGGTACATTGACCAAACAAAACTGTCTCAAACATCGCAAATCACTATTCACCTCTTCAGTGGTCCGCAGAGGTGAAAGTTAAGCAGCTGTATGGGGGCCAATGTTGCGACGCTACCTCCGTCGTAGAGCCTCAACTTGGCTCCAAGGTACTTCCATGTCATTGATCTACTGGAGAAGTGTCGTAAACTGTCCGCAGGCAGCACTAATGTGCATCACATCCGTATTGCGTGGTTTGCAGGAGCTTCAAGTACATTTCTTATACGCAGGGACCAGTGCCTTGGAGTGACTATGATGAAAAGTAATTAGAGCCAGTACCATAATACGAATCATCCGTCATGTAATAACGAATGTCTTTTAGCATTCTTGGTACCGTATTCCCTTGATTGTCTCTCCACGGGCGGAAAGACTGGGTAATCGTCTGTGCTATAAAGCAATTTAGACTAGGTAAATTAGAATGAACCTGACCGAGTGTCCTACTTACCCAAGGCCGCGTATGACGTCGGCGCTGCAGGTGGACCACTGGGTCTCGCCGGTGGTGCCGCGGGACGGCGACATGATGAACCCCTCCTTGGGACAGCTGTTGCTGGTGCCGTCGTGGTGCATGCCCAGGCTGTCCGACACAGTGAAGCCAAACACTTCAGAAACAAATGAGTTACTATTGATGACACATGTGTCAGATTCACAAGAGAATTTCAAAGGATTAAATAGGTAAAAATGTCATATCTTCGCCGAAATTCATACCTACTGCAAAGGCTGTTTGTAATGTGGTATAATACAAGAAATTTGTCAAGTAAAAGACTGCCAACTACTAATGCTTGGTAGTCCACAGCGAAAAACACCTGTACAGAGGGTGATGATTCTGTTCAGACAGATGGTCAGAAGATAAGGTAAGCAACACCTTGACAGACAAAAGGTTCGTGATGTTGCAGTTTTAATAGGCAGCAGTGTATATTGCACGAAAAACAGAGAGCGACAGTGTTCCGTGTGTATAATTTGTAAAGAGAGCACCAGAACTAGAAATAATGACAGAATTTGTAGGATGCCCATCACTGGCAGCTTCTGGGAGAGAGAAACTTGTTGCATGTTTTGTTGAATGGAGACAGATAACAAGTAGGCAACACTGTAAAACATTCTGTCTCTGTTCACAAAACGTATTCGTCTTATTACTTCCTTACCACTTGAAGATGTGGACCACTCTAACGATGAGAAAATGAAATAAATTTTGGAATAAGATATTTGCTGTCCTAACGTCATAGCATGATTAGTTAGGCATGTGAAGATTGAGGAATGTTTTGACAAGTATAGTTCTATGTGGGCTAATAGAACTTGGGTTTTCGACAAGATGACTGAAATTTAGGAGGAATCTTGAGTCAGTGGTTAATTCGATAAAACGCAGAATGTTGTGGCCATGCATAGAGGCAGATGTCATGTAGGTGAATGATTACAAAGCAGTTAACGTCGAGAGCAGAAATGGTTAAGGTGAAGGGGAGAATAAGTGGCATAGAAAATACATTCAATGCAGGCTTATAATGTTAACGCAATACATAAGCATTAAATTTAAGTGGAATCGATGACGCAAAATCCATGGTCAGTTGAAACAAAATCACCAGTAATTCATTACTTCTATTCCTCACTGTGCAAAGCGGCTGATATTTGTTTCTTGATTCGCCATTCTCTTATAACTAACGCTAATGTTCCGAATGCGTCTTACTCTCTGCTCCTTTAAGTCTAATGTCTTTCAGTATAACCGCTCCAGCCACGCAAGCTTACTGCAGCAAGTTTCGGCTGACCAATGAGCTCAGTGCTAAGGCCCTCATGAACATGAATATGGGCTTCATTTTCATATTATTTTTTTGTATTTATTATCAAGTTCTGTGAGACCATGCGAACCAAAGCTGCTTGATCTCTGAAAGGGTCAGTACATAGCTTACATAATGCTGATTAGAAAATTTATAAACAAAGTAACTAAAAAATTAATGAAACAGGAAAGAAATCTTGAGAGTGTTCACGAACAAATAAAAGTTATCAACTACTGAGAGGACCCCCTGTACAGAACAGGAGTGTGCGACAAGGAATCCCTTCGGCTTAGGGTTTATCATTCAATTTTTTTTCACTTCTATTGGAACACTGTTGAACATTAAACCTGTTGAATAGCGCACACCCTTCTGTACAATGCTTAAGGAACTGTTACCCAGATGAAAATCATTTAATGCTTAGGGTTTGCTGAACGAATATTTCAGTTTCTTCTCAGTGACTCAATACTGTCAGCAAGAAATCTCATGATGCAGTGTATCTGTATAGGGATGGCAGGGTCAGTGTAATGGCCTACATGAAGCTCAAAAACTAATACAGCAGATCGGTCCGATTGCCCTTTTCTAGATTAAGAATATGGCTGGTGGGTGCAGAGTGTAATATTTATGTGAAATTAGCGTTAATACAAATGTAGTATTGTGCAATAGGTAACAGACCCTATTGCTGGGAGATTCTTTTACAAGCTGGTGACGTTCAGGTGCCCAGTTGCGGTGTCAAAACAAACCTGGAGACAATTAAGTCGCTTCCCATTGGCTGAAAGAAGCCGAACCGTATTTGGTAGCAAGGAAACTCCTGGCTTCTGATTCGCCGAAAAGTTTGAGAGCAGAACATGGCGTGGACAAGGGGGGGGGGGGGGGCGGGGAGGGCAGGCGAGTTTCGGCGGCCACAGTAAGCGGTCGTGAACTAAAGCTCCTGGTAGAGAAGTTCGGTAAATATGTTGATAACCTCTTGCGAAGTGTTAACTGCGTCACGACACGATGGTGCGTTACTGAAGTCTGGTGGTGATGGCCAAAGTGAACGGTTTCGTATGAGATGGCTGTAGACGACTTTTAAGAAATGTTGTGTTATTAGAGTCGAGTGCGATCGTAGTAACAAGTATAGCGCTATTGTAAGCGTAGTGAAGCACCACTGGATCTGTGTAGTGGCAAGTTACAGAAATGACAGATTGTGTAATCATTAGTGTAATCATTTTGTGTGCTGTCGCAAGGCATCCCTAAGATAACACTGAAGTTCCCTTTACTGCAAAACAGCTCCTCCTATTCTTATAGCTTAACTTAGCAGCGCCACATTGAAAACCGAGCAATTTCCAGGAGCTCTCTTATGCAGAGAAGAGGACATCAATATCTACTGTCTCTAAGACACGCCAGCTGAGAAATATTGCTATATGTGCCTGATGTTGTACACCTAAAACTACAGCCTTCGTATGCACAGTCAGTCTGTTACAATGCATTTACCGAGGTTACGTCCTAACGGAGGAGGTGTAAGAGGTTTGCCTCAAAATGTGATACCAAGTAAGCAAAGGAAACAAGACTTCCTCCAAATATGTGTTTCAGAGACAGTGGGGTCACAGTGAGGTGACACGAGTCCTGGGACAGCAGTATACACATGGAGATGGCGGTAGTATCGCCTATACAAGGTATAAAGGGCAGTGCATTTGTGGAGCTGTCACTTGTACTCAGGTAATTCATTTCAAGAAGTTTCCGACGTGATTATAGCCGCACGACGGGAATTAGCAGGTTTGGACGCGGAATGGTAGTTTGAAATCGTTAGGGAGTTCAATATTCCGATATCCACAGTGTCAAGAGTGTGCTGAGAATACTAGATTACAGGCACGGACAACGCAGTGATCAACGGCTGCCGCTTGAAGACATCAGTGGCGTTTGCTTAACACTAACAGACAAGTAATAGTGGGTGAAGTAGCCAAAGAAATCACTGTGGAGCGTAAGCCGATCATATTCATTAGGACAGTGCGATGAAATTTAGCGTCAACGAGCTGTGGCAGCAGACCACCGACGCGAGTGCCTTTGCTAGGATCACATTACCTGCAGCACCTCTCTTGGGTTCGTGACCATATGGGTTGGACCCTGGACGACTGGAAAACAGTAGGCTGGTCAAATGGGTCCCGATTTCAGTTGGTAAGAGCTGATGGTAGAGTTCAAGTATGGCGCAGACCCCACGAAGTCATGGACCAAAGTTGCCAGAAAGGCACTGTGCAAAATGGTGGTGGCTCCGTAATAATATGAGCTGTGTTTGCATAGTATGGACTTGATCCATTGGTCCAACTGAGCTGATCATTCACTGCAAAAGTTTATGTTCTACTACTTCGAAACCATTTGCATCCATTCACGGACTTCATGTTCCCACTGACGAAATTTTTATGGATGACAATGCACCATGTCACCGGGTCAGGAGATTGGTTTGAAGAACATTCTGGACAATTCGAGCGAATGATTTGACCATCCAGATCGCCCGACATGAATCCCACATAACATTTACAGGACACAATCGAGAGGTTAGTTCGTGCACAAAATACTGCACCGGCAAATTATCGATGGCTTCAGAGACATCATGGCTCAATATTTCTGCAGGGAGCTTCCAGCGAATTGTTTAGTCTATGCCTCATCAAGATGCTACCCTACGAAGGACAAAAGGGAATAAGACACGATAACAGGAAGTCCCCATGATTTTTGTTATCTCGGTGTATTCTTATAATGAAGACAGCAGCATTCAGTTTTAGCAAAAGATCTTGAACATACTTCTAGGAAAAGACGATACGTCTTTCCTCTGTGTAGATTCACGCGCTGCGTTTTTCAGAGGGCTGGACGTAAAACTGACTATAATGTTGTGCTGTTTGTGTTAGAGGCAACGCTCAAGCTACCCAGGGACAGACAGGGAATGTACAGTCAGTCATCTCGCTGGACAACTTACCTTTAGTCGCCTTTCAGAGGTCAGTTGCCGATGTAGGTCCGAAGCAATCAACGCAAGAGTGTTGTTCATCAGCATCAACAGGTTACGAAATTTTGCAGTCACTAAACAGCAGTTAACGTTAAGCAAGAATGCCTCTATAGGGGAACGTTTTTGGAGATTGTGTGCTTCTCGTAGCATGCGAAAAGAGATCAGTATGCAACAGCAACAAAAGTTGCTGGAAGATAATTCTATTGACAAACAAGGTGTATGGACACACCCATGGTAAATGTAACGGGCTTCAGCTACTGCCTACAGGCGACTCAAGACATTGTTACTGAACACAGTGGCAGTCAGCGGGAGTTCGCTCCACGAATGGCAGAGTTGCCGTCCAGCCAGATTTGAAAACCCGTAGTCTAGCTGGTGTCTTCACATCTACGACACAGCAGCTAGAGTAAGTGCCACAATTGTCACTGTGTCAACTCGCCACCATGCATCGGCTGGTAATGAAGTGCTCTGAAGCAGTAGGATAATAGTCTGACTGACAATATTTCACTTGTCTCAAAGTAATAACTAAAAGCCTGTAAATTGATTTGAGATACTTGTTGACGTTATGGATGCACTACTGCTTGCTTAATTATATTGTGTGATGAAAAATTGACTGATTCAGAATGACACTTATAAAGTACAACTGAAATCGATCTAACTATGGTCCAAACGAAGTTCAGGGACTCCATAATTAAAGTTCCAGTTTCAAAACGCTGGAGAAAGACAACCACTGCTGAAAAAGACGTCAAATTTGAACAGAATATTATTGGCGCAGTTGGAAACGTCATGGAACCAGAAAAGTTTAGCGGAAAGTTGACCAATAGGTTGCGCTGTAAGCATCAGAAAATACACACCAACAGACGCGCGGAACACAGCTGTTCCTCTGTTTGCGTCCGAGAGCCAACTTGACAGTCTCCGTGAAGGATCGCGCGCTGCTGGGAAAGCTCCTTTACAAGAATGATGACTGTGTGCCAGTAGCCCTGCACAAGTTCCAGACACTCGAGGGTGAAAAAAAAGACACTAGTCCGATGTGTCTACGGGTCTGGAGAAAATACGAAATTCGAAAAAAGTTCTTTTGATGTGCAATGTGTCAGGGGGAAGAATCAATTGATCCGATGTCTGCCGAAGACGTGGCCACAGCGTTGCAGGAGGGTCGAGCGGTGGTGTGCAAAAGCATGCAAATCACGGGGAATTATCAGAACGTTGGATATGCCTATGAGCGTGGTCATAAAACTCTACGACACGTCCTACATTGCAATCCACACAAAATCAGTCATATACAGGTGTTGCTTCCTGCTGACCTGCCAGCAAGAAAAACGTTCGCTCTGGAATTTCTTGCTTGCATGGAAGTGGACATTAAATGACCGTGCAACATTCTGTGGACAGACGAAGCCCGTTTCTATCGCTAAGGACATGTTCATACACAGAATTCCAGAATATGTCCAACGGAAAATCCGAACGCAAACATACCGATACAACTTCTTTCTGCAGAGGTGACTGTGTGGTGCATGTTGACACCATCGTTTATACATCTACATCAACATTTATACTCCGCAAGCCACCCAACGGTGTGTGGCGGAGGACACTTTACGTACCACTGTCATTACCTCTCTTTCCTGTTCCAGTCGCGTATGGTTCGCGGGAAGAACGACTGCCGTATTTTTTCCGTGGAAATGAGTCCTGCCGGTCCTGTTACTTTCACCATCATCGGTAAATACTATGAGAGTCTTCTGCACGCCAACGTCATTCCAATCTTCCAACAGCGTGGATGTGTGAGTAGGATCATTGCACAACCAGAGAAATGACGGCTCCAGAGGCATTTCGGAAGTGCTAGAATCATCAGCCGCGATTTCTCAGCAGCCTGGCCGTCCGGTTCACCTGATCTTAATCCGTGTGACTTCTGGCTGTGTGGTTGTCTGAAAAATGTCGTTTTCAGTGCTCCAGTTACGAACGCAGCTGACTTGAAGGCAAGCATTGAGCAACGCATTCTGAAAGTGACCGCCGAAACAACCCGATCTATTGTGGAACATGCTGTTTGTCGATTTCAATCTGTGGCACAAAACGGTGGACAGCGTACTGTACATGTCTTGCGCCAGTCTCACAACAATTAAAAACCGATGTCACTTTGCTTCTTATGCGGTTTTGAAAACCTGTGTCACTTTGCTGTACAGACTATTTTTGGCCCCAGGAAAATTAAAAATCGTTGTCAGTTTGCTTTTTATGAGGTTTCCAGCCTCACAACAATTAATAATCGCATTTTTCCCATCCGAGGTAGTACAACCTTGCCGTGGTTGGTCGACTTACCTAACTAGCAGAGCCGCAACTGTTAAGTGCCGAACTTGTGCAGTGATCCACGTTGAGAAGTACGCACAGTGTAACATGAATCTTAAACCATAGCCATCGTATTGCGATTGACCTGTCATTTGTAGCCGTCCCCGTTTTTACTGCCGTTTGTGAAAAGTGCAACACCGAGAAGGAATTACCCGAACAGCGCCACACTTGGTGGAAATGGCGACGGTGTGCAAGCAATACGTGATACGTTTTGCAGTGAGATGGAGTACACGTAGGCCGAGCAGAGCCCTATCGTGTCGTTCCGACAGGGTCGGTATTGCACCAAGTGTAGTCGGTGCAGAGCTGTCACACAAGGTGGAAACAATACAGTGAGTGCCAGTATGCCTCGTCGACGTCAAAGGAAGCCATATCCGCATGTGAGCGAGTTCGAACGGGGCTGAATGATCCGTCTCCGGGAAACAGGGTTGTCATACCGTGACATTTTGGCTCACACGGGGCATGCTGCTACGACAGTGATGCGTGTGTGGAAGCAGTGGATGGGGGAAGGGCGTACGCAGCGACGAGCGGGAACCGGACCACGGAATATGACCACAGCACGGGACGACCGCCATCTTGTCCGGACGGTACAGCGTCATCCACAGTGTTGGCTCGTCGCTGGAGAACTACAACAGGTGTGAATTTGTCTGCATCGACGGTTCGTCGCAGTCTGCTGCAGGTTGGACTGGTTGCACGCATGGCTTTACGTCGGTTTCCATTGTCCAGAAACTGTAAGCTCCTCCGACTGCAACGAGCACGTGAACACCGTCTCTGGGGCACTGAGCGGCAACATCTAACTTTTCGGATGAGTCCCGCTTCAATGTGTCCTACAGTGATGGCCGCATACGTGTCCGGCGGTACCGTGATGAGCGCAGTCTGGAGGGCTGCATTGTCCAGCGGCATAGCGGACGAAAACCAGATGTGATGGTTTGGGGCGCCATTGGCTACAACAACCGATCTCACCTCGTACGTATTGCGTGCACTTTGAACAGCAACCGGTAGCTAACGGAGATTTTGGAGCCTGAGGTACGCCCCCTGCTTCAGGCCTCTCCACAGGCCACGTTTCAACAGGACAATGCCCGGCCACATATTGCGGGGAATGTACAGGCCTTCTTCGAAGAGCGACAGTTCCATTGCTTCCCTGGTCTGCACGTTGGCCAGACATTCCGCCCATCGAACATGTCTGGGATATGGTTGGTCGGCACCTGGTGCGTCACGGTCCTCCAATAACTGATGTCACGGATATGTGGGCTCGGATACAAATTGCGTGAAGGAAAATCCCTCAGGAACGTATTCAGAACCTTATTGATTCAACGCCACGGCGTATAGCAGCTCTAACTGCAGCGCATGGTGGTCTCTTGACTTACTGAATAGTAGGGCTCAAAATATATGTACAGATTTGAAAAGGTAATCATTTCTTACTTGTCATTACCTAACCTGTGGCGTTAACTTAATTGAATTCATGCATTTCCTTCTTGGTGTACCAATTTCCAACAACGGTAGTGTACATTACGACGCTTACAGCTCTATCTATTGGAAAAATTCTCGTTAATTTTTTTGTTACATGACATTTCTCCCTGCGACAATAATAGCCTGTTCAGTTTTGACGTCATTCTGAGCAAGAATTCTCTTTCCACATCGTTTCGAAACTGGAACTTGATTTATGGACACCCTGTATATTTTGTGGAAATAAAACTATTGTTACGTACGCTATTTACATTTCTGAAACGAGATCAACTATTCCTTTTGTTATTTATTTGTTTAATGCAAGCACTGCACGCAGTTAATGAATGCAATTAAGTAATTACAGATTAAAACGTCCACAAATGCCGTTGGGTCCCATAATTTTTTTTCTTTTAAAAATGAAGTAACTTGTTGCCATGGAGTACAAGACGAACAATTATAAAAGTTATACTGGGCACAATGGGAAGTGTAATCGGCTACAGTTGCAGGTCTTACTTGTGTCCGATCTCGTGTGCCAGCACGTAGACGGACGTGAAGCCGGCCGACGGGTAGGGCTTGCCGAACACGTTGGTGGTGCCCAGCTCGGCGATCACGCAGTTGTACTTCTCCAGGCACACGCCGCCCACAGTTGCCAGACCTGAAAACACGTCAGTACATCTCTAACCTTCGGCTAAAATATCACGCAACACTTTGTATATGTCTATTCTACATCACTCCGACCACGGATCCGGTTTCATACTCATACTACACTCTAACAGAATATAAACGACACACAACTAAGAGATTATCCGAATGAGAAAGATATGGGTAGATGTAATGTACATGAACAAACAAATAATTGTTGTTGTTGTGGACTTTAGTCCAAAGACTGGTTTGATGCACATCTCTACGCTACCCTATCCTGTGCAAGCCTCTTCATCTCCGAGTAACTACTGCAAAGGACATCCTTCTGAATCTACTTGCTGTATTCATTTCTTGGTCTCGCTCTACGATTTTTACCCTCCACGCTGCCCTCCAATACTAAATTGGTGATCCCTTGATACCTCAGAATACGCCCTACCAACCGATCCCTACTTCTAGTCAAGTTGTGCCACAAATTTCTCTTCTCTCCAATTCTATTCAATACCTCCTCATTAGTTATGTGATCTACCCATCTACTCTTCAGCATTCTTCTGTAGCACCACAATTCGAAAGCTTCTATTCTCTTCTTGTCTAAACTATTTATCGTCCACGTTTCACTTCCATAAATGGCTACATTCCATACAAATACTTAAACGACTTCCTGACACTTAAATCTATACTCGATGTTAACAAATTTCTCTTCTTCAGAAACGTTTTCCTTGCCATTGCCAGTCTACATTTTACATCCTCTCTACTTCGACCATCATCAGTTATTTTGCTCCCCAAATAGCAAAACTCATTTACTACTTTAAGTGCCTCATTTCCTAATCTAATACTCGCGGCATCACCCGATTTAATTTGACTACCTTCCATTATCCTCGTTTAGCTTTTGTTGATGTTCATCTTATATCCTCCTTTCAAGACACTGTCCATTCCGTTCAGCTGCTCTTCCTTTGCTGTCTTACAATTTAAAACCTTGTTCCTGAATCTCTGTCTTACCATTATATAATCTATCTGATACCTTCTAGTATCTCCATGCTGCAAATAATTAAAATTTCAAAAAAGTAGGATATTCAAGAGAAAGAGCTTCACAAATTTAGCAAGTCAGTAACATGTTGGGCCACCTCTGTCCCTCATACACGAAACTGTTCTGCTTGGCATTTAATTGTTGGTATCAAATTCTGTTCGGCTGGTGCGTTAGACCGTCTAAATTCCGTGCTAGTTGGAAGGGTTGGGCTCTTTGGGGGAGGAGACCAGACAGCGAGGTCATCGGTGTCATCGGATTAGGGTAGGGTGGGGAAGGAAATCGGCCGTGCCATTTCAAAGGAAGCATGCCGGCATTTGCCTGGAGCGATTTAGGGAAATCACGGAAAACCTAAATCAGGAAGGCCGGACGATGGACTGAACCGTCGTCCTCCCGATGCGAGTCCAGTGTGCTAGCCACTGAGTCACCTCGCTCGGTCTGGTAAGAGGGTCCTGTCCATAATGCTCCAAACGTTCTCAATTGGGAAGATATGTGGCGATCTTGCTGGCCAAGGTAAGGGTTTGACAAGCACAAAGACAAGCAGTAGAAGCTCTCGCTGTGTGCGGGCGAGCATTATCTTGCTGTAACGTAAGCCCAGGGTGGCTTGCTATGAAGGGCAACAAAACGAGGCGAAGAATATCTTCGACGTACTGCTGTGCTATAAGGGTTCCGCGGATGACGAACAAAGGGTCGTGCTATGAAATGTAACACCCCCGACCATCACTCTTGGTTGTCGCGCCATATGACCAGCGACAGACAGTTAGATATCCCACCGCTATCCAGGACGTCTCCATACACGTTTCTGGCCTGCATTTTCACTGACTGGAGTAGAATTGTCTTCAGTGATGAGTCCCTCTTTGAACTCCGCCCCGATGACCAACAAGGACATATCTGGAGACACCCCATACATCAGTGGGATACCAGTCTGAATGTCGCCCGTCATACGACCCCATAACCAAGAGTGATGGTCTGGAGTGTAATTTCATTTCGTAGCAGAACCTCTTTGGCTGTCACCCGTGGCACCCTTATAGCGCATTGATACGTCGACGATATTCTAGCCCCCGTTTTGTTGTCCTTCATGGAAAGCTGCCCTGGCCATACATTTCAGCAACATAATGCCCGTCCGCACACGGTGAGAGTTTTTAGTGCTTGTCTTCGTGCTTACCAAATCATACCTTGGCCAGCAAGGTTACTGGATCTCTCACCGATTGAAAACATTTGGAACATTATGGGCAGGATCCTCCAACTATCTCGAGATTTTGACGATTTAACGCGTTAGTTGTGTAACGTCTCCTTAGAAAAATTATTGAATTACTATGCTGGTTAACCCCTTACATTATTTGAACGTACTCAGACATTTCGCTCTTTACTTATTCTGTTCAACACTAAACTGACACACAATATTTTTAGCGCAACACAATCTGACTTTCAATAATCCCTACAAAAGAATGGCCCTGACTAACATTAACCTATACCTTTCACAAATCACTTACCTCACAAAAATCTTCGTTACTCGAACTACTGCAATACAGCGAGCGCCACTACTGCCAGATAAATAAAATATTCAAACTACTGAAGGCACTAACTACTGATAGGCACAGTTAGCAAAAGAAAGATTTTGATAGAGAACAAACAATGTATTTACCTTAATAGTGTTCAAAAGTCATAATATATATAGCAGTTCATGACATCCAGTCTTACAAATGCACTGTTTCTGATGGACACACGTCCAGATCATCCGCTCTCAAAATTCCACCATTGCTGGCGGCTCACCTCCAACTGCGCAACGCTACGCGCTGTTAACAGCCAACTGCCCAACACTAGAATGGCGAATATTACTCCAACAATGCAAACCAACCACAGCCTTCACACAGCACAGTCAGTGATTTTCATATAGAGCGCTACATGGCGTTACCAACATAAAAACCTAAACAGCCTACTTACAGTTGGACCGAATTTAGCACGATCTTCCTCAGGAGGACATCCAATAACTTTATTAATCAGTGCCAAGAGGAATAACTGCTTTTATAAGGGCCAACGCGTTAGTGACTTGCTCAACGCATGAAGCTCGTTCTCTTGCATAAATCATCCAATTTTTCTGTTAATGTCCACATTTGTTTGTCTGTACATGTGTATCACATCTACTGATTTCCGTCCCATTCCATATTTATTTTGACTAATTTGTAGCCTAACCTCTCAAGGATATCATCCTTTCTGAGATTTGCATATCTGACTAAATGATATGGTTGGGGGTTGAAGTGACCAGAGAACAAAGGCCATCAGTCCCGACTAAATGATACCAGAACAGCAATATTTTCATTTTTAATCATTTAACCGAATGTGTTTCCTATCCCAAGAATTGTGAAGGAGTGAGTCAATGAAGAGTGAAGATTACATTTTTAATTATAATTAAAGTAAATTGTAGATTAAAGTGAAATGGAAGAGGATGTAGATGAAGATGAAATGGGAGATAAGATACTGCGTGAAGAGTTTGACAGAGCACTGAAAGACCTGAGTCGAAACAAGGCCCCGGGAGTAGACAACATTCCATTAGAACTACTGATGGCCTTGGGAGAGCCAGTCATGACAAAACTCTACCATCTGGTGAGCAAGATGTATGAGACAGGCGAAATACCCACAGACTTCAAGAAGAATATAATAATTCCAATCCCAAAGAAAGCAGGTGTTGACAGATGTGAAAATTACCGAACTATCAGTTTAATAAGTCACAGCTGCAAAATACTAACGCGAATTCTTTACAGACGAATGGAAAAACTAGTAGAAGCGGACCTCGGGGAAGATCAGTTTGGATTCCGTAGAAATGTTGGAACACGTGAGGCAATACTAACCTTACGACTTATCTTAGAAGAAAGATTAAGAAAAGGCAAACCTACGTTTCTAGCATTTGTAGACTTAGAGAAAGCATTTGACAACGTTAACTGGAATACTCTCTTTCAAATTCTGAAGGTGCCAGGGGTAAAATACAAGGAGCGAAAGGCTATTTACAATTTGTACAGAAACCAGGTGGCAGTTATAAGAGTCGAGGGGCATGAAAGGGAAGCAGTGGTTGGGAAAGGAGTGAGACAGGGTTGTAGCCTCTCCCCGATGTTATTCAATCTGTATATTGAGCAAGCAGTAAAGGAAACAAAAGAAAAATTCGGAGTAGGTATTAAAATTCATGGAGAAGAAGTAAAAACTTTGAGGTTCGCCGATGACATTGTAATTCTGTCAGAGACAGCAAAGGACTTGGAAGAGGAGTTGAACGGAATGGTCAGTGTCTTGAAAGGAGGATATAAGATGAACATCAACAAAAGCAAAACGAGGATAATGGAATGTAGTCAAATTAAATCGGGTGATGCTGAGGGGATTAGATTAGGAAATGAGACACTTAAAGTAGTAAAGGAGTTTTGCTATTTAGGGAGTAAAATAACTGATGATGGTCGAAGTAGAGAGGATATAAAATGTAGACTGGCAATGGCAAGGAAATCGTTTCTGAAGAAGAGAAATTTGTTAACATCGAGTATAGATTTAAGTGTCAGGAAGTCGTTTCTGAAAGTATTTGTATGGAGTGTAGCCATGTATGGAAGTGAAACATGGACGATAACCAGTTTGGACAAGAAGAGAATAGAAGCTTTCGAAATGTGGTGCTACAGAAGAATGCTGAAGATAAGGTGGGTAGATCACGTAACTAATGAGGAGGTATTGAATAGGATTGGGGAGAAGAGAAGTTTGTGGCACAACTTGACTAGAAGAAGGGATCGGTTGGTAGGACATGTTTTGAGGCATCAAGGGATCACAAATTTAGCATTGGAGGGCAGCGTGGAGGGTAAAAATCGTAGAGGGAGACCAAGAGATCAATACACTAAGCAGATTCAGAAGGATGTAGGTTGCAGTAGGTACTGGGAGATGAAGAAGCTTGCACAGGATAGAGTAGCATGGAGAACTGCATCAAACCAGTCTCAGGACTGAAGACCACAACAACAACAGATTAAAGTGAGCTCTCCCCTTATGTACTTTCCGAAGTCCACGAGCAATCTGAACTATTACGACCGGATGTGGAATTGAAGCTTGGTCCTCAAACAATCGAACATAGACCTTTAAGACGGTTACGCACTTAAGGCAAAACTTAGAAAAACTTTACGCAAGCAAATTTCAGCATTTGTAGGATAATTTTGCTCCAGCAATTCGGTTGTTGAAGCGTCGTGGGACTTTGTCGATTTTCAGTCACGTTTAATTGTGCAAGAACACAAACAAGTACATGACTGAGGGCGGAAGTTGCGAGACAGTCTTCGTAGGCGGACATAAAGGGAGATATCGAAGAAATCAATCGCGAATCACTGGAAAAGATTATTCGGACGGATGAAAACCAGCCACGTCTCCACGTGTACTTCTACATGACTACTCTGCAGATCACACCTGGTTTTTCGTAAAACCACTTTCAGACTCACCCTCGAAACAACACTTGGGAAAAATTAACACAATTTTCCCATGCGATCTCTGAGTTTTCTTATTTTATTACGATGATAATTTCTTCCTATGACTGAAATCTGGTGAAAAGATCTCACCGCAAGAAAGAACATCTTTGATTTAATGATTGCCAACCCAAATCGCTTGTCGTATCTGTGGCACTCTCTCTCTCTCTTGTTTCACGATAACAGAAAACGAGCTGTCCTTCTTTGAACTTTTTCGATGTCTTGCGTCAGCCTATGCGGTTGGATCATATATCTGTGCAGCAGTATTCCATAAGAGAACTGACAAACGTAGCGCAGGCAGTATCCGTATATTTGTTGTATATTTGTTATATCTTGTTTTTGGTTCGCGTTTCCCACGATATTTTGTATGTGATAGTTCTACTGTAAGTTGTTTGTAACTGTAATCCCTAGGTATTTACTTATAGTTGAATAGACAACCGTTGCAATTGTATGATTTAAAGTGTAACGGAAATTTAATAGACTTTTTAGTGCTCATGTGGAGGACTTCACATTTTTTTTATTCTTGCACACCATGTGGATATCTTGTTTAAACCATTTTGTAATTCGTATTAATTTTCTGATGAACGAATCGTCTGGTAACACGATAAGAGGGCTGCTCAAATTGTCTCATAAATCGTATACGTACATTACGAACAGCATAGGGCCTGAAGCATTTCTTTGGGGAACACCAACTATCACTCCGGTTTCACTCGATGACTTCCCGTCAGTTACTACGAACTGTGATCTTTCTGACAAGAAATCATGAATCCAATCGCACGTATGAGGTGATACTCCATAGGCACGCAATATGATTAGAAGCCGCTTGTGACAAAAACTTCTGGAAATCTACGAAGATAGAATAAACTTGACAGCCCCTGTCGATAGCACTCATTACTTAACGTGAAAAAAGGACCACTTGTGTCTCACAAGAACGATGTTTTCTAAATCCGTCCTATTTGTTTTTCTTAGAGACATTTCATCATGTTCTAACACAGTTTATGTTCCAAAATCCTACTATATAGGTCTGTAATTGAACTTCAATGGTGTATAAATTATCGTAAGACCTGCCTTTATTAAATAAATTGCTTCACTATACAGAAGGTAGCTACTCTCAAATTCGCCGCGCGGTCTTGGGCGTCTTGTCACGGTCCGTGCGGCTCCCCCCGTCGGAGTTTCGAGTCCTCCCTCGGGCATGGGTACTTAGCACAAGTTAGTTTAAGTTAGATTAAGTAGTGTGTAAGTTTGGGGACCGACGACCTCAGCAGTTTGGACCCATAAGATCTTACCATAAATTTCCAAATTTTACTCCCAAATTCCTCATGTTGGCAGCAGTTCTTGATCCGAATTCTGGAATATTGACTGCATCTTCTTTGGTGAGCGAATTTCGGAACACTAAAGAGAAAGCCGATCACGATAATGTGAAGAGGGATGATGGTGTATTCTGTCTGGTGTTATCAAAACATGGGAGCAGCTGACGATGTTGCAGACAGAGATGTCGTTATCAGAAAGATAAATTCCTTGATGACCGACTACATGTTGGAAAAGAAAGGAAAACTGTTAAGTAACCATAAATGCCACGCTACTAATCAACTATATCCGGGCCGCTGAAACATGTCACTTAACAGCGCGCTTGTAGTTGGTTATATTGCGATTGCGAGGTTGCAGTACCTGCCACCGCACACAACCACAGCTGACATCTCCGAATTATGTTTTGTAAATGTAAGCTACGTGTATATAAGCCGTCGCATAATAATGTATACGTAAATACAACAAATAACGTTTTTCTAAGAATGGAGAGAATAGCGACGGAGAAAAAGTGTTTGACATTACAGTATATGAAATCCGGAAACAAACAACACCCGAAGTTAATGACAATGTCTATTAGAAGTCATTACGATTTGTTATAGTAGTAGCTGCATATAAAACGTGGCATAATAATGTAAACCTAAGAATGCCAAAGAGCATGCTATCCACAATCGCAGAACGGAATAAAGAGAAAGCTGCAGCCTACTCGGTATACATTTACACTCGGTATACATTTACACTCAACAATTTCCGATGTCAGTGGCGCAATTCCATCCAGTTCTGCTTCACCGTCATCGGAATCTGGGGCAGAACCATCGTCACCATCATCATCAAGAGAAATCACTAACTGTACATTCTCGTTTATAATTCCGTCTCTGGTTTGTGCTTCTCTAACATGCTTACAACATGGTCTACTTTCTTCCTGGATGAG
The DNA here is from genome assembly GCF_023898315.1 of Schistocerca nitens. Lineage (NCBI taxonomy): Eukaryota > Metazoa > Arthropoda > Insecta > Orthoptera > Acrididae > Schistocerca > Schistocerca nitens. Next base: position 328,321,600 of record NC_064618.1, on the reverse strand, counting down.
TTGACGTCTACAGTAGCAAGACCTTCGCGTAGCAGCCGTTCCACTTCTCTATTGTAAAAGAATTGTTATTATTTCGAATGTAAGCCTCGACATCACTTCAGATGAATTCAAATGCGTTAAAATGGCAGCGATAAGGCAGTAGCCTAATTGGCATATGACCCTCTTCCCTTGCAGTTTCCTCTGCAACATATGCAGGCGTCAAAGGGTTATTTTGTTTTGCAAGTGAATGTAGCAGCAGCTTTGTCATGCTCATGTCTGCAGCAATATCTCTCGCCTACAACCACTGCGCCACCGTTTCATTACAGTCACTAGTTGTTGGAGTTTTGTTTAATATCACAGATTGGTAATGAATAACGCTATACATTACAAACACTGTCCTAACACTTAACTGCGACAACAAATTTTTAATCCTCTGCACAAATCGTGGGTGTCCATATCCTAGTAGTAGTCACAAGTTTTTCTCGATCGAAAAAATAAAAAGTCCTTCAAGCACAAAACCGTTTGAAGAACCTGCATGAGCCACAATTATCGTGGTCTTCTTCCCGTTGGCTGATGATCACCGCTTTTCGGAAATATCATCTGTCCAGCATTTAGCAGCTGCTTCTCCAGCGCTTCCCTAGGTTTCATCTAGCCATATAAATGAATGTAGGCCTATATCCTTTCCTACAATTTCATGTAAGAAATGAGTCGAGCTTTTCCGAGCAACAATTTTCGCCGGACTAACCTTTTAGAGCGGAAGTCCATACTTATTAACACAATTTGAAGTGACGTGTCCCCCCCCACCCCCGCCTTTTCCCTGAGGAAAGTTCACATTTTTTCAAAGAAATTAGCATCTTCGCTGTTGTGGGTTATTCTTTCCTGCTATAATATCCGCAATGTGCCGACGAACTACATCGATTTGGAACGTATCAAGATCTGTAACTGGACGTTGCCGCTTTTTTTCTTTCCAGGTGTACTTAAAAATACACTGTTTTCGCCACAGGGGCTTTGTTTCACACGGTTTACTACACTATATTGCAACGTTTGAAGTAGCATCCCTTTCCTTGTAACAGTTCTTTGAGTGAGTCCTAGAGTTTTCGAGGTGCGTTGTAATACTTTATCAGCAGCAACAGACGCATGCTCATGAAAAGAAACAAATTCTGTTTCTTGCTCGTAAAACTCACTCGTCCTTCGTAGCACACCAAAGCCTGACTATTTAAAGGCGCTCCAAGACGAAACGGATTGTCACTTGGTGAACAATGTCGTTTTGTTGACATTCTTTAATAAACAGGAACTGTACTCGAAGCGGTAAAAACTGTAGAGAAGCACACGGCCGCTCACTAACACACAACATTTACACAAAAGCCGGCAACGTTGTACCGCCGACGCTGGAACCGTCTGTCGTTGCTGTGATTTAATTGGTTCATTAGACGCAGCATTTAGCATTCCACGTTTGTTTGTCACTCATACTGCCAACTTTTCTGCCCCTGTGGAATGACCTTGAAATGACGTGTTTCAGTGGCCCGGGTATAAATATGTAAGGTGATATTTCAAAGTTTCCTTGAAATTGTTGCATTCCACCAAGAATGAGGGTACACGATAAAGTTTCTTTACGTCGAGCCTGCCGTATAAGAATCTATCGAGCGTACATAAAGTACAATGAAACTGTTGTTGGTATGAACAGAAAACGTCTGAGACAATACCAAATAAATCAAGTAAAACGTGATATATCACGGTTGATGTGGAAGTGTTTCTGTGTTTGAGATAGTGCTCAACATCTACTGAATTGGATTGGTGTTGTGGAATACGATAAAAATGTTACCACATTCAATTTTTTTTATTAAGGAACATTAATTGAATCGAAACAGTTAAAATACATAATTGCGTAGGCTCCCGCGGCCAGTGTCAGTCAATGAAAAAGTTTTCTGAATATTTTATCGTGTCATAAGATAAAAAAACTATACTGGACAAGCCAACGTATCGGCCACTGTTACCGTGACCGAAATGTCTGTTTCTCTGGTGTTTTCTTTTTACATTATGACGCGGTACGATACTCAGAAACTATCAGTGTCAGTTAAGACATACTTCAACACCATTGTGACTCTCGTGTGTTAGTAAAAGACATGAATTTTATTGTCAGGAACTACATGATAACAAAAAAATTCTATACCCGGTACTTAGGATTGCGTTTAAAAAATGGTTCATATGGCTCTGAGCACTATGGGACTTAACTTCTGAGGTCATCAGTCCCTTAGAACTTAGAACTACATAAACCTAACTAACCTAAGGACGTCACACACATACACGCCCGAGGCAGGATTCGAACCTGCGACCGTAGCGGTCGTGCGGTTCCAGACTGTAGCGCCTAGAACCGCTCTGCCACCACGGCCGGCGATTGCGTTTAAAATTTTACTATATCGGTCTGGTATTGTGCCACAAGCCCATCTTCGGAGACACACTATAAAAATGGGGACTTGGTTCTATATCAGTCGAGTATAATAAAATTTCAGTATTCATTCTATGCGGCCGACGTTGGCTTTTTTGTCATCATTAAGTTCCTGACATTGGCGCGAACTGCTGAGAATAGTGTGTAGAAAAGGAACGTATTGTCTTTTGATAAATTAAAATAACAGTACAATCGGTATTTCTGGTATGAATCTTTCTAGGTTTACTTCCTGTGTCAAAACTGGATAAAATCTCAAACTGTCGACAATGTCATCCATTGTGTTCCTCAGGAACAAGTGACTGTCGTGGCCGTTGTCGTGATGCCATTTAAAGTCCATTTAAGGCTTGTGACTGGTCGGCGTACGTCGTCATTACGTCATACAACCAAACAATCACAAGATGTATATTGTCACCACGGCAGCAATCACGACAGTCACCTGTTCCTGACGAAGGCGAAATTTTGAGATTTCACCCAGATTAGACGCGGCAAATAAATCAATAACGCTTTATGAAAGGATGTCGCCGCAAGAAGGTACGATCCCATTCTGTTTTCCGGCATGTCAGTGGGATACCTGAGTACACATCGCAACAACCCGCTCCCTCATAATGTGCTCCAGGCTTGGTTCGTTATTTCGCAGTTCAGCTGTTCCTCGTCAAGGTACGTTTAGTACGTATGCTATTGTTAGTCTAGCAGAAATGTTGCGACAAAGTTCTCCGGCTAAAATTTGTAATCGCTTTTTCGAAAGTTATTCATTTTTCTCAGTACAAAGGAGGAGACTAAAAGGATGCATTGTCTCCAGGTCTAAGTAGTTCTTTCCCAGTTACTGTCATGCACATGACTTTAAATGGGAAATAATTGTAAGAGGAAAAATATATCGAGGCTTTTTGTACTATTTAAGACGAGGGTGAAAGATTTTGATAACCACGGTCATTTGAGAAATACTGGTCATGTCCTTAACTTCTGGCATGGTTATTTTATTTTCTGTTACACTCTGACAGCTGTAATGCAGTTTTAAATGCAGACAGTGAGTTTGATTGTGTCACTGATAAACAGGCACAGTGCACGCTGAGTGTATAAACGGAAAGCCCATGCCGTACGGTTGGACCGACGGCAGGCAGCTGGATACGTGGGCAGGATTTTAGTGGCGTGAATTGGCCCGACCTGTTTCACAACGTCCGTCCTCCATTCCACTCCCTCGCTTCGATCGAGCGTCGAGTGCGTTCGTACTCCAGGTGCACCGTTCTTGAAGCACAGTAACTATAGCGGCAAGAGCATTTGGATGTGAACAGCTTTCTGTCGATCAAGTTATCGGTGTGACACGTGAATTAGTTTTCCTTACATTGGCACTTGACCTGCAGAATAGTTTTCTTTCTAAGCCATCTCAAAATAGGCGCATTATCCATGTTTACGTCAAATGGATATAGTGAAAAGTCTTGAAGTCAGTAAACTGTATGCTTTTTACGGTCTATCGCCAACTGATGTTCGTACTATTTGGCAATATTCTACGCCTTCATTTGCATCAGTTAAAAACTTGACAGTATTATTCAAATATGGTATTACATATCTTGAAAATCACCCATTGCACCATAGATGAAAGCCTCAAGATAGTGCACGGTATGAACATTCGAATAACCAATGGGAATGCAGCTAGGTAACGTCCTCGACAAACCGGTTGGCGAATAGTTTACCCGGTTACACTCTTCATGTCAGAGTAGCAAATAAACCAGTCCTCAGTTATTGGTGCGACATGTTTCAATCTCGATTTTCCCTTAAATTTTACCCCCTACTGCTCCCTCTAATACTGGGGAGTGTTGTACCTGGAGAATAGTGTACCTAGAAATACAAAATGTTTCTTTCTGTTTCTATGCAGTGACCTAATTTAGAATCACATGAAGGAATGCTCAATAGAAACCACCATAAACAATTTCCGATGTTTTTCAACTGTATGTTTTTTGTGAGACATATGGTTGAGTTTTGTGCGTTTGTAAAACATAGGAGTTCTACTTATCTAAGCGCTGTATAATACAGGGTGAGTCATAAAGGACTTTACAAGTTTGGAATGATAGAGAAATTTATTGAGATAGCTTACGGAATCGGTAGATGTGTTATTTTGTAGCAAACAACATTAACACATAAAAGTGCCAAGTGTCTTTTTGGTTCGATGTGATGCGGCAAACATTCCACCGGTAACCAATTTCTTCTCACATTAGGGGTTGCACCAAATCGGGCGTAACTTTTGCAACGGCAGCGTAGATTCGATTTTTAAGGTCGACTAGACTGTTTCGTAAGGGAGAAACATACACACGATCTTTAATGAAACCCCAGAGAAAGAAGTCGTTCATGAACCAAAACACACAGCAAGCACGCTCTGCACCAATGAATGAAGCCGTTTTAACTGTGCACTATGCTGGCACTCCTGGTGGCAGAATGGGGTACTGAATGCACTACGTGAAACTTGAGGTTGTTTGCTACGGAAAAACACGTCTACTGATTCTGTAAGTTATCTCAATAAATTCCAAAATTGTAAAGTCTTTTTTAACTCACCCTGTATGTGAAATTTGTTTCGAAAATTTTTTTAATTCTCCTGTTACAGAGTCTTATGTTAAGTAAATTCTGTCTTCTTCTCTCGTCATGCGTCAGGCTTTCCCTCAACCTGTTGCAGCTACACCTTCCATCGTTTTGCAGGTCTTTGAATGCATCTTTTACCTTGCGGAGTATATCGCCAAAAATGTAGTAGTAATCTTGATTTGTCCCTCCTAGGGGACACCGCCTTAACGGGGCGCGAGGGTTTGCGTGCTTCGACGAAGTCAAGGCCTATGCCGACGTAAGCGTAGGTACCAGCAGGGCCACCCAAATCGGACAGGCCTTGACAGAGGAGCCAGACGAAGTGTGTCCCACAACAGGGGGCAGGGAGGGCTCTAGAGGCGTAGAGTAGCCAGCTTTCCTAGGGGAGTAAACCCTACAAGAAAATCTTTCACGTTGGAAGGCCTTGAAGTGGCAGCCCCACTATCCAACTATACCTGCGCAGCCTCCGTAAGGCGGCCAGCCGAAATAAAAAGTTACTGGCATGCTACGTGGGGAAAGCCGGACGGAAAACCATACGACTAACCGGAAAAGAAAAAAGGTTAGAGTAAATTCTGTATATTTTTAAAATTGGTTAATAGTATGTGGGTGGTTAAACCATACTTCGTCGGTCGACTACCATCTTGTACCTTGAAACGGAAGAAGGTCTCCTACCATGGAACCCGTGATATTTGCAAATGAACTGAATTCCTTTAATGTCTTAACAATTTTACTTTGTCTCGAGGTTGGAAACTTGTGACTGTTGCAAACAGCTCGTGTTTCAAATTGCTTTAACCTGTAACTGGTTTCTCATAATACTTTTTTTAAAATCTGATTTCACTTCCTAGTTATTGGTGTGTAGTAGAGTGGATTAAATACAGTATTGACAAGATTTTTAAATCCGAATATAATGATTGTTCCTAGGTACCTGGCCATGTAGTAGCCTAGAACAGTTTTTCAAATTTGGAGAAACCTTAATTTTCCGGAGTAATTTTTCTAATTTCAGGAAAAGACTGCAACACACGTAAAAACGAATGCTATCATTTCAAAACGGAATAAGAAAATACATTAAACTGGTTAGAGAAGAGAGTCTGAAAAGAATTCCAAGGTACGTCAGTCTCCCCTACCATGGAGGGTACTTCCAGAAGTCTTAACGCATGTCCTGTTAACCTGTCCCTTCTTGTTGTTAGTGTTTACCATACTTGTTCCTTTCTTTTCCCACACTAAGGAGAATCTCCTCATGTCTAGCCATTCCTCTTAATTTTCGGCAACCTTCTGAAACAGCACAATTCAAACGTTTCGATTCTCTTCTTTTTCAGCTTTACGACAGCCAGTGATTTACTTGCACAGAATTCTGAGCTCTAAACTTACGTTCTCAGAAATTTCTACCTCATATTGTATTTTGTATTATTAGACTTTTGTTTTAGCGAACAATGACCTCTTTGCCTGTTCGCTTTGCTTCGCCCGTCGTGTGTTATTTTGCTTCCACTGTTGCAGAATTTCTTCAGTTCGTCTATTACGTGGTCCCTTCGGACTGTTTGGTTTACTCTGAATGCTGCAGACAATTTCATTCAACATGTCCTGTATATCCTCCTCAGTTTTCTGACGTTAGCCATTAGCTTTCTCTATTTTTGATCAGCAGTTGTTGATACACCAAACATCTGACACCACAAGTATCTCGGAAGAAGTTGTGAAGCACATTTTACTGGAATAATTTCTGAACAATACTTAGCAGTTTTAAAAAAAGAGACATAATGGACTTCGTGCTCCAATCCGTCGCAATGGAAGACACGATTCTTGACTACAATATGCAGAAATAAAACACCATCCAAAGCAGTGTGCGTAATCTAGTGACCCTATACGGTGCTGGAAAAGATGCTATTTTGTCGAAAACTGACATTCTCAGCCCGTGGCTGTGTACAAGACGCAGGTTGGCTCTTACAGAGAAGACAACAGCAACCAGACATTTTCTAAATGCTATTTATTTATTTAAATAACCGGTTTAGAACTGAAAGGTTTATCTCCAGACAGGTAGTTCACGTTACGATACATTTTACATTAGCTTTCACGTTTTGTTTTCCCAAATGATGGAATTTCGATGTGGTGGTGGTGTCCAACAAACAAAACAAGATGTGAGACAATGTCTTTTTAGTTGTAATTGTGGCTCACAACGATTTTAGATGATGTAAACAAATGATTCTAATGAACCAAAACATGTTTAATGTGTCGTGACGTGAACTAGCCGTTTGTAGATGAACGTTTCGGTTCGAAACCGGTAACAGCACTATTTTATAAATAAATAGCAATGTAAAAAGTGGCTGGTTGCTGTTGTTTTCTCTGTAAGAGTCAACCTGTATTATGCTGGAAAAGATATTAGCGGTGATTTCTGGTATCCAACATGATTCCTTCTTATTACGCCATACAATGGCAATATTCGGTTTATAAAGAAACACAACGTAAGCTCACTAGACGAAATATTAGTTATACTTTTAAAAGAGCAAGAAAGAAAATCACTACACCAAACGCTTTCAAATATGTATAACCACTTTATGTATACTTCATAATACAGTGTAAAGTTAATGTTAACGTAAAAAGACTTCGTTCAATCATGTTCCTATCTGTTACAACCTGACAGTCCCGCACTGTCGCCTGATAAACAAAGTAAGAGCCTACAGAATATCAGACCAGCTGTGTGGCTGGATTGAAGAGTTTTTAGCAAACAGAACACAGCATGTTGTTCTCAATGGAAAGACGTCTACAGACGTTAAAGTAACCTATGGCGTGCCACAGGGGAGTGTTATGGGACCATTTCTTTTCACAATATATATAAATGACGGAAGTTCCATGCGGCTTTTCGCGGATGATGTTGTAGTATACAGAGAAGTTGCAGCATTAGAAAATTGCAGCGAAATGCAGGGAGTGGCAACTGACGCTTGACATAGACAAATGTAATGTATTGCAAATACATAGAAAGAAGGATGATTATATGATAGCGGAACAAACACTGGTAGCAGTTACTTCTGTAAAATATTTGGGAGTATGCGTACGGAACGATCTGAAGTGGAATGATCATATAAAATTAATTGTTGGTAAGGCGGGTGCCAGGTTAGGATTCATTGGGAGAGTCCTTAGAAAATGTAGTCCATCAACAAAGGAGGTGGCTTACAAAACACTCGTTCGACCTATACTTGAGTATTGCTCATCAGTGTGGGATCCGTACCAGGTCGGGTTGACAGAGGAGATAGAGAAGATTCAAAGAAGAGCGGCGCGTTTCGTCACAGGGTCATCTGGTACGCGTAAGAGCGTTTCGGAGATGTTTAGCAAACTCAAGTGACAGACTCTGTAAGAGAGGCGCTCTGCATCGTGGTGTAGCTTGCTGTCCAGGTTTCGAGAGGGTGCGTTTCTGGATTAGGTATCGAATATATTGCTTCCCCCTAATTATACCTCCCGAGGAGATCACGAATGTAAAATTAGAGGGATTCGAGCGCGCACGGATTCTTTCCGGCAGTCGTTCTTCCCGCGAACCATACGCGACTGGAACAGGAAAGGGAGGTAATGACAGTGGAACGTAAAGTGCCCTCCGCCATACACTGTTAGGTGGCTTGCGGAGTATAAATGTAGATGTCGATGTAGATGTAGAATTACACGATCATCGTCTCGTCATTCAAAATTATAAGGATCAGTCAAATGAAAACGAGACTGATGGAAAAAAGGAAGTATACTGTTTATTATTTCAAAAGTAAGCGCAATAACTGTTAATACATTTATCCTACTTAAGACAAGATCGTCAACGTCTTCATAGAAAAATGTTAGCGGTTGTCTGCGAAACTATCATTGTAGCCAGGCGTGTACCTCATCCGAAACATATCGATGGCCACGAATGTCTTTCTTCAGGGCACCAAAAAAATGGAAATCGCATGGGGAGACATGGACACTGCATGGCGGATGTGTAACGGCTTCCCGGCGAGACCTCTGCAGCGTAGTCGTAACAACCATGGTGATATGTGCGTGGGCAGTGTCCTGCAGCAGAATGATGCCGTCCGTCAACATTCCTGGGCGTTCGTACTTGATGACGCGCTTCATTTTTTGCAAAGTGTCCACGTACCGCTGTCCCTTAATTGTGGATCCGTGTTCTGGAAAGTCAATGAGCAACAGCCTTTGGTCGTCACGACTTTCCTGGAACTGGCGTGCATAGCTTTGGACTTTTTTTTTTTTTTTTTTTTAGAGTGAATCCATGTGATTCCCTTGTTGGCGCTGACGCTTGCTCTACGTCTCAGAATGATGACACCGTGTTTCTTGTCGCACAACAGTGCGAGGCACGAAACGACCTTCTTCACCGGAATACCGTTTCAGGAGCTGCAGTGATGTCGACATTTTGTTGAACTTTGCTCCTCCTTTACAGGTGGGCTTTGTGTAACCCTCTGCGTACAGATTTTACCAAACTCTGATGATCTGTGATGATGGCATGAGCGGTACTGTGACTGACGCCCAACGTGGGCCGAATGTCTTCCACCGTCCGCTGCCGGTCATTTCTGAAATCAGCCTCCACTGCAGCAATGACAGAAGGTGTAATGACACTACAAGCCTTTCCTGGTCGACTTCTGTCTTCCATTGACACCTGACCTTCTCGAAATCGTTTACTCGGTGCGAACACATGCGCAGGTGACATACTGCGTTCGCCATACATAGCAGACAGTCGGGCATGAATTTCATTTCCTAACATTCTTTCCGCAGACAAAAACCGCACTTCACTTCACTGCCCCTTTCACCCGGCGTCCATAGGGAAGTCGGACGCCCACAAAACTCGCTGACCTCACATCGAGCACCTCTTAAAAAGCAAATGACTCAGCGGTGAACGTTCGCGCTCTTCCTTCCAGATTCCCAATAGAGGGCATTTCTGTACACACATCCTCTAACCTTCCCACTATATTTGTTTCAGTATGAAATTTAGCTGAACGTTACCTCCCACCATATAAAAATCTACCTATTACCAAAACTATGTCCCCAAACCCGTTATCCAACTTAAACTCATATGCTAACCTTTCATCAAACAAAATCTAATTTGAACTGAAGTGTAACTAACCTGAATCCAACTTGTGTTATGTTAAAGACGCAACTGAAGTAAAACAATTATCTAGCCATAATAAAAATTTCCACTTACCTCGCATCTTGACAACATTGTTGCAGATTTCTCGAAAACAACAGCAAATAGAAAGCAGGCAGCGGCTAAGCTAAATTTCTATTTTTAAATAAAATTTCCAAACTGTATTCAAACTGTAAGTTGTGACAAAGGCGTTATGATAAACAGTGGGATGGGAGAGTAACTATTCCTATGAAATGATATTCATAGACAACGATTTTAGAACGAAGTATATATTAAAACAGACAGAGTGAAACTTGCATGATCTTCACATATAACATACATCCGAACAATACTATGTTTAACAAAGTGGACAATGATCGAAAGAGGTTACAATGTTAACAGAGAAATTTCTGTGAAAAACAAACAGCTTAATCACTTAATATGTTAATGCATGACTCAGGGAAGTGGGGTGTACTAGTTCACTATCCATCTATCTATCTATCGCTTGCGCCTTTGTCCCGCATTTCGCGCGCGGTTGGCGTGGTTAAATCGGATTTGGCATGTTAATTTGAAGGGGTGGCCGGATGCCCTCCCTGTCGCCACCCCGTACCCCCTGGGATGGAATCAGAGGACCCCATATGTCTGTGTCTAGTGTAAATCATGGAAAAGTGCGGATGTGTTTCAAATGTCTGTGAGTCGTGTAACTGAGGCGGGACGTGGGTACCAGCCTGGTATTCATCTAGAGGAATGTGGAAAACTGCCTAAAAACCACATCCAGGCTTGCCGGCACACCAGCCCTCGTCGTTAATCCGGCGGGCGGATTCGATCTGGGGCCGGCGCGCCTACCCGAGTCCAGGAAGCAGCGCATTAGCACTCTCGGCTAACCTGGTGGGTCTGGGGTGTACAAGTTCACTAGCTGACAATAACCATTCTGACAAACTACGAGGGTCGCAAAATGGAAAATACAGTGAAAATCTGATGAAGGTTTGCACAGATGCGTCGGGCACTGTGTCTATTACGCCCGTCGATCGCATCATGTCGCTTTTTTCAGTTCTGAGCTCACAGCGAGAACGTAAAGGTGGCTAGAAATTAGCGTCTCCCGCCAAGTATGAGGGCCTGGCCATAGATTTCGCCTGAAGCTATGCAATCCACATAACATAACTGTCATGCGGTTCGTTCTACACGACAATTCTCGGCCGCACTCTGCAGGCGCAATGAAGATGCTCCTGCAGCTTTTCGATGGGAAGTGTTTGATCACCCACAAAGAGCCCATAATTGCCTACCCCTGAGGTTCATCTCTGCTCAAATGAACCGCTGGCTATGAAGACAATATTTTGACACAGACAACGAGCTGCAGTCCAGAGTAGAAAATTGTCGAAAAGCACTCACGGCTGTCCTCTATAACGAGGGAATTGAAAAGTTGGTACAACGCTACGACAGATGTCTAAATCTGGTCGTCGACTGTGTAGAGAAGTAGCTGGAAGATGTAGCTAACCGTTGCAAATAAAACAGTTTTTATTTTCACTTTGGTTTCCATTTCGCGACCTATCGTTCCCTACTTTCCGACTAGCCCTCGTAGCTACGCAGTGCTGCAATCTTACCTCAAGCTTCTTCTCTTCAGGAAATAATAACATTATTCAAAATTTATATTCTCTTCGCTTTCTAATATATACTTCTTCTTCATTCTTGCTGTCCTTTACAATCAATATTTCTTCATCTAACAGATACAATCACATGTCAACACAGCACTGCAAAATACGTACACCACCTACCACACTTCAACTAAGAACGTATCAGATTGTGCAGAGGCAAAGATTGTGCCACGACAAGACCAAAGATTGGTTAATTCTAATGTAATTTGCTCTCTCTCCCTCTGACGTGCACATCGGTAACATACAAACACCAAAATGATATGACCGCCTTACAATCTTCCCTGCGTTACCGACGTTCGCGCCATGCTCGTTAGGTATATAACTAGTCTGTCTAGTTTCAATCTGGCTGCCCCCTTTTAATTATCAGCAGATATCTACAGTATGGACTGATACTTCCTTACACACGGCAGAAAGCTGACTTCTGTACCGATAAACCTGTGGACCATTCCACACCGCTTGTTCTAACGAATGTACCTGTGAGGTAGCGTTTACCTCAGCTAGCCCTTGTGTTTGATACATTCTGCTATTATACGTAACAGTTACACTCTAGCAGGAAAGCCGCTGCTTATAAGCCTCTGCAACCCGTTACCACGAGCGTAAGACAAACATCCCAAACAGAAACTGTTTCTTGTGACAGACAGCGTGTTGTTTCTACAAACAAATGAGCAGCTTCGTGAGAGAGCTGATGCGGGAGATGAAAGAAAAAAGTTCCGTGCATCAGCAGACGTTTTTCGTTGTGGCATGAGGCTCAGCCATGCTAATGCACTTGTGTTTTTCGTCCCCTCACAACAAATATGGTTGCTTATTTTTAAGGGCTGGAAATAGAAACGGTGTTACGCCAAAGATAGGTGCCGTCTTTACTTCTTCTCTCAGCGACAGTCTAGAGGGCATTTGATATGTTTTGTTGTTTTTGGTGACAGTCACTGCGATGGAAATTTCCATTTCTTCTCAATGAGATAATTTGGGCGAGGAGCGAAGAGCAGGCTTATTTTCTGCAGGTCGGTAAATTATCTTTTGTGGCTGGTTCAAATTACGTTCCGTACACATGTCTTATGAACGGAGATATCCGATTATGCTCCACGATTAGGCTCAAAGCTTCCACTTACCACTGACTGCTTCCTGTTAATGATAATATTATGATAATGTTGTGAGCTAAAGTATACTGTCTAGGTCACTCACGTTATTACTTGTCTTGTACTATTAGTAGCTTCATCAAAATCCGTCAACCCAGTGGGAGCGGACTAACAGATTACTTACTACAGGCGTGTTCTTGTGCTTCGTCGCAAAGCAAAAACGGGGAAAATCTATTGCAACGATACACAGAAAAGTTCCAAGTCGTGTAAGAAACGAATGTAGCATGGCGTATAAACAACACCTTAGATGGCATGGAGTGGACGACTTCCATGAAATTTGTCACAGTGTAAAGCCACAGTTGAAGTTCGAAGTTCGTCAGACAGTTCCTACTGATTTTGTCATCCTATTCCTTATTATTATGAGGCAGTAAATACCTAACGCTTCCAACATCTCCATGAAAATCGAAAGAAAGATTAGACTTTGTGTCTCATAGAGGTCGAACTTATTATAGAACTAGCTTAGTGCCAGCTGTTTTGCTAGCGTACACTGGATGGTATGCACATTTTTTGTTTTTTGTTTTTCTTTAATCGAATTTTTATGTTATTCACAAATTGCAACACCTTCTAAGCGTTTCACGCTAATTAAGGCCATATAAGCATGTTTTTTTTTAATATACTTCTGACCAAAATACTATTCTGGTAGCTGGAGTCCAACGTTTCTGTTAATCATGCCTTTTGCGTTCTTGTGGTGATATTTCCACAGAAACTTTCATCCCCAATACATATTTCTTTATTTCTAACCGAGAAGTAAAATGCCAGCTTTCATTAATTAAGCTTTAAAATTTGTTTAATACAACGAAATATTTTCTTAAAAATTTTCATCACAATTTTACCCCCTTAAGGGGTGAATTTCCAAAACCCTGCAACACGTATTTTCCTGTATCTAACAGAGAAGCCAAAAACCAATTTTCGAAGATGTAGCTACAAAAATGCTTTAGCAGGTTTTTAATAATGATTTATTTTCAAAAACTTTCTTTGACTATATTACCCCTTTAGTAGGTGAATTTCCAAAACTGCTGAAACACGTTTCTTTTTAATTTCTGACTGAGTGACCAAATAGCAAATTTAGTTCTTCTAGCTCCAGAACTGCCTTACTAGCGACATATTTTCAAAAATCTTTTGTCCCCTATTACAACCCCTTAGATGTGGAATTTCGAGCAATTCCTTCTTAAACAATGCCTGTAGTATAAGATACAAAAAGTGGTTCAAATGGCTCTGAGCACTATGGGACTTAACATCTGAGGTCATCAGTCCCCTAGAACTTAGAACTACTTAAACCTAGCCGGCCGCGGTGGTCTAGCGGTTCTGGCGCTGCAGTCCGGAACCGCGGGACTGCTATGGTCGCAGGTTCGAATCCTGCCTCGGGCATGGGTGTGTGTGATGTCCTTAGGTTAGTTAGGTTTAATTAGTTCTAAGTTCTAGGGGACTTATGACCTAAGATGTTGAGTCCCATAGTGCTCAGACCCATTTGAACTTAAACCTAACTAACCTAAGGACATCACACACATCCATGCCCGAGGCAGGATTCGAACCTGCGAAAGTAGCGATCGCACGGTTCCAGACTGCAGCGCCTAGAACCGTTCGGCCACTCCAGCCGGCTTATAAGATACACACCCTCTCCAAATTTCAAATTTGTATCTGTAGTGGTTCGGGCTGGGCGATGATAAGTCAGCGAATCAGTGTGGACCCGTTTCACCCCCTTATGGGTTGAATTTCCAAAAACAGTGATACACGTGTTTTTCATTTCTAACCGAGAAGCCAAATACTTCCATAATCAAATATTTACATAAAAATTTTCATCTCCTATATCACCATGGATTCCCACAAAACGTATATTTCTATTAGTAACTGAGAAGTCAGATACCAGTACACATTAACTCATTGAAATCAGATGTCTGAAGCCGTTTTATACAGAGTGACTTTTTCCACCGTGTACTAACTCTAGGGATTGATCGATGAGAGGATACGGAACAAAAATACCTCAGTAGTTCTTTACTGATGATTTATTTTCAAAAAAATTTCACCCACTATTTAACCCCCATCGAGATTAAGTTTCCAAAAATGCTGCAATGAATATCTTTATCTCTGACCGAGTGATCAAATACCAGTTTTCGTAGGTCTAGCCTCAACACTGCCTTAATAGCGACGTATTTTCAAAAATACGTCATCCCCTATTTCAACCCTTAGGGATGGAATTTCGAGAAGTCCCTTCTTAAACGACGCCTGCAGTATAAGATCAACACCCTCTCCAAATTGCAAGTTTTTGTCCTTAGGGGTTTGGGCTGGGCAGTCAGTCAAGGTATTCTCTTTATATATACATAGATAAATCAACCTGAGTTGAAGAAAAGGAAAATGACATGCCTTTATTCTTCGGAAGTGATTTAGGGAAAGCATGGCAAACCCAAATCTGGATGGCTCAACGGAGACAAAACGCCTTCGTAGTGATCACTGCTGTCAGCAAATACTCTTTCGCTGAAGCTCGGACGTAGGATCCAGATTTTGCATGAGCGTCTCAGTAAGGTACACGGTGTCAGGTCTGGTGAAAAGCACACCGCACAAAAAATTTGACACTCAAAGGAGACATCACGCTGATACCGTGTAACATCACCTGTACCGTACGTAGACAATGGTATCCATTCGGAGAGGAAGAGAGTCTACAAGCTTCTTCACATATACCATATCGAGCTGAAGCCACTTACTGATGACTAGATACCGTAGAGAGAGCAAATTGGGAGGATATTAATTGCTACATTCACACTATCTCCCAAACAGTTCCAGCCAATTCTGTAGGATGAAGGTCGGGTAATTTCGGGGACAAGTCGAGGTGTGAGAGGGTCTCTTTGTCAAACCAGGAACCTATGTATGCAGCACCGTGAACACGTCTGTTGTCATAATGGAAAACGGGAATGTCCATAGCATACTCATCACCGAGAATGTTAAATTAAAAACTCTAGTTCGTCTTCATGGTAAGCTGAATGAGTGGGTCGTACTACAAAAAGCAGCCCCAAAACATCACAAAACAACCTCCGGCCTGAACTACGCCTTTCATATGGCAAGTTAAACTTGTGATTGAGCCGTCGATGCGCTCGGTGCCTTGCACCATCTGAGATTGGGCTAAATCGTGACTCGTATGTCGACACTATAGGCTTGCAGTCAACTTCTGCGCAGTTTTATGAGTTGTTTGGTCGACTGAAGAGGTACATCTTTATGTGATGCTGTGAGATACCCGAGTCCACTGAAGGCAGCCCCTCTGCAATGTTCTCCCGAAAACTGGTTGTGGTAGATTTGCACTCACTGGCAGCACAATTCTTGAAGCGTTTTAAGTCGACTGTCTTTGACAACGCGTGGCTCTCGTCTCTCTTCCGTGCTATGTGCATATGAATGGTACGCCATTCCTTATAGACATGTTGAATAGTCTGTGTTGATACACCGCGAAACGGGCAGCTACATTCACGACTTATTCATGAGCACACAGACGACAGCTCCGTTCTCTCATCATATACACATCACTTACGTCAGCGATAGACTGTCACATGGCCGCCTGGTACAAATTCTATGTTATCTACAGTGCTCCTAAACGACTAGTGTGTGATTTTATTAAAGGGATTACTAATATCTGATCCAGTGAGCTTACAGTCACATTAAACAAAATACAGGGTTTCCGGGTTAAACATGTAATAATGTCAAACATAATAACAGCAGAAGTAACTGACATACTTATTGATGGTATGTTTCTACAAGTATGATGACTCAATTTTTTATTTTATTTACTTTTTTATTTATTTATTTTTACACCCCTAATACCCCTCGATACGCTCACCATTAGAAGCGCGACAGGCATCTAATTTACATTCCACTTCTCTCCAAATGTTTCCCAGTATTGCAGGCGTAATATTTGCTATAGCTGAACCAATACGATGGCGCAGTTCTGGTAGATCACGAAATTGTGTCTGGTGCACTTTATCCTTCTAAACCTCCACAGAAAAATATCAAGTAGCCTAATGTCTAGGCTTCTACGGGGTCAAGCAATCGCTGAACTACCTCTGCCAATCCAGCGATCTGGAAACTCATAATGCAAGAAATCCCTTACAATGTTCGCTAAATGTCTTTTATGGACGAAATCATGTAGTGTCGAACGAGATAACTGTAACTGCCTACTTATTTGTCGAATATATTTACATGAGTTCCGTTGGAACGACGTACAGGTTCATTCATCCATAGCCTCTAGAACTGCGTGCTTGGTGTGGTGACCCGTCGTCGAAAGAAACTTCCCAGTTTCCCGAATCCGCTTTTCCCATTTCTTGATGATTACGTAAGAGGGAACATCGCCAGGTGGGAGCAGTCCATACTCAAGCCGAAAACGACGTTGTACCAGTTGTAACAGACTTTAGTTCCTCGAAATACAGCACACAGAATACCTTCTGTCGTGCATGCCACATGGCTACTGGCTCGCATT
The DNA here is from genome assembly GCF_023898315.1 of Schistocerca nitens. Lineage (NCBI taxonomy): Eukaryota > Metazoa > Arthropoda > Insecta > Orthoptera > Acrididae > Schistocerca > Schistocerca nitens. The sequence goes on along the minus strand of NC_064618.1, from coordinate 328,304,289 downwards.
AACACAAGCAAAGCAGTTAGTGCATCGCACATGGTACCAATTGCCGCATGCAAACACAGAAAACATTTCAAGTTACCATACTTGTGAAAGCAATCCACCAATAAATATCTCAATTACATCTCAAATTATTCAATTGTATGTCACTATATGTTTAACCCGAACACCCTCGAGAACTAAATATTTACTGTCGTAATTAAGAAATGTTCTTTCCCGCTGGAAATGTCCTCAGTTTTTGTAGAAAACATGTACATAATTCTCAAGATAATCTACAGAAAAAATTAATGGTTCTTCAGTACGATCGACTGTATCATTTGTAGTAAATACAGAACACGGAATCATCCTAAATAATAACCATAAATTTAATTTAACGAAGCACTACGTCAAAAGTAATTGCACTGATTATGTGTGTCGAGGCACTAAAACGTGAGCGACGTTTGTACTCACCCATTGTAACACCACTTTTGCGTCCATTCTCGTACGCGAAGAAGTCCAACCTGAAACAGGAAAGACGCAGTGATTACAAAACTGCAGTAAATGCAGCGGTAATACAGAAGCTTCACACATTCTAGGAAAAATAAATACTATAAGTAGAATTTGCCTTACAGTTAGCACTTTACGCGGGGATGTGGGGAGCGGAGAAATAGGCTGACTCCGAGCGATGTGTCAAGTTACATTAAGCGTAAAGTGCAGTACAAGCTTTCTCTTCAGTTGTCTAGAGAGATGTTTACTTTTTGGAATCTTCACCTCTTGTCAGTCTAATCTCGCGTGAGGAATTCTTCTGTAATCTTTATTACTAAACCGTTATCCGGCAAAACTAGACCAATAGAAGGTTGCCTACCTAACGGCTTCCTTTGGGAACATTTTCTCTATTTAGCGTGTTTACTGATCGAATTTAAAAATTTAAAACGCTGCCATCATCTACTCATTCAGAAGTATAATCTCGTTTTAAAAGTTTAACACAATAAAACAATTGTTAGAATCGGAAGCTGTGTTTGTACCGAGACAGCGTAACTAACGGCGCGCTAATACCCAACTTCATTCATCCAGTGTTTGAGAATGAGAGCACTTAACGTCTTCCAACCAACTTCACGCATAATTTCTCGCTCGAATTATTCACAAAATGAAGAAAGGAAAAAAGTTTATCGCTTACTACATTTTCCTGTAAGCTTCGCTCTGATCTTCGCAGCAAAATTGCTGCATCACGCATGACGTTTAAATTTATTACTTCTTTATTCCCGACTCTACTCACAACACAGTTTTCAGACAGTATTCACATATGCCACTGAATGTACCTGCTACGTTATATTATTCTATGACACATAGTTCAGGAAATATGACATCATAAACATTTAGATGCGTGAAAAACTAGCTTCTGCTTAAAATGGCATGCAGTAAAGATTTAGCATCACACATGACGGTTTAATTTATTACTTCTTTCCTATGAACTATTTTCGCAACACGGTGGAAATGCGAGTGGATTCTGTAAAGAATCAGAGTTTACTGATGTATGTATTCTATCATTTATTTGGACCATGTAGAGTGATTCATCTTAAAAACAAACTATGTATTTGACTATCAGTCAAAGTATATTTCAAATAATGAACAATTAGGAAATTTTTGATGTGATAATTTCAGTGTCATGTAATCTGCGATAACAAAGCTTTCAACAAACTCAGTTCACTCTGAATATCACACTGAGAACGGATGGAAGGCTGATTCTGCGTTTCGTCAAACTACAAACTCTTTATAGGCAGGGCAACAAATCTGGGAAGTAGCTGACATTGCTACAGGACTATACGAACGATTTGGCAAACCCACAGCAAATCTAAATTAGGGCGCCTGGATGAGAAAATTTCCGGTTATTGATTTAGGGCAATAGTTACTGCGGCGAATATCAAAATGTTTCATAAAACGTGATCCTGCCAAAATATTGTTTGCGAAGCAGCGTTCGTTCGATTCTTAATATCAATCTGTCAGCTACTTCCGATAGTTCCATAGTTCTCAAGAGTAACACCTAACAGCCTAGATACAATTGTCTCCTCCACACAGGGTGACTCAAACTTTTTGGACAAAATAATACTGATTGTAGAAAATCCTAAACTGAGATACGGAAACAATGGGCAGAAAAGAATATTTGGTGCGATGCTGGCGTAAACAACTTAAATCTGATAGCAATCACTTAAGCTCGGATCAGCTTTTAATACTGACGACTGCCGGTCCCGATCACAAAATCGCAAAAAGTTTTTCTGTACTCTTCAGTACCCCTCTTCTGCGTACAAATATTCTCAGTTCACATGTCGCTTGAAATTTGGCTAAAATCTCGAGCTTTCGAGGAAATCCTGCACTGTCTTTGTCGGGGACAGTGTACTGTCATGGTTCCCGTTGTGGTGACCATTCATAGTCTATAGACGTCTTGTGATTGGTCGGTGTTGTAAGGTGTCAGGCAAATCCAACACCTTCCATGGAAACCCTGAAATGATAGCAAATCCAGCAATATGTCACATAGCTCCGAATAAATCCTGACATTAAATTAACCAAAGTAATATGATCAACGAGTGTGGAAATGGAATACCACAGACTAACACAAGAACGTCTAAATGCATGTCATACCTTCCCACCGTGAACAGACGCAGTTCAGAGGGGAAAAACGAGAACACAAGCCGAGAACAGAGCCGTGTAGGCTAGAAGGCCCTACGATAAGAGCGGGACAATGGGACACCCACATCGCCGGCCGACCTCCAAGAGGTCCATCCCCCAGCCCATGTTAAAAGATAGAGCCATCCAGAAGAACAGTATAGATCTTACGATAATACTAAAAGGGCCACACCAGCTGCAGTTTTTAGCATGAGACTATACGCGTCTCTGTTACGTAGCAAACATTAAAAACATTGCCCCACCACGAAAAGCATAACGTTTCTCATTGGATAGACAGATTTTTTGTAGGCGGAGCTTTAGGTTATTGAGACGCTGATTGGTCAGTTGAAAACACAGCCAGATACCTTTTTCTTAAACCAACTTCGGCAAACAGTAGTAAAGATAAGTTCGAAAGAGTTGCTACCGAGATGGTGAGGTGTGTGGAGCTGCGCTGCCAGCCGCCCCTGACGCTGCCTAACCACCGACAAGGTAATGAACGCATGCGATGCCGCACAAGAGCGCATAAGGCTTCACTCAGAACTGCAGAAATCTCATCTGTTACATCCCCTTTTTACGTAATACTAGTGTCGATCGTCAATTAAACTTCATGGTATTCACATTTGCTACTTGAAGTTAAAATCTGAAACGTGATGATTTTTCTGTTATATAATTATTGAGAAGCCACATCAGGCACTGTAATTTACGACAAGTTAAGTAAGTAATTACAGATAATTGTGGGTCACTGCAGACCATTTTTGATAGTTTTCTCTTTTATGAAACTTAATTTAAACCTAACCTAGATTATAGATGTGATATGGCATAGGTCATTGTAGAACTTGGAAACCCATTCAGGGAATATTCGTTCACATTTTAGTTGAATGCAGTTGGTTTTTATCATCCTGTATGAAATTATTTCCTTTTATCAATAGTACAATTTATAAACAATGTTTAGTGAGTAGAATAAAGATCCCAATGGTAAACTTAACTGTTTTCGACGTTTTTTACCAGATAACTAAAAATAGGAAAGCCTTGTACCCCTTCCACTAAATTTAGTTAGTATTAAGATTCTTTTACAGGGAGTGCAATGGAGCTGATGCTGAAATCATTAAGTATTTGGTTATATCATCGCTAGTCTCACTGAACTCTTCTGAACTCTACATGTAATGTGTGGTCTGGCGTCTCCTTACCAGCAACAGGTCCCAGGTTCAAACTAGTCAATTCCCTAAAAGAACACGCTCAGGGCGTCGTTTCGCGAAAGTGGTAGGGAGACACGACTTAGAACAAACAGACACCACGCAGAATGCTAGAGTGTTTATCATCATTACGTCTTCCTGCCATAGATTGGTCCAATGTCTGGACGGTGGTAACAGCGCTCTCGTAGGAACATAAACAGTTCAGCGCGTTTCTCTGTGTCTCCTCAGCGTCAAGAGCCCGCTTCTAAACACTAATAACGTCTCTGTCCCGGTTGAAACTGTTCTCGCAGATTCTAATTTCTACTGCTCCTTCAATAATAGGATCCAAGTAAGTCGAAGCATGGGACAAGATTTTAGTTTCTTTACCCTGACGGAAGAAACATCTTGCAAGAGCACATTTTAATGCAAGCGCTAAAAAAAACCATTGCAAATGTGAAATGCTGGTACAATAGTAACCGGAGTAACAGTCAGAATGTTGAAGGCAAGCATTCAAACGTGCATGGATTGTGATGTACAGGTGCCAGATGTCAGTTTGTGGGATGGAGTTTCATGCCTGTCGCACTTCATCGGTCAATACAGAGACGGTTAATGCTATTTGTGGATGACGCTGGAGTTCTCGTCCGATGATGTACCATATGTGCTCTACTGGAGACAGATATGGTGATCGAGCAGGTCGAGGCTACATGTCGACACTCTGTAGAGTATGTTGGATTACAACAGTGGGTTGTAGTTGCGCTTTACCCTCTTGGAAAACAGCCCCTGGAATGATGTTCATGCTTGGAAGCACATGTCGAATCATCAGACTGACGTACAAATTTGCAGTCAGAATGCGTGGGATAACCACAAGAGTGCTCCTGATGTCATACGAAGTCGCAGCTCAGACCATAACTCCAGATGTAGGTCCAGTGTGTCTAGCACACAGACAGGTTGGTTGCAGGCGCTCAACTGGCTTCTTTCTAATCAACACACGGTCATCAATGGCACCATCACAAAACACAACAGATCTCTACCCCTGTCCTTGAAATAACCGATTTGTAATAATTAATTGTGTCAGTGTGGTGCCAACTGCTGCTCAAATTGCAGCTGAATATGCAGTACGATGTGCCAGAGACATACGTCGAACACGACGGTAGTGCCACGTGATAGTCCAGAGCCCGGTCTTCTTGCAACCGCACATTATCGTGTCGACCGGTGCCAGCAATCATGTACAGTGGGTACATCTCCGCCACGCACTCATGGTAAATAACACTGAAGTGGTGCTGTGCACGGTCATGTCATAAGCACATTCGCCGACTGACAAGAAGAGTTACACTGTGCGACAACAGTGTCACCACATAGCCAATGAACATCAGGTAGAGTGCACCATTCAAAGTGGGTGACCGCAAATAACGTCGCATTAGTTGCTCTTGGACAACCGTAGCTCCCAAGAGGATAAAGAATCGCTGCTGGTGATATGAGACGAGCTTGGAAGACGAAATTTTGTCGCTTAGATATGGCTGCAGCGGCACTTACAAACCCCATCACGGTTGAATGAGACCTCATCTTTGAACTATACAGATTGCAAAACTTTCACCTCTGCGTTGCTGCGTTGGCTACTATATCGACAGTACTAAATGTTAAAATAATTTTTCCCCACTGCCTGCACACGCTGCGACACTTTTATCTGTTCATACTTCCTGCTTTTCGGAAACTAATCATAACGGCAAAAGAATTAGTAAGCCCCAGCAGACATCACGGTAATACCCTGCAACACCAGCTCCGGCCTTAACAACGGTTTCATCTCGGCAAGGAAGAGGGTATGCCATACCTATTTCTGATTATATATCGCAAAACTACAGAATTACTGGGGATTCTCCTTGCTACTTTTCATCCGTTGTTCCGAGCAGCCTTAAAAATTTCTATGGGACTAAGGTCAGTGCTTTCGGAGGTCCAATCCAAGTGGAATAGGTGCAGTCCTGGGATTACACTTATTGTTATCTTGTATCACGCGAGTGTCCACTCATGCTCATCGTGAAGATGTGGGAGAAAGAGCGAAACTTGGTTACCGAGAATGTTTCCTGAAAATCCCGGTTCATGCAATTAATAGTGTGCTTCCAGGTGTTCGACCGCTTTGTTGTTTCCATTTTCTGCACAGTATTACGATGAATTAGACGGCCGTCTTCTTCAGATACTGCGACTTGTGCTGTTACGTGTACACACTGCTTGGGGTGTAAACACACTGTAAACTAACGTTGGTCTCTCGCCGCCAATTATAGTAAATTTCGATTCAGGACGCTCACTAAGCCCTTTGATCTCGCCAGCCAACACATCCACCAGAGTTTGAAAACGCTGGGAGGCTACGTGTTTCACGGAATACTAGTGACACCTCTGAGAAAGAAGAGCGTCAAAGGGCGTAAGGAGCTTCGGGAATCGAACTCGGCTATAATAGCGGTGTGAGACCAACAACAGTTCGCAATCTGGTTGGTACCCAGGCAGTGAGTACTGAAACGCGTATGCATTCATGTATTCAGTACCAGCGATGGCGAGGCATGACAGAATCTCTGACCAGAGAGTTATCTATCGTGGCTAGTCTACGCTTGACCGCGCGAGAGTTCAGTTGCATGTAGGGAGTCAGTAGTTGTAGTTGCTAGTTGCACTCAGTCAGTGCTAGTAGCGCGCGAGAAACAGTCGCAGTTGTGTGTGAGGAGTCGGCGGGCGTCGACATGGGCCTCTGGTCAAGATTCGGGACGAGGTATATTTTTTAAATAAGGCAATGAAGCAGCATTGCGCACATCTGAGAATGTAATGTATCTTAACTGTAATTAATTTGTCCAAGAAATGCCCCAATAATAATTTTATTTTCAAAGCAAATTTTTAAGAAAACAATCATTTGAATTGAAAGAAAGTTTCCCATACATTTCCTTACAGAAAAGTTTCACTTAAATTCAAAGTTGCACAGGGCCCAAGATCGACATTTCGGTCTATTTGCGTTTTCATTGTCACTGAGATTTCATTATCATTGAATTGTCTTACATTTTTGTGGGCAGCTTACATTTGGCTCAGATTGCTATTTCTCATTTAATTGTCATTGTCAATAAATTATTTTATTTGCTGGGAGGTTACACTAGGTTCTATTCTCGTTAACATTTAAATATTGTCGTTCGAAATTTTGCGGGGAAGTTACAGTACACATAACAGCACAACTCGTAGCACCTGAATAAGTTGTCTGGGTCGGTCGTCGAAACATTGTGCAGAAAATTTAAACAACAACTCAACAGAAATCTCGGAAGCACACTGTTAATCAATCGGGTAATACTCATTTCACAAGACACCCTGCAAACACGACGTCATTTTGACGTCACACGCAATATCGACAATCGCGGGAACTGCTGTCGACTTCCGTTAGCTCTCGATGTGGTCCCCCTCTCACGCAAGTAGCTGCTCGCAGGACTTGATGCACACATGACGTCTTTTTAACGCCACACGCAGTATCGTAGATTTATTAAAACACAACGTTCTTCGTACATTTTATTAGAATTATCATTATAATTAAACGTCGCTTAACGGCCTAGCAGCCTGCTTTCCACCTGTAGGAAATCCTTTCTTACTCGCCACAATAGTCGTCTATATTGCTGCTTAAGAGAGCGAATTCGTTATCCTAACTGCAGCGTTCAAACACATTATTAAACAAACAAAATAAACAGCGTCCAAAATAAGAGGAATTTCACAGTGATACTAAAACCACCACCAAAACATCATAGAATCGCCTCCGGCTTGAATTACACTCTCCACACACTGACGATTAAACGACTCATTGGCTCGTCGGTGCACTCAACATCTTTGTGGACATCGAGGTATAACAACAACACCTGTCAGCAGCTGAGGTTGTCAGTTAGTCATCATTTATATCAGGGAAAAGCTGCACGGTCATCAACAATAACTGTTCTTTCGAGAACAAGTTACTGTCTTTGATTATATAGTTAAAAGGCTACCTAGCCATTGACCTTTGTCTGTGCGAATGCGCACAGGTTGCCCAAACTCTTACGGGAATCGCCAGCGCGTGCGCGAGTAATGAGTGGGTGGGCAAATGTCTATAAGGTACAATACATATGTAGAATTGTGGACAGTTGGGAATGTGAGTCTCACGGGAAGCGTGCAAGGGATAAGTCCCTGCAGTCGCGCTATTCATCTGTGTCCTCGGTGGCTCAGATGGATAGAGCGTCTGCCATGTAAGCAGGAGATCCCGGGTTCGAGTCCCGGTCGGGGCACACATTTTCAGCTGTCCACATCGAGGTATAACAACAACACCTGTCAGCAGCTGAGGTTGTCAGTTAGTCATCATTTATTTCAGGGAAAAGCTGCACGGTCATCAACAATAACTGTTCTTTCGAGAACAAGTTACTGTCTTTGCATATATAGTTAAAAGGCTACCTAGCCATTGACCTTTGTCTGTGCGAATGCGCACAGGTTGCCCAAACTCTGACGGGAATCGCCAGCGCGTGCGCGAGTAATGAGTGGGTGGGCGAATGTCTATAAGGTACAATACATATGTAGAATTGTGGACAGTTGGGAATGTGAGTCTCACGGGAAGCGTGCAAGGGATAAGTCCCTGCAGTCGCGCTATTCATCTGTGTCCTCGGTGGCTCAGATGGATAGAGCGTCTGCCATGTAAGCAGGAGATCCCGGGTTCGAGTCCCGGTCGGGGCACACATTTTCAGCTGTCCACATCGAGGTATAACAACACCTGTCAGCAGCTGAGGTTGTCAGTTAGTCATCATTTGTTTTAGAAATGGTCGTGCCGAGCCTCCGAGCCATCACAATCTGCCCTCGGTCAAACTCACAAAGACGGCGCCTCCCCCGTTCTACACATGGACAGCATGCTCACTGATACTACATGCACTGTGCTTGTGTCTGACTAGCAGTCATTCCTCGGCAGGTGTCGCTAGCAGGTCGGTGGTCATAATGTTCTGCCTGATCGGTGCATATACAGAGGGGTCCAAAAAAATGTATCCACTGTTTAAAAGTCCATAACTTGCAAACTAATTGACGGAGTTGTCTCATTTTTGGTGAAAGTGTAGCTTAAAGTCCAACTTAAAGATATCACTGCAGGTGTTCGAAATGGTCACCATTAACATTTACATACAAACGATGCCGCCGAACTGCAGCACGAGCTACTGACTGCAACGTGTTCATTTGGATATTAGCACATGAATGTACGATGGATTTTCGAAGTTCATCCAATGTACGTGGCTTTTGTCGATAAACGACGTCCTTTAGTTTTCCCTACAGGTAAAAGTCCAGAGGAGTTAGGTCTGGGGAACGTGGTGGATACTCCACAGCACCTCTACGACTTATCCATCTTCCTGGTAGATTTTCCTCGAGATACACCCTAACACGATTTTGGTAGTGGGCTGGGGCACCATCTTGTTGAAAGTGAACTCTTCCGTCTCCATACAAGTCTCGGATGGCAGGTAAAATGGATGTCTGAAGCTTCTGAAGGTACACCTCACCGGTAACTGTGCCGTCAAAGAAGAATGGCCCAATCAAGCCCCGGTAAGACAACCCACACCACACATTTTATCCTGGCAAATTCGCGGCTTTGTCTACATGGACGTTCGGATTTTCGGCGGCCCAGTAGATGCAACTGTGGCGATTTATTGTACCATGTAGTTTGAACTGTGCCTCATCAGACCACACAGTCATCTCTGCAAACTCTTCATCTTTGCGCACCATGTTAGTAAACCACTCGCAGTACTCCATTCTACGATATGGGTCGTCCTCGTTCATTGCGTGTAGCAATCGTAGGATGTACAACGCTTGTGTGGCGATTGCCGGAACTACAAACTATTACACTACCAAAGTACTAAAATTATAAACAGCCGACCAGTTGCAATGGATAAAGAAACTCTTTACCTAGGTTTCGACAAATACAAATTTGACTTCTTCAGAAGGTAACCTAAGGACAATGAACATCATAGCTTACATTAGAAAAGTATGAAACTTATAAGCCAAGAATAAATTTTAAGACAATTTAGAGAACTCTTGCATTACAGAAGTATGATAACGACGACTGGTACTTACAATTTTACGTTAGTAAGGACTAATGTACCATCGCAGTTTTTACAATTGTCGGCATAGATCCATGTGTCAAAAATTAAATACAGCCCTAGAATTAGGGTTTGTTTCGTTAATAAAAAATAGCTCATGGATCTTGCAGAGCTCACAACCGACTGAGTGTAATCGGCGAGCGTAGTTACTCTGAAAACAGGGCAGGTGGCGCTCGTGCCGAGAAACATTTGCCAACTGGCGTACAAAGGCAACGTGTAAATTATCAGTATTAATAACGTCCTTAGGTAGAGTAACAATAAAAAAGGAAGGAAATTAACACTCCCGTTATAACAATATGGGAGCATTGGTACAAATAATGTAGTTATACATAAAAAAAGGCAGGTGGCGCTTACGCCGAGAAACTTACGCCCAGTGGCAAATACAGCCAAAATATAAAAAAATTATGTTACTACATCAGTGAAGCCCACAAACGGTATACATGTCAGAACTTTAAAATTGACAATAATGGCTCTTCTCAAGAAGGAATTACAAATATTGGTACACGAGCCTGTTAATACACATTCACAGGAAAAACAAAATTTTAGAGCCAGGCAAAATCACATAAGGGCCGATGTAGTAGCAAACATACATCGTGACAAAACCACCATTACACAAGGGGTAGTGAGCTTAAAGCACTGAAGGTGCATCATAGCTTCCTGAGGAAATAAACCACTAAGGTTACCAGCATTAATGTTATACCGTAAACAGTTCTTCGAAAAAAAAATGGCTCTGAGCACTATGCGACTTAACTTCTGAGGTCATCAGTCGCCTAGAACTTAGAACTAATTAAACCTAACTAACCTAAGGACTCACACATATCCATGCCCGAGGCAGGATTCGAACCTGCGACCGTAGCGATCGCTCGGCTCCAGACTGTAGCGCCTAGAACCGCACGGCCACTCCGGCCGGCTAAAGCATTCGAAAAATTGTCTTCAAGCAAGGCTCAACTGGTCGTTCAGTATATTACCGTCCTTGAGCTCAAGATGTTTGAAAATTTGTAACTCTTCCCACAGATCTATTCTACGCCCTTTGTCTTCTCTGTGTTGGATAACAGTGTCTTCTAAAGATGAAACAACTCTGTCAATTAGTTGGCCAGTTATGTACTCTTAAACAGTGGATACACTTTTTTTTGACCCCTCTCTATTTTTTCTCGACAAGCTAGGTGAATAGTATATGTTGGAAGTGTGTTTGTATTAAGAAGCGAACTTCCACAAAGAACTAACGCAATCTGTTTTTGCCTATGCAGCGTATTTCAATGCTGAGAGCATGTAAAACTGGCGAACGTGCAAAAACTCATATTAGAAATTATCGACGCACTTAAGGAGAGAGGGACTGCTTTCTCTGCACCTGCTCAGTGTAATTAAACAGTCACCTGTCGCCTTTGCGTCGCAGAAGAGGCGTCCGTAACAAGAGGACAAGTAGCTAGAAGCCAGCCAGCGTGTACTCACCCTGAGACGTAGAGCGCCATGTCCCAGTGGTTGGGGTCGCTGTCGCCCTTGGGGTTGTGCTTCTCGCTGAAGGCGCAGAAGGAGTCCAGCAGGGCGCCGCGCTCGCCGTCGTGGTGCGGCAGGTCGGCGGGCTGGCTGCTCATCAGCTCCAGCCGCACCAGCGAGATCTCCACCCGGCCGCCCAGGCTGGGGTGGTGGTACAGCGCCTGCACCTGCGCACCAGTCGAGTCTCATGTTGGTTCTGCGGCACCATCCGGTCAAGGCTCGCACCACGTGCCACTTGAGGGCTTCCAGCAAAAGCCCCTTTTCAGCTTCAAATATGTGACTCCCATTTGAAGAGAGCGCTACACATATCAGGACACACGGAAAACTTCTCGACCTAGCAATGAGATGCCAGTGATATTAATGGGTACATGTGGTGGGGCTACAAGGCCTGTGCGTGTAAGCTTATAATTGTTTGCTTATAGGACTGAAGGACTACTCCTTCAGTGCCGATATTTTCCTATCATCTCGACCTAACGGCGACTCAGGTTCCGAGTCAGACACACATATGGAGACCGCAGAGTCACTGACAGACACTGCAGCCAGCGCTACGAGACGCTCGGAAAGACTTCACGGCCACCGCCAGGGAGCGTTCGCAACGCGTCCAATAGTGCTCTTAATTACTGCTCGTGGCCAGTATTTGGGAACCAACAACGTCCGTACGGTTTCACTTCGAATCGTTTAGCAGCTTTCGGCGTCTCTTGAGTGACCACGAATATTTGCCATGGCCATTGCAGTTCGATTCTTAACTCATTGCTCCTTTGGGAGACTTCACTGCGTACGACTATTCGGCTTCCGATTCTTGGGGTTCCTGGTTAAAGGACCTTGTTCAGTTGTGGTTGTTGTCGAGTTTGTCATAACACGGACAGCTTACGAATTATTTCATTTATTGTACCGTGACTGTGTTTCAGTTTAAGAAAAAAGCAGAGTAATCTGTGTTTTTTTTTAATATATTGATCAAATTATTATTCTCTTGTGAAGATTCAGAAATCTGTTGTGAGTTTGTACCAATTCTTGGCGGGAAGAGCAAAGACTTTTCAAAAGACTTAAATATTGTAAGTTATAGTTTATCTATATTTCACCTGAAACCGTTTGCAGAAGGCGTAGCGTTCTCAGGATCAAGAACAGAGTTCGCATTGCCACTTAATTTATTTGTGTCGTGATATGTTCGATCACGACCGGATATGAGACATAGCAACTACGAACAGAGAAACCTAAGGGACCAGACAGAGCTGGAAATTTTCTTTGCTATACAACACCACACATTAAAAGAAGTTGGATTTAAATCACAAACAAGGTAAATAGCAATGCGCCTTCTGCCTTAACTATGACGTTTGCCGACATGCAGTCTGTCCCTGGTAGCTGTATAAAAACTATAAAAACACCGTGATTTCTGTTGCCATTAATAGGATATGGATAGTATAGAAATACTTTAAGTAATAAGTAGGCACTACAGCATCTGAGAGCACAATAATGAATTTAATTACCTTAGTCAGTATTTGTAACAATAGGATCCGTACATTTCAATTTTATACCTTGCCGGCTGTTTCTTTAAATAAAGTCTTTTGGAATTTTCGACATTTCATCTTAGCTGCACACAAAAATTCTTACATAGCACTGCACAATAGTAATATTTTATAATAATTAATTAGTGATTGCGGACCACGCCATATACGCCTCCGCCGTCTTTAAAAAATATCACGAATGTGTTAACAGAAGAATATTACAGTTCTTCAGCTGTCAAAAAAATAAGAAACACAAAATATCTCTATCGATACAAATTATGAACAATTCGTATTCCGCGCCGTGGCGCGTAAGGTATTCTTTGAAATATCAGGTGGTCGCTGCTCAGCGACGATCTAAGAAATTTTTTTACACAGATGGGTTTTTTGAACCTACATGGTTAGATTATCGAAAGTAAGATTTTTTAAGCTATCTAAACAGATACTAATATTACAAATCGTGAAAGCAGTGTCATATACTTCAGACTACATTACTTCCGAGCTGCCAGCACAGGCATAAAAGTCCATTTAGAGCTTCCACTACCTGGCTCTCTTTTTGGGAGTCTACTGCTAGAACTTACTCAATGTGGATTCACAGCCATAGAATGCTGATGAACTAAAGACATGTTTTCGTAGAGGCTGTAACTAGAAGTGACATTTTTATTTGCTGTTAGACACTTTGAACCTCATAGTCATTATCAAGTATTTCCTTGGAAGTGTTCGTAATTCTGCTGTTTGTAGACAATCCCTTGGCATTGTTTTATTTCATTTATAGGTTCAAAATGGTTCAAATGGCTCTGAGCACTATGAGACTTAGCTTCTAAGGTCATCAGTCCCCTAGAATTTAGAACTACTTAAACCTAACTAACCTAAGGACACCACACACATCCATACCCGAGGCAGGATTCGAACCTGCGACCGTACCGGTCGCGCGGTTCCAAACTGTAGCGCCTAGAACTGCTCGGCCACCCCGGCCGGCTCATTTACAGGTCACAATTAGACATACGATCATTTACATACAAATGCTTGATAATGACTATGAAGCTGAAACTGGCCAATTAAAAAAAAATGTTGCGTTACAGCATCAGCAAAAACGTATCTTAACTTGGCTACGTGAAAAGTTTTCGGCCTGTTATAGCAATGGCGTATGTATCCATATTTTCATGTTGGTACAGTTTGCACAATAAACTAGACAAGTATTAATTCGGTCTAAGTAATAGATTTTTGTACAGCTTTTTAAAGAAGGCATTCGGACTAAGTTTCGTTCAAGCAGAAAAACTCGAGTATTGGGTCGTCAAAAAATTATTCTGTTTGACCGATGTATATTAATCAATATAGGTAGTTTAGAACGAGCGATGCTTTATTTTCCACCTTTCGAGTAACTAGAGTGTGAACTAAGTGCGTAGTAATACCCCTGACGATGAACGTGAAGAACTTCCCAAAACAACGACCACACGTGTGAACAACAGGATGATCGACTGTTAACGGTACTAAATACTTGAATCCACTGGCATACTAGAAGAAAGAGCGCGGTACGCTTTTATCGTCAATAATTATAACCAAAAACGAATACAAAAAACTAAATGTCAAAGTAGGCTAATCAAACTGATTTTATATAACAATTTTTTACTACGGACAAGACACAAGTCCACCACTTCAGAGTAGGAACAAAACAGCAATGAAATCATTGGGTGAAAGGAACTCAGTGGCCCTGCTAAAAGAAAAAGATTTGTCCATCCACCGGAACGGTTATAACCCGTGTTTTCCTTGGTCCATCGATTTTCTAGCAAAGGGTAAAGCGATATCTGGGGAACACTATTTGGGTCATCTACAACAACTACGTGAAAAATTTCAAAGAAGAGGTCCGGAAAGCAAAAGAAACTAATTCGTGTTTCACGAGCACTATTTATTTATCCACAAATATTTGACAATGACAGAACTGTGGGATTTGCATTATTAACTGTTGGAGCATTTCCTCTATTCATTATATTTAGTACGTTATTACGCCCTACTCAGAAATGGTAAGAAATTGTGGGTGGATAACGCTCTGCCTCCAACGGAGAGCTTTTGGCAGGTGTGGGAGGAGATATTTGTACTTTGGAGACGATAAAAGACCAAGCGGTGACATGGTGCGAATACAAGACAAGTTTCCAGAATGAGATATTCACTCTGCAGCGGAGTGTGCGCTGATATGAAACTTCCTGGCAGATTAAAACTGTGTGCCGTACCGAGACTCGAACTCGGGATCTTTGCCTTTGCGGACAAGTGCTCTACCATCTGAGCTACCCGAACACGACTCACGACCCATCCTCACAGCTTCAGTTCTGACAGCACCTCGTCTCCAAACTTCACAGAAGCTCTTCTGCGAGCCTTGCAGAACTAGCACTCCTGGAAGAAAGGATATTGCGAAGACATGGCTTAGCCACAGCCTGGGGGATGTTTCCAGAATGAGTTTTTCACTCTGCAGGGGAGTGTGCGCTGGTATGAAACTTCCTGGCCGATTAAAACGTGTGCCGAACCGAGACTCGAACTCGGGACCTTCGCCTTTCGCGGGATCTTGCCCGCGGAAGGCAAAGACCCAGAGTTCGAGTCTCGGCCCGGCACACAGTTTTAATCTGCCAGGAAGTTTTACAAGACAAGTTGTATGAGAATTTGCGACTACATCTGAAGTTTTCAGTCGTATACAATGTATTTATTCAGTTTGTTCAAACGGAGACAATAAGACACTGATCGACTGAACGAGATAGTAGCGCCCCCTGTGTTTACGTCATTCCACATCTACATCTACATGACTACTCTGCAATTCACATTTAAGTGCTTGGCAGAGGGTTCATCGAACCACAATCATACTATCTCTCTACCATTCCACTCCCGAACAGCGCGCGGGAAAAACGAACACCTAAACCTTTTTGTTCGAGCTCTGATTTCTCTTATTTTATTTTGATGATCATTCCTACCTATGTAGGTTGGGCGCAACAAAATATTTTCGCATTCGGAAGAGAAAGTTGGTGACTGAAATTTCGTAAATAGATCTCGCCGCGCCGAAAAACGTCTTTGCTTTAATGACTTCCATCCCAACTCGCGTATCATATCTGCGACACTCTCTCCCCTATTACGTGACAATACAAAACGAGCTGCCCTTTTATGCACCCTTTCGATGTCCTCCGTCAATCCCACCTGGAAAGGATCCCACACCGCGCAGCAATATTCTAACAGAGGACGAACGAGTGTAGAGTAAGCTGTCTCTTTGGTGAACTTGTTGCATCTTCTAAGTGTCCTACCAATGAAACGCAACCTTTGGCTGGCCTTCCCCACAATATTATCTATGTGGTCTTTCCAACTGAAGTTGTTCGTAATTTTAACACCAAGGTACTTAGTTGAATTGACAGCCTTGAGAATTGTACTTTTATCGAGTAATCGAATTCCAACGGATTTCTTTTGGAACTCACCTGGATCACCTCACACTTTTCGTTATTTAGCGTCAACTGCCACCTGCCACACCATACAGCAATCTTTTCTAAATCGCTTTGCAACTGATACTGGTCTTCGAATGACCTTACTAGACGGTAAATTACAGCATCATCTGCGAACAACCTAAGAGAACTGCTCAGATTGTCTCCCGGGTCATTTATATAGATCAGGAAGAGCAGAGGTCCCAGGACGCTTCCCTGGGGAACACCTGATATCACTTCAGTTTTACTCGATGATTTGCCGTCTATTATTACGAACTGCTACCTTCCTGACAGGAAGGCTGGTACGTACCCCGTTGACGTAGGCGAGCAACATATCGCGTAGCCTCTCGTCGCTGTTGTGGAAGAAGGGCGCGAACAGCTTGTAGGCGGCCTCGTCGAAGAACAGCGCCGCCTCCACCGTGTAGCCGGAGGCCTTGCCCCGCCGCTGCCGCTCCGGTTCCTGCCAAAAAGTAACCGTATGTGCTGATCTACATCTAAGTCTGCATCTACACACCTACTGCACAAGACAACTTCTGGTTTGTTGTGAAGGATACTTCTGATTCCACTGTCAGTTCCCTCCTCTCCCGTTCCAATCGAGAAATGGAAGAACGTTTGTAGGTTGACCTCCGACCTTCAGCTCTCCTGTTTTCCGCCTTTCTATGGCGTGGTTGCATCCTGTACACGTGAGCAAAAATTGCGGTCGCGCTGCACTCCAAATGAGTTCGATCACGTTCCGTGGAGATGTACACCACATTATGCTTAGAGAAGGGTTGAAACGCCCGAAGGTGTCACAGGCGTCGAAGACTGTCAAGAACATCTTTCTATTGCTCATCGCAATGCGAGATGTTGGTTTTCGATCGTGAAATGTGTGGGATCAGCGCCCCAAGGGAAGGGGTGCTTTTTAACTCCCTTTGTGCTACCACCTGAGGCCTTTTCCTGTCAATTCTGAGCTGCGGTGTGTTTGGTATGTTTTCCGCGTGATTTCAACTCAGTGTGTCGCGGTTCTGACCTCCACTGCAGAGACGTCAAAACAAGGGGCGAACTGTAGGTAAGAGGGCTGTAGCTACTTCCTCATCGTGTGGCACATCCAAGGTGGCGTTGGGCAGACCTGCGGTGAAATTTGGTACCAATGTGACTTCATTAAACCACTTTAAAGCTAACATGAATTTCCAAACTGTGGGCTTTTTTTCGACTGTTTGATGCGTCGTTGAGAGTGAGGGTGATGACGCTCGGTGCCACGCTTTTGCGCAGTTGCAGAGTAATGTCTGTGCTTTAATTATGTTGCGCAGTCCACTTCTAAGTTACTCATGTTGGCAGCTGTTCTTGATTTGAATTCTGGAATATTTACATCATGTTATTTGGTGAATAAATCTCAAAGAACTGCGTTTAGTACCCCATTAGTTGTAACATTATCGTTAGTGTCACGATATCAATCGAATCTTGTCGTTGATATACTTTACATACGATCAGAATCTGTTTGGACTTTCTGCCAGATTAGGAGAGACGGAATTTCGTTGTGAAAACTATTAAAAGCGTTTCGCATTCAACTGCGCGCTAAATTTCGGGTTTATGCATATCTTAGAGGTTTTTCATTCTTGTGAATTTAGCATGTTTTTCCCGTTGTTTTTTCAACAGTATCCTGACCACACTCATTTGGCCTGGGAGATGTGTTGAATCTCTTATTAATTTACTTGGTATGAAACTTTCAGGTGCCGTCAATACCATTTCTTTGAATGTACTCAGGTCTGGTCTGTGCTTGCATAGCTAGAAATAAGGACTGTCTCATGAAATCATCAGGAAATTTTTATCTGCTTTCTTAAATACAGACATTTTACGTTTGTTTATGGTCAATTTCGTTGTTAAGGTAAGCATTCTCGCTACAACGATCTTGCAGTCACTAAACTTAGTATCCGTCATAACGCTCTCTGTATTCTCGCAGGATTATTTGTTGCGAAAGAAATGTAGTATTTTATCGCTATCACTTACACTGGGTGTGGACTCCTGAATTAATTTCTCAAAACCATTTGCAGTAGTAGTGTGGGGGGCTGAAGTT
This sequence comes from Schistocerca nitens, assembly GCF_023898315.1. Taxonomy (NCBI): domain Eukaryota; kingdom Metazoa; phylum Arthropoda; class Insecta; order Orthoptera; family Acrididae; genus Schistocerca; species Schistocerca nitens. Next base: position 328,285,878 of record NC_064618.1, on the reverse strand, counting down.
AACTGACGATCCCTACCCTGAAAATATGAGCGTGATCACACGAGTCATATGAGGTTTTCACTTACGAAATATAATTTAAGAATTACTAGAGCCCGGATTATATGTAATTACATATTCCGTTTCTTTACATGTAGTTACAAGAAAAATTAAAATGTCGATGAATTACACTGAAAAGATCCTTATTTAGAAGTGCAAATTACATATTTTGAGGTATAACGCACATGTCACACCTTACTGCATAATTTTATATATTTCGATATTATTTCTATTGTCAGTGCTATAACCAATGATGGTAAAATAGTCCTCTGTCACACTTGTGATAAACGTATACGATGTACGATGGAATCTCAAAGAACAAAATTTACCATGCAATCCACGTGTTAGGAATAAACAACGGATTTCGTCTAAGAAACAGGCTCTACTTATATAGTTTCAGGCACATCCTACATCATCTGATAGTGAATTTTACAAAGAGCAATGTTTTGTATTGGTTGCAGGGAACATTTCGTGGAAAAAACTTCATGTACGTGAATCTAAACATTTCTTACAGAAATACTGCAACAACAGCAACATTTCCGACGAGCCCACTCTCAGGAAGAATTACCCGGACTCTTTCTATGTTGACATAGTAGAAGAAAATCGGGGATGACATTGACAAATCACCTACAAGGATTTATAATGATGGGACGACGGATGCTGTAGGTCTTTTCATCGCTAAACTAACTGTGGGCAAGTTGGACTCTGAAGAAGCATCTAAACCTTATTTAATTTATTGTAAGCCTTTCGAGGCAACAGATAGTTCGACAGTTACTCGATTCATTAAAGATGGATTTAGGTACTATGCCCAGATGGCGTAAAAGAAGAGAGGGTCCTATTGATGTACAAAGACGCTACTTCATACGTACTGAAAGCGTGGAAATCACTTCATTAATTTTATCCTAATTTAGTGCATGTTACATTTAAGACTCGTCTATTGCAACGAGGTGCCAAGACAGGCATCAATTCTCAAAAGTAAATCCACTGACCAGCAACAAAAAAGGTTTTCTTGAAATGTCCGTATCGTGTACAACGCTGGAAGCAACAGCTGCCTGATATACCTCTACCTCCGGAGCCAGTGACAAGAAGGTGGGCAACATCGACTGAAGCTGTGATTTTTTACAGTAAGAACTTTGAATCAGTAAGTCGGTGATGGAGAACTTTCCTTCTGATCCTACACCGCCTGTGAGTGAGTCCTTACCAGCATTCAACAATTCTAAAGTGCTCATTTCAGTTTCATACAGTCCATACAGCTGGCGGACCAAAAGTATCAAGAAACTGGAGACTTCACGTATACCTGTGGGAATAATGCAACATGCAGTTGGGAAGGACTGTGTTGTACCGGGTGACGTGGGTGGTGTAACCACTGCAGTTTGTGCTGCATAAGAACCCTGGCTACTCAGATCTTGTTATTTTGTTTCGCTTATTTAATGGTGAAATTGTCGAACCCCCTGGGAATATTATTCCAGTACCATCCCTCACCGTTCATTTCACATTTGTACTTCAGTACTTTGTAACAAAAGTGAACTGATTAAGAATTAACATAGATATTTTACGAGAATATATAAGAACTTATATTTTCTAACAAAAACTTCAATTTGGGATTTAACATGTGATTTCTTCATTACAAAGTTACATATTTCTCCAATTTCGGTTACATATTTATGTACATATTTCTTAATTTGGTATTACATAAAATCCAAGCCCTAATAATTACGTTTCATTTCCTATATTATTTCTCTAAATTCCAGTTTCTAAGACTTAAGATTTTTTCTTTTGTTCCACATATAGACTAAACAATCCAGCGTGGTACGATAGCTACATGTTTCCATTTCTCTGACCCGACTCGTGACAATAAACACACGTTTAGATAATTTTATTGAATTTCCTTAACGTAGGAGAGAGATACTCACAAAAATGTCAGATACTTCGTTGACTAGTGCCTCTCTGTCAGCCACAAGTGGAACTGAAACGGTAAAAACAAAAACATTAATATTACAGCAACGTTTAATTTTATATCAAGACCTCTCATTTTTGCTTTTATATGCCTCCCAATAGTGTTCTTGTTAAAATGTGAGTGAGACTGATCAGTAATGACGCCTCAATAAGTCAGTCATTCTGTTCCATGATAATCAGGGCCAATGTTCGGTATTATGATTTAACAGCAAATTAAATTTAATTGACGTAAGTTCGGAAAATTAGAATTCAAGTTAAAGCTACAAAACTTTTGCATATTTTCACTCCATGCTGTTTATCAGATTGTTACTTTGTGACGGCTTAACTACTTCGCATTCCGACACTGAAATTGTGCAGCAAACTAGTTCTTATTTATTCTCTCAGGTACCTTACCAATTATTTAAGATACAATATTTCAATGAACTTCATTTGCAAATTTCATGAGGTATGTACATGCAAGTAAACGTTACCGTAAGGGAACGCAATTTTTGCTGTAATAGGAAGTTTACTCCAGTCAATTATTTACTTCAGTCTATCATTTACCTCTTATTCCACGTTACTACTTTTGGTTTTAATAAAGAACAATTACTAATGTTTTATCGCTGTTATTTCTGGGGCGTTGTTGTGTTGGTTATGTGTACGTAAATACTTAAAGAAATGTGTAATTATTACTGTTGTAATTATTGATTAGGTAACAAACAGGTGTTGTTCGAATGAACTGGCGATCGTGTAATATTGCAAATTAATTCATTTTATTTTTTGTGCGTTATTTGTAATTTCGTGGCAACTCTTTCTTTTCGTTTCGTCTTTACCGTGCATGATTGTACTGTTCTACATACATCATTCCTAATTTCAGTAAGCATGGGGTGTACAGAGTTATCTATAAAAATAATTCCAGAATGAGATTTTTCACTCCGCAGCGGAGTGTGCGCTGATATGAAACATCCTGACAGATTGAATCTGTATGCCGGACCGAGACTCGAACTCGGGACCTTTGCCTTTCGCGGGCAAGTGCTCTACCATCTGAGCTACCCAAGCATGACTCACGCCCCGTCCCCACAGCTTTACTTCTGCCAGTACCTCGTCTCCTACGTTCCAAACTTTACAGAAGCTGTCCTGCGAACCTTGCAGAACTAGCACTCCTGAAAGAAAAGATATTGCGGAGACATGGCTTAGCTACAGCCTGGGGGATGTTTCCAGAGTGCAAACTCTGGAAGGTACACGGGAGAGCTGCAAATTTTAGAAGGTAGGAGACGAGGTATTGGCAGAAGTAAAGCTGTGAGGACGGGACATGAGTCGTGCTTGGGTAGCTCAGATGGTATAGCACTTGCTCGCGAAAGGCAGAGGTCCCGAGTTCCAGTCTCGGTCCGGCACACAGTTTTAATTTGCCAGGAAGTTTTATAAAAATAATTTGTTGTACACTTTTCCCCAATAATCAGCAGTTCATTTCGGAAACGATTCCCTTAAAATTTTCTTGCTATTATTAGGCTCACGTGAACACGGTCAATACATTCGCGTAGCCCATTAATCAAGAGAAGAAGTCAAGTGTCCGGCGACAAGTGTTAATAAAGACAACATTCAAACTGTGCGTGAGCTTGTGGAAGACAATCGCCACATTACTGTTACCGAGATTGCATCACAGGTGCGGATAAGAGTCTACACTACTTTATCAGACACACCTGGATATGAAAAATATTTTGGGAGGTTGGTTTCCACGTCTTCTCACCAAGGAACGAAAGAAGTTGCGGAAAAACGTCTGTCAACGACTTCTAAAGTACTTTGAAGGAGAAATTTTTTGGACGGTATTGTGACCTTCGACGAACTATGGCTACATCACTATACGCCAGAGACCAAGAAGACGAATATAGAGTGGCGGAAAGCTGGAGAGGGGGTACCGATCTGTACCCGACTGTCCAACGGGAGAGTTTTGGAAACTGCGTTTTGAGACCCAAGAGGCGTATTGCTTGTTAGTTAAATGTATTGGCAAAGGACGGCGAGTGAGGCCTCCTATTGAAGGCTTCTGTTTGATACTGAGAATGCTTACCCCACCAAACGGCAACGGCAACAGATCTGCAATGTGGGAAACACGCGGTTGCGTAAAGCAGCTCCAGCCCGTGAAAAACTGAACGGGTACAATGACATCCTCGTGACAACCACTTTTTTGGCCCACTGAAAAAGGCCTTAGGAGGGGAATGTTCTGCGGACAACAGTGCAGTCGAAGAGTGCATATGCTATTGGGGAAGCCTAATTCTTTCTTCCATTAACGGATCAGGAAGCTTCGTGAAGCGATAGAAAAAATTTATTTTCTCTGTAGAAACTATGTAGTAAAATATGGCAGTCCGCTTGTATTGTTTGCATATCTATTAAAGCTATGTTATGACATTTTTGTTTATTCAAGGTGTTTAAAAGAAGGATCACATATTCCTACAAGAGGTAGTACTGCTCAAAACTAGCATTCGGACGTCCCTATGTAATGCGCAACTGACCACAAGACGTCGCGAGAGGCGAATCCTCCAGTATAAAAGGGGGGGCAGGGAATAGCGTTGTGTCAGCAGAGTAGCAATACCAGTAGAATGAGTCGGCAGGAGAGCTCATTGATTTCGCACTTGGACTAGTCATTGGGCGTCACCTAAGTAACAGATCCATCAGAGACACTGTGAAGCGGAAATGCGAAGGAACAACCACAGCTAAAACAAGAGCAAACAAGGGGCTTGAGGGACCGTCGAGCATGAGGGAGAGTGCATGTGCAACGTCACATGTGATCCGTTTGTGGAATCACTCGTGAGTTCCAAAGTTTTACTGTCAGTCTATCTAGTACAATTACCGTGCATAGGGAGTTCAAAAGCATGGGGAATAATAGACGAGCAACTCCTCGTAAGCGACACATTTCTGTAGTCAATACTAAGCGACGCTTGAGGTGGTCCAAAGAGCGACGCCACTGGGCAGCGGATCACTGGAAACAAGTGATGTGGAGTGATGTATCACGCAATCCGATCAAAGGTCTGAGTTTGACCTGCAACCATGTGTTGTGCCAACGCTGAACTACAGAGGACATGGTGTCACGCTACGAGGGTGTTATTCGTGGTTAAGGTGTGGTCCCCTTATTGCGCTTAAGAAAACGCTAAGTGCTGAAGGAGATGAACATATTTTAGAACATTGTCTACTGCGTACAATTGAGGAACAGTCTGGAGATGATGTCATCAAGTAGGATCTGTGAGGAAATGATTTGCGGTCAGTAACATTCCTTAAATGGACTTGCCTGCCCAGAATCCCGACCTCAACCTTTGGGAAGTGGTAGAACGTCGACTTCTCTCCAGACCCCTGAGTCCAACATAACTACCTTCTCTGGTTTCGACTCTTGAGGAAGAAAGCGCTGTCATCCCTCCACAGACCTTTAGACACCTCACTGAAAGTGTGTCCATCTGAGTTCAAGCCTTCATAAAGGCGAAAGACGGACATACCCTACATTAATGTCCACTAGTAGGTGTACGGGTACTTTTGATGAGGTTGTGTTTCTCTGCAAACCAATACCTGTTAAGTTGTGGGCCGATGAACATCCGAAGCTCACAGCCTGCGTTTAATTTCAGTTGATGCAGCGTTCACAAGAGATGGGATAGTCAGTTACCGCGATAAGAACTTGTGAGTTGACAAGAATCCTCGAGCATTCATGGAGGTGAGGCATCACGATCGCTGTTAGGCAGGAACTGTGGGCGATAGACTCATAGAGCTATGCACTTTACCAAAGGATCAGTGGACAAAATTCAGAACCATCGTACAATATGCATTAGATGAGTATGTGCCAAGCAAGATCGTAAGAGATGCAAAAGAGCCACCGTGGTACAACAACCGAGTTAGAAAACTGCTGCGGAAGCAAAGGGAACTTCACAGCAAACATAAACGTAGCCATAGCTTTGTAGACAAACAAAAATTACACGAAGCGACATGTAGTGTGAGGAGGGCTATGTGAGAGGCGTTCAATGAATTGGAAAGTAAAGTTCTATGTAGTGACTTGGCAGAAAATCCTAAGAAATTTTGGTCTTATGTCAAAGCGGTAGCTGGATCAAAACAAAATGTCCAGACACTCTGTGACCAAAATGGTACTGAAACAGAGGATGACAGACTAAAGGCCGAAATACTAAATGTTTTTCCAAAGCTGTTTCATAGAGGAAGACTTTACTGTAGTTCCTTCTCTAGGTTGTCGCACAGATGACAAAATGGTAGATATCGATAATACCTGAACCCTTAATTTTGTGGTTTCTTCAGGATGAAAAAATGACGTCAACCAAAAGTGACGATGCAGGAAATCATCAGTTTGTGGCCTTTTGCTGTTGCTGTCGCGTCGCCTCTCTCCTTCACCTTCGCAATCTTTGCTGGAGAAAAATGAAACCGATTTTTGCCGCGGGCTCAACCCCTTCACATCCACTAGAATTTATAGTCTTTCTTCCACGTCTACAGTCGTTATTGGAAGTAATAGTATTTAAAAACCAAAAATCGGTGATTTTAGGTACGAGATATTTTGAGCGGTTTTAAAAAAATTGTTCAAATGGCTCTGAGCACTATGGGACTCAACTGCTGTGGTCATCAGTCCCCTAGAACTTAGAACTACTGAAACCTAACTAACCTAAGGACATCACACACATCCATGCCCGAGGCAGGATTCGAACCTGCGACCGTAGCGGTCGCACGGTTCAGGACTGCGCACCTAGAACCGCGAGACCACCGCGGCCGGCGAGCGGTTTTAACAGTCAAGTAAAAGAACTGGTGTGACCGAAAACCGGTGTTTCATCGAGAACCACCATCCCTGACCTGTGTATTTCACTACTGACATAAGACATCTAACGCTCCAAAGTAATCCAACTTGGATATGTGCAGCAGGGCTTGTCCCTCGGCCTTCAAGATCACCTGACCTCATTTACAGTGTTTTTTGTGCGGGACCATCTTAGCAGGGAAGCGCACAGCATTCCCATAGATAGAAAAACAATTAAAATCACTCAAAAGAGGAAAGGCCGCTGGACCTGACGGGATACCAGTTCGATTTTACACAAAGTATACGAAGGAACTTGCCTCCCTTCTTGCAGCGGTGTACCGTAGGTCTCTAGAAGAGCGTAGCGTTCCAAAAGATTGGAAAAGGGCACAGGTCATCCCCATTTTCAAGAAGGGACCTCGAACAGATGTGCAGAACTATAGACCTATATCTCTAACGTCGATCAGTTGTAGAATTTTGGAACACATATTGTGTTGGAGTGTGATTACTTTTCTGGAGACTAGAAATCTACTCTGTAGGAATCAGCATAGGTTGCGAAAAAGACGATGGTATGAAACTCAGCTCGCGCTATTCGTTCACGAGACCCAGAGGGCCATAGACACGGGTTCCCAGGTAAATGCCGTGTTTCTTGACTTCCGCAAGGCTTTTGATACAGTTCCCCACAGTCGTTTAATGAACAAAGTAAGAGCATATGGACTATCAGACCAATTTTGTGATTGGATTGAAGAGTTCCTAGATAACAGAACGCAGCATGTCATTCTCAAGTAAGAGTGAATTCAGGTGTGCCGCAGGGGAGTATCGTAGGACCGTTGCTATTCACAATATACATAAATGACCTTGTGGATAACGCCGGAAGTTCACTGAGGCTTTTTGCGGATGATGCTGTAGTACATCGAGAGGTTGTAACAATGGAAAATTGTACTGAAATGCAGCAGAATCTGGAACGAATTGACGTATGGTGCAGTGAATAGCAATTGGATCTCAATGTATGCAAGTGTAATGTGCTGCGAATACATAGAAAGAAAGATCCTTTATCATTTAGCTACAAAATAGGAGGTCAGCAACTGGAAGCAGTTAATTCCATAAATTATCTGGGAGTAGGCATTAGGAGTGATTTAAAATGGAATGACCATATAAAATTAATCGTCGGTAAAGCAGATGCCAGACTGAGATTCATTGGAAGAATCCTAAGAAAATGCAATCCGAAAACAAAGGAAGTTGGTTACAGTACACTTGTTCACCCACTGCTTGAATGCTGCTCACTGGTGTTGATCCATACCAGATAGGGTTGACAGAAGTGATAAAGAAGGTCCAACGGAGAGCAGCGCGCTTCGTTACAGGATCATTTAGTAATCGCGAAAGCGTTACGGAAATGATAGATAAACTCCAGTGGAAGACTCTGCAGGAGAGACGCTCAGTAGCTCGGTACGGGCTTTTGTTGAAGTTTCGAGAACATACCTTCACTGAGGAGTCAAGCAGTATATTGCTCCCTCCTACGTATATCTCGCGAAGAGACCATGAGGATAAAATCAGAGATTAGAGCCCACACCAAAGCATACCGACAGTCTTTCTTTCCACGAACAGTAAGAGACTAGAATGGAAAGGAGAACCCATAGAGGTACTCAAAGCACCCTCCGCCACCCACCGTCAGGTGGCTTGCGGAGTACGGATGTAGATGTAGAAACAGGTTAACAAATGCTGTGAAAGTGAACCATCGATTTCTGCGCTTTGAATTACCAGCGCTACAGGGTAAGGTTACCGTAGCAAAAAAGCAACTGCTGTGGTCTGTTCACGACGGGGCACCACACCATTTTCTACGGATCGTGCGACAGTGCCTCGCTGCAACGTTTTATGGGTGGTGGATAGGTTGAGGGTATCCAGTAGTATGGCCTTCCCGTTCTCTAGACCTCTATGCGTTGGTGTCTGGCTATGTGTACACTGAAAGACATTAGTGTATGCCCGACTCATCAACAATATGCAGACGTTACTGCACCGGGAGACTAATACCTCTGACGCAATCAGAATGGAGGCGCGAATATTGTAAAGAGTATGTGATACATAGCGAAGAAGGACTCAAGGATATATAACAGACTGATGGGAATGAGAGTACTCCACGGTTTTGTCTCCTTATCTAGCTTGCATTTATCGTGAACCTGTCGCTCAGCACGAAGTCCCAAGCGACCGGAAAAAGGCGCAGGTGACTCCAATATATATGGAGGGTAAGAGAAATGACACGCAAAAGTACAAACCAATATCCCCAGCTTGTGTTTGCTGCAGAATCTTTGAAAATATTCTTAGTTCGAATTTAATAAATTTTCTTCAGACCGCGAGGCTTATGTATACGAATGTACTTCGTTTCAGAAAGCATCGCTCAAGCACAATTCACCTTGCCCTTTTCTCACATAATATACTGCAAACTATAGATGAAGGGCAACAGGCAGATTCCGTATTTCTAGATTTCCGGAAAGCATGTAACATGATGTTCCATTGCAGGGTGTTAACGAAGCTACGAGCATTTGGAATAAGTTCATGGATATGTGAGTGGCTCGAGGGTTTCTTAAGTAATAGAACCCACTATGTTGACCCCAACGGCGAGGGTTCATCAGATACAAGGGTACCGTCAGTAGTGCCCCAGAGAAGTGTGACAGGACCGCTGTTGTTCTTTATATAAACAAATGATTTGGCAGACAGTGTGCGCGGCAATCTGTGGTTGTTTGCTGATGATTCCGTGGTGTACTGTAAGGTATCGAATGTGAGTGACTGTAGGATTGTACTGTATGTTAACCGGGGGCCTAGAAACGACGGAGAGGCTCCGTCCCCGCCGCAACCGCAGTGGTCCACAACCCCACGACGACTACCGCAGTCCACTTCACCCCTCCGCCGCCCGATACCGAACCATCCTTCAGGGCTATTGTGCAGTTCGGCCACGGTGGACACCCCCCCCCCCCCCCCCTGCCAACCAGGGAACGTCTCACACCAGACGAGCGTAACCCCTATGTATGCGTGGTAGAGTAATGGTGGTGTACGCGTACATGGAGAACTTGTTTGCGCAGCAATCGCCGACATAGTGTAGCTGAGGCGGAATAAGGGGAACCAGCTCGCATTCGCCGAGGCAGATGGAAAACCGCCTACAAACCATCCACAGACTGACCGACTCACTGGACCTCGACACAAGTCCGCCGGGTGGATTCGTGCCGGGGACCAGGCGCTCCTTCCCGCTCCGGAAAGCCGTGCGTGAGACCGAACGGCTACCCGGGCGGGCGACTGTGATACAAGATGACAAAATTTCCAGTTGGTGTGATGAATGACAGATACCCTTAAATCTGTAAAAATATGAGTTAATGCGAATGAGTAGGAAAATCAAACCTGTAATGTTCGGATACAGTATTACTAATGTCCTGCTCGACACAGTCAAGGCGTTTAAATATCTAGGGAAACGTTGCAAAGTGATGTGAGATGAAACGAGCTAGTGAGAACTGTGGCAGGTAACGCGACTGGTCGAGTTCGGTTTTGTGGGAGAATTTTAGGAAAGAGTGGTCACCTGAAAAGCAGACCGCATACAGAACGCTAGTGCGATCTATTTTTGAGTGCTGCTCGAATGTTTGGGATCCATACTTGTTTGGATTGAAAGAAAACATCGAAGAAATTCAGAGGCGGCCTCCTAGATTTGATACCGGTAGTTTCAAATAACACGTAAGTGTTACGGTGATGCTTCAGGAACTCGAATGCGAATCCCTGGATGGAAGGCGACGTTCTTTTCGAGAAACATTGTTGTTGTTGTTGTAGTCTTCAGTCCTGAGACTGGTTTGATGCAGCTCTCCATGCTACTCTATCCTGTGCAAGCTTCTTCATCTCCCAGTACCTACTGCAACCTACATCCTTCTTAATCTGCTTAGTGTATTGATCTCTTGGTCTCCCTCTACGATTTTTTACCCTCCACGCTGCCCTCCAATGCTAAATTTGTGATCCCTTGATGCCTCAAAACATGTCCTACCAACCGATCCCTTCTTCTAGTCAAGTTGTGCCACAAACTTCTCTTCTCTCCAATCCTATTCAATACCTCCTCATTAGTTACGTGATCTACCCACCTTATCTTCAGCATTCTTCTGTACCACCACATTTCGAAAGCTTCTATTCTCTTCTTGTCCAAACTGGTTATCGTCCATGTTTCACTTCCATACATGGCTACACTCCATCAAATACTCCCAGAAACGACTTCCTGACACTTAAATCTATACTCGATGTTAAGAAATTTCTCTTCTTCAGACACGATTTCCTTGCCATTGCCAGTCTACATTTTATATCCTCTCTACTTCGACCATCATCAGTTATTTTACTCCCTAAATAGCAAAACTCCTTTACTACTTTAAGTGTCTCATTTCCTAATCTAATCCCCTCAGCATCACCCGATTTAATTTGACTACATTCCATTATCCTCGTTTTGCTTTTGTTGATGTTCATCTTATATCCTCCTTTCAAGACACTGTCCATTCCGTTCAACTGCTCTTCCACGTCCTTTGCTGTCTCTGACAGAATTACAATGTCATCGGCGAACCTTAAAGTTTTTATTTCTTCTCCATGGATTTTAATACCTACTCCGAATTTTTCTTTTGTTTCCTTTACTGCTTGCTCAATATACAGATTGAATAACATCGTGGAGAGGCTACAACCCTGTCTCACTCCTTTCCCAACCACTGCTTCCCTTTCATGCCCCTCGACTCTTATAATTGCCATCTGGTTTCTGTACAAATTGTAAATAGCCTTTCGCTCCTTGTATTTTACCCCTGCCACCTTCAGAATTTGAAAGAGAGTATTCCAGTTAACGTTGTCAAAAGCTTTCTCTAAGTCTCCAAATGCTAGAAACGTAGGTTTGCCTTTTCTTAATCTTTCTTCTAAGATAAGTCATAAGGTTAGTATTGCCTCACGTGTTCCAACATTTCTACGGAATCCAAACTGATCTTCCCCGAGGTCCGCTCCTACCAGTTTTTCCATTCGTCTGTAAAGAACTAGCGTTAGTATTTTGCAGCTGTGACTTATTAAACTGATAGTTCGGTAATTTTCACATCTGTCAACACCTGCTTTCTTTGGGATTGGAATTATTATATTCTTCTTGAAGTCTGGGGCTATTTCGCCTGTCTCATACATCTTGCTCACCAGATGGTAGAGTTTTGTCATGACTGGCTCTCCCAAGGCCATCAGTAGTTCTAATGGAATGTTGTCTACTCCCGGGGCCTTGTTTCGACTCAGGTCTTTCAGTGCTCTGCCAAACTCTTCACGCAGTATCTTCCCTCCCATTTCATCTTCATCTACATCCTCTTCCATTTCCATAATTTTGTCCTCAAGTACATCGCCCTTGTATAAACCCTCTATATATTCCTTCCACCTTTCTGCCTTCCCTTCTTTGCTTAGAACTGGGTTGCCATCTGAGCTCTTGATATTCATACAAGTGGTTTTCTTCTCTCCAAAGGTCTCTTTAATTTTCCTGTAGGCTGTATCTATCTTACCCCTAGTGAGATAAGCCTCTACATCCTTACATTTGTCCTCTAGCCATCCCTGCTTAGCCATTTTGCACTTCCTGTCGATCTCATTTTTGAGACGTTTGTATTCCCTTTTGCCTGCTTCATTTACTGCATTTTTATATTTTCTCCTTTCATCAATTAAATTCAATATTTCTTCTGTTACCCAATGATTTCTATTAGCCCTCGTCTTTTTACCTACTTGATCCTCTGCTGCCTTCACTACTTCATCCCTCAGAGCTACCCATTCTTCTTCTACTGTATTTCTTTCCCCCATTCCTGTCAATTGTTCCCTTATGCTCTCCCTGAAACTCTGTACAACCTCTGGTTCTTTCAGTTTATCCAGGTCCCATCTCCTTAAATTCCCACCTTTTTGCAGTTTCTTCAGTTTCAATCTGCAGTTCATAACCAATAGATTGTGGTCAGAATCCACATCTGCCCCTGGAAATGTCTTACAATTTAAAACCTGGTTCCTAAATCTCTGTCTTACCATTATATAATCTATCTGATACCTTTTAGTATCTCCAGGATTCTTCCAGGTATACAACCTTCTTTTATGATTCTTGAACCAAGTGTTAGCTATGATTAATTATGCTCTGTGCAAAATTCTACAAGGCGGCTTCCTCTTTCATTTCTTCCCCCCAATCCATATTCACCTACTATGTTTCCTTCTCTCCCTTTTCCTACTGACGAATTCCAGTCACCCATAACTATTAAATTTTCGTCTCCCTTCACTACCTGAATAATTTCTTTTATCTCGTCATACATTTCATCAATTTCTTCATCATCTGCAGAGCTAGTTGGCATATAAACTTGTACTACTGTAGTAGGCATGGGCTTTGTGTCTATCTTGGCCACAATAATGCGTTCACTATGCTGCTTGTAGTAGGTAACCCGCACTCCTATTTTTTTATTCATTATGAAACCTAGTCCTGCATTACCCCTATTTGATTTTGTATTTATAACCCTGTAATCACCTGACCAAAAGTCTTGTTCCTCCTGCCACCGAACTTCACTAATTCCCACTATATCTAACTTTAACCTATCCATTTCCCTTTTTAAATTTTCTAACCTACCTGCCCGATTAAGGGATCTGACATTCCACGCTCCGATCCGTAGAATGCCAGTTTTCTTTCGCCTGATAACGACGTCCTCTTGGGTAGTCCCCACCCGGAGATCCGAATGGGGGACTATTTTACCTCCGGAATATTTTACCCAAGAGGACGCCATCATCATTTAATCATACAGTAAAGCTGCATGTCCTCGGGAAAAATTACGGCTGTAGTTTCCCCTTGCTTTCAGCCGTTCGCAGTACCGGAACAGCAAGGCCGTTTTGGTTAATGTTACAAGGCCAGATCAGTCAATCATCCAGACTGTTGCCCCTGCAACTACTGAAAAGGCTGCTGCCCCTCTTCAGGAACCACATGTTTGTCTGCCTCTCAACAGATACCCCTCCGTTGTGGTTGCACCTACGGTACGGCCATCTGTATCGCCGAGGCACGCAAGCCTCCCCACCAACGGCAAGGTCCATGGTTCATGGGGGAAGCGAGAAACATTACTGAGGACATTTATGGAACTGGCATTTGAAGCTGACTGCCGAACGATTCTACTGCCGCCAACATATATTGCACGTAAGAACCACGAAGATACGAGAAATTAGGGCTCATACGGAGGCATATAGACAGTCGTTTTTTCCTCGCTCTGTTTGAGAGTGGATCAGGAATGGAAATGACTAGTAGTGGTACAGAGTACCCTCCGCTACGTGCCGTACGGTTGCTAGCGGAGTATCTATGTAGATGTACATGCAGAGGACAGATTGGCCTATATATTAACATGTATTGCTTTCTGGACATTATAATTGTGGGAGCTCTTCTTCTGGTTTTGATCAATACTGCCTCCTATATTTTATTTATTTATTTATACTTTAAGTTCCGTAGGATCAAATGAGGAGCAAATCTCCGAGGTCATGGAACGTGTCAGTACGTGGAATAACAACATAAAAGTAATAATAGATAAAAATAAATGTTTATGAAACCGAAAAAGTCACTCCACACCTTCAAGTAAACGCAATCAACAATCCAATAAGAATCAGCTTAATTTCACAAGGAACTCCTCGACGGAATAGGAGTGACCCATGAGGGAACTCTTCAGTTTCGATTTGAAAGCGCGTGGATTACTGCCAAGGTTTTTGAATTCGAGTGGTAGCTTATTGAAAATGGGTGCAGCAGTATACTGCACACCTTTTTGAACAAGAGTTACGGAAGCCCGATCCATATGCAGGTTTGATTTCTGCCGAGTATTAACCGAGTGAAAGCTGCTTGTTCTTGATAATAAGCTAATATTGTTAACAAGAAATGACAGTAAGGAATATATATATTGAGAGGCCAATGTCAAAATACCCAGACTCGTAAACAGGGGTCGACAAGAGGTTCGTGAACTTACACCACTTATTGCCCGAACCGCCCGATTCTGCGCCAAAAATATACTTTTAGAATGGGAAGAGTTACCCCAAAATACAATACCAGACGACATAAGCGAATGCAAATAAGCAAAGTAGACTAATTTTCGTGTCGAACGATCACTCACTTATGATACCGATCGAATAGTAAAAATGGCAGTATTAAGTCTTTGAACAAGATCCTGAACGTGGGTTTTCCATGACAGCTTACTATCTATCTGAACATCTAGGAATTTGAACTGTTCAGTTTCACTAATTAAATGCCTGTTCCGTGAAATTAAAACCTCAGGTTTTGTTGAATTGTATGTCAGAAACTGTAAAAACTGAGTCTTACTGTGATTTAGCATTAGTTTATTTTCCACAAGCCATGAACTTAGGTCATGTACTGCACTAACTGAAACCGATCCAATGTTGCACACGACATCCTTTATTACCAAGCTAGAGTCATCAGCAAACAGAAATATTTTAGAGCTACCCTAATACTAGAGGGCATATCATATATATAAATATGGAACAGGAGTGGCCCCAATACTGATCCTTGGGGCACCGCCAACTTAACAGTACCTCACTCAGACCCCACATCACAGCCGTTATCAACATTGTGAATACTGACTTTTTGCTGTCTGTTGCTAAAGTAAGACATGAGCCAATTGTGAGCTACTTTCCGTATTCTGTAATGGTCCAACTTCTGGAGCAATATTTTGTGATCAACACAATCAAATGCCTTAGTTTGGTAAATAAATTATGCCTAGCTTTCTAAACCTTTTGTTGAACCCATCCAGTATCTGACAGACAAAAGACAAAATAGTATTTTCAGTTGTTAAACCACTTCTAAAGCCAAACTGTAAATTAGATAGCAAATCATGTGATAAAAAGGATCAGTTATCTTTACATACACAGCGTTTTCAATAACTTTAGCAAACACTGATTCCATAGAAATAGGTCTAAAATTATCTTCATTATCCCTTTCCCCCTTTTTATAAATCGGCTTTACTACTGAGTACTTTAATCGTTCAGGAAATGACCATTCCTAAAGGAAAAATTACAAATATGACTAAATACAGAGCTAACATGTGCAGCACAGTACTTTAATATTCTGCTAGGCACTCCATCATATCCATGAGAGTCCTTAGTCTTCAGTGATTTAATTATTGACTCAATCTCCCTCTTGTCTGTATCACAGAGGAGTATTTCAGACATCAATCTCGGAAAGGCATTGGCAAGAAAGTTATATGATTTCCTGTAGAAACTAAATTTTTATTTAATTCACCAGCAATGATCAGAAAATGACTTTATATTGTTGACCTTGTGCTGCTGACCAGACACTTCCTTCAAAACTGACTATATGGTTTTAATTTTATCCTGTGAATTCTATTTGCGTACCACGTACTCTTTGTCTTCCTAATAACATTTTTAGGCACCTTACAATAGTGTTTGTAATGGGCTACTGTAGTTTGATTGTGACTATTTCTAACATTTTGATATAATTCCCACTTTGTTCTACATGATATCCTTATCCCACTAGTCAGCCACCTGGGCTGACTATTACTGATAGTACCCCGTTAAAAACGTACTAATGGAAAGCAACTCTCAAAGAACATGAGAAAACGTGTTAAGGAAAGGATAGTATTTATCATCTACGTTATCGGCACTATAAACATCCTGCCACTCTTGTTCCTTGACAAGGTTTAACAAACTCTCTATTGCTGCTGGATTAACTTTCCAAAATAGTTTGTAATTAAATATGACATTGGTTTGAGTACAAAAGCCTTGTAGTGTAAAAACTTGTGCATCATGGTCTGAAAGGCCATTCACGCTTTTACTAGCAAAATGCCCATCTAGTAATGAAGAATGAATAAAAATACTGTCTGTGGCTGTGCTACTGTTCCCCTGCATCATAGTGGGAAAAAGCGCAGTCTGCATCAGATCATATGAATTTAGGAGATCTACCAACATCCTTTTTCTTGCACCATAATATACAAAATTAATATTGAAGTCACCACATATAACTAATTTCTGGTACTTCCTACAAAGTGAATCAAGAACCCTCTCTAGCTTGAGCAGAAATGCTCTGAAGTCGGAGTTAGGGGACCTATAAGCAACAACAATTAGACGTTTAGTTTTACTAGATTCAACTGACCCTTCACAACATTCAAATATCGGTTCAGTGCAGTGTCGTGATACATCCATGGAGTCAACTGGAATACTGTGTTTTACGTACATAGGCACTCCCCCACCCCGCAAGGTATACCTATCAGCTGACTTCAATCTAAAAAAGGTGCAGACATTTTTCCATGAGTGACCCCACCACCACCACCACCACCACCATTACCACCACCACCACCACCACCACCCACTACACTGTCACCTATAAGCTTAGCCAGCCTCTTCTTCCCATACCTATTTAGGTGCAGGCCAATAGGTATGGGAATAAGTGACACTTTTTAAACACCCTGTATGTGTAGGACCCTCTTATATTACGTACACACGGTTTTGACAGTCTTTTATTCTTTCGTAAGTTGTTATATAGTGTTTAGTATCACTTCCGACACTGTATGGAACTACACGAGTGCTTGAGAAGAGTGAACGGAACACAGCACTTACGCGCGTCTCCGGCGAAGGAAGGTGCGATGAAGGGCGCGCGGCGTACGATGTGCGGCACGCCGGCGGGGGCGGCCACGCCCGCACCCACGCCTGCTGAGGCTTCGTCTGCGGAGACGGCCTGCCGCAGCAGCGCGTGCAGCCTCTCGCTCAGCGGCGTGATCTCCAACGTGTCGTTGTCCAGCACCACGAACCCTTGCTGCGTCCAGACACACACAAACGACACTGCAGTGCGCTATGGCTTCAGCTATAGCACCTCCAGTTCCTTTACGAGGGTCAGAAGCAACACTCTCGTCAATAGTCCACACCGGTCTGCCTGCTTTCCACTATTGAGTGGGTATTCGTTCCAAGATATCATGGAAGAATCTCTGGGGATAGCAAAACCCATACCAAGTCGATTCTTCTAGTGTGGCTTTGTGGTTCAGTGGCACCCTAAGGGGGATATGCACTCTTTGTAAAACTGGAAATTTGTGGTAAGTTTCTATGGGGCCAAACTGCTGGGGTCATCGGTCCGTACGCTTACACACTACTTAATCTAACTTAAACTTACCCTAAGGACAAAATACACACCCATGCCCAAGGGAGGACTCGAACCTCCGACGGGGGTGGAGGGGGGGGGGGCGAACCGTGGCAAGGTGCCTGAGACCACGCGACTCACTCTTTGTGCCTCGTGTGCTTAGTGATCATATGGCCCTAAGCTATGTAGTACTATTTTCCTTTTTCAGTCTCCTTTGCTGCATTACCTGTTATCTTTTCTGTTTGTCTCTTGAAGTTGCCATTCAATAAACAAGTAAGACAACATGCTAAGTACACGACACATGAATAACTTTTTCTTTCAGTTTTCGGTGCCACAACTGCAAATTTATTCAACTGTAATTCTATTTTCCACCCTGACTGTTACATAGCCACTGTCTTTGAACACCATGATCATCTGATTTTGGCCGTTTACCATTTTCATGTGCGTCCTCCTAAACTCGTTAATTTACACAGTCACCCCTTGTAAGCGTATTCAAACGTACATATGTCATTTAATGTGTAATAATTGTCGTAAGAAACATGAGCGAGGAGAACACTCCATATTCATGAGCGCTTTAAGATAACATTAAGGCTGTAGTGGAGTATGTACGTACCTAAAAACTCTTAATGCAACACACAGAATGTTTACCTACTCAGGTTGATTCGTCGCCGTCCAATTTACAGTAAACAGGTGTTGATAGACTTCGGAGCGTGACAGAAATCGGTAGATATCACGTACATGTGCAGACAAATATACAATTTCAAAAAAATGGACGATTTGCTCAAGAGAAGGAGCCTCACAAACTGAGGAAGTCAATAACGCTTTGGTCCATCTCTGGCCCCTATGAAAGCAGTTACTCGGCTTGGCTCTAATTGATAGAGTTCTTGGAAGTCCTCCTGAGGGACATCGTGCCAAATTATGTCCAATTGGCACATTAGATCGTCAAAATCCCAAGATGGTTGGAGGGTCCTGCCCATACTGTTATAAAACGTTCTCAATTGCGGAGAGATTTGGCTACCTTGGTGGCCAGTGTATGGTTTGAGAAGCACTTAGACAAGCAGTAGAAACTGTTGCCGTGTGCGGGCGGGCACTATCTTGCTGATACCTAAGACGAGAATGGCTTGCCATGAAGTATAACAAAACGGGGCATAGAATGCTGTCAATAAACCTCTATGCTGTAAGATTGCCACGGATGACAACCAATGGGGTCCTGCTATGAAAATAAATGGCACCCCAGACCGTCTCTCCTCGCTGTCAGGCCATATGGCGGACAGCAGTCAGGTTCGTATCACACCGCTGTCCGTGGCGTCACCAGACATGTCTTCGGCCTGGAATCTCATCCACTGCAGCAGAATTGTCTTCAGTACAAAATCCCGATTCGAATTGCCCAACTACGAGGGTGAATCAAATGAAAACCTTAAGTTTGTAATAACAAATCGAAATTTCGCTCCGTCATCCTGTAAGTTGGTAAGCGTGCTACAAACAGCATGCAAAATGGCCTGTAGGTCGCAGCATAGTGCAGATGCACACATACCGTCGCAGTATCAGTATAAAGATGGCCGCCCCACTTGCGACTTGGACCAGGGAAGAATAGTGTTCTGTTATTCGTGTTTTGCGTAGGGAAGGTGTGAAACCTAATGGAATTCATCGACGAATAAAGGTTCAGTACGGTGATGCATGTTTGTCACAGCAGCAAGTATACGAATGGAGTAGGAAGTTCGCAAATGGTGTGACTTCAGTGGAAGATACTCCTCGTCCAGGTCAGGCACAGAGTTGTCACTCCACAGAACATTGCAGCAGTTGAAGCCATAGTGAAGGAAAACCGCCGAGTGACACTGAATGACATTGCAGCATGTTTACAGATTAGTCATGGGTCAACACTCCACAATGTGCATGATGTACTCCAGTTTCACAAAGTGTCTGCAAGATGGGTGCCACGGCAGCTGACTCCTGAAATGAAAGAACGACGTGTTGATGCTTGTGAAGAACTTCTTCGGCGTTTTGAACGAGAAGGTGATGGCTTCCTTGCAAGATTCGTTACTGGGGACGAAACCTGGGTTCACTTCCACCAACCGGAAACGAAGAGAGTGAGCAAGAAATGGTGCCACTGCTCATCACCAAACCCAAAGAAGTTTCGAACAGAACCATCAGCAGGAAGGTTATGCTGACTCTCTATTGGGACGAAAAAGGCGTCACTTTGGAGCGCTACATGCCTAGAGGGACCACTGCCACCAGTGAATCGTGCAGAGATCTCCTAAAAAATCGTCTGCGGCCTGCAATCAAATCAAAGCGACGTGGATTGTTGTCAGTAGGTGTCCTTTTGCAACATGACGATGCAAAGCCCCACACTGCCCCAAGTGATTTCCATATGTTTGGACCACTGAAAGACGCAATGGGAGGAAAGAAGTTCCGTTCTGATGAAGAGGTAGGCCACGCGGTGCATGAGTGGTTGCGAAGACTACCAAAAGAATTTTTTTCTAAAGGAATTTATGCACTTTGTAAGCGCTGGAGGACTTGCATTGAACGTGGGGGAGATAACGTTGAAAAGTGATACAGCTTTGTACCACTTCTGCACAATAAATAATATTGAAAAAAATATTTAAGGTTTCCATTTGGCTCACCCTCGTATAACCAGCGAAGGCGTGTCTGGAGATGCCCCAGACAGCGGTGGTACACCAACGGGACTGCCGCTCGCTACACGGTCCGACAGCCAGGAGTAACGGTCTGGGATGCAATTTCATTTCATAGTACGACCCCTTTGGTTGTCACCAGCGGCACCCTTACAGCACAGCGGTACCTCGACGATATTCTACGCTCCATTTTTTTACGCTTCATGGCAAGCCACTCTGGGCTTACATATCAGCAAGGATAATGCCCACCCGCACACGGCGAGAATTTCTATTGCTTGTCTTCGTGCTTGTCAAACCCAGCATTGGCCACCAAGGTAGCCGGAACGCAATTGAGAACGTTCGAAACATTATGTGCACGAGCCTCCAGCCAGCTTGGGATTTTGACGATCTAATGCGACAGTTGGACAGAATTTGGCACGATATCCCTCAGGAGAACATCCAACAACTCTGTCAGTCAGTGCCAAACCGAGTAACTGCTTGCATAAGAGCGAGAGGCGGACCAAAGCGTTATTGACTTGCTCAGTTTGTGAAGCTCTTTCTCTTGAGTAAATCGTCCACTTTCCTGAAATAGTAATTACTGGTTTGTCTGTGCCGGTCGGAGTGGCCGTGCGGTTCTGGGCGCTACAGTCTGGAGCCGAGCGACCGCTACGGTCGCAGGTTCGAATCCTGCCTCGGGCATGGATGTGTGTGATGTCCTTAGGTTAGTTAGGTTTAATTAGTTCTAAGTTATAGGCGACTGATGACCTCAGAAGTTAAGTCGCATAGTGCTCAGAGTCATTTGAACCATTTTTGTTCGTCTGTACATGTACAAGATATCTACCGATTTCCGTCACGTTCCGATAATTCCTTCGCGGTGTATCGCTTATTCCTTTCATTCTCTCTCTCTCTCTCTCTCTCTCTCTCTCTCTCTCTCTCTCTCTCTCTCTCTCTCTTTTCTTAGAGAGTATAACTGCGAGGTGCCATGACCCCGGCACATATCGATAGGTGCAATCAGATGGGTGCTGGTGACTGGTTGTCGTATGTCTTTGAACAGCTTTTTATTGTAAATTGGACCGCCACAAATCAAGAGACCATTCCCAGCATTCCTTATTTGCCAGATATGATTGTCGACTGAAGGTGCTGGGTAGATCCAGGGCTGGATGTCAAAAAATAGATGGTTGCCGAGACAGAGAGTAACATAGTTAGAATCACACATAATACGTATGTAACGTCATTTAATTAACTTTTTCTGCAAGTCCAAATAGTACTCCACACTAGCTCGTTACACGTTCGTCATGAACCAGCATAATAACGTCTCAAGAAGACGCCGCACCGACGCCATCCAGTCTAATATAACGGACTAGCGTGGAATACTATTTGAACTTGCAGGAAAAAGTTAAGTAAATGACATTACATACATATTGTGTATGCTTCTAATTATATTGCTCTCTGTCTCGGCAAGCACTTATGTTCTATGTATTGTATTAAGAGTTTTTAGCTACACACATACGCCACTACGGCCGCACTGTTGTATTAAAGTTTTGATGAATATGGAACGTTGTCCTTACTCTTGTTGCTTAAGACAGTTGTTATGTATTAAAATGGGCTATGTACATTTATATACACCCACAAAGGGTGACGGTCAATATTTACGAGTATACGAGTATGATCGTACTATAAATGAATGTGAATGTATAACAGCCAGGGTTGAATAAATTTCACCTCTCACACACAAATACACTCCTGGAAATTGAAATAAGAACACCGTGAATTCATTGTCCCAGGAAGGGGAAACTTTATTGACACATTCCTGGGGTCAGATACATCACATGATCACACTGACAGAACCACAGGCACATAGACACAGGCAACAGAGCATGCACAATGTCGGCACTAGTACAGTGTACATCCACCTTTCGCAGCAATGTAGGCTGCTATTCTCCCATGGAGACGATCGTAGAGATGCTGGATGTAGTCCTGTGGAACGGCTTGCCATGCCATTTCCACCTGGCGCCTCAGTTGGACCAGCGTTCGTGCTGGACGTGCAGACCGCGTGAGACGACGCTTCATCCAGTCCCAAACATGCTCAATGGGGGACAGATCCGGAGATCTTGCTGGCCAGGGTAGTTGACTTCTAGAGCACGTTGGGTGGCACGGGATACATGCGGACGTGCATTGTCCTGCTGGAACAGCAAGTTCCCTTGCCGGTCTAGGAATGGTAGAACGATGGGTTCGATGACGGTTTGGATGTACCGTGCACTATTCAGTGTCCCCTCGACGATCACCAGTGGTGTACGGCCAGTGTAGGAGATCGCTCCCCACACCATGATGCCGGGTGTTGGCCCTGTGTGCCTCGGTCGTATGCAGTCCTGATTGTGGCGCTCACCTGCACGGCGCCAAACACGCATACGACCATCATTGGCACCAAGGCAGAAGCGACTCTCATCGCTGAAGACGACACGTATCCATTCGTCCCTCCATTCACGCCTGTCGCGACACCACTGGAGGCGGGCTGCACGATGTTGGGGCGTGAGCGGAAGACGGCCTAACGGTGTGCGGGACCGTAGCCCTGCTTCATGGAGACGGTTGCGAATGGTCCTCGCCGATACCCCAGGAGCAACAGTGTCCCTAATTTGCTGGGAAGTGGCGGTGCGGTCCCCTACGGCACTGCGTAGGATCCTACGGTCTTGGCGTACATCCGTGCGTCGCTGCGGTCCGGTCCCAGGTCGACGGGCACGTGCACCTTCCGCCGACCAATGGCAACAACATCGATGTACTGTGGAGACCTCACGCCCCACGTGTTGAGCAATTCGGCGGTACGTCCACCCGGCCTCCCGCATGCCCACTATACGCCCTCGCTCAAAGTCCGTCAACTGCACATACGGTTCACGTCCACGCTGTCGCGGCATGCTACCAGTGTTAAAGACTGCGATGGAGCTCCGTATGCCACGCCAAACTGGCTGACACTGACGGCGGCGGTGCACAAATGCTGCGCAGCTAGCGCCATTCGACGGCCAACACCGCGGTTCCTGGTGTGTCCGCTGTGCCGTGCGTGTGATCATTGCTTGTACAGCCCTCTCGCAGTGTCCGGAGCAAGTATGGTGGGTCTGACACACCGGTGTCATTGTGTTCTTTTTTCCATTTCCAGGAGTGTATGTTGATGCTTATGCTACGTCATATAATAAGTCATTCTACAAAATGAAATCAAGACTTTAAAAAAAGAAGTCATTTTAAATCAGCGAAATTTAAAAAGTTTCACAAATTTTAAATGTTTTAAGTTATCATGCAATAACACACACGTAATTGAAGACTGTCTGGGCATTTACTTACAGCATTTATACGGTAGCATTTCATCTAGTACTTGGTTAATATTCTTTAAAGTAATTCTCTTTAATCGATCAATATACACTCCTGGAAATTGAAATAGGAACACCGTGAATTCATTGTCCCAGGAAGGGGAAACTTTATTGACATATTCCTGGGGTCAGATACATCACATGATCACACTGACAGAACCACAGGCACATAGACACAGGCAACAGAGCATGCACAATGTCGGCACTAGTACAGTGTATATCCACCTTTCGCAGCAATGCAGGCTGCTATTCCACCATGGAGACGATCGTAGAGATGCTGGATGTAGTCCTGTGGAACGGCTTGCCATGCCATTTCCACCTGGCGCCTCAGTTGGACCAGCGTTCGTGCTGGACGTGCAGACCGCGTGAGACGACGCTTCATCCAGTCCCAAACATGCTCAATGGGGGACAGATCCGGAGATCTTGCTGGCCAGGGTAGTTGACTTACACCTTCTAGAGCACGTTGGGTGGCACGGGATACATGCGGACGTGCATTGTCCTGTTGGAACAGTAAGTTCCCTTGCCGGTCTAGGAATGCTAGAACGATGGGTTCGATGACGGTTTGGATGTACCGTGCACTATTCAGTGTCCCCTCGACGATCACCAGTGGTGTACGGCCAGTGTAGGAGATCGCTCCCCACACCATGATGCCGGGTGTTGGCCCTGTGTGCCTCGGTCGTATGCAGTTCTGATTGTGGCGCTCACCTGCACGGCGCCAAACACGCATACGACCATCATTGGCACCAAGGCAGAAGCGACTCTCATCGCTGAAGACCACACGTCTCCATTCGTCCCTCCATTCACGCCTGTCGCGACACCACTGGAGGCGGGCTGCACGATGTTGGGGCGTGAGCGGAAGACGGCCTAACGGTGTGCGGGACCGTAGCCCTGCTTCATGGAGACGGTTGCGAATGGTCCTCGCCGATACCCCAGGAGCAACAGTGTCCCTAATTTGCTGGGAAGTGGCGGTGCGGTCCCCTACGGCACTGCGTAGGATCCTACGGTCTTGGCGTGCATCCGTGCGTCGCTGCGGTCCGGTCCCAGGTCGACGGGCACGTGCATCTTCCGCCGACCACTGGCGACAACATCGATGTACTGTGGAGACCTCACGCCCCACGTGTTGAGCAATTCGGCGGTACGTCCACCCGGCCTCCCGCATGCCCACTATACGCCCTCGCTCAAAGTCCGTCAACTGCACATACGGTTCACGTCCACGCTGTCACGGCATGCTACCAGTGTTAAAGACTGCGATGGAGCTCCGTATGCCACGGCAAACTGGCTGACACTGACGGCGGCGGTGCACAAATGCTGCGCAGCTAGCGCCATTCGACGGCCACCACCGCGATTCCTGGTGTGTCCGCTGTGCCGTGCGTGTGATCATTGCTTGTACAGCCCTCTCGCAGTGTCCGGAGCAAGTATGGTGGGTCTGACACACCGGTGTCAATGTGTTCTTTTTTCCATTTCCAGGAGTGTATTTTGGTGCTCTCTTGCAGCATGTAACTATATTTCCATTTCCTGGAGTGCTTCCACACCTGTTCCTTTCTTGGTTGCGTGTACTATTTGTAGGACTTTGGTGGCCTCAGTGTGAGTGGTCTCCTTGATATGTGTTCCCATTGTGGAATTATTGCTCTCAGTTAGCTGTGTGTACTCTTGGCGTTGAAATTATATCCCGTGTGATCTACTTAAGTTATTATTATATGAAATGATGCAAACATGAACGTATTTATCTGTGCAAGGTAGATTATATGTGTGATAATAACCGACAAAAAATACATGATAGCGAGCAATATATCCTTGGCACGTATCGATAGGTGTGGTCAACTGGGAACTTGTGATTGTTTGTCGGTATATGTTTGAAGAGCTGTTTGTTGTACACCAGAGATTTTGGGATCAGAGGAGTTACTGCAAATTTCTGTATTATATACTGTGAATTTTTTGTACATACATATGCCACTAAGTTGTAACGTTACTTTTAAGCGTTGACGAATATGGAACGTTTTATCGCATGTGTTTACTACGACAGCGGTTCCGTGATAAAATGACAGATGTACATTTGTATACACCCACAAAGAGTGACGATGAAAATTTAAAAGTACAGGAGTACACAACTGGAAACGGCAAACGGCTGAACTTAGCTTATAATGATGTGAATGACAGTAATTATATACAGTTGTTACAGAATGATGTTTTAAGAATTTGGGATATTGTAGATGATGAAATTTGGAATATTTTTCAATAGGAATCCTTAGCCGGAAATGGGAAATTCAGTTTTTACAGCACTGTATGCTTTGTATGCATTTGGCTGGCAAATGAAACAGAAACTACTACAACATGGAAAACTTTTATTGAGAAGGGACTAGAGTAGGATCAAATACTGTAAACTAAATCTGTGGCTTGCCAGTTTAGAGTAAATGTTCGAAGTGGTGACCACCTACTTCGCTACATGACGTGCAACGGCCAACCCTGTTTTGTCTCATTCTTTTTAAGATTCCATGCTCCCCTCTTCGGTATCAAACGCTTTAAAGATGAGCTCAATAATGTAAGGTAGGCTTGTTACTGGTGTTGAGTACATAAGAGTATTTACATAACTCCAGAGGAAAAAGTCAAGAAGGGTGAGGTCAGCGGAGCGCGCAGGCCAAGCCACTGTGTTCTCTCCTTCCAATTACTTTCCGCTTGAAGTTGTCTGTGAGATATGTCCTGGCCCGACGATCAAAGTACACTGGAGCACAATCGTGCTGAAACCACAGACTAGCGCGCAGTGCCTGCAGTAGTTTAGGCGAGATATTCTCCAGAAAGTTCAAATACTATGCAACATTCATGCAGTATAGTAAGATG
Source organism: Schistocerca nitens (assembly GCF_023898315.1). NCBI lineage: Eukaryota > Metazoa > Arthropoda > Insecta > Orthoptera > Acrididae > Schistocerca > Schistocerca nitens. The sequence continues at coordinate 328,259,229 of NC_064618.1, read as the reverse complement.
TGTGGGCCAATAAGTTGATCTCCAAGAATTCCATTCTATAAGTTTACTGATGATCTCACCTGGTAACTTAAGGTAGTGCATGGATTTTCGACAGTCCGTTGTTGGCTACTGCGGTAGTTAAAAATACCCTCCCTTGCAAAAGTTGACTCACCAATAACCAGCACGACATCTGGAAAATTGGGGACAACAGGACATTGACAAAGGAACGCCTGTGAGGATTGTTGTCGTGATTGAAACTCATGATGTCCCATAACTGTAATTGGTCGACCATGTAATGAATTTTTTATGTGCACTATGCAGAACCCGTCAGATACTCGTGCGATTGATCTTGGATTGATAGGTGCAAGTTGCATAACGTCTTCGTTAGATTCAGGTATTCGTGTCCTTCTTTTGCACTTGCGTGACGTGTATCAGCTTCCATGGTTCCTTCCTCCCCATGCGGTGACGTACACTATCGACGCCATGACAGGCTACTGCGTCCAGAGGTTGGCAGTGACACATGTGACCGTCCTGCCAATCTGCAGCTGGCGACCGTAGACACACCACCTGCTGCACGAGCCAGTAGCGTCACCATCGAGCCGTCTTAGGAAGACGCCGCACCGACGCCATCCAGTCTAATCGTTGAGTTAACTCTGAGCCTTTGCAGCGTTACTACACTCATGCTCATAAACTAAAGATAACTGCAGAATGTGGTGCCACATAACGTGGCACTACACAAAACTGGTGCTAATAGCATAGGCACTTAGGGAACACACACGACACAGATCTGTAAGTCCACGGTGTTGGTGACAAGTTGAGAAAACCGTCCCGAAACACATGTGCTACAAAACGTCACTGTTTCCTGCGCGTGTACCCCGACATCAATTTGGGATATGATCACCATGCACACGTACACTGGTCGCACAACGGGTTGGCACACTCTGGATCAGGTGGTCGAGCAGCTGCTGAGGTATAGCCTCCCATTCTTGCACCGGTGCCTGTCGGAGCTCCTGAAGTGTCGTAGGGGTTTAAAGAAGTGCAGCCTTACGTCAACCGAGAGCATCCCAGACGTGCACGATGGGGTTTAGGTCTAGAGAACAGGCAGGCCACTCCATTCGCCTGATATCATGTTTCAAGGTACTCCTCCACGATGGCAGCTCGGTGGGGCTGTGCTTATTCATCCATCAGGCGAAAGGTGGGACCCACTGCACCCCTCAAAAGGAGCACATACTGGTGCGAAATGACGTCCCGATACACCCGACCTGTTACAGTTCCTTTGTCAAAGACATGCAGGGGTGTACGTGCACCAATCATAATCCCACCCCACACCATCAAACCACGACCTCCATACAGGCCCCTTTCAAGAACATTAAGGGGTTGGTATCTGGTTCCTGGTTCACGCCAGATGAAAACCCGGCGGGAATCACTGTTCACACTGTGGTGTCACCGCCAGACACCACACTTGCTAGGTGGTAGCTTTAAATCGGCCGCGGGCCATTAGTACATGTCGGACCCGCGTGTCGCCACTGTCAGTGATCGCAGACCGAGCGCCACCACACGGCAGGTCTCGAGAGACGGACTAGCACTCGCCCAGTTGTACGGACGACGTAGCTAGCGATGCACACTGACGAAGCCTCGCTCATTTGCAGAGCCGATAGTTAGAATAGCCTTCAGCTAAGTCAATGGCTACGACCTAGCAAGGCGCCATTAGCATTACATAGCTTGTATCTAAAGAGTCTCACTTGTATCGTCAAGAGCGATGTACCACAAAGATGGATTAAAGTTAAGTATTGCAGGAGCTACGTACTTTTCTTTATAGCATTCATTACGTATCCTGTTTCAGACCTATCTACTAGCCTGCGTGAGTTAAAGCGTGCCTTTCGGCTACTTACGAGTGGCGTGGCTGTCTTGTTACGCCACAACACACACTATAACTGGACTCGTCTGTGAACACAATCTGGGACCACTGTTCCAATGACCATGTACTGTGTTCTTGACTGCAGTCTTTACTGACTCTCCTGTGACCAGGGGTTAGTGGAATGCACCTTGCAGGTCTCCGGGCGAATAAACCATGTCTGTTCAGTCGCCTGTAGACTGTGTGTGTGGAGACAACTGTTCCAGTGGCTGCGGTAAGGTCCCGAGCAAGGCTACCTGCAGCACTCCGTGGCCGTCTGCGGGCACTGATGGTGAGATATCGGTCTTCTTGTTCTGTTGTACACTGTGGACATCCCGTACTGTAGCGCCTGGACACGTTTCCTGTCTGCTGGAATCGTTGCCATAATCGTGAGATCACACTTGGTGCTCACGGAGGGCCCGTGCTGCGACCTGCTGTGTTTGACCAGCCTCCGGTCGCCTTAGTTTTCTACCCCTCATAATGTCATCAATATGGGTTCTTTGAGCCATTTTCAACACACTGTCACCATTGGCACGTCTGAAAACGTCTGCACACTTACTCGCTGCACCGTACTCTGACATGCACCAATTCACCACCTCTGCGTATGTGGACTGCTGCCAGCGCCACCGTGCGACGACCGCAGGTCAAGTGCACCGCATAGTCATACCCCGAGATGATTTAAACCCGCAAACCGCCCACCAGAGCGTTGTTTTACCATGTATCAGCATTATCCTTAATTTATGAGCATGAATGTAGTTTGCCTACGTTATTGTGCTGGTTTATGACGAACGTGTAACGGACTAGAGAGGAATACTATTTGGACTTGTAGAAAAAAGTTAAGTAAATGACGTTACATAGGTATTATGTATGCTTCTAATTATATTGCTCTCTGTCTCGGCAACCACTTATTTTTTGAAATTCATCCCTGGACGTACCCAGCACCTTCAGTCGACAATCATATTTGGTAAATAAGGAATGCTAGGAATGGTCTCTTCCGGTACTTTACTGCACACAGCTGACGAACTGCACTAGCATTCCCGCGATTTTCCCGATAACACAAATGCATATCATGAAGTTCTCCAGATGACTAAGTAACATCCATGAAGTCAGAACTTAAGTAAGTAAAGCACAATAAGGGGTGAATTGCCCTCTGACTTAGGTTGATGAGCCGTGTGTTTACAGCACAGCTCCAATGTGTGGAAGGGATGACCTGAAGGACAACAAGCAATGGTAAACGGCTCTCTGTCCACAAGCTCATGTAGATTACTGTGTTTGTGTGTTTGCAGCCTTGACCTATTCAGCAATAACAAACGTCAATAGATGAAAGATTAGCTACCCAAGAGGTATGAGGTCAAAAACCTCCCACAGATATGGAAACTGTATTTTACGTTTCCGGTTTATTGTAAAATGTTCAAAATTGAATCCTCTACAATCTCCCAATATTTTAGAACTTTATACTATAGCACGCTGTATAAATGCCAAGGTGGTAAGTAGAACCACACTGAAGAGACAAAGAAACTGGTATACCTGCCTAATATCGTGCAGGGCCCACGCGAGCACGCAGAACTGCCGCAACACGACGTGGCATGGACTCGACTAATGTCTGAAGTAGTGCTAGAGGGAATTGACACCAAGAACCCTCCAGGGCTGTGCATAAATCGGTAAGTGTACGAGGGAGTGGAGATCTCTTCTGAACAGCACGTTGTAAAGCATCCCAGATACGCTCAATAACGTCCATGTCTGGGGAGTTTGGTGGCCAGCGGAAGTTTTTAAACTCAGAAGAGTGTTCTTAGAGCCACTCTGTAGTAATTCTGGACTTGTGGAGTGTCGCATTGTCCTACTGGAACTGCTCAAGTCCGCCGGAACGCACAATGGATAAGAATGGATGCAGGTGATTAGACAGGATGCTTACGTACGTGTCATCTGCCAAGAGTCGTATCTAGACGAAACAGGGGTTCCACACCACCATATCACGCCAACCGCACACCCCCCACATCATTACACAGCCTCCACCAGTTTGAACAGTCCCCTGCTGACATGCAGGGTCCATGGATTAAGGACCATCTCGGTACAATCAGAAAAGACACTCGTCCGTCCAGGCAACATGTGTCCAGTCAACAGCATTCCAATGTCGGTGTTGACAGGCCCAGGCGAGACGTAAAGCTTTGTGTCGTGCAGTCATGAAGTGTACACGAGTGGGCCTTTGGCTCAGAAAGTTAATACCGATGATATTTGGTTGAATGGATCGCACACTGACACTTGTTGATGACCCAGCACTGAAATCTGCAGCAGTTTGCAGAAGGGTTGCACTTCTGTCACGCTGAACGATTCTATTCAGTCATCGTTGGCCCCGTTCTTGCAGGTTCTTTCTCTGGCCGCAGTGACGCCGGAAATTTGATGTTATACCGCATTCCCGATATTCACGGTACACTCGTGAAACGGTCGGACGGGAAAATCCCCACTTCATCGCTACCTCGTACATGCTATGTCTCATCGCTCATGCATCGACTTTATAGTTCCGCGTTCAAACTCATTTAAGTCTGGATAACCTGTCACTGTAGCAGCAGTAACCGATCTAAAAACTGCGAGGGACACTTATATAGGCGTTGCCGTCCGCAGGGCAGTATTCTGCCTGTTTATATATCTCTGTATTTGAATGTGCGTGCGTATACCAAATTGTGAAGGTGGCATAGGTAAAATACAGGGAGCGAAAGGCATTTACAATTTGTACAGAAACCAGATGGCAGTTACAAGTGTCGAGGGGCATGAAAGGGAAGCAGTGGTTGGGAAGGGAGTGAGACAGGGTTGTAGCCTCTCCCCGATGTTATTCAATCTGTATATTGAGCAAGCAGTAAAGGAAACAAAAGAAAAATTCGGAGTAGGAATTAAAATCCAAGGAGAAGAAATTAAAACTTTGAGGTTCGCCGATGAAATTGTAATTCTGTCAGAGACAGCAAAGGACTTGGAAGAGCAGTTGAACGGAATGGGCAGTGTCTTGAAAGGAGGATATAAGATGAACGTCAACGAAAGCAAAACTAGGATATAGGAATGTAGTCTAATTAAATCTGGTGATGCTGAGGGTATTAGATTAGGAAATGAGACACTTAAAGTAGTAAATGAGTTTTGCTATTTGGGGAGCAAAATAACTAAAAAATGTTTCAAATGGCTCTGAGCACTATGGGACTTAACATCTGTGGTCATCAGTCCCCTAGAACTTAGAACTACTTAAACCTAACTAACCTAAGGACATCACACACATCCATGCCCGAGGCAGGATACGAACCTGCGACCGTAGCAGTCGCGCGGTTCCGGACTGAGCGCCTAGAACCGCTAGACCACCGCGGTCGGCGCAAAATAACTAATGATGGTCGAAGTAGAGAGGATATAAAATGTGGACTGGCAATGGCAAGGGAAGCGTTTCTGAAGAAGAGAAATTTTTTAACATAGAGTATAGATTTAAGTGTCAGGAAGTCGTTTCTGAAAGTATTTGTATGGAGTGTAGCCATGTATGGAAGTGAAACGTGGACGATAAATAGTTTAGACAAAAAGAGAATAGAAGCTTTCGAAAAGTGGTGCTACAGAAGGATGCTGAAGATTAGATGCGTAGATCATATAACTAATGAGGAAATTTTGAATAGAATTGGGGAGAAGAGGAGTTTGTGGCACAACTTGAGTAGAAGAAGGGATCGGTTGGTAGGACATGTTCTGAGGCATCAAGGGATCACCAATTTAGTACTGGAGGGCAGCGTCGAGGGTAAAAACCGTAGAGGGAGACCAAGAGATGAATACACTAAACAGATTGAGAAGGATGTAGGTTGCAGTAGGTACTGGGAGATGAAGAAGCTTGCACAGGATAGAGTAGCATCGAGAGCTGCATCAAACCAGTCTCTGGACTGAAGACCGCCGGTCGAAGTGGCCGTGCGGTTAAAGGCGCTGCAGTCTGGAACCGCAAGACCGCTACGGTCGCAGGTTCGAATCCTGCCTCGGGCATGGATGTTTGTGATGTTCTTAGGTTAGTTAGGTTTAACTAGTTCTAAGTTCTAGGGGACTAATGACCTCGGCAGTTGATTCCCATAGTGCTCAGAGCCATTTGAACCATTTTTGACTGAAGACCACAACAACAACATACCAGTTTCTTTGGCGCTTTCGTGTATGAGGACACATGACTTTAGTCGTGTGTGGCAGGTTGTTGGCATAACGACTCACCACGGCCCTGCTGTGGCAGAGGGAGACTGCGGCGACGGCGGCGCTGTCGGCGTGCAGGTAGTGGCAGGGCGGCGGCGGTCCGGCCTCCAGCTGCTGGGGCGGCGCGCCAGAGCGCTCGCGTCTCAGCACGCGCAGCCACGGCGGCGCCAGCACTGTATTCGGTCGCAGCCGGAGCTCCACGGGCCTGTCCGCAGCCAACAAGCACATCAATATTCCGCTGCCGTGTCCCTCTGTGGCACATCTACTCTCTGAAGCACACAGGAGCAAGCTACTGAGCAAAACACTGAGCGCCCCCCCCCCCCTTTCCAAAATACATCACGTTAATACCGCGTAACACCGCCCATAATCTTGATAATGGAATCATTTCAGCCAGTAAAAGAGCCATAACTATGCCATACTAACTGAAGCTATTTTTCGTGATTAGATCCCTAGAGCTACGAAATTTCGGTGATGTACCGGGTGATCAAAAAGTCTGTATAAATTTGAAAACTGAATAAATTACGGAATAATGTAGATAGAGAGGTACAAATTCACACACGCTTGGAATGACATGGGGTTTTATTAGAACCAAAAAAAAGACAAAATTCAAAAAATGTCCGACAGATGGCGCTTCATCTGATCAGAATAGCAATAATTAGCATGACAAAGTAAGACAAAGCAAAGATGATGTTCTTTACAGGAAATGCTCAATATGTCTACCACCATTCCTCAGCAATAGCTGTAGTCGAGGAATAATGTTGTGAACAGCACTGTAAAGCATGTCCGGAGTTATGGTGAGGCACTGGCGTCGGATGTTGTCTTTCAGCATCCCTAGAGATGTCGGTCGATCACGATACACTTGCGACTTCAGGTAACCCCAAAGCCAATAATCGCACGGACTGAGGTCTGGGGACCTGGGAGGCCAAGCATAACGAAAGTGGTGGCTGAGCACACGATCATCACCAAACGACGCGCGCAAGAAATCTTTCACGCGTCTATAAATATGTTTTTTTGTTGTTGTTGTAATAAAACCCCATGTCATTCCAAGCATGTGTGTCAATTTTTACCTCTCTATCTACATTATTCCGTGGTTTGTTAAGTTTTCAAATTTATACTGACTTTTTTATCACCCGGTAAATTGCTACCGTTCACCCACTCTTCTAAATAGTCCCAAATAATTGCTGTAGTATTAAGGTCGGCTGTATCGTGCCATACAGCCAGTGTGAGTGTAGGCACACACATTAATGTGTGTATAAATGGCATGATAAAGGTCTGGAGACAAAAAGTAAATCAGGAGCTAGAGATTAAAGGAAATACACTACTGGCCATTAAAATTGCTACACCACGAAGATGACGTGCTACAGACGCGAAATTTAAGCGACAGGAAGAGGATGCTGTGATATGCAAATGATTAGCTTTTCAGAGCTTTCACACAAGGTTGGCGCCGGTGGCGACACCTACAACGTGCTGACATGAGGAAAGTTTACAACCGATTTGTCATACACAAACACCAGTTGACCGGCGTTGCCTGGTGAAACGTTGTGATGCCTCGTGTAAGGAGGAGAAATGCATACCATCACGTTTCCGACATTGATAAAGGTCGGATTGTAGCCTATCGCGATTGCGGTTTATCGTATCGCGACATTGCTGCGCGCGTTGGTCGAGATCCAATGACTGATAGCAGAATATGGAATCGGTGGGTTCAGGAGGTTAATACGGAACGCCGTGCTGGATCCCAACGGCCTCGTATCACTAGCAGTCGAGATGACAGGCATCTTATCCGCATGGCTCTAACGGATCGTGTAGCCACGTCTCGATCCCTGAGTCAACACATGGGGACTTTTGCAAGACAACAACAATCTGCACGAACAGTTCGACAACGTTTGCAGCAGCATGGACTATCAGCTCGGAGACCATGGCTGCGGTTACTCTTGACGCTGCATCACACATAGGGGCACCTGCGATGGTGTACTCAACGACGAACCTGGGTGCACGAATGGCAAAACGTCATTTTTCAGATGAATCCAGGTTCTGTTTACAGCATCATGATGGTCGCATCCGTGTTTGGCGACATGGCGGTGAGCGCACATTGGAAGCATGTATTCGTCATCGCCATACTGGTGTATCACCTGGCGTGATGGTATGGGGTGCCATTGGTTACATGTCTCGGTCACCTCATGTTCGCATTGACGGCACCTAGAACAGTCGACGTTACATTTCAGATGTGTTACGACCCGTGGCTCTACCCTTCATTCGATCTCTGCGAAATCTTACATTTCAGCAGCATAATGCACGACCGCATGTTGCAAGTCCTGTTCGGGCCTTTCTGGATACAGAAAATGTTCGACTGCTGCCCTGGCCAGCACATTCTCCACATCTCTCACCAATTGAAAACGTCTGGTCATTGGTGGCCGAGCAACTGGCTCTTCACAATATGCCAGTCACTACTCCTGTGGTATCGTGTAGAATCTGCATGGCAGCTGTACCTGTACACGCCATCCAAGCTCTGTTTGACTCAATGCCCAGGCGTATCAAGGCCGTTATTACGGCCAGAGGTGGTTGTTCTGGGTACTGATTTCTCAGGATCTATGCACCCAAATTGCGTAAAAATGTATTCACATGTCAGTTCTAGTAAAATATATTTGTCCACTGAATACCCGTTTATCATCTGCATTTCTTTTTGGTGTAGCAATTTTAATATCCAGTAGTGTATGTTGATATTCCTACGTATATGGGTAGCGAAACAATTTTGGAAGAAAGTGAATCTGTACAAAAAGCAATCTATAAGCTACAATTAGGGAAAAGAGAATATTACTTTCATATTTAAATAAAGAAAACTGAAATCACGGCTCATCATGCGGAATATCAAAATAATCAAAAATAATAAAAGATAGCACACCCGTTGGGCAGGTATCGAGCTCAAATTTTTTAGTGTGTGATATTAACAATGACATACAGGATAATTCCGTGATGATGTTACAGACTTAAAGGGAAGGTGGAAAGGGGTAATGTACAGTTTCACGTGAGCCAGAATCGTTCTCATACCCCTGACAGTGGACCTCTTCTACTGCAAGGTCTTTTCTTTCTACATTTTGAGGGGTGGTAATATGAACCAAAAGAACAATAAAATTACCATTCAACACGGGCTCCAAAATCCATACCTTAAGAGCTATGGGCACTTGTTCAAGATTGATACTATGAAACACGTGTCTTCTACTGAACAAATGCTCATAAGTCCTAACGTAAGTAATTCAGAGCGCAAGTGTACAAGACAAATTTTTCATGCTGTGGTCCATACTACCACCTCTCAAAATATGCAAAGAAGAGGTCCACGTGTCCACTATCAGAGGTATCAGAACAATATTCGCTTGCAACTTTCGACTCGCTCGTTTCTGGACCGTGGTCTCTTACCTCAAGTTCGTAGAATTACCCTTCTCCATCATTCCTGAAAGTTTGCAACATCATCACGGAAACAGCGTGTAGAAAATAAGATAAACAAATATCAGTTAATAGGCGAATTAAATGCAGGTGAAGGTAAAACTAAAATTTTATAAGTTGTGGCTACACCTGTATTGCTGTACTGAAGTGAGTCATGGGTCACTAAAAAACGTGATAGAAGTAAACCGTAAGGAGTGAAAATGAAATTTGTCATGGAAGTTTGAGGTGTTACCAAGGAAGGACAAGCAATAAATCAAAGTATTAGGAAGCAACTAGATATTTATGAAATCAATGCAAAAGAAGGAGTACCAGCCAAGAGGAAGAAGAGACGTAGGAACACCCAGAACAAAGCGGCAGTGAAAAGTGAAGACGGAACAGGCGTTTCCGTGCCCGACACGTCCAAGAACAAAGTTATGGAACATGTTTTATGCTCACACATTATATAAAGTTTGAAACCGATGGTCACTGGTAAGGCATTACACTCGTCTGTGGCCCCGCCGATTATCGGTTTAATGACCACTGCTTTACGCATTTGTTAGATGGGTGTGAGTGTGACACCATTCCTTGAAGACCGGTTAGAGAGTTGGCGTTGAAATGCCGACAAATCTGCACATTTAAATACGTAGCTCCTTTCTGCTAAAGCGTCATTGCTCCATATTGACCATTCCTCCTGCACTGATTCCGTACAAAACACACACACACACATACATCACTTCATTGCCACAACTTACGTCGGAATGGAAGGTCACATGACGGCCTGGTACCAGTTCCATACCATCCAGAGCTCTAAAGCGACCATTGTTCTCTTTTAGATGGATGAGTGACATTTTGTTCGGTGAGGTTAGTAACATGTGTATGAGGGGCGTTCAATAAGTAATACAATACATTTTTTTTTATCGGCCAATTCGGTTGAAAAGCCGGCCGGAGTGGCCGAGCGGTTCTAGGCGCTACAGTCCGGAACCGCGCGGCTGCTACGGTCGCAGGTTCGAATCCTGCCTCGGGCATGGATGTGTGTGATGACCCTCGGTTAGTTAGGTTTAAGTAGTTCTAAGTTCTGGGGGACTGATGACCTCAGATGTTACGTCCCGTAGTGCTCAGAACCTTTTGAACCATTTCTTTCGGTTGTTAAAAAAAATGCGGAATTTGTTGCGGGACATCGTCAAATAATCCTGCTTCAGCCTCTATAGCCTCATGAATTTCCGATAGGTGGCGGCGCTGCACTTACAAAATGGCGTCTGTAACGGAGGTGCATTCCAAGCAGAGCTTTCACTGACTTCTTTTTGGCGGAAAAACAAAGCATCGGAGATACTCGTAGGCACTTGTAGAATGCCTATAGAAACCTGGCGGTGAATAAAAGCACGGCGAGTCGTTGACAGAGGCGTCTGTCATCATTGCAACAAGGTCGCCCAAACGTATTCGATCCCCGGCCTCACGGCCGTTAGCATCCGGCTGTGAAATTGAAGAAACGACTTTAGCGTGTTCGTCCCCACAAAAATACAAAACGAACTTCTCCTTCTCCATGAGAACGCAAGGCCTCACGCAAGTCTGCTCACCTGAGAGAAGCACGCGAAGCTTCATTGATCTGTTCTTTCTCATCCACTGTACAGGCTGGATCTCACACCTTTCGTCTTCCATCTGCTTGGCCCACTGAACGATGCACTCCGCGGGAAGCACTGCGTGGATGATGGGGAGATTATTGATGCAGTAAGACGTTGGCTCCGACATCAGCCAGTAGGGTGAAACCATGCCGGCATACAGGCATGGCGTAAGGCCATCGCATTGAACGGAGATTATGTTGAAAAATAGGTTTTTGTAGCCAAAAGTGTGGGGAATAATATAGTGTATTTGAATTCTGAGTAAAACCAACTTTCTTTCAGAAAAAAATTATTTATCGAACGTCCCTCGTATTTTCGCCAAGAAGAGTCAACGATGCATGCGGAACGGTCCGCACTAGACAACGGAAGCGTTAGGGAGAAATCGCATGACCACTCAACCGCCGCCCTAAACTGACGGAAATTGCCTGTATCAGGGCCCAAGGAACACATATCTCGCGTGGCGGCAGAGCGGAGAAGGAGAGGGTTAGAAGGGTAGGAGGGAGGTGGATCCAAGCATCCACATGCCTACACATTTTGAAACTATTGCATTTCCCTGGTCAAGACATTGGCCATGTTAGATATCCTTCGAATCGTACTTCAGGGTGGGCCCGCGGTGGGGGGATATGTTAGTTCAAAGACACAATTTTTAGTCACCGTAACGATACCAGTCTCTGGACTGAAGACCACAACAACAACAACGATACATGACAGAAATTGTGGTTTTCTTCACGAGCCAATTGATGACGAGCAAGCATAGATGTACATATGGCCGTCCGCTGAATTTTGTGATTTTGGCTTAGAGCATGCCGTACCCACATACTCATTTTTTGAACCTTCCCACTGCATGCAAAAGTCGCACGATGGTGGAATGATCACAGTTCATCACACATGCCAGTTCCAGAGTACACTCACGTGGATCATTGTAGATTAATGGATTTAAACCATCTTCACCACACCTCGAAGATCTTGAACGCGGAGTGTCACTAATGTCAAAACGATTCTCTTTAGCCGGCCACGGTGGCCGTGCGGTTCTAGGCGCTGCAGTCCGGAACTGCGGGACTGCTACGGTCGCAGGTTCGAATCCTGCCTCGGGCATGGATGTTTGTGATGTCCTTTGGTTAGTTAGGTTTAAGTAGTTCTAAGTTACAGGGGACTGATGACCTAAGATGTTAAGTCCCATAGTGCTCAGAGCCATTTGAAGCATTTGGTTCTCTTTAAAACGAGAAAACCATTTTATCACCGTGCTCTTTTCAGTGGCATTGTCCCCATGCACAGCGCAAATGTTTCTGGCTCCTATAATCCCTCTATTGAACTCAAACAGAAGAATACGTCGGAAATGTTCCGATTTTTCTACTTGGCACTCAATTTTCTAGCATCCACAGCCCCACTCACTATCTCCAAATGGCAAAATGAGAATATGTAAACTCAAATAGCAACAGCGAGCTAGAAATAAAAAAATGACACTCTGTAATGCACTCGTAGCAACCGAAATACCACCCTGCAAGACAAAAACAAACTTCCGCACCAGCCTAATACACGCCGCATACTTCGGAAGACACTACATGTTGCGTACGGGCCCCTCGTCCGGCAGATCTGCAATCCCTCTCTCATCTGTGGTATGCATGTGGCCTAACGCGGAAGGGGTTACATCATCAGACGAAAGAATTTCAATCACACACCCTGACTAGGTCAAAAAGTGGCAGCGCGGTCACCGCTGGAGCTCACCAGCCTCGCAGACTCGATTGCTTCCTCGAGCCATGTGGACACAAATAGTTGCTCTGGTATCTCTACGTGGTCTCGATATTTATGGAGGCGAAACGCCGATCCAAGCCAAGCAGTCTTCCGTCGAGTTCTGGGCCAGGCGCCAACTGCATCTGCAGTCCTTCTATCAGAGTCTCGTTTGGAATCTTCGCTACGTACGACGCCGTGCCGCTCGCCAGCCACCGGCCACCGATGGAGCTGCCAGTGTCTGCCCAGACCATCACCAGGACTTGGCCTGTGCACTACAGAGGAGCAGGAACCTGGTATCGGCCGTCGACCTTCATTGGTTATTTTGTTCTACTTCTTAGTGAATAGTAAACTTTGAATGTTTCATCATTATAGTCGCCAGCCTAATTTCCCACTTGTGCTAATCACGAACTTACAGGAACTGTTGTAGCGATTAACTTTTCTTCAAAGAGGAGCTTTTGGTTAATACATATACACTACTGGCCATTAAAATTGCTACACCACGAAGATGACGTGCTACAGACGCGAAATTTAACCGACAGGAAGAATATGCTGTGATGTTCAAATGATTAGCTTTTCAGAGCATTCACACAAGGTTGACGCCGGTGGCGACACCTACAACGTGCTGACATGAGGAAAGTTTCCATCCGATTTGTCATACACAAACACCAGTTGACCTGCGTTGCCTGGTGAAACGTTGTTGTGATGCCTCGTGTAAGGAGGAGAAATGCATACCACCACGTTTCTGACATTGATAAAGGTCTGATTGTAGCCTATCGCGATTGCGGTTTATCGTATCGCGACATTGCTGCTCGCGTTGGTCGAGATCCAATGACTGGTAGCAGAATATGGAATCGGTGGGTTCAGGAGGTTAATACGGAACACCGTGCTGGATCCCAACGGCCTCGTATCACTAACAGTCGAGGTGACAGGCATCTTATCCGCCTGGCTGTAACGGATCGTGCAGCCACGTCTCGATCCCTGAGTCAACAGATGGGGACGTTTGCAAGACAACAACCATCTGCACGAACAGTTCGACGACGTTTGCATCAGCATGGACTATCAGCTCGGAGACCATGGCTGTGGTTACCCTTGAGGCTGCATCACAGACAGGAGCGCCTACGGAGGTGTACTCAACTACGAACCTGGGTACACGAATGGCAAAACGTCATTTTTCGGATGGTTCAAATGGCTCTGAGCAATAAACATCTATGGTCATCAGTCCCCTAGAACTTAGAACTACTTAAACCTAACTAACCTAAGGACAGCACACAACACCCAGTCATCACGAGGCAGAGAAAATCATTTTTCGGATGAATCCAGGTTCTGTTTACAGCATCATAAACTTCGCATTCGTGTTTGGCGACATGGCGGTGAACGCACATTGGAAGCGTGTATTCATCGTCACCATACTGGCATATCACCCGGCGTGATGGTATGGGGTACATGTCTCGGTCACCTCTTGTTCGCATTGACGACACTTTGAACAGTGGACGTTACATTTCAGTTGTGTTACGACCCGTGGCTCTACCCTTCATTCTATCCCTGCGAAACCCTACATTGCAGCAAGATAATGTACGACCGCATGTTGCAGGTCCTGTACGGGCCTTTCTGGATACAGAAAACGTTCGACTGCTGCCCTGGCCAGCACATTCTCCAGATCTCTCACGAATTGAAAACGTCTGGTCAATGGTGGCCGAGCAAGTGGCTCGTCACAATACGCCAGTCACTATTCTTGATGAACTGTGGTATCGTGTTGAAGCTGCATGGGCAGCTGTACCTGTACACGCCATCCAAGCTCTGTTTGACTCAATGCCCAGGCATATCAAGGCCGTTATTTCGGCCAGAGGTGGTTGTTCTGGGTACTGATTTCTCAGGATCTATGCACCCAAATTGCGTGAAAATGTAATCACGTCAGTTCTAGTATAATATGTTTGTCCAATGAATACCCGTTTATCATCTGCATTTCTTCTTGGTGTAGCAGTTTTAATGGCCAGTAGTGTATTTGTAAAACTGCTCTACGTCCATTATCTAGACTATTCTCTCATCGCGTCTCAACTGGCGCTATACGTATCAATGGCCAAGGAGCAACATTGGTATGTGACTGTAATTTTTCCTTAGTGACCATGTCCGCAAATTTCTACAACGTCTTACGGTCTAAATACGTTAAATGATAATGTTGATGATTTTTTGTCTACACTACGGTCTTTATAATGGTGGGGTACGAGTGACCATCACCATGTGTAGTGAACCACAGTAATAAGCAGCGACTAGCAGTCGAATACAACACTTTATTTACAAGTCACAGAACATATGTATAAAAAAGAGTTTACAATATGTTATGTCTTAGAAAGAGTATCAATAATCAGAGATACAAATGTCCCGACGACTTCAATTCCTAACATCCTCCCCACCCTTGTCAACCTCTAGGTGACCAGATGAACCGGTCGTGCTATGTGCCATCCTTCTGGTGTTCGCAGTATTACCGCTCTTATTTTATTGTCTCTTCCCTGTACACATCCTTCTATTTTCCCTTTCTTCCACATGCATCTTGGGCGTCCATCCTCTTGAATCAAAGCCAGAGCACCAGGTCGAAGTCAATACATCTTCCACATGCACCTATAACTTCGTGGAAGTTCCTAAACTCCTTGAGATATTCCTTGGTCCATCTTTTCCAAAAGTCGTCTGCTAGTTTTAGA
This sequence comes from Schistocerca nitens, assembly GCF_023898315.1. NCBI lineage: Eukaryota > Metazoa > Arthropoda > Insecta > Orthoptera > Acrididae > Schistocerca > Schistocerca nitens. Next base: position 328,243,711 of record NC_064618.1, on the reverse strand, counting down.
TGTAGTTGAAATCCTTGGGTCAGACTGTGTGTGACGGTAGGTTCTGATACTGGCGGCACGTTTAACAGGCCTTCACCAACCAGAAAGTGTGCTGGTGTCAGAGGTTCTGCGTCGTCTCCTGGAGAGATTGGTCTTGAATATACTGCAGCTTCGATGCTGACCAAGAAGGTATATAGTTGCTCTGAAGTTACACTTTATCGTCCCAACACCCTCCGTAAGCATCCCTTGACGGTGCCCAACATCCTCTCCCACCATCCTCCCCATCAAGATGCCCGTGGCGCAATGAACTCCCAAGTGAATCCGTTTTTGACGAGGAAACTATGGGACTCTGAGATGGTTAGTGAGTTCCATAGCTACGCTAATTGTTGAATTCTTGATCAGCGGCGTGAAAGGTCTTTGCATTGTCGGTGTAGATGACATGCGGTAATCGACGTAATCCACATCTACTAGAAAATCGCTGTAAAGCCATAAAATGTGTTGGTATTCTTATTGGGGCAGAGCTATAAATGTACTGCAAGTGTCGTTGCGCAAGTGAAGAGTGTTATGTAGGCCTTTTCCATGGTCATGGCTGTCTTCATGTAAAGATGGCCAGAAAAGTCTATGCCAGTGACAGTAAAAGGCTTAGATGGTCTCATTCGATCTGTGGGTGGTCGAGCTTCAATTTGTTCTCCTCTTGAAGTCTTCATGATCTTGCATAGTAAATATGTATGCAGGACTCTTTTAATAGTTTGACGACTTTCAAGTACCCAAAATTCTTGCCGACGTTTAGATAACACAATTCGGACACCAAATGATGAAGATCAATATGTATTTGAAATATCAGGAGTCTTGTGAAGCGATGTGTACCATCTAGAAGTAATGGAAGTTGTTCCTCACTGGTGAAATCTGCAGACTGTAGTCTACCTCCCAGACGAATGAGTCCATCTTCAGTGAATCGGTGAAAGTGTCCAATTTTAGAATTTGCGGGATCGGTTTACAGTTCTGGAGTGCGTGAAATTCCGGCGTGAAGCAATGACGTTGGACTGTTTTGATCCAGTAAGTGCGTGCATTTGCGAGCTCGACTGCTGCCAACTCTCCAGCAATATTATCTTTGTGACGAATCTTACGTATGAAGCGAAGGATTCAGCCGGTTGTGCGAATTAGTCTCCAATAGAAACTGAATTTGGAAATGTCTATGATACTGGGAGGTATAGCAACTGCCATCACTTGTTTTAAATTCCTTCTTTCCTTCGACAGGTCATGATACATGTTTGAAATACCAGATGGCCAACGTTCTTCTGGGTGTGCAAGCCATGGCAGTCCTTCCCAACAAACACGCGCATATTGGATTTGGTTGCCAAGAAGGCTTCGTGTTAGGTGATCCGCTGGATTATTATTTCCAGGACAATGCCTCCATTGACTGGGAGACGTATATGTATGAATTTCTGTCACTCTATTACATATGAAAGTCTTCCATCGATTCGCATCACTACGTATCCAGCCCAAAGTCACTGCAGCGTCCGCCCACAACATTGTATGTATAATGTCGTATCCTGTGGCTCTGCAAAAATATTTTAGTAATCGTGCTCCCTCAAGTACACCTATAAGTTCGAGACGTTGCCGTGTCATCCTTTGGCAGTTGACAGGTGGAAGTCTGTTCTTTCTGCCGGCCAAGTGAATCATTGCGTTGCCGTGTACAACTATGCAGATGCACAGAGCTGCACCGTACGGTCGTTCAAAAGCATCACAAAATACGTGTATCTGATCGTCACGATCTTTGGTAGTTAATATCCATCGTGGGATAGTAATGCAAGAGAATGGAGGTAAATTAGACACCCAAGAATTCCAGTATGTTGTCAGATGGTTGGGTAGCAATTCTTCAAGTCAACTCCCCTACACCAGGTTTTTCGGAATAATAGTTTTGCCATGACTGATACAGAAGAGAATAATCCTAGTAGATCGTAAAATTTAGCTACAATCCGTAATATTTTCCGTTTGGTAGCAGGTTTGTGAGATAATATTTCTGTGACATCATCCGTTATAAAATAAAAGCTTCCGTTATTGTGATCCAATTTTCGCCTAAAACTTGAATAGATGTTGTAATCTCTCGTTCTTCGGTTCTCCATATATTCTGTAACTGATCTGGAGCAGTGACCCACTTCGTTAATTAAAATCAGTTGTTTCATAAGGTCCGTTAGTTCGCAATACATAGCGATAGCTTCATAGTCGCCATCTGCACAAAACACGAAGTCATCCATCGTTGGCTAGTACCTATGCGGCAACGGGAAATGAGGTCTCATGTCTAGAAACATGTTCTTTCAGCGTTGCCGAAAGCAAGAACGGACAGCATGTAGGCCGAATGGAAGTCAAGTGAAACGGTCGTTACTTCATATGTCGTATGGTAGTTACCGCGACTGTCTTCAAAAACTTTGTGCCATAGTCAAGTCCCTGTCGTCTTCGTGCAAAATTAGTTGCAGCAATGCTTACGTAATATCGCTAATAATAGCCACGGGGCGTATTCGAAACTGTATCAGAGCAGCAAGTATTTCTGGCAGAAGATTTGGTCTCGTCTTTAATGTGTTGTTGAGAGAGGGTGCGTCGATCACGTGAGAAGACGCATCAAAAACGATCCTCCACTTCATTTTCCAAGTTTCTCCTTCCTAACTGCACGATGTGGAAGGTAAAACATGATAGTACCTGGCTCTTCAGGAGCAGCAACTTCTACACGATTCTTTGTAATGCACTCCAACATAAGACGGTGGTAAGTGTCCTTTGAGGATTCGTTGCTAAGAAGTCTTTTATGTAAACTTCGAAATCTACTTTCTGCCTTCAGTCGGTTAGTAGAATATAAAATAATATTTTGTTTCTTAGGAAGACGAGCAACTCTTCGACGATCCTGCAAAAGATAGCATGCCTGAAATTCTTGGAGGAGGGCAGAATACCTATTAGTGTTTACCGCATCATTATGCGCAGTTATGTAGAAGCCGACCTCGGGGAAGATCAGTTTGGATCTTAGAATATAAATTAAGAAAAGGCAGACCTACGTTTCTAGCATTTGTGGACTTAGAGAAAGCTTTTGACAATGTTAACTGAAATACTCTCTTTCAAATTCTGAAGGTGGCAGGGGTACAATACAGGGAGCGAAAGGCTATTTACAAAAGGACCTGGAAGAGCAGCTGAACGGAATGGACAGTGTCTTGAAAGGAGGATATAATATGAACATCAACAAAGCAAAACGAAGCTAATGGAATGTAGTCGAATTAAATTGGGTGATGCTGAGGGAATTAGATTAGGAAATGAGACGCTTAAAGTAGTAAATGAATTTTGCTATTTGAGGAGCAAAATAACTGATGATTGTCGAAGTAGAGAGGATATAAAATGTAGACTGGCAATGGCAAGGAAAGCGTTTCTGAAGAAGAGAAATTTGTTAACATCGAGTATAGATTTAAGTGTCAGGAAGTCGTTTCTGAAAGTATTTGTATGGAGTGTAGCCATGTGTGGAAGTGAAACATGGACGATAAATAGTTTGGACAAGAAGAGAATAGAAGCTTTTGAAATGTGGTGCTACAGAAGAATGCTGAAGATTAGATGGGTAGATCACATAACTAATGAGGAGGTATTGAATAGAATTGGGGAGAAGAGGAGTTTGTGGCACAACTTGAGTAGAAGAAGGGATCGGTTGGTAGAACATATTTTGACGCATCAAGGGAAAGCCGATGGGCATATCTTCTTGGGAATCTGTCTGTGGATCAGACATGTGTTGCATCCCTAATATATTGTGGAACTCTTGGTTGAGGCGTGAAGTAGTGTTCACTTTCATAAGCGTTTATGTAAGTCGCAGAATTAGTCCAGACTCCTCTAATTTAGAAATTTACAAGGTTACGCCATAGTGACGAGCTAGTATGAGATTCGATCGTGTAAACACAAAGTCGCCGTTGGTCCAGGGCACACAGTTTCAAATCTTCTTAATGACTTTGCTATGAAGGATGCTTGGCTTCCATTGTCTAGCACACATCGAGTGAGTTTACTTAATCCTGTTGGTCCTACGACGCGCACCTGAGCAGTTTGCAGGAAGATAAATGAGGCTGTAGTTGCATCTATTTTGCCAGCAGAAGTGACGTTGCTCTCTGCTGCTTTCTTACACGTCGTACCTTCCATGCATATCGACTTATGATGTGGTTTTTTACAGTTAGCACAAAATGCCCTACCCTTCTTCCCGCAATCTCACATTTTATGTCCTCTGTTTAGGTATAGAAAACATCAGTTAGTACTTTTCTATTTATGTTTTCTTTCAGTGAGATCGGTAACTTTATTACGTTCTTGGGCGCAATGTCCTCATTCTTAGCAAAAGACGCAGTATGGAGCGTAGTTTTCAATGCCCTTGGGTAATGATTGTTTCTGATTAGCGCGGACATGACGGGCTGCAGCTGTAGGAGTGTAAGTCACAGCGGATCTTCTGCGGAGAAGGCGCTGCGTCTATTTCCGTTCCTACAAATTCCATCAACCGAAGTATGTACCCTTCTGAAAGACCGGTTTGCTTGACGCGGATGAGCCTGCGTCGGCAATTATCATCAGGAAAAAGAAAAGTTCTGCGAATTTTTTGGAGCTAGCAGGCAGCTATAAGTATTTCCGTCTTCACCGAGAGTACAAGCTTGGACGCGGCGGTTGTGCTCGATAAATGTAGAATTAAGGGATTCTGGATTCGGAAACTGATTGGGTTTAATGGTTTCTAAATAATCAAGGTGAGCTTGTGCAATTTTATTTTAATCACCATAGAGTGCTCTGAGGATTCTCTTTGTTTCTTTATATGTGTCAGAGATCACACCAATACCGTTAACTAAATGCTTTGGTTCCCCTTCTAAGCAGCCACGGTGACAAATATGTCTGTGAATGGTGGATATCGTGGGATTTTGATCAATCGATTGCTAGAATTGTTCCCAAAAACGAGCCCAGCTCTCAACATTTCCAGAAAACGTCTCAAGTTTTATAGTGGGCAGTCTCGTACTAGGCGAAGAAACAATTGAAGTAACTGTCGTGGCAGATTGTTTATAACTGATGGTAGTCTGAGCCTTAGAATTCGTAAGTTTCTCCTCTATTCCCAGTGACGTGCGTACGATAGCTCGCTTAGCTGCGTCTATGTATTCGTCACATTTGAGCACATCAGCAGCGTAATCAGCATCATCGAGAACATTGTGTATTTTGTTATTAAGACCTGTTAGTGAACACAACAGTTCCTGCAATCAGTTTTCGAAATATTCATAATCTTGTGTCATTAAATATATGTACTTCGTTCAAAATTTGTGTGATATTAGCTCTTTTCAAGCGTTGTAACTGATGGTTGCTATCAGCGTTTTCCATGTCAGACATCGTGATGTGATTTCACTCGTTTAAGCGGATCAAGATAGTACGTAGTTTGGTAAACAACTAACAGATGGCAGCGCCAGTCATAAACAATCTATAGGCGTAGCGTAAGTTCTGATAATCCGTCAAAGCTACAATAGCACTACCGGGTATAGAGGAGCAATAATGTAATCAATTCCCTTTACAAATGATGCTACAAAATATGAGGCTTGATAATGCAGTTGAACTTAGCTGTGTATGCAGGCGGTTGTCGTCGGAGAATTTGTTGCGTGGAGTGACAAATCACTGCAGTGAGCTTCTCGTAGTAACATTCTACGTCACCGTTTTATCATCTGTTTTTATTGTTTCTTATCTTATGTTTTAAAAATTCTGTAGGCTGAAGAGCGGCGTACTAAGCTGTTGCCAGCCCGCCCTACGTTAAAAATCTACAATCCTGGAAATCTCCCGCTTTTCAGCGCCAATTCTTATGTTGTGAATCACAGTAGTAAGCATCGATTGGCAGCCCAACACACCACTTTATTTAGAAGCCACAGAACATACATTTAACGACGAATTTACAACATATTACGTTTTACAAAGAGTATAATTAATCACAGATATAAATGTCCCGACGACTTCAATTCAAAATGGTTCAAATGGCTCTGAGCACTATGGGACTTAACAGCTGAGGTCATCAGTCTCCTAGAACTTAGAACTACTTAAACCTAACTAACCTAAGCACGTAACACACATCTATCCCGAGGCAGGATTCGAACCTCCGACCGTAGCGGTCGCGCGGTTCCAGACTGAAGCGCCTAGAACCGCTCGGCCACAAGGCCGGCCGACTTCAGTTCCCAACACCATGAAAGCTCTGAAGGCTACTACCCAGGTGGTGCCTTCACTGATGTACAGAGTGCCTTGGTAAGGCAACGTCACTGCCCTGATGACCAGAGGAAACCAGTTAAAAGGAGAAGTCAGACTGAGGAACACTGTGTCCGTGTTCGCAAAACCTCTCTTGCTTATTATGCCTGTGAGATGGTTAATGAGCTGCATTGCATTTCTGGTATACGTTTTGGATTTATCTCAGAATTATTCCTCGCTTTAATGCATACACACACAGTTACTTCCTAAAAACTTATGGGATATCTCATTTTCTTCCAAGAACATCTGAACAGTTGATCAGGCATTCCACTTTGTGCTATTTATGACACGTGCTGGCGTAAATCAAATTATGTAATGGCGAAGTCGAGGTCTGTACCTATTTTGATCCAAATACTGCAGAATAATTACACAGAGCCATTCCCCTTAGCACTATTGCTTTATATTTGCTTTATTCTTATGGAAAAACGCTAAACGACTCTGTTGTCGCTTTGTAATAGATGTAGAGTGTAGACTGTGTGGTACCATCTTTCCGCATTACTTCCTTAAGTTTCATCCCAGCTTAAAGGACTAAATTCGCAAAAAAATGTGAAATCTGAAAAATAATCGCTACAGTGAACAATGACCAAAGTTCCTATGTTTCTGACGATGGTCATTTGTCCGAAAGAGCTCTGAACTACTAATTAATCAATTTCATTATAAATGTCTCCCATTTCCAGATTTAGTTTCGAAACCATTTTATGCTTCTTATCTTTATTTGCCTCTTCCACCCATCCAGTGCTCCTCCTTTCCCTCATTCAACTTCAACTGAATCCACACCTTATACGCATTTAATTACCATCTCGCATGTAGTATTCAATGAAAACTTTCAGCGACTTTACATTGGGATTGCAAGATACGTTAGGCATTACAATTCCATTTACCCCTACTTTTGGTATTACGATCTTGACTCATAACTTGTACCTTAGTGCAAGATGACAATTTCTTACATCAGTGTCTAGCTGCTCTAAGTTATTTAGTTCGATATGAGTCAATTAAAGTTTAGGTCAACTAGAACGAGTTCCTTCTCCGTGCAGGTGTTTAGTGAAATGCTGATGATACTAACGTCAATACTTCTAACTCAATCACGTTGTCAACACTGCAGTACATCACGGACTTGTACTCGTGTCTGTGTGCTGTTCACACCATGCTGAACCTGTATCAGTATACATAAGGTACTTAATTGGTCTAGTATTTTATCTGTTTTAGACTCTCGTTTTTCTTGGTTAATTTTAATTTTCTCCTTTTACTTCCCGTTTAGGTTCTTCACGTATCTGATGAGTCATCTGACAGCCGGATGTTATGTCCAAACACTTCTTCTCCATATTTAATGTTCTTCAGCGGCCGTTGACGGATGAAGCTCACGCCGCTATATGTTTAGGTGAGTTCATGCTTACATTACTGTACTCATGGCTGCACAACTTAGAACCATGCCTCATTCTGCAGGATGGACCAAATAAAAGTGGCCCAGAGAGCAGAGTTCCGTAACGCAAAGAAACACAGCAAGGGAAAGGATATACGGTACTAACCGGACTACAGCAGATGTTGAAAGTGACCACCATTCACCTTCTGGCAGTTATGGGTTCTGGTCAGCAAGTTGCTGAAGGCGGATCGAAGCTGGACTGCGGAATTTCTGCAGCCTAATCCGAAATGTTCTGCTGTTGTTCTCGAAGACTATGAGGGGTTGCGATGCACCTTAGATTTGAGGGCTCCCACACCGAGTTAGAAAACTGCTGCGGAAGCAAAGGGAACTTCACAGCAAACATAAACATAGCCAAAGCCTTGCATAAAATCAAAAATTACACGAAGCGAAATGTAGTGTGAGGAGGACTATGCGAGAGGCGTTCACCGAATTCGAAAGTAAAGTTCTGTGTACGGACTTGGCAGAAAATCCTAAGAAATTTTGGTCTTATGTCAAAGCGGTAGGTGGATCAAAACAAAATGTCCAGACACTCTGTGACCAAAATGGTACTGAAACAGAGAATGACAGACTAAAGGCCGAAATACTAAATGTCTTTTTCCAAAGCTGTTTCACAGAGTAAGACTGCACTGTAGTTCAAATGGTTCAAATGGCTCTAAGCACATGAGACTTAACATCTGATGTCACCAGTCCCCGCACTGTAGTTCCTTCTCTAGATTGTCGCACAGATGACAAAATGGTGGATATCGAAATAGATGACAGATGGATAGAAAAACAATTAAAATCGCTCAAAAGAAGAAAGGCTGCTGGACCTGATGGGATACCAGTTCGATTTTACACAGAGCACGCGAAGGAACTTGCGCGTCTTCTTGCAGCGGTGTATCGTAGGTCTCTAGAAGAGCGTAGCATTCCAAAAGATTGGAAAAGGGCACAGGTCATCCCCGTTTTCAAGAAGGGACGTCGAACAGATGTGCAGAACTATAGACCTATATCTCTAACGTCGATCAGTTGTAGAATTTTGGAACACGTATTATGTTCGAGTATAATGACTTTTCTGGAGACTAGAAATCTACTCTGTAGGAATCAGCATGGGTTTCGAAAAAGACGATCGTTGGAAACCCAGCTCGTGCTATTCGTCCACGAGACTCAGAGGGCCATAGACACGGGTTCCCAGGTAGATGCCGTGTTTTTTGACTTCCGTAAGGCATTTGATACAATTCCCCACAGTCGTTTAATGAACAAAGTAAGAGCATATGGACTATCAGACCAATTGTGCGATTGGATTGAAGAGTTCCTAGATAACAGAACGCAGCATGTCATTCTCAATGGAGAGAAGTCTTCCGAAGTAAGAGTGATTTCAGGTGTGCCGCAGGGGAGTATCGTAGGACCGTTGATATTCACAACATATATAAATGACCTTGTTGATAACATCGGAAATTCACTGAGGCTTTTTGCGGATGATGCTGTAGTATATCGAGAGGTTGTAACAATGGAAAATTGTACTGAAATGCTGGAGGATCTGCAACGAATTGACGCATGGTGCAGGGAATGGCAATTGAATCTCAATGTAGAGAAGTGTAATGTGCTGCAGATACATAGAAAGGAAGATCCTTTATCATTTAGCTACAATATAGCAGGTCAGCAACTGCAAGGATTTAATTCCATAAATTATCTGGGAGTAGGCATTAGGAATGATTTAAAATGGAATGACGATATAAAATTAATCGTCGGTAAAGCAGATGTGGCCGAGCGATTCTAGGCGCTTCAGTCTGGAACCGCGAGACAGCTACGGTCGCAGGTTCGAATCCTGCCTCGGGCATGGATATGTGTGATGTCCTTAGGTTAGTTTGGTTTAAGTAGTTCTGTTCTAGGGGACTGATGACCTGAGATGTTAAGTCCCATAGTGCTCATAGCCATCTGAACCATTTTAAAGCAGATGCCAGAATGAGGTTCATTGGAAGAATCCTAAGGAAATTCAGTCCGAAAACAAAGGAAGTTGGTTACAGTACACTAGTTCGCCCACTGCTTGAATACTGCTCACCGATGTGGGATCCGTACCACTCAGGGTTGATAGAAGAGATGGAGAAGATCCAACAGAGAGCAGCGCGCTTCGTTACAGGATCATTTAGTAATCGCGAAAGCGTTACGTAAATGATAGATAAACTCCAGTGGAAGACTCTGCAAGAGAGACGCTCAGAAGCTCGGTACGGGCTTTTGTTGAAGTTTCGAGAACATACCTTCACCGAGGAGTCAAGCAGTATATTTCTCCTTCCTGCGTATATCTCGAGAAGAGACCATGAGGATAAAATCAGAGAGAGCTCACACAGAGGCATACCGACAATCTTTCTTTCCACGAACAATACGAGAGCGGAATAGAAGGGAGAACCGATAGAGGTACTCAAAGTACCCTCCGCCACACACCGTCAGGTGTCTTGCGGAGTATGGATGTAGATGTAGATGAAAGTAATCGCACACTGACAGGTCAGGTGACCTGGTTCGTCATCTAGTATTGCAACCAGACTGACCTCTGCTTACAACTCCGTCAGGCGTGAAGATTGTGTAAGTCTGCTCCAAGGTTCGGCTGCCTTTAGTGGGCAGTTGCTCCATCCTGTTGCAAGTAACTGTAGGTCTTTTCCTCCTTCGTTAATGCTGCCACATATGGTTTAAAATGTTCAAAATGTAACGCGCCGAAATCAGCGTCTTATGAACGAAGATGGGACTAATAATGCGGCGTGCAGACGCTGCACACCAACCACCAATTTCCTGATCATGTAGTAGTGTTTCGTGAAGTTATGTGAATTTTCGCTGCCCAGAACCTGTGGTTTTATGACTTGAGGTAACCACTCAGATGAAACCAGGCTTCATCAGACATAAAGAACAGATCTATGTCAAAGCCATTCATTGTTATTTCAATGAACAGCCACTCACAAAACTAGAGGCGCTGAGGAGCATCTGCTGGTGTTAATGCGTGAACATCAGACCCTCGGCAGGGATGCATGTGCTGGTCCAGGTGGACTATGCGTCCGTATGATCGATGTGATATGCCGCTCTCCTGTCGGGTTGGTTTGGTAGGATTCTGAAGCATTTTCTGCTGAACTGCAACCACGTTTTCTGGTGTGCCGGCACGTTTCAGATTGTTTCTTGACTTGTTCAAAACAGATCCTGCGTGACGCCATTTTCGCACTAAGTCTTGCATGGTACTCTTTGCTGGCACTTTGACACCACTAAATGTCTCGGCAAACAACTGACCACACCGTTTCCACCACTTTGTTGTCACGAAACTTTCCACAACGAACACCCGCTGCTCCACTGCGGGTATCTTCGTCCCTTTTGCGCTGCTCCAGTCACAGTGATAGAGCCCGAACTACGCTCTGAACCAGTATCGATCACGTAGCGGGCATACACGTGGTGTGCGCGTCACGGGGTGTGGTAATATCCATACGTTCACGTTCAGTCGTATCCACTCGTTCGGGCCGCTTTTATTTGCCCCATTTCGTCTTATTGATTATTTGTTCTGTTGTCTCCAGATAATCTGATGATCCCTTACAAGAGCGAAACGCGCAACTTTCATTAACAAAAACAATTTTGCAACCGAAACTGGTTTCATTCAAAAATATTCTCAACCGGTTGCGGCATCAGACAGCCAAAATGGAGTGGAATCAATTCCGAGTCATGTTCATAATAATCGGTATGAGTCAAGTCATGGTACGAAAAATATTCGCAAAAGATAACAGAAATAGCTACGACTGAAATGCACCTTCCACATCCTGCTGCTTTGACGACTCGTTGAGCTGTCGGTGCAGACGACGCCTTGCACCTTTTCAAAAGAGGTAAAGCTGCACACCACATTACACGCCTCCAGTCAACTACTACCCAGATTCTGCGTTGTTTGAGCCAGTGAAAACGTGCAGTTTCGTCTGCAACTACTAATAACACCCTTTTGTGACGTACATGACACCCAATGCCAATCGCATGCTTTTCCCTTCGCAGTGATCGCCCGAAAACTTGTTTAGACGGACCTGCACTGACTGACGCCTATTGCCACTGTTACGCGACAAATTAACAGTAAAACTGGAGAGTAAAATTCCAGCGTCTCACGAGTCTGTTGGCCTACAATACCGGTGGGCCAGATTCAACATTCATCACGACATCATGGCACCCGACATCGCGGTCTACCGGAGGGAACGACACGGGCAGTGATCTAGGGGAGAATGAGCACTCCCCGGAACGGCGTGTGAATCACAGAAACAAGTCGCTGTCACCGCCATCTCCAAGCGAGGCTACCTGCCACGCGATCATACCTCGCCAGGGGACGGCAAACCGGCGCACCAGGGTGTCATCGCCTTGTGCTCCTAGCTGATGCAGCGTCCTCGCCAGCAGTGATTTCGCTGTTGGATTCAGCGGATTCATCTCCAGACTACATAAACACCAGTCGTCGCAGAAGACATGGCAACGTATTCTGAGTAATAAGTGTAATAATCTTGTATACTGTTTTATTGTGTTTAACGACGCCACACAGCTCCTCTGTCTGCATCCTGACAAAATAGTCGGGGTCTCCAGCCCGACAGAGGGCGACCCCTACACCTTTTATAACACGTGACATACGTCTCTGGTTTCTGTCGGATAGAGTCGTTTTGCGGCCAATGGTCTTACGCCTTTTCGCTTGGCGAGTGAGTGGTTCACCATTGCTCGCAGACTCATTGGATACTCTCCGTTGTTATACACTGAAGAGCCAAAGAAACTGCTACACCTGCCTAATATCGTGTAGCGGCCAGGCGAGCACGCAGAAGTGCCGCTACACGACGTGCCATGGACTCGACTAACGTCCGAAGTAGTGCTGGAGGGAACTGATACCAAGAAGCCTACAGGGCTATTCACGAATCTGTAAGAGTACAAGGGGGCGGAGATCTCTTCTCAACAGCACGTTGCAAGGCATCCCACATATGCTCAATAATGTTCATGTCTAGGGAGTTTAGTGGCCAGCGGAAGTGTTTAAACTGACAAGAGTGTTCCTGGAGGCACTCTGTAGCAATTCTGGACGTGTGTCGTGTCGCATTGTCCTGCTGGAATTGCCCAAGTTCGTCGGAATGCTTAATGGACATGAATGGATGCAGGTGATCAGATAGGATGCTTACGTACGTGTCACCTGTCAGAGTGGTATCTAGACGTATCAGGGGTCCCATATCACTCCAAGTGCACACGCTCCACACCATTACAGAGCTACAACTAGCTTAACAGTCCCCTGTTGACGTGCAGGGTCCATGGATTCATGAGGCTGTCTCCCTACCCGTACACGTCCTTCCTCTCGATAGAATTTGAAACGAGATCCGTCCGACCAGGCATCATGTTTCCAGTCATCATCAGTCCAATGTCGATGTTGACGTGCCCAGATGAAGTGTAAAGCTTTGTGTCGTGCAATCATCAAGAGTACACGAGTGGGCCTTCGGCTCCGAAAGTCCATATAGATGTTTCGTTGAATTGTTCGCACGCTGTTGATGGCCCAGCATTGAAATCTGTAGCAGTTTTCGGAAGGGTTGCACTTCTGTCACGTTGAACAATTCTCTTCATTCTCTTCAATCGTCGTTGGTCCCGTTGCTGCAGGATTTTTTTCCGGGCACAGTGATGTCGGGGATTTGAAGTTTTACCGGATTCCTGGTATTTAAGGTACAGTCATGAAATGGTCGTACAGGAAAATTCCCAATTCGTCGCTGCCTCGAAAATGCTGTGTCCCATCGCTTGTGCGCCGACTTTAATACTACGTTTAAACTCACTTAAATGTTGATAACCTGATATTATAGCAGCAGTAACCGACCTAATAACTGCGCCAGACAATTGTTGTCTTATATAGGCGTTGCCGACCGCAGAGCAGTATTCTGCCTGTTTACATATCTCTGTATTTGAATGTCCGAACCCGTTCGCTGAGAGGTCAGCGCGGCGGAATGCCACGTCAAGGGGCCCGGGTTTGATTCCCGGCTGTGGCAGGAGATTTTCTCCGCTCAGGGACTGGGTGTTGTGTTGTTCTCATCGTCATTTCATACCCATTTCCGACGCACAAATCGCCCAATGTGGCGTCGAATGCAATAAGTACTTGCCCTCGGCGGCCGCACTTCCCCGAATGGGGGACTCCCGGCTCACAGTGCCGTACACTCATTACTATTTTGTATTTGAGTACGCATGCGTACACCAGTCACGTTGGCGCTTCAGCGTATAATCAAATCTGCGAACTTTATTCTCTGTTTCGTCATGTGAATGTCATGCTGTTCTGTCACGCCTGCTGCCGACCTGTCTTACTGCGCTGATTCCGTACAACCGACAACCACATACACACCACTTCATTGTCATGATTTAAGTCAGCGTTTGAAGGACACCTGACCGCCTGCAACCAATTCTACACCATCTAAAACTCTCCGAAGTGCCCTTTAAAGGGTTGAACTAAGTCTTGATACTAAACTCTGGTTTCGAATACCATCCTTAACAGCGCGGGGGAGTATCTACCAACCAACCAGCACCTGCCGTCTTCACAGTCCAACGATGCTTTAACCCTAAGGTCAGCAGTAGCTTTTAACGCCAGCGTCTTACATGGAGATGGATCGAGGCGCGGCATCTATGGATGCAGGCCAATTACAGTTTGAGTTGGCGCATCGCTCTGGTCGACACTAGTGCTTTCGTCCTCGGTGTCGAATGTAGGCTCGTCACTCGCGATCTTTGGCGTTAAGAGGAAAGGGCAGAGGCTGTCTAACAGTTTGACGGCATGCTGCGATTCCTGCACTCGCTGCAACAACTTTCACTGTTCATCCTATGAGATAAGCATACTCTAGACTCTGAACTTTTTGTATCACCAGTACTGATATCACTTGTGCCTTTTTTGACAATTTGGCTTAAATTTACGTCGAGTAAAGGAAGCTTTTGACATCGTTCCTCACAAGCAACTTCTAATCAAGCTGCGGGCATATGGGGTATCGTCTCTGTTGTGCGACTGGATTCGTGATTTCCTGTCAGGAAGGTCGCAGTTCGTAGTAACAGACGGCAAATCGTCGAGTAAAACTGAAGTGATAACAGGTGTTCCCCAGGGAAGCGTCCTGGGACCTCTGCTGTTCCTGATCTATATAAATGACCTGGGTGACAATCTGAGCAGTTCTCTTAGGTTGTTCTAGTAAGGCCATCCGAAAAAACAGTATCAGTTGCAAAGCAATTTAGAAAAGATTGCTGAATGGTGTGGCAGGTGGCAGTTGACGCTAAATAACGAAAAGTGAGAGGTGATCCACATGAGTTCCAAAAGAAATACGCAAGGCTGTCAATTCAACTAAGTACCTGGGTGTTAAAATTAGAAACAACTTCAGTTGGAAAGACCACATAGATAATATTGTGGGGAAGGCGAGCCAAAGGTTGCGTTTCATTGGCAGGACATTTAGAAGATGCAACAAGTCCACTAAAGAGACAGCTTACACTGCACTCGTTCGTCCTCTGTTAGAATATTGCTGCGCGGTGTGGGATCCTTACCAGGTGGGATTGACGGAGGACATCGAAAGGGTGCAAAAAAGGGCAGCTCGTTTTGTATTATCACGTAATAGGGGAGAGAGTGTGGCAGATATGATACGCGAGTTGGGATGGAAGTCATTAAAGCAAAGACGTTTTTCGTCGCGGCGAGATCTATTTACGAAATTTCAGTCACCAACTTTCTCTTCCGAATGCGAAAATATTTTGTTGAGCCCAACCTACATAGGTAGGAATGATCATCAAAATAAAATAGAAATCAGAGCTCGAAAAAAAGGTTTAGGTGTTCGTTTTTCCCGCGCGCTGTTCGGGAGTGGAATGGTAGAGAGATAGTATGAATGTGGTTAGATGAACCATCTGCCAAGCACTTAAATGTGAATTGCAGAGTAATCATCTAGATGTAGATGTAGAAGTCCATCTTTTAACCTGTAATGTTTGCCTCCTGTGTTACGTGTTTCTCCACTTTGGCATCTGGTCACGTGAGGCTGTGAACTGTTCATGGCAGTACCGTACTCTGGGCTTGCAGCTGCGCTGTACCACATTGCTCGCAAGGTGATCCCACTGACCTGCCGAAGGCGCTGAAGCTGTAGCGGAGGTGGCCCTCGCCGGGGCCGCCGTCGTCGCTGAGCTCGGGCTCGGCGGGCAGCAGGAAGACGACCTGGTAGTCGGGCACCGAGACGCGCGCCCCGCCGCCGAAGTACCACGCCAGCTCGTCCGCCGTCATGTGCTCGTGCAGCGCCTGCCGACAAACGCGTCACACCCAGCTGCAGCAAGGCATCAGCGTATTTCAAACGAACATTAACGGCCTGGTAGTACCAGAAGAACGTGATAACGGCCAAAGGCCCAGTGAAATGTGGTTACTGTCATCTTGTGGTGCAGTTCTTCTTGTTGTCTCCGTGCTTGCTAACAAAATGGGATGAGAAGTTCCGCCTCATGCAAGACACCTTTTTTCTTTTGTTTCACCCATACATGTTTCAGCACTTTTGTGCTATCATCAGTGGGTTTTATTTTTATTTTTAACTGTAAATTTCTTGTTAACATATTAACATTTTCGTCGTTTACAACATTATGTAAAGGTTGCATTTATAACTTAATTGGCGAAAAGTAACATACCTTACATTATATTATTGTCCTCTTGTTTTGGTAGCTGCTATGCTACACAATATACAACATGTCATCTGCAAACAGCAAAACGTAATTTATTTTCTATTTGTTATGTATTTACGAACGGAAATAAGACTGTATCACGTTTTCTTTCAGTAACTTACAGTTTTAAAGTTACTGTCGTCACAGGAATGCTTGCATGCCTCATCGTTACTTTTAACGAACCATTGGGCTTGAGGAAAGGTAACGACGTCAGTGAGGCAGTTCTGACGTCGAGCTTGATAACAGAAGCAACATACATTCATAGAATTTGTCTACTTAGAAAAAGCATTCGCCACTGTAAAACGGTACAAGGTTTTTGAAAATTCTCCGTAATTCATAAGCTAAAGCTACAATACGGGTAATATAAACCACATACAAGGAACAAAAGGGAAAAATAAGAATGGAAGACCAACAACGAAATACGCCGATTAGAAATGGCATAAGACAAGGATTGAGGGAAATAGAAAAATAGACTAAAGTAAACAGGAGTAGCAGGAATGAGATTAACAATAAACTTAACATCAAAATTGGGGACAACGAAGTAGACAAAGTTAATGAATTCCTCTAGCCTGGAAGCAAAATAACACGGGACGGCCGGCCGCGGTGGTCTAGCGGTTCTAGGCGCTCAGTCCGGAACCGCGCGACTGCTACGGTCGCAGGTTCGAATCCTGCCTCGGGCATGGACGTGTGTGATGTCCCTAGGTTAGTTAGGTTTAAGTAGTTCTAAGTTCTAGGGGACTGATGACCACAGATGTTAAGTCCCATAGTGCTCAGAGCCATTTGAACACGGGACGATGAAGCAAAAAGGATTTTTTTTGTTTTCAACTTCTTATTGGTTTAACGCGGCCCGCCACGAATTCCTCTCCTGCGCCAATCTTTTCATCTCAGAGTGACACTCGCAACTTATGTACTCAATTATTTGCTGGTTCTGCTCCAGTCTCTGTCTTCCTCTACAGTTTCTACTCTCTGCAGCAGTGATTCCCAACCTTTCTTAGACCATTACCCGTGATGAACGCAGTCACACATCAGCTAGTACCCCCCTCCCCCCCCCCAGCCATCTGTTATCCTTACCCCATCTCCACATTATCGCCAACTTTAGCACCTAACTAAATTCTAGAATAAACGACTTTTCTTAGCAAACTTTTATTTTTAAATTGATAAAAAATAAATTATATTTACTTCGTGTGGGGGAGGAGGGGATTGTTATAATGAATGACGAAGGAATCTGTGGTGCAACGCAAGTGCTATCCACAAATTCTTTTCAGATAAGATAGCTAAACATCCACAGCGAGGGTAGACACGTGTTACAAAACATATTTCCCCTCCATTACTCATTTCCATTGCAGCACTTGCTTGACTTGCACACTGCAACCCCATTTAAAATCAAACAAGTTCAGATGTGTCCAGTATATTTACCATTCGTAAATCACTTGATAGTTGCACTGCTTACATTGGAACTGGCAGAAATTGGAAGACTACAGGCTGTTAATGCTTTGTCTCTCAACACTCTAATAATAATAATAATACTGTGTACAGCACTATAGTAGCCCTTTATAGGTACTAAGGTGCTGTGTTGTCAAGTAATTCATTTATCTGTTAGGAAGCGAGTAATAAACCAATTTATGGATTACTGCGGGCACCATCTACAACTTGGAGAAGACATTTTCTTGAGATATTTAACATTTGTTACGTATATGTCTCACTTTTATCATAAGTGATTTGCGGGGCAAAGCACAACATATGAGTGTAGTGCGTGGACTATATAAGGAACCTGTAATCTCCACCGCATTAATGCTATTAATTGAGAAAAATTAATTAGTAATAACTTACATAATCAGTATTACAGTCTTACAAAACTGTGATATTAGTAACGATATTTTGAAAATAATTTACTTTCCTGACTGAAACAAAATCGAATCCTTTAGTTTTTACCCCTCATAAAATTTCATTTTACCCGTCAGGGGGTAATTACCCCCAAATTGGGAACCACTGCTCAACATATTCTTCTAGGACCGTGGAAGTCATTCCCCCATGAGTTAACAGATGCCCTATCATCCTGTCCCTTCTTCTAGTCAGTGTTTTCCATATATTCCTTTCCTCGACGATTCTTCGTCAAATTAAGGCTTATGTTAGATACTAGTAGACCCCTGTTGACCAGTGCTGGTCTGCTTTTATGTCCTCCTTGGTCCGTCTGTCATGGGTTATTTTCCTGCCTAGGTAGCAAAATTCCTTAACTTCTTTTACCTCGTCGACACACATTTCTCGGTATTCTCATTTCTACTACTTGTCATTACTTTGTCCTTCTTCGATCTACTCTCAGTCCATATTCTGTACTCATTAGACTGTCATTCCATTCAGCAGATCCTTTAATTCTTCCTCACTTTCACTCAAGATATCAATGACATCAGCGAATCTTACCATTGATATCGTTTTACCTTGTATTTTAATTCCACTACCAAAACTACGTTTTCCTTCAGACATTGATTCTTCGACCTTTAGAGTGAACAGTATGGGTGAAAGACTGCATCCCTGTCTTACAATCTTTTTAATCCGAGCACTTCGTTCTTGGTCTTACTGTGTTATTATTCCCGCTTGGTTATCGTACGTATTGTATATTACCCGTCTCTCCCTATAGCTACCTCAGAATTTTGAACACCTTGTATTATTCTACATTATCGGACGTTTTTTCCAGGACGACAAATTCTATGAACGTTTCTAGATTTTTCTTCAGTCTTGCTTCCGTTATCAACCGCAACGTTAGAACTGCCTGGTGCCTTTACCGTTCTTAATGCCAAAGAGATCGCCATCTATCAAATCCTCAGTTTTCATTTCCATTTTTCAGGATATCGTGTCAACCACTTGAGTGCCTGTGCTTTAAAGTTGACCTTGCGATAATTCTCGCTCTTGTCGGCTTTGCTACCTTCAGAATTGTGTGGATTATGTTTTCCCACTGTCCAATGATACGAGGTGCTACAATAAAATAATGAGACTGATGTGAAAAAAAATGTTGCTTACCGTTTTAGTCAAGTTTAGTGTTGTCTCCTTCAAAGTAGTTTCCTTCTGATTGCACACACTTTTTCCAGCGCTTCTGCCATTGATGGTAACATTTCTGGAACTCATATTCTGTAATATCCACCAAGACCCTCGTCACAGCTTTTTGGATATCTTGTGTGTCCCTTGACCACCGTTTTGACTCTTGGAAATAGAAAAAAAGTCTCACTGAGCGATATCTGGTGAATAAGGTGGCTGTGGTAGTACTGAAATTTGTTTTGTGGTTAAAAATTTCTGTACTGACAGAGTAGTATGGGATGGCGCATTATCGTGATGCAGAATCCAAGTATCAACAATGTTTGCACGGACACGAAGAACTCTTTTACGAAGTCTTTCTAAAATTTCTTTGTAGTAATATTGCTTAACTGTCTGTCCAGGAGGCACCCACTTTTTATGAATAATTCCCTTGGAATTAAAGAAGCACACAAGCATGAATTTCACTTTTGACTTTGACATGCGAGCTTTTTTTTTTTTTTTTTTGTCTGTGATCCCTTTGAGCACCATTGCGAACTTTGGCGTTTTGTCTCTGGATCGTACTGAAAAAACCAACTTTCATCACCAGTGATAAAACGGCTCAACAATTCTGGATTGATTTCCATTTGCTCTTACAGATCGGCTGCCACGTTTTTCCGTGTTTCTCGCTGTTGTGGTGTGAGATTTTTGGGGACCAATTTTGCACAAATCTTTCTCATACCAAGATCTTCAGTTATTACTAGACCAACCGTTTCTCGATTGATGTTCAGTTCTCCTGCAGTCATTTTCACTGGTAATCTTCGATCAGATCATGCGAGTTCACGCACCCTGGTCAAGTTGACATCCGTCCGTGAGGTTGATGGTCGTCCACTGCGGTCTTCATCTTGAGCATTCGTTCTGCCTACACTAAACATTTTATGCCAACGAAAAGCTTGAGCTCTTGACATAACCTCCTCTCCAAAAGCCTTCTGAAGTTGTCGTCGCGTTTTCACCCAAGTTAATGCAAAAAGAAATCGCAATAGTATGCGGTTCCATTTCCGTGACGAGAGACACAAACACGTGCTAACTTATTACAGCACAACTCACGACTAAGCAGTTGCATCGATGTGCCGCTTGGACTAGAAGCAGCTTATAGAAAAAGGGCAAAGATATTGTGCCTACGCAAGCCTGGAGGGTTGTCACATCTCGCAAAGAAAATCAGTCTCATTACTTTATTGTCGCACCTCGTATATCACCAGTCTCATACATTCTACACACCTACGTGATAGTTGTTTTGTTGCTACTTCCCAAATGATTTTAAAAATTCTGTTGAAATGTTATCTATCCCTTCTGCCTTATTTGATCTTAAGTCTTCCAAACCTATTTTAATTCCAGTTGTAATACTGGATCCCCTATCTATTCCCTATCAATTCCTGTCTCTTCCTCGGTCACGTCATCAGGTAAGTCCTCCCCAACATAGAGAGGGACATAGAATGCAGATTAGCTCATGCGAAGAGGTCACTCTTGACCAAGAGAACTCAGCTAGTAAGGCAAGTAAATGAAAAGGTTCTCCGCAGAATCGGCGAAGAAATGAACATGTGGTAATTTCTGACAAGAAGGGACAGTATGATAGGATATGTGTTGCGACATCAGGGAGTAATTTCCATGAAACTAGAGGGAGCTGTAGAAGGTAAAATCTGTAAAGGAAGACAGAGATTGCAATACAAGTAACAAATAAGTGAGGATGTAGCGTGCACTCTGTGAAGAGATTAGTACAGAAGAGGAATTCGTGGAGGGTATGATCGAAGCAGGCTGAAGACTGATCGAGGAAACATGCAACTACCCGTGCGGTTAAAGGCGCTGCAGTCTGGAACCGCAAGGCCGCTACGGTCGCAGGTTCGAATCCTGCCTCGGGCATGGATGTTTGTGATGTCCTTAGGTTAGTTAGGTTTAACTAGTTCTAAGTTCTAGGGGACTAATGACCTCAGAAGTTGAGTCCCATAGTGCTCAGAGCCATTTGAGCCATGCAACTACGTCGAACGAGTATCTGTGGAGAGGCCAGACTAACATATGATTCCAGAAGGGAGGGAGCAGCGTTTTCAAAAGTCACAGGTTGTAACAGTCTAGAAGATTAATCGGGCTTTTTCAAATTAACTAACATGGCTTTGCTACCTCGATACTGCTGAACAACTTAACCAAAGTGGACATTGCAGCTATTATATTTCTCGACCACATGTCGCTCTACCGCATGATTTAATAATGACTGAATCTTCACAGGTAAAAAGCTCTACATAAAGTAATCTCCCATTAGGATTCCATGGAGCGACTGCGCAAAGATTAAATCTGTGTGGAATATTGTGGAACAGGAAATAGGTGAGTCGCTCTGTGCACAAGAAATTATCACTATTGAAATGAACGATAATGTTGCGACTGATAATTCACAAACTGACATTATTTTTAGTAATACGTTTCTAAACGTAGCACCTAAAGCAGGGTTATATGGTCCAGTTGAAGAACCAAGAGAATATATTAATGTCAGTCCACAAAACTTTAAGGAGCTGTAAGTAGCATCGATATCCTTCACTGAAATTAATAGAATTATAAAAATTGTTAAAAAAAAGCTCGTAAGGTGATGATGGAATTAAAAAAAAAATTCTGAAGAGCTTTTGTAGCTTTGTATGTCATTTCTTAGTGGTGTATATATTGCTTCAATGGTACAGGACATTTTTCCAGACAGATCTTTATAAGAAAGGTGACAAGATTGACTTAAATAACTGCTGTCCAGTTTACGTATTAACATCCTTTTCCAAAATATTATAATAAGCAGTGTACTCAAGACCAGTCGCATATTTAAGTACAAAATATTTTACTTAGACCATCACAGTTAGGATTCCAGAGGCGTTGGTCAACTTTTTACATAATCACCCACCAGATATTACAAGACTTAAATAATAACGTGTCACCAGCGGTTTTTTTATCTTACCAAGATGTTTTAGTGAGTGTATCATGTTATCCTCTTAGAAAAACTTTTGTTTTGTAGAAATGATGGCTTTACTAACAACTGGTTTCAGGCATTCATATCAGAGTGCAAAAAGGTTGTGATCAATAATTCAAACAATGTGAGAAAGAGTGGAAATAATAGTGACTGTGGAGAAATCCCACAGGGTTCCATTTTAAGTCCATTCCCATTCCTTACACGAATATATGTGAATCAACTTCCACACATCAGTCATTAAGCAGTATTAGTACTTTTCCCGACGATACCAGTCTTATAATAAATCTCATTTAATATAAGACAACAAAATGAATTGGTGATGACGTTCTTCGAAGAATTATGAAGTGGTTATCAGAAAAGAGGCTTCCTCTAAATTTTCATAAAACTGTAGTCATACCAACAATTGATGTAGAACATGGCCATGAGTCAGTAAACAGGGTAGAATCTCCAAATTTTTAGGTTTACATATTGTTGGAAACTTCAACTGGAAGAAGCATACTACTAAACTGATCAAACAGGTAGGTTCAGCTACTTTTTCTCTTCGTGTAATTGTTACTCTGGGAAGCAAAATGAATCAGCCTCCAAACATATGTTGCTCATTTTCAATTAACAATGTCTCGTGGAATAATTTTCTTTGATACCCTATCTCTTAGAAAGTAAATACTGATTGCTCAAAAGCGTGCAGTAAGAATATGTGGTGTCCACCCGCAGTCAAACTTTAGGTACCTCTTCAAGGAATTAGCCGTTTTTACTGCCCCTTCACAATACATATACTCGCCCATAAAATTCGTTATAAATGATAAATCACAGTTTGTGAAGTATAGCGATGTCTATATGTATAAAACTAAAAGAAACAATTCCCTTTATTATTAGATCTGTCATTGGTTCAGTAAGGAGTTCATTATGCATCAACAAAAATTTTTCATCATATTCCTAACATTACAAAATATATAACAGACAGCAAAGCGAGTTGTAAGTCTAATCTAAAACGACTTATTCTAGACAAGTCTTCCTATTTTATAGGAGAATTTTTATTTAAAAATGGCAGCCTGTAAAAAGAAAACCTCGTTTTTAAGTGTAGTTGCATGGGTCGGACTCAAAAATGCATACGTTCATTAGTACTGGAACTAATAATGTATACGTATAATGTAAACTGTCCTGTTCCATATCATTCTGATGGCAAAAATCTTTCAGATGATCTATGGGACACGTAATTAAATATTCAACAAATGGGATGTTGTCAGAAGAATTAAAAACTTAAGCGTTTTGTCGGTGACATAATAATCCTATTAGGAGCGGAAATTGACTCGAAGATCATATGAACAGAAAGAAAGAGCTTATAAAATGAGCAAGAACAGAAGTACCAAAAAACTTCAACACCTTTTAGTATGTTCTGAGTCGGCAGACAGGTCTTTTTCCGGAGCAAATCCCTGTCCGGAAATGCCTAGATTCGGCGCTGAAAGGCGTCGTAATTTGAGGACGGTAACGTCACGTCTTCTTGGAGGTGTATTTGGTAGCCCATAAAGTTATGAAAGCCATTAGCCATCAGTGTAAAGTGGCCGCAGTGACTGCGTGTGCCGAACGCTTTATATGGTGAGCGCAACAGCAAACCGGTAATTTTTCGTTTCGGGACCCATGTTCGGTAGTTCTTGGTTTGGACACTGTAGGTTGTCAAAGTTAGAGGTAATTTCATTATAGTTATGGGACAATATTCCACATTTCGTTCCAAAAATCCAACAAGAGTATCACACCATGTAGTAGGTTACTAAATGGTTTAACCGCTTTAACAACCACCCTGACTGCAGAGTGCACTTAGACGGTTTAGAGACTGACGCACACTGTGAAATGTGTGTGGCTTTGTGCTCGTTGCGACTGCAAAGTAGGTCAGTACGTTAAGGTCCTCGCCCAACGTCATAGGAGTAACATATACCATAGTATTCCCAGTAGGCCTACCACACACAAAATAAACACGAGCAACATTTGGTGAGCGTGAAGGAGGTAGAACAGTTACCAGGTAGAACAGTTCTCTCTCTAGCAGTCCATTGATCTAGCGACCATGTCGTTTCACCATTTGCATAAAAATGAGTTGGAGCTCCGTCATTTTGCAGCCAAGATACATGGAGAATGCGTGCTGGCACCTAATCTACTAATGCAGAAGAATATCTCTCAGAAAAATTGGGTGTTTCATTCTTACTATTCTTGGTTGGTATTAGATGCGCCCAGTGATCTTCTTCTTCTACATTTAAAGATTTGGCCATTCGTCCCTGTTCCCTCTTCCCCTTTCACTGCCATCTCGTTCTGGAACTTCCTTTTGGTTGGTAAGGCATGACTTGACTTGGTATGCGGTCCACATTCATCCTTTGTAGATGATCTTTCTATAACGTTTTCCTTATTTCATCATATCAATATTATAAATATCTAGTAGATTTCTAATATCCTCGCTTCTTATATTCCCTTCCCTGGTAACATCTCTCACTTACCTGAGGTATCTCATTTCCGCTGCTTATAGTTTACTTCTGTCACGTTTTACGGAGTTCATGATTCACTTCCATACAACAATACAGTTGTAGCCACGATTTTATAAAATTTTAATTTTGTTCTGGAATGCTTTTTTGATTCCTTATATTGACTGATATTTGTTAGTCTTATGTTCTATATCCTTGTTCATACAATAGCTTACATCGTATTCCACAAAATTATAGCTGGAGACCTGCACAAGGGGGTTTATCTATCACTATTTTTTAGGGAATTGGCTATTTCCCATTATGAGCCATAATATTAGTTTTGTTTATCTGATAGACTGATTGATGTGGTTTATTCGGTGATTTTTGTTGTTCATTTTCACTTGCTTCCAAAATTCTTACGTTATCCATGTGCATGAAGATATTAACAAATTTATTTCTATTAATCTGTACATGTGGATGTACCCCCTGTCTTCAGTTCTCGATCCAATCATTTATATTCACATGAAATAATGTTGGTGAAAGGCTATAGCCTTTAAGTCCGTTATTGGTACTGATTCCTTCAGTTTTACTATCGCAAATTTTTATTATTTTTGTACCCTTGAACAAGCTTTTTAAAGCTTCAGCAAGATGTATAGGCTATCCACCTTCAGTCATTATCTCCCACAGTTTCTTTCTATTCGCACTGTCATTGGAATGAAAGTAAATCTAATCTAATTTCTAATCCAATCTAATCAAAAGCATTTTGGAAATCAATGACAACGACATATGTCTCTACATTGACATCTCTAGAATTCTTTTTGTGGTTAGCATAAAAATTTCACTGCATAAATGACCTTTTTCGAATTCACTTTGTTCTTATATTAGGGGAGTGTCTCTCATGGTTTTTATAAGATTATTAATTATTTTTATAGGCTGAGATTTGGAGGCTAATTGCTCGGTAACTTCCACAATTCTTTCTTTCACCTTGTTTAGAAATTCATATAACTTCTGAAGTTTTCCAAGAGCTCGATATTTTACATCCGTGCCAACATTCATTAAATAAATATAATAATTTAAAATCACAAAAGGGACCAGCAACTGTTCCAATTTCCGTGTTAATACCATCTGGTCCACGTGATTTCCTGTTGTCATACATTTTAAAACTACTTGCAGTTCTTATTTTGTGAAGAAATTCACGGTACTGTTATATACTGTCATGTCCTCTTCCTTTAATTCTCATCACAAATTATCCCAGGCAGTGCGGTGCTATAAATACCACTGAGCAAGTCGTATTCATTGTAGATAGTTCAACCACTATTGTTACCTGGTTTTCTGTAGCTGATTCTTCATTTATGTGGCCATGCTATTCGTAATTCCTCTACAATCACTACAGGATTTTAAAACCATTTGTGCAACTACGAGAAAGTGGGTATTATATCACCATACGCCTTCCGTTTTATTGGTGTGAAACATCGTCAGTGGAGGTATTCTATGTCTGTTTTTCGCTTACTTCAGGAAGAGTAGTCTGCTACCACGATTATGGGGTATTCCTTCGTTTAGCGACGCTGTTATTTGCACAACCTCAAGTCTGTTTGAATCACTACACACTTCTTCATGTGAAATACTACACGATATAGCACCACTCGTGCTATAGTATATGGTTTCTATACATGCATGTACATGGTGTTTCATAATTCCTATTGCAAGTTTCTAGAGGCTGTACAGTGTACTTGGTAGACAAATATCTGTAAAGGAACATATTTCTCTAAGTGTACCATTTAGATACATAATAAGTTAGAAGATAGAATTTCTTCTGCACATAGCGGAGACAATGAAGTCCGACCAGCGTGCTCTACAGGAGCCCATGATAGGGTCAGTGTTGTGAGTAATCGTCGTGGGGTTCTCTTCTACGTGACAAAGGATGTCATCTCCAAATTTGAGAGTGCGGGGTGCCCTTGAAGAACCACAGTTGACCCTTCCAGTTGCGATATCACCAATTGCTCGCAGCCGTTGCTGTAGTACGCAAAAAGTGGTATTTGACGCCATAATTTCAATTATTATCTTAGAAAATTGGCAAATGAGAGGCAAACCTACGTTTTTAGTTTTTGTAAATTCGGCGACAGCTTTTGACAATGTCTACCGGAATACATTCTTGAACATTCAGTAGACAGCAGACACAAAATACAGGGAGTGAAAGGTTATTTACAACTTGTACAGAAACCAGACACCAGTCGAGAGGCGTGAAAGGCAAGCAGTAGTTGAGAAGGCAGTGAAACAGGGTTGTAGCCTATCTCTGATGTTATTCAGTCTGTGCACTGAGAAAGCAGTAAAGGAAAGCAGGTAGAAATTAGGAAAGTGAATTTAAGTTCAAGGAAAAGAAACAAAAACTTAGAGGTTTGGCGATGACATCATAATTCTGTCAGAGACAGAAAATGACTCTGAAGAACAGTTCAGGGGAACAGTTGTCTTGAAAGAGGGGCTTAAGATGAACATTAATAAGAGCGAAACAAGGGTAATGGAATTTCAGTCAAATAGAATGAGACGATGTTTGAAAAATTAGATTAATAAATGAGTCACTAAAAGCAGTAGATGAGTTTTGCTGTTTGGTCAGCAAAATACCTGATGATGGCCGAAGTAGAGAGGATATAAAATACAGGGTAGAAACGGAAAGAAAAGCGTTTCTGAAGAAGAGAAACATGTTACAATAAAGAGCAGCGGCAAGAAGGCGCAGTTTTCAGATGCGATTTAATGTTTCAAAAGGACCCAATGCAAAAACCATTCGCAAGCTCTTCGGCAAATTTCAACGGACAGGCAGCGAGGTTGATGACCTTAAGGGGGAATTTTGATCCCGGACAATGTGTAGTTATTTCTGTAAAAGTTACTGCGGTTTCTGAAAATATTCAGCAGACTCCAAGGGAATCCGTCCGAAGAACTGCACCAGGGAATGGTTTGAAGCGTTCCAGCACGCAGGAAATACCGAGACAGAGCCTACAGATGTTTCCATTCAAAATCCAAAGCCACCAGCCCATACCTCTACGAGCACTGCAAAAGAGTGTCGACTTTGCGAACCAGACCCTCACAATATTAAATATTGAATGATTTGATGCTGGCTGCATCTGGCTCACAGATGAAGCACACGTCCTCTTGAATGAATTAGTGAATAAACAAAACGGTGATTCTGAGGTTCCGAAAATCGCTATTTGTGTATTGTCCCAAAGTTACTGTTTGGGCTGAGGTATGCAACAGAGGCATTGTTGGCACTTTTTTCAAATGATAAACGGTAACTGAATGTTACTTTGCAATTTTGTAACAGTTTGTTACCACACAGCTAGCGTTGGAGAATCGACCATACACCCAGTGGTTTATGCAATATGGGGCCAGACCACATCGCACCGAACATGTGTTTGATGAATACTTCGAGAACAGAATCATTGCTTTGGATCATTGAAAATTTACTGATACTTGGATGGACTAGCCTCAATATTCACGAGTAGTGGGCATTTCGCAAATATTCCGATGTGACTGCAAAGGTTACATGCAAAGGACAAGTTCAATTATGCAAGGTGATACTGTACGAGCTGAACAACGCACAGCCTCACCTGTAACCAGCTTTTTGAAATATTTCGAAATTCTGTATAACTTCAGTACAAAATTCTTACAGCTTTACAATAAACACACCTTTGGTTACACTCGCCTGTCAAGCGTAGTTTTCGAAATATATAATTTTGAAATCAGGAACTCCTTCGCTGGCCATTCTGACACACCTGGACATGGAACGCGACTTGTGATGGTCCCTGGGCATTAAAAAGGCGAGACATGGTCCTTAATACGGTGTGTAATTACCACGGACAGCAATGCATGCTCTACAACATTTTCCCATGCTGGACACGAGGTTGGTAAGGATATTTTTCGAAACAAGGCCCCGGAAGTAGACAACATTCCATTGGAACTACTGACAGCCTTGGGAGAGCCAGTCCTGACAAAACTCTACCATCTGGTGAGTAAGATGTATGAGACAGGTGAAATACCCACAGACTTCAAGAAGAATATAACAATTCCAATCCCAAAGAATGTAGGTGTTGACAAATGTGAAAATTACCGAACTATGAGTTTAATAAGTCACGGCTGCAAAACACTAACGCGAATTCATTACAGACGAATAGAAAAACTGGTAGAAGCCGTCCTCGGGGAAGATCAGTTTGGATTCCGTAGAAATATTGGAACACGTGAGGCAATACTGACCCTACGACTTATCTTAGAAGATACACTACTGGCCATTAAAATTGCTACACCACGAAGATGACGTGCTACTTACGCGAAATTTAACTGACAGGATAAAGATGCTGTTATATGCAAATGAATAGCTTTTCAGAGCATTCACACAAGGTTGACGCCGGTGGCGACACCTACAACGTGCTGACATGAGGAAAGTTTACAACCGATTTGTCATACACAAACAGCAGTTGATCGGCGTTGGCTGGTGAAACGTTCTTGTGATGCCTCGTGTAAGGAGAAGAAATGCGTACCATCACGTTTCCGACTTTGATAAAGGTCGGATTGTAGCCTATCGCGATTGCGGTTTATCGTATCGCGACATTGCTGCCCGCGGTGGTCGAGATCCAATGACTGGAATCGGTGGGTTCAGGAGGGTAATACGGAACGCTGTGCTGGATCCCAAAGGCCTCGTATCACTAGCAGTCGAGATGACAGGCATCTTATCCGCATGGCTGTAACGGATCGTGCAAGCACGTCTCGATCCCTGAGTCAACAGATGGGGACGTTTGCGAGACAACAACCAACTGCACGAACAATTCGACGACGTTCGCAGCAGCATAGACTATCATCTCGGAGACCGTGGCTGTGGTTACCGTTGACGCTGCATCACAGACAGGAGCGCCTGCGAGGGTGTACTCAACGACGAATCTGGGTGCACGAATGGCAAAACGTCATTTTTTCGTATGAATCCAGGTTCTGTTTACAGCATCATGATGGTCGCATCCGTGTTGGGCGACATCGCGGTGAACGCACATTGGAAGTGTGTATTCGTCACCGCCATACTGGCGTATCACCCGACGTGATGGTATGGGGTGCCATTGCTTACACGTCTCGGTCACCTCTTGTTCGCATTGACGGCACTTTGAACAGTGGACGTTACATTTCAGATGTGTTACGACCCGTGGCTCTACCCTTCATTCGATTCCTGCGAAACCCTACATTTCAGCAGGATAATGCACGACCGCATGTTGCAGGTCCTGTACGAGAGTTTCGGGGTACAGAAATGTTCGACTGCTGCCCTGTCCAGCACATTTTCCAGATCTCTCACCAATTGAAAACGTCTGGTCAATGGTGGCCAAGCAACTGGCTCGTCACCATACGCCAGTCGCTATTCTTGATGAACTGTGGTATCGTGTTGAAGCTGCATGGGCAGCTGTACCTGTACACGCCATCCAAGCTCTGTTTGACTCAATACCCAGGCGTATCAAGGCCGTTATTACGGCCAGAGGTGGTTGTTCTGGGTACTGATTTCTCAGGATCTATGCACCCAAATTGCGTGAAAATGTAATCACATGTCAGTTCTAGTATAATATATTTGCCGAATGAATACCCGTTTATCATCTGCATTTATTCTTGCTGTAGCAATTTAAATGGCCAGTGGTGTAGATTAAGGAAAGGCAAACCCACGTTTCTAACATTTGTAGACTTAGAGAAAGCTTTTAACAATGTTGACTGGAATACTCTCAAATTCTGAAGGTGGCAGGAGTAAAATACAGGGAGCGAAAGGCTATTTACAATTTGAACAGAAACCAGATGGCAGTTATAAGAGTCGAGGGGCATGAAAGGGAAGAAAGGGTTGGGAAGGGAGTGAGACAGGTTTGTAGCCTCTCCCTGACCCTGACGTTATTCAATCTGTATATTGAGCAAGCAGTAAAGGAAGCAAAAGAAAAATTCGGAGTAGGTATTAAAATCCATGGAGAAAAAAATAAAAACTTTGAGGTTCGCCGACAACATTGTAATTCTGTAAGAGACATAAAGGACTTGGAAGAGCAGTTGAACGGAATGGACATTGTCTTAAAGGAGGATATAAGATAAACATCAACAAAAGTAAAACGAGGATAATGGAATGTAGTCGAATTAAATCGGGTGATGCTGAGGGAATTAGATTAGGAAATGAGACACTTAAAGTAGTAAAGGAGTTTCGCTATTTGGGGAGCAAAATAACTAATGATGGTCGAAGTAGATAGGATAGAAAATGTAGACTGACAATGGCAAGGGAAGCGTTTCTGAAGAAGAGAAATTTGTTAACATCGAGTACAGATTTAAGTGTCAGAAAGTCGTTTCTGAAGGTATTTGTATGGAGAAGCTTTCGAAATGTGGTGACACAGAATAATGCTCAAGATTAGATGGGTAGATCACGTAACTAATGAGGATATATTGAATAGAATTGGGGAGAAGAGGAGTTTGTGGCACAACTTGACTAGAAGAAAGGATCGGTTGGTAGGACATGTTCTGAGGCATCAAGGGATCACCAATTTAGTATTGGAGGGCAGCGTGGAGGGTAAAAATCGTAAAGGGTGACCAAGAGATGAATACACTAAACAGATTCAGAAGGATGTAGGTTGCAGTAGGTACTGGGAGATGAAGAAGCTTGCACAGGATAGAGTAGCATGGAGAGCTGCATCAAACAAGTCTCAGGACTGAAGACCACAACAAACAACACTTCCATCAGCGCAGTTTTCAACTGCTGGATCATCGTTGGTGCAAGTGGACGAGCGGTAAAACGTCCCCTCCACGCATCCCACATCTACTCGTTGGTAAGACAGTGAGTCCATTCGCCGAATATCCTCTCTTTCCAAGAGCTCCTTCAATCACGCTCTTCGATGCGGTGCACTGACCACTCGACCTACTATGAGACTGTACTCCTTTCCCTTGCGCGTCTTTTCAGGGTTGCATTCGACCCTAACATTATTTTTACGCATGACAGTGCACGACCTCACCGAACATTATCTAGCGAAAGTGGGTCAATGTGTGCGAAATTGATTAGATAATACGGGATAAGACGTTGGAAGTGCCTGACACATTCTACAGAGTAACATGATTTCCTGATCTCTTAAGCAGACTGAATTATAATCCATGCTACAGTTGACAGAGGCGTATAGTTCTCAGGGAGCCAAAAGTGCCGGCTGGAATGGCCGAGCGGTTCTAGGCGCTACAGTCTGGAACCGCGCAACCGCTACGGTCGCAGGTTCGAATCCTGCCTCGGGCATGGATGTGTGTGATGTCCTTAGGTTAGTTAGGTTTAAGTAGTTCTAAGTTCTAGGGAACTGATTACCTCAGCATTTAAGTCCCGTAGTGCTCAGAGCCATTTAAACCATTTTTGAGACAATATTGCCAGCGGATACTCTATTCTCCGCACAGCACTGCATTGAAATTCCTGAACGACGACTCTTATATGCACCTGTTAGTCTAAAGACATTCTCAGTTACAACAACAATGGACATGGGTCCATGCTGACTTAAAAAAGTAACAACGAACAGGTGATCCACGTTCAAGTCATGCACAGTTGCTGTTAAATCCTGTTAGTGGCTGTGTTAGGATATGTCGTCTTCCAGCTGATTACATTCTCAGCAAATACCATGTGTGACTGGGAGGAGCTAGGGGTGGCAGTATTAAGAAACAAAACTTCTGCAACAAAACATAAACGGAAAATTTAAAGTAAACATAATTAACCAATGGTTCCGCATGAAAATTTTTAGGATTGTGATTCTGAATTTTAGTCTATAATATTATGAGAATATGGATAAACTGTCTTCCACAACAATTTCAATTTTCTGTAGAGTATGTACGCTGGAATTTAGTTGCTAAAAAACCTATAATGTTGATAAGCAATAACGTCACTTGAAGTTATACTGCAAACATTAATGAATACATCAAATGTGACGGCATATTTGGCCGTTAGAAATTTTCATAACAGTAAGCTAAAATCGTTCATTTTCTTTTAAATGCCTTCTTTGGAATCATGAAGCCAGCGCATGAACTTTTACAAGAATCAAAGACTTATAAGCGAACGCCTAGCATGTATAGTTTCTACATTTATCCCGCGATTAAAATTAGTTGCCACGTGCGCATTTACGCCTAAAACAAAAGCGAATTATTGAATTCTGAACTAGCGGAAAAAGTGCAAAACATCTTTACAGAAGCACAAGAAATACATGTACCAATGTTAATGCAATAGCAGGCAAATGATTATATAACACGTTTAATACACAGTAAAGACGACAGCAGGAGAAACGGTAAGTAACACGCTAAAACGCGATGTGGTAGCGATTTTCAGACTGAAGAGAAAGAAAGACGGAAAAACAGAAAACGTGTTGTTACTTGCAGTCGACATTTTGTATAAACTACGGTACATAAAACACTACCAGAACTAAATACCTATATGTGAGGTAAGTTATAAGTAGCTATCTAAATTTATAACATATCACTGGATGCCTAATTTTTATTACAGCATAGTCCATGGCTCAACTATTGGCTTCGGCCGAATGCGTAAATAAAAGTCAAGTTATCATCCTTTTCTACATAGGAATACTTTCGATCTGAATTTCGTATCCAAAAGTCGTTATCATGTCACAATAACTTTTCAGACAGATTAACAGAAAAACTCATTGAAGATAACCGATAAACATGTATGGTTAAATGAAAAATAAATAAACTGTGTCTTCCATAAGACGGAATTCACATTGGTGATTTTCGTTTCCAAACACGGAAAGTAAGAAGAGCTACGATATCCAAAAGATCATTAAAGTAACACACAGACAAACTTCGCTGAGTGCAAGAGGAACCAAAATAAGCGAACTCGTGTCTCGACCGTTTCTAACAAAACAAAGCTTTCGACGTAATTTAGATGCCATTTAGT
This sequence comes from Schistocerca nitens, assembly GCF_023898315.1. Classification (NCBI taxonomy): domain Eukaryota; kingdom Metazoa; phylum Arthropoda; class Insecta; order Orthoptera; family Acrididae; genus Schistocerca; species Schistocerca nitens. The sequence continues at coordinate 328,210,058 of NC_064618.1, read as the reverse complement.
GAGCGGTAAGTTAATCATAATTGCTGGAATAGTTTATGGCGTCGTGGCTTCCAACTTTTGCGTCCTGCGTTCGAAAGTCGATTATTATTTTTATTTCATTTTTCATTCATTTTTCCATGCCAGTAGAAGCTTCCTAAACGAATGTCCCTTATCAGTTTAGGGCATATAAGGGCGTCATATAAATTGTAAAATTACAACTGGGTTTCAAAATATGTACCATACATTTATTATACATGTGTGTGGTGGTATTTCCTGGTATTTCCAGGGGTTACAATCTTTTCAGATTCTCATATTCTTGTATTTAATTCTTATATCAATGCATTATTCTTTTATTTTATTGTTACATTTATTCTTCATGAAGATGTGCTGCATTCCCTCGGATGATGCAGAAACATTCGAAACACACAAATTCTGAACACCACGAGCATCGGTCGAAGCCAGGTTTGCATCACCGACATTTCTTCGTATGTAACTCACTTGGGAAAAGAACGTCATAAGAATTGCGGAAGATTTCATTCATTGGCAATAATTTCGTATGAAACCACGCGTAACGGATCGTTTTGCCGAAAACCGGCGCATGCAGTTGATTATGAATCAAGATACACTATAGGAATTTTCCCGAAAAAACTTCAAACAATTTTTCCATTCATTTATTTTTTCCTTTCTTTTAAAATTAATTCAAATGACATACAGTTATTAGACGAATAAGGACAACGTTACTTCAATATACAATAGAAAATATTCGTGCAGTAATCTTCTATGGACGAGGATAGATAAATGAAAAACAAAAATGAAAATAAAAATAATGGTCGGATTTCGAACACGAGACGGAAGAGTTAAAAGTCACGAAGCTAGCCACTATACCACCGCTTCGGTTGGTCTGAATCACTTTGATCGTTATTTTGTCAGTAAAGGTAATCTAGCTGTGCGGCTGGTCCTGGCGGAGATTCGAGTCCTCCCTCGGGCGTGCGTGTGTGTGTTTGTCCTTAGGATAATTTAGGTTAAGTAGTGTGTAAGCTTAGTGACTGATGACCTTAGCAGTTAAGTCCCATAAGATTTCACACACATTTGAACATTTTTTTGGTAATCTAAGGATACCTCGAGACACGTGTTGCATATTTTGAACTCTCTTCTACTGAGTGAAGTTTCTGGCAAAACGGGTTATGGAACTTGCCGTGTTCTCATGAGATTGGTTGGCTGATTTGGGTGAGGTGACCAAGCAGATAGGTCATCTCTCTCATCGGATTAAGGAAGGGTGGGGAAGGAAGACGGCCGTGCCCTTTCAGAGGAACCATCCCGGTATTTGCCTGAAACGATTTAGGGAAATCCTAAATCAGTATGGCCGGACGCGGATTTGAACCGTCGTCCTCCTCGTGAGATGCTCCTGCCATCCGTACAACAGCAGAACTGCGGGCCGAGGAAACGCGAACCATACTGACAACTTGCTACTCTTGCAACGCAATGGTCCTAGTGTGGGACGACATGTGTAGCTGCTACACGAACGCCACAGAAAAGAATGGTATCGCCTACTTGCGTTAACTAAGGGCAATGCTTACCTCGACAACAGGTGTGAACGAAGCATCCGTGGTGACGCCGGCGGCTGCCAGCAACAGAAGAGGCAGTAGCAGCAATCGCCTGCAGGCGGGCATGGTGCAAAATGCGAGCCCCGGGCCGGCCCCCAGCTATATAGCCGTCATTACCTTGACAGTGGGGCGGCAGCGCTGGCGGTGGTGAGCTATCGTTACAGTGCATCACCGCTCCTCGCCGAACACCTGCCGGGGCAACGACCTGCGGTGGTCGTACAAACGGCGCGGCACCTCAGGAGACCACCGTCACCACTGCGGCCTGCTCTCGTCACACCTATTTGCCTGAGGTCGCAAACACCGGCCCCTTACACTAGTAGTAGGCAAATACACTGCTGGCCATTGCAACTGTAATAGGGATGGCGGTAATCACCGAAACAACCGATAACTGTTTAAGCGGACGGTTAAAACTGGTCAGAATAACCGGTTTGTGAAATAACCGATTTTCGATTCTTTATTTCTGTTACAGAAGAATGGAAAGCCGGTAGAAGTTGACCTCGGAGAAGATCAGTTTTTTTGAAATGGCTCTGAGCACTATGGGACTTAACATCTGAGTTCATCAGTCCCCTAGAACTTAGAACTACTTAAACCTAACTAACCTAAGGACATCACACACATCCATGCCCGAGGAAGGATTCCAACCTGCGATGGTCGCGGTTCCAGACTGAAGCGCCTAGAACCGCTCGGCCACGACGGCCGGCAGATCAGTTTGGATTCCGGAGAAATGTAGGAACACGCGAGGCAATACTGAGCCTACGACTTCTCAAAGATGATAGGTTAACGAACGGCCGACCACCATTTATAACGGTTGCAGACTTTTAGAGAAGTCTTTTGACAATGTTGACTGCAATACCGTCTTTGAAATTCTGAAGACAGCGGGGGTAAAATACAAGACGTGAAAGGATATTTACAACTTGAACAGGAACCAGGTGGCAGTTATAAGAGGAAAGCAGTGGCAGAGAAGGAAGCTAGACAGAGTTGTAGCCTATCCTCGATGTTATACAATCTATACATTGAGCAAGCTGTACAGGAAACAAAAGAAAAATATGGAGTAGGCATTAATGTCCGGGGAGGAGAAAGGAGGTTTGCCGATGACATTATAATTCTCTCAGACACAGCAAAAGACTTGGAAGAGGGAGAACGTCAAGAAAAGCAAACACGGGTATTGGAATATAGTCGAATTAAATCAGGTGACGCGAAGGGAATTAGATTAGGAAACGAGACACTTAAAGTAGTAGATGAGTTTTGCTATTTGTGCAGCAAAATAACCGATGATGGCCAAAGTAAAGAGGATATAAAGTGTCAACCGGCAATGACGAGGAACGAAATTCTGAAGAAGAAAAATTTTTTAAGACTGAGTACAGATTTAACTGTCAGGAAGGCTTTTCAGAAAGTATTTGTACGGAGTGTAACTGTCTATAAAAGTAAACATGGACGATAAACAGTTTAGAAAAGAAGATAACAGACGCTTTTAAAATGTGGTGCTACAGAAGAATGCTGAAGATTAGATGGGTAGATCATATAACGAATGAGGAAGTAATGAATAGAACTGGGGAGCAAAGAAATCTGTGGTACAACTTAACTAGAAGAAGGCATCGGTCGATAGGATATGCTCTGAGACATCAAGGGATCGCCGGCCAGTGTGGCCGAACGGTTCTAGGCGCTTCAGTTTGGAACCGCGAGACCGCTACGGTCGCAGGTTCGAATCCTGCTTCGGGCATGGATGTGTGTGATGTCCTTAGGTTAGTTAGGTTTAAGTAGTTCTAAGTTCTAGGGGACTGATGACCTCAGATGTTAAGTCCCATAGTGCTCAGAGCCATTTGAACCATTTGAACCATCAAGGGATCACCAATTCAATACTACAGGGAAGTGGAGAGGGAAGGGGGGAGTGGTTAAAATCGTAGAGGGAGACCAAGAGATGAATATAGTAAGCAGATTGAGAAGGATATACGTTGCAGTAGTTACTCGGAGATGAAAAGTCTTGCACAGGATCGAGTAACATGGAGAGCTGCATCAAACCAGCCACAATAACTACATCAACAACAACATTCCCGTTATTTCCTGTAATACATTTAGATATCAAACAAAGATTGAAACATTTTAACTCCTTCAGTTTCAACGTACGTAGAATCAAAATATTAAATGAAATAGGCAAATAAAAGAAAATTTAGGCCATCCATTGTTCCACTGCTTTTCTCGAAAAGTGATAAGTGGTTGACTACTACAAAAAATCACCAGTATTTTCCTACTGATTCCAATTTTTTGAAACTGTTCAAAAATTATGTAGTAATCGGAGATCATACCACTATTTGGACGTTACGAATATTCACTGCTAATGAGTGGAAACCGAAGTAGAAGAATTTTATTTTTCGCGCTAATTTGTTCGTTTTAAAGGGCTACAGGCGTGTTATGTAGACACAGGCAGCAGATCAGCTGCTGTCTATTTTTATTGTAAATATGAATTAACCGTTAAGTTTTATGTTTTATCCTTATATTGTGTCAAACGTTTGTTGTGGCTTCTGCCGTTTTTAATCTTTAAAAGCAAATGGAGCATTGCACTTCACTGATACAGCACTTCGTAACATACTTCCAACCTAAGGACGGTCTCATTCTGTACTACAACTGGTGTCCGAGGACGACAGTGAGAAACTACCACATAGACCAGATGGAGCAAGTCCTACGCACACCATGTATAACTTGATAACACTTACATTATTCTCTCTGCAGTGCTGTGCTAATTCTAATGCCTTGTGTTTGTTGCTCGTTTCTGTCGGCATTGTTTGCAAAATAGTACTGATCACTTTCCCATTTTCTATAATAACTCAATGCAAATATTACGAATAAAAATTAGACTTTCTTTAAAAAAGATTTATTTAAAGCCGCGCGGTCTGAGGCGGCTTTTCACGGTCCGCGCGGCTCCTCTCGTCGGAGGTTCGAGTCCTCCATCGTGCTTAGCGTAAGTTAGTTTAAGGTAGGTTAAAACTAGTGTGTAAGCTTAGGGACCGATGACCTCAGCAGTTTGGTCCCATAAGCCCTTACCACAAATTTTCAAAATTTCCAAATTCCCAATTTATTTAAAACCGAAAAATTTCACCCCTGCTGCTGTAACTGATTGATATTTCTGTTTTGTACCCGGTTATTAGTAAAAAATAAAAACATCAGTTATAACCGAGACCAAATATATACCGAAAAATACCGGTTATTCGGGACTAAAACACTGGTATCGGTTTTAACCGGTCGGTTTTTCCCATTCCTAAACTGAAATGGCAGGGAAGATACTAAATAATGAGATTTTACTTACTGTGCGCATACAGTGTACTGCGAACAACACTCGTGTCGCTGTGTTAGTCCCACCACATGTGATGAGTAACTGCCGAAGACATTTCGCGTGCTCTACCGCTCATCTAAAATGGTTCAAATGGCTCTGAGCACTATGGGACTTAACATCTATGGTCATTAGTCCCCTAGAACTTAGAACTACTTAAACCTAACTAACCTAGGGACAGCACACAACACCCAGCCATCACGAGGCAGAGAAAATCTCTGACCCCGCCGGGGTCGAACCCGGGAACCCGGGCGTGGGAAGCGAGAACGCTACCGCACGACCACGAGATGCGGGCACCGCTCATCTCATACTGACTTCAACGCCCGTTGTTCTGTAACATCTTAAAACAAGAGATGATGTAGAATCCAGACACCTCGTGGGTAACTGCGATACGGTCTGCCAAGGGGCTCATCGTATCTCTTAAAGAGAAGTTGGATACTACACTGACGGAAAAAAATTGCAACACTAAAACATAATTTATGTAGAGTAATGAAATAACGGGAATATAGTTTTCTAGGTAACATACTGTATTTAAGCGATTAACAGTGCGAGATCACATGTAACCGCTAGATAAGCCATTGAAAATGTGAAATGCTGGTACATTCATGACAGGTGTAACCGCCAGGCTGTTGAACGAAAACATGCAAACGTGCATGCATTGCGTTACGGTGGATGATGCTGGAGTTGTAGTCCGATGATGTCCCATATGTGCTCAACTGGAGACAGGTCTCGTGATCGAGTAAGCCAAGCAACAACATGTCGACACTCCGTAGAGTATGTTGGCTCACAAGAACGGTATGTGTTTAAAGCGTTATCCTGTTGGGAAATACCACCAGGAATGTCATTCATGAATGGCAGCACAACAAGTCGAATCATCAGAATGCCGTACAATTTTGTAGGCATCGGTGTGTCTAGCACGCAGACAGTTTGGTTGCACGCCCTCAAATGGCCTCCTTCTAACCAACAAACGGCCATCACTGGCACCGCGACAGAACCGGCTCTCATCACAAGACGCAACATACCTCCACTCTGTCCTCCAATGGCTCTCGCTTGACACCACTGAAGTCGCAAATGGTGGTTGTTTGCAGTCAGTGGAAAGCGCGTTACAGGGCGTCTGGCTCGGAAATGTCCTTGATGTAACCGATTTGTAATAAGCTCGTTGTGTCAGTATACTTCCACCTGGTGCCCAAATTACTGCTGCAGATGCAGTACGATGTGCTAGAGCCATACGCCGAACACGATGGTCTTGTCTCTGGGTAGTGCTATGTGACCGTTCGGAGCCCAGTCTTCTTGCGACTACACAGTCCCGTGACCGCTGCTGCCAGCCATCATGTACAGTGGCTACATTCCTGTCAAGTCTTCCTGCAATATCGCAGAAGGAACATCCAGCTTCTCGTATCTCTTTTACACGACGTCGTTCAAACTCAGTGAGGTGTTGATATTGGCGTCTTTGTCGCCGCAGAGGCGTTCTTGCCTAGCATGAACTCACCGCGTCCAATCTCAAACGTAACTAATGCTCACGACCTTTACACCTCGTATTTAAATCAAATCTGATTTGCATCCTCATAGTGGCGCTACTATCGCCACTCTTACACGACTGGTGGGAAATACGAATAAACATCAACTTTCAGACGCAGAAACACACCTGCCAACTTTCGTTTATGTCGCACAACTCCTTGTTGTTGTGATATTTTCCCGTCCGCGCAGTTCACCGGTAAACCAGTATCGCCGAGACCACTCGGGGTTCGGTTTCTAGTCCAGGCCACCGCGTAGGCCGACTTCTCTAACAGCTATCCCAGCGTTTGCCACTTGTTAATGTGGTATTTACCCACGACACTAGCCGGCCGCGGTGGCCGTGCGGTTGTAGGCGCTGCAGTCCGGAACCGCGGGACTGCTACGGTCGCAGGTTCGAGTCCTGCCTCGGGCATGGATGTGTGTGATGTCCTTAGGTTAGTTAGGTTTAAGTAGTTCTAAGTTCTAGGGCACTGATGACCTAAGATGTTAAGTCCCATAGTGCTCAGAGCCATTTTGAACCCACGACACTAATCGTATTTTTGAGACTCCCTCTCCCAACGTATGACGAGTAATCGCCGAGGTCAGTGACACGACTGCAAAGAAGTTTCTGTAAGAATCGCCCTTTACCCTACTTAGTCTCATCGCAAAGGGGTTGGATAGAACTAGGGTAGCTTTCAATGGTAATCGCCGAGCAGATGACAGGGTTGTATCGTGGCCATAAGTGATCTGTCCAGAACTACTTGCACAGTACATTCAGTAGCAACCTCCATTACAGAAGGTTCCCATGCCCGTCACTTAGAAACACGGTGCTGCCTGTTCAGTATACGAGGTTTGTCCGGAAAATGCGTATAAAAGTTGAATAATGTCTTTATGTTACATGTTGCAGTCACCGCCAGGTGGGACTACTGCTGTAATCAATCCCATCAACGCTCAGTTCGAGTCAGAGCACTCTGCGTGAAGGTGGGAGTGTGCGGCAGCTTGTTGACAGTTACCCTTTTTCACCTGCCGTCGGCATGGAGCTCTCTCTGAGTGAGGAACAGTGCGCCAACATCAAGTTTCTTGCAAAGCTAGGCAAGAATGACCGTGAGATTTTTCAGTGTTTGAAACAGGTTTACGGAGACAATTCTCTGAAGGAACCAACCGTGAACAAGTGGTTAAAAAGGTTCCGGGATGGCTGAGAAGAAGTAAACGATGACCCTCGCCCAGGACGCCCGTCGACATCGAGTTCAGATGCAAATGTTGAACGAATTCGGGCTTGTGTTCTTAAAGACCGTAGATTGACAGTCAGAATGATTGCTGACGAGCTGTCAATCCCCAAAACAATCGTTCACGAAATCCTGACACAAAAACTTGAGATGAAGAAATTGTGTGCGAAAATCGTACCGAAGCTCTTGACGCCAGAACAGATAGCAAAGAGGGTTGAGTGCTGTGAGGATTGGTTGTAAGCAGAGGAACGAGGGGACTTTCTCAACCGAGTCATCACTGGAGACGAGTCCTGGTTTTACGAATTCGATGTGGAGCTCAAATCTCAAAGCAAGGAATGGAAACTAGCAGGAGAACCGAGAGCAAAAAAAGTCGCGAAAATCAAGGTCCAATGTGAAGACGATGTTGATTGTTTTCTTTGATTCTAGCGGCATTGTTCACAAGGAATTAGTTCCTCCCGGCCAGAGAGTGAACGGAAATTTTTACGTTTAAGTTCTGACACGTCTCAGAGCTCGTGTGGCCCGAGTTCGACCGGAGTTGGCAAAAGGGGGCCGGTGGATTCTTCATCACGGCAATGCGCCCGCTCACACGTTGCTCGTTGTGCGCGAGTTTTTAGCCCGAAGCTCAATCACCGTGGCAGACCACCCGCCTTATTCACCCGATTTAGCCCCGTGTGACTTCTTCATGTTCCCGAAATGCTTCCCAGCAAAACTCTACTCTTCTCCCTCGTAACTGCAGAAGGCCAATCGTATTCTCAAAACCACGGAATATTCTCCCTCTCTACAGATTCTTCCGACCGCCGACCAACCATATTTTAGTCTTTTGTTGTCCAGAGCGGTAAGTTTACAAGGAAATACCTATACTCATATAATGGGACACTTCTCAGAATAAAAATCCTCGGAAATAATCCAGTCTACGATTTCCGAGGAAACGCTTCCTCGTTCCTCTCTGCTGCGTCCAAGATTTTCAGAGATTACGAAGTATTTTCCGGTTATCCTTCCGGCCCCGCTACAAACAGGCCGGCCGCCACTGTGTTCTGCTTCCAAGCTCAGGTGCCCAGACCGTCTGTCTTAGCACTTCCTCTGTGAAGCAGGACCATTACACCTGTGCGGGCTTTTCCAACCAGGGCTTGAGTTACGCCTGCCGTTTCATTGGACTAGCGTTCCAACCTCTAATAGTATAGGCAACCATAATAAACACACTCCATCACCTTTCATGCAATAAGCGTTAACAATTGTTTACAAGGCATACGTGACAATAATTCCAATCCAGAAGAAAGCAGGTGTTGACAGATGTGAAAACTACCGAACTATGAATTTAATAAGTCACAGCTGCAAAGAACTAACACGAAATCTTTACAGACAAATGAAAAAACCGGTAGAAGCCGACCTCGGGAAAGATCAGATTGGACTCTGTAGAAATGTTGGAATACGTGAGGCAATACTTGTACTACGACTTATCTTAGAAGTTAGATTAAGGAAAGACAAACCTACATTTCTAGCATTTGTAGACTTAGAGAAAGCTTTTGACAATGTTGACTGGAATACTCTCTTTCAAATTCTGAAGGCGGAAGGGGTAAAATACAGGGAGCGAAAGGCTATTTACAATTTGTACAGAAACCAGAAGGCAGTTATAAGAGTCGAGGGGCATGAAAGGGAAGCAGTGGTTGGGAAGGGTGAGAGACAGGGTTGTAGCCTATCCCCAGTGTTATTCAATCTGTATATTGAGCAAGCAGTAAAGGAAACAAAAGAAAAATTCGGTGCAGGTATTAAAATCCATGGAGAAGAAATAAAAACTTTGAGGTTCGCCGATGACATTGTAATTATATCAGCGACAGCAAGTTGAAAGTAATGGACAGTGTCTTGAAAGGAGGATATAAGATGAACATCAACAAAAGCAAAACTAGGATAATGGAATGTAGTCTAATTAAATCTGGTGATTCTGAGGGTATTAGATTAGGAAATGAGACACTTAAAGTAGTAAATGAGTTTTGCTATTTGGGGAGCAAAATAACCGATGATGGTCGAAGTAGAGAGGATATAAAATGTAGACTGGCAATGGCAAGGAAAGCGTTTCTGAAGAAGAGAAATTTGTTAACATCGAGTATAGATTTAAGTGTCAGGAAGTCTTTTCTGAAAGTATTTGTATGGAGTGTAGCCATGTATGGAAGTGAAACATGGACGATAAATAGTTTGGACAAGAAGAGAATAGAAGCTTTCGAAATGTGGTGCTACAGAAGAATGCTGAAGATTAGATGGGTAGATCACATAACTAATGAGGAGGTACTGAATCGGATTGGGGAGAAGAGGAGTTTGTGGCACAACTTGACCAGAAGAAGGGATCGGTTGGTAGGACATGTTCTGAGGCATCAAGGGATCACCAATTTAGTATTGGAGGGCAGCGTGGAGGGTAAAAATCGTAGGGGGAGACCAAGAGATGCATACACTAAGCAGATTCAGAAGGATGTAGGTTGCAGTAGGTACTGGGAGATGAAGAAGCTTGCACAGGATAGAGTAGCATGGAGAGCTGCATCAAACCAGTCTCAGGACTGAAGACCACAACAACAACAAAGGCACGAGAGAGACAACACTGACGTTGCGATTGACAATGGAAGCAAGAATAAAGAAAAATCAAGAAACGTTCATAGGAGTTGTCAACATGGAAAAAGCGTTCGACAATGTAAAATGGTGCAAGACGTTCGAAATTCTGAGAAAAATAGGGGTAAGCTTTACGGAAATGCGGTAATATACAATATGTACAAGAACCAAGAGGGGAAAAATAAGAGTGGGAGACCAAGAACGAAGTGCTGGAATTAAAAAGAATGTAAGACAAGGATATCGTCTTTCGCCGTTACGGTTCAATCTATACATCAAAGAAGCAGTGAAGGAAATAAAAAAAAGGTTGTAAGGTGGGATAGAAATTGAGGGTGAAAGTATATCAGTGATAATATTCGCTTATGACATTACTATCCTCACTGAATGTGAAGAAGAATTGCACGATATTTTGAATGGAATGAACAGTCTAATGAGTACATAATATGGATTGAGAGCAAATCGAAGAAAGTCGAAAGTAATGAGAAGTAGCAGAAAAGAGAATGCTAAGAAATTTAACATCAGAATTGTTGATCATGAAGTAGATGAAGTTTAGGAAGGCTGCTACCTAGACAGCAAAATAACCAATGACGGAAGAAGCAAGGTGGACATAAAAAGTACACTAGCACAGGAAGAAAAGACATTCCTGGTCAAGAAATGTCCGCAATATCTAACATAGTCCTTGATTTGAGGAAGAAATTTCTGAGAATGTACGTTTGGAGTACAGCATTGTATGGTAGTGAAACATAGCCAGTGGGAAAACCGGAACAGAAGAGAATCGAAGCATTTGAAGTGTGGCGCTGCAGACCAACGTCGAAAATTAGGTGCACTGAAAATGTAAGGAATTGGTAAGTTCTCTGTAGAATTGATGCAAAAAGAAATGTATGAAAACACTGACAAGAATAAGGGACAGGATAATTTAACAACTGTTAAGACATCAGGGAACAAGTTCCACGGTACTGGAGGGATATGTAGAAGGTAAAAACTGTAGAGGAAGCCAGATATTGAAATACATCCAGCAAATAATTGAGGACATAGGTTCCAAGTGCTGCTCTGAGATTAAAAGGTTGGCACAGGAGAAGAATTCTTAGTGGGGCCGCATGCTTCTTTGTAACAGAAAAAGTAAAACTGAAGTCCTTTCAATGAATCTCGTGTGCTCGGATTTCAAGTTCATGTGAAAAGTACGGTCCTAACGGTTACTCCTACGTGTTAAGGTTTCCAGCGATATATCGCTAGTAGTGTTAAAGAACATTAACAGCTCACTTGCCCTAACACTATGTCATACTTATTTACTGCCAGGGTCGAATGCCAATTCCTGCACCAATCGTCGAGCTCCTACAGATCTTCCTGTATTTCGCTACGTTCATCCAGCGTTGTAACCTTTCTGTAGACAACAGCATCGGTCACGAACAGCCTCACGGTACTTCAGATATTAACATAAATTTACAAAGGCAGCTGATGAGATACCTTTATCAGATTTATTCTATACACTCAAAGGTTATCAAAGCTTTTAATCGCATTACATTTATGTGTTTCACGTGCCCTGTTGATGGGTGAGAAACTGTGAGACAATCTCCATACAAAATGGCAGCTCCTCAAGAAAGGATACAGTGTGTATTTTGGTTTACTGTAGCCTCAACTAAACTTTAGAACTTAGTATCGAAGACATTCATCGACATGTTCATCAAATAATGCATGACGCAAGAAATTTGTGGAGACAGGGGGAGTAATCGATAAAGGGAGGAATGAACGACTGAGATAGTATGAAGAAAATATTGATAGTGTAGAAGATATCGATTGTTCTTTCAGAAAATTTGTTCATAGCCCTTAGTGCTGTCAGACAGTTCAAGCTCTTAATTGCAAAGTGTACAAAGACGCACACAACAGACAGTTCAAGCTCTTAATTGCAAAGTGTACAAAGACGCACACAAAAATATGTGAGTATAAAATTTGTGATTGTACACGTACAAACTGCAATTGTTACAGGCACGTAAGTTAAACGATAAGAAAAGTGTTTCAGTTAACATGCTTGAACCGGATCCATGCGGTTGAAACATTCCTCAACCGAATTTATTTCAGTGCCGAGGCAACCATTCATCTTTCATGAAAAATGAAGACACACAGTGCGGGAATCTGGTGATCATAAAACGTCTATGTGACTGGCGAACTCCAGCGAGATACTCCAAAAGTGATTGTGTGGCATCATGTGTAGCCACTCGTCCGTTTTTTCTTCGGCGAGGCATCAATAGAGTTTAATTACACCTTATGGCTGAATACGTGGCATCGCAACTACACGACTTTCAACAAACCATCATTAACCAGCAAGATGATACTCCATCGCATTGGGTACTACATGTCCATGTGTTCCTAAATGAAAATTTTCCAGACCGGTGGATTGGAAGGGGCTGGACCAGTTTCCCGGCCAACTCGTCTGCCAGATATCATTCCCTTTGACTTCTTTCTATGGTGTTGTGCTGAAGACGTTACGAATCGAATACAAGTAAAGGAGATCACTGAGCTCAAGAAGAGTCTTAGTGATGCCATTGCCACCAGGGACTGATACAGCGAACATGGCAAGAAATCTAAAGTCGTCTTCTTGAGCTTCATGTAACTAATGGTGCACATATGGCAGTGTACCAGTTAGCGCAAAAAAAAAAACTTAAGTATGTGTGTCTCGTTTTGTTATAAATTTTGAATGTGTGATATATTTTTTTGAATTTATATGGAGGTATAGTGTACAAAATAACGTAATCGAACGATGCTGAATCTCTTCGCCCATCATGTGCAGTACGGTACATTTATTTACTTTCAGGATCGACTGCCATTCGCTGTACTATTCATTTACCCTCTGCAGGTCTTCCTGCATATGACTCCCGCCTTCTGGCGCTGCAATCTTCCTACAAAAGACAGCGTCGTGTGGGAACAGCTTCATGGATCTTCCGACGATATCCACTACTCTATATATACATTCCATTTAAATATGTGAGTTCCCCATCCCCCTGCCCCCCACCTCCTTTAAGAATGACATCTTAAATTCCATATACAAAGAAGTCAATCCGGTTACAAATTGAACCCGATTTTTGGTAATCGGTAATCTCGTATTTTATTCATAAATCCCATGCGAAACTTTGCCAGTTGCTTCCGAAAGTGAAGGAGCATGGTATCAATCTGGGAACCGTTATTATTATTGCAACAAGATGAAGCAAGACCCCGTGTTCTCCGTGCCGCTCTGACCTACTTCGATACAGAGGGTGTTCGACTGTTGGTCTGGCCAGCACGTTCTCCATGTCTCTTACCTGTGACATCTACTCATAGGTTGCTGGGAGGCTAACACCCCACCTCTCGCCGACCATTGGTGAACTCTGGCACTGAGATGAAGCACCGTGGAATGAAGTACCCCTTCCCGTCATACAAGATCAGTTCAAGTCGATACGCAGCTGAGTTGAATTCGTTGTTGCTGCCAGAGGTGGCAACTCTTCACAATCTGATCAAAAGTATCTGGACACAGTGGACATTAATAGGGGTGTAAGGTGACTATAATTTCGCCCATTACAAGCACTCTTCTACATACTTTGCCGTGATTTACAACCGCAATTAGGTATCATTTGATAGGTTGTATACCGTACATATGAATATTTAAAGAAGACTGACATTATCACGTTGTTGTTGTTGTTGTTGTGGTTTTCAGTTCAGAGACTGATTTGCTGCAGCTCTCCATTCCACTCTATCCCGTGCAAGCCTCTTCATCTCCCAGTACCTACTGCAACCTACATTCTTCTGAATCTACTTAGTGTATTCATCTCTTGGTCTCCTTCTACGATTGTTACTCTCCACGCTGCCCTCCGATACTAAATTGGTGACCCCTTGATGCCTCAGAACATGTCCTACCAACCGATCCCTTCTTCTAGTCAAGCTGTGCCAAAACCTCCTCTTCTCCCCAATTCTATTCAATACCTCCTCATTAGTTATGTGATCTACCCATCTAATCTTCAGCGTTCTTCTGTAGCACCACATTTCGAAAGCATCTATTCTCTTCTTGTCTAAACTATTTATCGTCCACGTTTCACGTCCATACATGGCTACACTCCATACAAATACTTTCAGAAACGACTTCCTGACACTTAAATCTATACTTGATGTTAACAAATTTCTCTTCTTCAGAAAAGCTTTCCTTGCCTTTGCCAGTCTACATATTGTATCCTCTCTACTTCGACCATCATCAGTTATTTTGCTCCCCAAATAGCCAAACTCATTTACTACTTTAAGTGTCTCATTTCATAATCTAATTCCCTCAGCATAACCCGATTTAATTCGACTACGTTCCGTTATTCTCGACTACATTCCATTATCCTAGTTTTGCTTTTGTTGACGTTCATCTTATATCCTCCTTTCAAGACACTTTCCATTCCGTTCAACTTCTCTTCCAAGTCCTTTGCTGTCTCTGACAGAATTACAATGTCATCGGCGAACCTCAAAGTTTTTATTTCTTCTCCATGGATTTTAATACCTACTCCGAATTTTTCTTTTGTTTCCTTCACTGCTTGCTCAATATACAGATTGAATAACATCGGGGAGAGGCTACAACCCTGTCTTACTCCCTTCCCAACCACTGCTTCCCTTTCGTGTCCCTCGACTCTTATAACTGCCATCTGGTTTCTGTACAAATTGTAAATAGCCTTTCGCTCCCTGTATTTTACCCCTGCCACCTTCAGAATTTGAAAGAGAGTATTCCAGTCAACATTGTCAAAAGCTTTCTCTAAGTCTACAAATGCTAGAAACGTAGGTTTGCCTTTCCTTAATCTTTCTTCTAAGGTAAGTCGTAAGGTCAGTATTGCCTCACGTGTTCCAGTATTTCTACGGAATCCAAACTGATCTTCCCCGAGGTCGGCTTCTACCAGTTTTTCCATTCGTCTGTAAAGAATTCGTGTTAGTATTTTGCAGCTGTGGCTTATTAAACTGATTGTTCGGTAATTCTCACATCTGTCAACACCTGCTTTCTTTGGGATTGGAATTATTATATTCTTCTTGAAGTCTGAGGGTATTTCGCCTGTTTCATACATCTTGCTCACCAGATGGTAGAGTTTTGTCAGGACTGGCTCTCCCAAGGCCGTCAGTAGTTCCAATGGAATGTTGTCTACTCCGGGGGCCTTGTTTCGACTCAGGTCTTTCAGTGCTCTGTCAAACTCTTCACGCAGTATAGTATCTCCCATTTGATCTTCATCTACATCCTCTTCCATTTCCATAATATTGTCCTCAAGTACATCGCCCTTGTATAGACCCTCTATATACTCCTTCCACCTTTCTGCTTTCCCTTCTTTGCTTAGAACTGGGTTTCCATCTGAGCTCTTGATGTTCATAGAAGTGGTTCTCTTATCTCCAAAAGTCTCTTTAATTTTCCTGTAGGCAGTATCTATCTTACCCCTAGTGAGATAAGCCTCTACATCCTTACATTTGTCCTCTAGCCATCCCTCCTTAGCCATTTTGCACTTCCTGTCAATCTCCTTTTTGAGACGTTTGTATTCCTTTTTGCCTGCTTCATTTACTGCATTTTTATATTTTCTCCTTTCATCAATTAAATTCAATATTTCTTCTGTTACCCAAGGATTTCTACTAGCCCTCGTCTTTTTACCTACTTTATCCTCTGCTGCCTTCACTACTTCATCCCTCAAAGCTACCCATTCTTCTTCTACTGTATTTCTTTCCCCCATTCCTGTCAATTGTTCCCTTATGCTCTCCCTGAAACTCTGTACAACCTCTGGTTCTTTCAGTTTATCCAGGTCCCATCTCCTTAAATTCCCACCTTTTTGCAGTTTCTTCAGTTTTAATCTACAGGTCATAACCAATAGATTGTGGTCAGAGTCCACATCTGCCCCTGGAAATGTCTTACAATTTAAAACCTGGTTCCTAAATCTCTGTCTTACCATTATATAATCTATCTGATACCTTTTAGTATCTCCAGGGTTCTTCCATGTATACAACCTTCTATCATGATTCTTAAACCAAGTGTTAGCTATGATTAAGTTGTGCTCTGTGCAAAATTTTACCAGGCGGCTTCCTCTTTCATTTCTTAGCCCCAATCCATATTCACCTACTACGTTTCCTTCTCTCCCTTTTCCTACACTCGAATTCCAGTCACCCATGACTATTAAATTTTCGTCTCCCTTCACTATCTGAATAATTTCTTTTATTTCATCATACATTTCTTCAATTTCTTCGTCATCTGCAGAGCTAGTTGGCATATAAACTTGTACTACTGTAGTAGGTGTGGGCTTCGTATCTATCTTGGCCACAATAATGCGTTCACTAAGCTGTTTGTAGTAGCTTACCCGCGTTGCTATTTTCCTATTCATTATTAAACCTACTCCTGCATTACCCCTATTTGACTTTGTGTTTATAACCCTGTAGTCACCTGACCAGAAGTCTTGTTCCTCCCGCCACCGAACTTCACTAATTCCCACTATATCTAACTTTAACCTATCCATTTCCCTTTTCAAATTTTCTAACCTACCTGCCCGATTAAGGGACCTGACATTCCACGCTCCGATCCGTAGAACGCCAGTTTTCTTTCTCCTGATAACGACATCCTCTTGAGTAGTCCCCGCCCGGAGATCCGAATGGGGGACTATTTTACCTCCGGAATATTTTACCCAAGAGGACGCCATCATCATTTAATCATACAGTAAAGCTGCATGCCCTCGGGAAAAATTACGGCCGTAGTTTCCCCTTGCTTTCAGCCGTTCGCAGTACCAGCACAGCAAGGCCGTTTTGGTTATTGTTACAAGGCCAGATCAGTCAATCATCCAGACTGTTGCCCTTGCAACTACTGAAAAGGCTGCTGCCCCTCTTCAGGAACCACACGTTTGTCTGGCCTCTCAACAGATACCCCTCCGTTGTGGTTGTACCTACGGTACGGCTATCTGTATCGCTGAGGCACGCAAGCCTCCCCACCAACGGCAAGGTCCATGGTGCCTTTACCTTTCCTAAATCCAGACTGATCTTATCTAACAGGTGCTCAGTTTTCTTTTCCATTTTTATTTATATTATTCTTGTCAGCAATTTGGATCCATGAGCTAGCTTATGTGCAATGATTCTCCCACTTGTCAGCTCTTGAAATCTTGGGTACTGTTTTGATGATGTTTTACCGTAAGTCGGATGGTATACCGCCAAACTCATACATTCTACACACCAATGTGAATGGTCGTTTTGTTGCCAATTCCCCCAACGATTTTAGAAATTCCTTTGGAATGTTATCGATCCCTTCTGCCTTATTTGATCTTAAGTCTCCCGAAGCTCTTTTAAACTCTGATTCTAATACTTTATTCCATATCTCTTCTCTGTCAACTCCTGTTTCTTCTTCTACCAGATCAGCAGACAAGTCCTCCCGCTCATAGAGGCGTTCAGTGTACTCTTTGCACGGATCCGCTCTCTTCTCTGCTTTTAACGGTACTCCTAATGTTAACGTCCTTGCTTTTAAAGATTGAAATGACAACGTTCTACGCGTCGGGGCATGGAATATCAGAAGTTTTAAAGTGGTATTGAAGATAGAAAATACGAAAAGGGAAATGCTATGCCTCAATATAGATAGAATAATGATGTAGTCAGAGTAGTAAAACCAAGAGAAGACAAGGATTTCGGATCAGATGAGTATAGGGTAATATCAAGAGTAACAGAAATTAATATAAGGGGGAGGCCGTTGTGACCGAGCGGTTATAGGCGCTTCAGTCTGGAACCGCGCGAC
Organism: Schistocerca nitens; assembly: GCF_023898315.1. Lineage (NCBI taxonomy): Eukaryota > Metazoa > Arthropoda > Insecta > Orthoptera > Acrididae > Schistocerca > Schistocerca nitens. The sequence continues at coordinate 328,192,103 of NC_064618.1, read as the reverse complement.
CTCTATGGTTGCAGGTTCGAATCCTGCCTCGGGGATGGATGTGTGTGATGTCCTTAGGTTAGTTAGGTTTAAGTAGTTCTAAGTTCTAGGGGACTGATGACCTCAGATGTTAAGTCCCATAGTGCTCAGAGCCATTTCAATAAAGCGGGAGTAGAATTCCTTTTGAATAGGAAAGTGGTTCAGAGAGTGATTTACTGTGAACAGTTCAGCGATAAAGTTGTTCTCGTCGAAATCGGCAGCAAACGAACACCGACAACCACAGTTCTGTTATACCTGCCAACACCGGAACAGAAGACGGATGGGTAGTGAAAGTATAAGAAATATTGAGGGCAATTCAGTACGTAAAGGGAATTGAAAATCTAACAGTCAAGAGGAATTGGAATGTGGTTGTAGGCGAAGGAGTAGAAGAAAGGGTTACAGGAGAAAAGGGCTTGGTAGTAGGAATGCGAAAGGAGAAAGACTAATTGAGCTCTGCAAAATATTTCAGCTCGTAATAATGAATTTTCTGTACAATAACCACAAAAGAAGTAGGTGTACTTGAAAAAGGCCGGGAGGTACAAAAAGATTCAGTGAGATTACACCATGGACAGGGGAATTCCAGAATCAGATTTTAGACTTCAGGGCGTGCCCGAAATCAGATATTGAACGTAAGGCGTACGCAGGGATAGATATAGACTCAGATCGCAATTCAGTAATTATTAAGAGTAGGCTAAAGTTCAAGAGACTAGTGAGGAAGAATCAATCCGCGAATAAGTGGGATGCGGACCGTGCCTCCGAGTCTGCCACCTAAACATTGAAGGCATAAGTAGGAGCAAATGTGAATTTCTCCAGAGAGTTCTCACTCAGAACAAAATCGACGCAGTCACGATACAAGAGACTCATGCGGAAAACATAGATCAGCTGGCCTCTAGAGGAAAAATCCCTGGATTCGAGATACTGGGAGCCACCTATCACCGCAATTACGGCGTGGCAACCTACATACGAAATAAGATAGAAAATGCTTCCCTGTGTAAGACATCTACAGACAACAACATACATGAAGTTGCTGTCAAAATTGGCGAGACCACTATAGTTAACATCTATAAGCCTCCCGGCTGTGCATGGCCTCCAGAAGTACTCCAAGAATATCCCCACCCTGCTATCTACGTAGGAGACTTTAATAGTCACCATGAGAACTGGAAGTACGCACGAAACGACCAGAACGGCGAATTACTGATGAGCTGGAGTGAGGAGACTAACACCCACCTGATTTTCGACGCCAGGGACCGCGGAACATTTCGATCAGCAGCCTGGAGACGAGATTATAGCCCTGATTTATGTTTTGTCACTAAAAACAAAAACAACCAACCGCTAGCCGCAACTCGTGAAGTCCTGTCTGATTTCCCACATAGCCAGCATCGTCCTGTTATCTTAAAAGTCGGAATTAACATCCCAATCATAAAATCCTTTCCTCGCCCACGATGGAATTTTCAGAAGGCAGACTGGGCCACCTTTGCAGAAAACCTTGACAAGTGCCTAGGTTGGATACCCCCGACTAGGGACAACTATGACAGATTTGTGGGAGCAGTCATCGCCACGGCTAAGAGGAATGTACCCAGAGGCTAACGGAAAGAGTACATCCCTGGCTGGAATGAGAGATGCGAAGACCTGTACCAGGAATTTACCGAAACCAACAACCAAGAAATCGCGGACGAACTGTTGCACAGCTTAGACGCAGCTCGACGAGAAAAATGGATGGACACCGTGGAGAATCTAGATTTCACTAAATCCAGTAGGCAAGCATGGACCCTACTCCGTAACCTGGGAGGCAGTAAACGTAAAATAAAAGACACCCACCCGATAACCCCTAACAATGTGGTCGCACACATAGTTAGAACCTCAAGAGCACCAAGGGACAGAACACACACCACAACCGTCAAACGTGAATTAAGATCCTTAAAACAAAGGGCATCGCCTACCTCCGAATTTTCCCAGCCTATCACAGCGGAAGAAGTTGCAGCAGCCTTGTCAAAAATCAAAAGTGGCAAGGCTCCCGGCTTCGATGGCATCCACCCGGAATTCCTACTTCACTGTGGAAAATATACTAGAACATGGCTCGCAAACTTCTTAACAGATATTTTAGAATTGGGTAACATCCCACACCAGCTTAAACGAGCAAAGATTTTAGCGATACTAAAGCCAGGCAAACCTAATGACATGCCCCAAAACTACCGCCCTATCGCTCTGCTGAACTGTGTCTATAAGCTGTTGGAACGTATCATCTACAATAGAATAAGCGGAAAAATTCTTGAAGTGGTACCGATTGAACAGGCAGGTTTTCGACCCAACCGCAGTTGCACCGACCAGATCCTCTCCCTAGCAACTCATATAGAGGCGAGCTTTCAGAAGAAACTCAAAACATCAGTAGCCTTTATTGACCTATCAGCCGCTTATGATCCGTTTGGCGACAAGGCCTGATATTTAAAAAATGGTTCAAATGGCTCTGAGCCCTATGGGACTCAACTGCTGAGGTCATTAGTCCCCTAGAACTTAGAACTAGTTAAACCTAACTAACCTAAGGACATCACAAACATCCATGCCCGAGGCAGGATTCGAACCTGCGACCGTAGCGGTCTTGCGGTTGCAGACTGCAGCGCCTTTAACCGCACGGCCACTTCGGCCGGCTCCTGATATTTAAGTTGCTGCGGGTCATACCATGTAATAAGCTGGCCAACCTCATTGATAACATGCTCACAGATAGAAGTTTCAGAGTCATAATGGGGGACTTAAAAAGTGACCAAATGAAGCTCAACAATGGTTTACCACAAGGCTCCGTTCTGGCGCCATTGATGTTTAACCTCTACATATCTGACTTACCTGAAACCACTTCTCAAAAATTCGGATATGCCGACGACTGGGCAATAGCTGCAAGAGGCAGATCAATGGAGGCAACGGAAAACACATTAACTGCGGACCTAACAAAGCTGGGAGATTACTTCCGAAGGTGGAGATTACGGCCAAACGCGACAAAAACGGAGGTGACATGCTTTCACCTCGACAATGCCCAAGCAAAAAGAAAGCTCAACGTTCATTTCGAAAACAGGCAGTTAAACCATAATAATTACCCCAGATATCTAGGCGTCACCTTTGACAGAACCCTAACATTTGAGGAACACCTACGTAATACAGCCGCAAAACTTAAAACTCGAAATAATATTATACAGAAGCTATGTGGGACCACGTGGGGCTCTTCCGCGGCTGTACTGAGATCTTCGGCTCTGGGACTTGTCTACACAACAGCAGAATATGCCGCACCGGTATGGCTAAACAGTAAACACACAGGCTTGATCGATGCTCAACTAAACTACACAATGAGGATGATATCAGGAACAATAAAGCCAACGCCTTTACACTGGCTACCTATACCGAGCAACATCCCCCCACCGGACCTGCGCAGAGAGAACGCTCTCTTACGCGAGTATAGAAAAGTGCTGAACAACGAGAAACTGCCAATCCATAAGGATGTTCCTGCCCTGGAGATGAACAGATTGCGCTCAAGACACCCCTCTTTAAAAAAGGCAAAAAATACGCATCCTCTCAACCCGGATTATGGCAACCTCAGGAAAATGCGGTGGAGAGAATCTGTGCCCCAAAACCTGCAGAATATGCTATGCATCAATGTCCAACCACCAGGATTCAATTTGCCAAGGAAAACTTGGACGACCCTGAATCGAATTCGGACAAATAACGGCAGATGCGCAGACAGCCTCCACAGGTGGGTAAAATCACCACCCTGAGATGTGACTGCGGTGCGGACCGGCAGACGATTCGTCACATCGTGGAAGATTGCCCTCTGAGACGTTTTTCAGGAGACCCCAATGAGTTTCTGACCGCGACTGAAAGTGCAATAGACTATGTCACAAATCTGGATGTTTGTTTGTGAACTTTTGTTTGTTATATACACTATTTTTAAACACTTTTATATCTACAACTATATGTTACACACTGTGGCTACTCTTTATTTCTGTGTCTTATGATTTTTATGTCTCTTCTATATGATGTGTTATATGCCATAAGCTAAATAAATAAAATAAAATGGGATGCGGAAATGCTGAGGAATGAAGGGATGATACGCTTGAAGTTCTCTGAGGCTATATTGCGATGATGAATAGCTCAGTAGGCAGTTCAGTTTCACAAGAATGGAAATCTCTAAAAAGGGCACTCACTGAAGCTGGAAAGTAAAATATAGGTATAAGTATGTTAACAGCAAGGAACCCATGGTAACAGAATAAATTATTCAGTTGATCGACGAAGGAAGAAAGTACAAAAATATTGAGGGAAACTCAGGAATAGAGAAATACAAGTAAATTAGGAATGAAATTAATAGGAAGTGCAGGGAAGCTAAGTCGAAATATCTGCATGAAAAACGTAAAGAAAGCGAAAAAGAAAAGATTGTCGGAAGGACCGACTCAACGAATAGAAAAGTGAAAACAGACTTCGGTGAAATTAAAAGCAATGGTGGTAACATTAAGAGTACAATGGGTATTCCACTTTTAAATGGAAGATCTAATTCATTCACGAAAGAAGTAACTTCTAAAACGCTTATAAGGCCGATTCTTGAGCATACCCTATCAATTTGGGACTCAGTTTTAATTAACAGAATAGGTAGAGAAGAAATTAGAGCTGACACGTAGACTTACAGACAGCCATTCTTCCCGTGCACCATTAGCGAATTGAACAAGGTATCATACACTGCACACAGTAAGGCGACCAGCGGAGTATAGATGTAGCTGCAGATTCGTCTCTTCCTGCAACGACTTATGAAATGCGGGGGGGTGGACAAAAATATGGAAACATCACAAAGTTAACACATACGGTAGGAAGCCCACTGGAATTCAAAACAGCTTACAGTCGTCTCGGGATAGGTAAATCCAGATCCTGTATGATTTTCTCCGGAATCTTATACCATTCTTCTTCCTAAATAGCGTTGAGTTCAGGTAGCGACGACGGAGGTGAGAAGCAATCATGCACTCTTGTCTCGAAAGAAGAACACAAAGGCTCAGTAATATTTAGGACTGGTGGCTGTGTTGGCCAATGGAGATGCAACAATTCTTCCCCAGTTCGGTACTATGCGAGCTGTATGAACAGGAGCTCTGTTGTCTTGGAACACTGCATCACCGTTGGGGAACAAGCATTGTACATGGGGTTAACAAGATCAGGCTAAATAGTCATGTAATCCTTGGTAGGAATGCAGAGTAACCATGGTTGGCCTTATCATCACCGAACCTCTGACATGTTTCACTCTTGGAACGTAAATGCGGCCAAAGGTTGCAAACGGTGTGAAACAAGACACATCCAACGAAATGACTTTCTTGCATTGTCCCATAGCCCAGGGTTTATTCCTTCAGCATCACTTTTCCCTGTTACGTTTGCATCACTGATGTATGGCTTTGGAACTCCAGCACGCCGTGCAATTCCCAGCTTTTAGCCCTCTCTTCGTGATTTTTTTTTTTTTTTTTTTTTTTTTTTTTTGCTTAGGTGAGAGTGTAAAATTCAGTTCTGAAGGACTTTTGCAGCTGTCGTTCTCTTATTTTTCGTCACGATCCACTTCAGCAGCCGTCTGTGACGATCACTCAGTACACACTTTTTTCCACGTTGTGACTTACTGGATGTTTTTCTGCTTTCCCTGCACGCGGTGTAAATCTTCGACACGGTGCCTCTTGAAACACCAAATCGGCAGGCTACGTTGGCTACGGAAGCACCCGGCACACAAGCACCAGCAATTTGTCCGCGATCGAATGCACTTAGCACGACATAATGCACTCACAACTCCATAGAACACTGGTCTGACAACAGCTGACGCCTTCTACGCGTTGGGGACATTCCACAGGTGGTGTTCGTAGTCAAATACAACATTGCACCCTGCAGGATTCGCTAGCATCTGCATTTATAGAATGAGATTTTCACTCTGCGGCGGAGTGTGCGCTGATATGAAACTTCCTGGTAGATTAAAACTGTGAGCCGGACCGAGACTCGAACTCGGTCCGGCACACAGTTTTAATCTGCCAGGAAGTTTCATATGCATTTACGTTCAAGCATGCGTTCCTGATGGTGTTTCTACTTTTTGGCCAACCTTTTTATGTTCCAGCGTCACTTGGTCCTGAGCCGGAATAGTAAAGCCTTTAAAATTGTAAGTCATCGTGACGCCGACGGCATCTAGTCTGAACTGTGCCATTAATGGGTTGCTGTTGAGCAAGACTACTGAATTGACCATGTCTTTTCCTCTGCCTATACCATCTCAACTTTTTCATTTTGCTCTTGGACCTCACAAACACAGATGCATAATTGAAAATGCGAGCCGGCCGGAGTGGCCGAGCGTTTCTAGGCACTACAGTCTGGAACCGCGCGACCGCTGCGGTCGCAGGTTCGAATCCTGCCTCGGGCATGGCTGTGTGTGATGTCCTTAGGTTAGTTAGGTTTAAATAGTTCTAAGTTCTAGGGGACTGATGACCTCAGAAGTTAAGTCCCATAGTGCTCAGAGCCATTTGAACCATTTGAAAATGCGACGTTAGTACAATGGCCCGTATTACACGGTCAAATATGTTCGACAAATCTTTTATAAAAGATTGGCCAAAGATCTTTGACACATCTTTTATAAAAGACGCAACAGGGCTCCAAATTTTATAAAAGATATCCCAAAAGTACTTTTGAGCAATTTTGCTAAGAGGCTCTACGCAGCTGATAAGTACTGTGTATAACTAGTTATGTATAGATACATTACCAGCTTCTACGCGAACTGGTTTTATTTTTCAGCCAGTTTCCATCTTTCAGGTCCTCTTCAAATATACAAACATCACCATAGTGAATACAAGCTCACATTATGATTGTAAAACATGTTTATGAAGCCAGTTTGTATCAAAACTTCCTTAACAACAGTTGAAAAATGTTAGGAAATCATAATGAGAACATGTGTTTAGTGTGGTACAAAAGACGAAACCGGGTGTAAAATAGAAAGAGCTGTCGGCGTTTCTGTACATTTTGAGTTTCGTGGCGTTCGTTTTTAGTGTCGCTTTAAGTCATTTCACGTGGGAATATTGTTACTTCTGAGTTTTCCTCATCCATTAAAATCAATCGAATGCTCATGATACCACAAACAGCAACAGTGGTGAGACTAGCGAAGGGGACTGGGACTTTGTGCGCCTGCTTATAGACTCACAAGCGTACTGAGCCACAAGAAAATAAAAAGCCTCCAAGTCAATTAACGCCTCATCAAGCAGTGTACGGCTGCCATCTGCCTGGTACTAGGCAGGAAGGAAGCAAGAAATTTTAATGTTCAGCGTGCTCGGATTTGATACGTAGACGGCACGCGGGGCAAAGGGGGTCGTAAGTGCTCGTGTTCTTTTCAAAAGGACCATCCCAGCATTTAGAGAAACCATGTGGAATCTAATTCTACATGCCTGGACAGGGAATTAAAAAACAGTAATCATTCACAGAATGATTTTTACTTGATACTCGTAGTTCACGCTCAATTTCAAAAATTTTAAAAATCACATTGATTTCTTTCCATTTTCTTGTAACTTCGTAAATACAGACAAATTTCCTGGCCCATAAAAAGTGAGAAAGAATTTCGATTATGAGTATACATGCTGGACTGGATGTATAGGAACATTATAAACTGCATTTATATAGCGAAGTAACAAAGGAGAGCACACTTTCTGATCCTGCAGTGTACTGCCTTCTGTACATTAAAAAAAGCAAAATTTTGGTAATGAGAACGAGTGAGACTGCCGTCGACTACTGATTCTGCAACAAGAACCCAGTGTCCCTTGATAACATGGTTTTACACGTTTATAACGTTGCCACGCATGCGTTTCATAATGAGGAAGAAAACAGTAATACGCTCTGAAGGCTTAAAGGGCCTGTAGCTGTAAATCTTCCGACTCTTGCACCCTTTCTTAAAAATCCTACCATGTCCCACATCGTGTGTAAAAGAGAGTTCTACAGTGAACAATAGCGATGCCTCCTTGGTAAAAGGATAGAATGTAGTACCATAGCATTTAAAAGGAGGTCGCTGATACACAACATAATGAAACAATCTTCCTCTTACTGGAAAATTACTAAACTGCCAGTTTTCTTCAAGCTTGCAGCTGTATGTAGGTGAATAACAGAACTCCTTACGTTCCGATCCAGCTCGTTTACGTTGCAAGCCTTTTACAGCTTTCAACGTCGTCAACATGTGACAGCTGGCTATCGCCGTAAAAGAGATAATATACAGGAAAACATCAAAAGCTACTTTGAAACGACAGCGACTGCAATAAAAACAATCTTTCACAGTACGATAGTAGCAGTAACTGTGAAATGAAACTCGTGTCGCACAAACACAAGCGTACTGTTGCAGTTAAACTGTCAAAGACTGCATTTTCTGTTCCTAATATACTTACGTTAATAGCCTATTACAGTCACTCCTCAAAGATGTTTGTTGCAATATTTTCCTCCATACCAGTATCTTGAAGGCTATCGACCTTGCTGTGAAATAACAACAAATATCTTTCTCTCAAGATCAATAAACTGAAGTGAAGCGTTCAGATTTATAATTTCATTCTTGAATATAAAGTTGTTCTACCAGTAAGCATCACAAGAATTGCCTCATGTTTTACAGTTAGGCATATTTACGTAGTAGTAGCACAGAAGACACTTTCATAGTTGCCGTTTGCATAAAATGGGATAATTAACAAATAAAAATTCGTATCAAAAGAATAGAAAACTTGATTTCATCTCATCGCACTTTTTATTAGCTTTAACGTGAAAGACACAATGAAGGGCTTGCAAATGCGAATTAGGAAAGCACAACGCTAACATAAAATAACCATTATAGGAAGCAACATGGAACGAGCGAGGTTCAAACGCGATTCCGGCCGTCCAGATTTAGGTTTTCCGTGATTTTCATAAATCGCTTCAGGCAAATGCCGCGATGGTTCCTTTGAAAGTGCACGGCCGATTTCGTTTCCCACCCTTCCCCAATTAGAGCTTGTGCTCCATCTCTAATGGCCTTGTTGTTGACCGGAGGTTAAACATTAATCTGCTCCTCACCCTCCTTCTTATAAGAAATATGGAAGATTTAAGTTGCTCACTCGTGTAAATAAACTCTGAAAAACAAAGCAAACTTGATTGTATCAGCATTTGTTTGTGCTTCGAATGTGCTGAGTTCAAATAGGAAACACTCGTTGTTTTCTTGTAACTTTAGAAAACTATAGGTTATGCGCTAAGTGGAATATACACTGAAGAGAAAAAGAAACTGGTACACCTACCTAACATCGTGTAGGGCGCCCGCGAGTACACAGAAGTGCCGCAACACGTGACATGGACTAGACTAATGTCTGAAGTAGTGCTAGAGGGAACTGATACATTGAATCCTTCAGGACTGTCCGCGAATCCGTAAGAGTGCGAGGTGGTGGAGATCTCTCCTTAGTAGCGCATTGAAAGGCATCCCAGATATGCTCAATAATGTTCATGTTTGGGGAGTCTGATGGCCACCGGTAGTGTTTAAACTCAGAAGGGTGTTCCTGGAGCCACTCTGTAGCAATTCTGGACGTGTGGAGTGTCTCATTGTCCTGCTGGAATTGCCCAAGTCCGTCTGAATGCACAATGGACATGAATGGATGCGGGTGATCAGACAGGAGGCTTACGTACGTGTCTGCTAACAGACTCGTATCTAGACGTATCAGGAGTTCCATATCACTTCAACTGCACACGCCCCACACCATTACAGGGCCTCCACCAGCTTGAACAGTCCTCTGCTGTCACGCAGGGTCCATTGATTCATGAGATTGCCTCCATACCCGTTTTTATCAACATGACAATGCCCACTCTCATAAAGCAGTATCTATGAGGCAATGGGTTGTGGACATTACTATTCCTGCAAGTCGGATGGCCTACCCATAGTTCCACACTGAATCCGATGGAACACCTCTGGTTGAGTTAGAAGGTAAAATTCCCTAGAGACCCCAGAGCACATCGTCGCTACATCCCTCTGGTTTCGGCTCTTCGGGAATAATAGGCTGCCATTCGTCCACAGATATTTACATACCTGTTTGTTCCAAGGAGGGGAGAAACCATAATAAAGGGGAATGGTGGACACAACCCATAAACTGTCCACTAAGACCTTTTGATCAGATAGTGTATCGGCGTCTGTAGTACTAACACACCTAACCAGTAGTACCCTCAATTAAGGAATTAGCATCTAGGTTTGCACTTTCCCGTCTGTAGTTGGACCTCAAGGAACTTACATTTTTATTAATTAAAGTTATCTATGTGGTAAGGTAAACTGGCACATATTAATTCACGTCGTAAGTAGCATCCCTCTTTTCCTTGTCGTAGTGAACTTCCGATAAAGCGCTACAGAGACAAGTTGTTTTTCCTAAGCTCTAATAAATTCTCCCAATTGCTTGCGATAGCTTTCTCCAGATCACTCAAAATACCGCTAACATAGACCGAATCTCTACCGATGTTTTCCAATACAAACTTGGAGGAAGTCGCTAGCCACGCTGGAACGTGTAGTTGTTGGTATGCTTGCATAACTGAAAATGTATCAAGCGTGAATGAGATGGCACGGCTGCAATGCTTGCGTTAAATTACACTACAAGTGCTATAAATTATTTACGTGCATAAACAATTCATTTAAAGACAACCGCTGTGTTGGAAACTAATCCCGTGACAGAGGATCAGTTAGCCTGCTGTGCCACGTGACGGAGATGTCGGAGCTTGTATTTAGGGCTGTGAAAGTAACGACTAAATTCTGTATCGTATGCATTCGGTGTTGCCGCAAAACACACTCGTTTCTCACTCGTTACTTTCGTTGCTGGACAAAGCCTCTAACTTTCCCTCTGAACAATGAACGCGCTGATTTTTATATATATTCAAAGATTTTTTTGTCAGATTTGGTTTCATAGTTGAGAAGGCAAAATGTCAAATGGGATAGTTTTTATCATAATTTGTTAGCGACGAAAATAATTCTGCTCCTATTCTTTGGCGAATTTCGGCACGATTTTTGAAATAAATTGGCGGAAAAGGACATGTCGACATAAAACGAGTATTAGATAAATCAGCACTCAGCAAATGTCGCGATGGAGTTGCACAATTTGTTTCCATGTAATGCAGTAGTTCAGTAAACAACCTCCCTGACAGCCGCGGGCACTAGCACGCAGCTTCCGGGATTCGGGGAGGTGTGCCACCTCGGGTGGAATCCGACCGGTGGACTAACGACGAAGGCCGGTGTTCTGTCCTGCCAGGAAGCGGGTTTTCAGGCGGTTTCCCACCTCCGACTAGGTGAATACAGGGATGATACTCGAGTCCTGCCCCAGTTACACGATTCACGATCGTTTAGAAACGGTTCACATACTTTCAGATTGGATAACACTAGACCTCAGACAAGTTTGGTAAACAAATTTAGATCCGGGGAAGGGGACTGGAGGCTGGAGGAGGGAGGGGGAGTTGGAAGTGTAGCGTCAGGAAAGTCATCCGGTCATCCTTTACTGCTAACATTGTCAAATCCATACCCTGCGAAGCTACGGAATAAGACCAGGAAAAAGAAGAAGATGATTAGTTCAGTAAAGTCTGAATCTTCTACGGGAGCCGGCCGTGGTGGCCGAGCGGTTCTAGGCGCTTCAGTCCGGGACCACGCGACTGCTACGGTCGCAGGTTCGAATCCTGCCTCGGGCATGGATGTGTGTGATGTCCTTAGGTTAGTTAGGTTTAACTAGTTCTAAGTTCTAGGGGACTAATGACCTCAGATGTTAAGTCCCATAGTGCTCAGAGCCATTTTTTTCTTCTACGGGACTATGTCAACATCTATTTCGACCATACTAATATGTTCTTCAACAAAACCTGAGCCGTTGGTATGTCTCGAATTTTTCACAGAAGGAGACTGAAATTGAACAACATATAGACTCTTATGACTTTCCTGAGCACTTTTCCAATATTTACATGGGAAATGGAAGTGCAGAAACATCTTATTGCAGTTCTGATGGAAATAAAAGTCATCGATGTTTCGTTACCAAGTAATTTTTCATGGAGCCTCCTCTGACTAAACATAAATTTCACATTGCTTTGTTTCCTTCCTCTTCTCTGAAAAAAAGCTCACAATTTGGTTTTTTTCCGCTTCATGGGGATTGTACTATACGATGAGGAAATGTACTAAATTACCATTAATATGAACTCATACGAAGAGTATAAATTTCCCGAAATTGTTGTAAATAGTTTCTCCAAAAATTATTTGTGATAACGTACCAGATCTCTTAGAGATATAAAATCCTGAGCAAATAGAGAGCATCATGATGTATACAGGGATCAGTAACCATAAGATCGTTATAGCGAGACTAGTCATCATAACATCCAAATCCACCAAAAATGAACTCAAAGTAAATATACCAAAAAAATTAAAATTTGCTTAACGCCTTCCTAAGAGACAGTCTCCAGTCCTTTCAGACTGTATAAGTGTCGACCAGATGTGGCTCCAATTCAAAGAAACAGCATTTATACCAATTGAAAGTTTCACATCAAGTGAGTTAATACGAAGTGGAACAGATACCCCACGGTACGCAAAACGCGTCAGCGCCCTGTCGCATAGGCAAGAAATAAGCATGTCGCATTTAAAAGAATGCAGAAATCTCCAAGATTGGAAGTGTTTTTCAAAATCCCGAAATTCACGCGGATTTCAGTGCGAGATGCTTTTAATAGTTCCTCCAATGCAGCTCTGTCGCAAAATTTTGCAGCACATTCAAAGAGATTCCGCTGGTATACAAAGAATACCAGCGACAAGACACAATCAATAGACAAACTGCGCATCTACAGTGGTAATGTTGCCGGTGAAAGTCCTACTAACGCCGATGTTCTAAACACGTTTTTCCGCAATTGCTTCACCAAAGAAGATGAAGTGAATAATTCAGATTTCGAATCAAGTACAGCCGGCAACATGAATAATTAATTAAAATTAGATACATTCGGTATAGCGAAGCATCATAAGTCATTCAGTAAAGGCAAGACTCCCGGTCCGATTGTATGAGTATATTAAATGGGTTTCTTTCGGAGTATATTGAGAAATAGCTCCATTTCTAGCACTCGTATACAATAGCTCGCTCGACGAAAAACCCGTACCTTGTGACTGGAAAGTCGAACAAGAAACACCAATGCACAAGAAAGAATATAGACGTAATCCGCTGAATTATAGATCCGCGTCACTGACATCTGTTTGCTCTTTTTTCACACGAAGCCATTAGAATTGTCGCCAAGGGATTTCAGACTGATTCCAAATTTCTAGATTTCTAGAAGGCTTTTGACACCGGTGCTCACAAGCGTCTGCTAATGAAACTGAGGATTACAATCACAAACTACACTCCTGGAAATGGAAAAAAGAACACATTGACACCGGTGTGTCAGACCCACCATACTTGCTCCGGACACTGCGAGAGGGCTGTACAAGCAATGATCACACTCACGGCACAGCGGACACACCAGGAACCGCGGTGTTGGCCGTCGAATGGCGCTAGCTGCGCAGCATTTGTGCACCGCCGCCGTCAGTGTCAGCCAGTTTGCCGTGGCATACGGAGCTCCATCGCAGTCTTTAACACTGGTAGCATGCCGCGACAGCGTGGACGTGAACCGTATGTGCAGTTGACGGACTTTGAGCGAGGGCGTATAGAGGGCATGCGGGAGGCCGGGTGGACGTACCGCCGAATTGCTCAACACGTGGGGCGTGAGGTCTCCACAGTACATCGATGTTGCCGCCAGTGGTCGGCGGAAGGTGCACGTGCCCGTCGACCTGGGACCGGACCGCAGCGACGCACGGATGCACGCCAAGACCGTAGGATCCTACGCAGTGCCGTAGGGGACCGCACCGCCACTTCCCAGCAAATTAGGGACACTGTTGCTCCTGGGGTATCGGCGAGGACCATTCGCAACCGTCTCCATGAAGCTGGGCTACGGTCCCGCACACCGTTAGGCCGTCTTCCGCTCACGCCCCAACATCGTGCAGCCCACCTCCAGTGGTGTCGCGACAGGCGTGAATGGAGGGACGAATGGAGACGTGTCGTCTTCAGCGATGAGAGTCGCTTCTGCCTTGGTGCCAATGATGGTCGTATGCGTGTTTGGCGCCGTGCAGGTGAGCGCCACAATCAGGACTGCATACGACCGAGGCACACAGGGCCAACACCCGGCATCATGGTGTGGGGAGCGATCTCCTACACTGGCCGTACACCACTGGTGATCGTCGAGGGGACACTGAATAGTGCACGGTACATCCAAACCGTCATCGAACCCATCGTTCTACCATTCCTAGACCGGCAAGGGAACTTGCTGTTCCAACAGGACAATGCACGTCCGCATGTATCCCGTGCCACCCAACGTGCTCTAGAAGGTGTAAGTCAACTACCCTGGCCAGCAAGATCTCCGGATCTGTCCCCCATTGAGCATATTTGGGACTGGATGAAGCGTCGTCTCACGCGGTCTGCACGTCCAGCACGAACGCTGGTCCAACTGAGGCGCCAGGTGGAAATGGCATGGCAAGCCGTTCCACAGGACTACATCCAGCATCTCTACGATCGTCTCCATGGGAGAATAGCAGCCTGCATTGCTGCGAAAGGTGGATATACACTGTACTAGTGCCGACATTGTGCATGCTCTGTTGCCTGTGTCTATGTGCCTGTGGTTCTGTCAGTGTGATCATGTGATGTATCTGACCCCAGGAACGTGTCAATAAAGTTTCCCCTTCCTGGGACAATGAATTCACGGTGTTCTTCTTTCAATTTCCAGGAGTGTATTTAACGGGGATAGGACGTCAAAGGGTCGCCTTGGAGCAGGAGAGTTACCGCAGGACATTTTAACTTCCACTGCCTATAATTTTACAAATAAATTCATAAAACTTTATTAGAATGACCAGGAAGAATTCAATATTCACACTCACAGCAATGGAAGTTCAAAACCATAGCAAAATAATTCGTTTTTACATGTGAAATTTCACCACTTTTTCACCGAGCGAGGTGGCGCAGTGGTTAGCGCACTGGACTCGCATTCGGGAGGACGACGGTTCAATCCCGTCTCCAGCCATCCTGATTTAGGTTTTCCGTGATTTCCCTAAATCGTTTCAGGCAAATGCCGGGATGGTTCCTTTGAAAGGGCACGGCCGATTTCCTTCCCAATCCTTTCCTAAACCGAGCTTGCGCTCCGCCTCTAATGACCTCGTTGTCGACGGGACGTTAAACACTAACCACCACCGCCACCACCACTTTTTCACTTACTATTGCAGCATGTGTTGCTATTGGTACACTTTTCTTCATAAGTAAGAGAGATTATTCAATGAATTTTGCACAGCACACAAACCGTATTTACAGATGTATGAAACTCTAGAATTTATTGAATTTATGAAAAAATGAATGAGCTGTTACATTTTAAACTTCATGTTTAGAAAAAAATCAAATTTTATAGTTAATTATCTCAATTTTTACCAAAGTTTTTAATAGATTTGGAAAATTCTAGAGTTTTTCACTAAGGAGTTTGTGATGTAGTAAGCATATCAAGTTTTAAAGTAATACGATATTTATTTTGGATGTTACACGTACCTAAGTACAGAAATTTGTGTTTTGCGGAAAATAGCTGTTAAAGTTCCTGCTTGTTCAAAAATGGCTCTGAGCACTATGGGACTCAACTGCTGAGGTCATTAGTCCCCCAGAACTTAGAACTAGTTAAACCTAACTAACCTAAGGACATCACAAATATCCATACCCGAGGCAGGATTCGAACCTGCGACCGTAGCGGTCTTGCGGTTGCAGACTCAAGCGCCTTTAACCGCACGGCCAAAAGTTCCTGCTTGTATTTGGTATTATTTTAGAACTGCCAAGCTCCATAAGCAGGTTATTTTTAATTTTACAAATCAGTTTCCTTCCTTTTCACATTCCTATGATGCACTCTTCTTGATTTTATCACCTCCACAAATGATTTATCTGCTTACACTACACGCTCTCTGTCTATCGCATACAAAGCTCTGATGCAGTTCACTCCGGGCTTAATTCCCATTTTCTGTATAACGTATTTCTTACTTTGCACACCATCATTAAAACACGAAGCTGCTTAATAAACACCAATAGCAAGTGCATTTCGTCCCACAAAAATTGTTTTTGGTAATCTTTCCCATGATGATGATGATGAGGTCCCATACTCCGAGGAGCGTAGGGGACGATGCGGGAGACCCGCGCCGCCGTACTAGGCAAGGTCCTAGCCGAGGTGGTCCCGCAGGGAATCGAACCTGGGACCCCGTGCGCGGGAAGCGAGAACGCTACCACAAGACCACGAGCTATGGACAATCTTTCCCATACAAACTGGTTAAAACTTTCATTTGGGCTTTGGGTACCGCCATGAAGACGTTTGCGAATAAGTTTTCATTTCATTAGCAAGGTCCGTGAATATAGATTTGATGGCTTCCATTACAGAGGTTGGTAGAGAATCTCTGGCGAAAATATAAACATTCGAATTCTACAGAGCGGAATACACTTACGTATGACAGAAGAATGCTATGGAAAGGGATGTGGCGCTGCGCCTTGGTACACTTAAGACCAAGTAACGTGCTTCATAATTTCTCCAATATACATGTTTTAGGCATCGAACTATTCAGGAGGATATGCGCTACAAAACAGGCATATTTTTGAAAAAAACTATTTTTTAAACCTCATATCCCCATTAAACTGGATCAACCACCCAGGTAATGTAATGGGGGAGGCGAACCAAAGAATGCGTTTTATTGGTGGCATATTTATAAGATGTAACAACTAACTAAAGATATTGTTAACCCTGCGCTTATCCATATTTATAAGATGTAACAACTAACTAAAGATATTGTTAACCCTACGCTTATCCATTCTCTTCTAGACTACTACTGCGTTGTAAACGATCTTTACCAAATACTATTAATGGTGGACTTCGAAATAGTGGAGAGAGTGTTACAGGTATGATACGCGAGATATTTTTCGTAGCGGCTAGAACTTTTCTCGAAATTTGAGTCAACAACTTTTCTGTCCCGAATGTGAAAATGTTTTGTTAACTCCTACCTACATAGGAAGATAAGACCTTCGTGGGAAAGTAAAAGAAATCGGAGCTGGCACGGAAATGTGTAAGTGTTCATTTCTCCCATGTGGTATTTGCGAGTGGAACGGTCGGTAAATAGTCTTAAAGTGGTTCTATGAACCCTCTGTCAACCACTTAAGTGTGAGTACTCATGTAGACGCAGATGTGTAACGAGTGTTTGTAAAATTGAATTAATCTCACCATTCGCCTCAGGCCACAGTTTTACACGGTGCAGTCGCATTAACGTGACCATCTGTCTGAAGCCTTAATAACCGTCTTCGGCAGGGCGGACATTCAGGGAGAGAGTCAGTGAGGTTGTGAAAGGTAACGACAGAGATGTGGAGCCGCGCCGACCCCAGTGTCGCGGCCAGCTGCGTTAGGTTTCTCTGTTGAGGATCCATAGCGCGAATGGCACAATGGAGGTGGCCCCACAGTTTCTGGATTGGATTTAAATCTAGGGTGTCTGGTGGCTAGGGAAATACAGTAAGCTCATCCTGGTGCTCTTCCACGTACACTGCGAGCTGTGTGACATGTTGCATTGTCCTACTGGTAGACGCCATCGTGAAGAGGAAAAAACAAACTGCATTTATGGGTGGACATGCTCGCCAAGGATAGATCCGTACTTGTATTGTTCCACTGTGCCTTACTGAATGACGAGATCACCCAGGAAACGCCACGAAAACATTCAGTAAAAAATAACCCTTCCAGCTACGGCCTGGACCCTTCCGACGATTGTTGCAAGGTGTTTGCTGTGAGACGTTTCACGCCGTACACGTGTTACGTAATCTCCACCGCACACCCTTTTTACTTTATATACAGTTTATAAGGCATAATATTTTAATTAATTTTATATTGCTTATTGTTGCGAGCACGACAGATAAAATACGATTCTCACTATTACTTTCTCAAGTTGAAAATATTTTAACTTATGCACGTTGACCTATTATGTAAGGATACGCACAACACTGAAAGATTTCCTGCTGTGGACGTACGATCTTTAATTTGCAAACTATGCTATATAACACTGATCTGGCTTGTTAGATATGGAACATGGTATCATTACTGTAACTAACTACGAAAAAACAAATGCCCTTCGCTACCTTCATCTCTTGAATGCACTGAAAAATACTCTTATTACCTGTACGGAAGTTACACTATGTTATGTTCGCTAAACGTAAAAGCTGCAGTGGATTTTTTTTAAAATATATGAACACTATTAACAGCGACGACTAACATGAGAGCATGAAACTAAAAGAAATGAAATTTGATTTTTATGTTGGTAGCCAGAACAGATTTTGCACAGTAGTCTTTGATCACAACAAGTAAAATTTTATCACTCACGAATTATTTACGTAATTGATAACAAAAAAATGGTTCAAATGGCTCTGAGCACTATGGGACTCAACTGCTGAGGTCATTAGTCCCCTAGAACTTAGAACTAGTTAAACCTAACTAATCTAAGGACATCACAAACATCCATGCCCGAGGCAGGATTCGAACCTGCGACCGTAGCGGTCTTGCGGTTCCAGACTGCAGCGCCTTTAACCGCACGGCCACTTCGGCCGGCTAATTGATAACATAATAGCAGCTGCCCATGTCCACAATTTCTCTCTGAAGTCTCCGGGAAGCTGAAAGAGATAATTTTAATGTACCGTTACCTGCCCGCTATACTGCGGCAAAACTGCTTTCTTTCAGTTTAATTTGAATTTGCGGCGGCAGCGGCTCCCGCCATCACTGCACGGCTCTGCGTCATGAAAAATACCTGATATGCTGAAAACGGCTAAGAATGTGGAATGAAATCTTGGGCAACATAGCAATAAACTATTACAGGTAATAATTTTAACAATTTCTATATTCAAAATATCAACATAAATTGAAAGTACACACCTTTTGCAAACGTCAGCCTCCAATGGCGTCTTTCACGATCAAAGGACAAACGAAGGCTACCTAAGCATTCGAGCGAACGTCACTGGCTCTTACAAATTTAACGGCTACAAGAAGGCAGAGACAGTAATGTTTTAACCTCCACTATTTATAGGCAATTTAATAAGCATCTTTGTACTTATTTCTAATTATCATTGTCTGCTTCGATACATACATTCGGCGACCCCAGACGTTATTTGTGAAATATAAAAACATAAATATTGCAGAAACATAAAAATGAAAAAATGATATTTCCTTTTATACATAATCTACAACCAATCATACAGTAATGAAATAATAATAAAAATATTAATTCAGATAAATGTTTATTATTTTTATACACTACTGGCCATGAAAATTGCTACACCAAGAAGAAATGCAGAAGATAAACGGGTATTCATTCGACAAATATATTATACTAGAACTGACATGTGATTACATTTTCACGCAATTTGGGTGCATCGATCCTGA
The DNA here is from genome assembly GCF_023898315.1 of Schistocerca nitens. Classification (NCBI taxonomy): domain Eukaryota; kingdom Metazoa; phylum Arthropoda; class Insecta; order Orthoptera; family Acrididae; genus Schistocerca; species Schistocerca nitens. The sequence goes on along the minus strand of NC_064618.1, from coordinate 328,172,621 downwards.
GAAATCAGTACCCAGAACAACCACCTCTGGCCGTAATAACGGCCTTGATACGCCTGGGCATTGAGTCAAACAGAGCTTGGATGGCGTTTACAGGTACAGCTGCCAATGCAGCTTCAACACGATAGTGACTGGCGTATTGTGACGAGCCAGTTGCTCGACCCCCATTGACCAGACGTTTTCAATTGGTGAGATATCTGGAGAATGTGCTGGCCAGGGCAGCAGTTGAACATTTTCTGTATCCAGAAAGGCCCGTACAGCACCTGCAACATGCGGTCGTGCATTATCCAGCTGAAATGTAGGGTTTCGCAGGGATCGAGTGAAGGGTAGAGCCACGGGTCGTAACACACCTGAAATGTAACGTCCACTGTTCAAAGTGCCGTCAATGCGAACAAGAGGTGACCGAGACGTGTAACCGATGGCACCCTATACCATCACACGGTGTGATACGTCAGTATGGCGATTACAAATACACGCTTCCAATGTGCGTTCACCGCAAAGTCGCCAAACACGGATGCGACGATTATGATGCTGTAAACAGAACCTGGATTCATCCGAAAAAATGACGTTTTGCCATTCGTACACCCAGGTTCGTCGTTGAGTACACCATCGCAGGCGCTCCTGTCTGTGATGCAGCGTCAAGGGTAACCGCAGCCATGGTCTCCCAGCTGATAGTCCATGCTGCTGCAAACGTTGTCGAAATGTTCGTGCAGATGGTTGTTGTCTTGCAAACGTCCCCATCTGTTGACTCAGGGATCGAGACGTGGCTTCACGATCCGTTACAGCCATGCGGATAAGATGCCTGTCACCTCGACTGCTAGTGATACGAGGCCGTTGGGATCCACCACGGCATTCCGTATTACCCTTCCATATTCTGCTAACAGTCATTGGATCTCGACCAATGCGAGCAGCAATGTCCCGATACGATAAACCGCAATCGCGATAGGCTACAATCCGACCTGTACCAAAGTCGGGAACGTGATGGTACGTATTTCTCCTCCTTACACGAGGCATCACAACAACGTTTCACCAGGCAACACGGTCAACTGCTGTTTGTGTATGAGAAATCGGTTGGAAACTTTCCTCATGTCAGCACGTTGTAGGTGTCGCCACCGGCGCCAACCTAGTGTGAATGCTCTGAAAAGCTAATCATTTGCACATCATAGCATCTTCTTCCTGTCGGTTACATTTCGCGTCTGTAACACGTCTTCTTCGTGGTGTAGCAATTTTATTGGCTAGTAGTGTATATTATGACGATTTTGTAAATGTCTTGCCAGGAGACGTCACACACGCCAAGGCTTTCTGTCCGATGAAGCATAAAACACGATTCATCTTTTAAAAAATCGCCTGTTGCCATTCAGTGGAGGTCCATTTACGGTTTTAGTATGTAAATTCCAGCCTGCGCGGGCACAGGCACTAGATGCCAACTGCGGAGCTCAGGACGCAATGTTCACTGAACCGCCTTTAAGGAGGCAACGTTGGTTCATCTGGGTACTCAGTTGCTCAACAGCTGCACGTCTATTCGTCCGTACACATCGCAGCAGTTTCGTCCATTCCCGTCATCTATGGTCCGTGGTGCACCAGTTTCGGGTTGCGCCATTTTGCCATACATGGTATATTTTAACCACAACACCACACCAACAGATTACAAACATAGCCGTCTCGGAAATGCTTCCACTCTTGGCCCGAAAACCAATGACCATGCCATTTTGGACGTCAGATAAATGACTCCGTTTCCGCAGTGCAGTGTTTTCCACGTCCCCCTGACAAGCTTAATACACCCTCCACTGTTAGTGCTGTCACCTGCGGTCTGTGTATGGTTATTGCACATCGACGTTGAACATAAGTGATGGCCACATTAATGTGACTGGACCGTGTGTAATCGATGTGAATATTAGAAGAAAAAAAAAAAAAGAGGCACCGCACTTGTGATCTGGGAGTTGGAGGAATACGTGCACTAATTGCACGCGAGAAAGAAAACATGGCGACTGAGAATGTACTCGGTACTCTGTGTCGCTAACGATTTGCTCCACTGTGAATGAGATACTGGACAAATATGAAAACTTCTAAGCAGGAAAGAAACAAGTGAGTACCGAAATGTTTCAGTTATTTTGGGTCCACTGAGGGTAACGAATTGGTGGAATACAAAACATTTCATCTCTGCCTGAGTCGCACATGAACTGCATGCGGATAAGAAAACTTAGAATAACGATATGCTTATATCGATATGGTGTCTGTTCTTTCGGACTTGTCCGAAAGAACAGACACCATTGATGACCTGCAACCGCCTAGAACGAAATTAAAATTATATATTAATACCTTCAGCTGCTGACGGGCGTTGGTATATATCAACGGGGACAGATGTAAATGTGTGCCCCGACCGCGACTCGAACCCGCGATCTCTTGCTTGCGTGGCAAACGCTCTGTCCATCTGAACCACCGAGGGCACAGAGGATAGAGCGACTGCAGGGACTATCTCGCGCTCGCCTCCCGCGACATCCACATTCTCACCTTATATGTCGACACACTACATTCGTAGTGTACCTCCCCAACACACTCATTACTCATGGAAGACATTCTTACCAAGTCCCGTAAGAGTTCGGGTAATATGTGTGCATCCGCACAGAAGAGGAAGGTCATAGCCGGTATTGCCAGAACTATATGCTTATATGGATATGGTGTCTGTTCTTTCGGACATGTCTGAAAGAACAGACACCATTGATGACCTGCAGCCGTCTAGAACGAAATTAGATTTATATATTAATACCTTCAGCTGCTGACGGGCGTTGATATATATCAACGGGGACAGGAGAAAATGCACACATATTCCCCGAACTCTTACGGGACTTGGTAAGAATGTCTTCCACGAGTAATGAGTGTGTTGGGTAAGGACACTACGGTTGTAGTGTGTGGACATATAAGGTGAGAATGTGGGTCTCGCGGGAGGCGTACGCGAGACAGTCCCTGCAGTCGCACTATCCTCTGTGCCCTCGGTGGCTCAGATGAATGGAGCACCTGCCATGCAAGCAGAAGGTCCTGGGTTCGATTCCCGGTCGGAGCACGTATTTTCACCTGTCCCCGTTGATATATATCAACGTCCGTCAGCAGCTGGAGGTATTTATAGATAATTCTAATGAGAATAACGAGTCTTTTCAGGCACTAACGAAACAGCACTTGAGTCGCGTGGAATGTCTGTTACTCAGTAGCAAATTCATACGATACGCCTACTTGTACTGGCTACCGATGTGATTGAGAGACCCTGGAAAAGAGAAGCAAGACACATCACACCAGTGATGGGACTTAACTGCTGAGGTCATCAGTCCCCTAGAACTTACAACTACTTAAACCTAACTAACCTAAGGACATCACACACATCCATGCTCGAGGCAGGATTCGAACCTGCGACCGTAGCGGTCGCGCAGTTCCAGACTGTAGCGCCTAGAACCGCTCGGCCACCTCAGCCGGCTTATTTATATAACTGATCACATCTGCTGTGGTGTCCAAGAAGTTCAAGGATACTCCAGGGTACCAATTTCAATGGCACTCATCGACAATAAGCGTCAGCGAGTTTTGCAAAGCCAAAGGTGAACTCCGCAGTGGTTGCTTTTCGCTACCTCAACAACAGGACCGCATTTTCCGTGGTTAGTTCGGATCTTGGTTGGTTGGTTGGTTGGTTGGTTGTTTCGGGGAAGGAGACCAGACAGCGAGGTCATCGGTCTCATTGGATTAGGGAAGGACGGGGAAGAAAGTCGGCCGTGCCCTTTCAAAGGAACCATCCCGGCATTTGCCTGGAGCGATTTAGGGAAATCACGGAAAACCTAAATCAGGATGGCCGGACGCGGGATTGAACCGTCGTCCTCCCGAATGCGAGTACAGTGTCTAACCACTGCGCCACCTCGCTCGGTCGGATCTTGTTGAATGTACTTCGTGTCCTATAGGACAGAGCAATTACCCATGATTTGTTGTCGACTTGGAGGTATTGTGGAGCTATAGTGGAGTGTTGTACCATTCTTACGTCCAAGTTTCTTAGAGATAGAAGTTGTGGTCCAACAGGTTGGTAGCTGTTATGAGTGGGGGATATCTGGAGTGGAGTCTGTTGATTCGGGTAGTTGCTATGTCCTCACGAATAGGAAGCTGCTCGTTGTTGATGGTTTTCGCATATTCCCTCAGGAGGCTGTTCTTTCTTCTCATGTTAGGTGGTGTAATACGGCCCTGGACAGGTGGTCAGAAAACTGGAGTGGACTTAATTGTATCTGCAACAATCTGTGCCGTCTGATTTTATTGCGTATCTACCAGCTTTGTGTGGCTGCTATCTATGCAGACACGACTGGAATATTCTTTCGATGACTAGACAAGCCCAAGTCAGGTGATAATAAGCTCCTAAGTGCAAACCCCACATTCTGCCACACTTTTTTTGCAGATTATTAATTTTTGACTTCAGTTTAGCTGCTGTCTTTGTTAGATGCTGTTTAACTGACAGCGTTCTGTCAGTTATAGCTCCAAGGTACTGTGGATGTTTGTTAAGGGCCAAACGTTTTATGTAATCTTTTGTCTTTGAATGATGCTCGAAAGCATTTAGATTTTTTTGTTAGGAAAAATAAGTGAGCAAGAGCAACGATGACGACAGAATTTGTAAGGGAGACATTACTTCTTGCGCCACGCTTACTCTCTTTTCTGGTGTTTGAAATATTATTGAGACATTTTTGAGATTTAAAGTTATTGTCACTTTTCCAGCTTCTGCCATAGATGATAAAATCATTTTTACACCTTCCGACGTAGATGATAAAATTATATCAAGAAGACACAACAGCGGACTGCACTGTCTACATAATCCACCATACAGATATTCCTAGCACTCTTTAAAATTCTAAGACTGCAAATCAAATATTGAAATTCAAATTCTCAATTGGCACCTCAACTGCTGTAATGCTGTAAATGATGATTTCATCATTCAAAGGCACGTCAAATGTTTCCCTAACCTAGTTTATTTCTTACGTTTAGACAACTGATTTCATGACACATTTGACAGTTTTTTTTTCAAATTTTTCATTTTCAAGTTTTGTTCATAAAGCATGATATACAATATATTTAAACATAAAAGGTATTTTATTATTGTCATTAAAAGGGAAAGAAGACAAGTTTCAATTAATGCTGTGATACTTTTTTTTTTTTTTTTTTTTTTTTTTTTTTTTTTTTTTTTTTTTTTTGTTGCAGCACGAAAGGAAAAAATACACAGTCTCTAAAGCTGCTGGAATGTTTCTCAACGATCGTGGGAAGTGCCCAAAGACCGTTTTTTGCTTTGTTTGGATTAATCAGTAATTGTTTTGGATGTTGAGAAAAGTGTGAATTAACGAAGAGGACTCTTTTCTGCGAATGACATCAACCATGAATGAAAATACAGGTGGTAGAACATCGAACACAACCTGCAATAAAGCTGGCAATGAGAATCAAAGTATCGAATCACTGGAACTGATATCAGACGGTTAAAACTCGGGAGTTCTTCATGAAGATAAAAAAATCTACCTGACAAACAATTCGCGGTGAGTAACGTGCCTACGCAAATGCAAGGTCTTAAGGACAGAGCAGGATTTTCATAAAAGCAATACCCGAAATATCTACAAGATTTTCCGCGAGGATTTATCCCGGTATAAACCGCCAACATTGTCTTTTCGTCAAATTAATGAAAATCTAAGTGTAGACAATAAAGGGAACTGCATGACATTGGCTGATTACTTTCAAAATTTACTGAGCTACGATCGTCAAGTACAAACATTATAATTTGAAGAACCTGTAACAAATCCAGACTCTCATCCTGCAATAGTTCATGAAATAAAAGAGGCAGTTCAATCATTCAAAAATAACAAAGCGCCTGGAGAGGATGTCATAAATGCAGAAGTGTTGAAAATAGGAGTGTACGATGACAAAAGAAAAAATTACGCACTCTTAACAGAAATATGGAAAACGGTAATGACTCCTAAGGACTGGAAGAAAGTTGTTTTACATCCGTTGCATTAAAAAGGTGATATAGCAGACACCAACAGCTACAGAAGTCTATCTCTTTTGCCAGTTGTGTACAAGGTTTTATCCAAATCTCACTTAAAAAGAGTTGTACAGTAAACAGAACACTTGACTGGTGAGTATCTAGTAGGCTTCGGGAAAGATAGCTTGTGTGCTAATCAGATTTGATCTCTGAAGACAATAAGTATATGTCAAAGTACCAACGAATATTATGAAGTTGGCGAATAACACTATAAATAAATAATACGCAAGCCCGCTCACTTATTTTTATTTCGGGTGGGCCGACGTGTTCAACGGTCGTATAATTTATTAATTTACCTTCGTAGGACTTGTGCAGAAGTTTTTGGAGATTATACTTTATTTTTTTAGGTGGTTGTCAGCATGTCCTGTTATGTTGTATGTATTGCAAAGAACGCAGCGTGCGATTCCTCAAGAGTTCCACAGAGAACTGCAGTGTCGACCATATCAGACATGCATGGTCTATCGCCGAACGCCAAGACAAGACTCACAAACTATCTCTTCGATATTTCTATACTGCAATAACTGTGTAATCTATGTTTCAGCATGTGTTATCTTCCACCTTCACTCTCGTACCACGCACTTGTGTAAATCATGGTCCGATTAATTACAGCTGTTTTGAGTGCATAGGAGGATCATTATGGCCTCGGTGAATTTAGGTGCGGATTCGGGGCTCAGTTTTGAAAGGGCCGAGGGATCATGATGTAAGTGATCTTCTCTTGCCGTTCCCCTTGGATACTCGCCTGCCATGCTGATCAATGTAGGAACTTTCTTTCCGCTACAGAAATTCTAAAATTCTCAGAAGTATCTAGACACTCTCCCTCCTGAAATGTGGGCATCGTAAGATGGCGGTTTACGCCAAGTAAGGTCGCACCCCGTGGATAATTTTTCACTTAGTGATGGGGGCTCTCGGGGCCGCCCCCGCGGTATTAATTCAAATGACCCTGATATGTGAACGACCGCGGGGCAGCTGCTCGCGCGCTGCCGCTCTATTCGCGGCCTTATCGGCTCCGCAGTCATCGTTCACTGTCCTAACTGCGGTGATTAATGAATTCGCAGAAAGCTGCGCGGCTACCGCAATAAACACTCACCGGGAGCATGCTGGCTGTCGTAAAAGCTGAGAGCGCCCTTATTCCGGCGACTCGGGTCGAGTCACGTCCGCAAGATAACAGCCCAAAAGATCCGCCGCGGCAGGTGTGCCGGAGCTACGGGTGGCCCTGGAGGTCGAAGCCCCCATGGAGGTGTCAAGTTGAGCATGTTCCACTAACTGCTCTTGCAGGCGGTTATGGATCCCCTCAGTGAAACACATACAATAACAACTGATCACTGTACAGGCCGATCAAGTGAAATTCGTGCCTGGTGATGAGAATGTATTGTGTTTTAGATGGAAACAGATGCAGTTACTCTTGTACTCAGGAGAAACAAACAGTGGAATGACAAGTAGAATATTTTTCAGTCCATGAAATTTTCCATTTCTGAGGAAGACACAAGAACAAAACAGAGACGCTCTGAGAATATTGCACCTTAAGTGATTGCAGAAGGACTTTTTTTCTTTCCTTACGGGATCAAATTTCGCTTACGTTGTGGCACCCACATCATGTGACGGAGCCAACGTTCTACAGCCAATCAACTATCGTATTTACGGACTATAAAACGAGATGGACTATAAGACGCACCTTCATTTTTAAGTAGTTTTTTTAAACATTTTTCACATTTTTATTACTAGACTTGAAAGCCAAACTAAAAAAAACTTGTAAAACAATAAGCAGGTAGCCATGATCGCAGGAATTCTTTTTATTCTATGATTACCTGTTTCGGCGAAACTAAAGCCACCATCATCGGATCTAGGGAGGACAGAAAACACTACAAAAGTGGGCTTGGATTTCACTTAAATAACATGTATACATATAAATTTAGGTACATACCTTAGGATACATACAGATTACAACATTAAGGCAAACAATGGTGATATTAATAGTTGCCTATAACATGCAGGCTTTACAAAATTGTCGTAAGTAGCACATAGGCGTCCAAGAGATATGAAATTATAAATGTTAAGTGTCTCCATCACATACAAGCGCAAGCTACGTACTACCGCAACCCCGGCTCTGTTCTTACACTACAGGCCGCGTCGCGAGATGGCGCCAGCAGAAGAGGCGCCAATGACTGTCACAGCTCGCGTCTTAACAGGCTCTGCATGTGTCACTACGTCATTAGGGCTCGTACATAATTCTGAGACTGCCGAGTTAGACAAGTACACATCTGTCTGGTCATATGACTAGTTACACAAGTACACATCTGGAATCCAAACCCACTTTTATAGTGTTTTCTGTCCTCCCTAGATCCCATGATGCCGGCTTTAGTTTCGCCTAAACCGGTAATCATGGAGTAAAAAGAATTCCTGCGATCTTGCCTACCAGCTTATTGTTTTACAATCATCTAGATCGCTCCCACATGAGCACAATGTGCTCCCTACAAAACATAAAAAACTTGGTTTATGAAACCGAACTGAACTTTAAAATCCCTGAAAATCGTCATCTCACCTTTCTTATATTCATTCTTCCTCTTCGTTGTCATCGTTGTCCTCTTCATATATAAGATGGTCTTCACTGCCGTCGAGAGCGTTACTTATGCGGCACTTCTTGAATGATTTAACAATAATGTCTCACTCTAGACCACGTTTGTTTTATCCACTGACAAACTTGTTTGATTGTAGGTCTTTTTAAAGCTCCATTCGGCGTGAATTCATTCTGGGTTTCCTGCATCATCCATTTGTTTCATTCCCCTCTCATATATACTTTAAATGGGTTATTTGTCGAGACATCAAGACGTTGCAATTGTGAAGTAAGTCTTCCCGGAATAACAGCAAGCTCTGTATTTCCCTGTCACAATTTCTCTTTCACGGAATTTTTCAAATGACTTCTAAACTGATCTAGCACGAGAAGAGAACTGCTTTTCAATAAAGCGCTTTTCCTTCTCTCCAACACTCTGTCAATTCATAATTTCATGCCAGCCTCGTCCATGTAAATCCTTGGCATGTATGTGAAAAACAACACCCGGCGGTATTTCGGAAAGTTTTGGCACTGTTTTGCGCTTGAAAATGATCATTGCATTAAGTTTAGTACCGTCAACACAACACGAAAACACAGTACTGTAGTGCATTTTTTTCATGTCCACTTGATTTTATACTTACAGTTTTAGCGCCTTTCATGGCAACAGTTCCATTACTCGGCGCATCAAATATCAGAGGAGTTTCGTCAACATTCGCTATTTGGCTTAGGTCCACACTAGTTTTCTTTCGATATCGAAAAATAAAGCGATGGAAAGATAATATTTTCTCTTCATACTCTTGTGGCATTTTCTGAAATATTTTGATTCTTATTCGCACGCTAAGTCCATGACGCTTCATATACCTATAGCTCCGTCCAACTCCACCTTTAAAGACTGGTGAGTTCCACTGTAGCGCTAGCTTACGAGCGTGAAATGGTTCAAATGGCTCTGAGCACTATGGGACTTAACATCTGAGGTTATCAGTCCCCTAGAACTTAGAATTACTTAAACCTAACTAACTTAAGAACATCACACACATCCATGCCCAAGGCAGGATTCGAACCTGCGACCGTAGCAGTCTCGCGGTTCCGGACTGAAGTGCCTAGAACCGCTCGGCCACTGCAGTCGGCTACGAGTGTGAATTTGAATCATGTTTGTATTAATTCCAATGCCATTTTGAGGGTGTCCTTGAACCATTTCAATACGTCATCTTTCAGTTTTGGCCAGTGTGCTTTCAGTCCTCTATTTGCACATTCAGTCTTCCCTATTTTTTTCAGTTCTTCTTTACCACCCCGCCAATCACGGAAAGTTTTTTCTGCTGATTGAGGGCCTAAAAGGCGCTTAGCGGCTCTGATTCTACATTCTTCGGCATGTGTTCTTACTTCCAATTTATAGCTCGTCGCATCATATGAATACTTTTTATTTTTTTCCATTATGAAACTAGCTACAAACAAAAATATTGTACTGTTACCGATAGCAAAATTCACTTTCAGTTTCGCTGGCACCGTAGACTGCAATCAGGCGTCATAGCCTAGACAGTGTTCTGAGTTTGTGGTGGCAAGGCGGGAGGGAAACAGTGTTAGCAAGTTCCCCGCAACTCATGTTCGTCGCATAGGTGCGCTACTATTGCCATTTGAATACATTGTCGCCAGACACAGATGGGTTTCCCGCGGCATCGAATAAACGTCCACTTTTAAGACTGACAGGAATTTTAAAACAACACTGGACTTATTATATTAATTTCGAGTATAAGACGCATCTGAGTTTTAGAGGCACTTTTTCGAATAAAAATTGCATCATGTAGTCCGTAAAATACTGCATGGGTGTAGCCACAACTTTCATTTATTTTGTATCAGAACGGGTTTATTTCCCTATAAACTCGCTGTCTCTCTTGCACACACGATAGTGGCACTTGATATGATGGCTTCCGGTTCGAATCCTAGTGGTGGCAGTGTTTCTCGTCGCCACCATTTTCAGTGATAAATTGGTAACTGCTTGTTCGTGAGTGACCGTAAATCACTCGTGATGTAGCTTGGGACCACACCTGATAAACTTAAGTATAAGCTCTGGGTCTTCTCACTTGTCTTTTGTTTTATTTCTCCATAAATAACTTTTTTATGTCACAAAAATCCACAATAGTTTTGAGCCAGAGAGGTTCAGAGACTGTGTTCAAACTGCCATGTGATGAATATTCTTTTAGAGATGTTGCTGAAAATATCGACCGCTTACAATAATCCGTGCTAATTTATCATATGGCAGCATGCTAATAATTATCTGACGAGCTCAAAACAATATTGTGCTCCATGAATGACATAAACGGTCTATACAGGAGAGTCAGTGTGAAAAGCTTGTAAGGGTGTTGCAGAGTAGGTTGTGCTGAGAAATAATTGTCAAGAAAAAGTTCGATACTTTCCGCCGTTTCCGAGTTAATTAATACTGAAGTTAGTCAATCAGGACGTCGCACGTGCATATTCAAGCGGTCCACCAGCTACAATAAGTGTCAGTTTTCCTCAGAGCGTAGATGATAGTGCACGAGAGTGCTCAGCCTTTGGCTCGGGTTCGATCTTTACTACCTTGCATGTCCAATTTTTACATTCTCTCTGGTTCGGTTTTAGAAAAGTAAACGAAGAACGCGTTTGCCGACACTGTCTCTGGAGGGCCGCTTGAATTTGAGCGCGCAACGGCCTGATTGGCAAACTTCAACGCTAATTAACTCGGAGAAGGCGCAACCTATCGAACATCTTCTTAACAACTGTTTCTCAGCACAATCTAGCCTGTAACACGCTTACAAGGTTTACAGATTGTCTCTATAAAGATATTACTACATGCAATTTATTTACTCTCGGTACTGATGGAGCAACTGCTCAGCGCTAAGAATTGTGCTTGACTCGATTACTGTATTCAGAAAGGGACATTCGTGTGGTGGTAATATATTTATAAAAGGCAAATTATTGAAAAACCTCGGGAATTTGGCTTAGAAACGCATTTAGCATTTATTGATTTTGAGAAACGCTTTCATTAGGTGAAAAGATCCCTTTTGCGGAAAATATTGGAAATAAAGGGTTTTCCAAAACATCTTATTAATACCATAAAGAGTCTATACGTAAATGCAAAGATAGTTATCAGTTCAGGTCCGAAACTTTAATATGAAATTTTAATAAATCAAGGTGTTAGGCATGGACGCACCATATCACCCACTTTATTTAATTTATATATTGACGAACTAGTTATCAAGTGAAAAGATGAAATGCACTTAGGAATTAAAGGAGTATCTAGCGTACCATTAAATACTCTGTTATATGCTGAAGACCAGATAATTATACAGGAAACAGAAGATAACTTACAAAGAGCACTACATAAATTCAACCACAATGCAATATATTACAACTTAACTATATTTCCAAATAAGACGAAGACAATGGCTTTGAAAGGAAAGACTCCAGGAAGATTGAAAATAAAAATACATGAGAACATTTTAGAATAAGTATTCCACTTCAGTTACCTACGATGTGATATTAGTTTCAACTGTTACAAAGACATTGAGAAGAAGGTCGATAAATATCAAACCATCTGCGGAACAATTGGAAGAATTTTAGAAAGAAATACAAGAAAATAAAAACAAATTAAATTCGCTGAAATTATAGGTGTACCTACTCCTGTACTTGGTTCCGCATCATGGATAGTAACAAAAAGAAAAAATCACGTACACAAACAGCAGAGACGAAGTTCATGAGATATGTAAGAGACTATAATAGAATGGATAAAGTAAAGAATGAAACAGATTTAAAAATATTTCCAGTTAATGCCAATATAGAAGAGAATAGAAAGAAATAGAAGGATCATGTTGATAGAATGGCAGGAAATAGATTGTCAAAAAAGGTACTGAATTATCAGCCGACTGGAAAGAGATAACTAGACAAACCTCCTTACATACGGATGGATGGATGGATGATGGAGACCAGAACATGTGATTACAACACATAGTCCTTGGAAGGAGATGATGAAATGACGCTAGGCTATTTGGAAAGCTTTCTTTCTTTTAATTGCGCTGATTTACGAAATTTATACATACTTTCTTGACCGATTCTGATTCTAGTGGTGCGGACGTGGACCCGTTATTCATATGCTTGAATAACCAGCATATGCAGCGTGAACCAGAACTCCACCGATGAAGTCCCATAAGTTGTTCAGGGATATCTTGGTAGTATTTGGGCATAGGGGACCTATGGTCTCCGGCGGCTCGTTGCTTTATTGCACTGAAAATAGTGCATAGCAGTGCGAATATTGACAGTACGCGCTACGCACCTTGTTTGGGGACAAACTTTTTCCGTTCACTCATTGCTTTTACTGTTGACAACAGAATGTCCATTTTACACCTCACCCACAAAGTTGCATTCAGAGTTGCTTACGTTTGTTCCTCCAGGAATCTTAACTGCTGGTTGGCTGTGACACACAAGGTATGAATCTACATCTACATTTATACTCCGCAAGCCACCCAATGGTGTGTGGCGGAGGGCACTTTACGTGCCACTGTCATTACCTCCCTTTCCTGTTCCAGTCGCGTATGGTTCGCGGGAAGAACGACTGTCTGAAAGCCTCCGTGTGCGCTCTAATCTCTCTAATTTTACATTCGTGATCTCCTCGGGAGGTATAAGTAGGGGGAAGCAATATATTCGATACCTCATCCAGAAACGCACCCTCTCGAAACCTGGCGAGCAAGCTACACCGCGATGCAGAGCGCCTCTCTTGCAGAGTCTGCCACTTGAGTTTATTAAACATCTCCGTAACGCTATCAAGGCTACCAAATAACCCTGTGATGAAACGCGCCGCTCTTCTTTGGATCTTCTCTATCTCCTCCGTCAACCCGATCTGGTACGGATCCCACACTGATGAGCAATACTCAAGTATAGGTCGAACGAGTGTTTTGTAAGCCACCTCCTTTGTTGATGGACTACATTTTCTAAGCACTCTCCCAATGAATCTCAACCTGGTGCCCGCCTTACCAACAATTAATTTTATATGATCATTCCACTTCAAATCGTTCCGCACGCATACTCCCAGATATTTTACAGAAGTAACTGCTACCAGTGTTTGTTCCGCTATCATATAATCATACAATAAAGGATCCTTCTTTCTATGTATTCGCAATACATTACATTTGTCTATGTTAAGGGACAGTTGCCACTCCCTGCACCAAGTGCCTATCCGCTGCAGATCTTCCTGCATTTCGCTACAATTTTCTAATGCTGCAACTTCTCTGTATACTGCAGCATCATCCGCGAAAAGCCGCATGGAACTTCCGACACTAGCTACTAGGTCATTTATATATATTGTGAAAAGCAATGGTCCCATAACACTCCCCTGTGGCACGCCAGAGGTTACTTTAACATCTGTAGACGTCTCTCCATTGATAACAATATGCTGTGTTCTGTTTGCTGAAAACTCTTCAATCCAGCCACACAGCTGGTCTGATATTCCGTAGGCTCTTACTTTGTTTATCAGGCGACAGTGCGGAACTGTATCGAACGCCTTCCGGAAGTCAAGAAAAATAGCATCTACCTGGGAGCCTGTATCTAATATTTTCTGGGTCTCATGAACAAATAACGCGAGTTGGGTCTCACACGATCGCTGTTTCCGGAATCCATGTTGATTCCTACATAGTAGATTCTGGGTTTCCAAAAACGACATGATAGTCGAGCAAAAAACATGTTCTAAAATTCTACAACAGATCGACGTCAGAGATATAGGTCTATAGTTTTGCGCATCTGCTCGACGACCCTTCTTGAAGACTGGGACTACCTGTGCTCTTTTCCAATCATTTGGAACCCTCCGTTCCTCTAGAGACTTGCGGTACACGGCTGTTGGAAGAGGGGCAAGTTCTTTCGCGTACTCTGTGTAGAATCGAATTGGTATCCCGTCAGGTCCAGTGGACTTTCCTCTGTTGAGTGATTCCAGTTGCTTTTCTATTCCTTGGACACTTATTTCGATGTCAGCCATTTTTTCGTTTGTGCGAGGATTTAAAGAAGGAACTGCAGTGCGGTCTTCCTCAGTGAAACAGCTTTGGAAAAAGGTGTTTAGTATTTCAGCTTTACGCGTGTCATCCTCTGTTTCAATGCCATCATCATCCCGGAGTGTCTGGATATGCTGTTTCGAGCCACTTACTGATTTAACGTAAGACCAGAACTTCCTAGGATTTTCTGTCAAGTCGGTACATAGAATTTTACTTTCGAATACGAGGTTTACTGTTGAACAGTTGACTGATGTTTGCCTGTTGTACGGCTTCACTAGATACAGTGAAAGAATGATACACTGACACTACGCTGAACTGTTTCCGCAGTAATTCTAACAACCTCAAAGTACTTTCGCATCTCTACATACGCACATACGAGAAAAAATGAAGAGCTTATTTCAATAGTGGTACAAGTCCACTTTTGTTCATTCTGAGATACAGAGTCCTAAAGTTAAATGAGCGCTGAAAAATCTGCAGTTGAGATACCAGAAATATTCAAGCATATGGCTTCTTGCTAGAGATGAACCATTAATGTCAGAACCATTATAGACAGAAAAGTGGAGGTAATGGACTTCTACCACTATTGTAATAAGCACTTCAGATGTCCTTCCATATTTCAACAGATGGCATACTACCGGGTTTTTCACTATTTTGCAGGCATTTTAGTGAAATGAAATTAACGGAGGTAACGAGCCAAATAACTCGTAATTATAGTACAGTGAGGTGACAAAAGTATGGCGTACCTCCCAGTATCGTGTGGGACCTCCTTTTGGTCGGCATGGTGCAGCAACTCGACGTGGTATGGACTCAACAAGTCGTTGGAAGTCCCCTGCAGAAATACTGAGCCATGCTGCCTCTATAGCTGTCCGTAACTGCAAGGGTATTGCTGGTGCACTCTAGATTATGTCCCACAAGTGTTGGATGGGATTCATGTTGGGCGACCAGAGTGATCAAATCATTCGCTCGTATTGTCCAGAATGTTCTTCAAACAAATCGAGAACAACTCTGACTTGACGCGTTGTCATCTATAAAAATTTCATCATTTCTTCGAACATGTAGTCCATGAAGGCTGTAAATGGTCTCCAAGCAGGCGAACATAATCATTCCGAGTCAATGATCGGTACAGTTGGAGTCTCTAGTCCAGCCCATTCCATGTAAACACAACCCAAAACCGTTATGGGTCTACGCTACACTCGATCTCTACCATCAGCTCTTATCAATTGAAATCGGGACTTATCAGACCAGGCCACAGGTTTCCAGTCGTCTAGGGCCCAACCGATGTGGTCATAAGTCCAGGAGAGGCGCTGCAGGCGATGTCGCGTTGTTAGCAAAGGCTCTCGCGTCGGTCTGCCGTTTCCATAGTCCATTATCGCCAAATTTCGCTGCGATGGAAAGCTTTCCAAATATCCTAGCGTAATTTCATCATCATCACCTGCTTCCAAGGACTAGGTGTTGTAATCACCTGTTCTAGTGCCCATCATCCATCCATCCTTCCATATGTAAGGAGGTTTATCTAGTTCTCTCTTTCCAGTCGGCTGCTAATTCAGTACCTTTTTTGCCAGTCTATTTTCTGTCATTCTATCAACATGATCCTTCCATTTCATTCTATTCTCTTCTATACTGTCATAAACCGGGATTTTTTTTAAATCTTTTACATTTTTTACTTCATCCATTCTATTACAGCCTCTTTCGTATCTCATGGACTTCATCTCTGCTGTTTGTGTACATGATTTTTCCTTTTTGTTACTATCAATGATTTGGAACCCAATAGAAGAGTAGGTACACCTATAATTTCAGAGAATTTGATTTGTATTTCTTTTCCTGTTTTTCTTCCTAAAATTCTTCCAATTGTTCCGCTGATAGCTTGATATTTATCAACCTTCTTCTAAATGTCTTTATCACATTAAAGGTAATATCACATCATAGATAATTGAAGTTTAATATTGAATGGATACGTTCGTCTTAAGTTGACCATTGATTTATGCGGTTATTTCACGTATTGTTGTTCGTCTGTTAGCATTGACAACTCTGCACAAATGCCGCTGCTCTCGGTCGTTAAGTGAAGGACGTAGGCCATTGCGTTGTCCGTGGCGACAGGTAATGCTTGAAATTTGTTATTCTGCGCACACTCTCGACACTGTGGATTTCGGAATATTCAGTTCCCTAAGATTTCCGAAATGGAGTGTCTCATGCGTCTAGCTCCAACTACCATTCTGCGTTCAAAGTCCGTTAATTCTCGTCGTACGAACATAATCAGGTCGGAAACCTTTTCAAATGAATCACCTGAGCGCAAACGAGAGCTTCGCCAATGCACTGCTCTTTCATGTCTCTTGTACGCGATACTATCGCCATCTGTATATGTGCGTATCGCTGTCACACGACTTTTCTCACCTCAGTGTATTACTCTGTAGTGAGCCGCTGGAGGCTGTGGGTTCGTTGTACCGAAACACTCAGAACATATCACCGAACAGTCTCTGAAAGTACGAGGGTTGAAACTCAAATAGTGGCAACTACTTATTCACAGCCGATACAAAAGAGTTAGATGTTTGCACCTGTTACTGTCCTTCAAAGTAGCCACCAGCGTTGTGTAGATCCCGTTGCTAGAAATGTTTTTACCGTTAGCACAGCCTGTTCTGTTGATGGTGCGAATGGAGCGGTCTATTGCCTGTCGAATCTCTGGAACAGTTCTGAAGCAAATGCCACTAAGTGGTTCCTTCATCTTCGGAGTCAAATCAAAATCACAAAGGCTTAAGTCCGGGGAGTGAGGTGGATGGTACAGTACTTTGAAGGACAGTAACAAGTGCAAACATGGAACTCTTTTGTATCGGTTTTGAATAAATAGTTGTCACTACCCTCGTATATCGGTAGAGTGGTGTTTAATCCGGAACAAGTGGGTAGGCCTACTGTGTACTTAAAAGTAAAATTGTTTCATCCTCGTTCCGTTCATAAGATGTCATGTAAATCTGATTAACTGCCGCAAGTTAGTTGTTTCGGTAGGTAGTGAGAAAACCTGTTTCACTGGTGCCAATAAATAGTAGTTTAACAAATTAATAAGAAAGAGTATCACTGGACGATCCTAACAAATCGACTGCAAGGATTTCAGGGAAATAACTAGCTACACATTTACTCGAAGAGCAACATGATTACTACCAGCCGAGGAATCAAGACATTGCGGAGAACCGGAAACAGCGATTAGCGAAACGGACGGATCTGAAACAGGTGCCTGGATTCTGCTCCTCACACACGTGCGAATGTAATTACCCAATCACTTCGCAACATAGCAGACGAATCTTCAGCATAACATGATCGAGCAGGTAATAACACATTTACAGAATATTTCGATCATTTCAACAGTTCACACGACAAATTAGTTGTGCGTATAAATGCACAACACTAAGAGTACTAAGGGAATTCCACTGTTAAACTCTGAGTAAAGAGTTGATAACCGTATAAAGAGTCCACTGAAGGCCTCTAGGGAGAATCTGTCAGATGGCGTGACAAAAGAAGAAGTTAGAGTCGGTGTGGATGACATAGGTGATCCAGTATTATGGTTTAAAAAAGCTTAGGAAGATTTGCGATCTGATAAGGCATATAGTTTATTTTCGTCAAAATTTGCTTTCGCAGTGACAGCTGCTCATTCCTTTACAAGTTTCAAAGTTTATTTCAGTTATCTTCGACGAATTTCAAATTCATCTCTTATGCAAGACAATTAAGGGCGACGGAATCATTAACTTCCGAATGTTTGTTAGGGCTCAAAACAGAAAGAAGCCATTTTTAGTTATTGTAATGAACCGTTGCAAGCTATTGCTAGCGCAAAAAATTGCATTAAGATAAAGTGAAATGAACCGTCTCATGTACAATAGTGAACGAGCCTATTGATGGAATACCCAAGCATTTTGCAGGAGATTACCGTGAACAATGAAGATTTCAAATCGACATGCATTCTTTTAGTACCTTCAGTCATCGTCATTCCTGTAGCGAAGGCACGTTTTAGTAATTTACGTCCTCTTCGTGTGTTTCGCGTGCTATGCTTAATGACTGAGAGCAGTAAATACAAGTAATTTGTACCTGTTACTCAGATCAGATACGTGTTGTGCCGAGAGACAGACTAGGCCTTGTATCTTTCTACACAAAGAGGCTCACACATGCTCGCCCCCGCGCTGGTATCAACAGTCGGTCGTTGCACTCACATAAAAACGATTTATAATATAGAGCTGATCGGTAGGGGCGTCCTGTGGTTCATGTCGATGCTGGTGTACATCCTTGAAGCTTGGCTTCTTCGGTCTTTGTTTTCTGTTTGGGGTTTGCCGACGTCTAGGTGACTGGTGACGGTCCTCGCAGAGGTACAATAGTTTCCATTAACAGAGGAAAGCAATATAAGCACTGAGGGCTAATTTGGATGAGGCATAAATCGTATATTACGTGTTTGTTTCCAGAGAGGTTTCAGCTTGTGGGAAAGTTCCGTGAATTACAAATTCTCCTAAATTCGACTTGGACTGAAAATCACGGAAATACTGGCGGGATTTTGATGAGATAAAGCCATTCTACTCTTGTGTAAGAATCCAATCAGTGCGTTGGTTCACTCTTCGGTTTCCAACAATCAATTTGACATCTACAACGTAGTACGTTAGCATGTTTTTCTAAACTACAGTTTTTGTAGAGCTTGTGTCATGCCGTCTTCCCTACCTCAGCAACTGCATTCGGCAGGCCACTATAGCATAGTCGCTTGCCGATTGCAGATGTTGATGTAGGGAAAACGGTGTGTTGTGGAGCGTTCATCGTACACCAAAATCATCCACCTCCAAGTCTCAAATCTCATTCGTGACCGCTGTGCTATTAGAAAAATTTGCAATACCCCTTGAGTTCACATCAGTTTTTCTAAGTTTAGTTTCGCGTTGATTGCATGAGAGATCATTTGAAGAAAATAATATATGGTGTTTATGAAATGACATTTCCACCATTGACTATTATGAACGTCTTTGTTCACTGCGATAGTAACCAGTGATGATCTTTTACTTACCATTTCCCGCCTTTTCGACCTGACTCTTTGTGCTGACGTAGACCAAATCAAAGCTTGAACGTGTACTCAGTTGCTAATGTGACTGCGTTTTTTTATTTTCAGTTTCGGCGCTATGAACATTTATTTTATTAAAATTGACTCACACAGCACGCTATTCTAGTGTTCTTGTTTGCTACAGTTTTTAAACTGTTTCATACATGACTACTTGTTGCAAGTTCTATGCCTGCCTACCATAGACCTGGAGAGCCAGGTGGTCAGTACTCATACATGTGAAATTTACATATTCACTGTACTGGTAAATCGTCATCCTTTGTAGTTTCACCATTTTTGAAGTATGGTACGTTCATTGCAGCTACCTCCTGGAAACAGCATAATATCTTCAATAAATAATAATTATGGTCGAACACATATGACTTCGAAGACCTAAAACTGACATCGAAATTTATTACCTGTCTTTTGCAGACGATCTGTCAGTACTAGCAGACGACGAGACGACAGAGGACATATAGAAAAAAAACTGTCTAGGACTGCGCTGAAACAGTTGGCCTCCAAATACCCTCCCAAAAAACTAAGTACATCTGATCAAAATGTCCTACTTAAAAACGTATTACGAAATACGGACATATCCGACGGAACCATGACGGTACGCTTGTGTGCACCTCATCGTCCGAAACAAATCGACGGCCACGAATATCTTTCTTGAGAGCTTCAAAAATATAGAAATCGAATCGGGATTCAACTGAGGATATGTAAGGACTCCCCAGCGAAACTTCTGTAGCTTAATCGAAATAACGCGACAGATTCTCGCTAGTGACACAAAGTATCTATGGCCGGGCGACTTGTCTGGCGTTGCGCCAGTAAACTATATGCACAAAGCTTCCTCGTGAATCACTCTGTCTGTTAGTGAAAACCGCATCAAAATCATTGCAGCAGTTTCTGAGATTCGCCTTCACGTACAGACAGAAAAACGCTCTGGGTGTCTTTAATTTGTAATATGTTGTGTTACGTAAAGATTTTGAAACACATTAAATACAAACAAGCTGAAAGAAGCTACATGCTACTTAGGTATATTAAATAACCACAACAAGCCTAATCACCGGTCCGTCGTCTTACGTTTTGATTTCATCAGTATTGATCAAACCAACGTGCAGCTTGTAGTTCTTTATTTTATGGCTGTTCCTTCACATTTAACCCTGCAAAGCGCGGTTTTTTGTATAAATGATCTTTTGTTGACAGCCTATGACCCATAAATGTCAGGAAGACTTATGAAATCTCCAACTTCTTTTTAATGAAAAATTTTCGGTCTTTGTTTCATTGCACATGTGCAAAGATGTATGAAACAAAGAATTTCATGTTCTATTACAAATTAGAACGATAAACAGTACTGATCGCACAAATAAAATCGTGTCCACAAATTTTCAAATAGGCGAATTCCGCTTACTACACACTGTGTAATCACGACAATCTCTGCTACGAGAAAAATATTGTAGCTAATACCGCTAAGGGGCTCGCAAAGACACGTAACCGTCACACCCACTAACTGCAAAAATTTTGGAATCTTTCACCGCCTGTCCAAAAAGGTCAGGCGTCCAGAAGGAGAGGAGGCCACTTTACAGGTTGAGAAGGTATGTGATGTTATTTTATTGATTATAACATCGAGTCAAATTTACAAAGAACTGGGCAACATGAGCCCATTTCCTTAGTATGACATTGCACTCCCTCTGGCCTGGATTGAAGCACTGATTCTTCTGAGGAGGATTTCATAAAGTCGTCCCATCCTTTCCTGAGGCATGTAGGCCCACAACTGTTGTAACTGGTCCTTGATTTCGTGGATATCGGCACTGGGATAGAGTTTATATCCGAACTGGTGGCGCACATGTCCTTTCGGGGTCGGATCTGGCGATCTTGTTAGCCACAGGAGTACCTTTACCAAGCAGACGCTTCCCGTTGTGAACAATCGCTCTCCTGTACTGTCGCATGATAGGTAACGCATCAGGACGCAGATGGACTGTGATACATCATTGGCGCGTCAGGATACCCTATGAGCGTCTCCAGGGCAGGGCAAAACTGCGATTCTTCGCTTCTACATGTGCTTATATACTCCGCAATCCATCATACAGTTCGTGGCGGAGGGTACCCTGTACCAATATTAGTAATTTCCTTTGCTGTTCCACTTGCAATTAGAGCGAGGAAAAAACGACTATCTATATGCCTCTGTATGAGTCTGAATTTCTCGTGCCTTATATTCGCGGTCCTTACGTTCAATGAATGACGGCGGCAGTAGAATCGTTCGGCAGTCAACTTCAAATGCCGGTTTCCTAAATTTTCTTAACAGTGTTTCGCAAAAGAACGTTGTCTCCTGAGACGCCCGCTAAACCCGCTGGGCAGAACAGGTAATAGGATTGTGGAAAGGGCCAAGGGTTGAGGCCAGTTTTTGCTTCTAATTGTCATTTATTGTAATGTTGCAACATTTTCACAGCTGAAGGCCTCCAACAAGAAATCTTAACAAGATTAAAATCCAATTAAAATAGCAATAAAATAACTCAAAAACAGACATACGCAAAGAGCAATACAAATGGCTGAGGGCCACAATTAATTTCCCAAAATTTTAGAATGTATTACCATAGGTCTTTAAAGGCAGAAGGCCAAAAAGAAATCTTTAAAAAATCAAAAATTCATTTAAGGTAGCACTAAAATAATTTATATCATATACAAGGTGCAACACAAATGGTTGAGGGCCACAATTAAATTTCAAAACTTCAGAATATATTACCATAGACCTTTAAAGGCAGAAGGCAAGCATGTTTAATAACAAGAAATCTCAAAAATCAACAAGATAAAAATCCAATTGATATAGCAATAAAATAATTAAAGAAACAACATATGCAATGTGCAATACCATTGGCTGAGGGCCACAATCAGACTTAAAAATTAGCATAATCTTTAAAGGCAGAAGGCCGCAGTGTTTAACCTTGAAATATAAATTTAAAAATTAATTTTGCAAAACCTTAAGAAACAAACAATAAACATAAGCCTAAAATTTAAAATAGCTGAAAACAGATAGTTAATCTTAATAATTTCTTAAAAGAGACTAACAAGAAAAATGAACTGGAATTATTATTTGATTTCATAAGTGACTTTTACAACTCGCGTGCAGTAAGATAGCAGGACCCTGATTGACAACATATTTATAGACAGTGCTGTGGCTGAAACTATTAAAATGCACCCAGCTGTTAATGTGCTTTCTGATCATGATGCATAATTAATGGAAATAAGCAATATTGCATCTTATAGCTCTGAGGCATGTTCATATAAAGCGGCGAATTTTGTTAACGAGAACAGGGGGTACAATGTTTTTAAGAATAAGTTAAATGAGGTGGATTGACATGAGGTATATTTAGAAAGAATTGACTATGTACAATTCAATACATCCCATAGCAAATTTTTGCCCACTTTTGAAAGTAATTCTCCTAAAAAGTTATTCAGAAAGTCCGTTAAAAACGAATAAGCCATGGAGAACTAAAGTGATTAAAATTTCGTGCAAGGGCAAAAGGGAAATCTGCATAAAGGTCATAATAAGTCAAGATCCGGCTTTACTTACGCTCTAATCGATGGTGTTTCGTTGAATGGTTCGCACGCTGACACTTGTTCATGGCACAGAATTGAAATCTGCAGCAATTTACGGAAGGGTTGCACTTCTGTCACATACGACGATTCTCTTCAGTCGTCGTTGGTCCCATTGTTACAGGATCTTTTTCCGGCCGCAGCGATGTTGGAGATCTAATGTTTTACCGGATTCCTGATATTCACGGTACACTCGTGAAATAGTCGTACGGGAAAATGCCCACTTCATCTCTACCTCAGAGTTGTTGTGTCCCATCGTTCGTGCGCCGACTATAAGACCACGTTCAAACTCACTTAAATCTTGATGAGCTGCCATTGTAGCCGATCTAACAACTGCAGCAGACACTTGGCGTCTTTTATAGGCGTTGTCGACCGCAACGCCGTATTTTGCCTGTTTACATGTCTCCATATTTGAATATGTGTGACTACATCAGTTTCTTTGGCACTTCAGTGCAGTATCGCTAGCATTGTTCATGTAGGTACATGTCACAAATTTATAATTACATTAGCTAAGTACCTGGCATTGCCTGGATATGTATTTATTCCAAAATTCTATTAGCCTATCTCCTCCTCCAGCCTTTTGTCTGCCCTGTCACACCATTTCCCACTCTCTGTCCATCTGCCCCTGCCCTTTCTCTGCCCATCTACTGCTCAGCCGTCTCTACCCATCTGCTCCACCCCTTCTCCCTGCCCATCTCGTCCTCCCCCATTCTCTGTCCATACCTTCCTCCCCCTTTACTCTGTCCACCTCTGCTCGCCCCCTCTGTCTGTACACCTCGTTCTCCCCGCTCTCTCTATCCACCTCCTCCTCTTCCCTTTCTCTGTCTATTTCTTCCTCCCCATCTTTCTGTCCATCCCCCTCCTCCCCCTGTATGTGTGAATCTGCTCCTTCCTCCCTACCCATCTGTCCATCTCATCCTTCCCCATCCTCTCTCCAACGTCAAGTTATCATCTCCACCCTAGTAGGAAGTTGAGGCTTCTCACCTACACAGTAATACCTCCTAGATAGTGATTTATGTGGGTACCAAGTTTGGTTGAAATCGATCAAGTGCTTTAGAAGGACTTAGGAACACATACATACACAAATATTTAAAGTATTTATGGATGTATTTACTTTCACATTATGAATGTGCAATAGTTAATGCAGTCATAACCTTATGGAAAACATTGTTATGGAGAATTCTACGCTAGAGTACACAGCAGGTACATAGAGGTGATGTATTCGACGAAGGTTTACACACAAGTACTGAATAGTCTGGCTATGTACTTCCTTAATGTAGAGTTAGGAGTTTAAAAATGTCGGTTTACCGCCTTGAGCTGCTGGTAAAATTAATTGTTTACTCAACCAGATTCAATTGTCGCACCATCATCAGGTTTATAAAAGCGTTCACAGCATCAAGTTAGGGGAATAAAAAATCATTATCATCCAATGATAAAATCATTAAATGTACGCTGTTATCATATCTAATATAAATTACATCGTCATTTCATAAAAACTACACTAGGTAGTTTACTCGTTCATGAACCTGATGATGGTCATACTACTGAAACTGGTTGTGTAAATAAACAATTTTACCAGCAGCTCAAGGCGGTAATATGACGTATTTCAAACATTTAAGAGCTGTGAGTCAGTACCTCCTGAAAATATAGAGTCAGCAAATATGGGACGGTTTTAAATAAAAAGGCCAAGGTGTATAATTTATCATTCGACAACAATAAAATGAAATAAATGTTACCCTGACCGGTATATTATATAAGAGAATCACCACAACTTATGCTGGTCGCCTGGAGTATTGGCCACGTACGTCATCGAGGTGATGACTGTGCTGCTTCTCGTCCTGCGAGATTTTGGTGAATACACAAGTAGAACATTAATCATGAAGATGGAACCAAAGGAAGAATTGGCACCAGGTTACGATGAAGACTGGGTGGTCTGGAGATCACTAAACACGCTACGCACCAACACTGCACGGTCAAGAGATAACCTTCTGAAGTGGGGATATTCTACTACATCTAATCTCTGCGACTGTGGAGAGGTGCAGACGACCCAACACATGTATAACTGCCCTGAATGTCCTTCACACTGCACTTTAGAGGATCTGATGTTGGCAACCCCAAATGCTGTCGACGTAGCCCGCTTATGGGCCAAATGCCCATAACATTCTGTTTCTGTGCACACATATTTGTATATATATTTATATATATTTTCATATGCCTGTAATTAATTTTTTTCTGTGTGCTATTGATTCATTTTTTTTATATTCCTGTATCCATGGTGCTTCTGACACGAATAAAAAAAAATCATGAAAAGCAAAAAAGGTAAATCTTCAGGTCAATTTTCGGGTGAGATCCGAAGCGATGGAGCAACAATTTTAATATAAAGTTCTCACCGAAAAATTAACCTCTTTGATTGTCCTGGAGCAAAGAGTTTTTAGCCCTCGATATAGTGTTCCACGATTGATTCACTTAGACTAACTTCGTTCTCAAGGGGCTTCACCAAGGTGACGGTCAGCGCTGCAAGGTAGGAAACGCACAGGAAGAAGGAACGCACGAAGATCAACTTTCTCGCTCGGTCACATCATTGAATAACGTGGCAATGTATCACGCCTACGCCTTTACCGGTCATAAAGTCACAGCTCACTCCTACACTCAATTCAACAGACGAGCTCTCAGAAATCCGCTTAATTCGGCGTTGCACCTGCTGCCCTCTGTCGGCGTGGAAGGTAAGCACCCTCTCGGCAGTTACGGAAAGACACACTGACATATTCCATCGATCTGCGCTTTCACACGGTTCATTGTGGATCAACAATGAGAGTTTCAGAGCCATCTGAGGCCGAAATCGGACGAGGGACTTAAATAAATCACGTATCAACAACTAACTGGACGGCCTTTTCGTAAACTCAATAACAGCACTTACCGAACACAGAGAAACTAATCATTGCGAAACAGTTAGTATACTCGTTATACACTGAATAGCCAAAGAAACTGGTACACCTGCCTAATATAGTACGGGGCGCCGGCAGCACGCAGAAGTGCTGCAGCACGATATGGCATGGACTCGACTAATGCCTGGAGTAGTGCTGGAGGGAACTGACACCATAAATCCTGCAGGACTGTCCATAAATCCGTATGAGCACGAATGATGGAGATCTCTTATGAACAGCACGTTTCAAGGCATCCCAAATATGATCGATGATGTTGCCCTCCCATGGCAACTAGGGTACAGACCTTTTATTCTTGAGGGAATTCTTATGTATTTCTAGAAATGGATATGAGCGTTTGGCGTCATTGGCCGGGAGGCCCCTTGCGGGGCAGGTCCGGTCGCCTTGGTGCAGGTCTCATTACATTCGACGCCACATTGGGCGACCTGCGCGCCGGATGGGGATGAAATCATGATAAAGACGACGCAACGCCCAGTCGCTGAGCGGAGAAAATCTCCGACCCAGCCGGGTATGGAACCCAGCCGGTAGGACGGCAATCCCTCACACTGACCACTCAGCTATAGGGGCAGACTTTCTAGAAATGATTGTCTCTGATTCTACTGAACTGCAGACTCAATATTGCAAGGGAAACGCAGTGGCTTTAGTAAAGACTGCAGTCTTTGGTTGTCAAATGGTTCTCGAGAAATTATGTAGTTTTCTTCTCATGGCGGACGTCTCGGTGTTGTTTTGCTCTCTTGGGGGATGTGGGCCTTTACAAAACGTTACCGAAATAAAGTAATCGATCTTTTACGCTGTCTCTTCGTTCCACAGCCAACAACGAATTAGAGAAACAGGCTGTTCCAACACCCGGCACTGTACAAATGTGGCTGCAATGTACCTGCGCGGAACCATAGTCCTCAACCCCCCTTCCGCCTCCTGCACATCTTAATCTCAACAGTCGATTCGCATTTGATGGCTTAAATGGCTCTGAGCTCTATGGGACTTAACATCTATGGTCATCAGTCCCCTAGAACTTAGAACTACTTAAACCTGACTAACCTAAGGACATCACACACATCCATGCCCGAGGCAGGATTCGAACCTGCGACCGTAGCGGTCACGCGGTTCCAGACCGAAGCGCCTAGAACCGCGCAGCCACACCGGCCGGCACATTTGATACGTCAAGGCTTGCTGAGACTTCATTCAGCTTTACACGGTAGACTGATTGTAGAAGAGTTCGAAGAACACGATCATAGTATAAGTTCAGTTGTATTCACCTATGCTTCATCTGTAGACTTAAATGCACAAGAGATATCAATTTCTTCGTTGGAAGAGAGGATAAAATGGTGAAATATCAAGGTGGAAAATCTGTTTGCACCTTCCTAAAGAACACGGTTCTTGAATTATACGGGGTGCAACCCAGCATGATTTCCAGCCAGAGCTACAAATTCTATAGTGCAGTTGCCATGACTACATAATAACGTGCCAAAGCAGGGAGGCGAGGACGAGTTTTATTCAGACCTAGATTGTTAAGAGTTGGTTCTACCGACCAATTTGATAGTTGTTTTCGAATTTTTCCTACAACCATAATCATATTAATGATACAAAAAGCTATGTTTTGGATGCCGCTATACTAATGAAATGTGCTTACTTTTAAGCCCTGACACTGATCTACCTTCAAAAAAGTGTTTACAGCATAACTGTTAAACGTTTAAGATACAGCAAGCCTTGTATATTTTCTAAAAAATATTAATTTCTTGGTCACAACAAGTTCTCAAAGTCTCAGAGTCTTGCTTCCTCTTGGATAAATATCTGCGGACGCCCATATCCGTCTTTATGCTCAGGTCGTTGTTAGCTGCGATATGATCCCATACTGTTCCCATTCATAACAGAGTTTATTTGAGTGTATGAAATAACTCGCATATTTGTAATGAAACTGAGCAGTAATAATAATTTTTTTGGTTTCTAAACTTAAGTAAGAACCTTTAGTCTAAAATGAAAGTAGTTTCTTAACCTGTGTGCTAACAATTATTCTTGTCCAAAATCTTCATATTGTCTGATTATTATATGTATCTGTGATTTTATTCAGTCGATCTTGTTGTGGCTTGGCATGCAGTGTTCTGACGTTGAATCGTCACTCGGAGTGCAACATTATTTCATTAGTTATTCAATAAAGTTGTTTTAATAGTTTTGACCAGATTATTGAGTGCAAACCCGTGACAGTAAACGCTGCTGTGGCGCGGCACGTTTCTATTCTCGTGTATGTATTATTAGAGTCTCAGTAATTACACTAGAAATTGTTATACTAACTTTTCTTTAAAACTTGGTAGGAAGTGTGTTTTCTCAAATCACAGTAAATAATTTTTGAATCTGACAAGCAAATTTTCGATTTATAATCGCAACGCAATCACATAATAATAAAAATACATGTGTGTCTATATTATATGGACCACTATTATTAAATGGAAATGTCCGTCGTGGACTGGCGGCCAGAACGTTTCTAGTATTTTTTTTTTCGTTTTCTGTGAACAGAGAGCTTTTTTCTGCCTTTTCAGTCTCATAGGAATTTGCATTCCATTTTATCAACATCAGCACTCATTGAAAAGAAGAGAGTAGACGCTCAGTTTTGGTTGTAGATGTACATTTCTCCATCTCGTATTAGTTATGTTTCGGAACTGATTGCCTTAGTTTTGAAATGCTTTGCTTACTAATATACAGTTATTACGATTTAAAGAATCAGGATATGACAACGACATAATCTGTCTACCTTCTTCTATCTATCTTCTATTTATCTATACATCTACAAATTAAACTGCTTTATTACCATTCCTGCCTGTGTGTTCATTTTAACCTCAGAATTTTCGGTAATGGATAGGCTGATTCTTGAGGAATGTTTGTGTATGTAATTGATAAATATTTCAAGAAAATATTGCGAAATTATGATGAATTGAAATCCATATCACTCTGAAAACAAGACCATTGTCATCTAGTGGTGAACAGCAGAACTCCATGGAATCATCCATACGCAGTGTAAATTAAAACCTCCTACCAAATTTTTCTGTCTGTGTGTGAAGGCTTATCTCAGGAACTACCATAACAAGTCTGATATCGTTTTCACTAATAAGAGTGACTGATTCACGAGGAAGGTTTGCGAGCACAGGAGATAGGCGTAAGGCTGGCCAACTGCAGCGGCTGGCAGGTGCAAGCTACTACTACCAGGAGACTGGTGCAAACTGCTGCAGACTTCCGCGGCTTTCCTACTGTTGTTCTCTGTATTTTAGCAATAGCTCTCCACAGTGACCCATAAACTCTGTTACCGCTTCGCGCGACAAGTACTGTGGTCGTAGATTGGTGTCACATATGGAAAGCTGGGACGGGTCGCTAGCTTACGTAATAATAAACAAACAACACAATCCACAGGCTACGATTGTGCAGGTTTGTAATTGGTGGGACTGCCGTTTCTTTCAGTCGTTCCTGGCTACTTTTGGGAAAGTCTATGTTTTCGTAGCGGAGAATCTTTCCATTTCTGTCTTCCCATACTCAGTTTCCTACGGTTTGCGGGTTCTTCCTGTACACTCACGTACTGTATCGGATTTGTTACTGAAAGCAGGTGTGATAAGCCTGTGAATAGGCACCTTTAGCCGCGCGGGGTTAACCGAGCTGTCTAAGGCGCTACAGTCGTGGACTGCGCGGCTGGTCCCGGCGGAGGTTCGAGTCCTCCCTCCGGGGTGTGTGTGTGTGTTTGTCCTTAGGATAATTTAGGTTAAGTAGTGTGTAAGCTTAGGGACTGATTACCTTAGCAGTTAATTCCCATAAGATTTCACAAACAATAGGCACCTTTTCCACTCTAGAATATTCTCTGCAGCCCATAGACGACTGAAACAGTCAGGAAACTAACTAAAAAGAACACTGTGTTGCATAGAGTGGTTTTTCCCCCTAGAATGCCATTCTGTTCTACAAACTTTTAGATTTCATGCTGTTTGGTTGCTACATTTGATCGAGTCATTGGACAGTGCACACTCCCCTGTAGAACTGTTTGTACCGGAGTGACACATCTTCAAGAGGGCCTAGTGGTACTCTTGCCGAAGCCATGGTAGAACAATGGTGAATGGATACTCGATTAGTAGGTTGTAGTAGCTCTTGCCCCGTGCGCCTTGTGTGCCAAATGACACACACACACACACACACACACACACAAAGACGGAACGGTTGAATTATTGGAATGGGACAGAAATCTGCAGATGTAATGTACATGTACAGATGAACAAATAATCGTAACTTCAAAAAAAATTGGATGATTTATTCAAGAGAAAGATCTTCAGAAATCGAACAAGTCAGTAACGCATTGGCCCACCTCTGGCTCTTATGCAAGCAGTTATTCCGTTTGGCATTGATTCATAGAGTTCTTCGATGTTCTGCCAAATTCTGTCCGATTTGCACGTTAGATCGTCAAAATCCCGAGTTGGTTAGAGGGCGCTGCCTGTATTGCTCCAAACGTTCACAACTAGGAAGAGATCAGGTGACCACGTCGGCCAAGCTATGGTTTGACAAGCACGAAAATAAGCACTGGAAATTCTCGCCGTGTGCGGGCGTGCATTGTCTTGCTGAAATGTAAGCCCAGGATGACTTGCCATGAAGGGCAACAAAACGAAGAGTAGAGTATCGTCGACGTACCGCTGTGCTGTATGGATGCAGCGGTTGACAATCAAAGCAAAGGGGTCCTGCTATGAAAAGAAATGGCACTGCAGACCCTGACTCTTGGTTGTCGGGCTGTACGGCGAGCGACAATCAGGTTGGCACCTCGCCGTTGCGTCTCCAGGTACGTCTTAGCTGGTCACTGGGGCTCAGTTCTAAGCGGGACTCATCACTGAAGACCATTCTACTCCATGGGATTCCAGGCTGAAGACGTGTCTGGAGACGCTACGGATGACGTTGGGATACCAACCTGACGAACGTGTCAGTTGGAAAGAATTTGACACGATGTCCCTCAGGAGGACGTACAACTGTATCAGTCAACGCCAAACCGAATAAGTGCTTTCATAAGGACCAGAGTTGGACCTACGCGTTGTTGGCTTGGTCTGTTTGTGGAGCTCTTTCTCTTGAATAAACGATCCATTTTTTCTGAAATTGTAATCATTTGTTTCTCTGTACGAGCCCCTCACATCTATAAATTTCCGTCCCAGTCGGATAATTCATGCTAGCTTAATTGTAAATAATGAGTAATTAACTTAGATCTGTCATCATTCATTACAGTCTGAATAAAACCGAACTATTATGCAGTTCTTTTAAATTCCTACTCCTCCGGTAACTTTACTGTTTACTTTACCATATACGGACGCAAATACATGCTAGTTTATTTTCCAAACGTTATTCGAAAAATTTGTTTCGAAAATTGATATATGTGCAAATGCAAACACTTTCAGTAAAATCTTTTTTTGGCTGAGAGTGCGGGGGGAATCTGTAGGAATTCAGATCCTCGTTCGTATATCCGAATTCCAGTTTTTCCTGTTTCAATAACTTAAGAAGATTGCTGTAATGGTTCCTGTAAAAAGGTCAGGTTAATTTCCTTCCCCATCCTTTTCTATCCTAGCTTGTGCTCTAGTTCTGATGACATCGCCGTCGAGTGTATGCTGCTGTACCAAAATCTTCCTCCCTGCCTTTCGGAGAGTACACGCCTGTGCTACCATCAGTAAGTTCAAAACTAAAAGTGCACATGATCTCGACATCAAAAGCAACCGGCTTACTGAAAACCGGTTCTTGAATTTACCAGAGTAATGGTTTAGATACAAGTAGAACATTGAGTAAAAATTCCCTGCCCAGTTGATGAAGGTTAAATGGAGGACCAGTTGACGTGGCCTTAATAACAGAAATGGCTGGTCTTAGTATTAAGCGTGATGCTTCAAAATAATTCAGAATCAAAAGCGAAACATAATTGAGCGGTCGACTTAAGACAGGAACAGCAACAGCACTACGTTTGACAACTGAGTGAGTAAATGAAAGCTAATCGCACAGTGCAGTGAGATACTATAATATACTAAAATACCAAAATTTTATGGTAAAACTCGTTGACGTGACGTTCGAACATGTTAAAGTAGTTGTTTGGTACCCACACAATGTGCTACATAGTGAGTTGAAAATTGTAGCAGTAACTGTAACACGACCTACTAGAATACCTAGACTACAGGTCACAAACTAATATCAACAAATAAATAAAATAAAGATGTGTCATTAGTTCAAATGGTTCAAATGGCTCTGATCACTATGGGACTTAACATCTGAGATCATCAGTCCCCTAGAACTTAGAACTGCTTAAACCTAACTAACTTAAGGACATCACACACATCCATTCCCAGGCGGGATTCGAAGCTGCGACCGTAGCGGTCGCGCGGTTCCAGACTGTAGCGCCTAGAACCGCTCGGCCACCCCGGCCGGCTGTGTCATTGGCATATGATGCGTGTCTAACACTGTAGTACATTGAAATCGAAGCACTAGTGCACAGGTATCTGTAATCATAAGGAATGCCGTTTGCGCATTCTCCCCCTCTCCCCCCCCCCCTCCCGCCTCTCTCTCTCCCTCTCCCTGTCTCTCTCACAGACACCCACACACAAACATTTAAGCTCTGTCCCCACTGTGTCTATCGTTGTCCCTTAGCGTTGTAGGGGCGTACTTCGTGGAGACGCTACATGTGTGCGAGATCACTGCCCCGTGTCACGTGATGTCTGCCTGGTGTCTGCGTCTCTCATCAGCAGTTCTAAGGCCTCCCGCGACTGCGTCCACAACTACAAGATTTCCAGAGCGATAACACAGTCACTGACAAGAACGCCAAGCATATACAACGGGAGGAGGAAGTAATAAAACGATTATTATAGGATCTCTACAGTAGCTCTTGTGTTCACAATACCGAATATAAAATTCGGAAAGAAATTATCATTTTCAGAATTAGCCAGTAATACTCAGATCTAGATCGGAGTTATTTTCTTTTTCATTTCTCTCTTACGGCGTGTACCAGCATTGTGACCATAGGATACGTGTGAGCAGTGAATAGCAGGATTCACAGGACTGGACACCAAATGACAAGCCGGACGGAGTGGCCGAGCGGTTGTAGGCGCTACAGTCTGGAACCGCGCGACCGCTACGGGCGCAGGTTCGAATGCTGTGTGTGAGGTCCTTAGATTAGTTAGGTTTAAGTAGTTCTAAGTTCTAGGGGACTGATGACCTCAGAAGTTAAGTCCCATAGTGCTCAGAGCCATTTGAACCATTTGAACCAAATGACATCGGAAAGAGATCAATAAATACGAATAGCGGAGAGCCGTAAGAAATACTCGTTAAGATAAAAAAAAAGGAACGACACACCACGAAGGAATTATCCGAATGAGATGGAAATCATAGGATGTGATGTACACGTACAGAAAAACAAATGATTACAATCGCAGGAGAATTGGATGAGTTATTCTTAATAAAGAGCTTCACAAACTGAGCAAGTCAGTATCGCGTTGGTCCAGCTCTGGCTCCTAAGCATGTATTTGCTCTGCTTGATACTAATTGATGGAGTTGTTGGACGTCTTGCTGAAGGATATCGTGCCGTATTCTGTCCAATCGGTGCGTTAGATCGTCAAAATCCCGAGCCCCAAACGTTCTCAACTGGGGAGAGATCTGGTGATTTTCTGGCAAACGAAGGGTTTGGTAAGCACGAAGGCAAGCAGCGGATACTCCCGTCGTGTGCGACCAGGTATTGTCTTGTTGAAACGTAAGCCCAGGACAGCTTGCCATGTAGAGCAACAAAACCGGGCGTAGAATATTGTCGAAGGACCGCTGTGCTGTAAGGATGCCGCGACTGACAACGAAACAGGTCTTGCTATGAAACGAAATGGCACCCCAGACCATCACTTCTCACTCCTATGGGGGCAGACAGTCAGGTTGGTATCCCAGCGCTGTCTGAGGCGTCTCCAATACGTCTTCGCTTGTTATCGGGGCTAAGTTCGATCGAGGACTCATTACTGAAGACAATTTTACACCATTCAATGAGATTCCAAGCCGAAGACGTATCTGGAGACCCCACAGACAGCGATGTGATCCCAAACTGACTGTCGGCTGCCATACGGCCGACAACCAGGTGTTATGCCTAGAGCGCCATTTCATTTCATAGCAGGAATCTTTAGTTGTCATACGCGGCACTCTTATAGCACAGTGGTACGTCGACAATGTCACGCCCCGTTTTGTTGCCCTTCATGGCAACCCATCCTTGGCCTAAATTTCAGCGATATAATATCCACCCGCACAAGGCGAGAGCTTCTATTGTCTGTCTTCGTACTTGCCAAACCCTATCTTTGCCAGCAAGGTCGTCGCGTCTCTCCCCAATTGAGAATGTTTGGAGCATTATGGGCAGGACCCTAAACTTTTCCAGATTTTGACGACCTAACGAGCGAATTGGACATAATTTGGTACGATACCTCTCAGGAGGACATTCAACAATTCTATCGATCAGTGCCAAGACGAATAAATGCTGGCATAAGAGTCAGAGATGGACCAACTTGTTATTCACTTGCTCAAATGGTTCAAATGGCTCTGTGCACTGTGGGACTTAACATCTGAGGTCATCAGTCCCCTAGAACTTAGAACTACTTAAACTTAATTAACCTAAGAACATCACACACATCCATGCCCGAGGCAGGATTCGAACCTGCGACCGTAGCAGTCGCGCGGTTCCGAACTGAAGCGCCTAGAACTACTCGGCAACATCGGCCGTCTCACTTGCTCAGTTTGTGAAGCTCTTTCTCCTGAATAAATCATCCAATTTCTGTGAAATTGTAATCACTTGTTTCCCTGTACATGTGCGTCACATCCACCACTTTCCGTCAGATTCTGATAATTTCTTCATGGAGCGTCATTTATTTTTGTCTTAGAGTGTGTATAGATGCAACGTGCTTCATCAAAGCTTACTGTGCAATATACAAAGACGGGCGAAACTAAACATTGTGACATAGAACTGAGACAAGAACAAATGGCTTAAAAAACGCATTCGCAAAGTAAAATTATATTATGACACCCGAATATTATCTCTTGATTGTAGAGCTTACAAGTAGCCATATGTAATTACACTCATGCTCATAAATTAAGGATAATGCTGATACATGGTGAAACAACGCTCTGGTGGGCGGTTTGCGGGTTTAAATCACCTCGGGGTGTGACCATGCGGTGCATTTGACCAGCGGTCGTCGCACGGTGGAGCTGGAAACGTCCAC
The DNA here is from genome assembly GCF_023898315.1 of Schistocerca nitens. Classification (NCBI taxonomy): domain Eukaryota; kingdom Metazoa; phylum Arthropoda; class Insecta; order Orthoptera; family Acrididae; genus Schistocerca; species Schistocerca nitens. The sequence goes on along the minus strand of NC_064618.1, from coordinate 328,137,221 downwards.
ATACGCAGAGGCGTGTTGGTGCAGGTCAGAGTACGGTGCAGCCAGTAAGTGTGCAGGCGTTTTCAGACGTGCTAATGGTGACTGTGTGTTGAAAATAGCTCAAAGAACACATACTGATGACGTTATGAGGGGTAGAGTACTAGGGCGACTGGAGGCTGGTCAAACACAGCAGGTCATAGCACGGGCCCTCTGTGTGCCACAAAGTGTGATCTCACGATTATGGCAACGATTCCAGCAGACAGGAAACGTGTCCAGGCGCTACAGCACGGGACGTCCACAGTGTACAACACCACAAGAAGACCGATATCTCACCATCAGTGCCTGCAGACGGCCACGGAGTACAGCAGGTAGCCTTGCAAGGGACCTTACCGCAGCCACTGGAACAGTTGTCTCCGGACACACAGTCTACAGACGACTGAACAGACATGGTTTATTCGCCCGGAGACATGCAAGGTGCATTCCACTGACCCCTGGTCAAAGGAGAGCCCACAAAGCCTGGTGTCAAGAACACAGTACATGGTCATTGTACCAGTGGTCCCAAGTTAAGTTCACAGACGAGTCCAGATATAGTCTGCTAAGTGATTCTCGCCGGGTTTTCATCTGGCGTGAACCAGGAACCAGATACCAAACCCTTAATGTCCTTGAAAGGGACCTGTATGGAGGTCGTGGTTTGATGGTGTGGGTTCGGCTTATGATTGGTGCACGTACAATCCTGCATGCCTGCGACATAGGAACTGTAACAGGTCAGGAGTATCGGGACGTCATTTTGTACCAGTATGTCCGCCTTTTCAGGAGTGCAGTGAGCCGGCCGGGGTGGCCGAGCGGTTCTAGGCGCTACAGTCTGGAACCGCGCGACCGCTACGGTCGCAGGTTCGAATCCTGCCTCGGACATGGATGTGTGTGATGTCCTTAGGTTAGTTAGGTTTAATTAGTTCTAAGTTCTAGGGGACTGATGACCGCAGAAGTTACGTCCCATAGTGCTCAGAGTCATTTGAACCATTTTTGAGTGCAGTGGGTCCCACCTTCCTCCTGATGGATGATGACGCACGGCCCCACCGAGCTGCCATGGTGGAGGAGTACCTTGAAACAGAAGATGTCAGGTGGATGGAGTGGCCTGCCTGTTCTCCAGACCTAAACCCCATCGGGCACATCTGGGATACTCTCGGTCGACGTATCGCTGCATGTCTTCAAACCCCTACGACACTTCAGGAGCTCTGACAGGCAATGGTGCAAAAATGGGAGGCAATAGCCCAGCAGCTGCTCAACCACTTGATCCAGAGTATGCCAACCCGTTGTGCGGCCTGTGTACGTGTGCCTGGGGTTCATATCCCATATTGATGTCGGGGTGTATGCGCAGGAAACAGTGGCACATGTATTTCGGGACGGTTTTCTCAACTTATCACCAATACTGTGGACTTACAGATCTGTGTCGTGTGTGTTCCCTATGTGCCAATTTTGTGTAGTGCCAAGTTGTATGGACCACATTCTGCAATTATCATTAATTTATGAGCATGAGTTTGTATTACAACCAGTAAACCACTCATTCTTTCAAGAATTGAACTCCAATGTATAAAACAGATTCAAACGTCTGACGACTTTACGAACGTGTTGCTGTGGTAAATACACTCCTGGAAATGGAAAAAAGAACACATTGACACCGGTGTGTCAGACCCACCATACTTGCTCCGGACACTGCGAGAGGGCTGTACAAGCAATGATCACACGCACGGCACAGCGGACACACCAGGACCCGCGGTGTTGGCCGTCGAATGGCGCTAGCTGCGCAGCATTTGTGCACCGCCGCCGTCAGTGTCAGCCAGTTTGCCGTGGCATACGGAGCTCCATCGCAGCCTTTAACACTGGTAGCATGCCGCGACAGCGTGGACGTGAACCGTATGAGCAGTTGACGGACTTTGAGCGAGGGCGTATAGTGGGCATGCGGGAGGCCGGGTGGACGTACCGACGAATTGCTCAACACGTGGGGCGTGAGGTCTCCACAGTACATCTATGTTGTCGCCAGTGGTCGGCGGAAGGTGCACGTGCCCGTCGACCTGGGACCGGACCGCAGCGACGCACGGATGCACGCCAAGACCGTAGCATCCTACGCAGTGCCGTAGGGGACCGCACCGCCACTTCCCAGCAAATTAGGGACACTGTTGCTCCTGGGGTATCGGCGAGGACCATTCGCAACCGTCTCCATGAAGCTGGGCTACGGTCCCGCACACCGTTACGCCGTCTTCCGCTCACGCCCCAACATCGTGCAGCCCGCCTCCAGTGGTGTCACGACAGGCGTGAATGGAGGGATGAATGGAGACGTGTCGTCTTCAGCGATGAGAGTCGCTTCTGCCTTGGTGCCAATGATGGTCGTATGCGTGTTTGGCGCCGTGCAGGTGAGCGCCACAATCAGGACTGCATACGACCGAGGCACACAGGGCCAACACCCGGCATCATGGTGTGGGGAGCGATCTCCTACACTGGCCGTACACCACTGGTGATCGTCGAGGGGACACTGAATAGTGCACGGTACATCCAAACCGTCATCGAACCCATCGTTCTACCATTCCTAGACCGGCAAGGGAACTTGCTGTTCCAACAGGACAATGCACGTCCGCATGTATCCCGTGCCACCCAACGTGCTCTAGAAGGTGTAAGTCAACTACCCTGGCCAGCAAGATCTCCGGATCTGTCCCCCATTGAGCATGTTTGGGACTGGATGAAGCGTCGTCTCACGCGGTCTGCACGTCCAGCACGAACGCTGGTCCAACTGAGGCGCCAGGTGGAAATGGCATGGCAAGCCGTTCCACAGGACTACATCCAGCATCTCTACGATCGTCTCCATGGGAGAATAGCAGCCTGCATTGCTGCGAAAGGTGGATATACACTGTACTAGTGCCGACATTGTGCATGCTCTGTTGCCTGTGTCTATGTGCCTGTGGTTCTGTCAGTGTGATCATGTGATGTATCTGACCCCAGGAATGTGTCAATAAAGTTTCCCCTTCCTGGGACAATGAATTCACGGTGTTCTTATTTCAATTTCCAGGAGTGTATTTGACGTTAAATATGTATGCGAGAAAAAGTTTTGAAAAGGTTTTAAATTATTCTTTAAGTTTGTTGGAAGTCGCTAAGTGCTCTTATTACGAAACACTGGATGAATATAGTCTGGATAATTTGCGCTCCATTTTAAGCAAAACTGTTTCTCACGCACTTCAATGTTTATGACGTCATCCCTACTAAACTATGTGTCCTACAACTGTAAATTTTGCAGGTACGTTCAGTGATATATGTAGATACTATCTGCAAAGTGTGGGGCGAACAGAGCTAGTAGTGAGGAACTAATTAATTAAAACTTCATACCTGATGAAATTTTTCTGCATGCCATTTTAAGCAAAAGCTAGTTTGTCATGCATATAAACGCCCATAACGTCGTATCTCTTGAACTATGTATCGTACAAAGACATAGTTTTGCAGATACATTCAGTGATGTATGTGGATACTGTGTTAACAGTTTTGCGATTGGAGTGGATAGTAGAGAAAGAAATACTAAATTACAACTTCACTTATGATGCTGAATTTTTACCGCACTAACAGCATGAAAATGTAGTAAGCGACAAACTTTTCTCCTTTCGTCATTTTATGCGGGAGGGGAGGTGGGAGGGGCGGGTGTCAGCGAGAAACAGTTACACAAATGTTTGAATGATCTGCAAAGTTTGTTGAAAGTCGTTGAGTGCTCTTATTCTCAAATACAGTGGTGTCCAAAATTTAAGCAACAAACGAAAATTTTCAGTGTTACGTTTATTTTGCCATAAAATAGTATAAACAGGTGATAGCAAAGTAGAATCAACGTAAAGAACACAAAACGTAAACAACTGCAACATGCACAGAGTTAGACAATCGTGTTCATCGTTTTTTTCCAATTTGTCGGATTTGCACACACCTTCTGACAACTGGTTAATGTGCTCAGTATAGGGTGTGACAACCTCTGGCAGCCACATATTCCTGACAACGACGTGGCGTCATCAGTCTCACGTTGGGGCAATAGCGCCCGTTCTACCTGCAGAGCTCCGCGCAAGTGTTTGAGAGTGGTCGGTGGACGTTACTGTGATGCAAGCCGTCTCCCTAGTGCATCCCAGACGTGCTCTATAGGATTCAAATCAAGAAAGCGAGCAGGCCACACCGTGCGTGTAATATCTTCCGTTTCCAAGGAAACATCAACTATCTAGGTCGATCATTATCCTCCATCAGTACGAAGTCTGAGCCTACAGCTTCTCGCAACAACCGCACACGAAGTCCCCAGATCTCGTCACGTTACATGACAGCAGTTAAACCTTGCTGATTCACCCATACAATGTCATGAAGAGGTTTTCGACTGGTCAACATAATCCCCGCCCACACTGTTAGGGATCCTCCTCGATATGGGTCTGTTTTCATAATATTTGGGTCCCAAAATCATGTTCCATGTTCACTCCAGATGCGAATTCGTCGAGAATTACTCTCCAGACAAAATCGGGGTTCATCTAAAAAAATGTTTCAAATGGTTCTGAGCACTATGGGACTTAACATGTGTGGTCATCAGTCCCCTAGAACTTAGAACTAGTTAAACCTAACTAACCTAAGGACATCACACGCATCCATGCCCGAGGCAGGATTCGAACCTGCGACCGCAGCAGTCGCGCGGTTCCGGACTGCGCGCCTAGAACCGCTAGACCACCGCGGCCGGCCCCGGGGTTCATCTGTGACATGAATATTGATTGGCCCACTGTTCGACTATCCAAATGGCATGTTGACGACTCCGGTCTAGATGTTCTCTTCAGTGAAGACTCGTCAGAGGTACACTTACTGCAGGTCTCCAACAGCACAGGCCACTCTGCTGAAACCTTCTGCACACCGTTTACCTCGGTAGAACAAGTCCAGTGGAGGTCGCATGGTCATATGCCAGTTGCCGTGCAGTACTAAGGTGGTACCGTCGTACCCTTACAGCCAAAAACGGTCCTCTCTTTCTGATGTCTCGTGTGCTCGGCCCTGCCCTGGTCTTTGGGATACAGTTTCGGTCTGTATAAAGTGTCGCCACATCCGAGAAACAACAGAACGTGCACGTTAAGCCATCGGGCCACATCAGTTTGCGACTGTCCTGCTTCCGTTCTTCCTATGGCCCTCCGCCGTAAGGTGTGTGGTAGGCGTCTTCTCTGTGCCATACTGCACCGTCTGTGGCTGTGTACAGGGCCATTGTGGATTACCCGGCAAACACTACCCGGTCTGAGAGGTGCCCTGACGCCACCGGTGGCGTTGTTGTCCTTTGATCGGAATGCCATCTTCCGTGCAGAACACAATCCTACGGAAATATGTTGACAGTTTGTATGGTTAGATCGAGAATTAAACCCAGGGCGAGGAAACAGAGGTTTGTTGTTTTAATTTTGCACAGCAATGTACGTGATGAATATATAATAATCTGGGTAATTTCCGCATTGAGTTGCGCTACCTCAAGACATTACACAGTTTCCAACTGTAACATTGGTCTTACTGTGCTAAACTTTGAATTTTTCTTCTTAATGAATAAATTACGACAGCATTCTTAATTTTTAAATTCGATCAATAACTATACGAAATACAGAAAATGAAATTTTTGTGTTCCCAGGAAACAGTTAGATGGGCAACCTGTAAATGATGACGGCTTTTTTGTTTCTGGGATAATCGCTTAGTAATATAGACAACATAACGGAATCACATATTAAAAATTATGTCAGAAATCGTACATCATTCATGAGGAAGGGTAAAAGGATAAATAGATTCCTTTTAATTTATTTATTCATGAGATATACTGTCCCTCAAACACAAAATCCTTCCTTGTTAACTATTTCCTCAATTTCTTTTTTAATTCTAGTTGCATTTAAATTTACTTTTATATCCAAATATCATATAATTTATTTTTAACTTTCACAAATAAAGGAAACAAATGTAACCGCTCTATCTTTTACGCTTTTCGCGAATGCGTTTTTATAAAACCCCTTAAATAAAGTAAAAGTAGGAAATGTTGTTTCACTTCAATTGGTATCCGGTCTTACGACTAATACGAATATTCTGATTCGTCAACATTAAGATCAGTTTGGAATGCTGAGAAATGTGGGAAAATAAGAAGAAATACCTACACTACGATTCCTCTTAGATTTAAGGAAAGACAAACCTGTGTTTACAGCATTTGTAGACTAAGAGAAGGGTTATGGCAATGTACGCTGGAATACACTGTTTGAAATTCTGAAGGTAGCAGGGATAAAATACAGGGAGTAAAAGGCTATTTACAACTTGTACAGAAACCAGACGGCAGTTATAAGAGTCGAGGGAAAAAAGGGAAGCAGTGGTTGAGAAGGGAGAAACACAGGGTTGCAGCCAATCACTAATATTATTCAATCAGTACACTGAGCAAGCAGTGAAGGAAAGCAAAAAGAATTTGGAGTAGGAATTAAAGTACAGGGAGGAGAAATAAAAACTTTGAGGTTTTCCGATGACATTGTAATTCTGTCAGAGACAGAAAGGGACTTGGAAGAGCAGCTGAACGAAATGGACAGTGTGTTTAAAGGAGGATATAAGATTAACATCAACAACAGAAACACAAGTGTAAAACAACATAACCCAATTAAATACGGCAATGCTCAGAGAATTATATTAGGAAACGAGACAGTAAAATAACTGGGAATGGCCGAAGTAGAGAGGATATAAAATGTAGACTGACAATGGCAAGAAAAGCGTTTCTGAAGAAGAGAAATTTGTTGATACCGAATATAGGTTTAAGTATTAGGAAGCCTTTTCTGATGATATTTGGAAGTGGAGCCTTTCATGAAATTGAAGCGTGGACGATAAATAGTTCGGACACGAAGAGAGTGGAAGCTTTTGAAATGTGGTGCTGAAGAAGAATGCTGAAGATTAGATGGATAGATCGAGTAACTGGTTCAAATGGTTCAAATGGCTCTGAGCACTATGGGACTCAACATCTGTGGTCATAAGTCCCCTAGAACTTAGAACTACTTAAACCTAACTAACCTAAGGACATCACACACATCCATGCCCGAGGCAGGATTCGAACCTGCGACCGTAGCAGTCGCGCGGTTCCTGACTGAGCGCCTAGAACCGATAGACCACCGCGGCCGGCTGAGTAACTGGTCAGGAGATACTGCACTGAACTGGGGAGGAAAGAAATTTGTGGCATAACTTGGCTAAAAGAAGGACTCAGTTGATAGGACACGTTCTAAGATATGAAAGGATCACCAGATAGTGTTGGAGGTAAGTGGTGAGGGTTTTAATTGTAAAGGTAGACCAACAGATGAATACAGTAAGCAGGTTCAAACGGATGTAGGTTGCAATAGTTACGTGGAGATGAATTTGTTTGCACAGGATAGAGTAGCATGGAGAGCCGCATCAAACGAGTTTTCGGACTGAAGACAACAACAATAGGGAGCTAGCGGTGCACTGCTGAAGCAGTGTTAGGTATTTATAGAGATTTAAAACAACTATTAATGAGATGTGAGAGAGATGGCAGACGAACAGCATGGCTGATGGCTGTGTGTTCAGAGGGGAGTGGATGTTGTACAACTGCCTCTGCTTGAGACACGAAGTGAAACATTAGCCCTTAAGTGCTAACTCGACAGATTAGATTAGATTAGATTAGATTAGATTAATACTAGTTCCATGGATCATGAATACGATATTTCGTAATGATGTGGAACGAGTCAAATTTTCCAATACATGACATAATTAAGTTAATTTAACAACATATGTAAGTTAATATAACAACTTTTTTATTTTTTGTGCTTTTTTATTTATTTATATTTATATTTTTATTTTTTTAATATTTTTTGTTTTTTTTCTTAATTTATATCTAAAAATTCCTCTATGGAGTAGAAGGAGTTGTCATTCAGAAATTCTTTTAATTTCTTCTTAAATACTTGTTGGTTATCTGTCAGACTTTTGATACTATTTGGTAAGTGACCAAAGGCTTTAGTGCCAGTATAATTCACCCCTTTCTGTGCCAAAGTTAGATTTAATCTTGAATAGTGAAGATCATCCTTTCTCCTAGTATTGTAGTTATGCACACTGCTATTACTTTTGAATTGGGTTTGGTTGTTAATAACAAATTTCATAAGCGCGTATATATACTGAGAAGCTACTGTGAATATCCCTAGATCCTTAAATAAATGTCTGCAGGATGATCTTGGGTGGACTCCAGCTATTATTCTGATTACACGCTTTTGTGCAATAAATACTTTATTCCTCAGTGATGAATTACCCCAAAATATGATGCCATATGAAAGCAATGAGTGAAAATAGGCGTAGTAAGCTAATTTACTAAGATGTTTATCACCAAAATTTGCAATGACCCTTATTGCATAAGTAGCTGAACTCAAACGTTTCAGCAGATAATCAATGTGTTTCTTCCAATTTAATCTCTCATCAATGGACACACCTAATAATTTGCAATATTCTACCTTAGCTATATGCTTCTGATTAAGGTCTATATTTATTAATGGCGTCATACCATTCACTGTACGGAACTGTATGTACTGTGTCTTATCAAAATTCAGTGAGAGTCCGTTTACAAGGAACCACTTAGTAATTTTCTGAAAGACAGTATTGACAATTTCATCAGTTAATTCTTGTTTGTCAGGTGTGATTACTATACTTGTATCATCAGCAAAGAGAACTAACTTTGCCTCTTCATGAATATAGAATGGCAAGTCATTAATATATAATAAGAACAACAAAGGACCCAAGACTGACCCTTGTGGAACCCCATTCTTGATAGTTCCCCAGTTTGAGGAATGTGCTGATCTTTGCATGTTACGAGAACTACTTATTTCTACTTTCTGCACTCTTCCAGTTAGGTACGAATTAAACCATTTGTGCACTGCCCCACTCATGCCACAATACTTGAGCTTGTCTAGCAGAATTTCATGATTTACACATTTACACATAGATTATTGTCAGTCTCAGGCTTCGTGCAAGATCTGCTTTTCTGGTAAACTTAAATGGGACACGTTGTTCTGCGTTCTTTGGAGCGTACCTGCAGCACGAATTAGGTTGGCAGTCTGGGAGAAGCCAACATCCTATGTCCTCTGAAGCAATACCCGGAAGAAAGGTCACGGTTTTTGGAGCGGTGCAAGACTCCAGTTGGTGACGACAGCGTCAGAGCGGAGACGTGCCGTGCGGCCACCTCCATGATGGATCAACCCCTGCTTCCGATGCCAGGTGTGTGTGCTATTGAGGTCACTGTCGCCGCAGCAACTCATGTTGCAGAGTGCAGGTAAACTTTCCATCTGTAGGAAAGCCATGGCGCAATTGTCGCTGTTTTCTCCCAGGCTCATAGGATTTCCCTGCCTTTTTATCATTATAGATTGTGCATTGAAATGAATTAGTAACATACGCAGTTTTCAGCAGGATTCCTGTTTTTATAAACTCTTTTACATGACCACCCCAAAACAAACAGATTTTACAGCTCTGGAATCGGTTCACGGCAGTATTACTGTCCAGCTCTGAAAGTAAGATCAAGATCATCATAAATTACAGTACATAAATCTGGCGACTGCATTTCATGCATTTATTTCAGCTAGTCGTATAGCCGTAGTTCGTTCCATAATCATCATCATCATCATCATCATCATATCTAAATTTGGCTTAGGCACAGTTCCCTGTTCCAATTTCAAGGTGACTGTTGCTAATCTTTCCATCTCTTCTTAACACGCAAAGCATTTTATTTCCCTTGAAGTGTATATTTGCATAGTAAAACAGCTATTCGTTCATCTGATATCCTCTGAATGTCAAAATCTTAAACATGGTTGCGAAACAGCAACTGCGTAAATCTGAAGAGGTTGAAAAATCAGTCAACCAATTGTAAACAAAGGTTTATTAGCCCATTACCTAGGTTTCGATATTTGTAAAAATATCTTCTCCAGAAATAAGCCTTGTTACATCACATGATGATACGTTAGATTAGATAAAGCAGAGCGGCTTTTGTCATATACAAAATGACCAAACAGGAATTATTCCAAGCCATGGCTTGAGAATAGCAGCCAGATTACATATACCATACTACAGAAGAATGCTCCCTAGTAAATGCCCACAGGTAGAGGCTCTTGTCAACATAAAACTGTAATAGGAGTGGCGGGATAAAGTATTAGCATAATTTACGTGTACATCATGTCAGACACAACGGCCAACTGTTGGCAAGAACCTTATCTGTGGCCATTTACAAGTGAGTATTCATTCTGAAGTACAATGTATGTAATCTGGCTGCTATCCTAAAGCCATGGCTTGGGATAATTCTTGTTTTGTCAATTCTGTATATGACAAAATCCGCTCGACTTCATCTAATGTAATGTACCATCATGTGATGTAACAAGGCCCACTACCTCTGAAGAAGATAATTTTACAAATATCGAAACCTAAGTCAAGAGCTAATAAACCTTCGTTTGCAAATCGTCGGCAGATTTTTCAGTCTCTCCTCTGAATGTGTCCATGTCACTTCTTTCTGTATCCCTCTCTTTTCTGACGTAGGATTTTGGCGCCCAGTTCATACCCAATTATTTTTACGATCCGTGAGTTGGTAACCAACCAATGATCTTAGGAGTCTCATGTTTGCTGCTTGAGTCCTCTCCTCCGTTGACCGGCGGTTTAAGTCCGAGCCTCTGACTCAGACGTTAGAATTGCTATTGCCATCACATTGCAAAATTTTAGTACTACCTCTCTTTTAACTTTTTTGTGGAGACTGCAATTTATAGTACCTATTAATTGTCTACATTTCTGCATTTTCTATTCTTGATCATTGGATGCAATATATGAAATCTTACTTCCCAGCTATTTAAAACTACTCATTTGTTCTATCAGTTTCTCATGAATTACGATTTTCGCTCTTAAATGCTCATTATCATAGGCTGTTATTATCTGACGAGGGCGCGCCGGAAAGTAATGCCTCCGAATTTTTACGCGAAAACTCAAGCTTTTTAAATAAAGCCAACTCTATTAACATCCTACATCTTTATTCTTCTTGTCTACATATTTATTTCTCGATATAGTCACCCTAGCGACGACCACATTTCTCCCTAGGAGAGACCGGTGTGTTGACACCGTCGTCGTAGAACAGGGTATCACAGGCAAGTGTGAACAGGCAGAGGGGTACATCCACAGCAGGACCCCCCTTTATACTGAATCGATTATGGCTATGCCCAAACATGTCGTTAGGAAAACTGCATATAAAATAATTGTGACGAAGACAATAATTCTGCGAGAAAATGCTGCTAGTGTGTTAGTCTCTTGACTCTGACGGTGTGGTGGTCGTTCACGTGCGACTTTGTAACACACCCGTAACAGGAGCTGGCCTACTGAAGCGCGCCGAAGCGAGGCGGAACACTTGTTCCAGGACAGCGGGGCCGCCGCAGCCGCCTCGACCCGCGGGCGTAGCGTTGTCTCCGAGTCGGCGTTCTACTTTACGGCCGGGAACGGTGCGAGGGAGCCGGCGGCGGTGTTTTTTGCGCTGCTCTGCCACTGCCTTCCGGAACGAAAGGCGACACCGGCGGGGCGGACGCGGAACGCTCCGGACTCGGGGTCGTGCCTGCCGTCTGCACACACGTGGCGGTCGGTGGCGCCCACTGCGTCCACACACGACCCAGCACCTCTCAGCCGAACCATCCCCAGTGCATGATTCCAGGGTGGGCGAGAAGTCCCCGTACCCCCTACTGTTGTTGTAGTCTTCAGAGACTGGTTTGATGGAGCTCTCCATGCTACTCTATCCTGTGCAAGCTTCTTCATCTCCCAGTACCTACTGCAACCTACATCCTTCTGAATCTGTTTAGTGTATTCATCTCTTGGTCTCCCTGTACGATTTTTACACTCCACACTGCCCTCCAATAGTAAATTGGTGATCCCTTGATGCCTCAGGTCATGTCCTACCAACCGGTCCCTTCTTCTTGTCGAGTTGTGCCACAAGCTCCTCTTCTCCCCAATTCTATTCAATGCCTCCTCATTAGTTGTGTGATCCACCCATCTAATCTTCAGTATTCTTCTGTAGCACCACATTTCGAAACCTTCTATTCTCTTCTTGCCTAAACTATTTATCGTCCACGTTTCACTTCCATACATGGCTACACTCCATACAAATACTTTCAGATACGACTTCCTGACACTTAAATCTATACTCGATGTTAACAAATTTCTCTTCTTCAGAAACGCTTTCCTTGCCATTACCAGTCTACATTTTATATCCTCTCTACTTCGACCATCATTAGTTATTCTGCTCCCCAAATAGCAAAACTCATTTACTACTTTAAGCGTCTCATTTCCTAATCTAATTCCCTCAACATCACCCGATTTAATTCGACGACATTCCATTATCCTCGTTTTGCTTTTGTTGATGTTCATCTTATATCCTCCTTTCAAGACACTTTCCATTCCGTTCAGCTGCTCTTCCGTGTCCTTTGCTGTCTCTGACAGAATTACAATGTCATCTGCGAACCTCAGGCGGCCGGAGTGGCCGAGCGGTTCTAGGCGCTACAGTCTGGAACCGCGCGACCGCTACGGTCGCAGGTTCGAATCCTGCCTCGGGCATGGATGTGTGTGATGTTCTTAGGTTAGTTAGGTTTAAGTAGTTCCAAGTTCTAGGGGACTGATGACCTTAGACGTTAAGTCTCATAGTGCTCAGAGCCATTTGAACCATTTTTTAATTCTTTTTGAACCAGTTTTAATTCTTCTCCGTGGATTTTAATTCCTACTCCAAATTTTTCTTTTGTTTCCTTTACTGCTTGCCCAATATACAGATTGAGTAACATCGGGCATAGGCTACAACCCTGTCTCACTCCCTTCCCAACCACTGCTTCCCTTTCATGTCCCTCGACTCTGCCATCTGCCATCTGTACAAATTGTAAATAGCATTTCATACCCTGTATTTTACCCCTGCCACATTCAGAATTTGAATGCTAACTGATCTGATTGTTTCAGCATAAGTACTTACTAAACTGTCCAGTATATCGGTATTTTCCTCATCATGCTGTAAACACATTTCCATACGCCTCCGTATCTTCAAAATGGCTCTGAGCACTATGGGACTTAACATCTGAGGTCATCAGTCACCTAGAACTTAGAACTACTTCAACCTAACTAATCTAAGGACATTAGACACATCCATGCCCGAGGCAGGATTCGAACCTGCGACCGTAGCGGTCGCATGGTTCCAAATGAAGCGCCTAGAACCGCTCGGCCACAAAGCCGGCCCGTATTCTTCCTGACATATTTTTGAGTACACTCAGTGTTACCGTGAGAAGGACATCCTCAACAGCATTGCGCAGTTCCTCATTTGTAGCATAACTATGTGCAGACACATCGGACTTAATGGCTTCCCATAACGAGTTGCCAGGTGTGGAGAGTCCTTTGTGGTGGCCATTTCAAGGGAGCTGGTGTTCCTGATGAACCAAGACCTATCCAACATCACGGAAGTGTTCATTTAGGAAGTTGCGCTTTGCAAGTGCATTATGACCACCTAACTAATAGCCAGTGTGTCCACCTTTGGCGCGGATAACAGCGGTGACGCTTCGTGTCATGGAAGCAATGAGGCCTTGGTAGGTTGCTGGAGGGAGTTGGCACCACATCTCCACACACAAGTCACCTAATTCCCGTAAAATCCGAGGAGTGGGCGCTGACCTCTGACGCCAAGATCAGCTTCAGATCTGGCGAGTTTGTGGGGGAAAGCACATCAGTTGGAATTCGAAACACTCCATCACACTACTGGCGCATTATCTTGTGGAAAAATGTCGCTTCCGGTGGGAAACATGATCGTCATGACGGGGTATACGTGGTCTGCAACCAGCGTACGATACTCTTAGTGCCTTGTACAAACTCCTCTGGGCCCACTGAAAGCCCAGGTGGATGTTCCCCACAGCCTAATGGAGACTCCGCCAGTTTCTTTTCCGACTCACAGTGCAGATGTCAGAAAGCTATCTCCCGGAAGACGGCTGATGCGCTCCCTCCCATCAGCATACAACGCTCTGTCACTGTGCCAACATCCAGTGCCGAAGGTGCCCGTTTCAGTAACAGTTGCCGATGTCGTGCTGTTAACATTGGCACATGCATGTGCTGTCAGCTGTGGAGGCCATCGGTAGGAATCTACATCTACATCTACATGGATACACTGCAAATCACATTTAAGTGCCTGGCAGAGAGTTCATCGAACCACCTTCACAATTCTCTATTATTCCAATCTAGTATAGTGCGTGGGAAGAATGAACACCTATATCTTTCGGTACGAGCTCCGACTTCCCTTATTTTATCTTTGTGATCGTTCCTCCCTATGTAAGTCGGTGTCAACAAAATATTTTCGCATTCGGAGGACAAAGTTGGTGATTGGAATTTCATCAGAAGATTCCGTCGCAACAAAAACGCCTGTCTTTTAATGATGTCCGTCCCAAATCCTGTATCATTTCTGTGACACTCTCTCCCATATTTCGCGATAATACAAAACGTGCTGCCTTTCTTTGAACTTCTTCGATGTACTCAGTCAGTCCTATCTGTTAAGGATCCCACACCGCGCAACAGTATTCAAAAAGAGGACGGACAAGCGTTGTGTAGGCAGTCTCCTCAGTAGGTCTGTTACATTTTCTAAGTGTCCTGCCAATGAAACGCAGTCTTTGCTTAGCCTTCCCCACAACATTTTCTGCGTGTTCCTTCCAATTTAAATTGTTCGTAACTGTAATTCCTAAGTATTTAGTTGAATTTACGGCTTTTAGATTAGACTGATTTATCGTGTAACCGAAGTTTAACGCGTTCTTTTTATCACTCATGTCGGATGACCTCACACTTTTCTTTATTTAAGGTCAACTGCCACTTTTCACACCATTCCGATATTTCTTCTAAATCGTTTTGCAGTTTGTTTTGATCTTCTGATGACTTTATTAGTCGATAAACGACAGTTTCATCTGCAAACAACCGAAGACGGCTGCTCACATTGTCTCCCAAATCGTTTATATAGATAAGGAACAGCAAAGGGCCTATAACACTACCTTGGGGAACGCCAGAAATCACTTCTGTTCTGCTCGATGACTTTCCGTCAATTACAACGAACTGTGACCTCTGTGACAGGAAATCACAGATCCAGTCACATAACTGAGACGATATTCCATAAGCACGCAATTTCACTACCAGCCGCTTGTGTGGTAGTGTCAAAAGCCTTCCGGAAATCCTGCAATACGGAATCGCTCTGAAATCCCTTGTCAATAGCACTCAACACTTTATGTGAATAAAGAGCTAGTTGTGTTTCACAAGAAAGATGTTTTCTAAACCCATGTTGACTGTGTGTCAAAAGACCGTTTACTTCGAGGTAATTCATAATGTTCGAACACAACACATGTTCAAAAATCCTGCTGCATATCGACGTTAACGATATGGGCCTGTAATTTAGTGGATTACTCCTACTACCTTTCTTGAATATTTGTGTGACCTGTGCAACTTTCCAGTCTTTGGGTACGGATCTTTCGTCGAGCGAACGGTTGTATATGATTGTTGAGTATGGAGCTAATGCTTCAGCATACTCCGAAAGGAACCTAATTGGTATACAGTCTGGACCAGAAGACTTGCTTTTATTAAGTGATTTAAGTTGCTTCTCTACTCCGAGGATATTTACTTCTACGTTACTCATGTTGGCAGCTGTTCTCGATTCGAGTTCTGGAATATTTACTTCGTCTCCTTTTGTGAAGGCATTTCGGAATGCTGTGTTTGACGCACTGTCGATTCAGACACACGTACACTCTGTCTAATACACTCCTGGAAATTGAAATAAGAACACCGTGAATTCATTGTCCCAGGAAGGGGAAACTTTATTGACACATTCCTGGGGTCAGATACATCACATGATCACACTGACAGAACCACAGGCACATAGACACAGGCAACAGAGCATGCACAATGTCGGCACTAGTACAGTGTATATCCACCTTTCGCAGCAATGCAGGCTGCTATTCTCCCATGGAGACGATCGTAGAGATGCTGGATGTAGTCCTGTGGAACGGCTTGCCATGCCATTTCCACCTGGCGCCTCAGTTGGACCAGCGTTCGTGCTGGACGTGCAGACCGCGTGAGACGACGCTTCATCCAGTCCCAAACATGCTCAATGGGGGACAGATCCGGAGATCTTGCTGGCCAGGGTAGTTGACTTACACCTTCTAGAGCACGTTGGGTGGCACGGGATACATGCGAACGTGCATTGTCCTGTTGGAACAGCAAGTTCCCTTGCCGGTCTAGGAATGGTAGAACGATGGGTTCGATGACGGTTTGGATGTACCGTGCACCATTCAGTGTCCCCTCGACGATCACCAGTGGTGTACGGCCAGTGTAGGAGATCGCTCCCCACACCATGATGCCGGATGTTGGCCCTGTGTGCCTCGGTCGTATGCAGTCCTGATTGTGGCGCTCACCTGCACGGCGCCAAACACGCATACGACCATCATTGGCACCAAGGCAGAAGCGACTCTCATCGCTGAAGACGACACGTCTCCATTCGTCCCTCCATTCACGCCTGTCGCGACACCACTGGAGGCGGGCTGCACGACGTTGGGGCGTGAGCGGAAGACGGCCTAACGGTGTGCGGGACCGTAGCCCAGCTTCATGGAGACGGTTGCGAATGATCCTCACCGATACCCCAGGAGCAACAGTGTCCCTAATTTGCTGGGAAGTGGCGATGCGGTCCCCTACGGCACTGCGTAGGATCCTACGGTCTTGGCGTGCCTCCGTGCGTCGTTGCGGTCCGGTCCCAGGTCGACGGGCACGTGCACCTTCCGCCGACCACTGGCGACAACATCGATGTACTGTGGAGACCTCACGCCCCACGTGTTGAGCAATTCGGCGGTACGTCCACCCGGCCTCCCGCATGCCCACTGTACGCCCTCGCTCAAAGTCCGTCAACTGCACATACGGTTCACGTCCACGCTGTCGCGGCATGCTACCAGTGTTAAAGACTGCGATGGAGCTCCGTATGCCACGGCAAACTGGCTGACACTGACGGCGGCGGTGCACAAATGCTGCGCAGCTAGCGCCATTCGACGGCCAACACCGCGGTTCCTGGTGTGTCCGCTGTGCCGTGCGTGTGATCATTGCTTGTACAGCCCTCTCGCAGTGTCCGGAGCAAGTATGGTGGGTCTGACACACCGGTGTCAATGTGTTCTTTTTTCCATTTCCAGGAGTGTATTAAAGTCTGATGTTAGCTCCGCCACACGCCACTGTCTGTCCTAGTTTGCCCGTCTACCCAGCCTACGACGTCCGACATCTGTAATGAGGAGTGGCCCCCCGACCTTGGTTTCGCCACGTGTTGAAGACACCCACCACAGCACTCCTCAATCACCCGACAAGTCGTGCAGTTTCCGAAATGCTCGTGCCGAGCCTCCAGGCCATCACAATCTGCCGTCGGTCAAACTCAGCTAGATCGCGCCCCTTCCCCATTCTACAAACGGACAGCACGCTCACCGATACGACATGCACCGTACGTTTGTCTGACTAGCAGTCACTCCTCGTCAGGTGACGGCACTATCGCCTGGACGGGTTTATATCGGTAATAGGTCGGTGGACATAATGTTCTGGCTGGTCAATGTATGCGTTCTGTGAGGTCCCTTTCCTGAAACTGAGGTAGTAATCATATTTAAAATATGTGTAAATAATTTGCGCCATTCACAGTCCCTCCAGAAAAGTACAGCCAAAACAGATGATGGATATCATCGCTGCCCATGTCTGTAGCACGTGACCTGCAATAAATGGCACATTCATCTGAAAACACAACCATGGCGCAGTTTACTACCTCTGCAAATTGAGTTAACAAAGCACGGCATGCTAAGACGCGCTCATTTCTGTCTGCATCCGATAACACCTTTACGAACGTCGGTCGAAAAGGTCTGACCTGTAGGTCCTTTTTCATGTCAAATCACACTGTAGTTCTCGGTGTACCGAATACCGAATCACGTCTACGTGTCGACTTCATAGGAGATTGTTTAACCAAAGCAGAGACTCCGGCCCATGTTTCTCTCGCGTCTTCTTCCTTCTACTTCGCAGCCTGTCTTTAACACTGCCAAAATCAAAAGTATCGATATATCTTTCTTTGTCCGGAAGTGTTGCCTTTCGCGGTGGAGTCGTTTTCTGGAATGCATCCATAATCTGTCTCATATCCTGCCCTGCTTCTTGTCGTTCGTGAAGCCACACGCCTGGCGCTAAGAGCTCCTCAATAGCGTATTTACGAACACTCACATCTACTGTGGCTGCATATTAATACTCGTCTGCGACTGCGACTGTCAAAACATGTAAACATGAATTACAACAATTCATTCTAACAACTGATAAGAAGTAACATAATTACCAACCTACATAATAACATTTGTTACTAAACAATGATTACAGTTACAGGTGTACGAGGACTTCTCCCTCACCCTGTATGTCGCGATACAGCCAGTTATAGTGCTACAACGATGAAAATTAATATTACGACAATGTCAAACCTTATTTTCATGATTTAAAGAAGTATTCATGATATTAAAAATGTAATTATAATTTTATTATTTTCATTTTTGTAATCAGTGTATCAAAGACTTTCTAGTGCACGGAATAAATTAGCATTGTTTGTACTACGAAACTATATATGATTGGTAAGGATTAAGCATGTAATGATTCGATGTAAGACATTTTGTGGAGTCAGAATTTTGTTCTCGTACTGGTCGGTAGAGAAGGGAAAGTTCCTTAATCGATGTGAAGGTATAAAGGCTGTAAAAAGGAGAGAGAGAGAGAAGGTAAATACAAGTTATTCAAAACAAATATCTCTAAAGTGTAACGTCTTGTGATTTCCTATAACTAAAAATTGCAAGGTCTAATCTGAGCCTGTCCTGAATAACAGCGAAGAACATTTATGTTATCATATTTTTTTTTTTCGTTTGATCACGGTTGTGATTCGCATGTTTCTTTTTGTTACGCGACGTGTTATGAATATTTTCATTACACGCGCAAAAGTGCACACAGCTTTAATCGAACCTGCGTCTTTCGGAAACGATAACTTTTAATCAGTACAATTACGCGAATACCGTCTAAATCGCAACCGTGATCGCAAAAGTGTTTCCTGGACCAAATAATTCTTATAAAATGTGTATTCTCCAAAGCGAGCAGCATTGCACTATCGCTGACTTGTGACAATCGAAAGAGTAAAAACAGTGCTTAAATAAAATTGCCACCTTTTAATAATTATTACTATCCCATTAAATAAATAAATAGCAATTCAGTGGCTATCCAATCAATAAACAGAGAGGTCTTTGATACACTGAGCACAAAAATTAAAATAATAAAATTATAATTACATTTTTAATATCATGAATACTTCTTTAAAACATGAAAATAAGGTTTGACATCGTCGTAATATTAATTTTCATCGTTGTAGCACTACATTGCCCCCTTTGGATGTACAGTCACACTTGTTTGACTGGACATCCAAGCAGGCTTATTTTCCTTGTCTGTTCTGTTTGAAGTTCACTGTGTTCTTTCACTTGGAAGCATGTGCTTTGTTTACTTTTATGTCTCAGGGATTTTGAGTTACGTTCCCCCATTCTGGCAAAGGCCAATGGGAAAAACCCCGGAAAAAAACCACGGCCGGCCGCGGTGGTCTCGCGGTTAAGGCGCTCAGTCCGGAACCGCGCGACTGCTACGGTCGCAGGTTCGAATCCTGCCTCGGGCATGGATGTGTGTGATGTCCTTAGGTTAGTTAGGTTTAAGTAGTTCTAAGTTCTAGGGGACTGATGACCACAGATGTTAAGTCCCATAGTGCTCAGAGCCAAAACAACCACGGCGGAGCGAGCACATCTTCCATACCCTCTTTTTTAATTTTCAACATTTGAACATTCACTTCGTATGACATTTAATAATGGTACAATTTCGTGATAGTGCTGCTGGTGACGACGGCTGGCGACTTGGTGTACTGCAACACCGATGTGTCGCCCTATCAGTTAAGTCTGCGATGGACTGCGATGACGTGGCAGGGTGCGGCAAGGGATGACGGATGATGTCGCTGCAGTATGCTGCCCTCACCGACACGTGTGCTCAGCATCCCAGCATACAGTCACATGAAATTCAAACAGCAGTATCAATTCCTTAAATTAACATCTAAATTACATCGTATTTCACGCACTCTTTCACTCAACAAGAAGAATGTGTTGTTTTTTTTGTGAGGTGTTCGACTGTTTGTGAGTTTCTTTATCATGATGCAAGTCCATTCGTCCTTCCGACGTAACTGACTATCTACAATTAAAGGTTCATGTAATTACGTTCCAACATTGATACAGTTCTGCAACGGGTTTAATGATATAGTCAGTAGCAGTTCCCAACACTGTTACGACTCACCACTGTTGCTGACTTATCGATGAAAAAACTTACTCTTGAGTTTTAGTTTGCCTGGAATGTTACGTCCACGCATGTGGTCCCAATAACACACTGAATACTCGGCATTACTAAACACTCGTAGCACAAAATTTGAAAAGGAAATCATGGTAACACAATGCACTCATTGAACGTCCACTTTTGTGTTAAATTCCGCTCTTTCGCCAGTGAAATAAAGTTCGTACGCACAGAGGATAATGTTCACAGGAAATCTTTGTTCATAGGTCATCTGTGACATGTTCACTCCACCACGTAGTCACTTGATCACAGATATCAAGTCTGACAAGGTAAAGTCCTTGTGCTACCCATAAGAATGTCTTTACACAGTCTAGTTACATAATGATAAATAACTGATTGATTGTACATGTCAAATGAAGTACATAATTGTAGTCATTTAAAATATAAAAGCAACTCCTAAGTCATATATTTTCTCGAAAAGGTGCTCCTGGACTTACAAAGAATTGTGCAGTGATAAACACAAGTCTGTATATGTTTGTCTGTGTAAAGATCTGTTCAGTCATGGACAACATTTTGTTCGACCTGGTTTATAGCTCATGCAAGTCCGAGCACTAACTTACGGTGGAAAATTTGTTAAACCCATACGTAACTCGCGTAAACTTTACATGTTGTAAGTGTATCCTGTACACAGTCAGAAAGAAGAAAAAAAGAACACAACCTGCTCACCCTAGTGAGTTCAAAATAGTTAACAATCAACAAAATGAAAAGTTTATTTTCTAAAGTCACTATATCCTACTGTTGTGTGAAATATGCAGTTCTGTTCACTGTTCGTAGTTTCAGAAGCATAAGTTCCTGAAAGTTTACTAAATCTCAACAAGTTTGTATTATGTTTGATTAAGTGTCTTAGAGTGGAATCATCTTGAAGCAATTCTTCTTCTCCTTGCTGCAGCTCGGCGTCCTCTTCTCCGTCGAACTGGAGCTGAAATTTTCTTACAACTAATTGGTATTCTGAGAGTCTCTCCCTCCATGCAGTACTGATGCTTCCAATGTTGTATGTTCCTATTCTCCCACACGCCACATCGTAGTGTGTCCATGAAATACTTATACACTAGTCCATTAATTAATAATTGTCACTTAGCCTACTCGCACAGTACTTGAGTCTTTGATGTTTGACTTCACCTCATTACGATACACGTAAAATGTCATCTACTGTACTTAAGATACATATCTTTTCAAGTCTTTGTGATTGTATAGTCCTTTCTGTCTATTTGAGTTGGGATAGACCAAGAAATAACTATTTTTATGTGGTGTACATAAGATCACAAATGGTCCTGAATATAACGGAAACCACTTCTTTATTTTTCTCTTTAATAATGACGACTTCGGATAATTCCTTACTAACACCATATCTCCCACGTTAAATTGTTGAGTATTCTGTAGTCTCCGGTTGTGTGATTCTTGCCGTTTCTGTGCATTCTCGTATAGTGTGACCAATGCTTGTCTAACTTTGTCCTCCCAGTCTTCCGGTTCGGTATTTAGTTTTGGAAGTGGGTTACTATATGGTGATAACGAGGTCTCAATAATTCCCCATTCCAGCATTCGTCTAATTTCTTTTGTTACTGCATCCCTTTTCGCGGCGGGTATTGAGTACGTTTGATGACAGTAAATTTCATGGGGAAACACTTGCATGTCGCACACGTAACCTTTAATTAGTCCAGGTTTTTTCAAAAATACTTTATGATAATTAGTAAGTGTGTCTAATAATTGCTTTTGTTGCAGACTGTCAAGACCAGAGGATTGTTGTACTTTTTCTACTATTTCAGAGAGGTGGATAATCTCCTCGTCCTTCACATCTTCCATGACCGGGAATGTACTGCAATTGAAACTATCTTGAAGCCGCCATAAATGTGCGCGAATCGGTTCTATCTTAAAAATTTGACAATATTTGCCATGCTATTCTTTGGTCTTTACCAAGTCTAACCTGACTCTCGTGTCACCGAAACATATGCTGCATTCACCCTTTGCGAGATCGATTATAGTTTCCGTCTCTCGCAAAATATCTAATCCGGGGAGACAGTTCACGGCTAAATTCTTTACAATAAGGAAGGTGCACTCTTTGGCTCCCATTCCAAAATTAATACAAATGCGTGTCTGTTCCGGAACTAGTTGGGCTTTCTGACTAATGGCTCCTGTAACTCGACAATTAGTGACTGAAAAAACCGGAATCTTTCTAATCTTCTTTAAGTGAAGAAAGAACGATTCATTCAGCACAGAAACAGATGCTCCAGTATCTAAAATCACCGTAGTTTGAATACCATAAATATCACAAACTATAGCTGCTTGTACAACTTCCCGTTCAAACAAATTACACTTCTTCCGAAAATCTTGACATAATTCCTCTCGTATATCGACTCCGTCATTATATCTTAACATCTGCATAGTTGAACTACGTTGCTGAGCAATATCAACAGAATTATTCCTACACACTCCATCTTTTGCGTCGTTCGACCCGATCGCTGCTGATTCTATGCGACACACATTCTCATTGTTACTACAGCTGGTTGTCTGCACGTTTGGTTGCTCGTTATTACTAACATCATTCATGCAACTGCCCCCTAGACACCCTGCGACTGACACACGGGAGCAGAATGTCGTCGCATCTAGTTTGACTGGCTGGTACTGGTTGATGGTTGCGGTTCACTTACCTCAATGATCTTGATATTTTGATTTGGTGGTTGCCATGGCTGCGCATTCACATGCTGCTGCATGTTATTTGACATATTTGTATTTTACGGGGGTTGTACATGATTGTTGTTGTGATATTGCGGTGGCCTAGGCTGCTGCCATTGCTGTTGTGCATAATTCTGTGTTGACCAGTTATGTGGTGGTTGCATGTTTTGCTGATTATTTGAAAAATTACCGTTATTGTAATTGGCGTTAGCTCTAAAATCTCGTTTCCGTTTCTTTGAAAAGTTTCCGTTATTGTTTTGTCCACTATTGTTCTGTGGATGATAATTGTGATTCGGTGCATTACCGCACTGTCCATTTGTGTTCATATTGTGGTTCTGCCATCCTGAATAATTCGGACTATTCCAATGATTTTGATTCCCATAGTAGGTGTTTCTATTACTATTGTTCTTGTGGTTTCGCCCGTTGCCATTACCATTACCATTATTCGATTCCCATAATGGTATCTGTCCTCTTTGATAACCAAATCTAAAGAGTCCAGTATAGATAGAAAATGTTCCACGTTGTCTTCAGGAATGTGAAACAATTTCTCCTTTAGATCACGCCGTAACTTCTCCTTTAATATCTTTAAAACGTCACACTCAGGAATTGGTATGGATAAATATTTCAATTTTGTCCAGATACTTTTCTAAATATTTCCGCAATGTACCGCCTTTTCTATTAAATGGCTCAGGACTATAAACTTCTTTTCTTAATCGTTCTTGTACCCCACGCGACCAATACTTCATTAGAAAAGCTTGTTCAAATTCATCGAAGGAGCTGCATTGTTCAGCTTTCTGTGTCGCGAACAACGCTGGCTCACCTTGAATATGGGTAATTGTAAAGACAATTTTCTCCCTTTCGTTCCAACTTTTTGGCATTATTCCGCGGATCCCTTTCATAAACACAATTGAATGGGGTCCATTCTTATCATTGGTAAACTTCTGAAACTGTGAATTCTTCACTAAAGCATCCTGAGTCACCAATGATTTTGTATGGTCTTGATAAACGGATGTTACTCCACGTGTTGGATTGAAATTATTGCCCATCTGCCCCCTACTTTCAGTTAAAGGCGTTTCATAATGATCAGGGTGTGTTTCTGTGATACTAACACACTCCGGTGAACTGTTATGAGACGTTTGCATACGTGTTTCATTAAGCACTTTCTGCACGTTTTGTAATTCAGTCTGGAGTTCATGAATCTTTGTGTTGTTTTCATTTATCAGTTGTGTTCCTGCTCGTTGTAACATCACAGGTAGTTCCTTCTGTATAACAGTACTAATTTGTTTGTCTTTGTCATTTAGCCATGAGTTGAATATGGTCACAACGCGTTCTTCTTGTTCTTTGCATTTTTGTTCTATTACGTTTTGATTATCAACCGTAAGGTTTTCTATACGTGTACTTATGTTGCGTATTTCTGCTTCCAAAGAAGTGTGTGTTTGTTGTAATTTGTCCACATCCTGGGTTACTTGCTTTACATTCTGTGGTAAGTCATGGTATGTTTGTTGCATACTTGAAATGTTGTTCTCTATAGCAGATAACTGGGCATCTATTTGCTGTCGCAGCTGGTGATCGTGTTCTTTTAACAGGTTTTCAAGCTTTTAATCTATCTCTTTTGAGAACTGTGAAAAGCTTAACTGCGTACGCTCGTCTAATTGACTGATGCGTTCATCCAAGGTCCTAATCCGTTCATCTACTCTGCTAATACGTTTATCTAAATTATTATTAATCTCAGTTGCAAGCTGTTTAGCAGTTTCTTGTTCACGCTGTATCCCTGATTGTTCCTGTATTTTAAATATTTGTTCCATTTTCATCATTAAGAGAGAAAATGAATCCATTACTGTTTGTGTTGGCTCTACCGGTGGTAAATCGACTGTAACTGGTGTTTCTTGTGGTTCTGCTTCAGTATGCACTTGAACTACCGTCTGTATTCTGCCTGAGTGTTCTACAGCACATGGATCACTGACATTAATATGAGTGTCCTGTTCTATATCCTGTGTCTGATCTGAAAAAATATTATCAATTTCTACGTCACTAGTTATTCCTTCCTCCTCTGAATGTTCTACAGTTACTTCCTGCTGTGTAGCTTTTCTTACACGGCCGGCCGCGGTGGTCTCGCGGTTCTAGGCGCTCAGTCCGGAACAGCGCGACTGATACGGTCGCAGGTTCGAATCCTGCCTCGGGCATGAATGTGTGTGATGTCCTTAGGTTAGTTAGGTTTAAGTAGTTCTAAGTTCTAGGGGACTGATGACCACAGATGTTAAGTCCCATAGTGCCCAGAGCCATTTGAACCATTTTTTTTTTCCTTACACGTCGCACTGTTTTCACCATGTTTGCAAATGTTTGGGTGCAAGTCTAAACGGGAAAACGTCACACAAAACATAAAATAATTACTATACTGCACCAGATTGAAATCAGTACTATAAATATTCACTTTCGTTTGATTAAAATTCAGTTCCAATCTCGTTCAGTTAACCTCTACTGAAAACACTTGATGCTGTATTTTACTGATATTTCTCGCAGTTATTTAAATATAATTGACTCTTATACCTTCCTAAGAGGTCACTCACAAAATGTTGTTTTTTTTTTTTTTTTTTTTTTTTTTTTTTAACAGAAAGACACAGCTCCAGGTTGAAGAAGATGTTGTGCCTACCTTAGGCAGTGCTTCGTTCTGCTGCCGCTGGGATGGAATGGTACAGCAAAAACATCGTGCTTAGGGTCGTCGTAGATTTCCGCTCATTACAGCATGAAACAAATAGAAAAAACACATATAAGCTAGTCCTGTCACGATCGCCACTGAATTGCCCTCTCTGTTTATTGATTGGATTGCCACTGAATTGCTATTTATTTATTTAATGGGATAATAATAATTATTAAAAGGTGGCAATTTTATTTAAGCACTGTTTTTACTCTTTCGATTGTCACAAGTCAGCGATAGTGCAATGCTGCTCGCTTTGGAGAATACACATTTTATAAGAATTATTTGGTCCAGGAAACACTTTTGCGATCACGGTTGCGGTTTAGACGGTATTCGCGTAATTGTACTGATTAAAAGTTATCGTTTCCGAAAGACGCAGGTTCGATTAAAGCTGTGTGCACTTTTGCGCGTATAATGAAAATATTCATAACACGTCGCGTAACAAAAAGAAACATGCGAATCACAACCGTGATCAAACGAAAAAAAAATATGATAACATAAATGTTCTTCGCTGTTATTCAGGACAGGCTCAGATTAGACCTTGCAATTTTTAGTTACAGGAAATCACAAGACGTTACACTGCGAGGTGCCGGGGCTAGCAGTATTTTTATCACTAAATTCTATTAGAATCCACATATGTCAATCATGCTCTAAGCCCCCCCTATTCTAACTCCGACTTTTGCTGTTGCACAAGGATAAGAAAAATACGCGAACTGACTCTAATCAACCCTGCCAGTGGAGTAGAAGAGAGTTTGGCACTTGCAATAATTTAATTTGATAAATAAGTTAAATAAACAAAGGTTTCATTAGCATAGTGAGGAATGATAGGGTTGCTCTATCGATTAACAGAATGAAAGTTCTGTCCAAAATAACAATAGGATTTATTAAGACTAATCACAAAATAATAAACAAAAACACAAACATTCACAATAAATCAAATTGGCTCAAATTTGATACTCATACAAACACTGTAAAGGTGAAGTTGTCCCTGAACTAGATTGTGAGGTTTAAGACGAAGTGGTATGTGGAGCCAAATTCCTTGCCACTCAAATCTGAAGGGAGACAGACAGCTAACCTAACAATAATTGCTGCTACTCAAGACAGAACACAGAAAAAAAAACGAACAGGCGCGCTCTGCTGAGCTCTGATTATCACCTAGGAAAATCCCTATCTGCCGGTGCTGCGGACATACATTACCAAAACTGTCTTCTTGGCTGCCAGAACACGATCTGGCGTACCGCAGGCGAGGGCTGGTTGCTTCGACGTCCTCGACCGAAAGGCGAGAGCCGACTACTCCTGAGCACCCGTACAGGCCGAACACACAACATTCCCGCCCCCACGACAGTGGCCGTGGTTACGTACCAATCAGCAACCCCAAAACCGGCGGAAATTCCACTCCATTGCCGGAGCACTACCATTCCACCAATGGAGATTCTTGGCGCCAATTTCTGTGCTGATTTTGCTACGTCACGGCGCTATGCCCTGAGCAAACCAATCACCGTTACTATTTTGCAGAAAGTGCGGGAATTTTCCCGCCACAACTGCCTGGGTACACAAGTCATTCCCACGCCTCGCTGGTAGCCCGCCAGAAAGTGTTTTCGCTAAGTTTCTCCGAAGTAACGGAACCTCTAGCCCAGCCGCTACTTCACACCCCAGCGGGCGTGTCTCTTGACAATGTCGGCGTCTGCAAAGCATTCACTCGACTGCCTCACACACGTCGGCTTAACCCGCCTGTCACCGGACCACCCGGGTGACGAGAGACGCTGCGTGGGAAGTCCGCGTGTGAAGAAATAGCGACTTCCCACCGCATGCACTTAGAGAGGAGAATCGTAAGATAGAAATATGAGAGGGGGCTCATGCCACCTCTCATTGCCCCTACGCCATTTTAGATTGTAATTGGTGAGCGGTTGGCTCACTTAGGAGCAAGGTAGTGAGTCAATCGCCCAAGAACAATCTTAAAAACTGACTCCACATGCCGCACTCTATAAAAAAATCACTGCAACTGAAAAATGCAGCTCATAGAGGGAGGATTATTTATGATGTAGCCAACTTCACCTTCTTAATATGGAACACTAACACTCACATCACACATCCATACCCAGGGAGCCCCTTCCCAAACACCGATTCACGCAGACATTCACGCTCTAAATATGGCCCGGGCATCTGAGCCAAATATGGAGCAGTTTATTCTTTACAATCAGAGTTGGAGTGCTCCGCAATTAAATGCCCAAGATGTTACAACAATTTTAATCATTAAACTAACCTGAACTCACTCACACATGATACTATATAAGTTAACAATCTCTTTGTGAGCTTTCAGAATCTAGTTACAACCTGCGATTCATTCTGTCTCCCTGCAGCAAGAATAACCTTTACAAAATGTTCCCTGAACTGATGGTCCATTCACAATGACAGTGGTGGTATCTGCTTCAGTTTATGGGGACTTCAGGCACACTGTTTGCATACACACAACAATAAACACAAAATACAAAAAAAGCATGATGTAGAGAACAATACAGTAATCTGTAATAAGAATTACAGTGTAAAACACAAACGCATACAAGGTATAACATACATTACAAAAACAACATAAGAGAAATAAATTTAAGAAAAAAAACAAGGTTCATGGGGCATCAAATTGTGCGTGCACATTGCACAAAGTTCACGACTGTGCTGAGAATGAGGCACTAAATCACATTGTTAGAAATATCCGTGGCACTTCACTAATTCCACAGTACTGACATCACATAAGGCTAAACGTTGGGTGTTGTTGCTACGTTGTGGCAACAGCAATAGGGAGTTCTGGAGTGTCTGCAGTACGCTGTTGAGATTGTAGTCAGACCCACGCATATGATCACGGCAGTACGGTAGGAAGACACAGTGATAGGCTCTCCTCACGTCGATTAATTGTCTCTGAGGTCTACTCGTTGGGATACATCACTAGTCTAGGTCTCTTCTCTCGCTGGACAGAACTTTACGTTTCCCAATATTGCAGTTCGACGAGGGATGATGGCACGTGGAGTGACTCCACAAGTGTGTGATGTCATCCATACAGGATCGAACTAGGAGCGACTATTGTTAAAACTGCTCTCTAATAGAGAGGAGAAGTAAGAAATGAGACCATACATTTGTTAGTGTGGCACGATACTGCTTTGTGTATGCAGATCGGCCAATGCTAGTGAGTTGTAAAAACCCAAACAGGTGAGTATAGAGCGTCCCTTTCTGTCCTGAGGCACATGAGGCGCAGGTTCTGACACGATATGTGATCTTCTTCCTGTACTCACGACAAGGTGGTCTGCCGCAGGGAATCCCTCCAAACGGCTGCCGCGTCCGGAGAGCTAGCAGGCTGTCGCGTGTGGGTCGCGTGTCAGTGTCAACGGCCAGCCCCACTTTCGCTTGTGGCCCGGCGAGGGCTGTCTGCCGCCTAATCCCTCAGGTACAAGGCCCCGTGCTGTCAGCTTGTAGGACCGGATGCTCTCCCGCCCTTCACATCAGGTAGCGCGCTGACGCTTTCTTCTTGCAGGTAGCCGATGACCTCCGGCTGGCCCCTGCATTGCCACGATCCCCGTAATCTGCACAATTCTTACAAAAATCTTATGCCTAACTTTTCCCCATGACCTTCTATGTTATAATAAATTTACATCACGATACATTGATGGTCTGTCATTTCAGACACTCTAATTTTAATTTTATAGTTATTTATCTGTAGCTATCATAACAAAAATCATGGAAATAATTTATCTTGATATTTGTGTAGAGACCGATCTGACTATTGTACATGGTGTGTGACGCTATATTGGATGAAGAACTAAATGTGCGGGCCCGCACTAATGTTACTATTAATTATATAGATCGACAGTAGACATGCTCAAGAATTAACTACCATTAGCCAACGATCTACATTCTATGTCCTTTAATTCAATTATGTTGTTATGCAGGTCTAAGTTTTACTGTGCTATAAGGAACATGCAACTATGCTACTTTCGCTCGCCCGTCGTCCCTCCATCTCGGGTCTGTGGTTTGGTGACCTGAAAAATAGCATCTCAACAGGCGCGCCCCAAACACAACACTTGTGGTAGAAAACCCCCACAATATTAATCTAGTTATTGTAAAAATCCTAAAGTTTAATTTATCCTAGAATATGGTACTCTATTATTATTATTATTACCCCTTTTTTTTTATACAATACTCTTACATAATTCCTGTTACGTTGAAATGTCTCGCTGCTCGCCGCTATTGACGACAGTGATGTGCGCGCCGTACGACATGGCCTCCGAGTTCTCATTACGCCTCACTGAAACTCCAGAGACTGGGTTAGCCATGGCTATACAAGACAATAAATTTATAGTTGCAACTTCCTTCTCTATGTGATGCGGTTTTCGCGATCAAAGCACACCTTTCCAGAAGCAATGTAATATGACCAAGCCAGGGGTGGTTCCTGTTGAGGATTCAGTCGCCCAGCACACGCCAGCTACACAGTATGTCACGAATATCCAAGTATAAGTCCCTGGTTATTCATCTGTGACAGTCACGAGCAGCACGCTAAATCCCCAACCAGCACATTGGCATGGTAGGCTTTATGCTCGCATTTCTCTCGTCTAGGGCACCATTGGAGTCAAACGCTCACAGGATCACCCCGACTTGCAAGACAACGATGCTGGCGCAGCTCTGCAAAAAAAACTATACTGCCCATATTCATCCTCGAAATCACGCAATATACCACAATCCTGCCGTGCATTGACGCGTGCCTGCAAGCATTGGTATGAACGATTCACGAACTGGTTGTGGCCGCTATGGAGCGTATCACGACTTCTCAGAACGCTTCTAAGAGCACGTTCTTGTATGCGCCCGTTTGTGCGACATCTCGTCACTCATCTTTATCCCTTAACATGGACACCAGATAGGAAAGGACAAAAACATTGCTCATGGAAAGGTAGTGCCTCTTATCGCAACGACAGAGGAGATCCCGAACATAGACAAAAAAAAGAGGATAGCAGCAGTAAATTCTTATGCAAGACAACGCAGCGTGTTAATACTTTAGCAATCTTAATCTATTAATGCAACGGTTATTGTTCCCCGAAGAAAGGTTCATATCTTTGCCTATTCTACTATGTACACCACTTACACTACTACTATTCCACGAACTCCTTTATGTGAGAGATGTGGTGAAGTCCTATGGACTTCTTTCCTTTCAGCGTCTCCAATTCATAAGCATTGTGGTGAGCTGCTCTCCTTATACGGTACGGGCCGTTGTAAACAGAATAGAATCTTTGGCATTTCATTTTTTGTTTGTTCGAAAGTCGGAAAGACTTAACGAGCACCTTTTGTCCAATTTGGAAGTGTCGTAGACGAGCTCCCCTGTCGGCACGTCTCTTCCTGACCTCTGCTGCAGCCCGTATCCTCTTGAGAGCCAAATCCACTATGGCTTGGTGCTGCGTTCGCGCCCTTGGTGGGAAGTTTACGACCTTGGTTATCAAGTCCTTAGGAATCCGGTTTTTCAGTACTGTAATGGGTGCCAATTTTGTTATCCCATGGGGTGCCTCATTGATCACCTCCTGGAAGTCTTTAAGGAAAACGTCCCATGTCGTGTGCTGTTTGTTACAGTACAACCGGCACAAGTTTCCGAGTTCTTTAATAACCCGTTCTGCAGCATTCGAGCTCGGATGGTGTGAAGATATAAAAATGGGATCAATTTTACATCGACGCAACGTCTCCTTCCATGTTTTTGACTTAAACTGTGGCCCGTTATCAGAAATAATTCTACTCACATGACCAACCTGTGGTAGGAAATCCCGGATTAGGGCTCGTGATACAGTTCGTCCTGTCGCCCTCTTCAGTGGCGTAAAGGTAACGTATTTGGACGTTAGTTCAACAAACACTAATACGTAAGTATATCCTCTTCTTGTTCTTGGCAAAGGTCCCATCAAATCTGTTGCTGCTAATTGTCTTAATTTGGTCGGTACGATTGGGTATAATGGTGCCTGCATGCTCACAGTGGTGTGCTTAGCCTTTTGGCAGTCTTTACACACCGACAGTACCCTCCGAATTCGACGCTCCATGTTTCGAAAGTAACACATGGTCCTTAGCTTGAGATTGCACTTGCGTGGTCCGAAGTGTCCATAGCTGAGGTGAGTATGCCATATAACCTTGTTTATTAGGTGTTCAGGGATGCATACCCCCCATTCAGTGTCATTGGCATAATTTCGGTGGAAAATTATGCCTTTCCGCAAGAGGTAGAACTGCCTGACGGTGGCGTGTCTTCTGTCTATCCATTTCTGTTTCAATAACACTAGGGCAGGGTCCTTGTCTTGCTCCGTCTTGATGTCCTGCATACTACAGGTAATGAAATTTTCAAAGGCTACTTTCTGCATATAGAAAAGGCAGTAGTGATTTTCCTCCAGATCTTCTTCCATGTTGTGCTCAAATCCGATCGGTGACCGTGATAAGGCGTCTGCAATAATGTTCTGACTGCCGGGGATATATTCTATCGAAAAGTTGTACTGCTGTAGATATGATGCCCACCTAATGAGCCGCCTGTGATTAAGCTTTGCAGTCATCAAGAACTCGAGTGCCTTGTGGTCTGTGTAGACCCTCGTCTTGCGACCAAACAGAAGGTATCTGAATTTTTCAAATGCCCATACAATAGCCAGCGCCTCTAACTCGGTTACTGAGTAATTCCTCTCACTCTTGGCTAGTACTCTGCTAGCAAACGCAATTGTCTTCCACACCCTGTTTCCTTCATGTACATAGTCTTGGAACACCATGACACCCAGACCGGAGTATGAACTGTCCGTTACTATGCAAAGCTCTTCTGCTAAATTAGGGTGTGATAGGATGGGTGCTTGTAATAATGCGAATTTTAATGCTTTCCATTCGGATTCGGCCGCTTCATCCCATTCCCAAGGAATCTTCTTTCCTGTAAGTTGATGCAACCGAGGACTGCTCTGAGTTTTGACATGTGTAAAGCGGTTGTAAAAATTTATGATCCCCAAGAACCCCCTTAACTGCTTCTTTGTCGTAGGAATGGGAAACTTTTCAATCGCTTCGATCTTTTCGGGATTTGGCGCAATGCCCTCACCCGTGATGATATGTCCTAGAAATTTCACAGAGGACGTCCCAAAATTCGATTTTTCGATATTGATAGTCACTCCGTATTCCTTGAATGTCGCAAGGAGTTCACCGAGGACCGCATTGTGCTCTCCCCAAGATTTCTCCGCGATCAGCAAATCGTCCACATAGCTGGTGACATGACGTTTCAAATTATCGCTTAGTATGCCGTCCAGCCCCCGAATGAATGCGGCAGATGAAACGTTCAAACCAAATGGTAGACGACGAAACCGGTAACATCTTCCAAATGCTAAAAAGGCTGTGTACTGTCTGCAATTTGGATGGAGCTCGATCTGCCAGAAACTCGATTTTAGATCAACTGATGAGAAGATTGATATTCCATGGAAGTTTTGTAAGAGTTCCTCTAATCGTTCCGGTCTGTCTGTTTCGGGTTCTATTATGGTATTAATTTGTCGCGAGTCCAAGACTAAACGAATACTACCATCTGCCTTCTCGACTACTCTTAACGGGTTATTATAGGCTGAAGCCGTAGGTTCTATTATTCCTTCACTCAGCATTCGCGTAATTTCAGCTGCTACTTTCTGTCGATATGCCAAGGGGATTGGATAGGGTGGCACACGAAACTGGTTGTGCGGACGTACACGAAATTCATATTGGAAGTTCTTTATTGATCCTGTCTTGGGAAGGAAGACCTCCGCATGTTCTACTAGTAATTTATGAAGTTCTCTGCGGTGGTCGCTCCTTATATTCTTTATTGCTTCCACTTTTTCTCCTATTTTCTCCTTTATTTCTTCCATTATTCCGACTTCATTCGCATCCGTGTCCTCTCCCTTACCCGCAACGTCGACCTGTTCTTCCTTTCTGTCTTTCAGACACGCATAGTTTATCCGTACACAGTCAGATGGTAGTTGAGCTGGGATCAGCTGGTCGTCGAACTTAATGTGGACGGGATTCCCTTTCCTCAAAACCACTTCACCTCGTCCTAGATCAACTATC
Source organism: Schistocerca nitens (assembly GCF_023898315.1). Lineage (NCBI taxonomy): Eukaryota > Metazoa > Arthropoda > Insecta > Orthoptera > Acrididae > Schistocerca > Schistocerca nitens. Next base: position 328,103,353 of record NC_064618.1, on the reverse strand, counting down.
GCTTCATGTTCATTTAGGAAGTCCGTTCCTATTATCATGTCGATCGCCAGATTTGGCACAATCCAGAAGTTAGACTCTATTTTGTGTCCTTGGCAGGAGAATTCCAGTCTTGTTTGTTGGGTGACCTCCGTACATTTACCCGCTAATGCCCCTTTTATTTTGGTTTTCTTAACCGATAGGACAGGCCAGTCCATCTCCTGAGAGCACCTCTTGTAGGCTGCCTCAGATATTGCTGTTATGTAGCTTCCACTATCTATTATCGCATTCATACTCTTTTCAGCTATTGCTACTGTGATAAGAGGCTGCCGATCTTGTCGAGGAGTTGCTTTATGTTCCTCGAGCAGGATTTCTGATAAATCTTCGTAATGTATCATCCGTAGTTGGCCAGGTCCGAGATTACGTGCGAAATTCCGGCGGCCTGTGTTCGCACTAGTCTGGCGTCAATCCTCTGACGTGCATTAGGATTTGCGGGTCTAGTTTCAATCTCCTGGTTCCACTGATGTCCTTGGTTTCGCTCTCTCCAATTACGGTCGCTTTGCCGTTCGTTATTCCTCCTATCCCAGATTCCTTGTCTAGATTGACCCTGCTCCCTGACGTTCTGGTTTCCGTGTCTTTGGTTTCCATAACCTTGAATAGCGTAACCTTGACTTCCGTAACCCTGGTTTCCTAACTGACCAGTGCGATTATGCGATCTGTTGTCGTCTTCTGTTCCTGGCCGGTGGTATTTGTTACTTTGCCCCTTCTTCCTGTCCTTTGCGTCTTGTTTATCAAAGACTACTTCGAGTTCGCGCAATAGACTCTTGAATGCTTCTATGTCAGATCCACACTTCCCGACAAGTGTCTGTTGGTACCTAACTGGCAATTTGGAAAAGCAAAATTTAATGATTTCTCCGTTGCTATATGGACTATCTAAAAATTGATTCTTCTTGAGTAAATCATCAAGAAATTTGGTTGCGCTCCTATGCCCGGACACTTCCAGTTCAGGACAAAATATTATTTGCTCTTTAATCCTGTCTTGCGTTTCCTTTGACCAGTAGGTCCGCAGGAATGCACCAACAAATTCCTGATAAGTCCGACACGTCACTGCCACACCCCGCATCTTTTCCGCGGCTTGGCCTTCGATGTGTCCACACATGAATTCTAATTTTGCCTGGGTTGGCCATGATGCCGGTAATGAATTTGTAAACTGCATCACCCAGCTCTTCGGATGCATCGACCCTCCATTTTCTTTGAACTTCTGGAATTTTAGTATCGACAGGAAGTGATTGTGATCAAAATCCTGTCTGATCCTCGCACTGGTGTTGTCACTCGTTTCCGATACTTGCACGTCTGCTGAGTGTCCTGTTCTATCTTGCTGATAACTGTGATGTGCAACCTCTGTATCACAGTGGAAGTGGCACTCAGAATTCACTCTCCTAAGAGGGCTATAATTATTGGAGCTATTACTCGCTGTTTCTGCGTGTGCATTGTTAGTTCCGCACTCGGTCAATGGGCTAGGGCACGGCGGGCTTTTCCTCGGAGACACAATTCTTTGTACTCCATCATTGGTACCCGAACGCGCAGTGCTCGTGTGCCCGTTTTGCTCTAGTTTTGCTATCCGACTCTCTACTTCTTCCATTCGTTTCGTGGTGTTCGCAACCGCGATATTACCTTGAGTTTTTAAGAATGCTAGGGATTTTGAGTGGGATTGTGTTGTACGTCGCAAGCGCCCTGCGAGTTTAGAAGTTGCTTCCGCGACTTTCATTGCCCCTATTGCTGCCGTTTTGGCTAGGCCTGCTACTTTTTGTGCTACCATTGACATTTGTTTTGCTTCTCCACATTCTTTCTTTATTGTTAATAATTCCCCACGAATTTCCCCTATATGCGAAATTATTGCCTCCGTGTCCTTCTTACGCTGTTCGTCAGCTTCTTCTTTCTCCTTCTTACGCTGTTCGTCAGCTTCTTCTTTCTCCTTCTTGCGTTGTTTCTCATCTTCTTCCTTCTCCTTCTTACGTTGTTCGTCAGCTTCTTCTTTCTCCTTCTTGCGTTGTTTCTCATCTTCTTCCTTCTCCTTCTTACGTTGTTCGTCAGCTTCTTCTTTCATTGATCGTAGGAAGCTTAGTATTGGGTTAATGTCATCATTTTGATTCTCGTCACACATGGGTGATGTAACTCTGGACACCTGGGCGCTAGAGCTCTGACGTGACAGAGCTGGCCTCTGTCTGCTCTCGATCGTTTGACTATAAGCTTCTGCTACTGTCTCGACCCGTGTGCCTGTCTCTGTTTCATCCTCTACCTCACTATCATAACCACGGCCGCGACGCTGCTCTAAGATCGCGTCCAAATCACCTTCCTCATCAATGAACCTGCCGTCCTGTCCTGCTAAAAATGTGCCCAACTCATCTCTGAACCTATCCCCGTCATTAAACTGCCCCTTATCCATTATTCTATCCTCTTTTGTTTTAGCTTCGATCGATAATAGTCGTGCCTTACTTCTCGTTATCATTCATGAAAAACAAATTTATCTAGAATGCACAATTAAATTAATCTACTCCATATATTTTTACACATAGACATAAAATTTCAACAACGCTGTTCCAACGCTGTAATCACAAACACAATTTGATGTGGTACAGAAACCGCACACAAATCCGACAAAGTGCGATGTGGTACGGACACCACATCAACGAAACACAAAAAAACAATGAACAAAAAAAATATATACACTGAAAACAAAAACTGTAATCATGCGCCGCTACTTAAAACTAAACGCGGAACTACCAGAAAAAAAACTTGGGTATTAATCAATTAAAAAAATTAGAGAAAAAAAATTTGAATGTTCGTACTAAGAATACTGTTTGTTAATCAGTGATTCTCAGGAAAGATCCGAGGCTAAGGGTCGCCATATTATTCGAGGTGCCGGGGCTAGCAGTGTTTTTATCACTAAATTCTATTAGAATCCACATATGTCAATCATGCTCTAAGCCCCCCCTATTCTAACTCCGACTTTTGCTGTTGCACAAGGATAAGAAAAATACGCGAACTGACTCTAATCAACCCTGCCAGTGGAGTAGAAGAGACTTTGGCACCTGCAATAATTTAATTTGATAAATAAGTTAAATAAACAAAGGTTTCATTAGCATAGTGAGGAATGATAGGGTTGCTCTATCGATTAACAGAATGAAAGTTCTGTCCAAAATAACAATAGGATTTATTAAGACTAATCACAAAATAATAAACAAAAACACAAACATTCACAATAAATCAAATTGGCTCAAATTTGATACTCATACAAACACTGTAAAGGTGAAGTTGTCCCTGAACTAGATTGTGAGGTTTAAGACGAAGTGGTATGTGGAGCCAAATTCCTTGCCACTAAATCTGAAGGGAGACAGACAGCTAACCTAACAATAATTGCTGCTACTCAAGACAGAACACAGAAAAAAAAAACGAACAGGCGCGCTCTGCTGAGCTCTGATTATCACCTAGGAAAATCCCTATCTGCCGGTGCTGCAGACATACATTACCAAAACTGTCTTCTTGGCTGCCAGAACACGATCTGGCGTACCGCAGGCGAGGGCTGGTTGCTTCGACGTCCTCGACCGAAAGGCGAGAGCCGACTACTCCTGAGCACCCGTACAGGCCGAACACACAACATTCCCGCCCCCACGACAGTGGCCGTGGTTACGTACCAATCAGCAACCCCAAAACCGGCGGAAATTCCACTCCATTGCCGGAGCACTACCATTCCACCAATGGAGATTCTTGGCGCCAATTTCTGTGCTGATTTTGCTACGTCACGGCGCTATGCCCTGAGCAAACCAATCACCGTTACTATTTTGCAGAAAGTGCGGGAATTTTCCCGCCACAACTGCCTGGGTACACAAGTCATTCCCACGCCTCACTGGTAGCCCGCCAGAAAGTGTTTTCGCTAAGTTTCTCCGAAGTAACGGAACCTCTAGCCCAGCCGCTACTTCACACCCCAGCGGGCGTGTCTCTTGACAATGTCGGCGTCTGCAAAGCATTCACTCGACTGCCTCACACACGTCGGCTTAACCCGCCTGTCACCGGACCACCCGGGTGACGAGAGACGCTGCGTGGGAAGTCCGCGTGTGAAGAAATAGCGACTTCCCACCGCATGCACTTAGAGAGGAGAATCGTAAGATAGAAATATGAGAGGGGGCTCATGCCACCTCTCAACACTTTAGAGATATTTGTTTTGAATAACTTGTATTTACCTTCTCTCTCTCTCCTTTTTACAGCCTTTATACCTTCACATCGATTAAGGAACTTTTCCTTCTCTACCGACCAGTGCGAGAACAAAATACAGACTCCACAAAATGTCTTACATCGAATTATTACACGCTTAACCCTTAACAATCATATATAGTTTCGTAGTACAAACAATGCTAATTTATTCCGTGCACTAGAAAGTCTTTGATACACTGAGCACAAAAATGAAAATAATAAAATTATAATTACATTTTTAATATCATGAATACTTCTTTAAATCATTAATAAAGGTTTGACATCGTCGTAATATTAATTTTCATCGTTGTAGCACTACACAGTTCCTGGAAATTTCTCTCGTATAATATACCGCCTTAAAAAAAAAAGTGAAGAACTCAAAGCGGAGGAGGGAGCGAAATAAAACTTCACAGCTTCAGTTTGTATGTGATGTTACATCAGTGTGAGAGGTGGCTGGCTCATGCTATGCGCTGGATTAAACCTTCGTTGCAGCTCTGTGTTTAGTCTCCCACAGTTATCGTGATTATGCTGTTATCCTCTCTTTCCGCGGGTGGCAGCAGCGGTGTGTATCGATATTCGCACCTTAGACTGTATTTGACCTGGCGTTTATAGTTTCCGGCTGGACGGTGTGCGACCAGTCGGTCGGTTGGCGTGGAGCAGTGAGGAATTCTCCGCGGAACGCAGGTTGGCCGGGACCGCTGACCGTCTCCACTCGGTGTCGGAGTGTGTGGGGCTGTTCCCATTGCTACGAGGTCCGTGGCTCACCGAACCTGAACACGAAAGTTGAGTTTTGGTTAAATCTACCAGCAAGTCAAGACTGTTCACATTGTGTCGTTTGGAGTTCGTTATCAGCTGTTGGGATAATCCCGCGAGTAACAACGTGGTTTCCAAGTTGGAAAATTCCAGCCACCCTCCGATGGAGTTTCACTGTATTTGTTTATTTGAACTGAAGGGCAGCAGCGGAATCTTCTCCCTTGTGGCCGTTAACGTTCCGGTTACCTGCTCTGGCCGTTGAAGTAAATTTCAGGCAGTGTAGTTTCCTCAGCGTGTTTTTGCTGTCCAGCACGGTGTGCAGTTTGACAGCTCCATGTATGATTGGTTGTGGGCGCCAAGATCTTCTACGTTGTTCTGTTGAACTCCCTGTTGGGCTATGGTCGGGTGAAGTGGAAGTTATCTTGTCGGTGGGTCCGTTGACTGTCGGTCGGTTGGGTTGTCGTCGGATCGTGAATGGTTGGCCCGACTACCTGTCTCACCAAAACAAGCGTTATTGTTTGAATTCCAGGCCGACCTGCGAACATCTGAGCGCTCATGGGTGTACTGCTTATTTTTTTATTTGTTCTTGTTGTTTGTACTTGTATGGCTTCTAGCCGATTTTTTAAAATTAAGGTTGTTTTGCCCTTAAGGCGTAAGATTCTTTGGGCCTTCAGCCTAATTTAAAGAACTGTTTCACGTAAGACCTTTGGTATTTTAAAGGTTTTAATGTTGTTGAATTTTAAGTGTTGGGCCTTCAGTCAATTTTGAGTTTGAGTTGTTTTGCGCTTAAGGCCTTCAGCCTAGTTTAAAGAACTTTTTCACGTCGGTCCTTTGACATTTTAAAAATTTTAATGTTTTTGAATTTTAAGTGTTAGGCCTTCACCCGATTTGAATTTAACTTGTTTGCTCTTGAAGTGTCTGATTCTCTGGGCCTTCGGCCTAACTAAGGAACTGATTTAATATAAGGCTTTGTCTTTTAAATTTCTGTTTTGGTTGAGTTTTGACTAATTAAGAACTGTTTTACGTAAGACCTTTGTTTTTCTTTTTTTAAAAAGAATTTAATGCTGTTTAGCCGTAAGTGTTGGGCTTTGAGCCAATTTTAAATTCAAATTGTTTGCTCTGAAAATCTCAGATTCTTTGCGCCTTCAGCCTAAATAAAGAACTGTTGTAAGATAAGTCTTGCATTTTAAATTTCTGATTATGCTTGAGCTTTAAATTATTGCCCTCCACCCGTTTTTAAATTAAAGGGGCTTTCAGCCGGTAATTAAGTCCCAATGATTAAAGCTGTGTGTTTAAAAAAAATTTTTTTTGGCCTCTTTTAATGTTTGATCAAATAATAAAGTTGTATGTTCGAGTGTAACTGACAGCCCCTTATTTCGGCCCCTTTCCACAATTTAAACTATCTGTCCCGTCCTGCGGGTTAAGCTGGGCGTTTCACAGTGATTACAAAATCTAGTCAAATTTGCAAAGAACTAGGTAGTATGAGTCCATTAACCAGTTAGACGTTGCATCCCCTCCAGCCTCAAAGCCTGCATCGATTCGGTTGGGAAATTTGTCATAAACCCTGAGGCGAGCTGGTTCGCAGCTATTGTAAATAGTCCTTGATATCCTGAATACTGGCACTGAGACAAAGCTCACGTCCGAGTAGGTACCACACGTATTCTATCTGCGACAGATCTGGGAATACATCTGCCCAAGGGATCACCTCAATATCACGCAGGCACTTCATCGTGACCAATCCTACGCATGAACCAAAAGAAGGAAGGAAGGAAGGAAGGAAGATAACGTCCCATCACCTCCTGCCCAGCGTACTGAGGACCAATACACAGAATTCAAGTACTTTGCGTAATTGATTTACTAATTTAATAGTTACACTGAAAGTTTGTGTAGTTGTAGACTGATAAAACGTAAGATGTAATAAACTGGAAAGGAAACATACAAAAAACGCAAGTGAACTGTTTATTATTTCAAAAGCAATTGTCAGAACTGTTAATACATTTAGCCTACTGTGAGTCAAGGCGGCTAATGCCTTCATGGAAAAACATTTGCGATTACTCACGGAACAATAATTGTGCCCCGAAGTGCACCTCTTCATCCGATGTAAATCGACGGCCACGAATGCCTATCTTCAGAGGTCTAAAAATATGGAAAACGCTTAGGGATAGATCGCGACTGTATAGAGGATGTGTAAAGGCCTTCCAGCGAAACTTCTGGCGCATGGTCGAAACAACCTTGGCAATATCTCTGCCCTCACGTACCCACTCAGTCCAAAATGAGGTCACTGTCATGTATGAATGCCCCCTAAGTCTGGATCTGCACGGCCACGGCTTCACAAGCTAGCCAAATGGAGACCAACAGTCAGGTTCCTTCTAACGACACTGAAGAGCCAAAGAAACTGGAACGCCTGCCTAATATTGTGTAGGGTTCCCGCGAGCACGCAGAAGTGCCGCAACACGACGTGGCATGGACTCGACTAACATCAGAAGTAGTGCTGGAGGGAATTGACACCATGAATGCTGCAGGGCCGTCCATAAATCCGTAAGAGTATGAGGGGGTGGAGATCTCTTCTGAACAGCACGTTGCAAGGCATCCCAGATATGCTCTATAATGTTCGTGTCTGCGGAGTTTGGTGGCCAGCGGATGAGTTTAATCTCAGAAGAGTTTTCCTGGAGCCACTCTATAGCAATTCTGGACGTGAGGTGTGTCGCATTGTCCTGCTGTAATTCCCAAGTCCATCGGAATGCACCATGGACATGAATGGTTCCAGGTGATCAGACGGGATGCTTACGTACGTGTCATCCGTCAGAGTCGTATCTAGAAGTATCAGGTGTCCCGTATCACTCCAACTGCAAACGACCCACACCATTACAGAACCTCCACCAGCTTGAACAGTCCCCTGCTGACATGCAGGGTCCATGGATTCATGAGGTTGTCTCCATACCCGTACACGTCCATCCGCTCGATGCAATTTGAAACGAGACTTGTCCGACCAGGCAACATGTTTCCAGTCATCAGCAAGCCAATCCTGGTGTTGACAGGCCCAGGCGAGGCGTAAAGTTTTGCGTCGTGCAGTCATCAAGGGTACAGGAGTGAGCCTTCGGCTCCGAATGCCCATATCGATGATGTTTCATTGAATGGTTCGCACGCTGACCCCCTGTTGATCGTTCAGCATAGAAAACTGCAGCAATTTGCGGAATGGTTGCACTTCTGCCACATTGAACGATTCTCTTCAGTCGTCGTTGTTCCCGTTCTTGCGGATCTTTTTCCGGCCGCATCGATGTCGGAGATTTGATGTTTTACCGGATTCCGGATATTCACGATACACTCGTGAAACTGTCGTATGGGAAAATCCCCATATTATCGCTACCTCGGAGATGCAGTGTCCCATCGCTCGTTCTCCGACTATAACACCACGTTCAGACTTACTTAAATCTTGATAATCTGCCATTGTAGCAGTAGTATCCGATCTAACAACTGCGCCAGACACTTGTTGTCTTATGTAGGCAATGCCGACCGCTGCTCCGTATTCTGCCTGTTTACATGTCTCTGTATTTGAATACGCATGCCTATACCAATTTCTTTAGCGCTTCAGTGTATATTTGGTACTGATAACACTGTCTTCCTATGCATCACTCAATATCTGACGCTGTTCACTCGCGTATATACCCTACCATGGCCGGTAACAACGGTAAACCGGAACAGTGCCAGTGCACTCTGGTGGTCGTTCCATCTGTCACGGAGAATGGCGGTTCAAATTATTTACATACTCGTCGATGGTACGCACATGTAGAAATTACATTCACGTCCTACCATGTCTTTTGGGTGAAACATTTTTGTCAGGAAATGTATTTCTGTAGGAGAGTTACTAACAGTATCAATATTTTGCAGGAATGACTTATGAAACCGACAGTTCGGTAATATTGATTTCTGTCAGCACGTGCCATTTTTTGAATTGGACTTGTTTGTTACATAAGTAAAGACAATCTTCTCTGGTAGTTAAGTCTGCTGCTTGAGTAAATATGCACATATTTATGTCGGCTTCTTTACGCAACAGCTGAGCAGCAACGAGAAGAGGTTAGCTAAAAATACGGTAACATCAATATTCATATGCTTGCATCGGGCTGCGACGTGCGTCAACATCCCAGTAATGACCAAGTCATTAATTAAATTCATTATTGTTGCTTTTTTCATAACATACGAACTGTATTATAAATTTCTGCATTTTTAATACACTTTAGATAATAGCACTGTAGTGAATTGAAAAATTCTCCTCTATGACATGAAATGACTTACAGATATGTAATGAGATAGCCCCACATTTGGCGGCAAAATGTTGCGAATCGAGACTTCTTTATACCACACAGCATGCAAATCGGCTCACATTGGGCATCAAAAATGTTATGAATTGGGAATTATTTGATCTGTTGCATAAACTGACATGCAGATTACTAATTATATTGCCCCGGGTTGGGAGCCAATAATTAAGTGACATAAATGATTAAGTGAAATCAAAAAAGAAAAGTTTATGAGGTTACGGGATTGATGAGCGAATGGAACAGATTGTTTAGGTGAATAAAACATGAAATGACTGCATTTATTTCAGTAAGTTTTACACACAAAACGAAACAAACAAAAAAATACAAATCTCAGGGCCAATTTGATTGGGCGTGGACACTAGTCAGTTATTAAGAAGAACTGGGAGGGGGCGGGGGGTAAATCATATCACCATTCTTGGGTGTCATTCCTCCTGTGGTGATGTAGGCAGCAGCGCTGGTTCAGTGCGGTGCGTCGCCTCGGAGCTGTGCGGAGCAAGCAGTCCGCTCTCCTCGGTAGCTCGCGACTCTTCAGCGAGGGCCCGAACCGGTCTCCACGTTGACAGGTCGCCGTGTATTGCTGTAGCAGAAGCAGCGTTACTACGGTGTCGGAAGGCGGATGTTGGAGATGGATGAAGGAGCCCTCATGTCCTCTTGCTTCCGCGCTGTCTCACCGACTTTCCTCTTCACTCCTCATCCATCTCCCAGCTCAACGACTCTTCGAAATTTTCTTCCTTTCTATATTCTCATCAGCGGATTAAATCTGCAGTGCCTCCCAGTGACTGATTGCCGTTTCATGACCACACCTCCCACTCCAGTGTTGAAATTGTCAGTCTTGAGTGGGCTGGTGTGTGACTCGGGAATTGGCGTCTTTCTCACGATTTCACTGTCAAGGCTCTTCTCAGCGTTGGTAGCACATTTTTTCAATGTTCTCCTGCATTCCTAAGTTGCTGTGAACACTTCTTTGTAACGGTTCTCTCTGTGTGAGGCTTGGACAATCTCATGTTTGTGTTTCGTCTAAGAATCTGTTGGCATTCGTGGTTTATAAGCAATGTCCTTCCAGGCCATAAAACATCTTTTTAAACAGGGCTACTTGTTACGCACTTCTTTAGTCTCATACGCCACCATGTGCGAATTCTTGGCGCTTAGTGTCTACGCTGCCTCCCAGAGCCTGTGGGGTGCTTGAATTCTCGACACGTTATCGCTTTTTAAGGCAGATAAAACTGCTCTCGTCCATAAGAATTTACACGCCTTCACATGTGCAGCAGATAAAGATATCAAGAAAATTTTCAAGGTTCTTCGAGATCGGGATATTTGGAAGCCATCGTAAAAATAACACCAGTTTGCTGTGCGTAATCGATTTGGAATCTGCGGCTTGGTTCTGGAATCCAAAAACCATGTTTTTAGGGTTTTTCTTGATAACGAATGAAGATTTTTGGAAACGGAAAGATAGAACTTCTAGATAAATGCCTTGAGAAGACAACCTTAAAATCTGAATAGTTTATTGCTGTTATTTATTATTTGGAATTCGCCTCACACTGGAATTTACGTGCGTATTTTACGTGTACATGATAGGTAACTACACTAAAGATCGGAAGAAACTGGTACACCTGCCTAATATCGTGTAGGTCCCCCGAGAGCACGCAGAAGTGCCGCAACACGACGTGGCATGGACTCGACTAATGTCTCAAGCAGTGCTGGAGGGAACTGACACCACGAACCCAGCACGGCTGTCCATAAATCCGTAATAGTGTGAGGGGCGGGGGGGGATCTCTTCTGAACAGCACGTTGCAAGGCATCCCAGATATGCTCAATAATGTTCTTGTCTGTGGAGTTTGGTGGCCAGCGGAAGTGTTCGAACTCAGAAGAGTGTAGAAATAATTCAAAAGTCAAGATTGCTTAAATACTGTTTACTGGGTAACCGGTTTCAACACACTAAAGGTGCCACCATCGGATGTGTGAGGTCGACCGCTTTTAGTCGAGCAGCGGTCATGTACCAAATAGTTTTATCTTGTGACTTCGGTTTTACATATCTTATGGTAAAGAATGACCATGAGAGCAGTTGTTTTTTATGTTTTGTGACAATGATTCTATATCAGCTGGTTTGTCTCATGTACCGTTATATCCAAATGGTTTATTAATGTTAATCTACATTCAGATGCGATGATGGCACCTTTAGTGTGTTGAAACCGGTTATCCAGTAAACAGTATTTAAGCGATCTTGGCTTTTGAATTATTTCTACAACAGAGAGATCGCCCCATTAAGCACTGTGTGTTCACTGCAAAAAAGTCAGAAGAGTGTTCCTGGAGCCACTCTGCAGCAATTCTGGACGTGTGGGGTGTCGCATTGTGCTGCTGGAATTGCCCAAGTCCGTCGAAATGCACAGTGGACATGATCAGACGTGATCAGACAAGATGCTTACGTACATGGCACCTCTCAAAGTCGTATCTAGACGTATCGAGGGTCCCGTATCACTCCAACTGCAAACGCCCCACATCATTACAGAGCTCCACCAGCTTAAACAGTCCCCTGCTGACGTAGGGTCCACGGATTCATGAGGTTGTCTCCATACCCGTACACGTCATCAGCTCGATACAATTTGAAACGAGACTTGTCCGACCAGGCAATATGCTTCCAGTCATGAATAGTCCAATGTCGGTGTTGACGGGCCAGGCGAGGCGTAAAGCTTTGTGTCGTGCAGACATCAAGGGTACACGAGCGGGCCTTCGTCTCCGAAAGCACATATCAATGATGTTTCGTTGAATGGTTCGCACGCTGACACTTGTTGATGGCCCAACATTGAAATCTGTTGCAGTTTGCGGAAGGGTTGCACCTCTGTCACCTTTAACGATTGTCTTCTGTCGTCGTTGGTCCCGTTCTTGCAGGATCGTTTTCCGACCAAGCGATCTCGGAGATTGACGTTTTACCGGATTCCTGACATTCACTATACACTCGTGAAATGATCGTACGGGATAATCTCCACTTCATCGCTACTTCGGAGGTACAGTGCCCCATCGCTCGTGCGCCGACTATAACACCACGTTCAGATTAACTGAAATCTTGATAACCTACCATTGTAGCAACAGTAACCGATCAAACAGCTGCGCAACATACTTGTCTTAAGCGTTGCCGACCGCGACGCCGTATTCTGCCTGAGTACGTATCTCTGTATTTGAATACGCATGCCTATACACGTTTCATTGGCGCTTAATTGTATGAACCTCCATATCTCGGAAATGAATAAAGAAATCAATAAAATTTTCAACGTTGTCGAAGTCTGGTCTTAGGAATACACCGTAACAATTACAGTCATTTGCTGTGCATAGTCGTCTTGGGATCCGCGGCTCAGTTTTGGTATGAAAATATGGTTCAAATGGCCCTGAGCACTATGGGACTTAACATCTGAGGTCATCAGTCCCCTAGAACTTAGAACTACTTAAACCTAACTAACCTAAGGACATCACACACATCCATGCCCGACGCAGGATTCGAACCTGCGACCGTAGCGGTCGCGCGTTTCCACACTGTAGGGCCTAGAGCAGCTCGACCACTCCGGCCGACACGAAAATATGACAAAACTTTATTTTTGGAGTTTTTCCAAGGAACAAATGGTGCATCTATAAGCCCTTTAAGGCCCACTGTAGACCACATCAAATACAAAGAGAATCAACCGATTTGTTCCATTTGTCTAAGCACGAGGAAGCGGTTAATATTCACGCTTTGACCCTGTACTGTAGGATAGTGACACTAAGATGATTTTGTTGAGTATACAAATGGTTCCTCGCCCAAGGGCTATCCGAAACACTTGGTCCTACCTAACCATCACAAACAGAAGCCAAAGTATGGGTCCCGTAAGAATCCCATGTTTATGAGCGGCGTTTTGGAATGCTTTAAGGTAGTGCTTGCTGTCGCAAACCTACCGATAAAATTTGAACTACAAAAATACATTTGCAAATTGCAGTAGTTAATACAGTTTTGTTACAACTATGACTTTTCATACGGGAGGGCAGGCTGAAAAGGAAAGGTTTGAGATCTTTTGCTTTACTATGATAAAAATATGTAGATATGAAAACTACCTTCGGTTATGCAATACGACATATCGGGGCCTGTGGTACAAATTCCATGCTCAAGCAGTTCCCACTTACATTTAATTTTCATTATTAATCTCCAACTACCACTCTATAAAAAAACGCTGAGGCACGAACGGAAAAATCAAATGTAATTGAAAATTCCTTGTTTCAGCAATCTTCATGTGATGATCCGAAATGTCGCAGTGAACAAGTAAAAAAAAGTCATGTATACATTTATTTAACCTGTCATTGCGTGGCTACAAGATATTAAAATAATTTTCTTGTGGGTGCATTGGGCCAACATCCGTAGTCCCTGTTTAAGAGATATATCCACAAAATTACAAAATACCTCAAAACCAAGAAATATTCGTTAATTTGCATTTGGGTTTGCATCCCTGTCTTGAAAAATAAGTGAAATTCTTATTCGAGTGCCGGCCGTTGTGGCCGAGCGGTTCTAGGCGCTTCAGTCTGGAACCTCGCGACCGCTACAGTCGCAGGTTCGAATCCTGCCTCGGGCATGGATGTGTGAGATGTCCTTTGGTTAGTTAGGTTTAAGTAGTTCTAACTTATGGGGGACTGATGACCTCAAATGTTAAGTTCCATAGTGCTCAAGGCCATTTGAACGATTTTTATTATTCGAGTAAATAAAATTAACAAAAAAATGGTTCAAATGGCTCTGAGCACTATGGGACTTAACATCTGAGGTCATCAGTCCACTAGAACTTAGAACTACTTAAACCTAACTAACCTAAGGACATCACACACATCCATGCCTGAGGCAGGATTCGAACCTGCGACCGTAGCGGTCGCGCGGTTCCAGACTGAAGCGCCTAGAACCGCTCGGCCACTAAAATTAACAACCTATCACTGTCTTAGACTTTCATAATAAACTTAAATCTTAGTTACTCGTCGTATTGATGAAGTGAATATTGTAAATACCTTTAATACTGTAGGATAAACTGTTCACAACAAATAAGCCACATCCACATAGTGCGGACGTAATCAATACACTCATACAACCGTTAACATTAGACAAGTATAGTTTAAAAAGGAAAAAAGGGGAAGTTTTCTCGGAAGCAGTGATTTATCCAGTAGTTATGCAATACGCAAGCATGCAGGCTGTTTAACTATAGAGCGTGTCACTACAGGTACTTCCGACAATCTGTCTTAACTGCTTTACCATGACAGTTAGTTTTTAACACCCGTTATAGGAACAGTTCACTACCGCTGCGTGCCCGTGGTTCACGCCCCGCATACTTGACATTCCTCCGTCAGGAAGCACAGTACGGATTACGGTGTGTGAATGAATCAGCTCGATGTCAAGGCCGTTGTAACCTCAGGAGGAAATTCTGCGAGGTTGTGCGTCATCCCGCGGCGTGCAAAGCGGGAAAGCACAATGAGGCAGATTTCATGCAATCGACGATCCGCAGGAAGGCAGGTGGCTCGTCGAGATTGCGACAGTTTCACAGGCGGCGGCGGCAGCGGCGGCGGCGTGCTATGCGGCAGGAAAAGCAGGACTGTCACTGGCTTTGGTGCCTGCAGACGCGTGGCTTTGTAAAGCTACTGAAGGGGAGTGTGATCTGCACCACAGCTGACGTTACTCAGGCAGCGAAGTTTATTAAGGTGCAGCCAGCACTTTCGCTTAAACTGGCGAAGATGGGGAATCCACGTCAACAGTGCACGGAAGACCAGTCCTAAAAAGCGATAAGTGTCCACCACATTTAGTAGTTGGTCGTTGACGAAAAGTTCTGCTTGTGGGTAAACGGTACGATGTCGACAGAAGTACATGACACGAGCCTTGGCGGCTGAAAACAGAAAGCCGAGGGTGAGAGTCCACGCCTGCGCCTTTAGTATGGTGTCTTGCAGTCGACGTTCAGTAACACCCATGTTGTGTTGGCTGAAGAGCCAACACCGTGTTACTAGAGGAGGCCGAAATGCATGCGTTTTAGCTCACGCAGGCTGGCGTGAGGAGGGAAGAACTATACTGACGTGAGGTCTGGAACATGACAAGGAATGAGAATTCAGAAAGCGGTCGTAATTACTTTAATACTTAACTTTAATCCATTAATGATGAACGTCGCTCTTGACGGTACATGCTTCACAATATTATATGTTCAGAATACATTCTTGAATATGGCGCCTTGCTAGGTCGTAGCAAATGACGTAGCTGAAGGCTATGCTAAACTGTCGTCTCTGCAAATGAGAGCGTATATAGACAATGAACCATCGCTAGCAAAGTCGGCTGTACAACTGGGGCGAGTGCTAGGAAGTCTCTACACTAGACTAGGCCTGCCGTGTGGCGGCGCTCGGTCTGCAATCACTGATAGTGGCGACACGCGGGCCCGACGTATACTAACGGACCGCGGCCGATTTAAAGGCTACCACCTAGCAAGTGTGGTGTCTGGCGGTGACACCACAACCCACACCAGAGGAGCAATAGTAGAGGCAAAAGACGTCAGTATACAATGTGAAACCACCCCACTTTGTCCTAACATGGACGTATATTAGTCAGACGATGCGTACCGTCGAGGATCGATGCCGTGAACACCAGAGGCACACTCGACTGATGTATCCGAGCAAGTCGGCGGTCGCTGAACATTGTTTGTCGGAAAATCACGCTATGGAGTATGAACGCACGAGGATTCTGGTACAGACGTCGAGATACTGGGACAGCGTTGTTAGAGAGGCCATCGAAATTCGCACCAATGACGACCTCATAAATCGTGACTGTGGCTATAATCTTAGCAAGGCTTGGGAACCAGCGATTGGGTTAATCAAGAGTAAATCGAGCAAATGTATAGTTGTGACGACCACGGCGAACGGAGCCATCACACCGACGTCATCTCAGACGCCGTCGCAATCTGTTCCACCGCGCGACCGTGGCGCGGGGCGCGGACGGCGGAGTGAGCGCGCCGCGGGCGGAGGGTATTTAAATCCGCCGCCGCCGCGACCGAACCCAGTTCCACCTGAGCAGCCATAGTGTACGGATCTCCGTGCCGGCACGTTCACAGGAGCTCAGTCCGTCAGTTCACCTGATGATGGCGACATGTATGATCGCCGAAATATTGTGCCCGTTGGACACTGTAGACCGGCAGTACACCCGTGGATATTTTGATTATTAATAAGTAAATGTCGTTTCCCTTAGTCTCTGTCGAACGAGTGGCGACGCTTGTCATGTCGCTACACCAGCTCCGCCTTACTCATTGCCAGCTGCCGTTCTGAATCATCGATGCCTGGAAACACTTTGCCAACATCACACAATTGCTCATCTAGCTCTGTCTCCCGACTACATTAGCAAGATGTAAGTATCTTGAATGGTGAAAATAAAAGCAAGGGTGATAACATTAAAAGTGCAACGGTAATTCCACTGCTAAACGCAGATGAGAGAGTGAATAGGTGGAAAGAGTACATTGAAGGCCTCTATGACGGCTAAGATTCGTTTCTGTTATAGTAGAAGAAACAAGAGTCAATTTATGTAAGTCTGCAGGCTCTCGTGGCCGTTGTCAATGAAGTTAAAATCTTCTGGGTTATTAAGCCGAGTCATGTTCCTTCTAAGAAACATGACGAGGCCTAATAACCCAGAAGAGTTTAACTTCAAGAGTCAATTTAGGTAGGGGATCCAATGCTAGAATAAGAATTTAAGAGAGATTTGGAGGACTTAAGACCAAATAAGGCAGAAGAGATAGGTAACATTCCATTAGAATTTCTAAAATCATTGGGGGAAGTGGCAACAAATTGACTATTCAGTTTTGTGTGTAGAACGTATGAATCTGGCGACATACCATCCGACGTTCGCGAAAATACACTACTGGCCATTAAAATTGCTACACCAAGAAGAAATGCAGATGATAAATGGGTATTCATTGGACAAATATATTATACTAGAACTGACATGTGATTACATTTTCACGCAATTTGGGTGCATAGATCCTGAGAAATCAGTATCCAGAACAACCACCTCTGGCCGTAATAACGGTCTTGATACGCCTGGGCATTGAATCAAACAGAGCTTGGATGGCGTGTACAGGTACAGGTGCCCATGCAGCTTCAACTCGATACCACAGTTCATCAAGAGTAGTGACTGGCGTATTGCGACGAGCCAGTTGCTCGCCCACCATTGACCCAGACGTTTTCAGTTGGTGAGATATATGGAGAATGCGCTGGCCAGGGCAGCAGTCGAACATTTTCTTTGTCCAGATAGGCCCATACAGGACCTGCAACATGCGGTCATGCATTATCCTGCTGAAATGTAGGGTTTCGCAGGGATCGAATGAAGGGTAGGGACACGGGTCGAAACACATCTGAAATGTAACGTCCACTGTTCAAAGTGCCGTCAATGCCAACAAGAGGTGACCGAGACGTGTAACCAATGGCACCCCATACCATCACGCCGGGTGATACGCCAGTATGGCGATGACGAATACACGCTTCCAATGTGCTTTCACCGCGTTGTCGCCAAACACGGATGCGACCATCATGATGCTGTAAATAGGATGTGGATTTATCCGAAAAAATGACGTTTTGCCATTCGTGCACCCAGGTTCGTCGTTGACTACACCATCGCAGGCGGTCCTGTCTGCGATGTAGCGTCAAGGGTAACCGCAACCATGGTCTCCGAACTGATAGTCTATGCTGCTGCAAGCGTCGTCTAATTGTTCGTGCAGATGGTTGTTGTCTTGCAAACGTCCCCATCTGTTGACTCAGGGATCGAGACGTCGCTGCACGATCCGTTACAGCCATGCTGATAAAATGGCTGTCATCTCGACTGCTAGTGATACGAGGCCGTTGGGATCCATCACGGCGTTCCGTATTACCCTCCTGAACCCACCGATTCCATATTCTGCTAACAGTCATTGGATCTCGACCAACGCGAGCAGCAATGTCGCGATACGATAAACCGCAATCGCGATAGGCTACAATCCGACCTTTATCAAAGTCGGAAACGTGATGGTACGTATTTCTCCTCCTTACACGAGGCATCACAGCAACGTTTCACTAGGCAACGCCGGTCGACTGCTGTTTGTGTATGAGAAATCGGTTGGAAACTTTCCTCATGTCAGCACGTTGTAGATGTCGCCACCGGCGCCAGCCTTGTGTGAATGCTCTGAAAAGCTAATCATTTGCATATCACAGCATCTTCTTCCTGTCGGTTAAATTTCGCATCTGTAGCACGTCATCTTCGTGGTGTAGCAATTTAATGGCCAGTAGTGTATCATCCACACAATTCCGAAGACTGCAAAAGCTAACAAGTGTGAGAATTATAACACAATCAGCTTAACAACTCATGCATCCAAGTTGCTGACAAGAATAATATACAGAAGAATGGAAAAGAAAATTGAGGATGTGTTAGATGACGATCAGTTTGGCTTTAGGAAAGGTAAAGGCATTAGAAAGGCAATTCTGATGTTGCGTTTGATAATGGAAGCAAGACTAAAGAAAAAGCAAGACATACGATTTTTCGACCTGTAAAAAGAGTTCGACATTGTGAAATGGTTCTACATGTTCGAAACTCTGAGAAAAATAGAGGTAAGCTATAGGAAGAGACGGTTAATATACAATATGTACAAGAGCCAAGAGGGAATAATATAAGTGGACGACCAAGAACGAAGTGGTCGGATTAAAAACGGTGTAAGACGAGGATGTAGTCTTTCGCCCCCTACTGTTCATCCTGTACATCGAAGAAGTAATGACGGAAATAAAAGAAAGTTTCAGGAGTGGAATTAAAATTCAGTATGTAAGGATAACAATGATGATGAATGCTTGCGTTAGATACGTATGCAATATACGGTTGTATAATCATATTAGTCCTTCATACTCCCAGCTAGGTTGAATACGCCCACATGAGGCACGCGATCTCCACACGATGTGCTTACTTCATCGATTTCTTAGCCACTGGTGCCCCCAATACTTATCATCTCACATTAAATACCTATCATCATTCCACAACCGCAATACCAGATCGGATACGTCCAGCATCTTGGCTGTACCTTTACATAACACAAAATCTTTCTCCGTGTCATTCTCCATCTCAGCCATAAGACTATGGAACGCGCTCCCCTGTGATCTGCGTCTTATCCAGCACCACTCAACATTCAAGAGGGAACTCAAGACTTACATATTAGGGACGGTATAGCCACCATTGTTGTGCCCCTCTCATCTCTTTCTTTCTCCTCTCCATCATAGCTTCGAATTTTACCACTCTATTTCTCTTCCTCTAACCTATCTACCTCTTCTATATCTCTTTCACCCCATTCTATCGTCTTACGACTCTGCTTGATGAGAATAACCCACAAGCTGCAAGAATATAACGAGAAAATTCCCAACTAGCAATAGGACTGACATTCATAAAATATGTTTACTTTCATATACATAGTCACTACTACTATTATTATTATTATTCTTGATTGTTATAATTATTTTTTGATTGTTATAATTATCATTGTACTACGTTTATAATCTCTATTTTTTTCTTTAACATAAATACTGTATAACATGTTATATGTCCTTAATGTTCTGTAGAAACTGAAATTTGTTGAATCTGAGTATGCCTGGTTAGGTGTAACAGAGGGCCTGAAGGCCCTAATCTTGCCAGGTAAAATAAATGCATAAATAAATAAATAAATATGATTCGTTGATGACATTGCTGCCCTCAGTGAAAGTGAAAAAGAATTACATGATGTGCTAAATGGAGTGAACAGATTAATGAGTACAGAATGACGATTGAGAGTAAATCGAAGAAAGGCGAAACTGATTGGAAATAGTAGAAACGAGAAACTTAACATTAGGATTGTTGGTTATAAAGTAGACGAAGTGAAGGAATTCTGCTACCTATGCAGTAAAATAACCAATGACGGACGGAGCAAGCAGGACACCACAAGCAAACAAGCTCTGGTAAAAAGGGTATTTCTGGCCAAGAGGAGTCTATTAGTATTCAAACATAGGGCTTAATTTAAGGAAGAAATTTCTGAGAATGTGCGTTTGAAGCTCAGGGAAGAGCTTTGGGAAGCATCTGAGATGTGCTGCTACAGACGAATGTTAGAAATTAGGTGGACTGATAAGGAATGAGGTGGTTCTACACAGAATCGGAGAGGAAAGAATATGTGGAAAACACTGACAAGGGAAAGGAATAGGATGATAGGTCATCCGTTAAGACATCAGGGAATGCCTTCCATGGTACTAGATGGAGTTTTAGAGGCCAAAAATTGTAGAGGAATACATCCAGCAAATAGTTGAGCACATAGGTTGCAAGTGCTACTCTGAGATGAAGACGTTGACGCAGCAAAGGAATTCGAGGCGGGTCACATCAAAACAGTCAGACGACTGGCGACTACAAAACAAAAACAAAGAATTCCCATGATACCCTTCTCTGTGGCAGTCTACTTCCATTCATCTGTGTATCTACACTACTGCCCATTAAAATTGCTACACCACGAAGATGATGTGCTACAGACGCGAAATTTAACGGACAGGAAGAAGATGCTGTGATATGCAAATGATTAGCTTTTCAGAGCATTCACACAAGGTTGGCGCCGGTGGCGACATCTACAACGTGCTGACATGAGGAAAGTTTCCAACCCATTTCTCATACACAAACAGCAGTTGACCGGCGTTGCCTGGCGAAACGTTCTTGTGATGCATCGTGTACGGAGGAGAAATAAGTACCATCACGTTTCCGACTTTGATAAAGGTCGGATTGTAGCCTATCGCGATTGCGGTTTATCGTATCGCGTCATTGCTGCTCGCGATGGTCGAGATCCAATGACTGTTAGCAGAGTATGGTACCGTTGGGTTCAGGAGGATAATACGGAACGCCGTGATGGATCCCAACGACCTCGTATCACTAGCCGTCTAGATGACAGGAATCTTATCCGCATGGCTGTAACGGATCGTGCAGCGACGTCTCGATCCCTGAGTCAACAGATGGGGACGTTTGCAAGACAACATCCATCTGCACGAACAATTCGACGACGTTTGCAGTAGCATGGACTATCAGTTCGGAGACCATGGTTGCGGTTACCCTTGACGCTACATCGCAGACAGGAGCGCCTGCGATGGTGAACTCAACGACGAACCTGGGTGTACGAATGGCAAAACGTCATTTTTTCGGATAAATCCACGTTCTGTTGGCAGCATCATGATGGTCGCATCCGTGTTTGGCGACATCGCGGTGAACGCACATTGGAAGCGTGTATTCGTCATCGCCATACTGACGTGTCACACCGTGAGATGGTATAGGGTGCCATCGGTTACACGTCTCGGTCACCTCTTGTTCGCATTGACGGCACTTTGAACAGTGGACGTTACATTTCAGATGTGTTACGATCCGTGGCGCTACCCTTCATTCGATCATTGCGAAACCCTACATTTCAGCAGGATAATGCACGACCGCATGTTGCAGGTCCTGTACGGGCCTTTCTGGGTACAGAAAATGTTCGACTGCTGCCCTGGCCAGCACATTCTCCAGATATCTCACCAACTAAAAACGTCTGGGTCAATGGCGGACGAGCAACTGTCTCGTCACAATACGCCAGTCGCTACTCTTGATGAACTGTGGTGTAGTGTTGAAGCTGCATGGGCAGCTGTACCTGTGCCGGCCGCGGTGGTCTAGCGGTTCTAGGCGCGCAGTCCGGAACCGCGCGGCTGCTACGGTCGCAGGTTCGAATCCTGCCTCGGGCATGGATGTGTGTGATGTCCTTAGGTTAGTTAGGTTTAAGTAGTTCTAAGTCTAGGGCACTGATGACCACATATGTTAAGTCCCATAGTGCTCAGAGCCATTTGAACCATTTGAAGCTGTACCTGTACACGCCATCCAAGCTCTGTTTGACTCAATGCCTAGGCGTATCAAGGCCGTTATTACGGCCAGAGGTGGTTGTGCTGGGTACTGATTTCTTAGGATCTATGCATCCATATTGCGTGAAAATGTAATCACATGTCAGTTCTAGTATAATATATTTGTCCAATGAATACCCATTTATCATCTGCATTTCTTCTTGGTGTAGCAGTTTTAATGGCCAGTAGTGTATTTTAGTCAGTCAACCCTTCTGCCTTTCCGTTTCCTTTATGTAACTGTCTATCTTTTTTTAAATGTATTCGTGTGTTACACTCATTTTCCATTCATCTGTGTCTATATTTTAATTAATCACCGAATTAACCTTTTATGCAACTGACGATCCGACTTTTACCGTACAAAACATTTATTTTTGTCAACCACCATGTCCAGCTTTCATGTTGTATTTTTAAAATTTGCCTCTCATGTGGCTGAAGAGCGGCAGTTGTATCCGCTGACAGCCCACCCTCTGCCCATTTGGGGTTGTGGGGATGAAACAACAATAAAGAAAAAAAAGCAGCTGCAAGCAGCTGAAGACAATAGCAGGCAGACTGGAACACGGCGCTGAAAGAAAGACTGTTTTCGGCTGCTCAGCGCAGAATCAGAGCATCAGCAGCTTGCGACCGAACGTTCCCACGGGAGTCTGGGACTGGATGGCGACAAGCCGGACCTCCTAGCTGGTTGCACGGACGTGAGGTGCCAGCTGCATCGCAGTGTGTGCCGCATGAGTGGGTGCTGTAGCCAACGCAGGCGGCAGTGGACCTGATTTTTTACTTCCTGCTGCGGGGGTCAAGTGAAACACTCCTTAATAGTGAGCAGCTGTTGGTGTACTACAACACAAACACGACAAGAGGAATGACACTTCTTGTCTCGAAGAGAGGCGAACAGTGAAATGAACGTTACTGGCACATAACATATTTACGCAATATCTGTACTGAAATCTGTGCTCTGTTTCTCAAGTAGCACCTTCATAATCAGAACTGATTGTGCAGCATACTGAAGTGATTACCTTGAGATAAGGAAATGGATATTTAGTTTTTTAATGACATAAATAACTTAATGCTTATAGTAGCAACTTAAGCTCACAGAAAATTATATTTGCTTGTCTCAGAGGATGAATTACATAGTATACGTCGGGCGTCGCATATGTCTGGTCTGGCGGTCTGTTGGTTAAGTGCCTGTCTGGAAATCGAGAAGTCACGGGATCGAGTTCCGGTCGGACCACCGAAATTTTCAGTCTGCCATTAAAGCTTTGACCTCTCAACGATGTGAGGAATTGCCGAGATGACATGCGACTCAGATTAGACGTTAAACAGTACGTCTCCTTTCCCCTGTTAGACAGCTGGTGTAGATTAAGGACAAGCATGTCACTGAGGGGTGTCCACCTGAAAGAACTGCACCGGGCCATTAAGCCATGCTAAATTATTATTATTATTATTATTAACGTCACACAAGATGTTGCCTCATACATTCAGATATCCCTGTTGTAGAATGAGAGGGTTTGCTGTTCTTTGGCAGGAGTCCTCCAGGGAAATGTGACAAGACTGCTCTTGATCTCTATATACACAAACGATCTGAGGGACATAGCGGTCGCACGGTTCCAGACTGAAGCGCCTAGAACCGCTCGGCCACACCGGCCGGCGTGTACGGTAAAGAGCCATAGCTGAATGACTATAGGAGTACAGAGGATGACTTGGACAGAGTTTCTGTTTGTTTACTTTAAATGTGGATAAATGTAAATTAATACAGATGAGTAGAAAAAACAATCCTGTAATGTTCGTACGCAGCTAGATATGCTGCCTGATACCGTCACGTCGATTAAATACGTAGACATAACGTTGCAAATTGATATGAAATGGAACGAGTACGTATCTACATCTAGAGTTACATGGATACTCTGCAAGTCACACTTAAGTGCCTGGCAAAAGTTTCGTCGAACCACCTTCACAATAATTATTCCAATAATTATTCCAATCCCGAACAGCGCGCGGAAAAAACGGACACCTACATCTTCGCGTGCGAGCTCTGATTCCACTTATTTTATTATGATGTTCGTTCCTTCCTATCTAGGTCAGCGTCAACTAAATATTTTCGAATTCAAAGGAGAAAGTCATGACTGAAATTTCGATGAGCTTCCGCCGCAACGCAAAACGCCTTTGTTTTAATGAGTCCACCCAAAAGCCTGTATCATGTCAGCGACACTCTCTTCCCTATTTCCCGATCATACAAAACGTGCTGCTCTTCTTTGAACTCTCTCGATGTACTCCGTTAATCCCGTCTGGTAAGGGTCCCACACCGCACAGCAGTACTCCAAAACAGGACGGAAAAACTTAGAGTAGGCAGTCTCTTTAGTAGATCTGTTACATTTTCTAACTGTTCTGCCAGTAAAACGCGGCCTTTGGTTTGTCTTCCCCACAACATTATCTATGTGTTCTTTTAAATTTAAGTTGTTCGTAATTGTGATTCCTAGGTATTTTGTTGAATTTACGGGCTTTTGATTTGACTGATTTATCGTGCAACCGAAGTTTAACGGATTCCTTTCAGCACTCATATGGATGACGTCATACTTTTCGTTATTTAGGGTCAACTGCCATTTTTCGCACCACACAGATATCTTATCTAAACCGTTCTGCAATTTGTTTTGATCTTCTGTTGACTTTACTAAACGATAAACGAGAGCGTCATCTGCAAACAACCTAAAACAGCTGCTCAGATAGTCTCCTGAATCGTTTATATAGGTAAGGAACAGCAGAAGACCTACAACACTACCTTGGGGAACGCCAGAAATCACTTCTGGTTTACTCGATGACATTCCGTCAATTCCTACGAACTGTGACTTCTCTGACAGGAAATCACGAATCCAGACACATAACTGAGACGATGTTCCATAAGCACGCAATTTCAGTACAAGCCGCTTGTGTGGTACAGTGTAAAAGCCTTAAGGAAATCCAGAAACACAGAATCAATTTTAAATCCCTTGTGAATAGCACTCAACACTTCGTGTGAGTAAAAGGGTAGTTACGTTTCACAAGAACGATGTTTTCTAAATCCGTATGGACTGTGTGTCAATGGGCCGTTCTCTTCTATGTGATTCATAATGTTCGAGCACAATATTCCAAAATCCTGCTGGATATCGACGTTAATAATATGGTCAATAGTTGCGAAGGCGAATGGTCGACTTCGGTTTGTTGGGAGCTTTCTAGAAAAATGTAACTCATCTAGAAAGGAGACAGCCTATAGAATACTACTGCGACCAGTTCCTGAGTGCTCCTCCAGTACTTTGGATCGCCACCATGTCGGATTAAAAGAAGACATCAAAGCAATTCAGAGACATATTGCTAGCTTTGTTACCGGTACATTCGATCAACTCGCGAGAATTACCAAAATGCTTCGTGAACTCAAATGGAAATCCCCGGAGGGTTGACGACATCATTTCCGCGAAACACTACTGAGGAAGTTAAGAGAACCGGTATGTCCGACAGACTTCAGAACCGTTCTACTCACATCACACCTAAGGTCCGCGAGGAGGAGATAAAATCAGGGTTCGTACAGAAGCACGTAGACTCGTTTGCCTTTCGCTCCATTTGCAAGTGGAAAAGGAAAGGGCATGTCTACCCTCAGCCGGCCACCGTATGGTGAATTGCGGAGAGTTTATGTACTTGTAGAATCAGTTCCTCTCCAGTCTTTGATGAACTTTCATACACCTAAAACAACGTGCAAGTGTGCAGGAAAAAATGCACTGTGGACGTATCACAGATGATTATTGTTTTCCAAAGGAGTGCCTCCAGTGTCAGCGCGGAAATGAGGAAAACACAAACAGTTTACATAATTTATTATGTGTCTCACAAGCAATATCGGTTCAAGACCTCGTACTACCTGATATATTCATTTCTGGTCACTGATTTTCTATCTCAGAATAAATTAAGATGCTCTACCGTTTGTATAATAGTGAAGCAAATGCATACAGTTTCACGTGATGACCAGTAACACACATCTATGCAACTGTGGTCAAACCGTTGGCACTACGCCACCATGGCTGAATGCGACATTGCATTTGTTGCGTATACCACCAGAATTTCACTGTGAGTCTGTAAGCAATTTAGACGTTGAAGCGCCGCGTACTTGAACTTCGGAGTACGTTTCGATTTCATTCCCACACTATGATGCACCTATTATCCCGCAGCACTACTGTGTTCACAGGAGACCCAGAACATTTACTCCCTTCTGACAACGCGCTGCCCTTGTGGCGCAATGGTCTTAGCAATGGACGACATGCGCAACAAACTTTTTGAAGTTCCCTCTTATAAGCGTTAGCAGCAGTGGACATGAGAGGAGGAATGGGAGAAAGAGAGAGAAAGAGGAGAGTGATAAAATACAACTAATAAAGATAGGCAGAAAGAAAGTGATTGAGAAATGGAAAGAAACGGTAGCATTTGCTTTACTGTTTGACAAAGGAAAAAGAGGCTATGTAAATCAGTTTTGAAAGAAACATTATGAGGGTGACAGAACGGAAAGCTTCAGCTTCTTGTTAAATGCCAGAGGACACTAAATTGTGCGCAATGTGCAAGGTAGCTTGTGCCAGCGGAGGACGGCAGCAAAAGAGACGGAGTTTGTGAATGTTTGTGTTTTATGAGTGGGCACAGATAGGATACTGAACTATTGAGGCATAGCGTTTCATTTATGAGGCGGCTTTAGGCATAGATCTGTTGGAGGGGGTTATGCTCCTGACTTCCTCGCACCTTTCGAACTGATATGCGCAGCCTTTTTCATGCATACAATCGAACGGGGGATCCGCACCTCTGTGAAACTCAGTATTTTTCACATATACAAACGATTGCCACAGTCACACCTGTTTCAGTTCCTCAGGAGGTACAAAACCGTATTCTAAAATGAAGACCTCTGCTGTAAAAATGGTTAGGGATAGTCGATTGGAAACAGAGTTATTGCACGTAAAACATGGTACGTGATATCCTTTATTAACATTACCTGATAGCTCCACGATAACCCGAGAAATGATAGCTCTACCTACCTCTAAGTTCACATTCTCAGTAATGGCAACAGTGGATAGTGCCAAGAACATGGCTACCAGTAGTAGTTACATGTGCGGCGTTCGTGGCAGGAAAATGCTTTTCAAGAACGATTTGTTCAAATCCGAGGATGATGTGGCTAACTACGGGTCAGATAAAGATCCCGAATATGTTCCTGAAAACAAATGAGCTTCAGGTGTTGTTATAAATCATGAAAATGCGAATAATTGTTTAAGCAAGTAATATTGCGTTCCTTACTACTGTTTACATGAATGTTTTTTAACACTGTTTACGTTTTGTAGTAAGGAGACAGTAAAATTAATTTTATATTTCGCTAAATCATAGATTAATTTTTCAGGTTGTTTTACTTCATTATCTTAAAAATTGGTAATGAAGAACTTAGTATCATAAACTGAAACAATTTGGACCTTTTAAGTTTCTGTTTTTCAGAGATTTTGCAGTAATGTTTCTTTAACACGCCCAGCAAGTAAACAGTGACCAGTCAATGGTAATACATTTTTAATTGCATCCAATTCGCAAGTAAACAACGTTAAGAAGAAAATATTGGACAGAATTTATGACTTTAAAAGTATGCCTTTCCTTCAGAATGATATACAACAAGCTCTAGATATCGGCTCCCAGCTTGATGCCATATTTCTCGACTTTCGAAAGACGTTCGACTCAGTTTCGCACTGTCGCTTGCTCCAAAAAGTGCGCTCTTACGGTCTATCCGATGACATATGCGGCTGGATAGATAGTTTTCTAACAGACAGGGAGCAGTATGTCGTCCTGACCGGAGTGACTTCAACAGAAACAAGCGTAACTTCAGGTGTGCCCCAGGGCCGTGTAATAGGTCCGCTGCTTTTTACGGTTTACATAAACGATCTGTTTGATGGTACTGGCAGCGGCATTAGACTATTTGCCGATGATGCTGTAGTCTACAGGAAAGTAGTATCACACGAAAGTTGTGAACAAACCAATGAGGATTTGCAGAAAATAAATGCTTGGTGTAATGAGTGGCAGTCATCTCTCAATATTAGTAAGTGTAAACTACTGCGTATAACAAGGTGAAAATGCCCATTAAGATACGAAAACAAAATAAATAACCAATCTTTGGAAGCTGTAACATCCGTCAAGTATGTGACTATCAAAATGATCTCAAATGGAATGATCAGATTACACAAGTAACGAATAAGGCGAACTCTAGATTGCGGTTTATTGGTAGAATCCTGAAGCGATGCAGTCCTTCAACAAAGGAAATAGCTTACAATACATTAGTTCGTCCAGTCTTAGAGTATTGTACGTCTGTATGGGACCCTTACCAGTTGGGTCTGATTCAAGAGATTGAGAAGGTCCAAAGAAGAGCGGCAAGATTCGTGACTGGTACATTTAGCCAGCGCGAGAGCGTTACAAATTTCATAGAAAGTTTGAAGTGGGACGTACTTTCAAATAGACAGTGCGCTAAGCGGAAGGAGCTGCTCACGAAATTCCGAAATCCGATCTTCGCCGAGGATGTAGAGCACATATTTTTACCACCAACTTTCAAATCGCGCAATGATCACCATTCAAAGATAAGGGAAATTAGAGCTGGTACTGAGGCGTTCAGACAGTCGTTTTTCCCTCGCGCGATCCGCAAGTGGAACAGACGGGGGGGGGGGGGGGGGGGGAGGGGAATATGACTTTGGCGCGAATTGTGCCCTCCGCCACACACCGCTTGGTGGCTAGCGGGGTATATATGTAGATGTAGATGTAGAATTATTTGAAAACGGCGATTTATCGGTATAAAAAAAAATCACAATTGATGTGAGTGAAATAAGTTATGAGATTTTGCTGAAACTTTACTGTGCAATTTCACAACACAAGCAAGTTTTCCTTTATCACTGGTTCTCTGAGAAGTGAACCTTGTCAAAGACCTAGTCACTCAACCAGTATGCCTAACGACGATGATACGCATAGTTTTTTTTTTTTTTTTCCCTTCGTCTTCAGGACAATAGTTCCGCAATTAAAGCTATTTGATTCCGTGAATTTAAACTGACAAATAGTGTTGCCGAGAATATCAGTATTTTTACGCCGAGGACGTGTGATCGTTTCCGCCCGTGCAACTGGACCAGTGGTTCCGCCGACTGCAGTCACAAGTAGGCCGCCCGTTCCCCTTGACTCCGGCCACAGGCGGCGCTACTCAGCTACTGTTTCCCCCCGCAGTCGCGCCTCCTCGCTGGGACCGCGCTGATAGCGGCCGCTCCTTACCAGATGTTTCCAATCCGGCTGCCGACGAGCCGAGCCATTGTTGCCAGCTCCCGGGCCGGCGTCTGTGACGGGTTCCAACAGCTGCTCGCTTTTCATCCTCTCCTCCTATAGTCGGACTGCACAGTGTTCTCAGTATAATGTTACCGCGCTACGCCATAGATCCCTAGGCTGACAGCCTGTGGTGCGAGCCCTGCCACAGGGAAATTTGTGACAACTAAACTTAAAAAACAGCATTTTAAAACAATTTTCGAATTAAAACCCTGCAATGTAGTATTTAAGATTCTAGAAAATGATACTGTACAATTTACGAACTAAAGAACCGATGAGATTAAAAAATAAAATCTGCAATCATTAAGGTATTCAGCTCGATGTTTTTACACTATTGGCCATGAAAATTGCTACACCACGAAGGTGACGTGCCACAGAAGCGAAATTTAACCGACAGGAAGAAGATACTGTGATATGCAAATGATTAGCTTATCAGAGCATTCACACAAGGTTAGCGCCGGTGGCGACACCTACAACGTGCTGACATGAGGAACGTTTCCAACCGATTTCTCATACACAAACAGCAGTTGACCGGCGTTGCCTGGTGAAACGTTGTTGTGATGCCTCGTGTACGGAGGAGGAATACGTACCATCACGTTCCCAACTTTGATAAAGGTCGGATTGTAGCCTATCGCGATTGCGATTTATCGTATCGCGACATTGCTGCTCGCCTTGGTCGAGATCCAATGACTGTTAGCAGAATATGGAATCGGTGCGTTCATGAGGATAATACGGAACGCCGTGATGGATCCCAACGGCCTCGTATCACTAGCAGTCGAGATGACAGGCATCTTATCCGCATGCCTGTAACGGATCGTGCAGCCACGTTTCGATCCCCGAGTCAACAGACGGGGACGTTTGAAAGACAACAACCACCTGCACGAACAGTTTGACGACGTTTGCAGTAGCATGGACTACCAGCTCGGAGACCATGGTTGCGGTTACCCTTGACGCTGCATCACAGACATGAGCGCCTGCGATGGTGTACTCAACGACGATCCTGGGTGCACGAATGGCAAAACGTCATTTTTTCGGATGAATACAGGATCTGTTTACAGCATCATGATGGTAGCATCCGTGTTTGGCGACATCGCGGTGAAAGCACATTGAAAGCGTGTATTCGTCATCACCATACTGGATTATCACCTGGCGTGAAGGTATGGGGTGCCATTGGTTACACGTCTCGGTCACCTCTTGTTCGCATTGACGGCACTTTGAACAGAGGACGTTACATTTCAGATGTGTTACGACCCGTGGTTCTACCCTTCATTCGATCCCTGCGAAACCCTACATTTCTACATCTACATCTACATTTATACTCCGCAAGCCACCCAACGGTGTGTGGCGGAGGGCACTTTACGTGCCACTGTCATTACCTCCCTTTCCTGTTCCAGTCGCGTATGGTTCGCGGGAAGAACGACTGTCTGAAAGCCTCCGTGCGCGCTCTAATCTCTCTAATTTTACATTCGTGATCTCCTCGGGAGGTATAAGTAGGGGGAAGCAATATATTCGATACCTCATCCAGAAACGCACCCTCTCGAAACCTGGCGAGCAAGCTACACCGCGATGCAGAGTCTGCCACTTGAGTTTATTAAACATCTCCGTAACGCTATCACGGTTACCAAATAACCCTGTGACGAAACGCGCCGCTCTTCTTTGGATCTTCTCTATCTCCTCCGTCTACCTGATCTGGTACGGATCCCACACTGATGAGCAATACTCAAGTATAGCTCGAACGAGTGTTTTGTAAGCCACCTCCTTTGTTGATGGACTACATTTTCTAAGTACTCTCCCAATGAATCTCAACCTGGTACCCGCCTTACCAACAATTAATTTTATATGATCATTCCACTTCAAATCGTTCCGCACGCATACTCCCAGATATTTTACAGAAGTAACTGCTCCCAGTGTTTGTTCCGCTATCATATAATCATACAATAAAGGATCCTTCTTTCTATGTATTCGCAATACATTACATTTGTCTATGTTAAGGGACAGTTGCCGCTCCCTGCACCAAGTGCCTATCCGCTGCAGATCTTCCTGCATTTCGCTACAATTTTCTAATGCTGCAACTTCTCTGTATACTACAGCATCATCCGCGAAAAGCCGCATGGAACTTCCGACACTATCTACTAGGTCATTTATATATATTGTGAAAAGCAATGGTCCCATAACACTCCCCTGTGGCACACCAGAGGTTACTTTAACGTCTGCAGACGTCTCTCCATTGATAACAACATGCTGGGTTCTGTTTGCTAAAAACTCTTCAATCCAGCCACACAGCTGGTCTGATATTCCGTAGGCTCTTACTTTGTTTATCAGGCGACAGTGCAGAACTGTATCGAACGCCTTCCGGAAGTCAAGAAAAATAGCATCTACCTGGGAGCCTGTATCTAATATTTTCTGGGTCTCATGAACAAATAACGCGAGTTGGGTCTCACACGATCGCTGTTTCCGGAATCCATGTTGATTCCTACATAGTAGATTCTGCGTTTCCAAAAACGACATGATACTCGAGCAAAAAACATGTTCTAAAATTCTACAACAGATCGACGTCAGAGATATATAGTTTTGCGCATCTGCTCGACGACCCTTCTGGAAGACTGGGACTACCTGTGCTCTTTTCCAATCATTTGGAACCCTCCGTTCCTCTAGAGACTTGCGGTACACGGCTGTTAGAAGGGGGGCAAGTTCTTTCGCGTACTCTGTGTAGAATCGAATTGGTATCTCGTCAGGTCCAGTGGACTTTCCTCTGTTCAGTGATTCCAGTTGCTTTTCTATTCCTTGGACACTTATTTCGATGTCAGCCATTTTTTCGTTTGTGCGAGGATTTAGAGAAGGAACTGCAGTGCGGTCTTCCTCTGTGAAACAGCTTTGGAAAAAGGTGTTTAGTATTTCAGCTTTACGCGTGTCATCCTCTGTTTCAATGCCATCATCATCCCGGAGTGTCTGGATATGCTGTTTCGAGCCACTTACTGATTTAACGTAAGACCAGAACTTCCTAGGATTTTCTGTCACGTCGGTACATAGAATTTTACTTTCGAATTCACTGAACGCTTCTCGCATAGCCCTCCTTACGCTAACTTTGACATCGTTTAGCTTCTGTTTGTCTGAGAGGTTTTGGCTGCGTTTAAACTTGGAGTGAAGCTCTCTTTGCTTTCGCAGTAGTTTCCTAACTTCGTTGTTGTACCACGGTGGGTTTTTCCCGTCCCTCACAGTTTTACCCGGCACGTGCCTGTCTAAAACGCATTTTACGATTGCCTTGAACTTTTTCCATAAACACTCAACATTGTCAGTGTCGGAACAGAAATTTTCGTTTTGATCTGTTAGGTAGTCTGAAATCTGCCTTCTATTACTCTCGCTAAACAGATAAACCTTCCTCCCTTTTTTTATATTCCTATTAACTTCCATATTCAGGGATGCTGCAACGGCCTTATGATCACTGATTCCCTGTTCTGCACTTACAGAGTCGAAAAGTTCGGGTCTGTTTGTTATCAGTAGGTCCAAGATGTTATCTCCACGAGTCGGTTCTCTGTTTAATTACTCGAGGTAATTTTCGGATAGTGCACTCAGTATAATGTCACTCGATGCTCTGTCCCTACCACCCGTCCTAAACATCTGAGTGTCCCAGTCTATATCTGGTAAATTGAAATCTCCACCTAAGACTATAACATGCTGAGGAAATTTATGTGAAATGTATTCCAAATTTTCTCTCAGTTGTTCTGCCACTAACGCTGCAGGATAATGCACGGCCGCATGTTGAAGGTCTTGTACGGGCCTTTCTGGATACAGAAAATGGTCGACTGCTGCCCTGGCCAGCACATTCTCCCGATCTCTCACCAATCGAAAATGTCTGGTCAATCTTGGCCGAGCAACTGGTTCGTCACAATACGCCAGTCGCTACTGTTGATGAACTGTGGTATCGTGTTGAAGCCGCATGGGCAGCTGTACCTGTACACTCCATCCAAACTCTGTTTGACTCAATGCCCAGGCGTATCGAGGCCGTTATTACGGTCAAAGGTGGTTGTTCTGCGTACTGATTTCTCAGGGTCTATGCACCCAAATTGTGTGAAAATCTAATCACATGTCAGTTCAAGTATAACATATTTGTCCAATGAATATCCGTTTATCATCTGCATTTCTTCTTGGTGTAGCAATTTTAATGGCTAGTAGTGTACATCGCTATGAGGAACTATACGCACTGCCTGACAGAAAAAGTGAGGCACACGGAAGACACGAGCGGATGTCAATCTAACTTCGAATACGGACACACCATCCGCCGGCATGTGAATATTACAGCTGCAGTTCTATGTGACGGGCAGGACGGCCACCTGAGTACATTAGTGTTGTTCCTGTTTAGTGCTGTTACGAGCCAGGTAGGGTACATAAGAGGGGTGGACGATGACAGATGTTGAGTGATCACTGCGAAGGACACTGAGATGACGTGTACTCATGTGAGACAGCGTTGTAAGCACCTGACGGAGTTTTAAAGACGACTCATTGTGCTCTCCATTTGGCCTGCTGGTCGAATCGTGCAATATCCAAATATGTGGGGCAGTCGGAAGTGAGACTGTATGGTAAAATTAGTGCAAGCATACTAGCTGTCAAGTGTCCGGTCGCCCTCGTCTGGCCACCACAAGAAAAGATTGCCGTATTGTGCAGCAAGCACGTCCTAAACTGTTCATACCTGCATCTACCATCCGAGAACAAGTAATGAACTCCCTGTAACATCCTGTTTCATCCCACATCATTCGTAGGTGAACAGCAAAAGCCGGATTGGGGAATTACCGTCCCATGCCTAGGCTGCTGTTTACACTAGAACACGAAGCAGTTCATAGGGGCACTGCCAGGTTTGTTACCTATACGTTCGAACAACAAGCGACTGTTACAGAGATTCTTCGTGAACTCAAATGGGAATCCCTTGAGGCAAGACAACGATCTTTTCGCTAAACACTATTGATAAAATTTAGAGAAAGGGCGTTTGCAGTTAATTGCAAAACGGTTCTACTGCCACCAAAGTACATATCGCATGTGTTGTTGTTGTTGTTGTTGTGGTCGTCAGTCCAGAGACTGGTTTCATGCAGCTCTCCATGCTACTCTATCCTGTGCAAGCTGCTTCATCTCCCAGTACTTACTGCAACCTACATCCTTCAGAATTTCCTTACTGTATTCATGTCTTGGTCTCCCTCTACGATTTTTACCCCCCACGCTTCTCTCCAGTACTACATTGGTGATCCGTTGATGCCTCAGAATGTATCCTACTAATCGATCCCTTCTTTTAATCAGGTTGAACCACAAATTTCTCTTCTCCCCCAATTCTATTCTGTACCTCCTCATTAGTTCGTGATCTACCCATCTAATCTTCAGCATTCTTCTCTAGCACCACATTTCGAAAGCTTCTATTCTCTTCTTGTCCAAACTATTTATCGTCCATGTTTCAATTTCATACATGGCTACACTCCATACAAATACTTTCACAAAGGTCTTCCTGACGCATTATACTCGATGTTAACAACTTACTCTTCTTCAGAAATGTTTTTCTTTCTGTTGCTAGTCTATATTTTATATCTTCTACTTCGACTATCATCAGTTACTTTGCTGCCCAGATAACAAAAGCTCATCTACTACTTTCAGTGTCCCGTTTCCTACTCTAATTCCCTCAGCATCACTTGACTTAATTCGACTGCATTTCATTATCCTCGTTTTGCGTTAGTTGATGTTCATCTTATATCCTCCCTCCAAGATACTCTACATTTCGTTCGACTGCATTCAACCTCTACCAGTTTCTCCAGTCCTCTGTAAAGGATTCGTGTTAGCATTTGGCAGAAAAAATGTTCAAATGTGTGTGAAATCTTATGGGACTTAACTGCTAAGCTTACACATAACTTAACCTAAATTATCCTAAGGACGAACGCAAACACCCATGCCCGAGGGAGGACTCAACCCTCCGCCGGGATCAGCCGCACAGTACATGACAGCAGCGCCCATAGACCGCTCGGCTAATCTCGGGTGGCAGCATTTGGCACCCGTGACTTATTAAACTGATAGTTCGGTAATTTTCACACGTCAGCACTTGCTTTCTTTGGAATTCGGATTCTTCTTTGGAACTGGATATTCTTCTTGAAGTCTGAGGGTATTTCGCCTGTCCCATACATTTTGCTCACCAGATGCAAGAGTTTTCCCATTGCTGGCTCTCCCAAGGCTATCAGTAGCCCTAACGGACTGTTGTCTATTCCCGAGGCCTTGTTTCGACTTAAGTCGTTCAGTGCTTTGTCAAATTCTTCACGCAGTATTGTATGTCTCTTCTCATTTTCCTCTACGTGCTCTTCCCTTTCCATAATACTCCCCTAAAGTACTCCCTTGTACAGACCCTCTCGCATGAGGACCGCAAAAGCAAGCTGAGAGAAATTTGGACTCCTACGGAGGCATACACACAGTCGTTGCTCCTTCGTTTCATTTGCTAATGGATTAGTGAAGTAAATGACTGGTGGTGGTACATGGTACCCTCCGCCGTGCACCACACGGTTAATTGCGGAGTATGTATTCGACGTAGATGTATATGTGTTGAATCGCGGTTCTGCACTACCCTGGATGACTGTCGTCGGTGAGTATGGAGGCGACTTGGGGAGAGGTCCCATTCTTCCAATGTTTTGGAGAGGCACAGCGGTGCTATTCCTGGCGTCATGATGTGCCGAGCCATCGTGTAGGACTTCAAGACACGGCTGACAGTGATTCAGGAAACTCAGGCGGCACAACGATGCGTCGCAGCAAACGTCCTGCGAAAGTGTCACGGTGTCATTTTTTAGCAGAAGAGTGCTCGTTCACACATTTCACGTCTCTCTATAGATTATCAGCCCCAAGTTGACGTACTGTCGTGGGCAGCAAGATAACCAAATCTGTTCCAGATAGACCTTGAGTTGGACTGGTTCGGACATCTTCAAAATGTTCAAATGTGTGTGAAATCTAATGGGACTTAACTGCTAAGGTCATCAGTCCTAAGCTTACACACTACTTAACCTAAATTATCCTAAGGTCAAACACACACACCCATGCCCGAGGGAGAACTTGAACCTCCGCCGGGACCAGCCACAAAGTCCATGACTGCAGCGCCTTAGACCGCTCGGCTAATGCCGCGCGGCGGACACCTTCAGGATACCAAAGACCAGTTAAATAGTTGTGAACTATCTGGCCTCAGGAGAGCATACAACGGCTTCATGACACCCCTCCCAATAGAATCAGTGCATTCATCAAACAGACCAAATGGTTCAAATGGCTCTGAGCACTATGGAACTTAACATCTATGGTCATCAGTCCCCTAGAACTTAGAACTACTTAAACGTAACTAACCTAAGGACATCACACAACACCCAGTCATCACGAGGCAGAGAAAATACCTGACCCCGCCAGGAATCGAACCCGGGAACCCGGGTGCGGGAAGCGAAAACGCTACCGCACGACCACGAGCTGCGGACCATCATACAGACCATAGAGGGTACAGGCAGGCAGGCACTCCGTCTTCAGGCCACAAGTTGCCCATCGGGACCATCCGACCGCCGTATCATCGTCAGCTTAGGATGCGGTTTTGAGGGGCATGTGGTCAGTACACCGCTCTCCCAGTCGTTATGATGGTTTTCGGAGCTGCTACTGTTCGGTCGAGTAGCTCCTCAATTGGCATCACGAGGCTGAGTGCATTCCGAAAAATGGCAACAGCGCAGGGCGGCCCTGATGGTCACCCATCCAAGTGCTGGCCACGCCCGACAGCGCTTAACTTCGGTGATCCGACGGGAACCGGTGTAGCCACTGCGGCAAGGCCGTTGCCATAGAGGGCACAACGTCATAATAATAAGTGGGCTCATATTACCAAGTTCTCTGTAAATTTTACTGGATTCTGCAATCACTGAAATAACATCACATACACTCTCAGTCCATGAAGATCCACTTCGTTTCTCTTCCTCTTCCGAGTGCTTCACTTTTTTATTATAAAGTGCATTAAAAAATAGCTGAGATTTCTGTTCGCAAAAAAATCAGTGTTACTAGTTTTAAAAGTAATGCATGCATTGTCGCTGCAATGGGACCTCTTTGATCTGAAGTACGTGCGACAATAGATCATTCAGGTTATCGAAAATCCGGAGAGTCTAGAACTTCGGAAAAAATTAGAATGACATGGGTTAAATGCCATAAGTACTTATGCCAAAATTATTTTCATTTACATACAAAATGTATACATTATTTCACAAACTTTGACGAGATACCGGAAGAAATACACATGAGATTTTATTCGCTGAAATAATCCGTAAATGTCTTTCGAGCCAAATTCGCAATCGTTTACGTGCAACAGGATCACACAGGCGTTTCCCCAGCCTTAGTTCTGCTGACGATATTTCCTCCTGGCATTCCAAACAAATCGTTTTCTGTGCAGCTACAGTGTTGTTTATGTGTATGCCGTAATGTCTCCATAATGAGCGCCAACTTACTCAGTTTCGTTATTGTCTGTACTGAAAAAACGGCGATAATTTAGTCACCAGAATCCATCATTTTGAAACAAAAGGTTTTAATTCCCTTCCGGCTATTCTTCGTATCCGACACCGATGAAGGTCCAAAAGGTCCAACACCAAATTCAGCAACAATTTATTTCGATAATTCTCTTTCAACCATTGTATGCAGTGCGTCTTACATTTCGCCCTTGGGGACTACATCTTTCCTTTTCTTTGATGTAATTTTACACTCTCAATAAAGGGAGCAATTTAGTACTGTATAATTCAGTCTTAAGCTATTGACTGACAACGTCTCAGAGCCCATGACAGTTGGATGAATTTAAATTTAATGAACATCGTCGTGGATTGTTGCTGATGTTACTTCTGGAGTATCGAATACTGTGCAGTTACTGTTCTTAGAAGAACTATCTGGATGAAACGGAGACTCAGATTAATAAGGACCAAATGCAAGAGGTTTCCGACAAACGAAAATTTACTCATATTTATTCCATAAACAGTACTTTTCCAAACATTCAGCCTTCAAACGGGAGTGTAATTAATCTCATAGCCTGATTGTTTGGCGCCTACATTTTATGCTAATGAAGATACTCTAATGTCTTTGTAGCCTCGTTGTCTTGAAACATAAATTTCAATACCGAGCGAAGCCAGAATTTCACACTAAGTCTCCCACTGTATCCCTTGAACTCGCTAGGTAAGCTGTCTGACAAACGCTATGATTCTTACCGTCTTGTATGTTCTCCGCAATACCTCCTCAACGAATGAAGTTATCTTGTTTTTCCCTAGCTCCAAGAGTTCAACTGCCCAGTAGAAATGTTCGCACGTCTGATAAAAGTGGTTCACCTCGACTTGTAACAAAGACTTTGAGTAGCTGAGCGGTAACTGTGCGCAAACACTGCGATTAACATTATTTATTCAAACCTGAGTGTCAATCTGTCTGAAGTTAGATGAATTTTTAATTTGTCAGTAGCTCTACTAGAATGAGATTTTCAATCTGCAGCGGAGTGTGCGCTGATATGAAACTTTCTGGCAGGTTAAAACTGTGTGCCGGACCGAGACTCGAACTCGGGACCTTTGCCTTTCGCGGGCTAGTGCTCTACCACCTGAGCTACCCAAGCACGACTCACTCCCCGTCCTCACAGCTCAGATGGTAGAGCACTTTCCAGCGAAAGGCAAAGGTCCCGAGTTCCAGTCTCGGTCCGGCACACAGTTTTAATCTGCCAGGAAGTTTCATTACCTCTACTCTCTATCCTAAAGACAAACCTGCACAACACAGTTTTAATTACTGAACTCCAGAGCGACCAATCGGTTATCACACTTTGCTAAAACATTAGGTAATTTTTTCTCACAGTGTACGGGACGCTAAGGATTACAGGGCATGGAACCATGTCTGGGGTGCACTCTGAGGAGAACTGCAACGAAGCACGTAGCTGCGAAACTAACATTTATTTCGCAAATGGAGCGTATTCCTGAGACTACATTTACATGGAAAGCATGTAAAAATACTAAACCTTTGATTCCACACAAGCAAGCAGAACTAACGCACCGATGATTTGTTAGTAAAAGAACGAGTGGAATAAGGGAACGCAACATGGACGCACAATTACTCACACACAAAGATTTGCAAGCAAAATTTCAGCACTTTCTATTACTAATTGAATAATCAAATCTAGCACGTGAGTCACAGCGAAATGAATCTTGATAATTAACTGGGCATACGTTGCATGAGGTGCTTTGTGACCTATCAAGCACCCAATTCGGTACCTTCTGAATTTACCTAAAAACGATACTCAGATCGTCACTCATGAGAATTACGCACCTCTCCAAACTATTTAATTTCATCGTTATATAGAAAGCAAACTCAGAATTGAAACCACCTTTCATGCAGAGCAGCAACTGCTTGCTCTCACTGCTCTCATGCCAGTTCCAGTAACTTATCTCTAAGACTTCAACTACCTCGCCTCTGGATAGAGAGAGCGGCAAAACTTGGTGGGGACGTATTGGACGTATTGACCAGTCCCCGGACTGCTGCTTCCAGAAAGAGCAAGCGTTTCTTCCAATAAGAAGACGGGGAACGAAACGCCCCCGTCTTTCGGCCCAAAACTTTCCATTCCTTTCAACAGTTGAAATTTTGAAGACGGCCCCAACACTCGGATTCAAAACGACTGAGCATGCAGCCACACGCCTAGAGACGCGCTCCCACGCAGTGTCGTGTCGACTTGACGCTACTGGAAATGGCTTTGAAAACATCGTTCAGCTGCCTTCCCAGGCTCCTGCTGCAAAACTAAAGCAAGAACGTCCCAGATGCATGCGCTTGTTGCGACGCCCACATTCATTCACAATGCACGAGCATCCATGTTTGGGACAGGCAATTACCTGTATATGTATATGTCGTGCAGACTGTCAGCTGCCATTGAGGTGAGAATAAAGTGACACAAATTCAGGTTCCCAGAGTGATCTTTCTCTCTGGCATGGAAACATGAGCATGGAAAATACTAGCAGTGTTTTCCAGATGGGGTGCATTAGCCCCTGAGAGGTAATACGAAATTTTCTGAGGCGTAAAAACTTAACGATTCCATTCTGCTTCAGTCATGAAAATAAATTATATTCAAAATATCATTACTGTTAACACAGTTTTGTAAGGCTCTAATACTCATTATATAAGTTACCAATAATTACTTTTTCTCAGTTAATAGCATTAACGCAATGGAGGTTACAGGTTTCTCACATAGTCCACTCAGTACATACATATGTTGTCCTTTGTCCCGTACGTAGCTGATGATAAAAGCGAGATATATACGTGGCAAACGCTAAATATCTGAAGAAAATGTGTTCTCCAAGTTGTAGATAGTACCTGCAGTAGTCTACAAACTGCTTCATTACTCGCTTGAAACAGATAATTGACCTAATTGACAACACGACA
The DNA here is from genome assembly GCF_023898315.1 of Schistocerca nitens. Lineage (NCBI taxonomy): Eukaryota > Metazoa > Arthropoda > Insecta > Orthoptera > Acrididae > Schistocerca > Schistocerca nitens. Next base: position 328,062,425 of record NC_064618.1, on the reverse strand, counting down.
CACTAGTAACCACATAAGGGCTACTATAGTACTGTACGCAGTATTATAATTATTACTATTACTGTTAGTGGCTGTGGACAGACACAAGGCCTTAACAGCCTGAATAATTAGAATTTTTGCCAGTTCAGAAGTAAGGAGTGCAGCAATTTAGTGCTTCACGAACAGTGAGTATAGTGCACACATTTTAACTTGGTTGATTTTAAATGGGATTGCAGTGTCAGCTCAAGCAAGTGCCCTGTATTCAGTTCCCACCTGTATTCAAGAGAACTAGTCGCTAAAAAAATAAAACACATAATTAAAGAAAACAAAACCACCAAAGCTGAAAACACAAACACAACTAAAAAAGACATACAGAGGGCTACAGAAAAAAACTACAGCAGTAAAATACCATTATCATAAAAGCTGGCAAGGTAAACACAATTGTAATCGTGAAAGGGAAAGAATAAATTGACAAAACATTTGAATTCATCCAAATCAACAAATATCACAGAATTAACAAGTTATCCAACCAACAGATTCCACAGAAACTTACAGAAATCTGAAAAAAATTGCAAACCATATTGACACTGATGCAGATAAAAGAATTATACAGACAAAAATTTCAAAGCCCCATTCTGAAATCATTACCTCGAATTCCCAACCAAATGTCGTAGTAATACCTGCGACAAGCTTTACCACTGTTACAACATACCACTTATCCAAACTGACACACACAGGTTCCTACAGACAATACATAAATACACAGAAAATTGAACCTGAGATACTCAAGTGATCTAACGGAAAAAAATTAAAGAAATGAAAACATAGCAAACATGGCACTACTAATTTCATTTGGCATAATTTTCGTGTACATCCATTCCAACAGAAGAAACTCTCAACACTGTAGAAATAAGCCTGAGACCACAGAGAAACACACCTGTGGCAAACATACAAGAAATATCAGCCATATTCAAGCTCATCAAAGAAAAAAACTGCTTTAGATTTAACAAAAATTTTTACTCTCGAAAGTAAGGGCCATGTACGAGATAGTGGCCCCTTAGCTGACATATTCATGAACAGAAAATCAAATCTTCGACAAATTGTGAAACGAAACCAGTATGGTATAAAATAAAATACTGGTGCATGTATGTAGAGGATATAATTTGCCTAATAGATGAACCACACATTTGTATAAAGGGATTTCAGGATAACGGTAACACCACCTACCCACAGATGCAGTTTACCACAAACAGAAGAAAGACTTAACTTCTTAGATCTCACCATACACAAGAGAAACAAGAAACACGAGATCAGAATTTACAGAAAGACTACAATCACCAAAATTACACCCAACCAATAGAAATATCCTACAACACATACATAATTCAATTTTAGATACCTACTACACAGACCAAGCAGAACACCCATGAACAAATATGACTACTTAGAAGAACTACACACAATAAAGCAAATTACACAGGAGAATGGTTCCGATGGAAAGACAGTAGATGAAATGAACAACAAAATACAGAAACAGAGAACACATAATCAAGGAACATACACACAGACAGACACGATAGAACCTAAAACAAATCTGCAGGCAGTTAGCAACAAATAGCATGACTTACAACAACAAAGATACACACAAGATGAGCAACTTACTGAAGAGATAAGGACTCAACATAACACACTGAATCATCAGCACAACATGAAAGAGACTTGGAAGACAAGCCACCAACACTGTTAAACACAGCTGTAAGGGTATATGGGTTTGCACGTAGCCTTACAGTACGTAACACACGCTCGCCAGACCACCTACCTTGGAATGCTGATAATTGGCTTGGTCAGTAGACGTGTGTCTGGCCGCAGTGCGCCACAGGAGAGTAAGCGACTGGCCGCCGTCTGCAGCGCACCGTATGACTAGCGCGGCCTCGGGTGTGAATATGTCTCTTTTTCTTAGCTCGCCATGCAGCATTCCGATACGACCGTAATTAGTCGGTGTTAGGATGTCAGACACAGTGATGATGGGTGCGCATAGCGTGCGTGTTTTATTATCAGTCTTTTGCTAATAAACTGTTTAAATTTTCTTCTGAGTGTTTGCGTGTTCTGTACCTCAAGGACCCACTGCTTACAAATCCTGACAAATATTTCGTGTAATTATCATCCGGCGTCAACAACACAAACAACCTCCATTATAGAAGTGGTGTCTGCTTGGGGACCTACAGTCCTGAAGAGATGCAGCACAACGTGAACTTCGAGCAGCAGCATTTTGCACAAAGTAAGGTTAACTACCTTGGTCATGTTATAACCAGTGAAGGTGTGTGACCTGATCCACAATTAATTGAAAATGTAAAGAATTTTCTTGGACCACAGAATTTGAAAGAACAACAGTCATTCTTGGGATTGTCAAATTTCTACAGATGATTTATAGCCAGTTATGCGAATATAGCATGTGCAATGACACAGCTACGGAGGAAAAGAGCCACATTTAATTGATCAACAATGGAAGAACTTGAAACTGCTCAAACTACAGCCCCAGTGTTAGCCTATCCGGATTTCAGTAAACCTTTTATTCTTTCAACAGATGCATTGAATTATGCCATAGATGCAATCTTGTCTCAAGAAGTTAATGGTCATGAACATCCAATCTCATTTGCTTCCAGACAGTTAAACAAAGAAGAATGTAATTATACTATTACTGAGAAGGAACTTTGTGCTTTGGTTTTTTGGTGTAAAACATAACAGATGTTTCTTAACAGGAAGAGAATTTACAGTTATTACAGATCATGCCACACTTAAATAGTTATCGAGCTTAAAGGATCCTAGATCCAGATTAAAAAGATGGGCTTAGACTGAGTGCATACCAATTTAAGGTAATTCACCAACATGGTAAACAACATGTGAATGCTGTTGCAATGAGTGGAAAAGTCAATGACTGTGTTACAATAAGTCGAGAAGAAGAGTTAAAGGCAGCTCAAGAAGAAGATCCACAATGCAAATTATGGAGAAATGATCAATGTTTTGTCAAAATAGATGGATTATTGTACAAAATCACTAGTAAAGGAAACCGCCTAGTTATTCCAGAAAGCATGAAAGAGCAAATCATGAGGGAACAATCCGATTATTTATTATCAGGACATTATGATTAAAAAGCAACAAACATTGAAACAGCACAAATGTTTTGGTGGCCGAGCTTCAAAGCTGACATTTTTGAGTTTGTTTCACAATGTGATACCTGTAACTGACAGAATAATGTAGGAAAAGGTAGAGCACCATTTCAAGAACTGCCAGAGACAAGTGAACCATTTGAATGAGTAGGACTAGATGTTGTAGGAGCGTTGCCTAAGACTAAAGATGGAAACAAATACATATTGACAATGTTAGATCATTTCTCTAGATACCTTCTCATGATACCAATACCTAATTAGAGTGCTGAGACTATAGATAAAGTTTTTCTAAAAGAATGGATTCTTAAGTTTGGATCACCATTAAAAATAATTAGTGATCAAGGAACGAATTTTATGAGTGAATTACTTAAACAGACTTGTAAACTCATGCAAATAACTCAGTTAAAGACTACACCAGCATGCCCTGAAGGAAATGGTAGAGTCGAGCGAGTCTACAGAACAATTATTAAAATGGTTAGCCATTATGTGGGCAGCACATATGTTTACCGTACTTGGTAAGTTATTACAACGCCAAAAAACGCACAACTCAACTGGCTTAAGTCCATATGGGATCGTCTACGGAAGAAGAATGCATTCACCCACCTACTTTGCATTATTGACTGCCGGAATCAGTAATGAGAACGTATGGGATCTAGCACACAAACTAAAGGAAGCATGGAGGGGAGTGAAACAGTGAAGTCATCAATCCTTTCTTCAGCAAACAAGACAACACGACCACCAAGCAGCAATGCCACATTATCGAGTTGGAGATCTTGTGTATCTGAGCAATGTGGTGTTAAAGAAGAGTCGAGTCAAAAAGTTTAGGAAGTTTTGGAAAGTACCATATCCAATCTTGGAGGTGTTGTCGCCAGTCACTCGTAAGTTCCAACTGCCCTTTCGTTCGATTGTCATTCATGTCAATCGTGTGAAGCTATTTGTGGGTAGATTTCCTGTAGCATCACATGAAGACGAGGACCGACAGAGAGGCAGACCTGCTGTTCCCAAACTCAGGAAGTGAGAATTGCGAGGTCGCAGTCCAGGCTTCGAGGCGGAGGCATCACCACGTTCTGAGCGATCCTGTTCCAGACACCCCTACAATCTGCGTAAACGTGTGTAGTGTGTGAGAGTGCAATTCGTGTGTTTATTTCACCCATGTGCTTATATGAATGTGTTGAGAAAATTTAGTATTGAAGTTAATATACGAGTGTACAAGTGAAACTAAACCTTTTATTCCACAGGAAACTACAAGAAAAGCATTTATTTTGTGTTCATTGTTAACTCTAATATTTAGAACTAATTAACCATGTTCATTTTATTCTAATGTTTGCTATGATGGCGTATTCTACCAATGTTGTAGTAATAGTATCACAGAGTACAGGTGTTTTGTTTGAACCACGATCAGACATGGTAGTTTCAACAAGTAATGCAAAGCTTGTACTCAAGTACAATCTGAGTGAAATCCAGCATCAGCTCAATTCTGTAGAAAAGAAAATTGATCTAATTCGTTCTTTTAAGGGTAATGATACAATTTTGGAAATGGGTACATCTTGGTATAATAACTGTATCACAGCCCAAATGCAGGTAGAGTCTACATTTGCTAATTATGAACAAGAGATTTACTGTTTTTTAAAGCTTTTGCCGCACAAAACTAATTAGGTGTAAATGTGTCTGGTTTGATTTTGGAGGGAGTATCCTTCGTATTGTATTTGGTACTTTAAGTAGTCGAGATCTACTGGAAGTTAAAGGCAACATGTTAGCTCTTGAACAACAGTCCAGTACAAATTCAACTAACCTCTCTAATGAAGTTATTGTATTAAAGAATATGCAAAGAATCATTACTAAGCACACAGTTTTCACTGAACAGACTGTAAAGCAATTTATCTCACATTTCCACGTAATTCATAATGAAACAAAAGCAAATAGCCAAGAACTATTCCAAGGATTAAATGCTGTGAGTGCACACTTAGATTTAAACACTCTTTCGTTAAGGATTACTGATAGTTTATCAAATTCTAGAATTGATGCCCTTAACTTAAGAACAGCCTTACAAAGTAGTTCAAATGATTGTTTGAGCAGTGTACTACTACAGAACAATTTTTACAGATCCTACTATCAATTGAACAAAAGCTAGATGCAACATATACTATGATTTACCCAATTTATATACTTACTATAAGTTAACCACCACACACTGTTTAATGATTGAAGATAAATGAACTGTTATTGTTTCTATACTCATTGCTAGCAAGCGATGTGTGGCTCGTGTTCATGCTGTTTATGGTTGTCATCTTCTTTTATGGTACTGCCACCCCGTTTTCTTATTCCATTTACCGGCATCGCTAACTTCCTGCCTTACCTGTCGTGAGTGGCAGCAGCAGCGCTTATCGATAACTGCATTGTCGTACCATCTCTGGAGCGACCGATAGTATTTCCGGGTCGTCGTGCGTCTGGAGTTCAGTCAGAACGCAGCAGCAGTGTAGTTAGGGACAGAGTGCCGGCGAGGCGCGGACGGCCAGTGTTCACCGACCGCTGGCAACACTCTTGAACTTTCCGACCGAAAAAGACTGGAGCGGGAACGACTGTTGGTTGGACGTTCGGTCAGTCATCTCATCGGCCGATGTGTATTTGGTCCTTTGATTGTTTCTGGGCCTAGGCAGTCAGTCAGTTGGGGCAAAGCAGCGAGGAAGTCTCCATGGTGCTTGGTCAGGAAGGAGCCGCTTTCGGCTTGCACACGTGGTTGGAGTTGTGAAGCGCTTTTTGTGAAGGTTACGAAGTTCGTCCCCCACCGATCCTGGACACGAAAATTGAGTGCTCAACCTATTATCAAGCCTCAACTGCTATCACATTTCTTCGTTTGATCCTGGTTTTCGCCTTATGGGAGATTCCTGCGAGCAACAATGTGTGTGCATTGAAGTCGGCAAGAGTTTCAGCCGTTTTCCTCTGAGTGTTTAACTTAATTTAATTCATTCCTTCATTAATGAAGTGTACCAGAGGTATCTTCTGTGTAGTGGCCGTTGACGTTCCAGTTACCTGCCCTGGGCGTTGACGTAATTTCCGGCAGTGTATTTTCACTGTCGTGTTGATGCTGTCCAGCATGGCATAGTTCGACAGAAGAGGTGTGTTGGTAGTTTTGGGCGTTTATTCTGACTTGGCCGGATTGGGCACCAGTATCAAAAACGTTGTGCTATTGACATCTTGTTGTCGTTTTGCCAGTTGGATGGAGCAGAACTGATCTTATCGGCTGGTTCGTCGGCTGGCTTTTGGTTGGGTTGCCTTCCGATTAATAGGTTGTCGGTCTGGTTGCCTGTCTCACCTAAAGGTGTGTTAGTGTTACCTTCCCGGGCCGCCCCTTGGAATTTTCCGAGGGCCACTCCTTGTGTTTTACATAGAGATTTCCTGTTTAGTCTTAAGTACTCTGTGTGGCCCTCAGCCGAGTTTTAGCTTATTCGAATTACAAGGCTTCTTCTTAGACCTTAAGGTGTAAAAAAAAATGTTTCTTGTTTGTTACGTGGCTTTCAGCCGAGTTTCAGCGTTTCAAGATTAAAACTGAAAATTCCTTGTATCTAGGCCTTAAGCCATAAATTTGTTTCAAGTTGGTATGTGGCCTTCAGTCGAGTTTTCAGCCTTTTCAAATCAAAAGTTGAAAAATTTTGTCTAGGCCTTAAGCCATAAGAAATATTTTCTAGTTTGTATGTGGCCATCAGCCGAGTTTTCCAGCTTAAATTAAAAATTGGAAATTTCTTTGTCTGGGCTTTAAGCCGTGAGATTGTTTGGGTTTCATATGTGGCCTTCAGGCGAGTTTTATGTGAAGCATTTTAGGATAAAGCCTTTAGCCTACTTTAGTTGAAAATTAGAAGCTCTTTCCTTTAGGCCTTAACCCGTAAAATTGTTTTCTGCATGGTGTGTGGCCTTCAGCTGAGTTTTAATCCCTCTTAAATTAAAAATTCAAAATCCTTGACTTGCCCTTAAGTCATAAGATTGTTATTCCTTAGTATGAGGCGTTCAGCCGAGTTTTACACGAAATACTCTAAGATAAGGCCTTCATCCTTTTCAAATTGACAGCTCTTCTTCTTAGGGCTAAGCCATTAAATTGTTTTGTTGATATGTGGTCTTCAACAGAGTTTTCAGCCTGAAAATCTTTATCTCGGCCTTAAGCCGTAACACTGTTCTTGATTAATATGTAGCCTTCAGCCTAGTTCTATGGGGAAAGTTCAAGCTAAGGCTTTCAGCCTATTTATATTGATGATAAAAAAAATTCTAAAGAAGAGAAACCTCCAGAAGAACTCCTGTACCTCAGTTTCTTGCTTAGGTCTTGTGCCTTGGATTTATGATATGGCCTACAGCTGATCTAAAATAAATCAGAGGAGGTCTTTCGTTAAAACCTTCAGAGTTTTTGATTCTTGCTTGTGTGATTGTCTGTTTTAACAAATAAAGTTTATATGTTGAGTGCAACTGACACTAACTTATTTTGGCCCTGCCGGCCGCGGTGGTCTCGCGGTTCTAGGCGCGCAGTCCGGAACCGCGCGACTGCTACGGTCGCAGGTTCGAATCCTGCCTCGGGCATGGATGTGTGTGATGTCTTTAGGTTAGTTAGGTTTAAGTAGTTCTAAGTTCTAGGGGACTGATGACCACAGCTGTTAAGTCCCATAGTGCTCAGAGCCATTTGAACCATATTTTGGCCCTTTTCCACAAATATAACCTCATCTGCTCTGTCCTGTTAGCCCAGGGATTTCAGCTAGATCAAAGCATAATTTTGAAATGTATAATGCATATGTGTAAATGTAGTCGTAAGTTAATTTGCCCTAAATTGACAATATTCTTAGATAGTAGAGTGTACAGCTATGAGAAATAATTGTTTATTAATCATCCCCCAAGAGATGAATTTCAATGCATCTTTATCATCTGTTTCTTAAGCGATGTTCTGAAAGTATAATTTTCTCATTCAACTCCACTCTTGATGTCATATTTGCATGTAAAAATTATGAGACACCTAAGCTACACTTTACACTCAATTTGAATATAGTGGATTAATCATGAATGCCACACATTGTCATTTATCATGTGAACTACATTTCATGCAACTGGACATTTGCCGTTAACGAGAATGTTATTTGTTTATTACAATGATTCATACATATTAACATATGGAAAGCATTCCTTATCAAGTTTTTCTGATGTAATTAAGAATATCCATGAAAATGTAATTTCTTCCAATAATGAGTTAAACTTCACTGAAAAAGTAAATAGAATTAAGTCATTCAATTCATCCAGCAATGTTAATGCTGTGTTTTTATTGCATTTATTAATTTGTGTTTAGTCAACAGCATTTGCCATCTATGAAATTGTCATCCTGAAAGCTCACTTCTCTGTACTGAACGTTACTGTGTCTCCAAATGAAATACATGTTGCAATGACTTCTGATGCCACCAGTGGTGAAATAGATTCATAACGCCCAGGAGGTCGTTTTGAGTCACCTATGGTTGCTCTTTTTCTCTTGGGAGAGCGATGTAAGGGTCTACGGGTTTGCAGGTAGCCTTACAGTACGTAACACACGCTCGCCAGACCACCTACCTTGGAATGCTGATAATTGGCTTGGTCAGTAGACGTGTGTCTGGCCGCAGTGCGCCACAGGAGAGTAAGCGACTGGCCGCCGTCTGCAGCGCACCGTATGACTAGCGCGGCCTCGGGTGTGAATATGTCTCTTTTATTAGCTCACCATGCAGCCTTTCGATAGCCAGTATTAATATGTCAGACACAGTGATGATGGGTGCGCGTAGCATGCGTGTTTTATAATCAGTCTTTTGTCAATAAATTGTTTAAACTTACTTCTCAGTGTTTGCGCATTCTGTACCTCAAGGACACACTGCTTACAAATCCTGACAAATATTTCGTGTAATTATCATCCGGGGCAACAACAATAACAACCTCCATTATACAATAAATCTGGTATATATCAGTTAACTTGTAATTGTTGTCAGTCTCTTCAAATGGTTCAAATCACTATGGGACTTAATATCTGAGGTCATCAGTCCCTTAGACTTAGAATTTCTTAAACCTAACTAACCCAAGGACATCACACACATCCATGCCGGAGGCCGTAGCAGCAGCGCGGTTCCGGACTGAAGCGCCTTGAACCGCTCGGCCACAGCGGCCGTCTGTCAGTCTGCATACACTGACAAACCTGTTGGAATTTTAGAAGAAGATGTGTAGAACATCACAGATCTTTAAATATGATAGCTTCCACTAAGCGTCTACTGATCAGCTAATAGCGCAGAATGACCATCGCATGGTTATACACTGAAGAGCCAAAGATACAGGTACGCCTGCCTAATATCGTGCAGGGCCCCCGCGAGCATGCAGAAATGCCGCAACACAACGAGGCAAAGAATCAGCTAATGTTGAAGTAGTGCTTGAGGGAACTGTCACCGTGAATCCTGCAGGGCTGTCCGCAAATCTGTAAGAGTACGAGGGGAGGAGATCTCTTCTGAACATCATGTTACAAGGCATCCATGATAAGCTCAATAATGTTCATGTCTGGGGAGTTTGGAGGACAGAGAAAGTGTTTAACCTCAGAAGAGTGTTCCTGGAGCAACTCTGTGGCGATTGTGAACGTGAAGGTTGTTGCATTGTACTGCTGGAATTGCCCAAGTCCGTAGGAAGCACAATGGACATGAATGGATGCAGGTGATCAGACAGTATGATTATATACGTGTCACCTGTCAGAGTCGTATCTAGACGTTTGATTGGTCCCATAACACTTCAACTGCTCATGCCCCACACCTTTAAAGAGCCTCCACCAACTTGAACACTCCCCTGCTGACATGCACAATCCATGGATTCATGAGGTTGTCTACATACCAGTACACACCATACTCTCGATACAATTTGAAATGAGTCACGTCCGACCAGGCTACATGTTTCCAGTTATCAGCAGTTCGTTGTCGGTGCTGACAGGCCCAGGCGATGCGTAAAGCCTTGTGTAGTGCAGCTATCAAGGGTACACGAGTAGGCCTTCGGCTTCGAAAGCCCATATCGATGATGTTTTGTTGAATGGTTCGCCGCTGACACTTGTTGATAGCCCAGCATTGAAATCTCCAGCAATCTGGGTAAGTGTTACACCTCTGTCACGTTGAGCAATTCACTTTAGTCGTCAGTGTCCCGCTTTTGCAGGATCTTTTACCGGCCGCAGCGATATCGGAGATAAGATGTTTTGCCGGATTGCTAATATTCACGGTACACACGTGAAATACTCGCCGGGGAAAGTCCCCATTTAATCGCTACCTCGGAGATACTGTGTCCCCATCGCTCGTACGCCGACTATAACACAATGTTCAAACTCATTTAAATCTTGATAACCTGCCATTTTGGCAGCATTGACCGATCTAACAACTGTGTCAGACGCTTGTTGTCTTATGCCAGTACAGGTGTTGCCGACCGCTGCGCCGTATTCTGCCTGTTTATATGGCTCTATTTGAACACCCATGCCTATAGCAGTTTCTTTTCGTAAAACTAGTAATAGCTTGTACTACAATTTAACAACGGAAGAGAATTACCACATACAAAAATCATTAGCTCAAGGGTAGAAAGCACCAAATGAATACATGTCGCTGTGCTATAAAATACTATTTGTCACAATAGATGAACAGTATAAACAATCTCCACCTCCTACATAGCATATGGTTACCATCTAAATTAACTTCTCCTCTCCGTCATCCACACCATTCACTCTATGTGTCTCTCAGTCTTTCCATAACTCTCTCTCTGTCTCTCTCTCTCACACTCTCTCTCTCACACGCACACACACACACACACACACACACACACACACAAGCTAAATATCTTAAACGTCACAAAACTTTGAAATGGCGCTCCTCCCCCCCCCCCCCCAAAGAAAAAAACAAACATGAGACGAAATAAATTCACACCACATAGCTTAAAAATGCATGAAATGTCGGCAGAAACCTTGTGATTTGCTGATAAATTATACAACATGCATCTGTAATAGCGAGAACAGACAATAGAAAAAGAGATAAGTGTTTTAACACGTCATAAGCAAGGGAAGCAAGATCATCACATAAAAAAAACGCAAGTAACAGGCCGGATAACGCAATGTATAACGATTCTCCCTCGGAAGCGAACAGTAAACAGAAAAGCAAAAAAGGGGAGCTGTTTTCAGGTGACAAGCAGAAGATTGGATGATAAATATAAAGCTAGCAGCTTACGTAACTAATAGCATCATATGAGCTACGAAAACAAATATATGTCCGTATTATATTGAAATTTAATATGAGACCAAAACCTCTCAGCATAGCGTAAAAGAACAACATACACTGAAGTGCCAAAGAAACTGGTATAGGCATGCGTATTCAAATACTGAGATATGAAAACAGGCAGAATACGGCTCTGCAGTCGGCAACGCCTATATAAGACTACAAGTATCTGGCGCAGTTGACAGATCGGTTACTGCTGGTACAAAGGCAGGTTATCAAGATTTAAGTGTAAACGTCGTGTCATGGCTCATGAGCGATGGGACACAGCATCTCTGAGGCAGCAATGAAAAGGGGATTTTCCCGTACCACCATTTCACGAGTGTACCGTGAGTATCACTAATCCGGTTAAACATCAAATCTCTGACATCGCTGCCGCCGGAAAAAGATCCTGCAAGAAGGAGACCGACGGCTACTAAAGACAATCGTTCGGCGTGACAGAAGTGCAACTCTTCCGCAAATTGCTGCAGATTTTAATGCTGAGCCGTCAACAATTGTCAGCGTGCGAACCATTCAACGAAATATCATCAATCAGGGCTTTCGGAGCCGAAGGCCCAGTCGTGTAGTCTTGATGCCTGCACGACGCAACACTTTACGCCTCGCCTGGGCTCGTCAACACCGCCATTGGACTGCTGATATCTGGAAACATGTTGCCTGGTCGGACGAGTCTCGTTTCATATTGTACCGAGTGGATGAGCGTGTATGGGTATGGAGGCAACCTCATGAATCCATGGACCCTGCATGTCAGTAGGGCACTGTTCATGCTGGTGGAGCCTCTGTAATGGTGCGGAGCGTGAGCCTTTGGAGTGATATGGGACCCTTGATACGTCTAGAGACGACTCTGATAGGTGACACGTACGTAAGCATCCTGTCTGATCACCTGCATCCATTCATATCCATTGTGCTTTCGATGGAGTTGGGCAATTCCAGAAGAGCAATGCAACACCCAACACGACCAGAATTGTTACAGAGTGGCTCCAGGAATACTCTTCTGAGTTTAAACACTTTCGCTGGCCACCAAAGTCCCCAGACATGAACATTGTTGAGCATATCTTGGATGCTTTGTAACGTAGTGTTCACAAGAGATCTTACCCCCCCCCCCCCCTCGTACTCTTACGGATTTAGGGAGAGCCCTCCAGGATTCATGGTGTCAGTTCCCTCCAGCACTACTTCAGACATTAGTTGAGTCCATACCACGTCGAGTTGCGGCACTTGTGCGTGCTCGCGGGGGCCCTACACGATATTAGGCAGTTGTACCAGTTTCTTTAGTCTTTCTTAGCCTGAATTCAGTGATATATATCTTAACTGTAAACCTTATGTAAATTACTATAAAATGTTTGACACCTAATAATCGCTTATTTTGATAATGCAAATGCTTTTCAGCCAAAAATTCCTGTAACGTACACGAGAGCTTAACATGTAACAATAACTTATCAGATGGAAAATGAACAAAGATCCCGCTGAGGATAGTGTATGAAGCGCTGAAATATATATGGGTAATAACAAAACCATAAAGCTGTGATTTGCATAATGCAGAATTCTTTTCCAGTTTTTCCTTAAGAAGCACAGAAAATACTAATAAGACCATGCCCCAGGAACTAATGACAATATTTGGTAGTTTTCTTTTGTAGAGTGTACATAGTGTGCTGAAATTTATTTATCTGTGAAGGATGTTAATATGTACTTGAATATTGATCATTACATTGTAATGTTGTTGCTTTAATTTGTTCTGATTACGGTGCAGATATTCAATAAAAGCGGGTTAAAAGCTGTGAGCTATGTGGGGAAGTTAACCTTGCATTACTGCGCAACTGTTTCACCAGGTATCCAATGTAGCTTACCAAATTCCCAACCAGACTAACATTAATTATAATCTTTTAATAGTCATACGACAACCGGTGATATATATATAAAAAAGAGAATTTAAATTAAAAGAAATAAATCAGTTTATATTTGGAATATTATTTTAACATTGATCATTGATATTTCAGCACATTAAACTTGATTCATAACTAAACTGGTGCCTTATTTAGGATTGTGAAAATGTGAGATTGTAATCTTACGGAACACATCAAATATGGAGCCAAGATTGGGAGACTGCATACAACACTGCATTCATAAAATAACACACGAAGAACGTTGAAACATATGCAAGAGGCAATTAACCACAACCAACCGATTCAATTTTCACCCAAAGAAGTTACGTCCGTAGCACAATCCTGTCCGTCATGTAATTACCACACGCTGGTATACTAAATTCATATTAAGTCTCTGTGAAATCTTCCCGAAAAGAATAGCTGAGGGCTACTTTGATGATTACACCACATGCTTCACGTGGTCAACTTGGTTTACACAAAGAGTGTAACTCCACAATAATATTGATAATTAAAATAAATTAGATCAAAAATCAATTTACAAAAGAAAAACCTCGAACTGGTTACTATCGTCTTACTATTAACCTGATGGGTCAAACAATTGTATAAGCACGTGGTACTGGTCTCACAAAGTACACCCCACGTGGGTTGAACACAAAGAAAAGTTGCTATATTGAAAAATATTGTCAAGACGAGACGTTATAATCTCATGCACATTCGCATTTAAGATTGATGATCTTAGTTAGAGTTACTGATCGACACGTGGTTCCACTTTACTCACAAAGTAGTGACAAAGCAACTACTGGAATATTCTGAACTGTACACTCGAATCACATTGCGTTGCAATTTAAGATAACATTAGATATTTTATAGCTAAACCTGAAATAAAGGTGATTAAATTTTCAGTTAGGCTGAACTTAAGAAATCCATTGTCCTACGGACTTAGCAGACACGCGCTTAGCCGGAGATCTTACCACTTCAGACGCTCGCTGCGGACAGACTGCCCTGGTCCCTTCCTGAGGGTGGCTCACAAATACAAACGGAAGTGGCCAGAGAGGCCGCTTCCTATACCAACATGACAAGGGACGGACAGGACCATACTGAGAATAGAAACCTCTCTGCTTTTAGAAAGCGTAGCTACCTGTTCCGACGTTGGTCCTACTGTTCTCTAACAGACAGGCTTGTCTGCTACCCTCAAGCATGCAACTAGAAATACATTTGCTCATTCATCCTCTCACACAGAAGGGAAGGGGGATGACAGTATCTTATCATATACAGTATATAAAAGAAAGCGGATGTAGGTTCCGTATGAGACTGTGTGACATGAATTACATATAAACTGTGTTTTAAAGTGTAGTAGTGTGGCAGATCGTTCTTGTTTATGTGTAAAAGTAACACGTTCCACTACTCAGTCTCTTCCCAGATAGTCAGAAACACCACAGTAAATTTAGAAGAGGAATTCATGCCGTAAATGACAACAGATTTAAGAAATTAACATGAAAGGAATCCAACAGATACCTTTCATAACCCCAACGCTCCGGGAAAAGACTGTGCAGGGAATTTTCTGGCCATGCTAGGACATTCCCAAGCAGGCTTCTCACACCCAACTTCTCACACCCAACTTAAACCAAAAATGTAAAGAAAAGGCAAAAGGTCACCAGCTACTTGCTAAAAAACAATAATTTCAACACATCTTTAGAATCTACCAATTTCAAAGAGAAAAAGACAATCTGTGACACCTAATTAAAAGATAGTGTAGACCTAATTCGGTCAGCAAGTGAAAACAATGGTTCCTGTGTCATTAATATGAAAACAATTTCTGGTTGTTACCCTTATGGAGTTCACCAGTATTTGCTCATTGCAAGAGCCAACTGATCACAGGAAAATTTATGACTTTTTATTAACAAGTAAAATTTATGAAAATAGCAAATGTGCCACAGCAATTTAAAAAAAAACTTGAAAATAACTTCATGATTGTAAAGCAGAACATTACAATGCATAATCCGCAAAAGCAAAAAAAAATGATAAGAGAAAAAAAAATATGTTTTACAAAGTGGTTATCGCAAAAAATTTTATATCTTATAAAAGTAATAATTTGTAGAATTAAAATAACTTTGTGGCACTAATTTAATCACTCTGTTATATTTCAGTTAGTTAGCAAACAATGAGCACTGTGTCATTATACTGAAACTACAATTAATTATGTGATTGTTACCCTTATGGGGTTCCTCACTATAAATATGCCCCATGCAAAGGCTAATCGATCACAGTCCAATGAGAATGAATAGCTATCTGACTGATAAACGAAGCAATGCCACAGGAATGAATTTACGAAACAAAATATCACAAATCTGATACATCACACAAGAACAAACATTGATCAATAAAACAGCTCTGAAAGTACAATAGTCAGCGTCTAAAAAAAACACCAATAAATAAAACACCTGCAAAATACAAGAGTCAAAGTCTAAAAAAAAAACAATAAATAGAACACCTGCAAAACACAAGGGTCGGTCTAATAAACACCAATAAATCGAACCCGTGCAAAGCACACGAGTCAAAGTTTCTCTGACAGAAACACACGTATATGCATTGAACTAAGAACCGTATAATCTCTGTTCACTGACACACTCAGTAGTTCCACTGTTCCGAGACACAATATAAGGGGGGGATGACAGTATCTTATCATATACAGTATATAAAAGAAAGCGGATGTAGGTTCCGTATGAGACTGTGTGACATGAATTACATATAAACTGTGTTTTAAAGTGTAGTAGTGTGGCAGATCGTTCTTGTTTATGTGTAAAAGTAACACGTTCCACTACTCAGTCTCTTCCCAGATAGTCAGAAACACCACAGTAAATTTAGAAGAGGAATTCATGCCGTAAATGACAACAGATTTAAGAAATTAACATGAAAGGAATCCAACAGAGACCTTTCAACATTACATTTGAATACCTACATATTTATTATTCTCCTTCCTGTTGTTTCTTTACTGAATTTTTCCACGTGTTCCATATATTCACAATTATTCACTCAATAATTACGTTATCGAAACGTAACACAATCGTTATTAATTGTGTTTAAAGATGGGGTGAAGTAACTTACCTTAAGTAATGATCAGAATTATGTCAGAACGTTCAGCTGTATAGATAAGACTATGCCGCTGTGTAACTTCGACATACGTGCCGGTAGAGACGGAGTGATCGAGGCAATTTGTGCTATCACACAAGCTCAAGGTTTTTTTTTCAGATTGTTAGGTATCGTACGGCATAGACGTCAAAGACATATGCTTTGCACAGTTTTTATCTATAAGATACCATTTATTTACATACACAGTCAACGTGTGTATAAGATCTATCGCGTGGATTCGAATTGCAGTAAGGTAACTCTTATTAACCCCCCTTCATTTTTCGTACGTTGCACTTTGTAAAGTCTTAGCCACTCTGAAACGTTAGTCGTGACAGATTGCGTTAACTTACATTTACATATAAATTTTCGTACTCCGCAAGCCACTGTATTATGCATGACTTCGTGGGATTTCCAAACACTCAAGCAGTATTCAAGAATGGGTCGCACTGGTGTTCTATTCCCAGTCTCCTTTAAAGACGAACCACACTTTCCTAAAAGTCTCTCGATAAACCGACATCAACCATTCGCCTTCCCTACCTGCTCGTTCCATTTCGTATCGCTATGCAAAGTTACGACTAGATTTTTAATCGAAGTCACTGTGTCAAACAGGACACTACTAATGCTAAATCCGAACATTACGGGATTGTTTTTCCTACTCATCCGCATTAACTTACATTTTTCCGCATTTACGGCTAGCTTACATTCATCACACCAACTAGAAAATTTGTCTACGTCGTCTTCTGTCTTCCTACAGTCACTCAATTTCGACACCTTACCGTACACCACAGCATCATTAGGAAACAACCGCAGACTGACACCCAACCTGGCAGCCAGATCATTTATATATATATAGAGAGAATAAGAGCGGTCATATCACGCTTGCCTGGGGCCCGCCAGACGACATCCTTGTCTCTGATGCGCACTCGTTGTCGTTGAAAACGTGGTGGGTTCTGCTACTTAAGAAGCCTTCAAGCCACTCACATATCTGTGAACCTATTCCATGTCCTTCGTTTACGGTCTGTTGTGGGACACTGTTTCAAACGCTTTCTGGAAATCTAGAAATATGAAATACGAGGTGCGACAATAAAGTAATGGGACTGATTTTCTTTGCAAGATGTGGCAATCCTGCAGGCCCGCGCAGGCACAATATCTTTGACCTTGGTCTATAACTGCTTCTAGTCCAAGCCGCACATCGATGCAACTGCTCAGTCGTGAGTTGTGTGTCTCGTCACGGAAATGGAACCGCATAATACTGCACATCGGTATGCCATTTCTTTTTGCGTAAAATTGGGTAAAAACGAGACGACAACTTACAGTAAGCTTCAGAATGCTTTTGGAGAGGAGGTTATGTCAAGAGCTCAAGTTTAGTGAAGGCAGAACGAATGTTGAAGTTGAAGGCCGCGGTGGACGACCATAAACCTCACGGGCGGATGTCATCTTGGCCAGGGTGCGTGAACTCGTAAAATGTGATCGAAGATTATCCGTGAAAATGATTGCAGAAGAACTGAACATCACTCGAGAAACGGTTCGTCTAATAATAACCGAAGATCTTGGTATGAGAAAGATTTGTGCAAAAATGGTCCCCAAAAATCTCACACGACAACAGCGAGAAACATGGAAAAATGTGGCAGCCGATCTGCTAGAGCAAACGGAAATCAATCCAGAAGTGTTGAGCCGTGTTATCACTGGTGATAAAAGTTGGTTTTTTCAGTACGATCCAGAGACAGAACGCCAAAGTTCGGAATGGTGCTCAAAGGGATCACCCAGACCAAAAAAAGCTAGCATTTCAAAGTCAAAAGTGAAATTCATGCTTGTGTGCTTCTTTGATTCCAAGGGAATTGTTCATAAAGAGTGGGTGCCTCCTGGACAAACAGTTAAGCAATATTACTACAAAGAAATTTTAGAAAGACTTCGTAAAGGAGTTCTTTGTGTCCGTGCCAACATTGCTGATAATTGGAATCTGCATCACGATAATGCGCCATCCCATACTGCTCTGTCAGTATAGCAATTTTTAACCTCAAAACAAATTTCGGTACTACCACAGCCACCTTATTCACCAAATATCGCTCCGTGCGACTTTTGTCAAACTGCGCTCAAGGGACACCATTTTCAAACAACACAAAATGTCCATCAAGCTGTGACGAGGTTCTTGGAGGATATTACAGAAGACGAGTTCTAGAAATGTTACCATCAATGGCAGAAGCGCTGGAAAAAGTGTGTGCAATCAGAAGGGAACAACTTTGAAGGAGACAACACTAAACTTGACTAACACGGTGAGTAACATTTTTTTTCACATCAGTCTCATTACTTTATTGTCGCAACTCCTATACCTCTTGCTCTTAATCCAAGTTCGCAGGATATCGTACGAGAAATGAGCAAGCTGAGTTTCGCACGTGCGATGTTCTCTAAATCCATGCTGATTTGTGGACAGAAGCTTTGCCGTCTCAAGGACACTTGTTAAATTCGTACTGAGAATATATTCAAAAATTCTACAGCAAACCGATGTTAAGGATTTTGGTCTGGAGTTTTGCAAGTTCGTTCTTATACTCTTCTTATATAGAGAAGTCACATGCGTCATTTTTCCAGTCTCTTGAGACTTTGCGCTGGTTAAGAGATCCAATATAAATGAAAGCTACGTAGGTGGCCAATGCCTTACTCTCCGTGAAACCGAATTGGGATTCCATCTGGACTTCGTGACTTATTCGTTTCCAACTCTTTCAATTGCTTCTCTACTCCAGGGGTGATTAATATTACAAACGATGAGAAGGGTGCCCATACCCAGGGACAAGTGGAACCCGCCCCCCCCCCCCCTCTCTCTCTCTCTCTCCACCCATCTCTCAGGGAAAGGAAAAATATAGTATAGACAAGTATTTTTCTTTCAAGAAAATGGTTTAAAGATCGGTATTGTGTAGGTTTTTAACAGGATCGGAACTGAAACTTTTTTATGGCTACTTACGAGTCGTCATTTGTCTTCCATATTTCAGGTTTTAACCCCCCTCCCCCACTTTCCCTTCCCACATAGAAATTATCGGACGGGAGCTCTTGAACGATTGTAAGTTTTGACCATCCTCCTGTGTGAATGATCTAATACCCCTCTCATGGTTAAAATTTATTTCACATATATCTGAAAAATAAAAGGTCAAAAACTGTCTTATTTTGTGATAAATAATACGCATGTGTCCCACGAACCTAACCAGTGTAACTAACCTGTTAGTACGGGTTATTACGTTATTATTGGGAATGGAAATAATTATTGCTTATGAAATTAACGTGAGAAGAGTAGGGTCGCCACCGACTCTAACCATACAACTAATCAAAGATTTGGTCGAGTCGGAAAATAAATTAATTTGATCACAGACCAAAAACTCACAAAAATGCATACGTTGTGATGTCGCTCATAGGGGATACGATGTAATTAATAGTGTTCCCCGTACACTGTTCACGACAATCAAACATTTAAAATAAAATTGCACATGCAAGAACACTGTGCAGAAGATCAGCTCCCAGCAACACACCTGAAAATAAGACTTAATCTAAAGCATTTGTTATAAAATACAAGGGGAGACTAATCACTGGACCTGTGCATAAGGAAACGCATTGGATGTGCTAACGGGAAAGCTACGAGGTGAGTGGCTTAGGTGCAAAAACGTAATCTCGGAACACAAGAGAAAATTGTAGATAAAATAATTTATTCCTAAGATAAGAATGTGAGGCATGTACACGATTCCTGATAACACGTGGTTTGTGGAGACACAATTTCTAGGTATAGTGCCAAATTCCAACAATATCACATCACACAATCATGTTAACATTATCTAAAACAAACATGCGATCGGACAGTTAGTGATGCCGGTAGCCCAACAACTATAATGTTCTACCACGTGGTTGGCTCCCCACGGACGAAAGACACATAATGCAAGGAAAGTTTACGAGAAGGCAAGGCTCTAAATATTTAGAAAGGTGAAAGCTTATGCAGGCACAGCTGAAGGCAAACAGACATTCATACAGAAGCGAGTGCTCACTTCTTATCGACACCTTTGTGTGGTGCTCTTCCGGCGGATCCAAGTCTGCTACAGAAATTTGCTAAAAGAAAAATCTGCCAAAGTTTTGCATTCCTTGCTGCGACAAGGCAAAGCAATCTTCCAGATTTGAAAAGCGAGACCAAAAGCTAACAGCTCTCCCCTCGCCAAGTAACAACGCGCCACGCGGTCAGTCTAACTCACCTTCTTCGACTGGAGCACAGCTGTGGACGCTTCCCGTACCGGCGGCAGACTGCCTCCCGCTTCTCCAGCCTCTTCCACGCTCCGCGTGGCCCGGAAAACCCAAAGATGCCATTTCCGCCACCAACCTAACGCAGGTGGATTTCTCACAAGTAGCGAAAACCTCTTTGCGTACTTGACCACTACGCGAGTTGGCTATTCTGTACAACTGCTGCTGAATCAGTACGACTATCGCAGACTTTCTGCAGCAGACTACGCCATCGTCTAGCAACGTGACACACAACCACAATCATTCAATCACGCCACTATGAGAGTAAAGAGAAAAGAGAAACAAGGAAAGGAAAGAGAAATGGTAATGAAAATGGGCTACCAGACTAATGAAAGTTGGCTACAGGACCCTTTCATCACCCCAAACGTCCCGGAGAAGACTGTGCCGCGAATTTTCTCGCCATGCTAGGAGATTCGCCAACAGTCCTCGAAACAAACATACTCTAACGAGTAACAATTGCAACAGCAAACAGCAGCACAAAAGAATTGATTAATCTCTTATATCCAAGTGAGCTTTATCTGACCTTAGTCAATAATTGTGACCTCATGCGGTCCGCAAAGCAAACAGAACAAATTAAATTAAGCGTGATATTCTACGCTATCATCATGTCATCTGACCTACTACGACCACAACCATGAGATATTATTTTAAAATTGCTTTAACCAATTATCAAAAGTTAACATAGAGACATAGATGAACAGGTACATAATATATATAAATATATAAACAAATACAATGACGCAAAATCATTATCACGAACCAAAGCAGTATCAGCTGGTGCTGACATATATAAAAACATGCAAGTGAAAGTGCAAAATACAATATTCACAACAAGTACAGTGAGACAAAATCATTAATGAACCCAGTGGTATGACAGCTGGTAAATAATCACCTATGGAAAATAAGACATGAGTACAAAAACACATCCAGAAATCAACTCGTTGACACGCTGTCATTTTTCAGTTTCGTCACATGGTTGTTTCACTGGGTATTCTCTTTAGGTGCTGGGGTGGGCGTCTCTTCTAAAGGCGACTTGGAGGATAAGCTACTAGGGGACCACAACACTGAACTGGGGAGTTCGCAGCGGCGTTGATTGTAACGTCCGTTGTAACCCAGGTTGTTCATCCTCGACAGCACCCCGTGACGTTGCCTCGTGCCCGTTTCCACCCTCTGCGTCCATACTGTGGGATGGTTCGACGCTGCAGATTTGCAGGACATCGTCGCCTGTGGGCCCTGCCTCATCATCGAGAAGGCGGCTTAGCGGTCGTCGTCCGTGTGTTGCGGAGGAATGTGTTTTACGACACACGCCCCTGTCTCCTGTCGTGTCAATGGAGAGACACGTGCTCTTCTCCGTCGCATCGAGGTCGACGTAAACTCGTGCGGGTGTCGGGCTTGAGGCACGCTTATCGCCTCTTTGCACCGTCTCAGCTGATGCGTCAGTGGTGGGACCCGCGTCCCTTCGGGCAGTGGGCGTTACCTCACCGCAGCTGCCGTCTGGGCTAGCGGCGCTCAGGGATCGGCAGCCTCGCCTGGCGTGCGTCATACTTTCCCTTTCACTTGTCAGATGACTAGCGCATGGAGTGGAACGCCGCCATCAGCTGGCGCTGCCGTGGTGACACGCCTGCGGGCCCCGGTGTGAGCCCGGGCTTGGGGAAGACCAGCATCCCCTCTCCTCTGATGGGGAAACAGCTGTGACTGCTCGTCGCACCACTGCCTCGCCGTTGATAGCAGGATTCTGCAACGCCTGCCGGTGGACCAAGCCCTGTGCTTTCTGACGCGGAGGCTCCCTAGGCGCCCTTGCACCCACTTAAGAACTGCGCTCACAGAGATCGTTACAAAATATCAAGTGTACAGATTACCAATAAATCAGCGGAGTTTCTTACTCCTGATCAATACGTGGAATATTGCCCAAAATTAACTTGACAAGAAGGGCCTTGTTAACAATACCAATAAAAAAACAATGAGGAAAATTACATAACCAATATTCAAACAAACAAAAAATCCTTTTTATAAAATATAGTTCCAGCATTACATCTGCTGTCAATCATTCAGGGTAGATCTTGTACAAGGTTTGGACAGGATTTGGATAGGATTTGGCGCCGCTGCTAACTACAGACACAAAACTATACCTACTCCTAACTACGCCCTCACACACAATCTACAGAGCTCGTACTAGTCACCATCACCATATAGCCCGACTACAATTCCCACATATAAATAAAAATATTCCTTTCAACACCAATACCCATATCGTTGTTCATTGACCGCTGCTCCAAGGTTTGCAGCACACGTTTGCTGATCTGTGAAACATTTCTGAGACTTCTTTTCTATGGACATTGCATAATATAAGTTATGATTAATGAGATACAGAAGGTTCATTCAAGTCACATCTGGAATGGTAAATGTTTCAACATCTATTCATCAGACTAACGCAAAAGGTCAGTGGGCATAAAAATGGAAATAAAAATCATTCTATCCTATTAGCAAACACATAAACAAATGGTTCAAATGGCTCTGAGCACTATGGGACTTAACATCTTAGGTCATCAGTCCCCTAGAACTTAGAACTAGTTAAACCTAACTAACCTAAGGACATCACACACATCCATGCCCGAGGCAGGATTCGAACCTGCGACCGTAGCAGTCGCGCGGTTCCGGACTGCGCGCCTAGAACCGCGAGACCACCGCGGCCGGCACACATAAACACTTCGTCCTATAAGTACATACAAAAGACTGTCAAAAGAAATCCATTGTCCAGAGCCACGAGTACCCAACTTACTGCTGTCATAAGATACTCATAATGATTACACACTTACTCACCACATGTCCCCAGGGGTCCTCACCTACCGTCATGTTATTTGAGCTTGGAGGTAGTCGCATTGATTCTCTATTAAATATCAAGCTGCTTGAGTTTATAAGCTGTTTCCATATACGTCTTCTGGGGTTTCACATCCTGGTGCCCTCAACCGTACCTAGTAGTATGTGGCGGCAAGTTACACTTTCCAAATATCTTATAAGATGGCAACTCTGAAAATCAAACACTATTAATCTCCCTTCATACACAAATCCTTCACCTACAAGTCACCAAGTCGCTTCATCAACATCGCAGTACATTAGAAAAATCTCACTGAATCATGCTCACCTAAGGGGAATAAGAACACTACAACTGTAATTTATCATCAAGAATTACCTTACGACCATTGACTCGCCACGCCAACACACCCGATACCTTTTTTAGTCATCAAAAAACGAAAGCCATCTTACTGTAATAGGAAACGCTTCATATGAGCTTCATAATCATTCACATTCAGGCGTTATAAAGCTGCACAACACTACTCTTTTCTGCTGCGGAGAAGAAATGACTACACATATATTGGAGGACCCTTTACAATTCATAGAAAATATACACTTTAATTTTAATCACACTAGAGTGAATCAAAACATTGGAAAATATACGCTGTAATTTTACGAAACAGAAGCGACTGGGTTTACCGCGGGCACACCAATACTGTGGCCCTCCCTCAACAAATCTTCCCTAATATCGTCTCCCTTTATCAAATGCACATCAATATCACAATAGCACCGGTCCTCATTAAGTTTGACGCCAACCGAGCTAGCCAACAGTCATTGATCTCTTTGATTAGAGGCATTTGTCGGATTGTGCCGCGGGTTTGCGGGACGAATTTCAACACCCACTGGCGGACCATCCGTACTGTTTGCGGCATCCCTGTTGTTGCTTGTTCGAAAATTATTCTGTGGTCGGTCACGACTACCGTTCCTAGGTCCGCTGTTCAAATGGCTCTGAGCACTATGGGACTTAACATCTCAGGTCATCAGTCCCCTAGAACTTAGAGCTACTTAAACCTAACTAACCTAAGGACGACACACACATCCATGCCCGAGGCAGGACTCGAACCTGCGACCGTAGCGGCCGCGCGGTTCCAGACTGAAGCGCCTAGAACCGCTCGGACACTCCGTCCGGCCCTCCTAGGTCCGCTGTAATTGCGCCTAAATCTCTGATCATTACCATATCTTCTAAACTCCCGGGGGTGTCTTTGATTTCCTCTAGGCGAATGATGACTATTGGCATAGTTCGTTCTGCCCGCGTTCCATGAGGAGTCGCGACGCTGCCAACGCTCGCGCATTCTGCAACTCTCAGGCGACCCATTACGTCTGTATTGCCACCTGTCTCTACGGCTGCGGCTTCGCTTGCGCGGCCGCTGCTCGTAGGCGCTCTGACCGTAATTCTGCGTGGTGCCATTCGCATCGCACTCAAGCTCTAAAAGGAGATTGCGAAAACCCTCTACGTCATCCTTAAATCGTCCTGCAAGGATAACGTGCCGCAACTGCATTCGAAACTTTCCCAGGCAAATACGAATAATTTCCTCAGGTCCATAAGGATCGTCAAGATGTTCATTCGCCTGCAGCATGTGCTCGAACATCTGCACAGGGCTGGAGAATTTCGACCGGTTTAACTCTGGTTGCTTAATGAGTCCGTGTTTTACACGACTCTGCGCTGCCACTGACCAATAGATCGACGGGAAGTGTAGACGAAACTCCCCAACTGTGTAACAATTGCGTGCAATTGACCTCATCCGCGCCGCTGGCTCACCTTCGAGGTAGCCGCACATATACTCTATTTTCTGCGCACTGGGCCACGTAGGAGGAAGGGAGAACTCGAACTGCTGTAACCAGGCCTGCGGGTGAATCCCCGTAGCCGAAGTACGGAAGACTTCAAACTTCCTCACCGTCAGAAAATGTTTAAAGTCAAATTCGTGAGTTTCCCTTGGCGAACGTTCCTGGGGGTATCCGCGAAGTTCCCGTCTGGTACGAGACCCGTGATCGTGACGATGATCAAATTCACCATCGTTCCTGGAATCATCGTCGGAATAATGGCCCTTTCGTTCATTTCTTTTAACTTCATGGGCCGTTAACCCTTTTAGGTGAAGTTCTAAACGGGCCATGCGCTCACATAGTCCCTCGGTAACCCCCCTTTGTTGTATATTTATGTCACACTGTCCGTGCGGACATTTCGTTATCGACCGTATTTCGTCCGCATCCGCTGATGACGAGGTAATCGTTTCCCTATTATTGTCAGACTTACGGGCTACTGCGTCTGAGATCCTGGATATTTCTTCTCGCATCTCTAGGTGGGCCGTGTCTTGTTGTGTTTGCATAAACCCTTGCTCTCGCTGGAGTGCTATTATCGCCTGGCTGAGGGTTTCTACCTGCACGTTAAGGTGGACCGGGCACTTAGCCGCAGTGTCCTCTATTCGGGACACAAGAGCCGCGTGGTCACTCTGGCATTGTTCTGCTAATGCGCGGAGATCCCTGGCGGAATTTTGTCCTACTCGGGACTCAAGAGCCGCTTGTTCACTCTGGCATTGTTCTGCTAGCATACGTATATTCCCAGTGAACCTTTCTTCTTGCTCCATCACCTGCTTGCTAATGACTTGCTGCCCCTCTTCTAAGGCGGAGATGCGTTGGTCAATGATCGCCAGTTTCTCCCCAACACCCTGTACTATTTCACTACTCAATCTTTTATTTGCTTCCTCGATATCCCTTTTATTACTGTCTAGTAATTGCCGTAGCATAGTCTGTAATGAATTTGCATCTATCGACTGATTCGAAAACACTACAGCAGGCTCAGGATGGACAACACTTGTGCTTCCGTTTTCTGCGTTTCGTTCCTCGTCGGACTCGACGTTCTGGTCTCGTCCTTGTTCAGAGTTGTTGTCTGACTGGTTTTTCCGATCACGGCTCCCTGAACAGCTACACGTCTCCATCATAAGGATAGTTACTCCGTGCTCCAAAATACAAGTATAGTACCAAAGTCTCCTAATGGACTCACAGTCCCCACAAGGCAGCCAAGATTTACTATATTACACCGATACATGAAACAGGACAAGAATCAACCCACACTTGTAGCACAATGGAATACTAAATCACAATGTCTGTACAGTAATACATAAACAAAATAAAACATGGAAAAAAATGCACACCTATATCCTAAATTCAAATAAATTCTGTGTTGCAGAAAGACAATATACTAATTAGCACATCTAACCGAAAATAACTAATCCTCACTGCACATCAGAAGATCTCTGGTTTACCGAAATCCGTGAGCAGGGTAGGCCATGTGTAAATAACCTGTTAGTACGGGTTATTACGTTATTATTGGGAATGGAAATACTTATTGCTTATGAAATTAACGTGAGAAGAGTAGGGTCGCCACCGACTCTAACCATACAACTAATCAAAGATTTGGTCGAGTCGGAAAATAAATTAATTTGATCACAGACCAAAAACTCACAAAAATGCATACGTTGTGATGTCGCTCATAGGGGATACGATGTAATTAATAGTGTTCCCCGTACACTGTTCACGACAATCAAACATTTAAAATAAAATTGCACATGCAAGAACACTGTGCAGAAGATCAGCTCCCAGCAACACACCTGAAAATAAGACTTAATCTAAAGCATTTGTTATAAAATACAAGGGGAGACTAATCACTGGACCTGTGCATAAGGAAACGCATTGGATGTGCTAACGGGAAAGCTATGAGGTGAGTGGCTTAGTGCAAAAACGTAATCTCGGAACACAAGAGAAAATTGTAGATAAAATAATTTATTCCTAAGATAAGAATGTGAGGCATGTACACGATTCCTGATAACACGTGGTTTGTGGAGACACAATTTCTAGGTATAGTGCCAAATTCCAACAATATCACATCACACAATCATGTTAACATTATCTAAAACAAACATGCGATCGGACAGTTAGTGATGCCGGTACCCAACAACTATAATGTTCTACCACGTGGTTGGCTCCCCACGGACGAAAGACACATAAAGCAAGGAAATTTTACGAGAAGGCAAGGCTCTAAATATTTAGAAAGGTGAAAGCTTATGCAGGCACAGCTGAAGGCAAACAGACATTCATACAGAAGCGAGTGCTCACTTCTTATCGACACCTTTGTGTGGCGCTCTTCCGGCGGATCCAAGTCTGCTACAGAAATTTGCTAAAAGAAAAATCTGCCAAAGTTTTGCATTCCTTGCTGCGACAAGGCAAAGCAATCTTCCAGATTTGAAAAGCGAGACCAAAAGCTAACAGCTCTCCCCTCGCCAAGTAACAACGCGCCACGCGGTCAGTCTAACTCACCTTCTTCGACTGGAGCACAGCTGTGGACGCTTCCCGTACCGGCGGCAGACTGCCTCCCGCTTCTCCAGCCTCTTCCACGCTCCGCGTGGCCCGGAAAACCCAAAGATGCCATTTCCGCCACCAACCTAACGCAGGTGGATTTCTCACAAGTAGCGAAAACCTCTTTGCGTACTTGACCACTACGCGAGTTGGCTATTCTGTACAACTGCTGCTGAATCAGTACGACTATCGCAGACTTTCTGCAGCAGACTACGCCACCGTCTAGCAACGTGACACACAACCACATTCATTCAATCACGCCACTATGAGAGTAAAGAGAAAAGAGAAACAAGGAAAAGAAAGAGAAATGGTAATGAAAATGGGCTACCGGACTAATGAAAGGTGGCTACAGGACCCTTTCACCAGGTACATTTTTCAGTGTGAACCTAGGTTTTTCAGAGTTAAATTTTTGATTTTATAACGATATT
The DNA here is from genome assembly GCF_023898315.1 of Schistocerca nitens. Lineage (NCBI taxonomy): Eukaryota > Metazoa > Arthropoda > Insecta > Orthoptera > Acrididae > Schistocerca > Schistocerca nitens. The sequence goes on along the minus strand of NC_064618.1, from coordinate 328,034,106 downwards.
ATCAGGATGGCAATTACGGAAAAGAGTATAATGAAACAGTAGCAAAACACATTTATTCTCCTGAGAATGAAAAATGTGAAATATCGCACTCCAGTATTCAACATAATATTTGAAGATGGCTTTGACATACCACGCACTAATGTTTTCTATATTCTATGAAGTTCTCTGGAGCATATAAGTCCCACTACGTAAAAATTACGTACAAACCAACAGAATTACTGAGGAGCGTAAAATGTTTCAAACCAATGTGCATGATGTAGAAGAAAACATAATTAGTTACTTCAGACTCTCTTGAAATGGAGAAGATGGTGATTTCATCTGATTTTTGTGAAACAAACACACTAGAACATACGCCGCCGCATTCGATCGCTCAAGGTTTTCTACATGTCCATCCCATGGATGGCACTGTATTTCTCCAGTTCCGAAAGCACCTCGCTACATGCTTGCATTAGAGAAAGGTGAGATATAGAAGTCCCAGTACTGAAAACTGCATATTACTTTAGTGGGACATATGCGTCTCGTCAACCACGAAAGTGTTAAAAAAGGAATTTAAAACTTCGGCTTTCCTTTTGCTTTCTTCTATTGCCACGCCAAATTGGTCAATGAGAGACGGGAGAGAAGCCTTCGATCCGCTTAGCGATTTTACGTAGAACCAGAATTTTCTCGTCGCTGTTGATCCATTGTGGCTGTGGGACAGCGGCTGGTCAAATATTTAACAAAGAAATTCGCCAAACAGCCGTGCAAATTGAGAAGTTATTTTATTTTCGCGACCAGGTTCGGCAATTCAGTATGTCATTTTCAGGTCCCATATGAACCTCTTCAAAGTTGTCGATATTGACATACTGGGGCCATCTGTTTCTCTATGTCGTGAATTCCTACCTGAACTGATTCCTTCGAAGACTTGATTGCAGCTCAATGAATTGCAGTGCAAACATGCAGAAATATATAGCCTGAGTATGCCAATAACGATAATTATTAGAGGTACATATGGGGCCTGAAGATGGCATACTGAATTGTAGAAACTGGGAGAGAAAATAAAATAAAATAACTTCTCAATTTGCACAGCTGTTTGGAGAATTTATTTGTTAAAAAAAAAAGGCAAGCTATGTTGCTAAGGTGTGATAGTGGTTGTTTTTGTATGCTTCACGCACCGATCTTTTTACAAACGGGTCAGAGATGATATAAAGGGTTAACATTTCAGGGCGTAAAAACGAGTGTCATAATAGTATTTGAATCTCCAGATGAAATCAGTTAAAGGAGGGCATGATTTGATACCCTCGTTGCAGTGATACCTTTGGCGCTCAGACGAATTGAATTACCAACGGCCGGCGCCCGCCTGGCTGTTCAGTATTCACGCTGAGCGGCAGGCAGGCAGCAGACACGTTGGGAGAATGCCAAAGGCGGCTGCCAGGCGCGCCTCACTGGCCCGCACTGATTGTGAGAAATGTTGGCGGACCGAGTTCGGGGTATGCAACGAGCCGCATTTAGGTGCACGATGTCTGTCTGCAGTCTGCGGGGACCACACCACAAATGTTTGGAAAAAAGAAAGTTTCTTTGCCTTATTACTATGGCGTGAGCCCCCCTGTCGATGGTAAAGACGTGGGCGTAATTACGAGGGCTATTCGGAAAGCAAGTTCCGGTTGTGCACGAAATGGAAACCACAGTCAACATCTAATGAAGCTTTGCACAGATTTGTTGCGGAGTGTCTCTAGTATGCCCGTCAACTGTGTCACGCCCATCTTACCAATCCTGAGTGCGCAGTAGAACGTAAAGATACCTAGAAAATAGTGTCTTCCGCCACGTACGAGGGCCTGCTGAGTGATTTCGCCTGATGTCATGCATCCCACATAACATAACTGTCACGCGTTTCCTCCTCCATAACAATTCTCGGTAGCACTCTGCAGGAGCAATGAAGATGCTCTCGCAGCATTTTCGATGGCAAGTGTTTGATCACCCATAGCACATTATGTAATTGGCTACACCTGAATGTCATCTCTGCGCACGTGAACCCTCGGTTATGAAGACAACATTTTTGCACGGGCAACGAGCTTTAGACCGGCATAGAGAATTGGCAGAAAACACAGGCGGCACCCTTTTATGACGAGGGTATTGGAAAGTTAGTACAACGTTACTACAGAAGTCGGAGCGGCGACTATGTAGACAAGTAGCTGGAAGGTGTAGCTAACTGTTGCCAGTAAAACATTTTTCATTATCACAGTGGTTTCCACTTCGCGACCGATCGGACCTTACTTTCCGAATGCGTAACACTTCAGTTGGCAAAACCGCCAAGACTTTCAAAAGAACTGCTACCGGAATCCCTCAGCTCGAAGTGAGTTTGATTTTATGAAAATCCGAGTTCTTCCATTCATCATTTAATCCAACCAGTACCCATAACTTCCTTTGTTGCTTTCCATTGGATGCGAGTTCATTAGCTCATTAATTTCAGGAAAACCATTTGCAGGTAGTCTAATTTTATTCAGTAACAAGATAGTATGAAAAATGTAGAAGATATATTAATATCGTATGTATTTTTATAAAAATTAGTACTGTATTACTAGTCATTGTAGACAACTCTACACATTTATCAACATCCCTATTCCAGCATCGTGGTGCCTGAATCGTCTGGAGCACAATATGTAGTACTACTGTGGCGTGAAGACACAGTACAATAATGTAATAGCAAAATAAAGCTATGAATGTAATAAGACCATATCTGTATTTCCTCTGTAATCTATTATCAACAACCGTCATAAAGTATGAACTAATCACCATGGAAAGTAGAAGTTTATTTTAAATTTAAAAAATACATTAAATCATAAATTATGTAGTAAAATTTTATACATTTAAATGATAACCTTAAATGGTATGTTAAAGGCTTTTAAATTCGAAAATTGCTCTAAAACGTTGTTTTGCGCTTATGATAACGCTTTACCTTTATGAGGCCCACACCAAAGGTTCAGTCTACAGTCTATAGATCCTACAGAAATGGGTTAGGCAAAAACTTTGAAACACCAGACGGAATGCTCGCTTGAACATAAATGCAGATGCTAGCAAAGCCATCAGGTGGCGCTGCTGTATCTGACTATTAAAGACACCTGTGTAACGCCCTCAATACACTACAAGTATCAGTCGTGCTCAGAACAGTGTTCTGAGTAATTATGTCGGAGCCAAGTGAATTCTAAAGTAGAAAAATTGTTGGTGCTCGTATGATGGATATTTCCGACACCAATGTAGCCAAATTGTTTGGTGTTTCAAGAGGTACTGTATCGAAGATCTATGCTGCATACAGCGGAAGCGGAAAAACATTGTACGCTAAGTCACGACGCGGACGAAAATATGTACTGAGTGATCGAAATAGATAGTCACTGAAGAGGATTGTGACGAAAAATAAAAGGACGACAGCTGCAAAAGTCTCTGCACTGGCGAACTCTGTCAGCACCAAAACAACACGAAAGGAAACTTCCTGGTAGATTAAAAAGGTGTGCCGGACTGAGACTCGAACCCGGGACCTTTGACTTTCGCGGGCAAGTTCTCTACCACCTGAGGTACCCAAGCATGACTCACGCCACGTCCTCACAGCTTTACTTCTGTCAATACCTCGTCTCCTACCTTGGTTTTAATCTGCAAGGAAGTTTCATATCAGCGCACACTCCGCTGCAGAGTGAAGAATGTATTCTGGAAACACGAAAGGAGCTCCATAAGCAGGGAACTGCAGGGCAAGCAGGAATTCCACAACAACTCATCCGTGATGTAAATGCCCGTCACACGAAAAGGAGGTGCCGAAGCCATAAAACATGGACTATGGAGCAATGGAAGAATGTCATTTGGTCGGATGAATCTTGTTTAATATTGTTTTTAACTTCTGGCCGACTTTATGTCCCAAGAGTGAAACACGGTGGGGATTCGGTGATGATTTGCGAAGCCATATCGTGGTATTCCATGGGTCCAATGGGTACACTGAATGTCGCATTATTGCCAAGGTTTATGTAACCATTTTGGCTGATCAGGTCAATCTCATGATACAATATTTGTTCCCCAATGGTGATGCTGTTTTCCAAGAAGACAGGGCCCCTGTTCACACAGCGTACATCACTCAGGACTGGTTTTGTGAACACGACGATGAATTGTCGCATCTCTCCTGGCCACCAGAGTCAATAGCTCTCAGTATTATTGAGCCTTTGTAGTCTGCTTTGGAGAGAAGTGTGCTTAGTCCTTATCCAGCTCCGTCACCGTTACCTGTACTTGCCACAGTTATGCAGGAAGAAAAGTATAAAAACCCCTTGAAAACCTGAGTTTATCCATTCCGAGACGACGGGAAGCAGTGTGGAAAGCTAACGGTTTTCATACATCGCTTGTACATTGCTAATGTGTTGTGTTGTTTTTTATGTTTCCATATTTTTATTCATCCCCTGTACAACGCTGGGGCGCGAACGTACGAAGTCGTTATCTGACACTGTCTTGCCCTTTTCCAGTTCCCCAACCTACCTCGTTATCCATTTATAGTAATTTCTTTTTTTTTCCTTTTCTTAGCTATTTGCAACTTGTAAAGAAAATATAGTTATGGGCCGAAGGACCCGGAAGGGAGGCAGTAGTTTGAAAGTGTCCCCAAGCTGTTCAATCTGCACGTTGAGTAGGCAGTGTCATAAACACGAAAAATTTTGGAAAGTGAATTAAACTTCAACGGGAAGAAAAAAAAGCTTCGAGATTTGCCAACGTCATTAATAACAAACGCCTTGGAAGATCAGTGTCTTTGAAATGTAGCAATGTTAGTTGATACCTCTGAAATGTAGCTGACTCAGCTGGAGGTCATTGCAGAATACGATACTTTGAGCTTGTGAAGTACTCGATACTTCCATATTTCACTTCATGCTTGATTTTTCCGGAATTTCACACTTTAACGAGCTTTTGGATGGTTGTGTAACATTTTTGGATTGTAATAAGCGGTGTTTGCTGTATTTTGAATTTCTTTTTCGTAAATTTGAAGAATAATGAGGAGTAAAAATACATAGGTACTGGATATTCAAGAGTTTAGGCAACATAAATTTTCAGTTCCTGTACAAAATAAAAACTGCACAAAGACAGCACAAATAGTGTAATTAAAATCTTCTGAAAACATGTGAGCGAGTATTAGTCTTTTAAACTTGGAAAAATGACTGTGGTAAAAATAACGACAGCTAGGATATAGGAAACTGATTTTTATAAAAGAAGAAAGAACATTTCATAATTGATTGCAGCGTTGTTACTTTTAGGCGAAAATATTAAATAATTTTTCTAATGAAAACCAATTGTAACGGATGTCACAACAAAGATGTATAGTGTATGAATTGTTAGAAAACTATAAAATGTTTCGCAGCCGTGGTTCAGAGGTGCTTTGTGTCTGTCATTGTTACAGTACTTTTGATTTTGAAGTTGGATCAACTTCTTTATTGGGATTGGCTGGATATCGTCAAATAAAGCAACTGTGTCGACACACAAGTATCTCATTTATGAACAAAAAACTGAAACTAATATCCACGTAATTTTAAGATAAATATTTTTATTTTAAAACTGTGCGGTAATGAGATACACTGCGAAATATACATGTAACGCAACTAACTTTTAATTGCAGCCAAACGATAAAAACCTAGAAAAACATATTAATTTTCGCTAAATTATTGCATTTCATCTTGAAAAAATGTATAAAATGGAGATAGGTTGACGTAAAACAAGGATATAGGAATGGAGTCGAATTAAGCCAGGTAATGCCGATGGAACTAGATTAGAAAATAAGACATTGAAAATAGTATATGAGTTTTGATATCAGGCTAGAAAAATAAGTCACAATCGCCTTAGCAAAGAGGGTGAAAAATGCAGAGTAGCAATAGCAATCACAGCTTTTCTGAAAAAGATAAATATGTTAACACCTCATATAAATCTAGGTGTTAGGAAGTCTTTTCTGAAAGTATTTGTCTGGAGTGTAGCCTTGTACGCAAATGAAACGTGGACGCTAAATAGTACAGACGAAGAATAGAATAGAAGCTTTCGAAATGTAGTGCTGTAGTCCAAAGCTGAAGATTATATGGACAGATCGAATAACTAATGGAGAGGTATTATATAGAATCGTGGAGTAAAAGAAATTTATGGTTAAAAGAATGTATCGTTTGGTAGGACACATCCTGAGGACTGGCGATGGAAGGAACTGCTTTGGGTTAACTTTTAGAGGGAGACCAAGCTTTTCAAATGAATGTAGGTTGCAGTGGTTATGCAGAGATCAAGAGGCTTATGTGGGACAGACTAACGTGTAGAGCTGCATCAAACCAGTCCTCAGAGAGAAGACCAGAACAACAGGTTCCTTAGTTACGTTTAAGTCGAAACCACTTGTCCATGGAACTGGACATCAAGTACATTGTTCGCTCGTGATAACACATACGAAGTCAAGGTGAAACGCACTTGCCCTTGCACGGATATGGAGCTGATATCAATGAATTTTTGATTTTGTTACTGAGCGAGGCAACGGAGTCATTAAATAACTGAATTACTGTGTACACACATAGTGCCTCAATACCCTTTCTCTCTTTAAGTAATTACATAGAATCAACACCGCTTTTCGATGTTTGGATGACCGTGTACATAATGAAGTTGGCCAGCACGACCTGCAGTGAAGCACAAGAACTTGAAATAATTATTCTTTGGCTTTAGATATTTTTAATACCTAATTTATGTTCTTTATTTTCTTAAATTTATATATTCAACTGTTATGTTCGTAAGCGAAAAGAGAAAACTTCCACTAAAGACTGACTTTTTTATTAGTAGAAATATCTACTAAGAGACCATCCCGAAACGCGAAATCCAATACCAGTTGCGGGCTGCCTCTCTGGCAGTGTCCAGGGACAACAAAAACTTGATTTACATTTCACATAATCACTGACCGAATCAAAGAAAATAAATTCAGCCATAATCTACTTATTAAGAGGAATAATCTCATGTTAAAAGGATGACATTTACAAACTGTGTATATGAAAACGAGCTGTGCAACACCGGAGGATGGACGCTACAGCCTGCAGCGCATCGAGATATTGTAATTAGAGAAATGACGTCTTCTCACCATTACTATAATAAGAAAACTTGATTCGTCACCGGCTGCATCTTCCTGCCTGGGGGAGGACATAAATGAGCTCATCTCGCTGAATTAGTGTATCCCGCGTGGACGCATAAGGGTTTGCGAATCCACAGCGAAAGGGTGACGTTGGTAATTTCCTCCGCGAGAGCAGGACTCTGATTCAATAAGGAATAATTTCCGAGGGTAACGGCTTGCTAGTTCTGCTGTAACATATGTCACTAGAAGCGAAATTTCGTGGTAGTCAATGTGGGACTAATTTCATTTCTAACTTGTAATTAGCGATACAAATATACAGGGTGAGTCACCAAACGTTACCGCTGGATGTATTTCGTAAACCACATCAAATACTGACGAACCGATTCCACAGACCGAACGTGAGGAGAGGGGCTAGTGTAATTGTTTAATACAAACCATACAAAAATGCACGGAAGTATGTTTTTTAACACAAACCTACGTTTTTTTTTAATGGAACCACGTTAGTTTTGTTAGCACATCTGAACATATAAACAAATACGTAATCAGTGCCGTTTGTTGCATTGTAAAATGTTAATTACATCCGTAGATATTGTAACCTGAAGTTGACGCTTGAGTAGCTTGAGTACCACTCTTCCGCTGTTCGATCGTGTGTATCGGAGAGCACTGCAACATACATCGCGTTTCTACAGAATGATCTGCCAACGTTGCTCGAAAATGTCCCACTGGAAACGCGTCGACGTATGTGGTATCAGCATCCACATTCCGCAATTAACACTAGGCTGACCCTTGACAGGATGTGGAGGACGCATAAATTGGCAGCCCGTTCTCCTGATCTTACACCTCTGGACTTCTTTCTGTGCGGTACGTTAAAGGAGAATGTGTACCGTGATGTGCCTACAACCCCAGAGGATATGAAACAACGTATTGTGGCAGCCTGCGGCGACATTACACCAGATGTACTGCGGCGTGTACGACATTCATTACGCCAGATATTGCAATTGTGTGCAGCAAATGATGGCCACCACATTGAACATCTATTGGCCTGACATGTCGGGACACACTCTATTCCACTCCGTAATTGAAAACGGAAACCACGTGTGTACGTGTACCTCACCGCTCATGGTAATGTACATGTGCGTCAGTGAAAAAGACCAATAAAAAGTTGTTAGCATGTGGACGTAATGTGCTGTTCCAGTCTCTTCTGTACCTAAGGTCCATCACCGTTCCCTTTGGATCCCTACGTAATTCGGTGCTCTCCGATACACACGATCGAACAGCGGAGGAGTGGTACTCAAGCGTCAACTTTAGGTTACAATATCTCCGGATGTAATTAACATTTTACAATGCAACAAACGGTACTGATTACGTATTTTTTATATGTTCAGATGTGCTAACAAAACTAACGTGGTTCCATTAAAAAAACGTAGGTTTGTGTTAAAAAACATACTTCCGTGCATTTTTGTATGGTTTGTATTAAACAATTACACTAGCCCCTCTCCTCACGTTCGGTCTGTGGAATCGGTTCGTCAGTATTTGATGTGGTTTACGAAATATATCCAGCGGTAACGTTAGGTGACTCACCCTGTATATGCGATTTTTTTTTCGACTCGTTGGGAATTAGGGGTTTGTAATCAAACGACACAGCGCTCAGACAACATGAACGACACACAGAACCAAAAACAGTACTCATACATTCCAACACAGGCACCTATAAAATTTCATGCAACGACGGCACTAACTTTTACATTGGGCAGACAGTAACATTTACAATTCGATTTAAAGAACATACCAGAAGAAACTTGCTGGTAATTCTGGAAACATATGAGAAACTGTGAAACCAACTAGTCAAGTTTCCAATTGCACCTAACGAACTAAAACCACACAGCAGAACACATCGAAACGAGTTAAAAATTCTACATATAATGGCTAAAGGCTCTATTATAAACATTTTGGACGAATTGAAAAGTTACTCGTGTACGAACAAGTATCCCAACGACATCTTCAACGAACAAACTGACCTGAAGCATAAAAATTATGTAGAAATATTTACTGAAAATTTAGAAAAAGAAAACGAAAAAAACGTGTGACACACAAAAAACAATATACAATCTTAAATTATAGTGAACAACAATATTCTAATATCTATGATATACAACGGTCATCTCTGACATTCAGAGATACGATTTACTCTGTTAATATAAAGCACAGCAGGAGCGAGAACTGTCATTTTATATGTCAAAAATATTATTCTGTACTGACGAAATTAATCTATTCTTACAACTTGTCACCACACAAATATCCTCTCCAAGGTGAATTATGAACGTCACTCCATCCAGAAGTAAGTAAAATTGTAAAACAACTTGATATAAAACATACTCATACATAGACGTTGGTAATGTCGTCGCACATCACAGGTACAGCTGAAATGGGATACTAGCCGAAACAAGTTTGTAATCTAAAAATACGACAAGCACGAGTTAAATAACATATTTTACAGCTAACTGGGAATCAATTTATATAAAAATGTCGAATTTTGATGTTTTAAGGGCTGCGAGCTCTTGTCGTCGGCTAGGGCATGTGTTTCCAACACATACCCTTTCGACACTAATGTCAGTGAACAGGTGAACAATAGATATTCTCATTGCTGGACTGCAAGGGGTGGTCCTGATGGCCAGCATGGTAGCAAGATCTCACTAACATTGGATTTCTTTTCTCCTACGGGCTTGCATGAAGTCGTCGGTGTAGAAACTGAAGCCAAGTAGAACGTTAACAGAACCTGAAGAGAAACTTTTCGATAGGTTCATTGCTGTCTGCATTGCTGTAGAGTACAATGAATAGCAACTGTCTGTGAGTGAGTGCCACAAAAACGCATGCTGCGTTGCGGCGGCATGCATTGAGCCTGGCAGTAGTCACTTTGAACAGTTGCTGTAAACCAAATGTAAGTTGTGTATGTCAGTGAAAAGCATCCTGTCAGTTGCAGATCCAAGGGGAGCGTCTTGCGTCTTATGGAGGAGAGCGTAGGGGGGAAAGGGGGGATGGAGGAGCGTCATGATTCACGCCACACCTCCCATCGGGCTCCTTGAAGGAGAATCCCTATATTAACTACTTATGTAAGCAAATTTTTAAGATCATATTAAATCATTTTATTCAGTTTATTATTATTATTAAAATCCCAGGAATTTGTGGCTTGTTAAATGTGAAGGTGATGGCAGATATGTGTATCATTTTTTTGGGGGGAAGGTGAGGAGGGAGTGGGTGCATCTATGGAATACGAATAAGGATACTGTAAAAACGTAATGTAAAACTTAGAACATTCATTTCCAACCTTCAGTCTCTTATCTCGAAGTAGTGAATTAGAATTCTTTACAATTTACAGTGATGAGCCAAAACATTAATGATCTATTGGTGCATCTCCGAAACGTGTAAGGTGGCTATAATTTTGCACCTTACAAGCACTCACCCACACACTTTCCGTGATCTACAAGAACAATTAGGTATCATGTGATAGGTTGTAGAGGTTGGAACGACAGTGGAAATGAAAAGGCAGGTGGAACTGAAACGTCCCCTTTGAATAATTTTACACGACTGTGCTTAACCTGACACACAATATTTTTTAGCGCAACGCAATCTGACTTTCAAAATTCTCTACAAGAGAATGGCCCTGACTAACATTAAACTATACGTCTCACAAATCACTTACCTCACCAAAAATCTTCGCTGCTCAAGCTACTGCAATACAGCGAGCGCCACTACTGCCAGCTAAATAAAAGATTCAAACTACTGAAGGCACTAACTACTGATAGGGATAGTTAGCAAATGAAAGATATTAATAGAGAACAAACAATGTATTTACCTTAATATCATATATAGCAGTTCATAACAAATTACAAAACTCCGCCATCTCTCTCCCCACATCCACCACTGCTGGCGGCTCACCTCCAACTGCCCAGCGCTACGCGCTGTTCACAGCCAGCTGCCTAACACTACAATGGTTGAGTATTACAACAATGCAAAGCAGCCACAGACTGCACACGGCACAGCCGGTGATTTTCATACTGAGGTGGCGTTATCAATAAAAAAACCTAAACAGCCTACTTACATAGCCCCCATGCTCCCCACAAAAAATTTTACAAATTGGGTTGGGCAGTGCCCAATACAGATTTGAAAAAATTTTTCATAATTACAATAACTAAGAAATCAAATGCACACACTTATTGATACAATGTTGGTCAAAAGCTAAAATTTTCTCACAGTCCATAAAGACAGTCCTGATCATTCATCACATTGCAGTGTTTTCCTCAAAGTCTGAGCAGTAAAAGAAAATGCACACGGAAGTAGTGGATTTCCATGCAGTCTTGAAGAAGTATCGTTGTCCTTCCGACGGAAATACAGTGCTGACTCTTGACATGCTGACAGGTAATGGGCCACAACAGAGCAAACCCACAGTGGAGTCAGTCGAAGTTTTGAAGAGTATTGGTGGGTAGGTCATCACAGAGCAGACCCACTGTAGTCCTGGTAGAAATAATGGTATTGATGGATCATCAAAGATGCAGACCCACTGTAGTCCTTGTAGAGATGGCCAGCAGCCATCCATTGTGACTGTGCAGGTGCACAATCACCATTGAAGAGTCTTGCGGATAATATAGCAAGTCCATAACCACCACTTGTGCACTCACAAAGTTTTTGGAATTGTCCTTAGAACCAGCAATGCTGTTATCCAGTCCCTTGCTGAATTATTAACACAGGTGCAAACACTATCACTCCCTACTTCTCACATATTGTGCATATGCTATGACCAACAGAAACGAGTGCAGTCAAAATATACTTAATTTGAAGACCTGGTGTCAATTACAATTTTATAACATAAGAATACAATTACAAAGGTACAAAATACATCATTAAAAACATAATAATACAGATAACATTTGTAGTAAAACAGGCTTTACAAAAGAATAGAAATAAACATATACATCAGTGTTACAAAAATAATGACATAAGTACATACATAAAGATCAGAATAACTTTTGAAACATCAACTTCACACCTAAGCATTAACATAGAACAGAATTACTAATGTCTAACATCTTTAAAAAGTAAATAACATATTATCAATGCAAATTATATTTGAGGATAACAGTATTCCTCATCATAGTGAATGTAGCTTAGTATTAGAAAAATTCTACAACATAAGTCTTATCAGATATATATATAAATACAGGAAAAACATAAATACACAAGGGAACACAAACACATAGGGGGATAACACAATGGAAAGGACAGGGTTCGTTTTCAGTGTAACTTTTGGTACTGCAGTATTTTGCGAACAAAACCTTTTGTTTGTTCTTGGAGATCTCCCTTCGTTCGTCATTATTCCCAAAAAGTCCTATCTGTACCTCTTTTCTGTATTTTTTTCGTATAACTTCTAAATGCATTTCTTCCAATTCATCACAACGCAGTCTCTTATATAGTCTACCCCCTCTTAAGCTAACTTAAATCTACTGAGCTCAGACATTAAACTAAGGGACGAGGCAATGCAGCAACACATAAAACAATAAACGCAAACAGCAATGACAAAAATTGCAGATTTGCAAAGGAAGCAGCATTTTAGAAATTAGCAAAGCAATTGTAATATTACAACTAATCTAAGGCAATGTGCAACAAATAATAACAAGAAATCATTAGTAAAACTGGCTTAACAGAATAATACAAAGTCAAATTCAATAACACTATGCCTGGCAAACAGCAGCAACTTATACCTAAATATGACATAGCTCAAGCAGAAAAAATAGTACACTAAAGATAACAATGCAGATAAGGGAAATGTATAATCACATCTTAATGTCTAAGTAATTAAAGTGGTGCACCACAAAAACTAATTCTAGAAAAGATTACTAAGTACTAGAAAAGAAAATTATGTATGCAGTTCCTGTGAAGCTAAATGATATTTTTTTTTTGCTCCCTCATTCTTCATTTTTTTTAAATTATTATTTACTCGATCTGTAGACAGAAAATATTTACATTAATACATCTATAAAATTTTATTTTTACCAATGCTGCAGTGCAGCTAGAAACTAGATATTAAATGAAATAAGCAACTATGTACAAAGCAAAGCATAAAAATATCATTCAGTAATCATGAGGTATTTCATAAGTTAGTAGAAAAATCTCTGAACTAGAGAGACAGTAGTCAAAATCAGGTGTATAGACATAAAAATATTTCTCGTCATTTCATTAGGCATTTCTGTCGCCATATGGCATTTCTCTCAACTAGCACGACAATAGCCGTGAAATGTTTCTCATCGTTTTCAAGTTCGTCCGTGTCGTTCAGTGCTGCTGGAAGGCTAATGGCTTTTTTTTTTTTTTTTTTTTTTTTCCGGGCGGCCGTCGCCCAGGTGTCTGACACAGCTGTGTGCCCACGACGTATTACGTGCAGGTGGTCACTTAACTTTCGTACGGAAATATTTACGACAGCAGTTTGCTACAATGGCAGTCTTATATAAAAATGTTTCACAGGTCAAGAATTAGCGTTGCAAATCTGTAGAAACAAAATCTTATTGATATAACAGTGTCCAAAAAAATTTTCGTCGGCATTGTGATACATTCACGCATTTACACACATTTCATAACTTTTAAAGTACGATCTTGGTTTCCAACAACGTTTTCCACAAATCAGAGTGCCCTAATCACTATTCATTACTCCTTACCTTATTATACATATATATATTCGTCGACGCTTCTTTAATATTTCATTACATGAAATACGTAGCATAATCAAATTCCTCATATAGCATCAGCTTCTTGACCATAAACATACTTCAGCAGCATAAAACATATCGTCGTCGTCAAAATAACATCATAACACCTCATTCAAATCTCAAAAACGTCGTAGCTTTCTGCAATAATTTCAAAACCTAAAAAATTCTCTGCTCATGTCAGTAGTGTCATTTACCTCAAACGTACTTTAAAATTCATGCTCCCTTACCAAATACATCATTCAAAGCTCTCATAGTATCACAATGGTTCTGAAAAAATATGAAGAGTTCACAAGGTACATACAAAATACAATTTCGTAAGAGTGAAGTTATCCAACTGTGTAATTACGTAAACATCTGTCACTGATGTAGTAAAAAAAAAATGTTTATCTCTCAGTTACATGATCAGATAGCTGTGTAATTTGTGTGTTAGAGAAATAGGGTACCGATGTGTAAAGTTGCATAAGCAAATACCATATTAGCTAGGGTTCCTTGTGGTTGCCACACACATGGTACACAAAGTAAGCGTGTACCCCCCTGAGGATAAATGTAATTATACCCTCAGGTGTTACAAATTACAGCAATGGAATGAAATGTATGACGGAAAACTTTCTTTGCAATTTAAAAATCTAAAAAAATAAATGTTTGAAGTACAAAATTAATCACTCAAATACGTGTCCTGTAGCGCTAAACTGTGCGTCATGTTGTAAGATAATCTCTGTGGAAGTGTCGTAGTTATCGTCCTCCGAAAGCTAAGTTCTGCAGAAGTCAATGTACTTACCTGATGATAAACAAAAGTGAAATGCTTTGCGTATAGATATCTTAGTTATTACGCTTATTGTTGTGATGAGGAAAGTACTGTGCTGTGACGTATTGTTGTGCCACGGAAAAGGCTGTCTCATTGTTGCTATACCACAAAAGTTAAATACTAAAACATGTTTTACTTTCCAAAAGAATTCAGAAAACTGTGCAAATATAAAACAGAAACACCTCAAAAGCAACATTGTAAACTGTCACTCATTAGTAGCGTCGTGATAACATCGTGTAGCTGTCACATAAACTAACCACTGTATCATCTGGTATCTCTCAGAAACCACCTTGAATCCATAATGTATTTGCAAGTAAACCAAAATGTTGCATTAAAAAAAAGCAGATTATCTTTCAATAAACGGTTTTACATGTGAAATGTGGTGTAAACCTTTACTCTTCCTAGTACGCAGAGTTTCAACTTCAACGCAATTATCATGTGGTATACGTCGGATTCTGTAAGGTCCATTGTAAACTAGAAAGAATTTGTGGCTCAAGTGTTTCTTCTTATGTGACAATGAATGAGCTTTAATGAGAACTTTCTGACCCATATACAATTTCTTTGCATTTGCTTTTCCGTGTAGTTTTCTCCTTTTGTCTGCTGCAGATTTTATATTTTTAAGAGCCAAATCAATTATGTCTTTGTGTCGAAGTTTACGTGTATTCGGGAAAGGTACAAGCTCTCTGATTCTGTTCGGTGGTTTTTCATTCTTCAGTACAAGAGTAGGTGGTAAAGCAGTGGAGTCGTGAGGCATTTCATTCAGCACGTTTTGAAATAAGTGTAAATATCTGTCCCAATGCTGATGCTTTCTGTGACAATAAAGTCTGCAAAGCTTATTGATTTCTTTCATAATCCGTTCGGATGGGTTACAATGTGGTGAATACAATGAAATAAAAACAGGTTTGATTTTATGGTTGCGAAGCATGCGAGACCAAACAGCAGATCTGAATTGCGGTCCGTTATCTGAAATGACTTTAGCAACGTGGCCAACTTCACGTAAGAAATTTTTAACAAAGGCGTTGGATACAGATCGTCCAGTGGCTTTACGTAACGGAGTGAAAGAAACAAATTTGGAAGTAAGTTCAACAGCGACTAGAACGTACGAAAATCCATTCGATGTTCTGACAAGGGGTCCCAATAGATCAACTGCAGCAAATTCTTTTAATTTAGAAGGAACAATAGGAAACAACGGAGCACAATGTGAGACAGTAGATGGTTTCGCCTTTTGACAAAGTTTACAAATAGACAAGACTCTTCGAATTCTCTTTTCCATATTGTTAAAATAACAAGTCGTTCGAAGAATATGATAACATTTTCGTGGACCAAAATGTGCGTAGCTGAAATGAATGTACCAAATGAGCTTATTAACAAAATCGTCAGGAATGCAAAGTACCCATAGCTTGTCATCAACAGTGCAGCGTTTGAACAGTATGTTGTTTCTAACCAGATAATAATGCCGAATCTGTGTGTGTGTCTTTTCATGCCATTTGCTTTTGATATCTTTCCAAATCGGATCTTTATCTTGTTCATGAGCAATGTCCTTTAAAGATGTGGTGATGAAGTTTTCAAAGGCGACTTTCTGAATGTAAAGAATACTGAAATTTTTCTTGAGGTTGCCTTCTGTGTTACTTTTCTCAAGCCCAGCCGGTGCGCGTGACAGTGCGTCCGCAACAATGTTCTCTTTGCCGGGAATGTAGACTATTGTGAAGTGGAATTCTTGCAGAAACAATGCCCAACGTTTTAACCTGTCATGATTTAATTTTGAAGACATAAGAAATTGTAATGCACGATGATCACTGTATACTTTTACGTGCTTACCAGAAAGAAAGAAACGGAATTTGTTAAATGCCCAAACGATAGCTAAAGCTTCTAATTCAGTAACGGAATAATTTTTTTCAGATTTTGTTAGCACTCGGCTAGCAAAAGCAATGGTTTTCTGAACAGTAGTGTCATTTTCTGTGGCTTCTTGAAATAAATGGGCACCAAGACCGACTTTAGAAGAATCCGTGCTAAGGCAGAAATCTTGTGACAGATCCGGATGAGCTAGAATTGGCGCGTTAAGTAGCGATTCTTTCAAAGTTCCAAATAGTATTTTTTCCAGTGAGAGAACAAAGTTTTGGTGTAACAAGAATTTGCATATTCAGAAAACGACGGTAAAAATTTACGAGACCTAGAAAACTGCGGACTTGTCTTTTTGTGGATGGAACTGGAATGGCTCTGATTGCTTCTAACTTTTCAGGATCCGGCTGAATGCCTTCAGAAGAAATAATATGTCCCAAAAACCTCACCTTTGACCTACCGAATTCAGACTTTTCCAAGTTAACTGTAATTCCAGATTCTGCAAAAATACGTAACAAACTGTTGAGGATGCGATTATGTTGTTCCCATGAAGCTTCTGCTATTAGAATATCGTCCACATATAAGGTGATGTGACGTTTTAAGAACTCAGGTAATATGGAATTTAGCCCGCGAATGAATGCTGCTGAAGAAATGTTCAAACCAAAAGGAAGTTTCCGAAACTGATAACAAACGCCGAAACAAAGGAAAGCTGTGTATTTTCTACATTCTGGATGAAGTTCGATCTGATAAAAGCTGGATCTGAGATCAATGGAAGACAACACGTTTACACCATTGAAATTTTGAAGAAGTTCTTCCAACGTTTGCGGCCTGTCTGTTTCAGGAATAATGATAGTATTAATTTGTCTCGAATCTAAGACAAGCCTGATTGATCCATTTTTCTTCTCAACAACATGTAATGGATTGTTGTATGAGCTTACTGCAGGCTCAATAATGCCCTCGTCAAGCATAGATTGTATTTCTGTTCTAACACGGTCCCTATAATGCGCCGGAATTACGTATGGTCTAACACAAAATTTAGTATGCTCACGAACACGAAATTGGTATTGAAATCCCTTGATTGTTCCTGTTTTATGAGTAAAAACTGTGGAATGTGCTTGTAAAATCTCAAAAAGGTCTTGCCTATCATTGTCATTACAATTCTCAATTGTTTGAATTTTATTCTGAATTAACTCATAAGTATCAAATGCGCCGTCGATATCACCCCTGTCAGTACTTGCAGAGTGATTGTTAGTGTCTAGTTCCGTAGAAAATTCCGAACTGTTGTCTAACAGAAGGTAAAGCCGATTAATTTCCTCGTCATGGTTTGAGAGCCAATCTTCAAATTTCAAAGCTAGTGACTTACCTTCTTTTTCTAAACTTATTTCAGCATCGTGAAAGTTTAAGATTGCTTTGTATTCATTCAAAAAGTCTACTCCCAATATAATTTCCGTCGACAATAATGGAACAATAAGAAAGTTCATAAAGAAACTGTGGCTTTGACAAAAGAATTCTAAGTTGGTTTGTTGGCGTACATCTACACTTTTTCCAAAGATTGCACCTTGTAATTTAATCTTACGTAACGGAAGTGTGGGGCAATCGTTCGATATGTTGCATTTTCTAAAAGCTGTTTCACTAATTACTGAAATGGGACTGCCAGAGTCAAGTACTGCCGTAAATTTTACGTCATTTACTGTAATGTGAATCACAGGATATGCAATGTTGTTATGTTTTACGTCGTGTTCTTGGAGTAAGATGTCCCTAATGTCTTCCATTTTTACGTAATTACTTGCTACGGCAGCTGCGTCGTTAGTGTCACACGTACGTTTCGTGGCTGCCAGCTGTATGAGTCACTGCCTATTGTCTCTTTGTTGGCGCGCGTCGTTATTGGGGTTTGGAGACCTAATTTCTACGAATTCACCGTGACGAGACGGCCCTGCCCTGTTTAAATCCCGCCAGTTCTGATGCAATTCAGGTCTGTCGTTACGATCACATCGTCTGTCGTCATGTTGGTAGTTTCTGTGGTTTCTTTCTTGTCGGTTAAGTGGTGGAGAATTTCTCCCTGAATCGTAACTGCGCGCTGGACCGTTGCGTCTAAAGTTATTCTGTCCCTCGTAATAATAATTGTTTTGGTTCCCATATTGTCTGTTTCTCTGATTGTCTCTGTGATAGTCATTACCGCGGAGAGGTGATCTTTCCCTGTAATTATTACTACTCTGCCAACGGTTGTTATACGGGTGGTGTCTGTTTCGGTCACGATTTGTGTTGTGAGAATAGCCTTGTCGCGTCCAGTTATTATTTCTTTCATCGCGGAATTGCGACGGATGTGATCTGTAATTGTTGTGCTCGTGCGTTCCGCGATTGTCAGTGTCAATTTCCAGTTCTTGTAAGAGTCCTTGAAATGCTTCAATGTCGTCTTTGCAACGTCCTGCCAAAATAATATGTCGCAAATGTTCAGGCAGTTTGATTAAGCAAATGCGGATGAGTTCTGAGGGGCTGTATGGGTTTGACAGGTACTGATTCTTGTGCAACATGTCTTCAAAATATTTCACAAGACTGGAGAATTCAGATTGTTCGAAATGTTTCATCATTATGATGCCATGTTTTACTCGGTCTTGTGTGGCTTGAGACCAATATGCTGAGAGGAAGGCATGGTAAAATTCTCCTTCACTATGACAATCGTGAATGACCGAACGCATTCTTACAGCTGGTTCATTCTCTAAATAGCCACACATAAATTCTAATCTGTGTTCTAATGACCAGTTGGGGGGAAAACAATGAGAGAATTGATGGAGCCACGCTTGTGGATGAATGTCGTTGGCAGAATTTTTAAACGTTTTGAATTTACGTGTAGTAATGAACAGCTTATAGTCAAAGTCATCATGTCGGCGAGTCGCATATCGGTCATTGTTACGTCGTGTCGGCGGTTCCATCTCAAAATTCGGTGTGCCTTGCCAATTTCTTTTATAATTTCCGAAGTGTCCTGTGTTATTATTTTGTGGTTGTTCCGTATTTCTATGTCCCTCTTCCTGTATTGGAGCGCGATTGTCCTCTGAAATATGTAATTCTTGTATTACTTGTGCCAAATGATCTTGTACTTCCCGGATTTCTCTTTTGTACTGTGTGTTGATTTGATTTTGATTTTGTTTGAATTTTCTAATTTGTTCATACTCTTCTGTGTCAGTGAAGGCTACAGGTCTTGTGTCATTCAGATCATCATCTACCTTTGTAGATAAGTTAGTGACCTGATCCGAAAGTTCGGCTACTTTCTCCGATAGTGAACACATTTCCTCAGTGTGTTTTTCTGAACCAAGTTTCAGAGTGTCCATTTGTGTTGAAATCGAATCTACTGTGTCCTTCAGGTTTTCCTGAGTTTTTGCAAGTTGCGTAACCGAATCGCTAGATGCAACTGAGTCAAATTTAGCTTGCAAGGTCTCATGATTTTCATGAACAGTAGTTTGCAGTTCTTTTATGGCTGCTTCGTGATTCTGTAGTGCATTTTCATGACGCGAAAAAATAGGTTGGAAATGCTCACAAATTTGTGTTTTTACGTCATTACAGACTTTTTGACATTTCGATTCAATGTGATGTAACTCAGTAGTTAAATCCTCACGTGTTTGTTCAAGAGTTTGCTCCAATGAGTCTAACTTTTGAAGATTTTGTTCCATTGCGTCTAACTGTTGCTGTGTTTGTCTCTGGTGTTGTTCCATTGTGTCTAGCTGTTGCTGTGTTTGTCTCTGATTTTGTTCCACTGTGTCTAACTTTTGAAGCTTTTGCTGTGTTTGTCCCATTTGTTGTATTAATTGTAATAACAATGCATTGGTGTCTGAAACATGTTCCTCAGTGCTTTTCGGCAGTGAATTTGCACCGGAAACATTCACATTTTGACAAGCAGAAAATGTGTCTTGACTTATTTGAGAAAACGGTGAGGATCCAAAACCTGAATCTACAGTATTTGTGAGATCGTCTCGTGTCATTTCGGATTCCTGAGCCGCGCTATTGCCGACCGATCGATCGATAATGCTTCCCTGTTCTCTAATTGTTTCGCTGTCTACACCATTGTTTGCAACCCGCTCCATTTCCCTATGCGCAATTACCAAATTACTACTTTTAACATTAGTTAATTCATTATTCTGCGGCGCTAACATATTGCTTTCGTCTTCACTGTCATTTCTCAATTTACTTTGGAGCCTAGTGTTGCGTTTTTCACACGCCATTATTGTCACAGTATTTCACACGACAACACAGAAAAACTCAATTTGAAGAGCAAAAATAAGAGAACACATTAACATAACACTGAAAATAATATCTAGTTAATTGCAGCTGCGAAATACTTGGTGCAAATCTACATGCATGCCACAACTATTCTACTGTACAACAATGAAAAACTACAACTACAATGGAAATTCTCTCTACAATTACGCGCTAGCAATAAACAAAATCTACACTAATTACACAAACTACAAGAAAAAATCAGAAGATTCCAGTGAGGTATCCTAGGCTAAGGGTCGACATATGAAACGTCCCCTTTGAATAATTTTACACGACTGTGCTTAACCTGACACACAATATTTTTTAGCGCAACGCAATCTGACTTTCAACACACAATATTTTGTTAGCGCAACGCAATCTGACTTTCAAAATTCTCTACAAGAGAATGGCCCTGACTAACACTAAACTATACGTCTCACAAATCACTTACCTCACCAAAAATCTTCGCTGCTCAAGCTACTGCAATACAGCGAGCGCCACTACTGCCAGCTAAATAAAAGATTCAAACTATGGAAGGCACTAACTACTGATAGGGATAGTTAGCAAATGAAAGATATTAATAGAGAACAAAGAATGTATTTACCTTTATATCATCATATATATATATATATATATATATATATATATATATAGAGCAGTTCATGACAACTTCCAAAACTCCGCCATCTCTCTCCCCACATCCACCACTGCTGGCGGCTCACCTCCAACTGCCCAGCGCTACGCGCTGTTCACAGCCAGCTGCCTAACACTACAATGGTTGAGTATTACAACAATGCAAAGCAGCCACAGACTGCACACGGCACAGCCGGTGATTTTCATACTGAGGTGGCGTTATCAATAAAAAAACCTAAACAGCCTACTTACAGAACTTAAGCTCTGGGTGGAAGGCCCACACAGGTGTTTTGGTCCTGCTTAAACACAGAATGTAGCAAGACGGACGTTGGGACACCAGAGTGTGGAGCACAATAGAGTCGCGACTGGACGGTGTTGTAGCCGGAAGGGGAGGATTATACTTACGAAACTACGACAATCTCGGACGCAGCTGAGAGGAACGAGGAAGCGTCATCTTGGAAATCACGCAGGCTGGGTTATTTCCGCGGATTTTTATTCAGAAGCGTACCGTTGTACGAGTATAGGTTTTTCCTCGCAAACGTTGAGACGTTATCTGAACTCCGTCCTTGTGGCTGGGAGTTCGCGTTTCTCGTCTGTAGAACACAGAGAGAAAAGACAGTATTAAAGTACAGTAGTCAGAGGACCGCCTTCTGCCGTCGTAGTGTTTGAAAGAGTTTTATTTTGTGGCTGGAGTTCTTCCATCGACGCAGACGAGTACGAGAACCATCACTTCGACACACCGGACGCAGTACATACGGTGATATCGCAAATTGCTTCGGCTTATTAGGGCTACAAAGCTAAACAGCTGTGATCACGTTAGTTTATTTCCAGCGATTTTCCACACCACTGTAGGTCATCTTGAAAGAAGTGTCTCCTACTGTTTGGTACGTAGATGATGTCAGTCATTTCGCGTTATTTATGTTAGATCGCGTGGCCATACAAGTGGACAGAGTTGGGTAACTCATTAATAATTTTACTGAGGAAATATAGACATTTGTCATAAAGGTTTTTTTAATCTGCAGTAAACATATAATAAGAAACAACGTTTATCATTTAGTAGTATTAGTTGCCTTCATCATTCATTTATGTTTAGATTGTAATTTATGGAATTTAAAGACCTTAATATCTACTTCAGGGGGTAGTCAGACAGGGCTAAATCATCATTGTAGCGTTTATTATTTTCCGTTGCGAACATTCTTTTTACACCCGCCAAGAGTAGCATGTTGGAAACGCAATACAGCAGCGATTCTGCGTGGCTTGGATTCAAGAAGTCCTTGGTAGGTTTCTGAGACATGTGGCAGCAGATGTCTACGCGCAGATCCCGCAATCCAAATAAATTGCGGACCGGAGGCTTGTAGGCGCCGAGCTGGCACCCAATAGCGTCCTACATGTGTTCCACTGGGTTCGTGTCAGGCGAAATTGATGGCCAAGACATCAAAATATGTTCACTATTATGCTCTTCAAACCACCGTGGCCTTCTGACACGGGCAGTTATCCTGTTGGAAGATGCCACGCCCATGGGGAAGACACCAAAAATGAGGGGATGCAGGCGATCCGCAGCAGTGTTCACGTAATCCACAGCCGTCATTGTGCCTTCTGTTACTACCATAGTTCCCAACGAAGCGCAAGATAATGTCCCCCCATAGCATAAGACTGCCCCCACTTGTCTGCGTCCACAGCGCATGGTTAGAACTAACGGTTGTCTGGACGGAGGCATATCCATACACATCGATCGACTTGGTATAACAAGAAAAGAGAATAATCGTATCAGGCGCCAAGTTTCGGTTGATTCACGGTCCAATCTCGAATATCCAGTGCCACAGCAATCGTAACTGACGATGTGTTTGTGTCAACATAGGACCACACCAGGTCGTCTCCTGCGGAATCCCAAGTTTAACAATGTGTTTTGTGACTGACCTATGTTGTATTTTGTTGTTAGATATACACACATCAAAAAAGGTTTTGCATCACTCTGGTTCCCAGAACTCCTGAAGACAGACGTTGACTATGGATATTGTATCACAGACTCAGTCCCTTTGACTATTCAGAGATGTCACTAAATCCACCCAGACATGTAAAAATCATGCATGAGCAGAGCCTATTAGACGGAGGGGGCCCGAAAGCCGATCAATTCCAGTCATTCCGGGAAGGAGGTACACAGTTGGTGTTATCTGTAGTTCAACAATGCCTAGACGATCAATACCGCGGTTCGATCGCGTCCGCATTGTCACTTTGTGCCAGGAAGGGCTCTCAACAAGGGAAGTGTCCAGGCGTCTCAGAGTGAACCAAAGCGATGTTGTTCGAACGTGGAGGAGATACAGACAGACAAGAACTGTCGATGACATGCCTCGTTCAAGACGCCCAAGGGCTACTACTGCAGTGGATGACCACTACCTATGGAGTATGGCTCAGAGGAACCCTGACAGCAACGCTACCATGTTGAAGCCGGCCGGAGTGACCGAGCGGTTCTAGGCGCTTCAGTCTGGAGAGGCCCTGGTTCGATTCCCGGCTGGTTCGGAGATTTTCTCCGCTCAGGAACTGGGTGTTGTGTTATCTTCATCATCATTTCATCCCCATCCGGCGCGCAGGTCGCCCAATGTGGCGTCGAATGTAATAAGACCTGCACCAAGGCGGCCGGACCTACCCCGTAAGGGGCCTCCCCGCCAATGACGCCAAACGCTCATTTGCATTATATTTTGGCTCATTAGTGTATATAATTTTATGTCTGAAAGTAACCCAGCATTTCTCGCATTATGACCATGCCGTAAAGTTAGACACGCTTTATACGGATCTGGGTCCTATCGACAATCGTTCTTCGAGCGCGGGTGGAATAGCAATGGATGGGGGATAATAGCGGTACACTAAAAACCCACCACTACTTACCGAGTGGTGGCCTATGTAATATATGTGTTTTAATAGTAACAATTTATAGTCAGAGTTTTCTTTTGGTGTCAATTTTTCGTTCTGCAGCCGAGCAGACGCTATAACGAAACTTCATACACGTGGGAACTGTGTGCTAATCCGAGACTCGAGTCCGTACCTTTGTCTTCCGGAAACGATACTTCCACGAACTGAACTATCCAAGTATGTGAAGCGCGTTGCCCTATTCAAACACTTTTGTCTTTACTGCCTCTCACATTATCTTTGCGCTTCAACCATTAAGTATCTGGCAACAGTCACTTACACCGATGTTTAATCTTATATTCTGAGAGACACATTTCTTCCTCAGAACACTTATTGGTGCACGGAGCGTGTAATGGGATCTCCTTTGTTGTTTCTTTCTTTCTTTTCTCCTTCTCGTTCCGTTTAATTCCATTTTTATCAAGCATTCTACTGCATGCGTCGGCAGCTATTAGCATGTACATTACTGGTATTCATAGAGACTCTTCCGTACCGTATGTGTGGATGGAAAAACAACAGAATGACTGCTAGCTGGAAACAGAGACAAATACTCCGCCCTACATAAGTTCCTCTTCGTCCCAAGTCACCCCTACGTCCGTTTTTAGCACAAGAGAAGCCGGATGCTATAAACGTCGAGGGTGCGAAGAAAGTGGAGGGGCGACGTTTTTCTTCTAAGGACTCTTTGTGAGCCATTAACAAAACGGCAGTATATTCGTTCAGTAGATTTATGACTCTCTTAATGGTTATCTTCGAACACAGAAAAATGTTTCTTTTTCAGCAACCTCATAAACGAAAGTTTATAAAATTGAATGGTTTTGTACAAAGGGTCACTGGAGGGATCAGTAACGTATTTCCCCAAATTTGTTGGAGCATGCAACTTAATGAACTTATGTTAAAGAAGCTACGTGTGCGCAGAACTTTTTGAACGTTATTAACCACTCTTAAAACATGTTTGACTAAGAAATGTCAATGCCCGTACGATACAATTTTTTCAGTCAGCAGTTCTTTTGTTTCAGAGATTCTTATGCATAACTTCTAAATACAGTGTGGTTTATACGTATGGAATCACGCTTATAAAACCAAAATAAGTGGATGAACAGAAATTTAAAGTCTTTATGACACTACGAGATGGGAGGGGGAAGACCTTTAAGGCTTAATTACCAACGTGTTGTCCATTTCAGAAGCCGCAGTCAAGGACGTAATTCGCAATTTTCGAATGGAAAGGGGGTCAATGTACCATATCAAGCATATAAACACACGATAGTATCTTTCATCCGAGCATAACTTTATTCATTCCCGACTTATGAATGACTTTTCTTCCTTACAGGTGACGTGAAAGCTGACGGCGTTAACAAGATCCGAACGCTCCGAGAGCGTCTTTATATCAGGAGAGAGGAGCACCTGTGTCATTGCAGGTAATTTCAACCAACGCTATCCAGACGGACCACTCATT
Organism: Schistocerca nitens; assembly: GCF_023898315.1. NCBI lineage: Eukaryota > Metazoa > Arthropoda > Insecta > Orthoptera > Acrididae > Schistocerca > Schistocerca nitens. The sequence goes on along the minus strand of NC_064618.1, from coordinate 328,008,397 downwards.
ACCCACAGAGCGAAATTTTGTGTGACTTGCTTTGTCGCATGCAAACAGAAAGCTAATCTATCGAAAACGTCTGTGGATTAAACAACATCAAATACTGTTGTGTTGTTCTGGTGTCGTCTGGAGAGCAGTAATCGCCGCATCTTGCATCAAACTGCGGTCAGTCGTAAATCAATAATGAGAATTTTGGCCAACACAAATGACACCTTTACAAAATGCAGATGTTATTCGGTTTTTGAACGCAGCGGTGCGGACTGTGTGAACAGGGGTCACGTCGTCTTGGAACACAGCTTCACCATGGGGGAAAAAAACATTGCTCGATGGGATGGACCCGATCAGCCACAATTGTCACACAATTCTTGTAAATAATGCGACCTTGCAGAGCAACAGTCGGCCTATGGAATACCACTATATGGCTGCCGAAATCATCACTGAACCCCCACCTTGTTTCACCCTTGAAGTGTAAATTCGGCCAGAAGTTGGAAACAGTGTGAAAAAAGAATCATTGGACTAGACGACTTTCTTCCATTGCCCCATTCTCCAGATTTTATGGTTTCGGCACAACGTTTTCTTGTTACTGGCATTTTCATCAATGTTATGTGGTTTTGGAATTCCAGCTCGCCTGCTATTCGCTGCTTATGGAGCACTCTGTTTTGTTTTGGTGTCGCGAGCGCGACATTCAGATCTGCCATGACTTCTTCAGCTATCGTTCTCTCACTTTTCGTCACAATCCTCTTCAATGACCGTTTATCGCCATCACTCGACGCACACTTTCGTCTGCGTTCTGAATTATAGGATGATGTTTTCTCTCTTTCCCTGTAGGTGATATAAATCTTCGGTACTGTTCCCCTTGAAACACCAAACACTTTCGGCTATCTTGGTTACTGAAGCACACACCGCACGAGCATCAACAATTTGCTCACGTTCGGATGCACTGAACACCCGTATAATACGCTCCCAACTACACAGAACACTGTTCTGTCCACAATTGAGACTTGCAACATTTTGAGGACGCCGCACTGGTACCGTTCGTCATCAAATACAAAATTGAAACTTCCTGGCAGATTAAAACTGTGCGCCGGGCCGAGTCTCGAACTCGGGACTTTTGCCATTCGCGGGCAAGTTACCTACCACTTGCCCGCGAAAGGCAAAGGTCCTGAGTTCGAGTCTCGGCCCGGCAAACAGTTTTAATCTGCCAGGAAGTTTCATATCAGCGCACACTCCGCTGCAGAGTGAAAATCTCCTTATGTAAATACAAAAATGCAGCCTGATGGCTTGGCTGGCACTTGCATGTTCGAGAAAGCATTCCTCCTAATGTTTCCACCGCTTTGTCCACCCCTGTACTTCATTACATATTTTTGTCAACTTCTTAACCTTGGTACAAAGTCATCACCTCCATGCTCTGAACTATGGCTTGCAGAGTGACTGCGTGGGTTGTTCTGGATTTATATAAAGTTTGTTTCTTCAGACTTATTCGTGAAAAGGAAAACTCATTAAAAAAAGTATCCTGATATCCTCGCTTCTTTTCTACGGGTGCGTGTCTAAATTTGAACATCCGTCGGAGCGTACTAGAGGCTTTCCTACGCCTTCTGCTCGCTCAGGCACCACCAAGTTGTTTAGCTAGTCACTATCGTCCTTTAACAGTTCGTTATTTTCATAGTGCTTTCGACCCAAAGAAACCTTCAATTTGGCAAGAAGATTGTAATCACTCGGTACCAAGTCTTGGGTGTAAGGCAACTTCTTGCTTAAACAGCTGAAGCAAATTTTTTGCTATCGCAGTAGAAATCGGGCCAGCGTTATTGTGTGAAGAAGCACAATGCTACTGCACAGTAGGAAGTTGTGATTATGGCTTCTCCTGTTGTCATAAAGTAGATGACTATGGCGCTCTTTCGATCCCGAAACTGACCCTAATCTTTCTAAGGCGCAGCATTTGTTTCGCTCTTTTTGGTTTTGGTGCTTTGTTTCTAGACTTTTGTGCGAAACTCATCTCTCGTCACTATTAACAATGTGCTTCAAAAATTCCTATGCATCTATGTCGTTCTGAGTAAAAAAAATCAGTACTGCTAACATTCGTTGTTTTTTGCGTTCATCTCTCAGAAGTTGAGAAAGTCACTTGGGACACTCTGTTCTACAGCCCAAATCCCCACTAAAAATTTGATAAAGAACTGATCGTGACATTTCAACACAGCACAAGCTCAGTCCATCAACAGTAAAACATCCATCCTGTTGAATTTTTTCCTTAGCGCTTGACAAGAAATCGTCAGTAACAACTAGAGATCGGCCTGATCGTTCTTCATCATGAATCTTTTTTCGTCGGCCGTTAAACGTGATGCATCATTTTGTAACTGAAGCATCATTTATGGCATTTCCATAAACTTTAGTTATCTATGTCCTATTCACCAAATACGAGGGGTGTTTTTTAAAGTGCATTTTGAAATTAAAAAAAGACGTGCTGAGATATCTCAATAATTTTATTTTTACATGAAAGCCTGTACCTTAATCTACGCACTGACGCCGTTACAATCTGATTCTTCCTTGTTTGCCTCCGATAATCGTAAGTCCCGCCGACTGTGAAGTACGAGCTGTTATAAGATTTCTTAGTACTAAAGGCCTAAAAGCGATCGATATTCTTCGTGAGATCTGTGCAGTTTACGGAGAAAACATTATGAGTGATGGAATGGTAAGTAAGTGGGTGAGAGCATTTCAAGATTGCCGCACAAATGTGCATGATGAACAACGGAGTGGGCGTCCTTCGATCGTTAATGAAAGTTTGGTGCAGGAATTGGACAATAAGGTGAGAGAAAACAAACGCTTTACGATTTCCTCCTTGCGGGATGACTTTCCTAATGTTTTTCGTAGTGTTTTGTATGGCATTGTGACCGAGCACTTGAATTACCGAAAATTGTGCGCACGTTGGGTACCGAAAATGTTGACGGATGTGCACAAAACCAAACGTTTAGACAGTGCATTGACTTTCCTTGAGCGGTACCACAACGACGATGATGATTTCTTTAGCCAAATTGTCACGGGCGATGAAACATTGGTGGCCTACGTCACACCAGAATCAAAGCAACAGTCCATGGAAGTTGAGCAAGGGCATCGTTTTGCTGCAAGACAATGCCCGTCCGCATGTGGCGAATCAGACCAAAGATCTCATCACATCTTTTCTATGGGAAATTCTAGATCATTCTCCGTACAGCCCCGATCTTGCGCCCAGTGGCTACCATCTGTTCCGGCACTTGAAGAAACACCTGGGCGGTCAACGTCTTCAAGACGATAACGAAGTCAAAACAGTGGTGATGCAGTGGTTAACAAGTCAGGCGGCAGACTTCTATGAGGAGGGTATTCAAAAACTGGTACAACGTTATGACAAGTGCCTCAATATTGATGGAAATTATGTAGAAAAGTATTCAGTTACAGGCTTTCCTGCAAAAATAAAATTATTGAGATACCTTAGCACGTCTTTTTTTAATTTCAAAATGGTACTTACTTAAAAAAACACGCCAAGTACAAAGGAAAAGGAAAATAAGCCTTTTCCACCGAAAGTACGAGGGGAAAAAATGGCTCTGAGCACTATGGGACTTAACATCTATGGTCATCAGTCCCCTAGAACTTAGAACTACTTAAACCTAACTAACCTAAGGACATCACACAACACCCAGCCATCACGAGGCAGAGAAAATCCCTGACCCCGCCGGGAATCGAACCCGGGAACCCGGGCGTGGGAAGCGAGAACGCTACCGCACGACCACGAGATGCGGGCTACGAGGGGAGTTCAGTAAGTAATGCAGCTCATTTTTTTCACGAAAGCAGGTTGGTTGTACTCAGGGTTCCAGTCCGTCATATTATTCCCCACTCTTTTAGATGCAAAACCCTATTTTTAGCACAATCTCCGCTCAATGCAACGGCCTTGCGCCACCTTACTGGGAGGACCTATGTGCCTGCATGGTTGCACTCTACTGGTCGACGTCGGAGATAACGTCTTGTTGCATCAGTAACCTCCCAATCATCTACGGACTGCTTCCCACGGAGTGCATCCTTCGTTGGGCCAAACAGATGGAAGTCGTAAGGAGCGAAATCTCGGCGGTAGGGTGGATGAAGAAGAAGTATCCAACGAAATTTTGTGAACTCCTCTCGGATGTGGAGGCTTGTGTGAGGCCTTGCATTGTCACGGAGAAGGCCAAGTTCGTTTGCCTTTTTGAGGCGCCGAATTCGCTTAAGTCCTTTCTTCAATTACCTTAGCAGAGTACACTTCACAGTTGATAGTTGCGCCATGAGGGAGGACATCAAACAGAATAACCACTGCATGGTCGCCATGACTTAACCCCCTAAGGGTGCTGCATTGAAATTTTTCTTCGGTGGAGAGGTGGTGTGGCGCCTCTCCATGGATTGGCGTTCTGTTTCCGGTTCGAAATGATAAACCCATGTTTCATCACCTAAGACGTCCGCCTCCGGTAGCTGAGTGGTTGTAGAACAAAAGTATCCTTGTAGTAACTGGGAAACAATGTGGGAAAATATTCACTGCCGGAACCTGCCATTGTATGTCAAATCGACCTGGTACTTCACTGTCAACAGGAAAATTACGACGAACTCTAAACTTCACTCTGTTCGATTGGCCGAGTCACCGCTGTGTACGTTATGTAATATACCAGATACCGAAGAGCATAGATTGTTGTGTGACAAGCTAAAAGACATATGGCTCTACATAAGACAAAAAATTGCTAGCGTCGGCAGAACCACGGCCAAAGCCGTTACGCCTGCTGATTTTTAAACCCAGACAGTATACCCTACCCGAAACAAAACGAAACGGAATCAGCTGGTTGAAAGGCCAAACGGTGCATTACATCCTAACAAGAGAATCAGCCAATAGGGATGACTTCTGGGTATACCTTACAACTGAGCACCACAAGTTGATGTGTACTAAAAATACAAAGAAAATTACGCAAATTTTTTAACTAAAACAATACTGTAACCAATATAAGTGAGTAATTTACATTATCCACCCAAACATTTCGTATATTAGACGAATGATTTTTGGTTAAAGTTTGTACTTCACCTAGCAGGAGGAGGTTTTCCAACAGGAAGTAATCAGAGAAGATCATCAGTATAGACCAGTTAAGCCTATGCTAATATATTACTGTGTTTTGAGGGAAGCATACAACACAGTGATAAAACTGGTAAATACCCTTCATTTAGTTTCTTTCTTTCGCCGGCCGCGGTGGCCGTGCGGTTCTGACTCTGCAGTCCGGAACCGCGGGACTGCTACGGTCGCAGGTTCGAATCCTGCCTCGGGCATGGGTGTGTGTGATGTCCTTAGGTTAGTTAGGTTTAAGTAGTTCTAAGTTCTAGGGGACTTATGACCTAAGATGTTGCGGGATGTGCTCAGAGCCATTTGAACCATTTGAACCATCTTTCTTTCTTTCAAATGGTTCAAATGGCTCTGAGCACTATGGGACTCAACTGCTGAGGTCATTAGTCCCCTAGAACTTAGAACTAGTTAAACCTAACTAACCTAAGGACATCACACACATCCATGCCCGAGGCAGGATTCGAACCTGCGACCGTTGCGGTCTCGCGGTTCCAGACTGCAGCGCCAGAACCGCGCGGCCACTTCGGCCGGCTTCTTTCTTTCCTTTTCTTTTGACAAGAAGACATATTTATGTTAATTATGTGTAAAATAAAACGGCAGAAACCTACTTTAGTTCATTACCTTTCTGAAGAAGAAAATTTTGCATATCAGCAATAATGAGTTTGCTTCTTTCCGTTTTTCCATGCACGGATAAAGAAATTTATAGATGCAGTTACGTTTCCATAACAATTATGTGAATGCCTTCTCAATGGAATTTACATTTATTTTTTTTTCAGGCCATGTTGCAAAGAAAGGCAACAGAAGGGGCATACTCAGTTTGCCGTTCAGACGAAGCGAGTTTCCACATCATCAAGTTGTATTCTCTCTTTAAAGGCGGAGAAGCCGGGCCGAATAGGCAAAAACTGGAGAGCGTAAAGGACGGATTGAAGGGGAGGAAGGAGACTCGGAGAAAAAAAGAAAAAAAAAGTGGTCAGTGCGACAGAATGTCAATCCTAAGCGCCCGGGTTCGATTCCCGGCTGGGTCGGAGATTTTCTCCGCTCCGGGATTGGGTGTTGTGTTGTCCTAATCATCATCATTTCATCCCCATCGACGCGCAAGTCGCCGAAGTGGCGTCAAATCGAAAGACTTGCACCCCGCGAATGATCCACCCAACAGGAGGCCCTAGTCACACGACGACCACCGCCGTCACCTAAATGACGTTCGACAAAAAAAAATTGTCACGATCAGTCTCGTAACGCGCAAGCAGTTCTGTACAGATAGTCTCTCGTTGCTCTTTATGATCTTCCGTAAGGTGGCCACGAACTCAACGGACACACCTCTTTACGCTAAATGGTGGATGAACTGCCAACAGAGACGACCAGTTGTACAGCGAGGTGTTTGATTGTGATCTATCGATCACCTCCAATGAGAGCGTCCGCACGTTCCAAGATGCTGCCGACCAGCATGTGGGATACAGGTCAGATTTGCGATCTTGTTGAGACCATGACAGACCCCTCGCCCAACTACTCAACGCGCTTTTGCTCACTGCCGGATCTCCATAGACATCCTGCAAGCGCCTATGAACATCTGTGATGTTGTGGTTTTCCGTCAAAAGAAATTCAGTGACAGCTCTCTGCTTGGAACACACGTCCGTTACAGACGCCATTTTGAAGGCTACGTATAGCGCCAGCACCTATCGGAACTTCATGAAACAATAGAAGCTGAAGCGGGAATATTCCACGACGTCCAGTCACAAACTTGGAAATTTTTCAACGGAAATTGGCCGAGAAAATTATTTATTGAACGCTCCTCGTAGTTGTCATTGAGGTCGCTTGCTCTCATGTCCAAGCAGCAAGTGCACAGCGTCGTCACAGGTTCAAATGGGATTAGGCAATTAGGGCAAAACTAAAGTCTACAGGACTAACAACAATCCACAAATAATTTATTCAAACAAATTACACATTACGTTAGCCTGAGTGTGAAGAGTAAACGTGACACTGTAATGCAATGATCACTTCACTGTTTTTTCTTTGAAATCTGCTCTAGTCCTAAATCCAGTGAATGACTATACAGGATGTAACAATAATGTACGACACAAATTGCAGGACACATTCTTCACACGTAGACGAAGAAATTATGTTAAATGAATATGGGTCTGGAAAAGCTTTGTTACCATGTTTTCTCCAATTCATTAATCATGGGAAACACACAACAACAGAACGTTAGAATCATGGGGAATATGCTCTCTTGGAGATGTCTGGTTACGTTGTGCATGGCCAGTGTTTTGTTTCACAGGTTCTTGTTGCCATGCGACGTAAGTCATTGCTTGTTTACAGGTCACATCAACCGTTCCAGCGATCAGTACGACCGTTGCAAGCACACGGGTCACTACATAGAGTTAATCACAGACATGGCTGGTGTAGTGGCAGTGTACACAAATACAGAGATGGCAGAAGCTCATTTGACGTACGGATTAGATGTGGCAGTGATGCTCGCGTTCAGCGTTTGTAACGGGATAGATTTCCAGGACGAAGGTGCCCCACAGGAAACGTTTAGAGCCACTGATCGTCGACTTAGGGAACACGGGGCATTTAAGCCTGATACTTGCGACCAGGAGAGGCCTAGAAAGACGACGTCACAGCAGCGGAAGGCGGCAATTCTTCATGCAATTGGCGACGACCCTAGTGTCAGTACAAAACATGTAGCTGCAACACTGAATGTTGACCACATGATTGCGAGTGTTACATGACAACCTGCTGTATCCGTACCATTTAAGCGCGTGTAGGCGCTATCGGCAGCTGATTTTACGGCACGGGTACTTTTCTGTGAATGGTTTATTCAACAAGTTGCAACTCCAGTCTTAGGGCAACGGTGCTGATCACAGATGAGGCGTCATTTCAACGAGATCGGATAATAAACTTCCACTAGCGGTATGTATGAGCAAATTCTGTGACAGATGGATATGTAGAGATGGACCAGTTGCTTAGACTCCACGCTCTCCGCATCTAAACCCACTGGACTTTTATTCGTGGGGGCACTCGAAAGCTCTTATGTATGGAACCCCAGTACAAGATGCTCAGAGTCATCGTGCCCGTATTATGGAAGGCTGCGAAACCATACGCAATACTCCAAGGATACATCAGCACATCCGAGATTCACTACGACTGGGGGTTGATGCATGTATCAATGCTCACGGGGAGCACATTGAACATCACCTGTGAGGAAGAGTTGCATGTGGTATGCTGGTGCTTTCTGTTCGTGCATGTTCCCCATGCTTAACGAGTTGGAGAAAATGAGTTCTAATGCGGAAGCAAAGCGTTTCCACACACATTTTCACATAACATGAACAAGACACTTAGAAATGAAATAAACAGCAAGTGCAGGAAAGCTAAGGCGAAATGGCTGCATGAAAAATGTGAACAAATAGAAAAATAAATGATTGTCGGTAGGACTGGCTCAGTATATAGGGAAGTCAAAAGAAACTTTGGTAAATTAAAAATAAGGGTGGTAACATTGAGAATTCCACTGGTAAATGGAAAGAGAGCGGATAGGTGAAGAGAGCGGATAGGTGAAGAGAGTACATTGAAGCCCTCTATGAGGGGGAGACTTGTCTGATGACGTGATAGAAGAAGGGACAGGTGTCGATATAGAAGAGATAGGGAATCCAATATTAGAATCAGAGTTTAAAAGAGTTTTGAAAGACTTAAGATCGAATAAGGCAGAAGCATTCCACCAGAATTTCTAAAATCATTGGGGATAGTGACAACAAAAGGATTATTCACGTTGGTGTGTCGTAGAATGTATGATACCGGTGGTATGTCATCTGACTTTCGGAAAAACATGATCCATAAGATTCCCAAGATTGCAAGAGCCGACAAGAGCGAGAATTATCGCACAGTCACGTGAACAGTTCATGCATCCAAGCTGCTGATAAGAATAGCATACAGAAGAATGAAAAAGAAAATTGAGGATTTGTTAGATGACGATCAGTTTGGCTTTAGAAAAGGTGAAGGCACCAGAGAGGCAATTCTGACGTTTCGGTTGATAACGGAAAGAAGAGTAAAGGAAACTAAAGACATGTTCATAGGATTTTTCGACCAGGAAAAAGCGTTTGACAATGTAAAATAGCGCAAAATGTTCGAAATTCTGAGAAAAATAGGAGTGACGTTTAGGGAATACGGATAATATACAGTATGTAAAGGAGCCAAGAGGGAATAATAAGAATGGACGACCAAGAACGAAGTGCTCGGTTTAAAAAGGGCGTAACACAAGGATGTAGTCTTTCACCCCTACAATTGAATCTGTATATCTAAGAAGAAATGACGGAAATAAAAAAGGTTCAGCAATGGGATTATAATTCAAGGTGAAAGGATATTAGTGATACGATTCTCTGATGACATTGCTATCCTGAGTGAAAGTGAAGAATAATTACAGGATCTGCGACATGGGATGAACAGTATAATGAGTATATAATATGGCTTGAGAGTAAATCGAAGAAAGACGAAAGTATTGAGAAGTTGCAGAAACGAGAACAGCGAGAAATTTAACATCAGAATTGGTGATCACGAGGTAGATGAAGTTAAGGTATTCTGCTACCTGGGCAGCAAAATAAGCCATGACTGGCAGAGCAGAGAGGACATAAAAAGGAGACTAAGCATTGGTAGCATTGGCAAAAAGGACATCCGTGGCTAAGAGAAATCTAAGTGCTGAACTTAGGCCTTAATTTGAGGAATAAATTTCTGAGAATGTACATTTAGAGTTCAGCATTATGTGGTAGTGAAACATGGGCTGTGGGAAAACCGGAACAGAATAGAATCGAAGCATTTGACGTATAGTGCCACAGAAGAATGTTGAAAATTAGGTGCACTGATGAGGTAAGGAACGAGATGATTATTTGGAGAATCGGCGAGGAAAGGAATATGTGGAGAACACTGACAAGAAGTTGGGGCAGGATGGTAGGACATCCGTTAAGACATCACGGAATAACTTCCATGGTACTTGAGGTAGCTGTAGAGGGTGAACAGTGTAGAAGAAGACGGAGATTATAATACGTCCAGCAATTAATTGGGGACGCAAAAAAACGCGATACCACTGCAATATATATATATATATATATATATATATGTGTGTGTGTGTGTGTGTGTGTGTGTGTGTGTGTGTGTGTGTGTGTGTGTGTGTGTGTGTGTGTGTGCATTTGGTTACCATACGACTTTTGTCACCTCGCTGTTAAACGCTCTGTGCCCTGGTAAAACGTAGAATAGAGTTATCACCAAATGTGCACTACTGCCATTGTGCCAAGACACATCGCGTTTTTATACGGAGTTTTTTAAGACAGACTATTATGACAACTATATATGTTGTACATTTAGTTGGGTCATATTTGACGAAAATGTATGTTTGTCCCATTGATGTACAGCTTTTTCTCCTGTGAAGATGATTGTAATGATGGACCCCGGTAGGGAATAAACATACAGTTGTACAGCCGAGGGCACAAATATGCTTTTTTCTAATTATCTAACAGCTGTAGACACTTCTATCGTTATTTTTGTCAGACAACTTAAAATCGCACAAAGAAACCGTGTACCACCGTTCCCGCTCGTTGTTAGCGTCATACTGGCGCCAGCGATTGTGTTTATGACATGGCGGCAGGGGAGGGGGAAATTTGCCAGGCTCGTCGGATGAAAACGTTACTACTTTTACAAAGATCCCCTGTAGCGTTCATTTCCTCGGGCAGTATCCAGATACAGTGGGGAAGGAGGTTTTTGTTCAGCTTGGAGCTGATGCGCCAATCTTTTCCAAATCCCCCTAAATGGGCTTTGTCCAGAGCCTACATGGAGGCCTTACAGGGGGAGTAACTTCACCACACTAGCCAGTCTTGCCAACACTCATTGCAGGGAATGTTCGTAATGTCATGCCAGGAGACAGAACCTTACAGAAACGCTCTTAAAAAGGAGCAGCAAGTGGCTAAAGATAGTGCCTGCGCTTCTGCTCCTGATCTGAATTGGCAGGAATACCTGAAGGTTAAATAATTTAGTGGAGTGGTCTGGAGTTCGCAGCCCTCGTGGGGTTGAGGCGACAAGCTGTGGTCTCTCTGGATGGAGTTTGTGTTTTAAAGCGGCTATCGTTTCGAAAGTCTGGAGTCAGTGATCCTTCCTGATCAACGGCGCTGCTTCACCGGAACGGAAAGCCTACGAGACGAAACTGCGTTCCATTGTGAGGAAATTCCACTCAGGTATTCACCTGTTTTCCACAGCGAGTGTTGAGGACTCGTGACCGCGGACTTGTTCGGTAAAAATGGGCCTCAGAACTTGGCGTGGACCCATTAGCTAGCTGGAAAGACACAGAAAATGCCGAGATACTATACGTCTTTTTCTAGAACCCTTTCACATAGGAATATGTCACTGTAGTTCCCCCTTTAAATCGTCACAATAACGAAAAAATGACGTATCTAAATAAGTGACCGAGGAATAAAAAAAAAAAAAGATATCGCTCACAGAGGAAAGGCCATTCGACCTGACGGGATATCACTTCGATTCTACACAGAGTATGTGAAGGAAATTGCCGCTCAATTAGCAGCAGTGCACTACTGCTATTTGCAAGAGCGAAGTGTTAACTGACGATTCGAAAAAAGTACAGCTAATTCCCACTTCCAAGGAGAGTCGTCGAACAGATGCACAAAACTGTAGGCCTATATCTTCGAAGACGGTCTGCTGTAGAATTTCGGAACGTTTTATGTTCGCGTATTGTGACATTTCTGGAGACCGAAAATCTGCCCTGTAGAAACCAACATAGGTTCCGAAAACAACGATCGTTTGAAATCCAGCTCGCTCTGTTGGTCCAAGAGACCCATAAAGCAGTAGATACAGGTGCCCATGTAGATGCCATGTTCCTTGACTTCCGAAAGGCATTCGATACAGTTCTGCACTGCCATCTACTGGGCAAAATACGACCTTATGGATAATGAAACCAACTGTACGACTGGACTGAATAGTCTCTGGCAAACGGAATACAGTACGTCACTCTGAACGAGGAGAACTCTTCAGACCAATGTAACTTTGGGCGTTCCCCAGGACAGAGTTATAAGACCATTGCTTTTCAAGGTGCATTGTGCTGCCACCTACTCTCAGTTATTCAATATCAGAGACCTCATAAGTTATTAGACATCGTGAGAGAGCAGAATGGGGCACTCCGCGGATCTAACGGACTTCGAACATGGTCAGGTGATTGGGTGTCACTTGTGTCATACGTCTGTACGCAATATTTCCACACTTCCGATGTGATAGTGAAGTGACAATGTGAAGGGTCACGTACAGCACAAAAGCGTACACGCCGCCCTCGTCTGTTGACTGAAAGAGACTGCCGACAGCTCAAGAAGTTCGTAATGTGTAATGGGCAGACATCTATCCAAACCATCAGATAGGAATTCCATGCTGCATCAGGATCCGCTGCAAGTACTATGACAGTTAGGCGGGAGGTGAGAAAACTTGGATTTCTTGGTCGAGCGGCTGCTTATAAGGCACACATCACGCCGGTAAATGCCAAACGACGCCTCGCTTTGTGTAAGGAGCGTAAACATTGGACGATTGAACAGTGGAAAAACGTTGTGTGGAGTGACGAACCACGATACACAATGTGGTGATCCGATGACAGGGTGTGAGTATGGCGAATGCCCGGTGAACGCCATCTGCCAGGGTGTGTAGTGCCAACAGTAATATTCGGAGGCGGTGGTGTTATGGTGTGGACCTGTTTTCCATGGAGGGGCCTTGCACCCCTTGTTGTTTTGCGTGGGACTATCACAGCACAGGCCTACACTGATGTTTTAAGCACCTTCTTCCTTCCCATTGTTGAAGAGCAATTCGGGGATGGCGATTGCATTTTTCAACACGATCGAACACCTGTTCATAATGCACGGCCTTTGGCGGAGTGGTTACACGACAATAACATCCCTGTAATGGACTGGCCTGCACAGAGTCCTGGCCTGAATTTTATAGAACACCTTTGGGATGTTTTGGAACGGCGACTTCGTGCCAGGCCTTCGTGCCCAAGCACGTGATTGGGTAGCTCAGTTGGTAGAGGACTTGCTCGCGAAAGGCAAAGGTCCCGAATTCGTGTCTCGGTCCGGCACACAGTTTTAATCTGCCAGGAAGTTTCGACTCTTAAGATATTTTGGCTCAACACCCTCCCGTTTTTGAGAAAATCGCCCCTAAATGTTATGACGAACAATCGACTCAAAATTGGTGGTATCGATAGATAAATAGAGCATTTCTCATCATCATATGTGGGGTCCACAAATGCATACTTTTCCATAAATCTAGGAAAGAAACTTTTACAACTGCCGCTTATGTACTCACGTGGTAGCCGCTTTCCGCCGAGAGCGCAACGGCCTAGGTTATTGGCTCGGAAGCGGAGAATCCGGATTCGACTCTCGAGGCAACCTAGTGGATGTTATTCTTTTCGTTTGTATTTTTCCATATCTCAATTGATAGGGTTTGGAGGGTTAATAACGTAAGTCAATCAATAAGGAATGATAAAAAGGTAGGCAAATAAATTTCTCGAACCTCTTGGGATAGTAAACGAGTAAAATATTACTCCTGGTCACTTTACAATGGCTCTTCCAGTCTCTTTTACGTGTCCTCACTTTTCTTCTAATAACTAGATGGGTGGTACTTGTCATATAAACATTCGAAACAAATGTACTCGCGGCACCAAGAATGACTGCAATCTTTCGACAACTACGCTGTTCCTTCCGAAGAGTCGGCGGAAAACAAACTTGGTTTACATTTAAAAATATGTCTTTTTCGAAAATTAATTTTGATGTGTACAATGCATACGATATCATTGCCTGAAAAATCGGTGCTGAAAGTTGGTTCTGAATTATGCTGTGAATAGTTATTGCATCCATGGGGTTGTGCAGTTCCCGCTGCGTTTCCAGAAGCACGCTGCAATTTTGAAGCCTCGAAATAAAGTTTTTAACCTGGCGATAGAAATAAACATCACACGGCTGGCACATAGGTGTGGAGTTTGGCGGTATTATTTTTACCGCGCACGTCGGTTGCCCCTCGTCATCTATAAACTTGGTGTCATACATTAGAGTATTAGTTTGTCCACCTTAGGAATCCAATATTAGACAAAACTTGTCATCAGCAACGTATGGTTTTAAAACATTCTCAAGAAATGTTCTGTAAATCGCATGTGTCAGTTTTCCGGATTTGGAGCAAGTAATGTAAACATTTTACAACGTGTCGGTTAAGCGATTGACCTCTTCTACAGCCCGAAGACCAAATGTAACATTCGTTTCTTGTAAACACAGAAAAATCTTAGGCAACACTTTTCTTGAGGCTGTGATGGCATACTGCGCCGTGTACGAATGTTTTAATTTTTTTTACTGCCAACTGCGACAAGGGTTTGTAATGTTGTAGCTTTAATTTGCTATGAAAGCGGTACTGCTAGCCAATAAAAGCGGGTTAAAAGCTGTGAGCTGTCTGGGGAAGTTAATCTTGCATTACTAAGCAACCGTTTCACCAGGTATCTAGTCTAGGTTTACCAAATTCCCAAACAGACTAACATTAATTATAATCTTTTAATAGTCATACAACAACCGGTAATATATATATATATATATATATATATATATATATATATATATATATATATAAGAGAATTTAAATAAAAAGAAAGAAATCAGTTTATATTTGGAAATTTATTTTAGGATTGATCATTGAAATTTCAGCATATTAAACTTGATTCATAACTAAACTGGTGCCTTATTTAGGATTGTGAAAATGTGAGATTGCAATCTTACGGAACACATCAAATATGGAGCCAAGATTGGGAGACTGCATATAACACTGCATTCATAAAACAACACACAAAGAACGTTGAAACGTATGCAACAGAAAGTTAACCACTACCAACAGATTCAAATTTTCACCCAAAGAAATTACTTTCGTAGCACAATCCTGTCCGTCATGTAATTACCACACACTGGTATACTAAATTCCTACTAACTCTCTGTGAAATCTTCCCAAAAAGAATAGCTGAGGGCTACTTTGATGATTACACCACATGCTTCACGTGGTCCATTTGGTTTACACAAAGCGTATAACTCCACAATAATTTTGATCATTAAAATAAATTAGATCGAAAAGCAATTTACAAAAGAAAAACCACGAACTGGTTACTAACGTCTTACTGTTAACCTGACGGGTCAAACAGTTATATAAGCACTTGGTACTGGTATCGCAAAGTACACCCCACGTGGGTTGAACATAAAGAAAAGTTGCTATATTGAAAAATATTGTCAAGACGAGACGTTATAATCACACAAGCATTCGCATTTAAGATTGATCTTAGTTAGAGTTACTGATCAACACGTGGTTCCACTTTACTCACAAAGTAGTGACAAAGCAACTACCGGAAAATAATCTGAACTTCACACGAGAATTACACTGCGCTGCAATTTAAGATAACATTAGATATTTTAGAGCTAAACCTGAAATAAAGGTGATTAAATTTTCAGTTAGGCTGAACTTAAGAAATCCATTGTCCTACGGACTTAGCAGACACGCGCTTAGCCGGAGATCTTACCACTTCAGACGCTCGCCACGGACCGTCTGCTTGGTCCCTTCCTGAGCGGTGGCTCACAAATACAAACGGAAGTGGCCAGAGGGGCAGCTTCCTATACCAACATGACAACGGACGGGCAGGACCATACTAAGACTAGAAACCTCTTTGCTTTTAGAAAGCGTAGCTACCTGTTCCGACGTTGGTCCTACTGTTCTCTAGCAGACAGCCTTGTCTGCTACCCTCAAGCATGCAACTAGAAATACATTTGCTCATTCATCCTCTCACACAGAAGGGAAGGGGGATGACAGAATCTTATCATATACAGTATATAAAAGAAAGCGGATGTAGGTTCCGTATGAGACTGTGTGACATGAATTACATATAAACTGTGTTTTAAAGTGTAGTAGTGTGACAGATCGTTCTTGTGTATGTGTAAAAGTAACACGTTCCACTACTCAGTCTCCTCCCAGATAGTCAGAAACGCCACAGTAAATTTAGAAGAGGAATTTATGCCGTAAATGACAACAGATTTAAGAAATTAAACATGAAAGGAATCCAAAAGAGATCTTTCAGGTTCGTTTTTCTCCCTTATGCGATAACGTGCGTCGAATGTTCACCCGATATTCACATTGATCGGTGTTGATCACGAAATCACTATTAGAACCAATGATAAGTGACGCCGTTTGCCTCCTGAAAAGAGCCACCACTTCTTTTACATCTTCTATATTTTCTGCGTCCTTGCGGGAGACGTATTTAGTGACGTGCCGTTGACGGATTTTATATTCCGATTTGAAATTTATTGTCCAAGATAATGACGCAGCAAACGTAAAATCCCTGTTGGTCGTATACTGAAGCGCTGCACCTGGAGTATTCTCGTTGTTACATTCTCGTTACGACGACGACGAGATTCGACAAATCGGTCGTATGTTCACTTATTTATCGCCTGGCATTTGTCGTATCTTGTCCTTCCTTTAACGATATCATTTTCCCTCATTTTAGGTTCTGCTTCCTTTTCAGGGCTGTTGTTGCTCCATTCTTTTGCAGTGTTTGGAGGTTCCAATTTGGATGATTCCTGGCTAGCACTACCGCCTTCAAGGGGTATAGCGCCGCAGTTGAGACGTTTAGTAACCGGTTCGTAATACTCATCGGGAACAGATGAGACACAGATTGCCTGCGACGTGGACAATTCCAAAGTGTTATGGCTATTTTGCGATTCACTAGTCGTGATATCTTCCTCTGAATCACCTTCTGCTTCCCCTTCATGGTATAGTTCCTCAGTATCAACAAAAGTCATTTCGTTCGTCAGCTCCAAAAATCGCTCGACGAATGCCATATCAGTCTGGAACGCCGAGAAACAGAACTGCCTGCTTCCGGTAGTCCATTGATAATACATCTGTCTTGCAACATTTTACAAACCAAAACACAGCGTCGGTGACTTCCCGCTTGCCGTCGTCTGTGACAAGCCCCCAACTATATATTCCAGCAGCTGGTCAAAGGGTGTACATCCTCCATTATTCAGATTATGCAACTGAAAGATATGACACAACAAATGATAATTAATTACTACGGCATAACCAGAAAAGCTAATTACTGCAAACTACATACAGAGCAAGTAATACGTTACTTACGGAATCACTGTATTTCTTTCATAAAACATATTTTATTCGGCGGATTAACGATGAAAAATCATTACATGTATCCTCGAAGTATCCTGAGGCAGCCTCATGACGGAAAACAACTGTTTCCGATTGACTTCTATAAGGTTCGTCCCGGACACCCTCATTCTTCGAGATTCACAACTATGATATGACGAAGGTGCAACCGGGACAACATAAATCTCCCAGCGTGCATTCTGTCCCGTGTCTCTCTGTAAACAAGCGTCGCGTGGTTGGCTATCTGTGGTCCCCCCGTGAGGAATTCACAGCTCTCTTACTCGGAGTGTTTTCATGTGGCAAGGCTTAGTTTAGTTCTTTACTAATTCATGTCGTTTGGCAAATTAGTTTGCCTCCCTTATTACTGTTATTATTCCCTGTTGATACGAAAAACTACAATTTAAAAAAATGAAAACTGTACAGTTTGCTCGAGATTCGAACCCCGGTTCTCGGCTTCCCAGCCAGGTACCTTGGCCGTTGCGCTATTTTTTTGATCTCATTTGGTTCGTTGTTGTTCCATCTATTTGTTCGTGGTGGACGTCCCATGATGAAGCTTGTTCAGGCTCATCGTTCATCCATTAACTCAGATTTTTTTCTTTTTATTTATTACAGAGGGCAGCTAATCCTGTGACCGAACACCCTGAGTTACCGGGGTGTGTTGAGCCAAAATATCTTAGTATATGAAGATTTTATCTGTTCTTTCGGACGTGTCCGAAAGAACAGATACCATCTTCATATAGTTAAGGCTAACTGGCCATTGACCTTCTTCTTCTGTGCTGGATTCACACGCATTGCCCGAACTCTTACTGGACTCGGTAAGATTGTCGGCCCCGAGTATTGAGTGTAATGGGTAGGGCCACAACGAATGTAGTGCGTGGACATTAAGTTGGGAATGTGGATCTCACGGGTTGTGTGCAAGTGATAAATCCCTGCAGTCGCACTATCCTCTGTGCCCTCGGTGGTCAGATGTATAGAGCGTCTGCCATGTAGCAGGAAATCCCGGCTTCGAGTCCCGGTCGGGGCACACATTTTCAACTGTCTCCGTTGATGAATATCAATGCCTGTTGACAGCTTAGAGTCTTGATTTAATAATAATTTCAAAATATCATAGAGTCCTTCGTTTTAGGTTGTACACAAGCATCCTGCCAAATCCGATCCGTATCGGTTGGCCGTGTCTGAGGCCTTCCTCATCTGAGATTCACTGGAAGAATTCTCAGGAAATGTAGTCTATCAGAAACGGAGGTAGCTAACAAAACTCTGGTTGGAGCTATATTAGAAATTACTGGTCAGTATGGGATCCGTATTAGATAACTTTGATGAAGGAAATAGAGAAAACCCAAAGAAGAGTAGCGCGTTTCGTCAGAGGTCATTTAGTAAGCGCGAAAGTGTCATGGAGATGCTCAGCCAACTTAAGTGGCAGACGCTCCTAGAGAGGCCTTCCGCTATATCCACTACTAAGTACCGAAAGCGTATATATTGCTTCGTTCTACATATATGTCGCGAAAAAACGATGGAGGTAAAACGAGAGAGATTCTGGCCCACACGGAGTCTTACCGGCAATCGTTCTTCCTGCGAACTATTCACGAATGGAACAGGAAAACGGTGCGGGGTATACGTCCACGTGTACTTAGATGTAAATGTAGTGGTGGGGCTGGATGCAACTGACGGACTTGGCTAGTGTTAATTCATGCTAATAAACTAAATTTTTTGTCTTGCAGATTCGAGCATGGTATTATTGTGTGACTTCCTCTTTTGGTGACATTGAACTACATTATACACTACTGGCCATTAAAAGTGCAACACCAAGAAGAAATGCAGATGATAAACGGGTATTCATTGGACAAATATATTACACTGGAACTGACATGTGATTACATTTTCACGCAATTTTCGTGCATAGATTCTGAGAAATCAGTACCCAGAACAACCACCTCTGGCCGTAATAACGGCCTTGATACGCCTGGGCATTGAGTCAAACAGAGCTTGGATGGTGTGTACAGGTACAGCTGCCCATGCAGCTTCAACACGATACCACAGTTCATCAAGAGTAGTGACTGGCGTATTATGACGAGCCAGTTGCTCGGCCACCAGTGACCAGACGTTTTCAATTGCTGAGATCTCTGGAGAATGTGCTGACCAGGGCAGCAGTGGAACATTTTCTGTATCCACAAAGGCCCGTACAGGACCTGCAACATGCGGTCGTGCATTATCCTGATGAAATGTAGGGTTTCGCGGGGATCGAATGGAGGGTAGAGGCACGGGTCGTAACACATCTGAAATGTAACGTCCACTGTTCAAAGTGCCGTCAATGCGAACAAGAGGTGACCGAGACGTGTAACGAATGGCACCCCATACCATCACGCCGGGTAATACGCCAGTATGGCGATGACGAATACACGCTCCCAATGTGCGTTCACCGCGATGTCGCCAAACACGGATGCGACCATCATGATGCTGTAAAGAGAACCTGGATTCATTCGAAAAAATGACGTTTTGCCATTCGTGCACCCAGGTTCATCGTTGAGTACACCATCGCAGGCTCTCCTGTCTGTGACGAAGCGTCAAGGGTAACTGCAGCCATGGTCTCCGAGCTGATAGTCCATGCTGCTGAAAAACGTCGTCGAACTGTTCGTGCAGATGGTTGTTGTCTTGCATACGTCCCCATCTGTTGACTCAGGGATCGAGACGTGGCTGCACGATCCGTTACAGCCATGCGGATAAGATGCCTGTCATCTGTACTGCTAGTGATACGAGGCCGTTGGGATCCAGCACGGCGTACCGTATTACTATCCTGAACCCACCGATTCCATATTCTGCTAACAGTCATTGGATCTCGACCAACGCGAGCAGCAATGTCGCGATACGATAAACCGCAATCGCGATAGGCTACAATCCGACCTTTAACAAGGTGGAAACGTGATGGTACGCATTTCTTCTCATTACACGAGGCATCACAGCAACGTTTCAGCAGGCAACGCCGGTCGACTGCTGTTTTTGAATGAGAAATCGGATGGAAACTTTCCTCATGTCGCCGGCCGGTGTGGCCGAGCGGTTCTAGGCACTGCAGTCTGGAACCGCGCGACCGCTACGGTCGCAGGTTCGAATCCTGCCTCGGGCATGGATGTGTGTGATGTCCTTGGGTTAGTTAGGTTTAAGTAGTTCTAAGTTCTAGGGGACTGATGACCTCAGATGTTAAGTCCCATAGTGCTCAGAGCCATTTGAACCATTTCTTTTCTCATGTCAGCACGTTGGAAGTGTCGCCACCGGCGCCAACCTTATGTGAATGCTCTGAAAAGCTAATCATTTGCATATCACAGCATCTTCTTCCTGACGGTTAAATTTCGCGTCTGTAGCACGTCATCTTCGTGGTGTAGCAATTTTAATGGCCAGTATTGTAGTTTCGTTGTGTACAGATTATCGACGGCTGTTGTTAAGATCCAACTGGAGACGGTGTATCAACTATTAGCGGTGAACATATTTCAGTCCAGTGGACGACTCTCGGAAATCTTTATGAAAATATTTGGATTTCTACGGGTCTTTTAATTACAGACTTTGGAGCGGTGAGAGGTTTAAACATGTCTCGCTGGTTAAAGTGAGGGTGGCGACCATTACTTATATCGATTTCACATGTGTAACAGTCCAGAGGTCTAATCCTGGTCCTCCATTAAAGCTTTCCATCAAATACGCGGAGCAATATGTCGCGCAATTTGCTTCGCGCGCCACACATCGCTAAGAGCGGGACGTAGTGTGTGATTTCCCGTGACCCTACGGAAGCTACGGGTCAAGGACGAAAAGAACGTTTCTCATCGTATGTATCGGGTGATCAAAAAGTCAGTATAAATTTGAAAACTTAATAAATCACAGAATAATGTAGATAGAGAGGTACAAATTGACACACATGCTTGGAATGACATGGGGTTTTATTAGAACCAAAAAAATTACGAAAGTTCAAAAAATGTCCGACAGATGGCGCTTCATCTGATCAGAATGCAATAATTAGCATAACAAAGTAAGACAAAGCAAAGATGATGTTCTTTGCAGGAAATGCTCAATATTTCCACTATCATTCCTCAACAATAGCTGTAGTCAAGGAATAATGTTGTGAACAGCACTGTAAAGCATGTCCAGAGTTATAGTGAGGCATTGGCGTCGGATGTTGTCTTTCAGCATCCCTACAGATGTCGGTCGATCACGATACACTTGCGACTTCAGGTAACCCCAAAGCCAATAATCGCACGGACTGAGGTCTGGGGACCTGGGAGGCCAAGCATGATGAAAGTGGCGGAAGAGCACACGATCATCACCAAACGAAGCACGCAAGAGATCTTTCGCGCATCTAGCAATATGGAGTGGAGCGCCATCCTGCATAAACATCCTACGTTCCAGCAGGTGTTTATCAGCCAGGCTGGGGATGATGCGATTCTGTAACATATCGGCGTACCTCTCACCCATCACGGTAGCTGTCCAGCGCCATCTGTCGGACATTTTGTGAACCTTTTTTTTGGTCTTTTTTTTTGTTCTGATAAAACCCTATGTCATTCCAAGCATGTGTGTCAATTTTTACCTCTCTATCTACATTATTCCATGGTTTATTAAGTTTTCAAATTTATAATGACTTTTTGATCACCCGGTAGATATGGATTTCTTGTCGCGTGATAGTGGACCCATTGGCAGTCTGGTACGAGGGTTACGTTTTACTGCATAGCGTCTTTGCGGCGAGGCGGCTAGCTATACAAAGGGGCTGTTGGGGGAGAGGAGCCCTCGAGAGAGGTGCGGGTTTTGTGACAGCCGCAGGAGCACGGGTGCCGCCGCCCGCGGCGATCCCAGCGGCAACGTCGCGCCGTCTAATTCTCCCGCCCTCCCCTTGTGGCCCTCGCAGCAGCAGGAGCCGCCGCCTCTCGCACAGTGGCAGTCGGACCCCAGCGCTGGGTGCCCGCTCTCCGCTCTTCCCGGCTGCAGCTGCGCTCGCTGCCGACACACGTGTTTCCAGTTAGCCGGCGCCGCGTCAGCTGGCCGCTGTCTGCGTCACCTGCTCCGCGACACTGGGATGCTGGCTCGTCGCCCAGCGGTCTGGCAGAATGCGTGCACCTGCGTGTCGTAAAAACCTCCAAAGTGCTGCTGCCAATGGCGCGCTTACAATCAGCGCACCGAAATGCCGTGTGCCCTAGCCACAGAATGACATGAACACCTGCAGCTAAATACAGCGTGAAGATCGTTCTCGATGATGTGCAACATTTCGCAGGAGACACGTGTGTCCTGTCTTGATCCTCTTTTCACATTACGTAACGCACGTTGCGAAGACACGATTGTTTATATTACCAAAGTGTTTTTCGCATGATCTGCGCGGGTTCTAGTGGAAGCACGTTTTCCAGTCATCCAGCTTCAAATCATTTCAGCCCTTGAAGAGGAAAATGTGTTGCAAGATCTCCCACTGTTGGTGATAACAAGGTTGTCTCACTTGCCATTAATTGGCATGCAGCAGATTCTTTTGACATTACCGAATTAGTGTGAGTGACTTGAGTTTCATCAGCATCTCTGAATTACCTAAAAAAACAAATCTGTGTTTAGTTTGTGACTAGTATTTTGTCAGACTTCTTCATTTTAAGTAGTAAATTTGTGTAGGAGCAGTGATATTACAAAGTGATACAACAACAGCCGCAAAGAGGCCATTTCTTTTTCTCCAGACTATTCCGCTGGAGGTTTCCATTTGACTTGTTCTAGACAGTGTGTGACACGTAACGTTCATTCCACTACTCTAAATGTTGGCTATCGTAGGACCAAGTACTATTAGATTTTTCAAGAAAACGGACCAATGGTCTTGTTCAGTCTGAGTCACGAAAGACTGCATCACACGTAGTGATATTTGACACTAAAGAATGAAACGCTAAATCAGCTCTGCAATATTTTGTAAAACACGTGTGCCAGAAAACTTATCTTGATTTTGTAAAAAAAAAAAATTGACAGAAAACTGATCGTGCACTACTTATACAACAGTTCAGTCCGGATCGCAATTTGATAATAATCAGTTACACGTTTCGGCCGACAGGTATTTACCATTATTTCTTTTAAGAATAGGGAAATAGATACAAGGTGTTTCTCAGACGTATCAAAACCATTAGCAGGTTTCAGCGTGATCGTGTAGTGACAACAAATCAACGGCTGGGAAAAGTCTAGGGATTTTTGTAGTGAAGCTGTGATGGGAAAGTGAAGACTTACCAGGGGTGAGGCAACAACTATTTTTTCTTAATAGCTTAACAGATGTTTTCGCCGTATTAGGCTCTATTACCAACTGGAGGATGACTTCTTCTTGTGGCCAGTTACAGAGGTTTACTACTATAGAACGAAACGCTCTGAGACAGACAAGTTGATCACGGTTCCAATATTGTAAAAGACTCGTTGAGCTCTTTGGACTGACAGTGGGGTTTTTATATTAGTGTAACAGACTGAGAAACTCGTAATTTTTCAAAATTTGTGAATTGTTATAGTAGGAATACTTCAGATGTAACTAGTGCTTGATATATGTGATTTTGATGACTATAGCGATGTGAAAGCGTGTATGTGACAACGTGGCGGTTAATCCCGACAAACAGGTGGTTCTCCGTACTTTCCTGCTCGATCTCGAATTTACACTAGTGGCTACGACGTTGTAGAACCAGTGGTTCAAAGTATACGTGAAGGAAGGAGTCGATCGCGGTGATAACAGTGTAGATCGTCTGCGTTGTATGAAGTGACGGCCGACATTTTTGGACCAACAGTCTAAGATTTCGTAATTTGCCAACAATTTTGAATTTTTATGGTAGAAATACGTCCAACTAATGACATATGTGCATTTGGAGACAGTAAAAAAGTGAAAACTTGTACGTGTGCACCGTGACGATTATTCCTGAGGAACAGGTGGTTCTCCGCGGTTTCCTGCTCGATTTCGAGGTCAGAAGAGACGCTGCAACGCCGGCCGAGGGGGACGAGGAAGCGGGGACTACCGGCGACCCCAGCGCACCGCGAGCCTGCAACAAGTGTCCGCGCAGCGCGGCGCTTCCCGTTAGGCCAGTGTGCCAGTTGGCGGGGCTGACCCCGATGCGGGTGGACAGGCGGAGGAGGAGGTGACGGTCGCCATGGCCGACGGCAACTGGACGGCGGCGGCGGAGGAGGGCCCGGTGGCGCCGGCGTGGGCGGTGTGGGCGTTCGCGGGCCCGGTGGGCGGCTTGGGCGCGCTGCTGGCCGCCTGGCTGGCGGGCTGCGCGTGGCGGCACGGCCGGTGCTCGCAGGGACGCGCGCAGCTGCTGCTGCTGGCGCAGCTCGCCGTCGCCGACGCCGCGGCGCTGCTCGCCGTCGCGCCCGCGGAGCTGCTCGTGCTCGCCGCCAGGGGCGCCTGGCCGCTCTCTGAGGTACGTGCTGCGTCTCCGCTCGCTCTCGCCACCGGCGTCTGACTGCTCCTTTGCTTCTACTGCACTACGTACTGTACATAAAATGGAAGAACATTATGAGCAGCTTGAAAGTCTCTTCGGGTTTGCTGCCGGATCCTAAAATCAACTTGACTCGATATTTCGGCGATCCAACTGGTCGGCATCTTCAGAAAAATGCTGCTTCTCCTGATGAGTCCTGCTGACAACTGCCGCCAGGTTACTCAGAGATGGGGCCCCTCCACGCCCGCACCAACATGGTGACCAAACCAAAAGTTCTACTGTCACCTCCGTAAACATGTTAGTTATCTAGTAAGTGGATCACAGGATGCTGGGCTGTGATGTTATCCGTGCGTCTGGGTAAGACTACGCATTAACACGGTCCATCAGGTGATAGATAGTGGACGAAACGCGAGTGAGGGTAGCGATTTGAAGAGCAGAGGGAAAAAAGTGCCAAGGCTCGTGCCGTGGGAAAAAAAAGCTCTGCGACAGTGGGATGGGTAGTAAGAGCAGTAGTGGCTTACTAGCTGCGATAGTTCATGCAAGGTTGAGCTTGTTAGTATGGGTAGCATGCATCATTACCGTGGCAAGCGATGGCGATGTATCCCAGTTGCTGCAGCCGCTGCATTCCTGGAACAATCAAGATCGTTATACAGTAGTGGGAGATCGGCCATAGATCATCTCACTGTGTGGGGGATGTGTGGCGCTTGTCTGCATGCAGTGTACGGTACGGCTTCCCTGCGTGGTGCCAGTTATTCGGCAGTGTATTCCAGCTGGATATCCAGTAATGGCGTCTGATTAAGAGGGGCTCACCTGTACCGTTGTGTTTGCGTGTGCTTGGCCATAGATGTTAGGTCCTTACAAGTATGTCTTTTGGTCTTTTATGTTTCCATCTATGGTTGTGGTCGTAGTTCCCCAGATTCAGAATAAACGGACACAATGTTGCCCACGCGAACGTTCCCCGAGCATAACGGATCCACCACCAGCCTGTCTCCGTCTCGCAGTGCGGATATCAAGGAGCTGTTCCCATCGACATGATGGAGAAGATATCGGGTTTCTTCAGACCATGGAGCTATCTCACACTGCGCCAACGTCCAGTGCCGATGGTGACATGCCCATTTCATTCGCAGTTGCCGATGTCGTGGTGTTAACACTGTACAGGCGGAAGCCCATCGGTAGGGGTGTTCGGTGTACTGTGTGTTCAGACACGCTTACTCTGCCCAGCATTAAAGTCTGACGTTAATTCCGCCAAAGTTCGCCGCCTGTCCTGTTTTACCGGTCTGTCCAGCATACGACGCCCGACACCTGTAATGAGGGGTAGCCGCCCAGCCCCAAAATGTCTGGACGAGGTTACACCCTGGTTTCGCCAACGGTTGAAGACTCTCACATCCGCACTCCTCGAACACCCGACAAGTCGTGCAATTTCCGAAATGCTCGAGCCGAGCCTCCGGACCACCACAATCTACGCCGGCTGTTGTGGGCGAGCGGTTCTAGGCGCTTCAGTCCCGAACCGCGCTGCTGCTACGGTCGCAGGTTCGAAACCTGCATCGGGCATAGTTGTGTGTGGTGTCCTTAGGCTAGTTACGTTTAAGTAGTTCTAAGTCTAGGAGACTGATGACCTCAGATGTCCTATAAGAGCTCTGAGCCATTTGAACCATCACAATCTGCCCTCGGTCACACTCACATAGATCGCGCACATTCCCCATTCTACACACGGACGGCATGCTCACTGATACTACACAGCACACACACCGTGAGTATGGCGCACTAGCAGTGATTCCTCGTTAGGTGATGCTGCTATCGCTTGGACGAGTTTATATCCATAGTAGGTCATAATGTTCTGGCTGAACGGACATTTCGTCTCTTCTTGTTTTTCCTATTTTCCCCATGCCCTTCTTCTCCCTACTTTTCCCCTGTATCTTGGGTTACTCAACAACGGTAATAGACTATGTCAAGGGCTGTGTCGTTATCTTGGTGTGCATTTCTTTCGACCAGTGTAGTTTCAGTCTCAGCATGTCTTCCGGTGGCTAATTCCTATTCCGTCAAATTAAAAGCCCCAAATCTGCCAAATTTGTAGCTTTTGGTCTCGAAAAGACACCATAACCTGGAAAGAAGGTTCAAAAAAGCTGACATCGATATGTTGTGTTCTACACTCCTGGAAATTGAAATAAGAACACCGTGAATTCATTGTCCCAGGAAGGGGAAACTTTATTGACACATTCCTGGGGTCAGATACATCACATGATCACACTGACAGAACCACAGGCACATAGACACAGGCAACAGAGCATGCACAATGTCGGCACTAGTACAGTGTATATCCACCTTTCGCAGCAATGCAGGCTGCTATTCTCCCATGGAGACGATCGTAGAGATGCTGGATGTAGTCCTGTGGAACGGCTTGCCATGCCATTTCCACCTGGCGCCTCAGTTGGACCAGCGTTCGTGCTGGACGTGCAGACCGCGTGAGACGACGCTTCATCCAGTCCCAAACATGCTCAATGGGGGACAGATCCGGAGATCTTGCTGGCCAGGGTAGTTGACTTACACCTTCTAGGGCACGTTGGGTGGCACGGGATACATGCGGACGTGCATTGTCCTGTTGGAACAGCAAGTTCCCTTGCCGGTCTAGGAATGGTAGAACGATGGGTTCGATGACGGTTTGGATGTACCGTGCACTATTCAGTGTCCCCTCGACGATCACCAGTGGTGTACGGCCAGTGTAGGAGATCGCTCGCCACACCATGATGCCGGGTGTTGGCCCTGTGTGCCTCGGTCGTATGCAGTCCTGATTGTGGCGCTCACCTGCACAGCGCCAAACACGCTTACGACCATCATTGGCACCAAGGCAGAAGCGACTCTCATCGCTGAAGACGACACGTCTCCATTCGTCCCTCCATTCACGCCTGTTGCGACACCACTGGAGGCGGGCTGCACGATGTTGGGGCGTGAGCGGAAGACGGCCTAACGGTGTGCGGAACCGTAGCCCAGCTTCATGGAGACGGTTGCGAATGGTCCTCGCCGATACCCCAGGAGCAACAGTGTCCCTAATTTGCTGGGAAGTGGCGGTGCGGTCCCCTACGGCACTGCGTAGGATCCTACGGTCTTGGCGTGCATCCGTGCGTCGCTGCGGTCCGGTCCCAGGTCGACGGGCACGTGCACCTTCCGCCGACCACTGGCGACAACATCGATGTACTGTGGAGACCTCACGCCCCACGTGTTGAGCAATTCGGCGGTACGTCCACCCGGCCTCCCGCATGCCCACTATACGCCCTCGCTCAAAGTCCGTCAACTGCACATACGGTTCACGTCCACGCTGTCGCGGCATGCTACCAGTGTTAAAGACTGCGATGGAGCTCCGTATGCCATGGCAAACTGGCTGACACTGACGGCGGCGGTGCACAAATGCTGCGCAGCTAGCGCCATTCGACGGCCAACACCGTGGTTCCTGGTGTGTCCGCTGTGCCGTGCGTGTGATCATTGCTTGTACAGCCCTCTCGCAGTGTCCGGAGCAAGTATGGTGGGTCTGACACACCGGTGTCAATGTGTTCTTTTTTCCATTTCCAGGAGTGTATATGACGTATACAATAGCGAATACCTGGTACCCACGTCGTCATCTGGTATCATAGTTGGGCCTAGAGGTGATATTACGTAAGACCGAAATCTTCTGCCTTCTATACATAGAGTTGCACAGCTACCGTAGACCATGGTAGACTGTCGTAAGTAGAGCGTACACTACGGTAGTTTCCTATACCTTTGGTCTGTTAACATCGTTACCTGTACGTTAGGTGAGTTGGATACCAATCGGGCGTTACCTAATGTCGATCGCTTTGTTTGCCTATGCAATCAGTGTCTTATTAGATTTCCCTAAAAATCGGAAGTGGTGAAACGTCTAGAAGCTGAGTAAGGATATGAAAAGGGCCACGAAACCTATGAAGAATTTTTGTTCTGAATAGTTACCCTGCTGTCTGTTACTTAAAAACAGGCAGTATTTGTAGAAAAATTGAAACTGTCAATGTTTAGTTCATATTTTATTTGCAAATAGTTGATCTGTAGTGTGAAACACTTGTTGTGGCCTTCAGTCCTGAGACTGGTTTGATGCGGCTCTCCATGCTACTCTATCCTGTGCAAGCTTCTTCATCTCCCAGTACTTACTGCAACCTACATCCTTCTGAATCTGCTTAGTGTATTCATCTCTTGGTCTCCCTCTACGATTTTTACCCTCCACACTGCCCTCCGATGCTAAATTTGTGATCCCTTGATGCCTCAGAACATGTCCTACTAACCGGTCCCTTCTTTTTGTCAAGTTGTGCCATAAACTCCTCTTCTCCCCAATTCTATTCAATACCTCCTCATTAGTTATGTGATCTACCCATCTAAGCTTCAGCATTCTTCTGTAGCACCACATTTCGAAAGCTTCTATTCTCTTCTTGTCCAAACTATTTATCGTCCATGTTTCACTTCCATATATGGCTACACTCCATACAAATACTTTCAGAAACGACTTCCTGACACTTAAATCTATACTCGATGTTAACAAATTTCTCTTCTTCAGAAACACTTTCCTTACCATTGCCAGTCTTCGTTTGATATCTTCTCTACTTCGACCATCATCAGTTATTATGCCCCCCAAATAGTAAAACTCCTTTACTACTTTAAGTGTCTCATTTCCTAATCTAATTCCCTCAGCATCATCCGACTTAATTCGACTACATTCCATTATCCGCGTTTTGCTTTTGTTGATGTTCATCTTATATCCTCCTTTCAAGACACTGTCCATTTCGTTCAACTGCTCTTCCAAGTCCTTTGCTGTCTCTGATAGAATGACAATGTCATCGGCGAACCTCGAAGTTTTTATTTCTTCTCCATGGATTTTAATACCTACTCCGAATTTTTCATTTGTTTCCTTTACTGTTTGCTCAGTATACAGATTGAATAACATTGGGGAGAGGCTAAAACCCTGTCTCACTCCCTTCCCAACCACTGCTTCCCTTTCATGCCCCTCGACTCTTATAACTGCCACCTGGTTTCTGTACAAATTGTAAATAGCCTTTCGCTCCCTGTATTTTACCCCAGCCAGCTTCAGAATTTGAAAGATAGTATTGGAGTCAACATTGTCAAAAGCTTCCTCTAAGTCTACAAATGCTAGAAACGTAGGTTTGCCTTTCCTTAACCTATTTTCTAAGATATGTCGTAGGGCCAGTATTGCCTCGGGTGTTCCAATATTTCTACGGAATCCAAACTGATCTTCCCCGAGGTCGGCTTCTACCAGTTTTTCCATTCGTCTGTAAAGAATTCGTGTTAGTATTTTTTCACATCTGTCAACACCTGCTTTCTTTGGGATTGGAATTATTATATTCTTCTTGAAGTCTGAGGGTATTTCGCCTGTCTCATACATCTTGCTCACCAGATGGTAGAGTTTTGTCAGGACTGGCTCTCGCAAGGCCGTCAGTAGTTCTAATGGAATGTTGTCTACTCCCGTGGCCTTGTTTCCACTCAGGTCTTTCAGTACTCTGTCAAACTCTTCACGCAGTATCGTATCTCCCATTTCATCTTCATCTACATCCTCTTCCATTTCCATAATATTGTCCTCAAGTACATCGCCCTTGTATAGACCCTCTATATACTCCGTCCACCTTTCTGCTTTCCCTTCTTTGCTTAGAACTGGGTTTCCATCTGAGCTCTTGATATTCATACAAGTGGTTCTCTTTTCTCCAAAGGTCTATTTAATTTTCCTATAGGCAGTATCTATCTTACCCCTAGTGAGATAAGCCTCTACATCCTTACATTTGTCCTCTAGCCATCACTGCTTAGCCATTTTGCACTTCCTGTCGATCTCATTTTTGAGATGTTTGTATTCCTTTTTACCTGCTTCATTTACTGCATTTTTATATTTTCTCCTTTCATCAATTAAATTCAATATTTCTTCTGTTACCCAAGGATTTCTACCAGCCCTCGTCTTTTTACCTACTTGATCCTCTGCTGCCTTCACTACTTCATCCCTCAGAGCTACCCATTCTTCTTCTACTGTACTTCTTTCCCCCATTCCTGTCAATTGTTCCCTTATGGTCTCCCTGAAACTCTGTACAACCTCTGGTTTAGTCAGTTTATCCAGGTTCCATCTCCTTAAATTCCCACCTTTTAGCAGTTTCTTCAGTTTTAACCTACAGTTCATAACCAATAGATTGTGGTCAGAGTGCTCATCTGCACCTGGAAATGTCTTACAATTTAAAACCTGGTGAAACCGAGGGGTGCTGTAAAAATAAAAATAAAACAATGCAGATTTATCATATAGTGCTAGAATACGCTATTTCCTCAAGAAAAGGTAAAATTTTTAAAAATTTCAAAACAAAAACGTTTCAAACATCGCTTCAATACTTCATCTTGCTTATAGAAAACATGTTTATGTTACCCATAAACACTTTCACACTTATCAGTAATGACCGGAAACTCTTGCCTTTGATCATGATGAAGAATGTTCTGCTGAGTACGATATAACAATAATTATATAATTTTTTTTATTTTTCTGCATTTAAACTGTACTTGCACTAAATGTAATTTCTTTAGTTACATAAAAGCGCTGTTGCTACTTGATCAACTAATGTTGAT
The DNA here is from genome assembly GCF_023898315.1 of Schistocerca nitens. Classification (NCBI taxonomy): domain Eukaryota; kingdom Metazoa; phylum Arthropoda; class Insecta; order Orthoptera; family Acrididae; genus Schistocerca; species Schistocerca nitens. The sequence continues at coordinate 327,977,104 of NC_064618.1, read as the reverse complement.
TACTTATAAATTACAATTTATATTTTGTATATTTTGAAAGGATTTAAAATACGGAGTGGAATATCTCTGAAGGGTGTGCTGTTCTAATTCTGTGCAACAGAAACAAACAAACAAAAGACAAAGAAAATTCGTCGGTCCCAGTTTCTCTCTCGCCCATTCATTCATGTTTCTTTCCCTACTACAGCTACCAATACTACGGGCAATCCTACCATTTACTACGTCATTTATGTAGTGCAGCAAAACTACCGAACCACACGTAGTAGAAATTGAAGCCACATGCCTAAATTCTATCTGTATGTTCGGGCTAATCTCAGGATGATGTTGATGATGATGTTTGGTTTGTGGGGCGCTCAACTGCGCGGTCGTCAGCGCCCGTACAAAGTCCCAATCTTTTCACACTCCTATGTTTCACTCAGTCCAATCTATCCACTATCACTAATGATGACGGTGATGATGAAATGATGAGGAGAGAAGACACACCCAGTCCCCAGGCAGAGAAAATTCCCAACCTGGCCGGATAATCTCAGGAACTACTGTAAGGGTTATGATACGGATTTCACTAATAAATAGACCGATTGATGAAGAAGGCTTCTGTATATAATTTATAAATATTTCCTGCAAATTGTGTGATGAATTAAAGTTCCTCAACACTGTGAAAATTATGTCATTGCCATCTGGCGGTGAATGGCACAGCTCCTTGGAATCACAGTAGCTGTTGTAGCCTGGCACTGCAGTCCGACAGCCTTGCACGTATTTCAAGTTTCCATAAAGCGACCCTGCCAATGTCGTCAATTTTCCTTACCTAAATGCCGGCCGGGGTGGCCGAGCGGTTCTAGGCGCTACAGTCTGAAACCGCGCGACCGCTACGGTCGGAGGTTCGAGTCCTGCCTAGGCCATGGATGGGTGTGATGTCCTTAAGTTATTTAGGTTTAAGTAGTTCTAAGTTCTAGGGGAATGATGACCTCAGAAGTTAAGTCCCATAGTGCTCACAAGGGAACCTCCCCATCGCACCCCCCTCAGATTTAGTTATAACTTGGCACAGTGGATAGGCCTTGAAAAACTGAACACAGATCAATCGAGAAAACAGGAAGAAGTTGTGTGGAACTATGAATAAATAAGCAAAATATGCAAACTGAGTAGTCTATGTGCAAGATATGCAAAATCAAGGAGCGTGAGCAGCTGTGGAACGAGAGGTCCTTGGTTCCAGTCTTCCCTCGAGTGAAAAGTTTAATTTTTTATTTTCAGACAATTATTATCTGTCCGTCCGTCCGTCCGATGCGAGGTAACTGCGCCGTAGTATGGGGACGCTACACCTAAACAAACATCGAAACACACGACGTCAGTCGACTACAGCGCACGGAAGAGAGTATTCATGCTAACGAGGCTCCCTGGCTGGCAGTTGACTGTTCGCTACTTTGGACGAGAGTGCGTTAAATATGCCGACACGGTAGCTCAGCGTGTTCGGTCAGAGGGTTACGTGCCCTCTGTAATAAAAAAAAACTGAGTTCATCGATCAACAACGAACTTCAATGGATGTCTTACGACGTCCGCCCCAAGAAGATGCAACGAAGAAAAGCGAACAAAATGAGATTAAAAAAAAAAAATACAGCCGGCCGCGGTGGTCTAGCGGTTCTAGGCGCTCAGTCAGGAACCGCGCGACTGCTACGGTCGCAGGTTCGAATCCTGCCTCGGGCATGGATGTGTGTGATGTCCTTAGGTTAGTTAGGTTTAAGTAGTTCTAAGTTCTAGGGGACTTATGACCACAGATGTTGAGTCCCATAGTACTCAGAGCCATTTGAACCATTTTTTTTGAAAAAAAATACATGAGATGTATTCCGTGGGCAATATGAATCCAGCAAATATAGCTCGCGACTTCAATAACAATCGCACGGTTGTGCCTTGCGGTCGCAAAACACAGACACTAAACTTATTACAGTGAACAGAGACGTCAATGAACGAACGGACAGATCATAACTTTGCGAAAATAGAGAAAGTAAACTTTTTCACTCGAGGGAAGACGTGAACCAAGGACCTTGCGTTCCGCAGCTGCTCACGCTAACCACGGGACCACGGCGCTCCTTAGCTCAGACTATACTCGATGTTGCCTATGTTGCTCATGGACTACTCAGTTTGTATATTTTGCTTATTTTTTTCATAATCCCACACAACTTCTTCCTGTTTTCTCGATTGATCTGTTCAAATGGTTCAAATGGCTCTGAGCACTATGGGACTTAACTGCTGTGGTCATCAGTCCCCTAGAACTTAGAACTACTTAAACCTAACTAACCTAAGGACATCACACACATCCATGCCCGAGGCAGGATTCGAACCTGCGACCGGAGCGGTCACGCGGTTCCAGACTGAAGAGCCTAGACCGCACGGCCACACCGGCCGGCGATTGATCTGTGTTCAGTTTTTCAAGGCCTATCCACTGTGCCACCTTATAACTAAATCTGAGGGGGGTACGATGGGGAGGTTCCCTTGTCAGAGCCATTTGAACCTTATCGAAATGAAACGCACAACTAAGCTCTTGTGTGCCACAGGGTGCTTCTGACCTGTGTTACATTGCAGAGGATGTTTCGTACCGATGTTGCGTGGCAGAGAGTGTTTTGAACCAGTGTCACTAGGCAGAAGGTGCTTCATACCGGTGTCATGTGGCAGAGGATGCTTCATGCCAATGTTGCACGGCAACGGGTGCAGCCTACCAATGCTGCTTGGCATAGATTCCGTACTACCAATGCTGCAGGACAAAGTGTGCATCCTACTGCTGTGGCATGCCAGAGGGTGTCCCGCGCCAATGGTGTGTGGCAGAGGGCTTTCCGTAACAATGTTACCTGGCCCAGAGTGCTTCGTACCAGTGTTGCCCCACGGAGTGTGCTTCATACCAGTATTCCATCACACAGCGTGCTTTGTACCAGGTAGCGTGGAGGAGCGTGCATCGAACCGATTTTGTGTGGCAGAGAGTGCTATGTGTTAATGTTTCATGGTTAGAGGGTGCATCATAACAATGTTGTGTGGCAGAAGGTGCATACTGGCGATGTTCCATGGCAGAGGGTGCTTTGTAACGACATTTCGTTGCGAAATGTCTGACTATTTCACACAGTAAGCGAAACCCAGACCGAATTGTTTCTGGATTTGGGCGGCAGGCAAGTTTCATACTGAACTGGCACTGCAGTTGGCTGGACATTGTAGCAATGTATATCACAGCTCCCATCATTTGCAGTAAGTTGTCACTCCAAATGCTACTTAAATATGGAACAGATAACACTCTTTTCTCCTAAGAACTTTCCTAATGTGAACTGCTTAAAGTACAGGGTTTTTATAAATGAATATCGGGGTTTTAACGCTTTATAATATGTATTGAGGTTCGCCGATGACATTGTAATTCTGTCAGAGACAGCAAAGGACTTGGAAGAGCAGTTGAATGGAATGGACAGTGTCTTGAAAGGAGGATATAAGATGAACATCAACAAAAGCAAAACGAGGATAATGGAATGTAGTCGAATTAAGTCGGGTGATGCTGAGGGAATTAGATTAGGAAATGAGACACTTAAAGTAGTAAAGGAGTTTTGCTATTTGGGGAGCAAAATAACTGATGATGGTCGAAGTAGAGAGGATATAAAATGTAGACTGGCAATGGCAAGGAAAGCGTTTCTGAAGAAGAGAAATTTGTTAACATCGAGTATAGCTTTAAGTGTCAGGAAGTCATTTCTGGAAGTATTTGTATGGAAGTGAAACATGAACGATAAATAGTTTGGACAAGAAGAGAATAGAAGCTTTCGAAATGTGGTGCTACAGAAGAATGCTGAAGATTAGATGGGTAGATCACATAACTAATGAGGAAGTACTGAATAGGATTGGGGAGAAGTGACGTTTGTGGCACAACTTGACCAGAAGACGGGATCGGTTGGTAGGACATGTTCTGAGGCATCAAGGGATCACCAATTTAGTATTGGAGGGCAGCGTGGAGGGTAAACATCGTAGAGGGAGACCAAGAGATGAATACACTAAGCAGATTCAGAAGGATGTAGGTTGCAGTAGGTACTGGGAGATGAAGAAGCTTGCACAGGATAGAGTAGCATGGAGAGCTGCATCAAACCAGTCTCAGGACTGAAGACCACAACAACAACAACAACAATATGTATTATATTAAACTTACAGTTATAAATGATATGTCAAATGAAAGAGCAACTCAAACAATTTTACCAAGAACCTTATAAATGTTCAATGTGAGCACCATTTGTCACACGGCACACTTTAAGTCTATAGCCGAGTTCTTCCCAAATGTTGATAAGTGTGTCTTCAGTGATTGTAGCAACGCCTGTTTCAATCCGGTTTCTTAATTCAGGGAGGTCTGCTGGTAGTGGAGGCACGTACACACGATCCTTGATGAAGCCCCAAATGAAAAAGTCGCATGGCGTTAGGTCAGATGAACGTGGAGGCCATGGAAAGCAAGCCCTGTCATTGGGCCCCTTGCAGCCTATCCAGCTCTTGGTCACATTGAAGTTCAGCCAATCGCATACTTCGCTATGCCAGTGAGGTGGCGCACCATCTCGCTGGAAAATGAAGTTCTCTGGCTCATCTTCTTCCAACTTAGGGAAGAGCCACTGCTCTAGTGTATCAAGGGAAGAAGTGGCAGTTACAGTAGGTTCACCAAAAAAGAAAGGCCCATTAACTTTCCGCCAGGATACGGCACAAAAAACTCGTTCCATTTGTACCACCTCGTGAGGAATTTCTGAGTCCCAGATGCGCACATTGTGAGTGTTAACATGTCCACTAAGGTGAAAGGTCGATTCATCGCTGAAGACAACATGATCCAGAAAATCTTCATCATCATGAAACAACATTTTGTTTGCAAAGTTGGCACGTAATCCATGGTCTACCAGCTTTAGAGCCTGTAATAACTGAAAACGGTAAGGACATAGTTGTAAGCGTTTTCTTAAAACTTTCCAAACAGTCGACATGGGAACTTGTAATTCACGACTAGCCTTCCGGACTGATTTTTTTGGGCTACAAGTGAAGGACTTTCTCACTCACTCAACAGTCTCTTCACTAACTCTTGGTCGTCCTGTGCTCTTCCCTTTACAAAGGCAGCTGGTATCTTCAAACTGATGATACCATCTACGAATGTTGTTAACACTTGAAGGATCACAACCGAACTTCACCCGGAATGCAAGTTGCACAGTAACTACAGATTCGGTCTTTGCTAACTGCAAAACAGAAAACGCTCTCTGTTCACCAGTCGCCATCTTCGCTACTACCGCTGTATAGCGGATTGCGGCAGAAACATAGCGCGCTGTGCATGTGCACTGGTGCCAAACACAACTGTTTCAGTTGCTCTTTCATTTGACATATCATTTATAACTGTAAGTTTACTGTAATAAATATTATAAAGCGTTAAAGCCCCGATATTCATTTATAAACACCCTGTATTTAAATTATATGAAAGTAATATTCAGTTACCCAACACTTGCTCATTAACACAAATACCGCTACATTAGACAAGTTGCCCAGCCGCAGAGACTTAGTGCTACCTGGGGTGGGTTTAGTTTTCTGTAATTTTCCTAACATATTCTCGTCTTAGTTTGCCATTTTGTTTTGTCCACTCTTCTACTCCGTTCAGTGCAGATTCCTGGAAGCAGTAGCAGATGTTCCACTTACCTGTCCCTTCTTCTAGTAGGGGTTGTCCGTCAATTTTCTCTTCACATATTCTTTTCCGTACTTTTTCATTTCGTACTTTCTTTATACAGCTACATTTTTTCATTTTTGGTTTTACATTTGAAAGCCTGAAACTACTGTTCACTTTAACTTATGAGTTCATAATAGACCTTGATCCTGGTTTATATGCCCTGAAACGTTTTACCTCTTTGTATAAAATCATTCCTCTATGTAAAAAATTCAAATTGACTAATCCCGATTTAAGTTTCGTGCAGTGAAGAACTTCCGCAAAGGGCAACAGAATAATTAAAGAGAATTTAAAAAGAGTTAACCAAGGCAAAACTGGAACTTTAATGCTTACAATAGACCACATGAACCTAGTAACTATACATGTGTAACAATTGCATCTTATACAATTCGTGATATGCAAATGTTTTCGATCGCTCTGTCCTAAAACGCCTAATATTTGAAAATCGTGAGCTGATGTGGTAACAGAGCTCACCTTTATGTCTCAGCCTTCGCTGTCTCCTGTCTCAAACTTAACAGTATCATGAACTTAACCATAAAGCTGAAAACTTTATTTAATAAAACTGTAACCTCTGCTTCAAGCAGGTTATTTCCTAAGTGCCCGCATCTCGTGGTCGTGCGGTAGCGTTCTCGCTTCCCACGCCCGGGTTCCCGGGTTCGATTCCCGGCGGGGTAAGGGATTTTCTCTGCCTCGTGATGGCTGGGTGTTGTGTGCTGTCCTTAGGTTAGTTAGGTTTAAGTAGTTCTAAGTTCTAGGGGACTTATGACCACAGCAGTTGAGTCCCATAGTGCTCAGAGCCATTTGAACCATTTCCTAAGTAATCCTGTGATTTAGTGCACACATGTAGAGTATAGAACACGTGGAACGTTAACTTGGACACAGACTATGGAAAATCAAAATAAAGTCGTAATAATCCCAAATTATGTTCTTTTTTATAATGTTCAATGCTTGTGTACAGGATCTCATATTTTACATACAAATCCAGTATAACGGACCGTGTCCTTTACATTACCATCTGACACAACCGGCAAAAGAAAATCTCCACGTGTTAGCATTAATTTCATGGGTGGAAGAGGAATGAGATATGACTAAGATAAAATTGGACACTGGTCCGACGTGTAGGGAAAAGTTGAATGTGCGAGCAAAGACCTTACGATTCCCACGTTAAACTCGACTCTAAAATGTATCGCGGAAAGAAATCGAACTCTCTGCATTCGGGGAAACCACGTAAAAGTACAATCACATAAATGCAGCGCAAGCATGCAAGCTAGTAACCATCTGACCATAATTCAGAGCGACCAGTTCACTGTCACAAAACAAAGCGTAGGATTGGCACATCGACGTCATGGCAGCAGGCGGAAGGCAATGAAACCTCAAGAAACAATTCTGCCGCCAGCTTCATTATTGGCTGAATCCCGTCGAAGCTCGCAGGAGACGTAGCTTACAATGCCCATACAGAGATGTGGCACCTCAGCAGACAGGTAAGTGACTGCAGCTCTGTGAGAGAGAGATAAGTGCTACACGTGCACGAATATGTGGCATGAACAGTGTCCAACAGCAGATGCCTTTCACATTCTTCAATTGCACCACTTTTTATATGCCTCCAGTTCCTTCTCCTTGATATTTCTGGTTTTCCACATTTCAATTCCAGACACTGCTCTGCTCCAGACGTGCACTTTCAGGAATTAAAAAAAAAAAAAAAAATTCTTCAAATGGCTCTGAGCACTATGGGACTGAACTTCTGAGGTCATCAGTCCCCTAGAACTTAGACCTACTTAAACCTAACTAACCTAAGTACATCACACACATCCATGCCCGAGGCAGGATTCGAACCTGCAACCATAGCAGTCGCGCGGTTCTAGACTGTAGCGCCTTGAACCGCTCGGCCACCCCGGCCGGCCAGGAATTTCCTCCTCACTCCATATGAATATTTGATATCAACAGAGCTCTTTTACTGAAGAAACCTTTCTCCGCCAACTTGAATATACTTTTTGATATCCTGTTTGCTTTGGCAATCCTACATACTCTTCTTTCCTATATAAAAGACTTAATTAACTTCTTCCACTGCTATGTGGCTTCCAGTTTTGATGCAGAGACAGTCGTTTATCCTTGAGCAACATTCAGCGCCAAGCAAACCGTCCACACCTCCCAACAAATCTTCCTTCTTACCTCTGGCCAGAAGAGCCATGCCGTCTGCGAACGTTAACATGTGAAAGCTGAAGTTTTAAATATTGCGTTTAAAAATCATTTACGCAGATGGATCGTCGTTTGACTGTCGCATAGATTCCCACATGGATGAAATATTAATAAGCATACCTGGCGTTGAGAAACAAGTGACAAAGCAGGTGTCACATGCCGTACACGGAGGTCTCGATAACATGCAGAGGACATGGTGTAGGTCCTCTGGGTGTACGAGGGGCGTTTGAATAGGCCGTGTAAAAATGAAAACTACTTGCATGTTTGGGTAAATCTTTTTTATTTTTCGACATAGTCTCCTTTTAGATTTATACACGTCGTTCAACACTGTTCTAATTTGTTGATCCCTTCCGAATAACAGGAATTGTCCAAGTCTGCAAAATAGCTATTACTTGCTGCAGTCACCTCCTCGTTTGATATAATCTTTGTCCCGCCAGCCATTTCTTCAAATTGGGGAACAAATAGTAGTCCGAGGAATCCAAGTCTGGAGAATAGGGGGGGGGGGGGGGGGGAAATCTGAAACGAGGTGGAATCCTACTTCCAATAATTTTGCGACCACAACTGCTGAGGCGTGTGCTGGTGCATTGTCGTGATGGAAAAGGACTTTTTTGCGGTCCAATCGCCGGCGTTTATCTTGCAGCTCGGTTTTCAGACGGTCCAATAACGATATGTACCTGTAATAGTTTTACCCTTTTCCAGATAGTCGATGAGGATTATCCCTTACGAATCCCAAAAGACTGTCGTCATAACCTTTCTGGCCGAAAGAATGGTCTTCGCCTTTTTTGGTGCAGATTCTCCCTTGGTAACCCATTGTTTAGATTGTTTGGTTTGAGGAGTATACCAATGTATCCATGTTTCATCCACAGTGACGAAACGACGCTTAAAGTCCTGCGGATTCTTACTGAACAGCTGCAAACCATCCTTGCAACACTTCACACGATTCCGTTTTTGATCAAGCGTGAGCAGTCGCGGAACTCATCTTGCGGATAGCTTTCTCATGTCCAAATGTTTATGCAAAATATTATGTACTCGTTCATTCGAGATACCCACAGCACTAGCAATCTCATGCACTTTAACTCTTCTGTCATCCATCACCATGTATTTTAGCAATGATTTCTGGAGTCATAACCCCTACAGGGCGTCCAGAACGTTCAGCGTCACTTGTGCCCATATGGCCACTATGAAAATTTTGAAACCACTTACAAAGTGTTCTCATCGAAGGTGCAGAGTCACCGTAATGTTTATCAAGCTTCTCTTTAGTCTCCAGAGGCGTTTTGCCTTTCATAAAGTAATGTTTAATCACCACACTAAATTCTTTTTCGTCTATTTTCTGACAATAACAAGATTTCCTTGATCCACACGAATGCCAAACACAAAGAAATAGACCAATATGAATGAAAATTGGTGTGCGTTCTTTCCAAAGATGCTACTAACTAAACATGACATCGATGTGCACCGATGGAACCATCTCTCGGTCTTTGCACGGACTTTTCAAACGCCCCTCGTATTCTCTTCGAAGAAGAACGGACCGAGAGTAAAAGCACTTGTGAGTCCACACCACACAGTCACATACTGCGAGTGCAGTGGCTCTTCCAGCATAACACGCGATTTAACAATACCCCAAAGTCGGCAATTTTGTGTATTCACCGCACCCTGCAAAGTAAAATGTGCCTCGTCACTCCATAGTATATTACTGGCCACATGTCATGAACTTGGTCTGTGCCAGAAACCGAAGAGCAAATTCAGAACGTTGCTGCAGATCATGACATTTCATTTGCTAAACCGTCTGGATCTTGTGCGGATACCAGCGTAAAATAGAACACAAAATTTTCTGAACTGTTGACCATGGGATGGACAATTCTCGTGACACTGCACGAGCAGCAGCACTGCCCAGGGTCAGGGCACATGCTGCATGGTCAGTTGCAGCAACAGCAGTCTCGTCACTTACCTCCACCGGGATAGGATTCTTTGCTCGTCCAGGTGCTTCACCCGTGTTTCTGAATTTCATTGTCATCTTCTTTAAACCATTTAATGACATCGGGAAGCTCCTCAGACCTTCTAGTCGGCGATCCTGTCTCAACGCAGCACTGTAATTGCTGCCATTCACGTAAAACAGTTTCACTAACGGCGCATGGTCTCTCTTTTCGATAGCCATACTGTTCACTCACGTTATGGCTACTCAAATGCCAGTGTGGATATTATACCATTAGACAATGTACAGCGCCAGATTTGCACTTGGTGGCCACAACTGGAACTAACCTGCTTTTCAGCGTAAATCGTTCCCTCATTAACGCATTATCATATTTACCAAGCTTCTCTGCCATACGATAATTACAACCCACATTGCACGTCCATGAGTAGCTGCAATTTTATTATAACCACGCGGTATATGTTTCTTTTGATTTTGGATGAGGTAGTAACTTTTCGTTACAACTAAATGAAACGTTTGGATGAACGCTAAAATCCTTTGAGCCCTCTAGTTTCTTCCTCTCTAGACCGTATCCTCCTGTAGTCCTCTCTTCCTCTTTCTTCCCTGCTACAGCGTACGTCACCGAAAATTGGCAGGTGTTCACCTTCTTCAATTGGAGGTGTAAACCTGCACAACGATGGTTGTTTATTTCTTCTCAAACTTATGAACAACGATTCTGCCTCTGTGTCGCTGTAAATAACTCACTTCATAAGCGTAACAATCCCAACACTTGCTAAACTATTCGCCGATTTGTTGTTTTTACCCTTTGCTTGCCTACCTGAGCTCTTTATCCCTGTCACATTCCACTTCACAGAATCATGTCTGACTTTAGCTGCTCCATCTTTCTTCTCAGTTTTACCCGCTTCCTAACAACATACAAATTTCTAAAGTTGCACGCCAACAGTCGTAGAAGGTCATGGTCATCCACCTCCCGATCTCCCACTCCTGACCTTATTAACTTTTGTTTTTATAAAGGACAAGAGAGTACATTTTTTGAAGAGTACATGTCTACTTTTTTAATGTAGTAAACCTCGTAAATACCTGCGTCTCCCTGCCCTTCATTGCTGACAGTTATGACTTTTCTAAGGACTGTTTTCCACTACTAGGGACGGGAGGGCACTCTGAACTGTCCGCTCCTCTGCCCTCGCTGAAATGATCGTCTGGAGATTTACCGTGTCTAACTTTATCGGAAGTTTTGCAAACGCCATTATTCATGAGATTCTTATCTGCAGCGTTAGCTGGAATCGAGGCTGGGAGCTTTAGATTAGTAGTTAAAGACGCATATTTAGATTAAGCGTTATTGATACATGGCATGAACAGCTGGTAAAAATTTCTAGAATTCCCAACGTCGATGGATGGATATGTTTCTGTGGCGATGTGTTTGTTGTTGTTGTTGTTTTTTTCTGCAGTCTGAACGGTACTTTCATGCAGCTCTCCACGTTAGTCTATCCTTCGCGCGTCTCTTCCTCTCTGTATAACTATTGTGACCTACATCCATTTGAATATGGTTTTCCTGTATTCGAGTCTTGGTCTCCCTCTACAGTCTTTGTCCAATTCACTTCCTTCCAGTGCCAACCTGAGGAACCATGTTGCCTCAGGAAGTATCCCGTCAAGCGATTCACTACTTTTATCAATTTTTACCACAATTTTCTTTCCTCCTCAGATTAAGTACCTCATTATTAGTTATCCGATATATAAGGTGATTATAATATAAGTTACTTTCAAACCGCTGTAGAAATAACACCAATGGTCAGAATGACGTCAATGGCAACGGAGTATTATCGGAGAAGGGGGGAAACGTATGACAGAAGAAAAATAAATAGTTTCAAAATGCAATTGATGGTGCTGTAAGCATCATAATTTAATAGTGGTCGACTACAAATGACAAATGAATCATACAACAATGCCTGAGGTGTACGTTTGGCGTTAAACAAACTTTATTACTCAATGTGAAATAGTGTACAGGTGTGGTACTGTTAGTTACGTAAGCCCATCCACCACAGCAAGGTTATATCACATCAGATGGGAAAAAATGGGTTATTAAGTGTGCCGATGCCAAAAACTGCAAAAAAAGCATCAATCACATCGGTTTTAACTGTCCTGAGCCCAAAAACAGCATAAAGCATCAATCAAAATCAAATCGGATTATGAATTTCCGTGTGACTGGCGCAAAACATGTTCAATATGCTGTCCACCGTTTACTGCAACAAGTTGAAATCGAGAAGCAGCACGTTCCACAACTGTTCCGGGGCCACGTTCAGAATGTGTTGCGCAATTCGTGTCTTCAATGCAACAAAGTTTGCAATCAGAACACTGAACACAACATTTTTCAAATGGCCACACAGACAGACGTCACACGGATTAAGATGAGGTGATCGGGACGGCCAGGATGTAGGGAAATGGCGGCAGATGATTCTAGCATTTCCGAAATGGCGCTTCAACAGCTGCTTAACTGGATTTGCAATGTGCGGAGGTGCGTCATCTTGCATAAAAATGATCCCATTCACACATCCACGCTGTCGGAGAGCTGGAATGACGTGATTGCGCAAAAGACACTCATAGCCCTTACGAGTTTCTGTACAGGTAACAAACAGGACCGGAAGCACCTGTCTCTTCGAAAAAATATGGCCCTATGATAAATGATGCCGTGAACCCGCACCACACAGTGACCTTTTGAGGATAAAGTGGTACTGGTTGATTTGCGTGTGGATTTTCCGTTGCTCATATTCGACACTTCTGTTTATTGACATATCCTGTCAGATGGAAGTGGGCTTCGTCTGTCCACAAAATCTTCCACGGCCAATCATTGTCCATTTCCATGCGAGCAAGAAATTCATAAGCAAAAGGTCTCTCTTGCTGGCAGGTCAACAGGAAGCAACTCGTGCAAATGCGTAATTTTGAATAGATAGCAAAGAAGGATGTTTCGTAGGATTTTACGCTCACGGGTATGTTCAATGTTCGGACAATTCTCCCTGCACTACACGTTTGCACACCACCGCTCGTCTCCTCCTGCATTGCTGTGACCACTGCTTCCACTGACGTCGAATTAGTTCGTTTCCTCCGTCTACCAGGTTGCAGACCAAAAGAACTCGTCTTTTCGAATTTCCGAATCATTTTCTCCAGACCCACGACAGTCGTCGAACCAACGCCTTTTTTGAAACCCTTCAGTGTCCGGAACTTCTGCAGAGCGACCTGTGCACAGTCATCATTCTTGTAATACATCTTTACAAGCAGAGCGTGTCACAACTTCTATGGCGTGCGCATGACAGGTGTTTTCATATATGTATTCTGACACATACAGAGCCATCTTGTGATCAATTTTCACACTATTGTTTTTCTTCTGCCATACGTATTTCCCCTTCTCCGATTATATTCCGTTGCAATTTGACGTCGATCTGACCGGTGGTGTTACTTCTACAGCGTTTTGAAAGTTTAACTTTAATTATAATCACCTTGTATGTATCTGAATTTCAGCATTTTTGTAGCTCCACATCTCAAAAGCTACTGTTCTCTTCTTATATAAATTATTTACCATACATGTTTTATTTCCATACTAAGCTACACTCTAAACAAATATCTTCAGAAACTACATTCTAACTTTTAACTTTACATTCGATGTTAACAAACTGCTCTTCTTTTTTCAGAAAATTTCTTACTATAATCGGTCAGCATTTCATATCCACCATACTTCGACCTTTATTAAGTATTTTTCTGCGCACATAGCAAGACTGAACTACTATTTTTAGTATATAATTTTCGAATGTAATCTCCTCATTTTAATTTGGCTACATTCCATTATCCTTGTTTCACTTTTGTTGGTGTTCATCTTATATCCTCTGTTCTTTACCCGTTCCATTCAACTGCTCTTCCAAGTTCTTTGCCGAGTCCTATAGAATTACAATCTCATTGGCAAACCTCAAAGTTTTTTATTCTTCTCTGTGAACTCTAATGTCTTTTCCAAATTCCCTCTAGGTATCCTTCACAGCTTTCCCATGTACGTAACGAATAATGTTGGGGATGCGTCACAACACTGTCTGGCTCCCTTCTCAACTGCTCCTTCCCTTTCAAGTCCTTTGAGTCCTATAAATGCAGTCTGGTTTCTGTAGAAGTTCAGAATAATATTTCACTTGTTGTGTTTTATTTCTGCTACCATCAGAAGTTCAGAGTGTGGTCTAGCCAACAATGTAAAACGCTTCCTCTAAATCTACAAATTCTACAAATGCACGTTTGACCTTAATTTCTCCGGAATCTATCTCCCCCGATTCTGCTTCTACCAATTCTTCCATTCTTCTATAAGTAATTCGAGGAAGTATTTTGCAATCATGATTTATTAGGCTGACATTTTATTGATATTTATACTTGTCACGACCTGCCTTTTTTGGCGTTTCTCTAATGAAGTTTCCACATGTCCGCAAATGGCTCGTCGACCGAGGTGGTGCAAGTGGCTAAATACTAGACCGGCATTCGAGAGGATGGGGGTTCAAATCCCCAACCGTCCACCAATATTCAGTTTTTTCATGATTTCCTAAATTGGTTCAAGGAAGTGTAAGTTTGATTCCTCTGAAAAGGAAAAAATGGTTTGTGCTCTAGTCTCTATGAAATCGTCGTCGACGGGACGTTAAATCCACATCCACCTTCCTCCCTCACAGTTCCAGCGCAACATACGGTGGCTGTTATTCCAGTTTTTTCTGAGAATGGTTCCCCCTTTTTTGCTGCTTGTATTGTTCAGAGCCGATTGACAACGACTGAATACCTTGGCGTATCCATTGTTTTCTACCTGATGTGACTTCTCGCGCACCGGCGTCAAGCAATCCGGCACGCGTCCAACCTTCCCCCCAAACATTCTTTCTGAAGCTTTACCAACCGCCCATTTTCCGGTCTTCTGCATCTCATAGCCCTGTACGGAGGCCATCAATGAAATCTGGCCATTGTTTGCGGCGGATCACATTCTTTGCGAGAAGTAACTCTCTGCATACGCCATAAGATTCACTTCAGTGGCCTTGTATTAAGCATATCAATGTGTGACGTGCACCTAAGTCTTCATATTTTCCATTTTCAAAAAATGCTCAAATGGCTCTGAGCACTATGGGACTTAACTGCTGTGGTCATCAGTCCCCTAGAACTTAGAACTCGTACTTAAACCTATCTAACCTAAGGACATCACGCACATCCATGCCCGAGGCAGGATTCGAACCTGCGACCGTAACGGTCGCGTGGTTCCAGACTGTAACACCTAGAACCGCTCGGCCACTCCGGCCGGCTTTCCATTTTCATGTCTACTTATCACAGTGGTAGATGTCAGACGTCTTTCTCATATGATGTTTCTTACGGAAAGCTGACATGTTCTGTTCTGCTTCTACACCTACAAGTATACGCTGCAAACCACTGTGAAGTGCATGGCAGAGGGTACTTAACGTGGTACTGCAACTTAGAGCATGGCAGAGGATACTTAGCACGGTACGACAAGTTAAGAATTCCTTCCCGTTCCAAGGAGTGTGGAGAACAGGAAGAATCACTACTTAAATGCCTCCTTGTGTGCTGCAATTAATTTAATTTTGTCTTCACTGTTCCATCGGGAGCTTTTGCACAGAGGGCTACAGAATTTCTCTAGAGTCATCCTTTAAAGCCGGTTCTTGACATTTTGTGAGTAGCCTTTCGCGGGTAATTTGCGTCTATCTTGAAGACTATCAGTTCATATAATTGCCGGCCGGAGTGGCCGAGCGATTCTAGGTGCTACAGTCTGGAACCACGCGACTGCTACGGTCGCAGGTTCGAATCCTGCTTAGGGCATGGATGTGTGTGCTGTCCTTAGGTTAGTCAGGTTTAAGTAGTTCTAAGTTCTAGGGGACTGATGACCTCTGAAGTCCCATAGTGCACAGAGCCATTTGAACCATTTTTTCATATAATTCTTCAGGCTTTTCCGGCGATATGTTGACATGCTGAATAATCGGGTCTTCTACCGACTGTCCTTGTCGTTCTCGCACGATATTTCGACGCCGTGACTCACTGTCTCCTTCAGCGACAGCGAGTCGCGCCACGAAATATCGTGCGAGAATGAAGCGAACAATCGGCAGAAGACACGATTATTCAACATCTCAGTTATCAGTTCATGATTTTCAACATTCCCGTGACCTCCTGTGAGTCAAACAAAACTGTGACCCGTATATATTCAGACTGAAGCGTCGAATGAAAATTTGTACCAAGGCCAGGATTCGTAATGGCTGGCTCTGAGCACTATGCGACTTAACTTCTGAGGTCATCAGTCGCCTAGAACTTAGAACTAATTAAACCTAACTAACCTAAGGACATCACACACATCCATGCCCGAGGCAGGATTCGAACCTGCGACCGTAGCGGCCACGCGGTTCCAGACTGAAGCGCCTTTAACCGCACGGCCACACCGGCCGGCTCAGGATTCGTATCCAGGTCTTTTGCTCACTAGGCAAATGCGGTAACCACTATGGCACTCTGGCACAGCAGCTTTGTACAGCTGCGTGGACCATCCTAGCTCGCCTCTCTCCTCGATTCAAATTCCCAGTCACACCTCAGCCAACTTGGTATATCCCCTAAACTCGAACATATGATTGAGACTCGAAAAGATCTCTGGAGCCATATAGTTTCATTTGATGGAAGCGCCTATGCCTGGGTTTGAGGCAGGATCCCCCGTTTGTTTCGATGCTGAGGCATTATCCCAAAACGGTTGGAGAGCTTCTGCAAGGCTGTTCGAGATTAGAGGGAATACCAAGTGTTGGCGTGAATGGGAATATGGATTGAGAAGAGAGGCGTGCTCGGATAGTCCATGTAGTTGTGCAAAGCCACTGTTCCTGGGTGGCGTAGTGGTTAGTGTGTCTGCCTAGTGAGGAGAAGACCTGGCTTCGAATCCTGGCCTTTGTATAAATTTTGATTCGTCGCTTCAACCGGGCCAAACATCTCACGAAATAAGCATCAAACGAAAAAACTACAAAGAACGAAACTCGTCTAGCTTGAAGGGGGAAACCAGATGCCGCTATTGTTGGCCCGCTAGATGGCGCTGCCATAGGTCAAACGGATATCAATTGCGTTTTTTTTTAAATAGGAACCCTCATTTTTATCACATATTCGTGTAGTACGCAAAGAAATATGAATGTTTTAGTTGGACCACTTTTTTCGCTTTATGATAGATGGTGCTGTAATAGTCAAACGTATAAGTACGTGGTATCACGTAACATTCCGCAAGTGCGGCGGTATTTGCTTCATGATACATCACCCGTGTTAAAATGGACCATTTACCAATTGTTGAAAAGGTCGATATCGTGTTGATGTATGGCTATTGTGATCAGAATGCCCAACGGGCGTGTGCTATGTATGCTGCTCGGTATCCTGGACGACATCATGCAAGTGTCGTTCGCCGGATAGTTACGTTATTTAAGGAAACAGGAAGTGTTCAGCCACATGCGAAACGTCAACCACGACCTCCAACAAATGATGATGCCCAAGTAGGTGTTGTTGCTGCTGTCGCGGCTAATTCGCACATCAGAAGAAGACAAATTGCGCGAGAATCGGAAATCTCAAAAACGTCGGTGTTGAGAATGCTACATATTTGTATGCACCAGGAATTGCATGGCGACGACTTTGAACGTCGTATACAGTTCTGCCACTGGGCACAAGAGAAATTACGGGACGATGACAGATTTTTGCACGCGTTCTATTTAGCGACGAAGCGTCATTCACCAACGTAAACCGGCATAATATGCACTATTGGGCAACGGAAAATCCACGATGGCTGCGACAAGTGGAACATCAGCGACCTTGGCGGGCTAATGTATGGTGAGGCATTATGGGAGGAAGAATAATTGGCCTCAATTTTATCGATGGCAATCTCATAGGTGCAATGTATGCTGATTTCCTACGTGATGTTCTACCGATGTTGCTACAAGATGTTTCACGAAGCACCATACCATGGCCCGCACGTTCACCGGATCTGAAGTCCCCTGATTTCTTTCTGTGGGGAAAGTTGAAGGATATTTGCTATCGTGATCCACCGACAACTCCTGACAACATGCGTCAGCGCATTGTCAATGCATGTGCGAACATTACCGAAGGCGAACTACTCGCTGTTGAGAGGAATGTCGTGAAACGTATTGCCAAATGCATTGAGGTTGACGGACATCATTTTGAGCATTTACTGCATTAATGTGATATTTACAGGTAATCACGCTGTAACAGCATGCGTTCTCAGAAATGATAAGTTCACAAAGGTACGTGTATCACATTGGAACAACCGAAATAAAGTGTTCAAACGTACCTACGTTCTGTATTTTAATTTAAAAAACCTACCTGTTACCAACTGTTCCTCTAAAATTGTGAGCCATATGTTTGTGACTATTACAGCGCCATCTATCACAAAGCGAAAAAAGAGGTCCAACTAAAACATTCATATTTCTTTACGTACTACACGAATATGTAATAAAAAATGAGGGTACCTATTACAAAAAAAAACTGTTGATATCCGGTTGACGTATGGCAGTGCCATCTAGCGGGCCAACCATAGCGCCATCTGGTGTCCCCCTTCAAACTAGGCAAGTTTCGTCCTTTGCAGTTTTTTCGTTTGACTCTTATTTCGTGAGATATTTGGCCCGGTCACGATCAATAGACCACTCTATATATATGTTTGAGACTCGAATGAATCTCTGGAACCATACAGTTTCATTTGATGAAACCTATGGCCGTTTTACTGCACTTTTCCGTATACGTTCAGTACCTCTGCCTAGTCCCATCTGGTATGGATCCCACACACCTGAGCAGTATTCTAATATCGGACGCAGAGTGAGATGCAGATTGTCTCCTTTGTAGACAGACTGCAGTTTCTCATTATCCTGCCAATGAACTGATGTCTGTCACCTGTTTTACATACAACTTAGCCTGTGTAATCATTTCACTCCATATAACTACATACTGTCACAGCCAGGTATTTTTGTGAGTTGACTAACTCTAATTTTGAATACTGATATTGTAGTCATTGTATGCTAAGTCTTTTTCCTTCAGGAAGGACATAATTTTATATTTCTGAACATTTAAAGTACGTTACTAATTTTTGAACCACTTTAAAATCATAAAAAGACCTAGGTGAATATTTGTACATCTCTTATAAGACTTTACTTAAGACTTTATTATAGATAACTTCATCATCTCCGTAAAGGCTGAGGGTTCTGTCAATATTATCTGCCAAGTCACTGAAACACAGTATGAGCAGCAGGTATCCCAATACACTTTCCTGGGGTACACCTGACTTTACTTCTACACTTATTGATGAATTTCAATCCAAGATAATATACTGTGCCTTTGCTGCCAAGGAAACCTCAATCTAGTTATAATGAAATGAAATGAGCGTATGTTATTGTTGGCGGAGAGGCCCCATTCGGGGGAGTTCGGCCGCCGTATTGCAAGTCCTTTTTACACTCCTGGAAATTGAAATAAGAACACCATGAATTCATTGTCCCAGGAAGGGGAAACTTTATTGACACATTCCTGGGGTCAGATACATCACATGATCACACTGACAGAACCACAGGCACATAGACACAGGCAACAGAGCATGCACAATGTCGGCACTAGTACAGTGTATATCCACCTTTCGCAGCAATGCAGGCTGCTATTCTCCCATGGAGACGATCGTAGAGATGCTCGATGTAGTCCTGTGGAACGGCTTGCCATGCCATTTCCACCTGGCGCCTCAGTTGGACCAGCGTTCGTGCTGGACGTGCAGACCGCGTGAGACGACGCTTCATCCAGTCCCAAACATGCTCAATGGGGGACAGATCCGGAGATCTTGCTGGTCAGGGTAGTTGACTTACACCTTCTAGAGCACGTTGGGTGGCACGGGATACATGCGGACGTGCATTGTCCTGTTGGAACAGCAAGTTCCCTTGCCGGTCTAGGAATGGTAGAACGATGGGTTCGATGACGGTTTGGATGTACCGTGCACTATTCAGTGTCCCCTCGACGATCACCAGTGGTGTACGGCCAGTGTAGGAGATCGCTCCCCACACCATGATGCCGAGTGTTGGCCCTGTGTGCCTCGGTCGTATGCAGTCCTGATTGTGGCGCTCACCTGCACGGCGCGAAACACGCATACGACCATCATTGGCACCAAGGTAGAAGCGACTCTCATCGCTGAAGACGACACGTCTCCATTCGTCCCTCCATTCACGCCTGTCGCGACACCACTGGAGGCGGGCTGCACGATGTTGGGGCGTGAGCGGAAGACGGCCTAACGGTGTGCGGGACCGTAGCCCAGCTTCATGGAGACGGTTGCGAATGGTCCTCGCCGATACCCCAGGAGCAACAGTGTCCCTAATTTGCTGGGAAGTGGCGGTGCGGTCCCCTACGGCACTGCGTAGGATCCTACGGTCTTGGCGTGCATCCGTGCGTCGTTGCGGTCCGGTCCCAGGTCGACGGGCACGTGCACCTTCCGCCGACCACCGGCGACAACATCGATGTACTGTGGAGACCTCACGCCCCACGTGTTGAGCAATTCGGCGGTACGTCCACCCGGCCTCCCGCATGCCCACTATACGCCCTCGCTCAAAGTCCGTCAACTGCACATACGGTTCACGTCCACGCTGTCGCGGCATGCTACCAGTGTTAAAGACTGCGATGGAGCTCCGTATGCCACGGCAAACTGGCTGACACTGACGGCGGCAGTGCACAAATGCTGCGCAGCTAGCGCCATTCGACGGCCAACACCGCGGTTCCTAGTGTGTCCGCTGTGCCGTGCGTGTGATCATTGCTTGTACAGCCCTCTCGCAGTGTCCGGAGCAAGTATGGTGGGTCTGACACACCGGTGTCAATGTGTTCTTTTTTCCATTTCCAGGAGTGTAGTTGAAGCCACTTCGGCGACTTGCGAGTCAATGATGATGAAAGACACACAACACCCAGTCTTCTGCCGGGAATCGAACCCGGGCCTCCTGCGTGGTAGGCAGTAACGCTACCGCTATGCTGCGGAGGCGGAAAATCCAGTTATAAATTTTGGTTGATGCCCCATACTATTAAACTTTCGACAGTAAGCATAGGTATGGTATTGAGTTAGGTGCTTTTCGGAAGTTAAAAAATACTGCATTTATCTCTAAGTTTTGTATATTAATGTACTATGTAGAGTTGCTTGAAAATGTGTTATGGCACGGAAATAAGTCATTTGTGGAACCGTGAAAATTAAACTTTTTCTGTATGTGAGGAGTGTGTCCTGGAAGTTTCACCGTACAGTTTTGTCACACTCAGTACACATTGCACAACACCCATAAAGAGTCACTTTTTTTGAAACCTTGTATTTGTCTCCCATTGCGACGCAGAGGTTTGAAATTTGGCTCAGAGGTGTCTACAGACTTCGAAGAGTTCAAGTTCTGCAACGCCATCGTTGCACCCCGTGCACCTTCGTTGAACATTTTGAAAATGTGCTTGTACAGAGATCAGAGATTTGGACACCTGTTCAGCTGAGTGTCGCTCTAGCTCCTGATTGTGAGCATGCAGAATCTATGTTGTGTCGAAGGGGTTGCCTGCCTGTAGGCGCTCGAGCAGCAATGGAGCATCTCTCAGCTGAGTCTCTGTTGTATCAGTGCAGTTTTAAAGTGCTCAACGAAGATGCACGGGTGCGACAAAGGATGCTACCGAATGAGTGCGGGGACGGGGGGGGGGGGGGGGGGGGGGAAGTCCTACAGGGACCCTTTGCAGTTTTATTCATGCATGTTCAAATGTTACACGACCCCCCTCTCCCTCCACCCCCCCCCCCCCCAAATCAATGATCATGCCACAGGAGGGCACGAAACATGAGAGCTCAAAAAGCATAAACATACTTTGCTGCTTCGGATCACGTTCAAATTTCGTCGAATTTGAATGGTACCTTGTGTTTCCATCCTGTATACGAGACCAAAAACTGCGGCGCGCTACACTCCAAAGGGGTCAGATCACATTCGAAAGGAGTTGCAGCGTTACAAGTCCTTAGAGAAAGGTTGGCTCTTCCAGTGGTTCCAGCAGTCTCAAAGGATGCCGTAAAGGTCGTCACACTGCAAACTGTCAATTTCGACCGCAAAATGAATGGAAATGAACCTCCAGAGAGGGGGTGGTTCCATTGACGCACTTTATGGCAACTCATGGGGTCTATTCGTGTCGATTATGGGAGGCGGTGTGTGTCAAAATTTCTACTCTGCCACCCATAAGAAACCCATGGGATTTCAATGCTGAGCGGCGCGGTTCTGGCCTCTGTCGCAGAGGGGGTCAAGGGAAGGGGAGAAATGTAAGAGGAGTGGGGAGGGTGACGACTTTCCCATGTGACACGTCCATGGTCGCGTTGGCAGAATTCTGCTGAAATTTGGTGCCAATGTGACATCATTAACCAATCTTACGCCCAGCACGAACTTTCGAACTCTTGCCTTTTTTTCAAAGATGTTGATACCTTGCTGCAGGTGAGCGCAAGGGTGACGCCGCAGGGCGCCACGCTTTTGAAACATTCCAAAAGAAGGTTGGAGGCGCCTTTGTACCGGATTTAAAACTTCTGCGTTGAAATGAGAGACAATTGCGGAGTTTTAAAAAAAGGTGATCCTTTAATAGTGCTGTGCAGTGGAATTAGGAATGAAATTGCCGTGCTCGAATGGATCATTAAAGATGATTACCAGATTATATGAGTATAATTCGTCATCGACAGAAGTAGAAAGAATCTTGTTTGTCAGATTTTGCCTGCTTTCATATGCAACAATTTTTTTAAACATTTGAAATTGTTCTTTTCGCCAAAAGGATTGAGGGCTATGAGACATGACAGCATTTCGATCCCCGACACCTTGCACCTATTTCATTCGAACAGATTTTTAACACTGAACAACTTCATTGACTCATCCTTAGCATTTTACAACGTATGATCCTACACTGCGGACCCTTGAAGAAAAGTTAATAAACCGAAATTTGGTCTTACAGGCTTTCGCGAGTCACAAGTAAAGAAGAAAACCAGAAATTATGTTTTTCCTCCTAATCAGCTTAGTTAATTATCAATCTTCAGGTGCTAGGGCACACACTCAAAACTGTAATTTCATTTGACCAGCTGCCTTGAGTGTTACTAACACTGCAATTACCTATAAGAAAGCCTTGTCACTTAATGTGTGCTCGATTCTGATGAGCGAATTCGAAAAGTTTAATGAAAAGTAATTCTAAAACGAGTCTTCCACTGTGCAGCACAATTTGCGCTGTTTTGAAACTTCCTGGCATATTAAACACTGTGTGGTACAGTGTGGCGGACCGGTATTCGATACCAGAAGCTTTCCATTTACAGGCAATGCTCTTACCGCAAAATACAAGGTTCCGGGACTGGGTCCCGATCCGGCACAAAATTTTAATCTGCAATTATGTCTCATCTAAATGACAACGCCTTCGCCTTTTGACCGTTATTCTGATACTTCTGCATACATTACTGTAATTTCGGCTTTTAACTATTGTCAAGTGATTCAGTATTGTCATTTCTACGCTAGTTACATTGCATGTCGTAGTCAGTCTCAAGAATATCCTATTCACAATTTGACAGTACAGGGATCGGTGATGTTGATACCCCTTATATCGTACTAGTGACCTTCCCCAGCTTTGCACAGCATCTTCTGTCAAATGATAGTTCCCGAGATTAGTTTTCACGTACAGACAGAAAACGCTGCTGGGGCCTTTAATTTATATTATCTGCAGATATAGATAGATATTATGGATTCTGGTGAAGCTTCATTGAGCTCTGGAGTTACGACGGCTATTTACTCTACCACTTTTCCCGCCAGAACTCATTAGCTTGTAGCTTCCATCATTGCCATGAAATGTCACTCCATACGGGCAATTAAATATGGAAAGCATAACAATATATATGTTACACACTAATCATTATAATAATCATAAATTATAAAGATAAACGTTCCTCATGAACCAGTGTATTTATTAGTGAAAACCATATCACAATCACCATCGTAGTTCCTAAGATTAACTTTCGCATTTAGACAGAAAAACGCGGCAGTGGTCCTTAATTTTGTACTATGTATAGATGTCAGGGTATGAAATTAAGGTAACGATTTTGTTATGAATAATTATTGACACCATACATGAAGCAGGCAGAAAGGAATACAAACATCTCAAAAATGAGATCGACAGTAAGTGCAAAATGGCTAAGCAGGGATGGCTAGAGGACAAATATAAGGAAGGAGAGGCGCATATCACTAGGGGTAAGGTAGATAGTGCCTACAGGAAAATTAAAGAGACCTTTGGAGAGAAGAGGACCACTTGCATGAATATCAAGAGCTCAGATGCAAACCCAGTTCTAAGGAAATAAGGGAAAGCAGAAAGGTGGAAGGAGTATATAGAGGGTCTACACAAGGGCGATGTTCTTGAGAACAATATTATAGAAATGGAAGAGAATGTAGATGAAGATGAAATAGGAGATATGATACTGCGTGAAGAGTTTGACACACCACTGAAAGACCTTAGTTGAAACAAAGCCCCGGGAGTAGACAACATTCCGTTAGAACTACTGACAGCCTTGCGAGAGCCAGGCCTAACAAAACTCTATCATCTAGCGAGCAAGATGTATGAGACAAACGAAATATCCTCAGACTTCAAGAAGAATATAATAATTCCAATCCCAAAGAAAGCAGATGTTGACAGATGTGAAAATTACCGAACCATCAATTTAATAAGCCACGGCTGCAAAATACTAACACGAATTCTTTACAAACGAATGGAAAAACTGGTAGAAGCCAACCTCGGGGAAGATCAGTTTGGATTCCGTAGAAATGTTGGAACACGTGAGGCAATACTGACCCTACGACATATCTTAGAAAATAGGTTAAGGAAAGGCAAACCTACGTTTCTACCATTTGTAGACTTAGAGAAAGCTTTCGACAATGTTGACTCCAATACTATCTTTCAAATTTTGAAGCTGGCTGGGGTAAAATACAGGGAGCGAAAGGCTATTTACAATTTTTACAGAAACCAGGTGGCAGTTATAAGAGTCGAGGGGCATGAAAGGGAAGCAGTGGTTGGGAAGGGAGTGAGACAGGTTTGTAGCCTATCCCCGATGTTATTGGTTGGTTGGTTGTTTGGGGGAAGAGACCAAACAGCGAGGTAATCGGTCTCATCGGATTAGGAAAGGATGGGGAAGGAACTCAGCCGTGCCCTTTCAAAGGAACCATCCCAGCATTTGCCTGGAGCGATTTAGGGAAATCACGGAAAACCTAAATCAGGATGGCCGGACGCGGGATTGAACCGTCGTCCTCCCGAATGCGAGTCCAGTGTGCTACCACTGCGCCACTTCGCTCGGTCCCGATGTTAGCAAGCAGTAAAGGAAACAAAAGAAAAATTCGGAGTAGGAATTAAAATCCATGGAGAAGAAATAAAAACTTTGAGGTTCGCCGATGATATTGTAATTCTGTCAGAGACAGCAAACGACCTAGAAGAGCGACTGAACGGAATGGACAGTGTCTTGAAAGGAGGATATAAGATGAACATCAAGAAAAGCAAAACGAGGATAATGGAATGCAGTCGAATTAAATCGGGTGATGCTGCGGGAATTAGATTAGGAAATGAGACGCTTAAAGTAGTAAATAAGTTTTGCTATTTGCGGAGCAAAATAACTGATGATGGTCGAAGTAGAGAGGATAGAAAATGTAGACTTGCGATGGCAAGGAAAGTGTTTCTCAAGAAGAGAAATTTGTTAACATCGAGTATAGATTTAAGTGTCAGGAAATCGTTTCTGAAAGTATTTGTATGGAGTGTAGCCATGTATGGAAGTGAAGCGTGGACGATAAATAGTTTAGACGAGAAGAGAATAGAAGCTTTCGAAATGTGGTGCTACAGGAGAATGCTTAAGATTAGATGGGTAGATCACATAACTAATGAGGAGGTATTGAATAGAATTGGAGAGAAGAGAAATTTGTGGCAGAGCTTGACTAGAAGAAGGGATCGGTTGGTAGGGCATATTCTGAGGCATCAAGGGATCACCGATTTAGTATTGGAGGGCAGCGTGGAGGGTAAAAATCTTAGAGGGAGACCAAGAGATGAATACACTAAACAGATTCAGAAGGATGTAGGTTGCAGTAAGTACTGGGAGATGAAGAAGCTTGCACAGGATAGAGTAGCATGGAGAGCTGCATGATACCAGTCTCTGGACTGAAGACCACAACAACAACATGTCACTCTCAATTTGTAGTCTGACTTAAGTGCCATCAATACACAGTCAGTATGGTGAAATGATGAACACATTTAGAAACGTCCAATAATGGACCACTTGACAATGGCTCCGAAACCGAAATTAAGAAAGTGTATACAGAAGCAACGAAAAAACAATCAAGTGCGAAAGCATTATCATTTAAATAGTTCTACATGACTGTGATTCTTAATAATAACAAAATCATAGAATTATGTTTCAGAACGATATATTTTCAGTAATTACTCTTTTTTTAGCTGTCTTTGGAAATACGGCGTAGTTTGCATGTAATGCCTTCTCCCTTTGTGTTAATCTAGCCAGTGTATAAATAACCCACCAGTTAGCCTTGAATGTGATAACTAGATTTTAAAATGAAATTTGTCTACATTGTGAAAATATGTACAATTTCATTTTCAACTTAAAAAATTGGTTCCAAATAGGATCGCAAATACAAGTATATTTACTTGCATTTGTAAATCAAATGTACTCGAAAGGGCAGCGAGACACAGATGTGATTATGTTCCTCTACATCACCTTGGTTAAACGTTCGTTAAAAACGAGAATCTATTAAAACTGGCAAGGTTTAACAGCAAAGATATGGTCGACGAAAATCAAAAATAGAGACATTTAAGGGTAAACACCGTATGTACGTCGAGTACGTAAGAGCAGTTAAGAGAAAACACAGAACAGATAATAACTTTATTTCCCATGACGGCGTTTCGAGTGTCATCCTCGGTAAGTTAACACCGTGTGCGTGCCGGGACAGCGTTGACGAGCACAATTTGCGCAATTAATTTAATTTCAGCGAGGACATTTCACGCGTCTGCAAGAGTCAGAATGTTCGCAACACTTCGGACGTGATGTTTCTTTATAATTGTATTTATTTGGGCTGTAGCTGCCCAGCTGTTTAGCCAGTTACGTCATTATTTAATATGTCTACAATTACATGTTCATTTGTTATATTTGCGCTGAGTTTTCAATACAAATCATTTTTAATTACAAACTGCCTATTGGCTTCTGTCTCGGGTTCTTCGGCCGACGTTCATCTAATGATGACTGGACGATCCATTAACACCAGGATCAAGGAGCATAAGCGACATTGCAGGTTGGGGCAGGTGGAGAAATCGGCCGTGGCAGAACACGCACTGAATGAGACCGACCACGTTATAAAATTCGCCGACACGGAAGTTCTGGCTGTAGAGAACCACTATCACACGCGCTTGTTCAGAGAAGCTGTAGAAATACAAAAACACGCGAACAGTTTGAACAAGAAAGAGGAAAGCCTTAAGGTCAACGGATCCTGGCTTCCCGTACTGCAGCGAACGACCGTCGCAGGTAGCAAGAGGAGAACCGCACCGGAAATGACCGCGGAGAAGCCCTCGGACGTTGGCGTGCCAGGTACATATAGTCTGCGCCCGCGAGCTCGGCTCCAGTTCACCACCGGCAATGGAGGGTGAAGCTTTGACAATGCCAGCCACTCGTGCTGGCGAAACGTCAGAAAAATCATTAGATGAACGTCGGCCGAAGAACCCGAGACAGAAGCCAATAGGCAGTTTGTCAACAAGTGGCCACGAAAGCCTCAACAATTTTGCATTTTTAATTACATATTATCATTCGACTTAACATAAACATACAAACTTTCTTATTCGTATGCTGAGAATGATAACAACTGGCAGTCGTTTTCATTCATTGTTTAAGTTTCATGTAGTTCATCGTTGAAAATAAATATTTAATAGGACTGGAGATCAGCAGTGTACACAGATAATCAGTTATCGAAATGTGTGCATATGTATTACTGTTCTGGTATTAGTTAATGGTGTACACCTGTGGAGTCCATGACGTAGCGCGGTTCCTGTGCTCAGTCTGTTCACACCTCGACATTTAAAGATGAATGCCCGTGTCTTGCAAGAGTCCTGCGATGTGGACATCGGTGTTTGGCTGTAGGATAGGGATATTCCCGGTTTGATGATTTTCTTATAGAGTTTGGTCTGCCGAGTGGCGTAGCACAGTAGGCGGTTCATATCTGGCATTTCTGAAGGAAGAACTCTGTAATATGGAGAGGTTGATTCTGTTGAGGTCTACAGGATAACACCCGTTTCCATTTCTCATTGTTATTATTGATGTTGTACGTCACTCTGAAAGTATTTCGGGAATGAATGGGTGAATCCCTGATAACTTTTGGCCTGTGGTCATGTGCGAGCTTTCCCACGATCGGTACCATACACCAAGTGCCCCTTTCGCGATAGTTACGAGTTCTGTATAAAGTAGACGTGATGTGAGAATGTGTGCCACCGCTGGTACCTGCGGTCCAAGGAAGGAACAGATACTCATCGTCTACTGCACAGCGTAGAGATGGGTCGTTCGCGAACTAACGGGTCCAAAGGAACGGTTCACCAAGATGAACGGAACGAGCGAGGAACGAATTCTAAGGAACGATCTTTCATAGTTCACTTCGGTCGCGGCTTTCTAACGGGAAACGGCCGGTCTCGTTCCCGAATGGCACCTCGGCCTGTCTCGTTCCAGCCTCGGTCCCGCTCCCGTTCTCGTTCTCGCTCGGCCGGACTCGTCTTTCTTCGCGTGGCCACTCGTCGCAGTTCCACTGCCGACTGCTCATAGTTAGTTCAGTATAGAGTTGTTCGTTTCGTTCGCTTCGCACGCCCATTCTAGATCTGTTTCAAACCTATTTTGAACTCTGAACTTCTAGTTCTTTTCGACCGGTAATTAAAATGTATTTTATAATTATGTAAATTACATAAAAATTACGTGGTATGTAATACGAGGGCCGTTCAGAAAGTAACCTCCGGTTGATTTAAAAAAATACACCAAGTTAAATAAAAATATTTTAATATATACATCTTACAACTACATCTTTGCACTATTTTTCTACATAGTCTCCATAGCGATTGAGGCACTTATCGTATCTCTTCACAAGCTTTGAAATTCCTTCTGCATAAAAATCACCCGCTTGTGCCTGGAGCCAGCCTGTGACCGCATCTTTGAGCTCTTCGTCGTCATCAAACCGCTGTGACCCGAGCCATTGCTTCAAATGCATGAAGAGGTGATAATCACTTGGCGCCAGGTCTGGCCTGTAAGGTGGATGGTTGATAACGTCCCACTTGAAGGGCCGTTGTTCTGCGAGCAGAGTGAGGACGGGCGTTATCGTGCAAAAAAACGATACCGGAAGTCAGCATACCACGGCGTTTGTTCTGTATAGCCCGTCGTAACTTTTTTATTGTTTCACAGTACACGTCTTGATTAATGGTCGTACCACGTTCCATGAATTCAACCAACAACACCCCTTTGGCATCCCAAAACACCGTTGCCATCAGTTGTCTGGCAGAAAAATCTTGCGAGGCTTTTCTTGGTTTGGTAGGCGAATTTGAATGTGCCCACATCTTTGATTGTTCTTTTGTCTCAGGGTTCACGTACTTAATCCAGGTTTCGTCACCGGTCACGATTCTGTTTAATAATGGTTCTCCTTTGTCCTCATAAATTGACAGAAAGTCTAATGCAGAGGCCATTCTTTGAGTTTTGTGGTGGTCGGTAAGAATTTTGGGCACCCATCGTGCACAGAACTTACGGTAACCCAATCTTGCTGTCACTATCTCGTACAAGAGAGTCTTAGAAATCTGTGGAAAACCAGTAGACAACTCCGACATTGAGAAACGTCGATTTTCACGAACTTTTGCATCAACTGTCTGAACGAGTTCGTCAGTCACCAATGATGGTCTACCACTCCTCTCTTCATCATGGACGTTTTCTCGTCCACTTTTAAATAAACGTACCCATTCACAGACAACTCCTTCACTCATAACTCTTGGTCCGTACACGGCACAAAGCTCACGATGAATAGCTGCTGCAGAATATCCTTTGGCTGTAAAAAACCTTATGACAGCACGCACTTCACATTTGGCGGGGTTTTCTATTTCAGCACACATTTCAAACTGCCACAAAAACTAAACTAGTGCAGGTACGACGTTCACTCGACCACGGCTTGATGCCGACTGACCTGTTGAGTGCGTGAACGCACAGATGGCGTCGCTACTCCCCCCACAACCCGCACTGTGACCAATCGGAGGTTACTTTCTGAACCGCCCTCGTACATACATCTTTACAGGTAACAAAACGGCGAATCAGCTTACTTCACTATTTCGATAAACAGCAGAAGAAATAAAAGGCAAGATTTTTTGTTGTTACACATGAAAAGGGCGTCGGCACGGCACACATGAGTGGGTATTTTCCGTCTTTTTTTGATCCAAGGTAAAAGAGCATGTCCAATGTTATGGAATGCAGACCGACTTACAACCGAGTGAAGCCCGCGCTTCGTAATCGAGTGCATAGTGTCGCATTTTATAAAGAGAATATGATAACACCTACGATATTACTTCAGTGGTATAGGGTGGCGCACGAAAAATCGGCCCCGAGTATTAGACTGCTCATTGTCGCTTACCAACCGTCATCTGTTGTTTCAGACTTGTTTGCATTACCTTATTTGTTATTTCTTCACTGCCTAATTATTACATGTTTATCTATCTTGCTCGTAGCGGTCAACAAATCGTCCGTAATTGGCTAGCAATCTGTACTCGGGAGCGGTTTTTTGTGCGCCACCTTATATTATTTCCCTGCGATCAGCCACATAACGCTGCAGTTGGGTGAACGAGAAGTTTTGCAGAATCACGAAAATTACAAGTGTGTGAGAATTCTGTTATGAATAGAAACTCTGTACGCAAGGGGGAAGGCAAGTGCCCCCTCTTGGCGCCTTCCATCTTCAGTCACCTATGCTACTAATTTTCAATTTTTCATAAGAACCATATTCCAAGAACAATGAACGGTGAATGAGTAAAAATGAACGGTTCTCAAAAAAGAGCGATCACCAGTGAACTAGTTCCCAAGGATGAACGACTTTGTCGATCTCTAGCACAGCGGCAGCGTACAGATACGCAGCTGGCAGGTGCAGTCTCGTGGCGCCTCGTGCACTGTTCCAGCTTTCCAGCTTAGGCACAGGTCCATCTGGTACCGAGATATCCCGAGACTAGCCGGGCAGTATCAAATAGAAGCACGCGGCATTGCTGAGCTCTTCTAGCCTTACGAGTGGTTTAGACGTTTGCACTTACAGCCAGCTGAAAAGCGAGCAACTGCGACATCTTTAAAGTGATGCTCGTCGAACGGTTTCCTTAATGAGAAAATCTACCCCCGTAAGGGTTCCGATGCTTGTAAGCTCCAAAAATTCACTTCTATCCATTACAACTTCAACACCAAGAAGAACACCAAATGGTGTGTGGGTATATTAGAAACACTGTAAGGGGTGACTTTTCGAGCGGTACTGGAGAAGTCACAATAGCACCGCACCTGCATCACATATCACGTGATGCAACGTTTTCGTTGATGTGTGAAGTACAGCAAGATGATTAAATATCTAGGTGATTTCGAATCGTGCGAAATTCAGGACACGGACCTGCCATCTCTGTGAGCAGCAGCGGCTCCAACCCGGATGTGCATCGAGTCGAACCCAGCTTGAGTGACACATACACTATGTGATCAAAAGCATCCGGGCACCCACAAAAACATACATTTTCCAAATGTGCAAATGGCTCTGAGCACTATGGGACTTACCATCTTAGGTCATCAGTCCCCTCGAACTTAGGACTACTTAAACCTAAATAACCTAAGGACATCACACGCATCCATGCCCGAGGCAGGATTCGAACCTGCGACCGTAGCGTTCGTGCGGTTCCTGACTGAAGCGCCTAGAACCGCTAGATACATTTTCATGTTAGGTGCATTGCGCTGCCACCTACTCATTACGTTCTGTATTCTTTACATTATTTCTACGTCTACATCTACATATTTACTCTGCAATTCACACTTAAGTGCCTGGCAGAGGCTTCATCGAACCATTTTCATAACACTCTACCATTCCAATCTCGAATGGCGCATGGGAAAAAGGAACACCTAAATCTTTCCGTTCGAGCTCTGATTTCTCTTATTTTATTACGATGATCATTTCTCCCTCCGTAGGTGCGTGTCAACAAAATATTTTCGCATTCGGAAGGGAAAGTTGGTGATTGAAATTTCGTAAATAAATCTCGCCGCAAAGAAGACGGCCTTTGTTTCAATGACTGCCACCCCAACCCGCGTATCATGTCAGTGACACTCTTACCCATATTGCGTGATAGCACAAAACTAGCTGCCCTTCTTTGCACTTTTTCGATGTCCTCCGTCAATCCTACCTGGTAAGGATCCCATACGCGCAGCAATATTCCAGCAGAGGACGGACAAGTGTAATGTAGGCTGTCACTTTAGTGGGTTTGGCACATCTTCTAAGTGTTCTGCCAACAAAGTGCAGTCTTTGTTTCTCCTTCCCTACAATATTATCTATGAGGTATTTTCAATTTAAGTTGCTCGTAATTGTAATTCCTAGGTATTTAGTCGAATTGACTGCCCTTAGATTTGTGCGATTTATCGTATACCCAAAATTTATCGGATTTCTGTTAGTACCCGTGTGGATGATCTCGCACTTTTCTTTGTGTAGTGCCAATTGCCACTTTTCGGACCATACAGAAATTCTCTCTAGATCATTTTGTATTTGGAATTGATCGTCTGATAATTTTAGTGGACGGTAAATTACAGCGTCATCTGCAAACAATCTAAGGGGGCTGCTCAGATTATCACCTAGATCATTTATGTAAATCAGGAACAGCAGAGGGCCTCTGACACTACCTTGCGGAACGCCAGATGTCACTTCTGTTCTACTCGATGATTTACCGTTTATCACTACAAACCTGACCTCTCTGAGAGGAAATCACGAATCCACTCACACAACTGAGACGATACTCCACATGCACGCAATATGATTAATAGTCGCTTGTGAGGAACGGTATCAAAAGCCTTCTGGAAATCTAAGAATATGGAATCGATCTGAGATCCCTTGTCAACAGCACTCAGTACTTCATGGGAATAAAGAGCAAGCTGTGTTGCACAAGAACGATATTTCCAGTTTACTATCACCTGTTTCTATTGTTTTGTGGGAGAATAAACGCAATCTTGCAAAATTTCCGTTTGTTGCTCTAATTTTGGACATCAGTGTATTTATAACATAGTATTTCTTTTTGACATTTTTTCTTACTTTTTAAAAATTCGAAAGGTAGATGTCATAACTCTGGATTACTGCCCTGCATGCTGAATTTACTGTAATTTGTTGAGACAGATTAAATATCAAGCAAGAATAACGCAGAAGAGTTCACTTTTTTTCGTGTACTCACTGTTTATTAAATTTTCCAGTTCCAACAGAATATTCGCAAATTAATGTGTGCCTGTTCACTTTCATGTGTCTCCGTTTTAGTATAGACGCCAACAGATTCTCATACAGAAAGCTCTCATCTGTCATCCTCTTCTTCTCGATTGACAAGCTGGGGCGACTAGGGAGACAAAAACGGCCTGTCCACAGTCGTACGCGTTATCGGGTAGTTCGGCTGCCTTCCGTCTGTATGACTCACAGCGTAACACGAGAATCTTCGTGCGGCGGCAGCCGCAGGGATGTGGTCACCTTGCAGCGAGCGGTGCAGCTGAGTCATCTCCGAAGCTTTTGCTATGGGCACTTCTTAACAGGCGCCGGCGACCTTGAGGATAGCAGCTTCCTACCACCACTGATGTGCCGCTGGTTCGTGAGAATCTTCCAGTTTGGAGAGAGTCAGATACTAGAGCACATCACCTGTCTATACTGCTTCGCTTTCCACAGAAATGAATGAAGCTGAAAAAGTGAAGATTAGTGTTGGATCCGTAGATCGTTTACAAAGTCGTATCGGACACGCCATTTTAACTTAAAAAGGTAACACCAAACATTCTAAATCCTTTTACTAAGTCTCTCTTTGTAATGGACCGTTCAAACTCAACGTCTCCTTGTCACTGCCACTATCTGTATCTCTCTTTCTTACTGTCTCCTTTTTCTCTCACTGGCACTTACTCCTGTCTATCTATCACACTATCGCTGTCTTTATTCTTTTCTCTCGTTCTGCCTTACCACTGTCTCCTTCTCTGCCAAATTCACTTTCTCTGTATCCAACATTCATTGTCTTTGTCCCATTCTTTTTCTCTGCCACTGCCACTGTCTCTTTCTTTCATGTTTACAGTCTGCTATCTTTCTCTTCAACCATCATTGTCTCCTGTCCACACGTCCTTGGGGATGCTTTGCTCAGGTTTTGAACCATAGACCGGGATATTTGAACATGTTGCTACAAGAAACTGGGGGAAAGTTTGAATATCTTTCGTGTTAAAATTGGCAGGTCTTCTGAGAGGCGAGGAGTTCCAGACCTCCCAAGCCTATGTATGGTCTCCACTCATGTCTCTTTTTCTTTTGCAGTGTCTTCTCTCTCTTTTGCTGCCACTGAGACTATCTCCATCCATCTTTCTCTCGCTGTTTTCCACACTTTTCTGTGAGAGTCTTTTAAAGACGGGCATATTCGCCTTTTTTGTGGTGCGACAGTAGCATTTTTCAGCTGATTCCCTTCTTTTCCCTGTTACAGCGTGGTGTGCTGCTTTAATAAATCAAATTCTTTAGGTCAGTAAAGTTTCGACACTTTGTACACTTCGACATATTTACATACTTTGACACAAATAAACAACAAACAGGTGAACTAAGTATGCATAATGTAAGGTTAACACAAAATTGTCTCACATCCAGTGAAATTCCGCTTTGCACTACGTTACATAAAAATGCATCTACAGTGTACCACAAAATGTGGTGTCTGATCTGCAGGTACAAAGAATTTCGCTTTACAAAATAATTTTCTGTTAGGTGCTTACGCCGTCAAGTGACACCATCGAATAATCACACCTATAGCTTGTATAAGTGTGAAGTGTCCATCATAAAGAGACAGCACTTTATGAGGTTTTATTGGTGAAAAAATGGCGATTAAAAACATAGTTTGGTGACCTCAAAACCCTTTCGATAATCCCAGAGCCCTTGCCATATATTCACTACGTCAAGTAAAACTATATTTACGCCTCTGACCGGGTGTTTTGTGCATATTTTTCGTGCATAAGTAAGGTAACTTTGAACCTCTGTATATCGGTGCCGGCTAATAGGATGGGAAAAGTTTTCAAGGTTCCCGGAAAACGTCATCTTAAGACCATATGAGGTAAAAATTTCGACGATTTGCCATGCTTAGGAATTATAGGAGTGGCTATCCCACAACTGGTATTTTTGGTACCCAAAAATCAACGTTTTTTGGGAGTATATTGATGACGAGTAAAGATTTTCGAAATCTGGAAAATGGCGCTTCTAAATAAATATCTTAAGAACATATTTTTGCGGTTTTCCGCATATTTATGGTAACTTTGAACTCTAGATCTCGATAACGGGTAGTGATACCGAAAACAGTTTCGAAGTTCCCCAAGACCATCGGCATAAGAACATATAGTAAAAATTTTGACGACTTATCGTAAACAGAAGTTATAGAAGTGGCCATCTCCACAATTGGTACGTTTGGTAAACAAAAATGATGGTTTTTCCGGTTTTCCTAGGAACCGGCCATAAGCCATCTAAGGTTCTCTACAGATCACATGAATATGAAGTAACTAAGGGATTTGTGCAATGTACCTGGGGTGGAAGAAGTGCATAATGTTTAAATTTTTACTTTGACTGTAGGATAGCTTCAATATGCCCGTTCTTCTGACCGGTATACAAATGGTCGCTAGGCCAAGGACTATCCAAAACAAACGACTCTTCTCTGTCATCAATAGAATCCGAGATATGACCCTGTGAAAAATCGCATTTTAGCGCATGCAATTTTTGATACTTATTAGAACCATGCATTGTCGTGCACGGACCATTATTTTTCACGAAAAAATTTCTTTTCCGTTATTCACTTGTGTCACATCACTGGTCACTGCCTACTTTACACACAAATACACGCTGCACTGCACGAACACACATACATACACACACAGACACAAACACACACATACATACACACACAGACACAAACACACACACACACACACACACACACACACACACACACACACACACACACACACACACTAAACAAGCAGAATACGGCGCTGCAGTCGGCAACGCCTATGTAAGACAACAAGTATCTGGTGCAGTTGTTAGATCGGTTACTGTTGCTACAATGGTAAGTTATCAAGATTTGAGTGAGTCTGAACGTTGTATTACAGTCGGCGCACAAGCGATGGGACACAGCATCTCCCAGGTAGCCGTGAAATGAGCATTTGACCGTACGACCATTTGACGAGTGTACCGTGAATATCGGGAATCCGCTAAAACACGAAATCTCCGACATCGCTGCGGCCAGAAAAAGATCCTGCAAGAACGGGACTAACGACGACTGAAGAGAAGTGTTCAACGAGACAGAAGTGCAATCCTTCAGCAAATTGCTGCAGATTTCAATTCTGAGCCATCAACAAGTGTAAG
The DNA here is from genome assembly GCF_023898315.1 of Schistocerca nitens. NCBI lineage: Eukaryota > Metazoa > Arthropoda > Insecta > Orthoptera > Acrididae > Schistocerca > Schistocerca nitens. The sequence goes on along the minus strand of NC_064618.1, from coordinate 327,940,623 downwards.
CTTACGAAACATTCAACGAAACTTCATCGATTTGGGCTTTCGGAGCCGAAGGCCCATTCGTGTACCCTTGATGACAGCACAACTCAAAGCTTTACGCCTCGCCTGTGCTCGCCAACACCGACATTGGATGTTGATGACTGGAAACATGTTTCCTGGTCGGATGTATCGAGCGTATGGACACGTACGGGTATGGAGGCAACTTCGTGAATCCATGGACCCTGCATGTCAGCAGGGGCTGTGCAAACTGGTGGAGGCTCTGTAGTGGTGTGGGGCGTGTGCAGGTGGAGTGATAAGCGACTTCTGATACGTCTAGATACGACTCTGACAGGTGACACGTACGGAAGCATCCTGTCTGATCATATGCATCCATTCATGTCGATTGTGCATTCCGGTGGACTTGATCAATTCCAGCAGGACACTGCGACACCCCACACGTCCAGAATTGCTACAGAGTCGCTCCAGGAACACTCTTCTGAATCTGAACACTTCCTCTGGCCACCGAACTCCCCAGACATGAACATTATTGAGCATATTTGGGATGCCTTGCAATGCGATGTTCAGAAGAGCTTTCCACCCCCTCATACATTTAAGGATTTATGGACAGTCCTGCAGGGTTCATGTTGTCAGTTCCCTCCAGCACTAATTCAGACATTGGTCGAGTCCATGCCACGTCTTCTTGCGGCACTTCTGCGTGCTCGCGGGGACTTTACACGATATTAGGCAGGTGTACCAGTTTCTTTGGCTCTTCACTGTATATGGATGGCATCAGGAGCGGTTGATACTTTCGCCGTGCTATTGATTTTCTTGTGTTGTCTCCTTGGCCCATCTGAGTCAGCAACTCACCACAGTCAATGCGATGTCGAGCTAATGTTAAAACTGTACTTACAAATCCTGAGAATAGGATTTTACAGTAATAATCATTAAGCTGTGACAGTGTACTGTAGAGTAGCAACTGTTTATTATTAAATGATATTAACTTCTTATCGCTCCCTACTCTGTATTACATAAATTATCCTTGACTTTGTAGTATGAATTATTTAAGAGGTACGCTTTAACTTGTAACGTTGTTACTTTAATTTGTGGTGTATGCGGAACTGATAGACAAGACCATAAAAGTGGGTTAAAAGCTGTGAGCTATGTGGGGAAGTTAACCTAGCATTACTGCGCAACTGTTTCACCAGGTATCCACTCTAGCTTACCAAATTCCCAACCAGACTAACATTAATTATAATCTTTTAATAGTCATACGACAACCGGTGATATATATATATATATATATATATATATATATAGTTGTCGTATATATATATATATATATATATATATATATATATATATATATATATATATATATATATATATAAAAGAGAATTTAAATAAAAAGAAATAAATCAGTTTATGTTTGGAAATTTATTTTAACATTGATCATTGAAATCTCAGCATATTAAACTTGATTCCTAACTAAACTGGTGCCTTATTTAGGATTGTGAAAATGTGAGATTGTAATCTTACGGAACACATCAAATATGGAGCCAAGATTGGGAGACTGCATACAACACTGCATTCATAAAACAACACACAAAGAACGTTGAAACATATGCAACAGAAAATTAACCACTACCAACCGATTCAATTTTCACCCAAAGAAATTACGTTCGTAGCACAATCCTGTCCGTCATGTAATTACCACACACTGGTATACTAAATTCATACTAACTCTCTGTGAAATCTTCCCAAAAAGAATAGCTGAGGGCTACTTTGATGATTACACCACATGCTTCGCGTGGTCAACTTGGTTTACACAAAGCGTATAACTCCACAATAATTTTGATAATTAAAATAAATTAGATCGAAAAGCAATTTACAAAAAGAAAAACCTCGAACTGGTTACTATCGTCTTACTATTAACCTGATGGGTCAAACAATTGTATAAGCACGTGGTACTGGTTTCACAAAGTACACCCCACGTGGGTTGAACATAAAGAAAAGTTGCTATATTGAAAATTATTGTCAAGACGAGACGTTATAATCTCACGCACATTCGCATTTAAGATTGATGAACTTAGTTACAGTTACTGATCAACACGTGGTTCCACTTTACTCACAAAGTAGTGACAAAGCAACTACCGGAATATATTCTGAACTTCACACGAGAATTACACTGCGCTGCAATTTAAGATAACATTAGGTATTTTAGAGCTAAACCTGAAATAAAGGTGATTAAATTTTCAGTTAGGCTGAACTTAAGAAATCCATTGTCCTACGGACTTAGCAGACACGCGTTTAGCCGGAGATCTTACCACTTCAGACGCTCGCCACGGACAGACTGCCTGGTCCCTTCCTGAGGGGTGGCTCACAAATACAAACGGAAGTGGCCAGAGGGGCAGCTTCCTATACCAACATGACAACGGACGGACAGGACCATACTAAGGATAGAAACCTCTTTGCTTTTAGAAAGCGTAGCTACCTGTTCCGACGTTGGTCCTACTGTTCTCTAGCAGACAGCCTTGTCTGCTACCCTCAAGCATGCAACTAGAAATACATTTGCTCATTCATCCTCTCACACAGAAGGGAAGGGGGATGACAGTATCTTATCATATACAGTATATAAAACAAAGCGGATGTAGGTTCCGTATGAGACTGTGTGACATGAATTGCATATAAACTGTGTTTTAAAGTGTAGTAGTGTGACAGATCGTTCTTGTTTATGTGTAAAAGTAACACGTTCCACTACTCAGTCTCCTCCCAGATAGTCAGAAACGCCACAGTAAATTTAGAAGAGGAATTTATGCCGTAAATGACAACAGATTTAAGAAATTAAACATGAAAGGAATCCAACAGAGACCTTTCAAACTAAATTCTTAAATATGCGTATTTAAGCTGCACTTGCTGAATGACCTTGAAGTGACATTTTTCAGTGGCCAAGTTGTAACTTTGTCCTATGTTTCACTTGAAAATCTGAAGTTGACTTCGTTTTCTCCATTTTCTAGCAATTTCCAGACACTGCAATTTTCTGCAGTCTGTTTGGCCATATCAGTGTGCCGAAAATGCATTTCCGCGGAAAAAGTTTAAATGCATCGTTTCCGAGAAAAACTGCTTGGACGGTAAACCATAGAGTAAGTATCTCTGGAGTGAGCATTGCATTCTGCGCATGTTGTCAACATTAAACCAGAATTGTCACGTGTTTTCGGGACTTCGCTGTGCGTGTGTGCTTTCCGCAGAGTTTGAAGTTTATAATATCAAGAGTTTTTGTTGTGTTTTCACCGTTTGTTGATAGTGTAATAGCTATGGTGAATTACTGTTGTTGCTACGGATGTAAAGAAAAATATGTGAAAGGATGGATAGTAACTTTTCATGGGTACATACCATGTAGCTCTAATTATAGTTATCATATTAGTAAGAGACACAGTATATGTTCAAAAATTTCGAGACGCATTATAACTAAGGCTTGATTCTGTAGACCTATTTTTCTACGATTTTATGACTGTATAATAGATACTACGGCTCGTACAAAAGCTTACAAACAATCGCTTCCTCTCGTAAATTTGCTAGTGGAGCAGGAAAGGGAATGGTTAGTTGTTTAAGCAAATACTATCCTCCATGCATTTATCAGTGACTTTTCGATTATGTATATAGATTTGAAAGACGAGAGACACATAAATTCAATAGAGTGGGAGTCTGTAATTGTCTTCGTATAATATGTGTGTCCAAACCTTTTTGTTTGCTATAAAGTTACAGTAGGAGACCATGTTAAGTGTGTCTAGGACATGGAGAATGATTATGAGTGATTGGAATTTGTAGATATTGTATGTTGTGTTGTGTGAAATTTCTGCATTCAGCTTAAATATATTTTCTGCACAAATCAAATAAAAAACACAATAGTGTAGCTAATCAAAGTACACATTCATCTTCTTTGGTGTATTTTACCTTCAATTTGTTTTCTTCACCATTTGATTAAGAAGCGTAAAATATTAGTAAACATGTCCCCAAACTCTTTCATTTGTGCGACTTTCCACTTCCCTCAATGGTGTTATATGGGTTGACTGTTACATGACCAACTTATTTGCTTTACAGTACATTTATTCTCCGATCGCCTTTTTCCCCCCTTATTACTCAGTCTACTATTTATTTAATAAACTGGGAGCAAGTACGTAAAATGCGTTAAATAAACACTTAAAAGTGTCACCAGTAAGAAAAATTGTGCTTTAGGTCGCAAAAACGAGAAAATAAATATGCAGAAGTAGCAGAAAAAAAGGACGAATTAGCAGGGATATAATCGCTAAGGTGTGGCAAATTCGGTGTTTTTCGGACACTTGCAAAAGTACTAGCGTACTGTCAAGTCGTTTTGCAAGACTATCACTGCAAAAATGTACGTCAGGCTCTTTAATACTATAAAGTGCCGTATCATACCGAAAACTACCAAAAATCGAGTGTATCTGAACAGTGACAGCTATCGCAAAGAAGCAGAATGCAGTATCACTTACCCTTAGAAGTTACGTAGCTGGTTTATTCCCGGTATCAAATGGATACTGTTAAAATGTCTGCGCAACATATACAGGGTGAAAAGTATTTAAACCGACAAACTCTTGGAGGTTGTAGGGGACATCAAAACAAATATTTTTCCCTAATGTCATTTTTTCCTATGAGAAGTATTTAAACCAGTAGAGGAAGATTTCTCTGGCGGCAAATCAATTAAACCAACAAACACTTTTCCATTTTTTATGACCAAGAGACAACAGATTAACACAACCCAGTTTCAATTACAGTAGATTTTAAAAATGCCTCCAATGACACAGTAACAAAGGTTACACCGTCGGATCATGTTCTGTCTGACACGGGCAAAAACCCTAGGAGTATCCTGAATTGTTCCTGCTGCTGCTACTATCTGAACAACCAGATCCTCTTCTTGTAACCTCCTCCTCACTTATCGACCTTAATGACAGTGAAAAATTAAACCGCGTGTACTTAATGGAAATTTGGGAAAAGCAATCGTCACCAAAGTTAATCTGTCGGTAAAGAGGGAGGAAAGGGTTACATCTAAATGAAAGGAAAAATGCAAATTAAACTGGTGGAAATTAATTTTGAAAAGGGGTAAAGTTAATAAAGAAAGTAAATGTGCGGCCGTTGCGTTAACAATTAACTAGTGGTAATTAGATATTTGAGGTTTGGGGGAAATTACGGTCGCCAGTCCTATGGACAATTACTATAGTAACTGAAAAAGAAAAGTTATTATACATATAATTAGCACTAGAAGCGTGGCAACTGAAGGTTGACACGTGTAGTGTGAAAACTGAAAGTTTGTCAGAAGTAATAAATTTCTCTACACTCTGACTTAATTTAGCAAAAGAATTAATAAAACCGGAAAATTGAAAGTTAATTTAGTGACTGAAATTAATAGTGAGCTTTGTTTCGGAAGCACATCGAAATTCAGTAAAATACGGTTAGTCTTGGGCTACCTCAACAATCATTTCAAAAGCTACTTGAATCTACGCAATTTAGAAATAAGAGATTTAACTTTGAACATGAATTAAATGATTCTGAACAATTAACAATAGTAAAATTTAGTATGTACCAAGCTGAGCTGCAGTCACAGGTAAGCTAAAATACGGTAACAAAACTCGCACTCTTAATTTGTGCTTGTGTAATCTAAATATTGTAGCCAGCTATGAATACCTTAACTGAACTTTGAAATTAAAGCAGTGAAATCGAATGATATCACTTTAATGCTGGCGTTTGAATTTTAACGACACTCGGGTTCATTCCGGAAAAGGAAGGGACCCTGCTTGGTAATGCAATTGGGACAATGAGCAACAAAGGTTCATGCTACGTTGCTGTAATTTAGTGAGAAAAATTTAACAGTTTGAAAAGCTGAGGTCTGCCATACAGTTCTAAAACTTTACGTGCTACCAGTCTTCCTTGTTGGTTGATTGAAGGTTTGAAGTCGTCGATCGAGGAGGTGGCGACAGTCACTCATTGTCGGCCGTCGCTGTTGCAGAAGCTGGATGTTGGCGCGCCTTCTTCTCGACACGGTCTCAAGCCGAAACGGGCTCTTGATGTGCGCCAGCTAATGCTTCCCGTCCGCGACACCGTGTCGACATAGCAAGTCGAGCGCAATTACATGCTGCCAAACCCCGAAAGCGCGGCAGCTCGCGGGAGCGTCACTCAGCACACCTGCTCGACCGCCCTCATCCAGCCAGACTCTGTCTGCTCTGCCCGCGCTCCACGCCGGCCGCGGTGGTCTCGCGGTTCTAGGCGCGCAGTCCGGAACCGTGCGACTGCTACGGTCGCAGGTTCGAATCCTGCCTCGGGCTTGGCTGTGTGTGATGTCCTTGGGTTAGTTATGTTTAAGTTGTTCTATGTTCTAGGGGACTGATGACCACAGCAGTTGAGTCCCATAGCGCTCAGAGCCATTTTTGAACCGCGCTCCACGTGGCAGAGTTAACACTACCAAAGATCCTAAACACTTTGGTTCTCCACACGACCTATCGATGTATTCGTTCCATAGCATAGTTTTCCCTAGGCAAGACCCAGCGTAAAAATACAAATAGTATTTACGAAACAAACCAATTATACACCGACATAAATGCATAAATATACACTCCTGGAAATGGAAAAAAGAACACATTGACACCGGTGTGTCAGACCCACCATACTTGCTCCGGACACTGCGAGAGGGCTGTACAAGCAATGATCACACGCACGGCACAGCGGACACACCAGGAACCGCGGTGTTGGCCGTCGAATGGCGCTAGCTGCGCAGCATTTGTGCACCGCCGCCGTCAGTGTCAGCCAGTTTGCCGTGGCATACGGAGCTCCATCGCAGTCTTTAACACTGGTAGCATGCCGCGACAGCGTGGACGTGAACCGTATGTGCAGTTGACGGACTTTGAGCGAGGGCGTATAGTGGGCATGCGGGAGGCCGGGTGGACGTACCGCCGAATTGCTCAACACGTGGGGCGTGAGGTCTCCACAGTACATCGATGTTGTCGCCAGTGGTCGGCGGAAGGTGCACGTGCCCGTCGACCTGGGACCGGACCGCAGCGACGCACGGATGCACGCCAAGACCGTAGGATCCTACGCAGTGCCGTAGGGGACCGCACCGCCACTTCCCAGCAAATTAGGGACAGTGTTGCTCCTGGGGTATCGGCGAGGACCATTCGCAACCGTCTCCATGAAGCTGGGCTACGGTCCCGCACACCGTTAGGCCGTCTTCCGCTCACGCCCCAACATCGTGCAGCCCGCCTCCAGTGGTGTCGCGACAGGCGTGAATGGAGGGATGAATGGAGACGTGTCGTCTTCAGCGATGAGAGTCGCTTCTGCCTTGGTGCCAATGATGGTCGTATGCGTGTTTGGCGCCGTGCAGGTGAGCGCCACAATCAGGACTGCATACGACCGAGGCACACAGGGCCAACACCCGTCATCATGGTGTGGGGAGCGATCTCCTACACTGGCCGTACACCACTGGTGATCGTCGAGGGGACACTGAATAGTGCACGGTACATCCAAACCGTCATCGAACCCATCGTTCTACCATTCCTAGACCGGCAAGGGAACTTGCTGTTCCAACAGGACAATGCACGTCCGCATGTATCCCGTGCCACCCAACGTGCTCTAGGAGGTGTAATTCAACTACCCTGGCCAGCAAGATCGGATCTGTCCCCCATTGAGCATGTTTGGGACTGGATGAAGCGTCGTCTCACGCGGTCTGCACGTCCAGCACGAACGCTGGTCCAACTGAGGCGCCAGGTGGAAATGGCATGGCAAGCCGTTCCACAGGACTACATCCAGCATCTCTACGATCGTCTCCATGGGAGAATAGCAGCCTGCATTGCTGCGAAAGGTGGATATACACTGTAGTAGTGCCGACATTGTGCCTGCTCTGTTGCCTGTGTCTATGTGCCTGTGGTTCTGTCAGTGTGATCATGTGATGTATTTGACCCCAGGAATGTGTCGATAAAGTTTTCCCTTCCTGGGACAATGAATTCACGGTGTTCTTATTTCAATTTCCAGGAGTGTATGTATATATACAAATAGTAAAACAATTAATATATATAAAGACACAGAAATGTCATATCTTCAGGTAACAAAATAAGGAAAAATCTATAGTACAATACATGGAAATAGAAGGATATGAATTTCCTGCGTTGCATTCTAATACAACAGGAGTTGCGTAAACAAGGTTTCGCATCTGTCCCCACACGAAAAAGTCCAGAGGAGACATATCTGGGGATCGAGCAGGCCATAGTACAGGACCACCTCTGGCAATCCACGGTTCTGGGAACCGTCGGTCCAGGAATCGAAGCACACGACGGCTGAAATGTGCCGGCGCCCCGTCATGTTGGAACCACATGCGTTGTCTTGTAGGGAGCGGGACGTCTTCCAGAAATTCTGGCAGTGCTCTGGCGAGAAAATTGTAATAGTGCCTGCCATTCAATGGCCTAGGTAGCAGATATGGCCCAATTAAACAGTCCCCAACAACACCGACCCACACATTACCGAAGAACGCCACTTGATGAGCGCTAGTAACTGTGGCATGTGGGTTATCCCCATTCCAAACATGCGAATTGTGAATGTTGAAGACTCCATCACGCCCGAACGTTGCTTCATCGGTAAACAACACAGAGGATGGAAATGTAGGATACATTTCACACTGTTCCAGGTACCACTGCGAAAACTGTGCTCTGGGTGGATAATCAGCTGATTCCAGGTTGTGGGCACGCTGTAAGTGAAATAGACGTAACAATTGCTCTCAAAGGACTGTTATCACATTCGTCTGATTTGTCCCCATGTTAGTGCAATTGCACGAGTGCTGATTGATGGATCCCGCTCCACATGCTGCAAGACAGCTTCCTCAAATTGCAACGTTCTTACCGTGCGACGGCGTCCTGTCCAGGTAATCTGCTAAATGACCCGGTCTCACAAAGACACAGCAGCAAAGGTCGTATGATGCGGGATACGGCGATTAGGATATTGTTGTTGATAAATCCGCTGTGCAGCTCGTCCGTTGTGGTGCGCTACGTAGTACGCACCAACCATATCAGTGTACTCACTCCAGGTGTATCGCTCCATTAGCAAACAGAGACAATGCGGTAATACGACCTCTGCGTGCGCCGACCGGGACTCGAACCCGGGATCTCCTGCTTACGTGGCAGACGCTCTATCCTGCTGAGCCACCGAGGACACAAGGGATAGTGCGACTGCAGGGACTCATCTCTGGCACGCCTCCCGTGAGATCCACATTCCCAACTTATTGTCCCATACTATGTTCATAGTGTCCCTCCCCGGTATGGCCTCCACCGGTTTAAATAATCTACATCTACATCTTCATCTACATCTACATGATTACTCTGCAATTCACATTTAAGTGCTTGGCAGAGGGTTCATCAAACCACAATCATACTATCTCTCTACCATTCCACTCCCGAACAGCGCGCGGGAAAAACGAACACCTAAACCTTTCTGTTCGAGCTCTGATTTCTCTTATTTTATTTTGATGATCATTCCTACCTATGTAGGTTGGGCTCAACAAAATATTTTCACATTCGGAAGAGAAAGTTGGTGACTGAAATTTCGTAAATAGATCTCGCCGCGACGAAAAACGTCTTTGCTTTGATGACTTCCATCCCAACTCGCGTATCATGCCACACTCGCTCCCTATTACGTGATAATACAAAACGAGCTGCCCTTTTTTGCACCCTTTCATGTCCTCCGTCAATCCCACCTGGTAAGGATCCCACACCGCACAGCAATATTCTAACAGAGGACGAACGAGTGTAGTGTAAGCTGTCTCTTTAGTGGACTTTTTGCATCTTCTAAGTGTCCTGCCAATGAAACGCAACCTTTGGCTCGCCTTCCCCACATATTATCTATGTGGTCTTTCCAACTGAAGTTGTTCGTAATTTTTACACTCAGGTACATAGTTGAATTGACAGCCTTGAGAATTGTACTATTTATCGAGTAATCGAATTCCAACGGATTTCTTTTGGAACTCACTTGGATCACCTCACACTTTTCGTTATTTAGCGTCAACTGCCACACCATACAGCAATCTTTTCTAAATCGCTTTGCAACTGATACTGGTCTTCGGATGACCTTACTAGACGGTAAATTACAGCATCATCTGCGAAAAACCTAAGAGAACTGCTCAGATTGTCGCCCAGGTCATTTATATACACTCCTGGAAATGGAAAAAAGAACACATTGACACCGGTGTGTCAGACCCACCATACTTGCTCCGGACACTGCGAGAGGGCTGTACAAGCAATGATCACACGCACGGCACAGCGGACACACCAGGACCCGCGGTGTTGGCCGTCGAATGGCGCTAGCTGCGCAGCATTTGTGCACCGCCGCCGTCAGTGTCAGCCAGTTTGCCGTGGCATACGGAGCTCCATCGCAGTCTTTAACACTGGTAGCATGCCGCGACAGCGTGGACGTGAACCGTATGTGCAGTTGACGGACTTTGAGCGAGGGCGTATAGTGGGCATGCGGGAGGCCGGGTGGACGTACCGCCGAATTGCTCAACACATGGGGCGTGAGGTCTCCACAGTACATCGATGTTGTCGCCAGTGGTCGGCGGAAGGTGCACGTTCCCGTCGACCTGGGACCGGACCGCAGCGACGCACGGATGCACGCCAAGACCGTAGGATCCTACGCAGTGCCGTAGGGGACCGCACCGCCACTTCCCGGCAAATTAGGGACACTGTTGCTCCTGGGGTATCGGCGAGGACCATTCGCAACCGTCTCCATGAAGCTGGGCTACGGTCCCGCACACCGTTAGGCCGTCTTCCGCTCACGCCCCAACATCGTGCAGCCCGCCTCCAGTGGTGTCGCGACAGGCGTGAATGGAGGGACGAATGGAGACGTGTCGTCTTCAGCGATGAGAGTCGCTTCTGCCTTGGTGCCAATGATGGTCGTATGCGTGTTTGGCGCCGTGCAGGTGAGCGCCACAATCAGGACTGCATACGACCGAGGCACACAGGGCCAACACCCGGCATCATGGTGTGGGGAGCGATCTCCTACACTGGCCGTACACCACTGGTGATCGTCGAAGGGACACTGAATAGTGCACGGTACATCCAAACCGTCATCGAACCCATCGTTCTACCATTCCTAGACCGGCAAGGGAACTTGCTGTTCCAACAGGACAATGCACGTCCGTATGTATCCCGTGCCACCCAACGTGCTCTAGAAGGTGTAAGTCAACTACCCTGGCCAGCAAGATCTCCGGATCTGTCCCCCATTGAGCATGTTTGGGACTGGATGAAGCGTCGTCTCACGCGGTCTGCACGTCCAGCACGAACGCTGGTCCAACTGAGGCGCCAGGTGGAAATGGCATGGCAAGCCGTTCCACAGGACTACATCCAGCATCTCTACGATCGTCTCCATGGGAGAATAGCAGCCTGCATTGCTGCGAAAGGTGGATATACACTGTACTAGTGCCGACATTGTGCATGCTCTGTTGCCTGTGTCTATGTGCCTGTGGTTCTGTCAGTGTGCTCATGTGATGTATCTGACCCCAGGAATGTGTCAATAAAGTTTCCCCTTCCTGGGACAATGAATTCACGGTGTTCTTATTTCAATTTCCAGGAGTGTAGATCAGGAACAGCAGAGGTCCCAGGACGCTTCCCTGTGGAACACCTGATATCACTTCAGTTTTACTCGATGATTTGCCGTCTATTACTACGAACTGCGACCTTCCTGACAGGAAATCACGAATCCAGTCGCACAACTGAGACGATATCCCATAGGCCCGCAGCTTGATTAGAAGTCGCTTGTGAGGAACGGTGTCAAAAGCCTTCCGGAAACCTAGAAATACGCCATTACTTCGTGCGAACGAAGAGCTAGCTGCGTTGAACAAGAACGATGTTTTCTGAAACCATGCTGATTACGTATCAATAGAGCGTTCCCTTCGAGGTGATTCATAATGTTTGAATACAGTATATGCTCCAAAACCCTACTGCAAACCGACGTCAATGATATAGGTCCGTAGTTTGATGGATTACACCTACTATCCTTCTTAAACACTGGTGCGACCTGCGCAATTTTCCAATCTGTAGGTACAGATCCATCGGTGAGCGAGCGGTTGTATATGATTGCTAAGTAGGGAGCTATTATATCAGCGTAATCTGAAAGGAACCTAATCGGTATACAATCTGGACCTGAAGACTTGCCCGTATCAAGCGATTTGAGTTGCTTTGCAACCCCTAAGGTATCTACTTCTAAGAAACTCATGCTAGCAGCTGTTCGTGTTTCAAATTCTGGAATATTCCATTCGTCTTCCCTGGTGAAGGAATTTCGGGAAAGTGCGTTCAATAACTCCGCTTTAGCGGCACAGTCGTCGGTAACAGTACCGTCGGCACTGCGCAGTGAAGGTATTGACTGCGTCTTGCCGCTTGCGTACTTTACATACGACCAGAATTTCTTCGGATTTTCTACCAAATTTCGAGACAATGGTTCGTTGTGTGAATCCTAATAGGAAAAAATGACATTAGGGGAAAATATTTGTTTTGATGTCCCCTACATCCTCCCAGAGTTTGTCGGTTTAAATACTTATCACCCTGTATAAATAATGCACGACACATACGAAAAGAATCCGACTGTACTAGGGATGTAGTGACATTCTAAATATACAGGGCGCTATACGGACAAACACACGTCGTCCCGAGAACACGAGATCAGGCCGGCAGTGTATGATGACAACACAAAACGTATTCTGCGCATGTGAATGCTCAACCCAGAGATATTTACTCTATGCGGTTAGAGAGCCTGTATAGGGAGAGGGTGGCCAACCGAACGATACGGCGGCCATTTTTCTGCCAAACTTCGGGCGGGACTTTTGAATGGTCAGTAGTAGAGTAATGGAGTACAAACTCACCGAATCAAAAGCACAAGACAATATGGCGAAATCATTCGTTATAAGAATAATGTGTTATAATAATTTCCACACAGCCAATTTACAGGTCTGTTTTCAAATTTAACTACGTATATTGCAAGTTGTTTTATACGTATTAAAAAGCAAAAACGACTTACTTCGCATAGATAAGAGTACTTGGTTGGTTTCCACAAGGCTCCTGTTTGATTTATGTCAGCCCTGTTGACTGCGACTGCCCACTGCTTTCGTCCTTCTTGGAAATGCTAACATGCGAAATCCACCTTCCCCTCTATTGGAACAACCAAATGCAGCACAACCTGGCATCGTTTACGAACGTCTGCAGAACGAATTACAGATGTAAGATCAATATTGTACAATTACTAACGTGTTTACTTCAAACTTATAGGCCTACCGACTTCATCTCAAAACGCTTCATTATTTCAACTCGTACTTAAGATCGCAAACGATAATTACGTACTAAATCGAACGGGCATGCACAACGCATAACAAGTCTCTAAATAATTCAAATACCTTTTAATCGTTTCCAAAAGTCCTCTGAACTTCAATTCAACTCAAAAGCACGGCGAACATAGGAAGTGCTAGGGACGTTTGGCGCCATTTTTCGGCCAAAGCTAATCAACCAATCACGGGCAACTTCACCTATGGCCACTCTCTCTGTATACAGGCTCTCTAGCTCCACGTCTCGACGCGTGAACCCTGGCCGTCGCATAACAAGTCTCTCAATAATCCAAATACCTTTTAATCGTTTCCAAAAGTCCTCTGAACTTCAATTCAACTCAAAAGCACGGCGAACATAGGAAGCGCGAGAGACGTTTGGCGCCATTTTTCTGCCAAAGCTAATCAACCAATCACGGGCAACTTCACCTATGGCCACTCTCTCTGTATACAGGCTCTTTAGCTCCACCTCTCGACGCGTGACCCCTGGCTGTCGCATAACAAGTCTGCCAATAATCCAAATACCTTTTAATCGTTTCGAAAAGTCCTCTGAACTTCAATTCAACTCAAAAGCACGGCGAACATAGGAAGCACGAGAGACGTTTGGCGCCATTTTTGTGCCAAAGCTAATCAACCAATCACGGGCAACTTCACATATGGCCACTCTCTCTGTATACAGGCTCTCTAGCTCCACGTCTCGACGCGTGACCCCTGGCTGTCGCATAACAAGTCTGCCAATAATCCAAATACCTTTTAATCGTTTCGAAGAGTCCTCTGAACTTCAATTCAACTCAAAAGCACGGCGAACATAGGAAGCACGAGAGACGTTTGGCGCCATTTTTGTGCCAAAGCTAATCAACCAATCACGGGCAACTTCACATATGGCCACTCTCTCTGTATACAGGCTCTCTAGCTCCACGTCTCGATGCGTGACCCCTGGCTGTCGCATAACAAGTCTGCCAATAATCCAAATACCTTTTAATCGTTTCGAAAAGTCCTCTGAACTTCAATTCAACTCAAAAGCACGGCGAACATAGGAAGCACGAGAGACGTTTGGCGCCATTTTTCTGCCAAAGCTAATCAACCAATCACGGGCAACTTCACCTATGGCCACTCTCTCTGTATACAGGCTCTCTATATGCGGTAGACCTGCGGCGCCCTCTGTTGAAGCTCAAAGGCGCGCCAGCTGTAGCGCACGCGTTTTGTGGTTGCAGGCGTGGTGCTCGGCGTTCGTGGGCGGCGAGGCGCTGCTCGGCGCGGCGGCGGCCTACCTGGTGACGTGCGTGTGCGCGCACGCGCTGCTCGGCCCGGCCGCGGACAACAGCGTGGGCGCGCTGCCCGCCGCCGCCGCCTGGCTGCTGGCCGCGTCGCTGGCGGCGCCGCTAGCATGGCAGGCGAAGGCCGTCGCCCCCAGGCCTGGGCTGCTCGCCTGCTCCCTGCAGCCGCCCCAGGTACTAAGCCACTGTCTGTCTATCTGTCCGTCTGGCTGACACCTCTGTACACACGGAGGCCGCTTCTAAATGCCATTCGTCTGCACCAACGCTGAACTAAACTACTGAACAGAACTTAAAAATAACAGGAACAACAGTAAGGTAATACAAAATTAATACAACTAAACAGATAAGAATCAGAAAAATAATAGAAAAAATAAACAGAAACTGAAAAAAAATACATTTCCTTATTTCCAAATACTAGTTTCATTTCATAATAATTATTTCCTCGGGCTATAAATTTTCTTTACATTGAAAGCCAGGCAGCAGTTAGAGTTGACAGTAAATTGAGTTCATGGTTCAGAGTAGTTTCAGGAGTAAAAAAACGCTGCAACCTGTCTCAACTGTTGTTAATATTATTTACGCATCATATGTTGAAAACAATAGACTGGCTGGGTGAAATTAAGATATGTGAACACAAGCAGTCCTGCGTATGCTGATGACTTAGATGCGATGGCAGATTCGATTGAAACTTTGCAAAGTAATATTTCAGAGCTAGATCAGAAATGTAAGGACTATGGTATGAAGATTAGCATCTCCAAAACGAAAGTAATGGCAGTGGGAAAGAAATATAAACGGATTGAGTGCCAAATAGGAGGAACAAAGTTAGAACAGGTGGACGGTTTCACGTACTTAGGATGCATATTCTCACAGGATGGCAACATAGTGAAAGAACTGGAAGCGAGGTGTAGCAAAGCTAATGCAGTGAGCGCTCAGCTACGATCTACTCTCCTCCGCAAGAAGGAAGTCAGTACCAAGTTATCTGTGCACCGTTCAATCTTTCGACCAACTTTGTTGTATGGGAGCGAAAGCTGGGTGGATTCAGGTTACCTTATCAACAAGGTTGAGGTTACGGATATGAAAGTAGCTAGGATGATTGCAGGTACTAGTAGATGGGAACAATGGCAGGAGGGTGTCCACAATGAGGAAATCAAAGAAAAACTGGGAATGAACTCTATAGATGTAACAGTCAGGGCGAACAGGCTTAGATGCTGGGGTCATGTTACACGCATGGGAGAAGCAAGGTTACCCAAGAGACTCATGGGTTCAGCAGTAGAGGGCAGGAGGAGTCGGGACAGACCAAGGAGAAGGTACCTGGATTCGGTTAAGAATGATTTTGAAGTAATAGTTTTAACATCAGAAGAGGCACCAATGTTAGCACTGAATAGGGGATCATGGAGGAATTTTATAAGGGGGCTATGCTCCAGACTGAACGCTGAAAGGCATAATCAGTCTTAAATGATGATGATGATGAAATCCAAAATTAAATAAGATGCTAAACAGATAAAAAACAGAAAAATCATAGAATACTAATTAGAAATAACTAGGAAAATAAATGGGAAATAATTAAAAAAATAAATAGAATTTTTTATAAAATATATTCTTGTAACTTCCAAATACTATTTCAGCTCATAATGATTATTTCCTCACTGATATCTGTATTACTGTAACTTTAGTACACCTAACAAGCCCTGTAAGTTTTCTTTAAATTTACACCCAGTACTGGATAAAGACACTAAACAGAAATTTCAAAAATAGAAAATTAAAAGATAAAGAAAGAAACAAAAAGAAAATAAGAAGTAATGAGGAGATATACAAAAATATAGAGAAAATATCTGAAGTAATGGCCAAACGAAGATTAACCTTTGTTGGACATCTCTACGGAATGGATGGAAATAGACTAACAAAACAAATACTCCTATATTTCTGGAAGATGAAATCGACAATAGCATGGATTACAGAAGTAAGAAAAGATCTTGAAAGAAACAACACCAAAGAATCAGAAATAGCAGAAAGAAACCATTTTAAAAACAAAATACTAAATTTGGAAGGCTTTCAAAGCAGAAGAAATAAAAAATCGGGAACAACATGTATAAGAAGAAAGGAAGAGACTTCATGGGGAGAAAATGAGGGAATACTGGAAAAATAGGAAACAACAACAAAGGAAGAAGAGGAACTGAAGTTGTTAAGGTGATCCTAGTTGGTCAATACCATTGTAAAAAGAAATAGAAGTTTAAAAGAGATTAATTCTCCAAATTTTAAATACTAGTTTCAGTTCATAATAATAATAATTTCCTCACTAATGTCTGTAGTATTGTAAGGTTAGTATATTTAACTAACTCCATAAGTTTTCTTTAAATTAAAATCCAATGCTGAATCAAGACTCTGACTATAACTTCAACAACAACAAAAATGAAAAGGACACTAAATAGAAATAAATAGAAATTAAAAAATTCAATAAAAGTTAATGTTGTCCATTTCCATATAATTTCAGTTTAGAATAATAATTTTTTCATTCATACCATACTGATTCTTTAAACTGAAAGGCAACTCTGAATTCTAATTCTAAATGTAACTTTATGTTGCTGTTGATCATTTCCATATGATTTTTAATTTAGAATCCTTATTTTCTCTCTGATATCACTATTAATTCAATCTAAGCTCTATAAATTTTGTTCACATCAAACTCCGCTACTGAACTCAGATAATAAATACATTTTTAAAACATGTATACATCACTGATTTTCCAATACTATTTTCAGTTCATAATAATTATTTCTTCCCTGATATTTCCATCAGTTTGGCATACATAATCAGGACTACCAATTCCCTTCAAACTGAAATCAAATATTGAACTAAGATAATAAATAGAACATTAGAAAAATTTAAATTTAGGACTTCTTCCAAATACAATTTCAATTTAGAGGAACTGTGTTCTCCCTAGTATTATGATTTAATTAAATATGATTTAATTAAACACCTCTTTAAATCTTCTCTACATAACAGCCAATATCAAACTAAGATACTAAACAGAACTTTTAAAATTTGCTCCTGTTGTTTTTCCAAAAATTATTTTCTGGTTAAAATAAGCACTTCCCACTGATATTTTATCAATATAGTGTTAATGTTATTAACTAATTCTATAAATTTTCTTAAAATTCAAAGCAAATATTGAAATAGTATAGTAAACAGAGCTAAAAAAATTAAATATTGTTAATTTCCAAATACTAATTTCAATTTAGAGCAAATGTTTTCTTCCTGTTATTTGCATTAGTATAGTGTAATTAACCAGCTCTACAAAATTTCTTTTCATTAAAGGCCAATACTGAACTAAGATATTAAATATGTATATAAAAAGTTCATGTTTATCAATTTCAAATAATATTTTCTATTTAAAATAAATAGTTTCTCCCAAAATCTATGTTAACACAGGGTTGTATTCTAACATCAGCTCTCGGGAATATTTGATTTGATATCATCAACTGTTGCTCAGTATCCAGAACACTCATGTTATTGTCATTAATTGTGATATTTTGTTGGTTGTTTCATACACTGTCTGTGTGACATTCTTAACAGAAGTATTCTGGTATCAGTTTTAATACAATTTCCTTCTTCTGTGGGATAGGAGTGACATAACAAGTGCATATCTGTGTAAGTGTATTTACTTTGGCCTGTGTGGTTTCAAGTGTTTAGTGGTTTCGTTGAGAACAGATAAATGTCAGAAGTCCTTTCATTTGAATTTCTCTACTTGGTAGAATGGCACTGAGGAAATATCTTTCTTTACTCTCTTTCTCTCTCTCTCTGGGATACCTAGTGCTCATATAGTTTACATTTGTCAGCCTGTAACTGTGGCTCTTATGTAGCTTTTGTATTTTAGTAAGATAATGTACATAGTTAATGGGTGGTTAATATTGTGTCGGCTACTGTGGGAGTCAGCATGGACACAAACAAGTAAGGAGAGAAGTTGCAATGGCCAGTAGCAGGAATCCAAAATGATCTGTATATATCACATTCTGACTAATATAACACTTTATTTCTAGAAAGAAAACAAACAATTTCTTGTGCCTCCTATGTCCACCATTAAAGAATGCAGGCTAAGTAACGTCTTCCTATTACTCAGTACTGATGCTCTCAATGTCTGTGACTGAACTGGCCCTGACCATTGATGGGCAGTTGGTTAAATCAGCATTGACAGCCGTGCTGAACTCTGTCTTCCTGGAGGTGTGGCACTACCTGCTCTTTCCATTGGTGCACAGGTCAGTGCTTTCTTGATGCCATTTTGCAGCACTGTGCTAGTCGGTGTCCAGTGGATGCTTTAGAATTGACTTGGTGACGTTCACATTATTTCACTGTATTTGTTAAAAGATATTATAAAATTTGACTATGAGTGAAAAGTTCATCAGTTGTCATAAATTAGTGAGCTGTGGGGCACATGGTGAGTTTTATAGCAAGTGGTTTCAACTGTGTGAATGTAGTAAGAAAGCTAGTGAGGAATTTAATGAGTTACTCTCTTGAAGCTACAGGACACACAGAATGACCAGATTAACAGTGGAGTTGGCAGTGAGAATATGTGCCCTTCTGGCACTGTTAGAGGATGTCAGACAAAAAGTGAAAAGACTGCAGGTGAAGAAGTGGGAACTGGCAGTTATCAGGAAAGCTATTAGGAAGAAAACACGCTCTGACAGTTTCAATTTGAATGTTGAGAATAGGCTTAGCCAACAGTCAGAGTCATGTGGAGAGGAGCCTCCAGTAGTTGTAGGCAGGTAAGATGCAGCAGACGCTCAAAGTTGCTAGGAAGCCTAACAAGCATTAAGACAAAGAGGATTCTACTACTAGGTAGCAGTCACAGGTGCAGTATAGGTCCACCAGTATTTTTAAACTAAGTGCTGGGGTCAATAAGGTGACAGAACAGATAGGAACTGTATATAAGGACTTCCCTAAAGAGGATAGCGAGAGGGGCTCGGAATAGTCTTGGTATAGACTGGGCTTGTGATACAGGCCAGTTACAAACATCAGTTGTACATCATGTGACGGATACTGGCTAACAATGATCTCAAAAGTTTTTTGAAAAGTTAGTATATACGAGAGTGGTGGCATAACTCAGTGCTCACACTTTACCGTCATACTCGCAGTTTTGCTTCTGGAAAGAAGTACCCATAGATAACGCAGTGTATTCTTTTGTGCGTGAGGCATTATCAGGGCTAAAATATAGGTTGAGGACAGCACACGTTTCTTTGGTTTAACAAAAGCATTTGACTGTGAAGACCAAGTAATACTTCATGTAAGTTTGACCATTACAGAATTAGGGGAAAGTTTCAGCAGTGTTTCACTCCATGTTTGGAAAGTAGAAAACAGAACACTGTTCTCCAGTGTCAACAAACATTGAAGATATTTGAATCTGACAGGTGTTATGTAAAGTAGGAGGTGCCATTGTGTTCTGTTCTGGTTTCGTTGCTTTGCTATATAGAGACAGGACGGCTATATCAAAACAAGTACCCTTACAGACACCAACCACAACATTTCAAGCCCTTTTTGGGCATTTGTGTGACCATGAGTCCTTTCAGACAGACGAACGTGCAGGGAGGCGGTGGACTGTGCGTACACTAGATTTCGAAGTCCAGGTTCTGCCTCTCGACCGTTTTCATCTGCTTGATCATACACAAAAACCATCTCGGCTTCTTCCCGACATGAATACCAGATCTTTCTGCTGCTTCGGTATGCTGCGTCAGTCACATAGCCAGCAAACACAAACAACACACGGACATGGTCAGAGGAAATTTCATTCGTCCGCGCCATCTACCGCGGAACCGATTCATTTCCGGACACATGTTCATAGGCTCTTCTTTCCTCCATTTACAGTCAGGAATCTGTCCCTGCTGTTTATCGGTTTTTTAATGTTCACCTTATATGTGTATAATCTCTGAAGATGAGCTGAGAAGTAATGCCTCCGAATTCTTTATGTGAAAACTCTTAAGCATTTTTAAATAAAGCGAGCGTTATCAATATTCTACATCTTTATTCTTCATGCCTACATATTTTCAGCCCTCTGCCACTAGAGGGCTCCCAATTGTAGATTGTAGCATGGCGGTGTGTAACATAATTGTCGGTGCATAAGAAAGAGCTTAATGCAATCGTGTTTCGAATTCTAAGACTCCGTCCACACATGGAGCAGCCTCTCCATCAGCATGACAGTTCCAGACAACAGGCGAGTGCTCTGACATCTTCAACAGTCCGACGTCTTGGGTTCACTGCCCTCGATCATCTTCCATACTTGGTCCTAGCGGATTTCCATCTGTTTCCAAAAGCTAAAGAACACCTTCGAGAACTATACTTTGACAGTGATGATATTGTGGCTCCGCCAACAACGTCAAACATTCTACAGCGACAATGCTAACAAAGAAGAAGAAGATCTACTCGTACAGGATTTACGATCAAGGAGAGAAATGCAGCTGCATTCATAATAAATGTGGTAGATGAAGCAGTAGCAATCAATGATAATAATGTACATCACGAAAATAAAATACATAGAAAAATATGAATATGCAGAAGAAGACTCGTCTGATTGTGAAAAACTTATGGATGATCCTGAACCTGATAGTGACGAAGCGTTGTTACAAAGTGATGGAAACAAGTCGTCCTCATCTGTCAAGCTCAAGCCATCAGGAGGAAGTCAGGTGATGTATATTTTCAAAAGGCAAAGGAGATAACTGAATTCCAGGATTCTGGGAAAACTAAAAGATTAAGCTTCCAAATAGTATAGAAACGATATCGTATGGTGCAAGACATACGTCATCTGCGATATTTTCATCATATGCTAGAGAAAGGGGAGGAAAGACAGCGCTCGAAACTTAATGTGCTTGACGATTATGTAGCTAAAAAGGTCAGATTGGCGAAAATTATTCAAAGGCTTATGTTCATGACTGGGATATTCGCGCTTGTGATTTGAAAAAGGCCCGAGAAATAAGACTGACTAGACTCACTGAATCTATTTATTGATTGGTTGTGATGTTTAAACTGAGACACCATCTTGGCTCATGCGTGATAACAAAATGTGTAATCACTACAGCCTGGAATACAGGTGGTGACTTGAATGAAAGATGTGACGAGTTTCATAAGGAGGTACTGCCCTTAATTAACACCATGGAACGTATTACACATTTATAATACGAATCAAAGTGGTATATGGACTGAACTTCATACATCACGAACTCTGCAGTTTAAATGGATAGAAGTCGATAAGAAGTTGATGTGGAGTGATCATGCAACAACTCGTTCTTACACAATCCAACCCGTTACGTCGGCAAATGGATACGTGCTTCCAAAGATACTGGTAATTTACCAGGAACCTAGGTGCCAGTATGGAATGCGAATAGTGTAACTCATGGTTCAAATGGCTCTAAGAACTATGGGACCATCTGAGGTCATCAGTCCCCTAGACTTAGAACTACTTAAACCTAACTAACCTAAGGACATCACACACATCCATGCCCGAGGCAGTATTCGAACCTGCGACCGTAGCAACAGCGCGGTTCTGAACTGAAGCGCCTAGAACCACTCGGCCACAGCGGCCGGCAGTGTAACTCATGCCGAAACCGCAAAATCTGATTCATCTTGCCTTGAAGTCCGGCCTAATAACGAAACAAATCCTATATGGCGCGAAGGAGTTTCTTCTTCTGGTTGATTCGCTTGAGACGTGTCGTGACAGGATTCGCATCGATGCTATCCGAAGGCAAAACATGGTTTAAACAATCAAGACCATCCTTCGTGGGTGCACCCCTTACGTTCACCCACTTATCGTGCTATTCTTCCGACAGTTCAAGGGGTTGCTGAAGAGGATTGAAGATCACAGTATCCTTATCGACTATGTGTTCTCGCCAGGGCCGGCCTTAGCCATCCAGGTGCCCCGGGCGAGTCGTCCAGTTGGCGCCCTTTATTTTATAAATAGCGAACCTGGCAGTGCTTTGCAACACGGTATTTGACTGTTTTCTAGAAATCGTCTTAAGTGGTTAATGGCGTCATCTTATGATCATAACATGGTTTTTTCCATCGTAAATTTGAGTATTTTATTTTTTTTAAATGGAAATGAAATCCAAATAATCTGAAAGCCCGCTAAGACGCTCCATGTGAGTCTTGTGTAGCCTGTGACGTCAGTCCAGCATGCTGCTGTCGCTGCCGTAACAGTCAGTATAGCAGTGATATATTGTTTGGGCATTCACGTTTTGGGAAATTGTCTAAAAATATTGCGTAGTACTGCACTGTACATCTACAACAACTCCAGAAAATTGTTTTTGCGTGTTCCAAACAAAGAAAAGATGCGTAAAATGTGGTTGAAACAGGCTCGTATATCCCAAATATTTCTTTTCTTTTCTGAAGCACCCCTGTACTAAAGCGAACAAAACAAAACAAAAATTATTCAAATTGGTCAAGCCATTTCATTGTTTTGGTGAGACTAACACACAACAATTGATTTTTATATATAGGAGGTCTACGATTGTAGACATAACGTGTGATGCCATGAGTTCTATTAATTCATTTTGTATATTTTTGCCGCAATAATGGTCAGCCAAATCACCATTCAATGCCAGTCTGACGTGCTCTTCCATGATTGGATCAAACTTTGCCAATAACTGTACAAGACCTAAGAATTTTCCATTATTTGGGGTAAATAATTTATGTGATAACCCTCTGAATGCCATATTATTTTCAGCCAAATACAAAGTAATGTGCATCAATCTTTGAAGCACATTGCTCCATCGTAAACTTTCTTTAGAAATTAGCTTTTGTTCTTTCTTGTCAATAGTTAATCCAGCTTTAAACCTGATTTCAGCTTCAGTCCATTGAGTAAACGCTTTTTTGTGGTTAGGACTATTTTCATGCAGTTTCAGAGCTTCACTTAAATGTTTTCAATTTCTGAAACCCACAGTGGTAGTCAAATTAGTAGTTGACTTTAAATCAAACAGTCGACAACAAAAGCAAAAGACACTGTCGTTTGATACAGAATAAACTAGCCACCGTCGTCTGATAGTTTCTTCGTTTGATAGTTTTCTTGTGTAATGAGTTGAAGAGAAATGACGCCCATTTTCATCTTTTGGAAAGTTATTTAGACATACTTGTGAGGGTCCACATATTATAATGCGATCTACACTCCTGGAAATGGAAAAAAGAACACATTGACACCGGTGTGTCAGACCCACCATACTTGCTCCGGACACTGCGAGAGGGCTGTACAAGCAATGATCACACGCACGGCACAGCGGACACACCAGGAACCGCGGTGTTGGCCGTCGAATGGCGCTAGCTGCGCAGCATTTGTGCACCGCCGCCGTCAGTGTCAGCCAGTTTGCCGTGGCATACGGAGCTCCATCGCAGTCTTTAACACTGGTAGCATGCCGCGACAGCGTGGACGTGAACCGTATGTGCAGTTGACGGACTTTGAGCGAGGGCGTATAGTGGGCATGCGGGAGGCCGGGTGGACGTACCGCCGAATTGCTCAACACGTGGGGCGTGAGGTCTCCACAGTACATCGATGTTGTCGCCAGTGGTCGGCGGAAGGTGCACGTGCCCGTCGACCTGGGACCGGACCGCAGCGACGCACGGATGCACGCCAAGACCGTAGGATCCTACGCAGTGCCGTAGGGGACCGCACCGCCACTTCCCAGCAAATTAGGGACACTGTTGCTCCTGGGGTATCGGCGAGGACCATTCGCAACCGTCTCCATGAAGCTGGGCTACGGTCCCGCACACCGTTAGGCCGTCTTCCACTCACGCCCCAACATCGTGCAGCCCGCCTCCAGTGGTGTCGCGACAGGCGTGAATGGAGGGACGAATGGAGACGTGTCGTCTTCAGCGGTGAGAGTCGCTTCTGCCTTGGTGCCAATGATGGTCGTATGCGTGTTTGGCGCCGTGCAGGTGAGCGCCACAATCAGGGCTGCATATGACCGAGGCACACAGGGCCAACACCCGGCATCATGGTGTGGGGAGCGATCTCCTACACTGGCCGTACACCACTGGTGATCGTTGAGGGGACACTGAATAGTGCACGGTACATCCAAACCGTCATCGAACCCATCGTTCTACCATTCCTAGACCGGCAAGGGAACTTGCTGTTCCAACAGGACAATGCACGTCCGCATGTATCCCGTGCCACCCAACGTGCTCTAGAAGGTGTAAGTCAACTACCCTGGCCAGCAAGATCTCCGGATCTGTCCCCCATTGAGCATGTTTGGGACTGGATGAAGCGTCGTCTCACGCGGTCTGCACGTCCGGCACGAACGCTGGTCCAACTGAGGCGCCAGGTGGAAATGGCATGGCAAGCCGTTCCACAGGACTACATCCAGCATCTCTACGATCGTCTCCATGGGAGAATAGCAGCCTGCATTGCTGCGAAAGGTGGATATACACTGTACTAGTGCTGACATTGTGCATGCTCTGTTGCCTGTGTCTATGTGTCTGTGGTTCTGTCAGTGTGATCATGTGATGTATCTGACCCCAGGAATGTGTCAATAAAGTTTCCCCTTCCTGGGACAATGAATTCACGGTGTTCTTATTTCAATTTCCAGGAGTGTATATCTCTAGCATTAAGTACTTTTGGCCACGTACCTACATCAGAAACATTGTATTCTTTTATTGCAAGAACGTTGATACTTTCATCGACCACAGATGTCATGTGTTGATTTTGACTTGGAGAAATATCAGAGGATTCATGCAAAGATGTACTGCGCTGGTCAATTTGATCACCTTCAAAAGGTGATTGTATATTTTTTGTGTATAATTGTTCACAGTCTGAAGAAATATTTGCTGATACATGGACTTTTGATTCAATATCTGAAGTATTTGCTTTAGAATTTCCTTTAAGGTACTTATAAATATTCATGTGCTTTTTAGTTTCTTCAAGAACTTTTTGTTTTTCAGCTTTTCTTTTCCGATTTTCTGAACCAGAAAGCTTTTTTTTAATCATTTCCTTCTCTTCTGGCATGATTTAATAATTTGACAAATTATTGCTTGGACACTGCTCTATTTCGCGACCACAATATTCGATCTATAACAAATAAAGAAATTCACCTACCAGTAGACGTAACTAGAAAAAAACCTGAACTGAAAGATAAAAATGTTTTTCGCACCTACCAGAAAATTAAAATGTTGACACAGTCACGACACTCGTTTCACTCACAATTATTCAGCCACGAAAACATGACCGCTGCCTCCGACTCTTACTGACAGTTACTGACATGCGGGTGCAAATCGTAGCGCTGCCAACATATGCAGTCTAACAAACATTGTGTGGCGCTGTATTATTTCAGTAAGTTAGGGGAGAATTCTCTATGAATGCAGTGCACGCATTGCATGTTCTATTAATTAATGTACATGAGTCATTAAGTCACAAATATTCGATATAAATACATTCGTATTAATTAAATCATAATGTAATGTATATTTCACAGTCTGTATTTTCTTTTATTTGGTGCGACCGGTAGTTTCTGTTGTAAACGAGAGATGGTGCGGCTGCATGGGCTCTTCCTTGTTGCAGTTCTTGAAACAAATAAGAGAGGCGCTTTGGTAGAGCCCGTGCTAGCCCGCGTCAAACATGGATGGTTGCAGACAATACGAAGATTGCATTCAGCATGATTTCTCTTCTGCTACCCCGAATTCATCGCGCATTCGTGAGATTAGCGACGTATGTTGAATGAGACTGAATAATATTTTAGTTTCGCGAAATGGGTGATTGTAAATTGTAATTTTTTTTTACATGCGTTTAGTACGTTGCGCCCCTTGGGCCCCGGCGCCCTGGGCGACCGCCCGAGTCGCCCCACCCTAAAGCCGGCGCTGGTTCTCGCAGTCGTCGAAGAATTCAATTTCGTAAATGATATGTATTCTACACAATCAGTTCTCCAGTCTTCGCAGACCAGAGATGTTTCAAACACCGTCCGAACGTATTTTTGGAGTTCAAACGCAGTGTGACACAGAATACTGCATTTCCGGCACTTTGTACTCTGTGGTCATGTTCATAATCGTAATTTTTGTATCCCGCCTGGGAAGCGGCGCGTGGGTAAGGAACAGGAACAGGAAAAGGTACTAATCTCTCGGTACTGCAGATACAGTTAAGGCACCTTTACTAGTGGATAGACATATGCAAACATATTACATAACTTGCAAGGTGGTGCGAAGTTGAAGCGAAGTGTCCTGGCTGTCTGCACCTGATCAAATGGGCGGAAGCAGTCGCGGAGCTCGTAGACCTCGATAGCACCGGCTAGAGGGCGCTGTCGTCGGTGTCTCTCGTAGTGCCAACCTAGCAGAGCGGACTACGTTGTGGCATCGTAGCTATCGATACCACAGTAATCTCTTGCCAACAGCTACCAACAACCCATGTTTTGAACTCAGTGACTGAACATGTAAATGATTGTCAGGTGCAGTGAAACTGTCGATGGCAAATATTTTGCGCGTATTTGTGATGTACATGTAAAAGTCTTACACACAAACTAAACTTTGTTGCAATTGCGAACGCAGCTTGCGCTGACTCCCTTGTAAGGTATGGCGCTGATGGTTGTATGCTTCGCGCATCGATCATAGCACAGCCACACGAATGTCTATAAAATTTTGCTTGTCGTCTTTTGAACTGAGAATGCAACATTCGTTGCTCCCTCAGAATTTCCTGAATTTTATCATTAAACCACGGTGGGTCTTTTCCGTCCTTAATACATTTGCTCGGCACATACTTCTCCATAGTGCGATTTACAATGTGTTCAATTTTTGCCCCTTAATTTCCTCTACCACTATCATACTGGAATTAAATGACGTCCTTTAATTTTCTAAGTGAGCAGCGAACTACTGCTTCTCCGCTCTTTCCGGCAAAAATACTCTCCTGGCCTTCTTGATGGATATATTAACTTTAGTAATCATCATCGCTATGATGACATCATGATTCCTGTCTCTATTCTGACACTGTTGATAATATTAGGCCTGTTTGTAGCTACAAGGCCTAAAATATTTAGAGTTCCGACAGGCAATGCTCAGCGATTGCCGACTTACTGAGCCGTTGCAGTCTAGTGTGCCGTTGATGTTCTCGGCATCGGTCCTCAACGGTACGAATGGTTTGACCTCTATATACACTACTGCATTGGCAAGGTATCTGATAAACCTCTGATTTACGTAGACCCAAGTTGTCCTTGACACTACCAAGAGGGCTCTTGGTTTTGCTTGGAGGACGGAAGATGCTTTTCACTTGGTGTTTACGTAAAATGCGTGCAATTTTTCCAGATAAGGCCCCACAAAACGGAACAATAGCCAAGGCCGCCTCCTCCTGAGGTTCATCCTCAGTTTCCGCCGGTGCTGCAGGTGTGGGATGTAGAGCCTTCCAAATTTGCCCTTCCTTGTAACCGTTCCTCCGAAACACGGTCTTCAGATGGTCGAATTCTTGTTGGAGACTGTCCCTGGTGTGAGCTTTGTGTGCAAGAGTTTTGAGCACGCCATTCTTTTGTGCTGGGTGGTGGCAGCTATCAGTATGTAGCTACAAAACAATGTGCGTCTTCTTCCTATACACGCTGTGGCCCAAAGTGCCGTCAGCTCGTCTTCTAATCAAACCATCTAGGAAAGGGAGCATCCCATCCGTTTCGATCTCCATGGTGAACTCACTATTCTCGTGTCTGGAGTTGAGATGTGTGTGGAAGTCTGACAGTTTATCTCTTCCGTGTGGCCAGATAACGAAGGTATCGCATATTTCAAATATCTGGCCTCCTTTTTGGAAGAAAAGTCGTGAAAAAAAGTCGTTGTCATCATGGAACATTTGCAGTATGTCACGAAACATAGTAAATAATAAAATAAACGATAAGAAGAAACAGAAACACAAAATGTAAGTGTGGTGGCAATGGGTCAATTTTCAGTGTTAGCAGATAACAGCATCACATCCATGGAGGTAAAAATAAGAGGAGATGTCATGACGTCACAAACTTGAAGCCGACCCAAGTGAAGATCCGCCATGTTAGCTACCCCAAAACATTCGCTTCTGGTAGTTTTATTCCGTGTAGTCGTGAAGTGTTTTGATACAAAAATGCCAGCTTGCCTCACTTACTTGTGCACTAATCGTTCTGATTGTAGTGTAAAGTTTAAACAAACCACATTTCCTTCGTAAGTGGACTTATTTAAGCGCTATTTTCTTGTATATACTTGAAATTCTGATGCACTGTAAAGTTGTACAGTATGGTTTTATTTCTGTGATTAGACTTTAGATTTTCTATCAGTCCAACGCGAAGAGCTCTCTGGAGGTGAGCAATACACTTGGTTTTCATTGTTTGGTTATTCCCAAGTAACTGAAAAGTCCTGGCAAGAAATATCCTGGATATGGGGACTAATGTTTTAAAATGCGATAATTTAATGTGAAAGTAATGTAACTACACGTAGTTAATTAAATCTTCAGTAACCTGTTACAGTGGTTAAATTATAAGTACAGTACTTAAAGGGTTACATATTTGTTAAAGCAAAGTTCCCTATCTATGTCCAGGCTATTTAGATCATTACATGAATCACTATGTTGTCGTGTTACCCTGTAAACTGCTGTTATTTGCCACACTGAATGTCACTTGGTAGGTACAATTTAAAAACAAAGCAGATGTGTAAACTACAATGGGCCTAACATTCTTAAATTCCGTTCTTTCCCTTCGTAATTTAACGAATCTTTCACATTGTTGACATGACAGCTGGCTTGTTTAAATCATCACTGCATACATCTATGGGACACCAAAGGAAATAAGGCAAGTTTCTTGCAAACCTCAACATTTAAAATTTGCATTTGACTTGAAAATGCAATGAATACAAATCGGTACCTCTGAACTATTGCGCTTTGGAGTTCTGGCTTTATCAGTTATCGACACAAACACAATGAAAGTGAATAGAAATAGATTACGAAAGCATGCTTTTCATAGCACATACTTCTCTTCTCGGTTATTCGAAGTGTTTAAACAAAAAGGAATTACAGTACTGAGGCCAGAAGCGTCGTATTTTCGTGTCGTATTACTGTATCGAATACACATTTAAGACCAGAGAAATGTTTGAAGTTGCGTTCCTTATGCTGTGTTGTTCACTAAAACAGTGTAACATTTACTGTATAAAACAAATATCGCGTGCACATGACAGAAATAACGAACGAGAATGAATTGTAAAGACTCGTCTGCTAATGATTTGGGGGATCCAAGACGGCGGCAATCCGCGCCAACTGGCTTCAAAACAACGTACAGCGTAAGGCTATAGCGCCATCTACCTCCATGATCACATCTCACTAATATCAGCATATAAACTTTCTTCCTAAAAAAACTTAAAGTTGCTTCCCACTTCTATTCTGTTGAGGACATGTGTGAATGCTAACATTAGAGATACAGTGTGGATGTACTGACGCTCCATTCCATCCTGTCAAGTGTGACAAATGTTAATCGACCTCCAATTGATGTGGCTGTTGCAGGAGCTGGCACAGTTATTAGTGGGCGTGGTGCGCGTGGCGCTGCCGGCACTGCTGCTGCTGGCGTGCAGCCTGGCGGCGGCCGTGCGTCTGGTCTCGCTGCGCCGCGGACGCCAGCGCCAGGGGGCTGGCGCGGATGGCGAGGGCGATGCGGAAGGCGAGAGCGCTGCGACTGCGGCGCGCCTGCGGCTGGCGCTCGTACTAGCGGTGGCGCAGCTGGCGCTCGGGCTGGCGCGGCCTGCGCTGGCGGCGGTGCGCGCGCTGCTGGCGACACCCGCGGCTCTGGCACCAGCCGTCGCCTTCAGCGCGCCGCCGCTGGCTGCGGGCCCGCAGCCACTGGCCACGTTGGCACTCGCCATGCTACACCACACTTTGCCTGCGCTGCGGCCGCTGCTCTGCTGCGCCGCCTCGCAGCATGTGCGCGATGCCCTCTCCTGCGGATGCCGCGCCAAGGCCAGGAGGGTCTGCCGGCCGCTGCAGTCCTGATGGCCTCTGCATAACTGCCATGACGCAGGATCGCGTCCATCCACTGGATGCCGGAGGAAGTTGTAGGACTCGATTTTCTCTACTACCCTGCCCGACGCCCCCCCCCCCCCACACACACTCCCTCCCTCACAAAAAAAGCTAGGCAAAGTATTGAACTGGATGCGTATTTCGTGCAGCTCATTTTATTTTATCCTTTACAAATGGTCGATGTAAGCAAGCGAAGGTAAAAACTACGTTTGTTAGAAAATCTGCTTTATAGTCACAATTTTCTTTTATTGATTTTCTGGGCGATCATTTCGGACAATAGTTTCCACTATCAAGTGCATTTTTTGCGTGTTATTCCATATTTATGCACGATGTTTGTGATGTGTGAGCTGCTGCATCATTCTGGTACTTTTACTGTAATGCATGAAAGGGCAGGTTTGTAAGTACTGATGCATCTTTTGTACATGTAATGTCGTATTTGGATACGAAATTTACTTATGAATTTCTTGTTGTCCTCTACATAGAAAAATGTCCTTAATGTTTCCTGAAACACTTTGTCCAGAAAACAAATAATGGAAATTTGTTAACTGACATTAGCAACCAACAAAACCATCATACAGTTAACCCCAAAAGTCCAAAGCAAGCTAGATGCTGTCTGAGATGAGAAGTTAAATCAGGACAACAATTTGCAGTTGACACAAGATAAAACGAATTTCATAAGATCGTATTTATAGATTTCATAATAGTTGACATATTTTATGAAAGAGATCCAGACTGCAACTGCTAATGACTTAATTACCGATTCCATTCACAGTGACAAAAAAAAATACTATGCTAGTATAATTAACCTTAGTCAGTTGTAAACTCTCATGGGCCTGCTTCTCCCTGCCCACTCCTCGTTTCTGAGTCCCTCTTCACCCCTTCATCATCTAGGTACGCTTCTGGAGACTTTCTCTTCGATTATTTCACTGATGTAACAGAGTTGCTCAATGAAAAACTTAACCAGTGTCTCCTGTGTATAGTGCAGTGTTTCCAGAAAGACTGGAAGTATATTTTCTGACTTACTACTTATGCTGTTTGTGGTATCTTGACTGAAGTGTTATTCTATTGTGTGAATGCCTATCTTGTAAAAAAGAGAGGCAAGTACTTTATATTTGTATATGTTTTACACATTGATAAGAAATGTGATGAATTACCAACTTCTTGACATTTTTTCCGTTTCCTATTTCCATTCCAAAACTATTTTATTTGAAACCTGTTAATTAAGTTCGTATATCCTTCTGAATTTTGCATTGTGTACTTTTTGTAGATTTCAGTTTTCTACAAGCACCATTAATTCAGTGCAATAATATAGTGGTATTTTGTAATATGGAGTGGCCAACATAGGATGAAGCTGTTGAAGTTTCCTAATAGCAATGACCTTGTTCTGGTAAAAAGGAAGAATGCTGAAAGAGAAGAAAAAAGCTTCTCGGGCCTTCCACAACAAATGACACTAGTAGCTTGACGTAAATTGGTTACGTACTATATTAGAATATATATTTACATCAAAACATCTTGATATTACCTTCCACAAAGCCAAATCCAAGGCATCATATCATAATTGTGGCTGACGTTATGACGTTCCAATAAATGTTTTTACAGCTCATAATAGTGCGATAGCATATTAGCTCTTTGCTTGGCCTCTAAATGTTATGAAAAACAAAGTACTTCCCATTTGACATTGAGCAAGTGGCTTCTTCAGTTTTTCTTTTTTGGACAAATATGCAATGCAGTATGTAAATCAGTTTTAAAGCAAGCAGTACTATCAACAAACTGCTTGGCATCTGACAAGGCGACTGTGCAGATCTAGCGGTGTCTGGTTGCAGCCTTCATTGTCTTCTTCCTCCTTGTCTCTCAGCCCCACTCGCCACTGTGCTCGGAGCGCTACGAAAGAGAACGGCCAAAGTGCTCGCCCTCACAGAGCGCTGTTTGGCCAGGCTGCTTTAGAAAATGCTCACTGGATAAAATTTGACCAAACTTACGTCGTGGTTCACAATGGGACTCTGTAATTAAAGAAGCATCGAAACAAAAATCACCAATAATACTCTTTAATAGAGGCAGTGGCCTGCAGCTCAGCATGGTGTGGGATACAGAAATCATGAAATTGAAGGAGGCGTCAAAGTCATTGAAAGCTAATTGTTTTCTCGAACATACGGCTGCTTCGCAATACAGGGGCACCACAAATCAGGTATCTCACTGCAAGTGGCACTTCCTTTCCTAGAACCCATTTGTTCCTCTATAAGCAAACATTCTGTGGCTGATTACATTCTAGCATGTAACTTGCCATAGAAATTGAAAACAGATATTGCAAAGATTGTTGACATAAAATCACTTTATGTTTCAAACATATAGTGTAAACAATTATATGTCTATAATGAATAAATGTTTCTCCATATTTGGCTGATTCAGCATTAATACAGTTGAATTTCTTTGCTTCGTAATGCTTTTGTAGAACACAAGAAAATCAGGAAGAAGTAATGAATAAACTGAATGCATATCTACAGAGAATTGTTGCAAAATGCTGTGAATCAAGCAAAATAATTGATTTAAATCTGATGAAAGACCCTTACAGATAACATAACAGATGTGGGGCATAATAGGCATTAAGTAGACTACTTCATTCCAAGCAAGGTGGTGCAGCTGCTATTACACAGGACTTGCATATGGGTGGACGATGGTTCAAATCTACATTTGGTCATTCTGATTTAGGTTGTTCATGATTTCCCTAAATTGCTCTGGATTCTGGTGTGGATCCTCTGAAAAGATTATGGCTGATTTCCTTCCCAGTCCTTGAGACATTCTGATCTTGTACTCTGTCTCTGATGATCTCAGTGTCAACAAGATGATAAACATAATCTTTCTACCATATTTCCTACTTTGTAAAGCAAAGTAAAAAAGATGACAATGTTAACTATGTAATGTGATGACTCTGCTTGAGCCATATTACAAATCCAAAAGTTGGACGTTGGATCTTCAGTTTTTTTTCACTGATACCAATCATAACTTTCATCACAACAATACTTTATGTGTACGAAAATTACAAGCTACTGCTTGGTTATTCAACATTAAACTCTGGATTTCTTTCATATCTTTGTGGATAAATAAATTTTTAGGTTATGTTTAGATTAACCATAGTTATTAAATAGGGCCGAGCACAGTAAAACATCGTCATGTTCAAATCCGGTTATGTGTTGATGGTTGCATTACCTTTTACAGTATCCAAATTCTTAAAATATTTAGTGAGTAACCCTTTCAGTATCGATTGGTTCAAGGACAGTAGGTATACTGGGGGAACTAGAACTTCACCAACAAACTTTCAGATCCAGTTTTATGGAAAAAAACAAAAACCAAATCTCTACTAAACATGGGACCTAAAATACATACCTTATGAGCTATGAGCACTTGTTCATCTTTGCTGCTGTGAGAAACATCTCTCCTATAGAAATTCTTTGCTTTCATATACTCAGAGGTAGTAGTATGGACCAAAACAATAACAGATGTTCTTGTAAATATGGGCTCCAAGTCTGTATCTTAAAGAGCTTCCTCTTCTTTACTACTGCGAAGCACATCTCTTCTAATGAACAAGTGCTCATAGCTCTTAGGGTATTGACATGCATTTTAGAGCTCATGTTTACTTGACATTTGTTTTTTGTTTTGGTCCATAATACCTCCTCCCATAAGACAGAAGGCAAAGACATTCCAGTAATAGAGATGTGACTTATTGAAGATGTGCAAGTGCTCGTAGCTGTTAAGGTACTGATTTTAGAGCCCATGTTTACTGGGCATCTGTTCTTGTTTTGGTCCATACTACAGCATCTGAAAGTTGGTTGATGGCGTTCTCTTTCCATAGTTTATGAGCTTATCACGAATGCTTCTGAAACATTTCGTGTTACTTAGCTGAATACTGAATTCCAAGTGAATTTCATTTTACAGAGTGTGTTTCCTTCACATATTTATTTTCTCTTGAGATGGAACACTTGCTGATTGAAATAATTACTTGTGTCAACAGTTTACCAATGAACAAAAGAATCACTAACAGTAGTTATTTATACTGAATAGCAAATGATCTTTCATGTCAACTGTACAAAACGAGTAATGAAACTCTACTATTAAAATGCTTGCTCAGTGGAGAAAATCAGTTTCTGTTTACACCTACTTTTAAACTGTTATAGGGCATGGGTAAATTGATCAACATCTGTTACAAATGATTTTAGTCTTAATTCCGGAATTTCTTCTGCGATTTTTTGTAGTTGGATATTCGGTGTCGACGAGTCGAGGAATCTATATTTGGACTTCAATATTCTTGTTGTTATTTTATACGCATGTTGAGGATACATTTTATTCTACAACTTCCTTTCTTTCAAGATCAGAGACAATCTTCTGATGAGCTATCCTTATCAGACAGCAGACCGTCTTCACAGGTGTTTGTTTCATGTGTCCAGTAACTATTTTTAGGGTTCCATTAAAGACAATATCTACCTGCCTTTATGAACCGACTTCTACCAAACAAAAGGAGTACCCCCTAGAGGGTATACTAAGCACTTTGGAGGAGTTTTTTGTACAAACATCTTGGCTCCCCAATTACTACAACTAAGTTTACAAATTATTCACTTAACATTAATTCTTATGACCGATGGTGAATGCTGGGTGAACTGAAGGTGGCCATAGGCAATAAAACTGATTTCAGGGTAAGTAGAATGGTGAAAAAATCTTTTACTCTTGACATCACAAATTATTTGCATTCATTAAGTGTCTTAATGCAAGGGGAGAATCATTTTCTAACAAATGTGTGGACAAGATTGATTCTTTTTAAAAAATTAATCCTATAGAAAAATCAGCTTCAAGTTCATGACATGAAACATTTCCCATAACTCACGGCAATCACTTCTGGATCAGACATGACCATACACCTTTCAGTAATTGAAATGTTGCGTCATGAGTTCTCTGATTCCAAGACACTGCTTGACTGAAGATGGATTTCGATTTATTTGTCAGACAATTTCGCTTTTCGCTGGTAATATACATCATTACTTCTAACTTGAGATGATACATGTACAGTGTAGCTCCCAGCTGAAGTACCTTTTAGCCCAAGCTAAGAATTTACAAGACTTCAATAAAATATCACCCCAAAAGCAGACAAGCAGTTGAATTTATTTCAATATTGGATTCAAGAATGTGTGCAGACTTTTCCTTCTCTTATGAAATTGAAGACGTCCCGCCAATGTTCGGGTTTAGCAGACATAAATCTACATAACTCAGTGTGTTTCACAACATGAACCATAGTTTCAGATATATTGTATGTTCTAAAATCAAACTGTTTTTAAGTTTATAAACCTCACGTCGTAACGTTAAATGCCTGTATGTAATACCTTTTTGTAGTTCAATTCGCAATATTAGTACTATTTAATGTATTTATTTAATCAGGTAATAAAATTGATTGCTTTGGTGGAAAAATAAAAAGCTGAAAATTGACATGTGTGGTAAACACCTGCTTATAACAGTATACTGAAATATTTGTTTCTTAGAAACAGTTGCACTGTGTTTGCAAACAGGACTCCCTACGCTTACTGTGTTTGTAGCCTTCAGCATATAGCCATCTCACTCATGCACCTGATCAGAATAGCGCATTAGTGTGGGGAGCTTGAGCACTCATCGGACTCAGATGCACTCATGGAGTGCGGGCGTCCTCCAAGAGTGCGAATGTTGGTCAGTCCTGTAATAGAGTATGTAAGGTGTATGCTTCGCCGGCGATGGGCGAGGCATGACAGAATCTCTGACCAGAGAGTAGTTTATTGTTAGTTGTTGCTTGTCGCGAGTCTGAGCTAGTCTGCGCGAGTCGACAGTAGAAGTCAGTCTGCGCTTGTCTGCGCGAGTCTGCAGTAGTAGTCAGTCAGATACAGTAGTAGTCAGTCGGCTTTAGTAGCGAGTGGACGGTAGTAGTCGGCGGGAGTCGGCATGCGTAGGCTGTGTGCTCTGCTCGCGACTCTGGTCAGGACTCTGGAGGATGAGTATTGTTGTAGAAGGTAAAGAAGCAGCCTTGCGCATAATTAATAATGTATGTTAATTGTAATTTAATTTTTAAAAAAAAATGCCCCAATAATAATTTTTACAATATAAAGTAACCTTTTTTTTAAAAGAAAAGTATTCATTTCAATTTAAAGAATTTTTCCAATGCATTATCATTGCTTCCAAGAATCCAAAAAATATATACGCCAGCATTGCACGAAGCTGTGTCGAAGAATGTATACATAAGAGCAGATATATAATTGCAGTTTTATTGAGGTAAGAATTTTAGCTTGTTTTATTCAGAATACAGGGCCGAAGGTCAACGCTGCTGTCCTTACAAAATTTACCAGATATTATTATTTCTGTTGAGAGGTTACATTTGGTTCATGGTTCATTATTTAATTAATATTATTGTGGCTCCATAACCATTTAACATTTAAGATTTCTGTGGGGAGGTTACAAGCATCCTCAGCTCAAACGAATTTCTCGGGGTAATGAAGGTGTTAAAATCACTCATGCTCCTTGCTGTATTGTTGGTTGGTTGGTTGTTTGGGGGAAGAGACCAAACAGCGAGGTTATCGGTCTCATAGGGTTAGGGAAGGATGGGGAAGGAAGTCGGCCGTGCCCTTTCAAAGGAACCATCCCGGCATTTGCCTGGAGCGATTTAGGGAAATCACGGAAAACCTAAATCAATATGGCCGGACGCGGGATTGAACCGTCGTCCATCCGAATGCGAGTCCAGTGTGCTAACCACTGCGCCACCTCGCTTGGTGCTGTATTGTTCTACAGTGTATTTTTTTCCACCCTGTACAAACTCTAGGGACTGATCGATGGGAGGATGTGGAACAAAAAAGGTCTGATGAATGTACATCCAGAAATGCATGGTTTCCATGTTATAGACCATTGTTCAATAATATATTGTTACAGAGGCTTCAATATAATACACGCTGTACAATGCAGCCACAGTTACAATATCTGTTGAAAATGGTTTCCATGTGCCTCAATGCATGTGTGTATGTGCTGTAGCATGTTCCTTCTCACATATACATATTGGCCAGACTGCGTCCAAACAGTGTCAAAGACAGCTGCTCCAGTGACTTCAAATCTGGAATGGGATACTTTTGAGGTGGCCTCATAACCAGAAATTGCACGGGATGAGATCCAGTGAACGAGCAGGCCATTCAACTCGACCCCTTCTTCCAATCCATAGATCAGGGAAGACACGACTGAGATGCATCCAGACGTTAACGGCGAAGTGGGCTGGAGCACCATCACATGGCAGCCACATAACTTTTCGAATCATCAATGGCAGCAGGAGAGGAAAACTCACCTGAAAGAATCGCCGATAGCTCCAGCCTGTTAGGCGACATGAAGGAAGACTGGTCCCAAAAAATGGTCGTCAGTTATCCCTGCCCACCCATTCTGGCTGCACCAATGCTGATGATTCGCTGTCACCATACCATGAGGGTTCTGCATACTATTCCACACATGACTGTTATGAAAGTTGAAGATACCACTCCACGTAAGATTGGCCTCATCTGTGAATAGGATGGCTGACACAAATGCCACAATTGTGGTTGCCTGATGAAGAAACCAGCCACATAACTGCTCCCAATGTGGAACGTCTCTCATTAGTAAGCCTTGCACACGCTGTAAGCGATAAGAATAGTGAAAATTGTCATGAAGAATGTTCCACACAGTTGTCTGGCTTACCCTGTACTGATGGGTCAACAGCCTGGTACTGACACGCCAATTGCATTCCACAGAAGTAATCACATTTTCGTCCAAGTTTGCGGACCAAACAGTTCGGGTACATCCTTCATGATTTCCTGCTTCCTGAAACGACCCTGTCGCAGGCAAACGGCGAAACACTGTTCCAAACATTGAATGCTGTGGTTGTTGTCAGTGGCGATAGGTCTCCTGATACAACCTCGCTGGCTGCCGCTTATTGCCATTTGAATTTCCATAAATAAACACATGTCACCAAGCTCTCGATTCGAATATGGAACCATCGTGTACAACGATGTATCACATCCCTACCAGATGAGTCTGCAAGAGAAATGCCCGGGTTCCCTGGTTCGATTCCCGGCGGGGTCGGGGATTTTCTCTGCCTCATGATGACTGGGTGTTGTGTGCTGTCCTTAGGTTAGTTAGGTTTAAGTAGTTCTAAGTTCTAGGGGATTGATGACCATAGATGTTAAGTCCCATAGTGCTCGGAGCCATTTTTTGCAAGAGAAATGAATTGGACACAACATTCCAATTACTACGACAGGAGAGAGCGCTAGGGCATGACATGTGAGGAACAGTACCACTGCCGTCCGATGTGGCCGAGCGTTTCTAGGCGCTTCAGTCTGGAACCGCGCGACCGCTACGGTCGCAGGTTCGAATCCTGCCTCAGGCATGGATGTGTGTGATGTCCTTAGGTTAGTTACGTTTAAGTAGTTCTAAGTTCTAGGGGACATGACCTCAGATGGTAAGTCGCAAGTGCTCAGAGCCATTTGAACCATTTAAACAGTACCACTCTCTAGGAAGAAACCATGCATACTGGAACTGTGGCTGCATAGTGCAGTGGAAATCAGACAGCAGTCTCTGTAACAAAATATTATTGAATAAACAGCCTCTAGCACGGAAACATGCATTTCTGGACATAAGTTCATTAGACCTTTTTTATTCTGTATCCTCTCATCGATCAATCCCTAGAGTTTGTACACGGTGGGGAAAAATCACCCTGTGTAGTGCACACTGCTTTTCCGACAAAAGGTGTCCATGCTCACACCAAGTGTTCTGAGACCTACTGCTTCTTTAACTGATCTCAGCAATTGTCAGATTTTTGTCAAAGGCCTTAAGACTGGTTTGATTTTGTATCTTATCTTGCCCAACACAAAGCCACAGAACGGAAAAAAAGTTTCTTTTTCTGCTCCTATTCGATGGTCTTAATGTGATTCTTGCTTGAGATCATTTCTTTTACTTAGTGAACGTTTTAGCCGTTTTTCCTGACGAGCTTGTGTGAGTGGCTCAGCTCATGGAGCAGGTTATCGACATCTATCATTCTTGCACGTTGCGCCAATGTTTGTAACACGGGGCCGTACTGTGCCATTTGGTGATGGCTCATGGTGTGGAAGTAAAGATCGGTTTGAGTAGTTTTTCTGTAACTGTTATGGGCAAGGCATTTATTGCGTTCGCGGCGAATGAGGACGTCGAGGAAGAGGTATTCATTGTCTTTTTCTACTTCCATGGTGAACTAGATGTTGCTGTTAACGCTATTGATGTGCCCAAGAACTCGTCAAGTTTTCATGTCTGTGGGTCCAAATGACGAATATGTCTCCGACGTACCAGAGGAAACAACTAGGCTTTAATAGCGCATGATCTAAGGCAATATCACCGAAATTCTCCATAAAGAGCTGTAGGTAACGGTTTTTCCGTCGCGGCGCTGTCCATCTGATCTGTTGTACAGAAAATAAGCAGACATTCGCCGGCGATGGGCGAAGCATGACAGAATCTTTGACCAGAGAGTTATTTATCGTTGCTAGTCTGTGCTTGACCGCACGAGTCGATAGTGCTAGTGTGTAGCGAGTCGGCTGAGGGAGTAGTCAGTCGACAGTAGTAGCGAGTGGACAGTTGTACCAAGCGGAAGTTGTAGAAGGTAAAGACGCAGCATTGCGCAAATCTAATAATGTATGTTAATTGTAATTTAATTTGTTCAAATAAGAAATGCCCCAATAATAATTTTCTATAAAGTAACTCTTTTAAAGAAAAACATTCATTTCAATTTAAAGAATATTTCCTATGCATTTCCTCCAAGAATCAAAATTAAATACACGCCAGCATTGCACGAAGCTGTATCGATAGATAAGAACAGATATAGATGCAGTTTATTGAGGTAAGAATTTTGCTTTTGTTATTCAGAATACAAGGCCGAAGGTCAGCGCTGCTGTCCTTATAAAATTTATCAGGTTTAATTATTTCACAGGGCCGGAGGTCAGCGCTGCTGCCCTTATAAAATTTACCAGATATTATTATTTCTGCTGAGAGGTTCCATTTGGGTCATGGTCCACTATTTAATTAATATTGTTGTTGGTTTATGATCAATCTTCACTCCTTAACGATATTTTGTGGGGAGTTAACATTTGGCACATTTACATTAACATTGACTTTTATATTTGCGGGGAGGTTACACTTGGCGACATCCGGACCAGGATCGTATTTCTCTGTGAATCTTCAGAGAAGTAGTCATATATCTGCTCTTATTTACTTAATATAATTAGCATTTGGCGCAACGCATTTTCTAATTTGTCAATCTTTCTTCCACAGATCATCGGCAATTTGTTGCTCTTAGTGTATTTGTGTTTGTTGCTTTTTGCATTGTGCTTATTTCATTTGTGATTAATTTGTTTTGAGAAAAATGCCGTGAAAAAGTGTTAACAGTACATCGCGATGTGTAATGAATTAAATAGCCGATTCTAATAATTTGAACGATAGTACATGTAACACACAGTGTAATGATGACAATCCTCCGTTTACTGACAATCAGTGCGTACCGACCACTTGTAATGATTTTGATCCTAGTGATGAACAGACGAATTCAATTGTGTCCTCTGTTAATTTAACGACAATTGATGACGGGGGGGGGGGGGGGGGGGCGTTCTGCTGCAATGAGCGCTGCCCAGCTTGAAACACCCGGTTTGCAGGATTTACGTGACGAACGGACAGATTTTTTTAACGAAAATGAACAGTGTAATCAGAATACGACAGATTTATTTAATTCCGGTGTAGTGATTAACAGTGCACATCCGATTAACAAACCTTTTCAAGAATCACAGAATATCCAAATGGATACACAAAACGTGACAATTGCAGGTACACCATCAAACATCACAGAGAATAGAAATGCTAATTTTGGCTTGGATCAAATTATGGCAATATTGCTACAACAACTTAATGAAAATTTCAAACAACAGAATGAAAAACAAAACGAGAATCTCAAACAACAATTTAGTGAAAATTTCAGACAACTTAGTGAACAGAACAAACAACAACTTAATGAAAATAATGAAAATCTCAAACAACACTTTAATGAAAAATTAGATAACAATTCCAAACAGTTGAATGAAAAATTAGACACCAATTCCACACAGCTTGTGAACAGATTACAGCCGTTGCCGCGCAGTGTCATGATACTAAAGAACAATTACGTGAGGAAATTGAGGCTTGTGCTAGGAAAAGTAGTGAAGAAATTAGATCTGTTGCGTAAGAATTAAGAGATATGCAAACAGCTACAACAGAATCACTTAGAGACGAAATTAGTGCAGTCGGTAAACAGTGCTCTGAAAAAGCAACACAGTTACGCGACGAGTTTAAAGTAATGACAGCAGAACTTTCGCGCACAATGGATGCAAAGATAGACGCGAAATTCGAACAACAGAACAGTCAAATTGACGAACGTTTTAATCAACACCTACAAAATAGTGATACGCGTTTCTGTACATTTATACAGGAACAGAATAAAGTAAAGCGACAAGTAATGGAAACAATTACTGCACAGAGACAGGAAGATAAACGTAAATTGTTTGCGAAAGCAAAAACATACGTAGACAACAATATTGCTACAGTATCGGACAAAATTAATACCATCGAACAGTTGAACACCGAATTGCGTGATGAAATTTCCGATCTTAAATCAAAAACAGATACACACACAGTAGATTTTCAAACAGTGACCGAAAGACTCGAACAATTAGAACTTACACAGGATTCCGATGTCATCAAGGCTGACGTTAAGAAACTGAACGAAACCACACGTAAAATACAAAAACAAATTAATGCTTCAGACACTAAAAACGATGATCAGGTAAAAATACTGACTGAAAAATATGAATTGGCCAGTCGTATTGACGTTATTGAAAATAATAATGACAGCAAATCAGACGATACTTCACCGATTTCGTTTAACCAAACACCTGAATTCCAAAATCTACAGCAGACAATCAGTGAGATAGATTAGTCTAATAATACATTACGTAGAAAATTGTCAAGTTTACAGCAAGAAGTAACAGAGATGGAAAAATGGTTCAGCGTTTAACACATCACAGCAGACGCCACTTTGCGAACATTTGCCAGATTCACGCAGCGTGTATAATTTGGGTAATTTACAGAGAGTACGCGACTTAGATTCCGAACAGTCACAGACAAATAGATTCTCATACAATCCTGAACCTGTTCCGACGTACAGAGACGATAATTTTGATTACTAACATTTTCTATCAATGAGAAAATTTAAAGTATTTAAAAATGACAGAACACAGATTCACCCCTTGGATTGGATACAACAACTTAGCTTTGCTTTTCCACCGACTTGGCCAGTAACACACAGACTTGAATTTATTTGCAGTTTTTTGGAAGGCGAACCGGCAACTCGTATGAGACCGATCGCGAGGCAATGCTGTTCGGTAGAAGAGTTTCAGCATGCTTTTCTGTCAGCATATTGGTCGAAGACGACACAGCGCGGAATTAAGGATCAACTAATTAGTTTGCCGAATTATGAGAACTCAAATTTTCCCAGTGTCACGCAATTTTTTGAGCACATGGTCCAACAAAATCAGTACTTAAGTGAACCATACAGTGA
Source organism: Schistocerca nitens (assembly GCF_023898315.1). Taxonomy (NCBI): domain Eukaryota; kingdom Metazoa; phylum Arthropoda; class Insecta; order Orthoptera; family Acrididae; genus Schistocerca; species Schistocerca nitens. The sequence goes on along the minus strand of NC_064618.1, from coordinate 327,897,439 downwards.
ATCTGCACTTATACAATTATGCATTTCTAAATTACCACGGTCATTAAGAGTGTCACTTTTAACGGGTCAGCAGAAGGAAAACATTTCGGCATTCAGAGATCTGTTACAGCTTTTGGAACTGCAGCAATCGGATTATTCCTTTGTAAACAAAAATTTTTCATATAATAACCAAGGCCAACAAACTTACAGTAATTACGATCAGCCACGCAATTTCAATAGCAAAGGTAATAGACGCTTTAGGAACGCCAACCACCAGAACTTTAATAACAGGCAAAATTTTAATTATCAGTATCGTCAAAATTATTAGCAACAGCAAACACATTTTGGTAACAATAGAGGTTTTTCTCCGCAACAGCATGAAAGCCAGCCGGTTAGCATACCTAATCAACAATGCAGTGTGCAAGGTCAGCCAAGCTTTAATGTTTCGCCGCGTGCATGTATAGTCTCAGCTCCAACAAATAGTAACGCACGGCAGCAAGGAAATAACTACGTACAGAAAACACAGTATTTTAATTCCTATCGCAATGCACCGTATAGAAATGACTATCACGACAGACATAAAAACAATGAGCACAATTATCAACATACGTTTAATAACAGTTGGTCTTACCAGCAGCAAAATGATCAGCAACAACATATTCTCATGAATGAACCAGACAGTAGGTATCATCCAGAACGTAATACGTCTGGAAGAAATAACACAACAGTTGAAATAGTAGAAATGCCACAGAATCCTCCTGATAATAATAATACGTCAGATAGAATTTGACTAGATACTGTACAGGTCGCATCTTCCAGTAACACAAGCACTACTTTAGACACGCAGAATGTTGTTCACGAAAATGTTATTACTTTTGACGACATCCGAGACACTCTTTTGCAGGAAAGACCAATTGTTCAAAAAAACATTTCACACCCTGTCATCGAAATTGAAATTGGATCATCGAAATTTTCGGCAGTAATCGATTCTGGATCACCTATGTCAGTTATAAATGAAGAAACTTTCAACGAGTGTAACAAAGAGAATACCTATCCTACGTTACCATTAGGCAAAACGAAAGTGAAAGGAGCAGTATCGAGTAAAGGAGTAGATGTTAAATTACAGACACATTTATCATTTTGTATTGCAGGTCATACTTTTCACTCAAATTTTTGGATTGTTTGCTTATTGACAACAGACGTTATTTTAGGTACGAATTTTCTGGTACAACATGACGCAGTTATTGATTTTCAAAATTCCTATTTAATGTTAAAGGATGAAAATGTACAATTGGCTTTAGAATTTCAGCATTCTTTATCTGCGGAAGAACAGACAATTAATCGCACAGAGGTCATTTCCGTATCGCGTAACATAGACTGTAATCCCACATTGTTCACAGATACGTACGTACATATCTATAATACTCCAGACGAAGCTGACTACAACGTTATGCAAATGATTTCTGATAAAGTTAAACAGAGTAGTGCAAATGCAGACGACGAACGCACGCAATTACACAAGGTTCTTTTACAGCAAGCTCCAGTTTTTGACAACGTTCCTGGTACTATGTCCGGTTTCATGTATGAATTTCAAGTTAAACAGCACGACACATTTAAAGCCAAGCATTATCCCATTCCGTATATTCACAGAGAACAGGTTAAGAAGGAATTCCAAGCTATGCTTGACCAAGGAATTATTGAATCGGCAGTTAGTCCGTACATAAACCCGCTCCATATTGTTAAGAAAAAGAATGGTTCACTTCGCCTCGTACTTAATTCGCGTCACGTCAATGCCATTATTATTAATGAAACAGATCGGCCACAGACACTAGAAGAACTTCTACAGAAATTTCATGGTACTGCTATTTATTCCACATTAGATTTGAAATCGGGATTTTGGCAAATTCAGCTCCATCCTAACTGCAGAAAGTACACAGCATTTCGCTGTTTTGGTGACTGTTATCAATTTTGTAAATTACCGTTCGGCTTAACCATTTCTGCAGCAGCTTTTATTCGCGGTTTGAATACAATACTTCCGACAGAACTTAAAGACAGAATTACAACGTACGTAGACGACATTCTTATTGCAGAAGCTAACTGGTCTGAACACAATTTGATTCTTGAACAACTGTTGCAAACTTTTCGTGCACAAGGACTTACAGTTAATCTAAGTAAATCGCACTTTGGTAAAACTTCTATAAAATTGCTTGGACATGTAATTTCAGCAGAAGGCATTACGCCTGACCCGGAAAAACTTCAAGCTCTACGTGATATTACTGGTCCTACGACGAAGAAACAACTACGCAGTTTTTTGGGTTTAATTAACTTTTTTCGTAAATTTATTCATTACTCTGCTTTAGATACCCCCAGATTATGTCAATTGACAGGTAAAAACACTATTTGGTCCTGGGATAAGCAAGCACATTCTGAATTTATGAACCTGAAACATGCTTTGTTGAATGCACCACTTTTATCGCACCGAGATCTTACTAGAAATTTTTCCATTGCCACCGACAGTTCTAACACCACTTTAGGCGTACACATTTTTCAGGAAATTGAAGAAGATGGTTGTACAGTAATTAAAAACATCGCATTTGCAAGTCGCATTCTGTCACCTGCTGAACGAAATTATTCTGTTACTTAACTTGAAACATTATGTGTTGTTTGGGCATTTACGAGATTTAGGCATTTTCTTTATGGAAGACATACCACCGTTTACACAGACCATAGAGCGATACAATTTTTACTTTCAGCTAAATTTACTCACGACAGATTAAGTAGATGGAAACTTTATTTGCAGGAATTTAATTTCACAATTGTTCACATTCCCGGCACACAAAATATTGTAGCAGATGCACTATCCCGTTCTATCAGTAACAAGCAGCAAGACATCGCAACCAACTTCTGCAAAGCAAATTTCAGCGTCATGTACATTCAACAAGTCGCATTTGAAAATTTCATTTCGTCGTCATTACAGGACATAGCACAAGAGCAAAGTAAAGACAACGTGTGGAAAGAAATTAAACACCTTTGGCAAGATAGGAATAATGTTACCATTAGAAACCATTACACTGTACGCAATAACATTCTGTTTCGCCGCTCTCATCCTGACAGCAACAATTGGTTATTATGCATTCCTGACGAACTTGTTAACAAATTAATCTGGTATACTCATTTAAGTTACGCACATTACGGAGACAGAAAATGTTTTCTTATACTGAGACAGAACTGTTATTTTACGAACATGGAGAAACGTATTCGACGAGTTTTAGCGTCATGTAAAATCTGCCAGAAAGCTAAATCAAATACGACTTCACATATTCCTCCATTACATCCCATTGTACCTGTTAAATTGAGACATATGGCCGCTGTAGACATTTTTGGTCCGATTCCCAGAACTAATAGAGGTTTTTGCTACATTTTGTCGCTGTTGAACTCACTTCAAATTTGTTACCTTTACTCCGTTACGCAAAGCTACTGCTAAAACCGTTTCGAGAGCATTTATAAAACATTTTCTATTTCATGTAGGGCATGTGTTGAAAGTAATTTCCGACAATGGATCACAGTTTCGATCTGCTATATGGACACGTATGTTACGAGCTAGAAACATATCTCCGATCTATATATCCAGGTACCATGCTTCTTCGAACCCTTGTGAACGATTAATGAAAGAAATTGGTAAACTGTGTAGAATATACTGCCATAAAAGACATATTGATTGGGACACACACATACTCTCATTCCAGGATGCAATTAATTCCATACCAAATGAATCTACTATGCTATCTCCGTCTGTTATACTGAAAAATGTTGAACCACCTAACAAAATTAAAGAATTAGTAAACTTTCCTACATCTCGTCGACTACGACACCATGAAATAATTGACATTGCGCTGAACAACATCAAACGTGCCGCAGAGCGCCGGAGAAGACAGCAAAAACAGGTTTGTACACGCCGTGACTTTCACATTGGACAGAAGATATTAGTACGTACACACTATTTATCCAACAGAATAAAAGGTAGGTGCAGTAAATTTGAACTTCTATACGCAGGTCCATATCGGATTCGCAACATTCCTCACCCCAATGTTGTACACGTCGAAACTTTGAGAACCAGAAAATCCAAAGGAAACCACCACATATCGAATATTAAACCTTTTATTGAATGAAGATACTTTATGATTTAACATGCTGTAGTGCCATTTCCTAATTTTATGACCACTTATGCAATTATATTCACATGAATACTTAGTGAAGATTGTCGTATTTTTCTTGGCAAGTGCCCGGCAAGGTAAGGTTAGCAGGTCGCTCTTCTTGCCGTTACTTATCAGACCGTGCACATTTTTCCAGATAAATTTACGTATCTTATGAATAATTATGCAATTTTATCTAGTGATATAATAATTTTATTAAATTCTCTCTCGATTAAAGTCTTTAATTCTCGCCTCTATTAACTACACAACATACAAGCTCAACACAAAGAAGGTCACATTTTTTGTCATCATTTTTTATGTATGTACGATTGTTTCATGTTTTGTTTGTATGCACTATGAAATAGTTAAGATATAGCAAACGCCAGTTGACTTCGACATTTTTGCCTTATGATATCTCAACATCGTGACTATTTTACATTTTACTTTTTTTTTTTTTTTTTTTTTTTTTGCTGCTACATTGTGATACACTGGGTACATTTTTGCCTCTGAACACTGTCTATGTTTTTCACATATTACGTTTTCTGTCATGCTATGCTGTATGCTGAATTATGTTACTGTAAACCAGTTTTCATTTAATGGGTATATGAATTAAATGCAAGACATTAATCTTCGTTCATCATTTTCAGAAAGAAATAACGTGTAAATCAAATAAATTAAACAGAAATGGGAATTTACCTTCGGAAAGAAATAAAGAAAATGCAATACCTCATGAAGAAAGAGTAAATGGATCAGAATTAACAAGCATTAACAAGAATATACTATACACATCGTAGAATAGCAGTCTTAACTAATTTTTTCTTTCAGAATACAAGGCGATTGATGCAGGCTGTCAGACAGAACTACACATTTTAGTTTTAGTGAGGAAATATGCTAGAAATAAGGAATAGTTGTGTAATGAATAATGAAGTGATTTTTTTTTTGCAGGTGATAATGAATGGTGATGAATAATGTTGAAGAATATGCTACTATGGATAATGAAGTTTCTCTTTACAGGTGTTGATAATAATGGAATTATGATAATATGGATAATGAAGTTTTTTCTTTACAGATGAGGATGATGTTGAAGTTTATGTATTTATGCTATGTAGTTATTTAAGTATTTGTTGCAGTTTGTTTTGACAGTATGTGTTATATTGCATAGTATGATGACTGAAGGTTTTGGAAAGGACAGCTAGGGAACACATATATTTTTTTATACACATTTCACTAACTGTTAATTCAAAGTTCACTAGTTTTCAGCATAAAATGCGTTTCTTCTTTCAGTTTAATAATCCATTTTTGTATATTTTGCAGGAGAAATTATTTATGAAATTAATGTGCTATAAGCAGTTGTTCATTAAACCCATGTCATTTATGAATGTGATCACATATACTCTACTTGTTTCATAATCTTGCTACAGCTGACTCATGACAAATGACGTTACACATCTTCATTTACAGCAATAACTGAAAAGCAAATATTTTCATTCCCCAGTAATTACCCAACGCAATGCATTGCTAGCAAAAAAAAAGAAAATATAATGCTTTGTAACTGGCCAATGTCTGCCAATGATTACTATAATTAGATTCATTATGTACATTATTCTGTAATAATATGTCATTTATTAGCTCCTGTTTTGAATGATGACTTCTGATGGTTTGCAATTAGGCAATGAATGCCAATGTTCTCTGTAAAACGTCTCATGAATATTATTATGTAATACTATGTCATTTATTAGCTCCTGTTTTCAATGATGACTTCTGATGGTTTGTAATTAGGCAATGAGTGGCAATGTTCTCTGTAAAACGTCTCATGAATATTATTCTGTAATACTATGCCACTTATTAGCTGCTGTTTTGAATGATGACTTCTGATGGTTTGTAGCTAGGCAATGAGTGCCAATGTTCTCTGTAAAACGATTTATGTACATTATTCTGTAATAATATGTCATTTATTAGCTCCTGTTTTGAATGATGACTTCTGATGGTTTGCAATTAGGCAATGAATGCCAATGTTCTCTGTAAAACGTCTCATGAATATTATTATGTAATACTATGTCATTTGTTAACTCCTGTTTTCAATGATGACTTCGGATGGTTTACAATTAGGCAATGAGTGCCAATGTTCTCTGTAAAATGTCTCATGAATATTATTATATAATACTATGTCACTTATTAACTCCTGTTTTCAATGATGACTTCTGATGGTTTACAATTAGGCAATGAGTGCCAATGTTCTCTATAAAATGTCTCATGAATATTATTATGTAATACTATGTCATTTGTTAACTCCTGTTTTCAATGATGACTTCTGATGGTTTGTAATTAGGCAATGAGTGCCAATGTTCTCTGTAAAACGTCTCATGAATATTATTATATAATACTATGTCACTTATTAACTCCTGTTTTCAATGATGACTTCTGATGGTTTGTAATTAGGCAATGAGTGCCAATGTTCTCTGTAAAACGTCTCGTGAATGTTATTATGTAACACTATGTCATTTATTAGCTCCTGTTTTCAATGATGACTTCTGATGGTTTGTAATTAGGCAATGAATGCCAATGTTCTCTGTAAAACGTATCATGAATATTATTATGTAATACTATGTCATTTATTAGCTCCTGTTTTCAATGATGCCTTCTGATGATTTGTAATTAGGCAATGAGTGCCAATATTCTCTGTAAAAACAATTCATGGACATTATTCTGTATTACTATGTCATTTATTAGCTCCTGTTTTCAATGATGACTTCTGATGGTTTGTAATTAGGCAATGAGTGCCAATGTTCTCTGTAAAACGACTCATGAACATTATTCTGTAATACTACATACATGGTACAGAAATGTTCAATAACTGGGCAATGAGTGCCACCCATTACTAGTGTAATTCTCAATGAAGACTAGTATGTGACTTAATGTCCTTCATCTTCTAACCTAATTACCTGGAATTACTGCAATATCTGTTTGTCCTGTATATCATCATGATCATGGAGCACTATATTTGGTTTTTGCACTAACTCTACGTTGGTGTACCAGACAAGAACGTGGTGTTGACACTACATGCTGTCCACCACCGTAAGCGATGGAGATGTTATTATGGTGCCACTGTTTGGTGTACCTAATGTACTACCAAAATGATAACATGGAATATTACTACGACATTTCAGTGTCTTGGCTACACTGATTAATACTTCTGGGAAAAGAACTTCAGATTGTCTCACTTGGTGTTGTGCTTCTGCAGAAGGATATGGAATTTCAGTGCAGCTGCGTGCAACCTAAAGTGCTACAACCATGATGCAATACTTCCCTTTCCTATCTTAATTCTTGTAACATAGTAAAAATCATTTTGTTATCATTCATGGCCTATACATTTTGTGATTTGCTGATATGTTCTGAACTACAGTGCATGTGCACTTTTGTCATTTTGTTAACATGATTTCTACTCATTGCATATACATTTTTTGTGATTTGCTGATATGTTCTGTACTACTGTGAGTGTGCAGTTTTGCCATTTGTGAATATGTTTCGTACTCATTGTATATATATTTTGTCATTGCCTGATATGTTCTGTACTCAGTGCATGTGCACTATATTTACTTCATGTTCTGCACCTATATATCTGTATATATTCTGTGATTGTAAACTTAATTAATTATGAAAAATTTGTTGCTCATGGCAAGTCCAATTGACTCACCATCGCTGCCAAATTTTTGCCCCCCACAGTGGAGAGTTATGTAAGGCGTATGCTTCGCCGGCGATGGGCGAAGCATAACAGAATCTTCGACCAGAGAGTTATTTATCGTTGCTAGTCTGCGCTTGACCGCGCGAGACGACAGTGCTAGTGTGTAGCGAGTCGGCTGAGGGAGTAGTCAGTCGACAGTAGTAGCGAGTGGACAGTTGTACCGAGCAGAAGTCGGCATGCGTCGGCGGCGTGCTCTTCTCGCGACTCTGGTCACGATTCGGGACGATATGTATTGTTGTAGAAGGTAAAGACGCAGCATTGCGCAAATCTAATAATGTATGTTAACTGTAATTTAATTTGTTCAAATAAGAAATGCCCCAATAATAATTTTCTATAAAGTAACTCTTTTAAAGAAAAACATTCATTTCAATTTAAAGAATATTTCCTAATCATTTCCTCCAAGAATCAAAATTAAATATACGCCAGCATTGCACGAAGCTGTATCGATAGATAAGAACAGATATAGATGCAGTTTATTGAGGTAAGAATTTTGCTTTTGTTATTCAGAATACAGGGCCGAAGGTCAGCGCTGCTGTCCTTATAAAATTTATCAGGTTTAATTATTTCACAGGGCCGAAGGTCAGCGCTGCTGCCCTTATAAAATTTACCAGATATTATTATTTCTGCTGAGAGGTTCCATTTGGGTCATGGTCCACTATTTAATTAATATTGTTGTTGGTTTATGATCAATCTTCATTCCTTAACGATATTTTGTGGGGAGTTAACATTTGGCACATTTACATTAACATTGACTTTTATATTTGCGGGGAGGTTACAAAGTGTTTGCCTAAATAGCTCGGCTACATCACTTAAAAAGAACTGAGGTGCAAAGGTTCTTTGCTAGGCATAATTGTAAACAGTGCCACCACATCGACAATGATTATTATGTCACCCTCAATAAATCGAAGACAGCTGATTCAGCTGATGAAATCGCCTGTACTTTTAACATGAACCTCACAATGTCACACATACGGGGCGAGGAGACAGGCAAAGTACTTCTACAGATTGCAGAACAGTAAACCAAAGGTGGTTAGGATGAAGCTGAAGGGCGTCCCATACGTGTGGATCTTCGGTAAAGCACAAGCAGTGGTTGGTCTATGTGTCTGAGAAGAAGATTCTTATTTATGGAGATGCAACAATTGTGGTAGACGTTGATGGGAAACTAGCAAAATCAGTACAAATAAAAACAATTATGGACAATAATGCAGCTTAATCCTTACATGTTCCTGGCATATTGTTGGTTAATATGCATAGATAGCACCTTAACCTGGGTCGCAGTCGTCACACCCACTTCCCAAATAAATGTGTCAAATACTAAAAGTTATGGTCAATACGGAGAAAAACCTGTACCCACTGGTTACACCCATCTACAAGAAGGGCAGCAGAAATGATCCACAAACCTACCACCCGATTTCTTTGACATACATTTGCTGTAAAGCCATAAAACATGTTTTAGCTCAAATGTAATATTGGAATTCGATTACTCGATAAACAGTACAATTCTCAAGGCTATCAATTAAACAAGTACCTGGGTGTTTAAATTACGAACAACTTCAGTTGGAAAGACCACATAGATAATATTATCGGGAAGGCGAGCCAAAGGTTGCGTTTCATTGGCAGGACACTTAGAAGATGAAGCAAGTCCACTAGACAGCTTACACTACACTCGTTCGTCCTCCATTAGAATATTGCTGCGCGGTGTGGGATCCTTACCAGGTGGGATTGACAGAGGACATCGAAAGGGTGCAAAAAAGAGCAGCTCGTTTTGTATTATCACGTAATAGGGGAGAGAGTGTGGCAGATATGATACGCGAGTTGGGATGGAAGTCATTAAAGCAAAGACGTTTTTCGTCGCAGCGAGATCTATTTACGAAATTTCAGTCACCAACTTTCTCTTCCGAATGCGAAAATATTTTGTTTAGCCCAACCTACATAGGTAGGAATGATCATTAAAATAAATTAAGAGAAATCAGAGCTCGAACAGAAAGGTTTAAGTGTCCGTTTTTCTCGCGCGCTGTTCGGGAGTTGAATGGTAGAGAGAGAGTATGATTGTGGCTCGATGAACCCTCTGCCAAGCACTTAAATGTGAATTGCAGAGTAATCATGTAGATGTAGATGTAGATGTAGGTATCTCGAACAAAATGAAGTCCTCCAAGCTAACCATCAAGGGTTATGAAACTATTGATCATGTGAAATGCAGTATCCCTTTTCTCACATGACATCCTGAAAGCCATACATCAAGATGGCCAGATACCTGTAATGTTTCTTGACTTCCAAAGGCATTTGACTTATCACCACATGGACAGGTTTGTTATCGAAAGTATGATCATATGATGTATCAAGCGACATTTCTGACTGGACTGAGGATTTCTTGGTGAGGAGGGCAGAGTATTTGCATGGAGAGTCATCTATAGATGTAGAAGTAACTTCAGGTGTGCCCCAGGGAAAAGTGTTAGAGCCCTTGCTGTTCATGTTACATGTTAATGACCTTGTATATAAAATTAATAGTAACCAGAGATTTTTCGAGCATAATGCAGTTTTCTGTAATGAAATACTGTCTGAAAGAAGAAGATGCACACATTTTCGGTCAGATCTAGTTAAGCTTTAAAAGTAGTGCAAAGATTGTCTACTATCTATAAATTTTCAGAAATGTAAAACTGCGTTTCTATGAAACAAAAAAGTAAAGGATCAAAGCAAAGTAAAGGATCAAAGCACTACAGTCAGCACTAGGTGGATGTATTTCATAGGAAATTGGAAGACAACTATAGGAGAAGCTGTTGTGTCTACGTTTTTATTATTACTCTCGTGTCAGAAACATACATAAAAAACAGTTTATATCGTTTTCGACAGATCAACACAATTTATATAAATTTTGACCAAAATTTGGCCACTTCCAGTGCATTTTCCTTTGCCTGGTGAAGGTCTTCTTCTATGCAGGCGGCTGGACACAGTCGACACTGAAGCATATGTTAAAGAGTCTGCTTTTCCCTGCAGTCACATTGGATTTTGTTTTCTTCAATATATCCCATTTTGCCAGGTTAGCCCATGATCTGCCCACTCCTCACCTCAGCCTATTCAACGACTTCCAGACTGGCAAATTCTCATCATGGTCAGAGGGTAAAGATACTGACAGTCTTTTCCAACCAGGAAGGTGGGTTATCTCAGCCCCTCCATAGTTGCAGCCTGAATTCTTCATTAGTGGTACTTAGCTTCTCTGTTGTTCTGAGGAAACTTTTCCTTGACCTTAATCGTTGTGGGTAGGATTGTTGCCCATGCGTGGGATGCATTTTTTTCTGCTCCAGTTTCGTTCTTTCCCTGTTTGCTGCTATTTCTCTTCGAATGGGAGGTGGTGCAATTCCTGCAAGGTGCTAAAGCCATTAGACTGGAGTTGATTCCAAGCAGCCTGCTATAATTCTGCATGTGCCGTTTGGAGCAATATACGCCTGTCTGGCAAGTGTTGACTTATGCCAAACAAGACAGGCATACTCTGCAGCAGAGTAGCAGAAATTCGGATGGTTTCAACTTGGCTGCCCCACTGTGATCCGGCAGTTTTCTCAGTAGATCGGTCCTTTTCGACAGTTTTGTCCACTTATTTATACTATCTACAGCTTGTACAAGACTTATCTACTATAGACTGCCCTGCAACAGTAACATTCTTCTAGTGACCCCACCAACAACATAGGATGTCATCTAATTTCTTACTTATAGTGCACTGTATGAAAGATATGACACCAATGAGAGGTAAAATCCAGAACTTCCAGATGCAACTTGAGTCGAGGTAAAAGTATAGCTGTTCGACTACCCAGTCGTCTCATCAATACTGTTTTTCCATTAAAATATATGCAGACATTGTTGGTAGTTGTTTGATGGGACTTTAAAGTCTTCCAGTCAGGATAATTGGAGAGAACTACATAGATTTAGTGTATATTCATAGTAAAGTTGAAGCTGACTCTTATATCCATGTTTCTTTACAAATAGAGTTTTTAAATACATTCCACCTTGAGCAAACACAATCTTTTCTCATTTTTACCCATATATGTTTCGCCGAACTTACAGCATCATATGTGCATTTCTTTTTATTTTCTCCCTATTAAATAATGGGAAAACTGATCTGTACCGTTTGTAAATATAGACTTGCAGCTTTTAAGTAAAGTATTCACAAATATGCAACCACACAAAATTTTGTTATATATACCTTGTTAGCACATGGTATGGCTTTTGTGGCCTTTCGTATTTTGGGCTATAACTGTATTTACCTCACAGCTTGTTATTTGCAGCCATAGACAACAAAATGCAGAAAGTTATTTGCTTCAAAAATTTACAACTGAAAATGTTAGCTTGCTGTCGTTAACATTATTTCATTCTATGTGTAAGAAATGTGTGTCTGTGGATACGAAAGTTTGTGTTTCTTATGCATATTTCCACTTACTTGTATATGTTTCAACACTACCCTCAATGCGAAACTGCGCTTTTAAACTTGCACTGTGTCACTGTTTACAAGCTATGCAAACAAGATGGCGAGCAGCTGAATCTGTTCTGTGCAGCAATTTTTGAATCTTGTATTGATATTAAGCTTTGAGAGGAGAGTTGTATCTGACACTGTGTGTGTAGGTGTATGCAGGTATATTCCTTTTCCTTCAGCAATGACTTTCTGCATTTGGCTGTTGTTGGGGGAGGGGGGCGGGGGCTGTTAGAGTAGTTTAGAATTTTTAGGCCATGTTGATACCTGTTGGCCTGTGGTCCATATCCATATGTTGTTTGCGAGTGTAGAGTGACAGATGTTCCTTTTAAAGCTCTCTGTGTACCTAACACTGAAGTTTCTGCATTTCTGTGCACTGTAGATTGAATTGCAGTCTTGACATGTCATTTTATAAATACCAGGCATGTTGTCTTTGTCTGTGTTGGTATTGGTTGTCCTTAGTTCTCATTGTATTATGTTATCTGTTCTGTAGGTTACTTTCAATCCTTTTTTGGTGAATGTGTTACCTATCTTGTGAACTGCTTTGTTATTATAAGTTTGCTTGTTGTTGTGGATGCTTCTTGTCCATGTAGTTTTGTGTAGGTTTTCTGTGGATTTGTGTTCTGTGTTGCTGTGGTCATATGATGGTAGTGATCTGCTTGTTTTTGTGTGTCCCATTCATTTTTGTTTTACTTTTGTAATTCAAGTTGCCTATAATGTTTGTGTCATACCCATTCTCCACAGTTATTTCATTATCTGTAGTTCATTATCATAGTTGTCCCCACTAAGTGGAGTCGTATTCAGTTAGTCTCTCATGTGTTGGAAACTCCCTTTTTCTTGTAATCGAGTAGTTTAAGTTTGTGTCTATGTACTACCACCAGCATAGCCATACACAAAAACTCACACCACTTGTTAGTGCACAAACAAACTGTCAATACATTCTGCACAGACAGAACAAAACTCCACTCAATGAAGACAACAACAAGAAGGAACTACAGATAATTGAACAAATAACTATGCAGAATGGATATGATGCAAACATTATAGGCATACTGATTCACAAAATCAAAACAAGAATGAAAGGGACACACAAAAACAAACAGGTCATCATCTGTATACCAACACAGCTGCACAGAACACAAATGCACAAAAAACATACTCAAAAAATAAGCATACACAACAACAAACAAATGGTACACTCACCCATATCAACAAAGCACCTCATAGGACAGACGACATATTCATCAAACAAAGATTGAAAACAACCTACAGAACAGGTAACACAACATAGAGAAAACTAAGGGCAGTCACACCAACAAAGACAAACAGCAGACACCTGGCATTTATCAGCTGATGCGTTAGGTCTGCAGCTCCAAAACTGCCACCCAAAACACATTTAGTGTTGGTCATCTTGTTTCTGTAGCTTTTAAACTGTGCCAGTCTAAAAGTTTAATTTCTCAAGTCAGTGCAGATGATGGGGGAGCATGAAAAAGTAAGTGGAAGCATATTATATACGAGACACCAACAAACAAACACATGGACACAAAATTCTTCAAATGCAATTATGAATAAATCATATTAATCACGACAATCTAACATTCCAAGTCACGACTTTTCGATATAAATAACTTTCTATATTTAGCTCTCTCAAACTCTGAAAGAAAAACAACTGTAGCATAAAATATGAAAAGCCACAGAATCATACCATTTACTATATATATATATATATATATATATATATATATATATATATATATATATATAACGACAGGAAGAAGATGCTGTGATATGCAAATGGCTAGTTTTGCAGAGCATTCACACAAGGTTGGCCGCCCGTGGCAACACCTACAACGTGCTGACATGAGGAACGTTTCCAACCGATTTCTCATGCACAAACAGCAATTGACCAGCGTTGCCTCATGAAACGTTGGTGTGATGCCTTGTGTAAGGAAGAGAAATGCGTTCCATCAGGTTTCCGACTTTAATAAAGGTCAGATTGTAGCCTATCGCGATTGCGGTTTATTGTATCGCTACATTGCTGCTCGCATTGGTCGAGATCCAATGACTGTAAGCAGAATATGGAATTGGTGGGTTCAGGAGGGTAATACCGAACCCCGTGCTGGATCCCAATGGCCTCGTATCACTAGCAGTCGAGATGACAGGCATCTTATCCGCATGGCTGTAACGGATCCTGCAGCCACGTCTCGATCCCTGAGTCAATAGATGGGGACGTTTGCAAGACAACAACCACCAGCACGAACAGTTCAATGACGTTTGCAGCAGCATGGACTATCAGCTCAGAGACCATAGCTGCGGTTACCCTTGACTCTGCATACAGACAGAAGTGCCTGTGATGGTGCACTCAACGACGAACCTGGGTGCACAAATGGCAAAATGTCATTTTTTCAGATGAATCCAGGTTCTGTTTACAGCATCATGATGGTCGCATCCGTGGCTCTACCCATCATTCGATCCCTGCGAAACCCTACATTTCAGCAGGATAATGCACGACCACATGTTGAAGGTCATGTACGGGCCTTTCTGGATACAGAAAATGTTTGGCTGCTGCCCTGGCCAGCAAATTCTCCAGATCTCTCACCAATTGAAAACGTCTGGTCAATGGTGGCCGAGCAACTGGCTCGTCACAATACGCCAGTCTTGATTAACTGTGGTATCGTGTTGAAGCTGCATGGGCAGTTGTACCTGTACACGCCATCCAAGCCCTCTTTGACTCAATGCCCAGGCGTATCAAGGCAGTTATTACGGCCAGAGGATGTTCTGGGTACCGATTTCTCATGATCTATGCACCAAAATTGCATGAAAATGTAATCACGTGTCAGTTCTAGTATAATATATTTGGCCAATGAATACCTGTTTATCATCTGCATTTCTTCTTGGTGTAGCAATTTTAATGGCCAGTAGTGTATATATATATATATATATATATATATATATATATATATATATATATATATATATATATATATATGTGTGTGTGTGTGTGTGTGTGTGTGTGTGTGTGTGTGTTGTACCTTGTTAGTAAATGATATATATATATATATATATATATATATATATATATATATATATATATATATATATATATATATATATACACCAAATTTTATGTGTTTTCAAACTTACATATATTCTTCTTAAAAACTGAAAATATGTATGTACAAACAGTAAACAGCAATTTTCCCATTACTTAACAGATGGAAAATAAAAAACTGATTGATGTATTATAACTTTAGAGAAATATGTCCAGATAAAAACATTGTGATTGCTCAAGGTAAAATCTATCCAAAGCAAATTTATTTTGTTCACACTACATAGCATAATTTGTTATAAGACACAGCACAAGCATCTCGCAAAGAGCCCTACATCATGAGCAGTAGTGATCTGTTTGTCTACAGACACCTTATTACATAAAATTCTAGGCTCAAGATGGGTAGATATGAATTGGTCCATATGCATAACATTACCCTGAATTGCAAGAACAACGTTGTCATTGTGGCGAAGAGATGGTGTTACAAAATTGAAATATTTTCTTCATAATGTTGGATCATGTTGCAAAAAAATTTTAATCTGGTGTCCACAAATCAGTTTTGTCTGATGGCTTTTTTACAGCGCTCATAGGCCTGCTCTACACTTCTCATTCAGTTGAATAAAATGCAATACTGTGCCATCATAAATATCTTTGGGTCGTTTATTTATCATCATCATCAATTCACCAAACAATGGTGAGTGTTTATGAATGGTGTACTCCTTCATTTTCAGCCTTTAAGAAATGATTGGCTGAAATGAAGTATAGTGTAGTAAAGTTCTTTTTACAAATGGTATCCCTAAACGGCAATCACAAATAAAAGGTCTAAAAAAGCGAACATTGTCCTACTATGTGACTAAAGATTAAAAAATTTGAAATAACACAAGAATATTAGAAAGAAGCATAACGTATTTTTCTTAGATAATTATTGTGTAAAACCTTTATGCAAGAATGGTTCGTTTTTTGGCTGTACAAGATTCACTCATTAATTCAAATAATTGTAACAAAATAAGCAGTAGTACAAAATTAGTTTGTCCTCATTTGAGACTAGAATGTGACAACTAATTGGCAGTGTCCCACAGTCTTATGGAATGATCACTCTGTATAACAGCATGTATGTGAAAACATTGCTGCTTTAACCCCTTGCAAATTTGTCCCTATGTTATAGTATATGAATGTAAAAACCTGTGAATTTCTTGATTTTTCTTTACACATTCTCTATTGTCTGACATCGATCTATCGTATTGTAGGTAGACTCAAGATGACAGTGTGTACAGAGATAATGGTAAATCCGTAAATATTGGTAAATTACACTCAATAAATTGTTTACCATATGAAAAAAGCGACAGAAGGAGCCAGAACATATGCCTTCATGCATAAATAGTATCCCTCATGTAGTTTCGTGGAACCAAAACTAAGCAAATTTTCGTGTGACCATGGAACTGAATGCAACTGTCTGGAAGCTGCTTTGGAAATGAGCAGCGCTGAACATCAAATAAGAGTGAGGGATGAATTCCAAAACAACTGTGTAGAGCTAGGCAGCATGCTCAAATGCTGAAAACTTTGATTCAGTACATGGACATTCCCATAGAGAGACAAAGGTATAAACTAAAGAATGTATAGAAGCCTATACACTAGGCCTAAGAAATTCTTTTGCCCTGTTTTAAATTAAATGTTTTCCATGTGCCAATAATGAATAAACACAATTTTCTAAATGTAAGGAGTCCTAGTGCTGAAAAAAGTGTCATGATGATCTCTCAAATGGCAAAAGGTTCTGGAATAGTCCCCATTCGGATCTATGGGAGGGAATTGCCAAAGGAGTGGTGACCATGTGAAAAAGATTGAATAACCAAGGGAAAGATAACGTTCATGAGTCGGGGCGTTGAATGTCAGAAGCTTGAGCGTGGTAGGGAAGTTAGAAAAACTGAAAAGAGAAATACAAAGGCTCAATATAGCTTTAGTAGCGGTCAAATGAGTATAGGGTAATATCAACAGCAGCAGAAAATGATATAATTGGAGTAGGATTCGTTATAATTATGAATGTGGGGCAGAGAGTGCGTTACTGTGAACTGTTCTGTGATAGGGTTGTTCTTATCAGAGTCGACAGCAAACCAACACCGACAATGATTGTTCAGGTAAACATTCTGATGTCGCAAGCTAAAAATGAAGAGTGAGAGAATGTATATGAGGATATTGAGAGGGTAATACATTATGTAAAGGGGATGACAATGTTATAGTCATGGTGGGCTGGAATGCAGTTCTAGGGAAAGGAATAGAAGAAAAGGTTACAGGGGACTATGCGCTTGGTACTAGGAATGAGAGAGGAGAAAGACTAATTGAGTACTGTAATAAATTTCAGCTAGTAATAGCGAATACTCTGTACAGGAATCACAAGAGGAGAAGATATAATTGGAAAAGGCAGCATGATACGGCACGATTTCAGTTAAACTAAATCATGGTCAGACATATATTCCGAAGTCAAACACTGGATTGTAAGGCATATTCTGGAGCGGATATAGACTCAGATCACAGTGTAGTAGCGATGAAGAGTAGGCCAAATTTAAGAGACTAGTCAGGAAAAATCATAATGCAAAGAATTGGGGTACGGAAGTGCTAAGGAATGATGTGATACACTTAAAGTTCTCTAAGGCTATAGATACAGCAATAAGGAATAGCTCAGTAGGCATACAGTTGAAGAGAAATGGACATCTCTAAAAAGGGCAATCACAGAAGTTGGAAAGAAAAACATAGGGACAAATAAAGTAACTGTGAAGAAACCATGGGTAACAGAAGAAATACTTCACTTGGTGGGTGAAAGAAGAAAGTACAGAAACGTTCATGGAAATTCAGGAATGCAGAAATACAAGTTGTGGAGGAATGAAATAAATAGAAAGTGCAGGGAAACTAAGACGAAATCGTTGCAGGAAAAATGTGAAGAAATCGAAAAATAAATGATTGTCGGAAGGACAGCCTCAGCATACAAGAAAGTCAAAACAACCTTCGGTGACATTAAAAGCAAGGAAGGTAACATTAAGAGCGCAACGGAAATTCCACTGTTAAATGCGGAGGAAAGAGCAGATAGGTGGAAAACGTATACTGAAGGCCTCTATGAGGGGGAAGACTTGTCTGATGTGATAGAAGAAGAAACAGGAGTCGATTTAGAAGAGATAGGGGATCTAGCATTAGAATCAGAATTTAAGAGAGCTTTGGAGGATTTAAGATCAAATATGACAGAAGGGATAGATAACATTCCATCATCATTTCTGAAATTATTGATGGAAGTGGCAACAAAAGGACTATTCTCGTTGATGTGTAGAATGAATGAGTCTGGCGACATTTTATTTGGATTTTGGAAAAATATCATCTACACAATTCCAAAGATTGAAAGAGCTGACACATGCGTGAAATTGCACAATCATCTTAACAGCTCATACATCAATGTTACTTACAAGAATAATGTGTAGAAGAATGGTAAAGAAAATTGAGGATGTGCTAGATGACGATCAGTTTGGCTTTAGGAAAGGTAAAGCCACCGGAGAGGCACTTCTGACATTGTGGTTGGTAATGGAAGCAAGACCAAAGAAAAATCAAGGCACGTTCATAGGATTTGTTGACCTGGAGAAGGTGTTCGACAACGTAAAACGATACAAGGTGTTCGAAATTCTGAGAAAAATAGGAGTAAGCTATAGGGAGAGACGATTCATATACAATATGTACAAGAGCCAAGAGGGAATAATAAGAGTGGACTACCAAGAAGGAAGTGCTCCAATTAAAAAGAGTTTAAGATGGGGATGTAGTCTTTCGCCCCTACTGTTCAATCTGTACAGCAAAGAAGCAATAATGGAAATAAAAGAAAGATTCAGGAGTGGAATTAAAATTCAAAGTGAAAGGTTATCAATGATACAATTCGCTGATGGCGTTGTTATCCTCAGTGAATGTAGAGAAGAATTACATGATCTGCTGAATGGAATGAACTGTCTAGTGAATGTAGAATATGGGTTGAGAGTAAATCGAAGAATGACGAAGGTAATGAGAAACAGCAAAAACGAGAACAGCGAGAAACTTAACATCAAGATTGATGGTCACGAAGTAGATGACGTTAAGGAATTCTCCTACCTAGGCAGCAAAATAACCAATGATAGATAGAGCAAGGAGGACATCAATAGAGGACTAGCACTTCCCAAAATGTCATTCCTGGCCAAGAGAAGTCTACTAGTATCGAACATAGACCTTAATTGGAGGAAGAAATTTCTGAGAATGAACGTTTGGAGCACAGCGTTTTATGGTAGTGAAACATGGGTTGTGGGAAAAAAGCAATGGAAGAAATCGAAGAATTTGAGATGTGATGCTAGAGACATGTTGAAAATTAGGTGGACTGAAAAGGTAAGGAATGAGAACATACTGCACAGAATCGGAGAGGAAAGGAATATGTGGAAAACACTAAATAGAAGAAAGTCGGGATGATAGGATATCTGTTAAGACATCAGGGAATAACTTCCACGGTATTAGAGGGAGCAGTAGAGGGTAAAACCGTAGAGGAAGACAGACATTGGAATACATCCAACGAATAACTGAGGACGTAGATTGCAAGTGCTACACTGAGATGAAGAAGTTGGCACAAGAGAGGAATTCCTGGCTGACCGCATCAAAAGTCAAAAGAATGTTGACTCAAAACAAAAAAAAAAGAACCATTAACGTGCAAAAGAAGACTTCAGGGCGCAAGAAACTTCTGAATAATATCTATTGACCAAAATAGTCCCGCTGGAAGCTCGTTAGCGTCATGTACTACTAGAAGTAAAAATCGTGGTACAAGTATCACAATGTGTGACGAAACGGAATACAACATAGAAAAACGAACAGTGTATAAAAAAGAAGAAACATTATTATCAACGAGTCTTGGGAGGGGACTAGGCATGATCGTGTCCGATCTCCAGTCAGAGTACAAAACGACTGGAGTCCCAATACGAGAAGTGCTGAGAAACTGTGAAACTGCAGAAAAAACGGTGTAGTCTTATTCATAATAAGATGAAATGGTATGTATAAAATGAAAAACAGTCTAGCAGCAAGAGCACTGAAAGAACTGCTAGGTCAAATTTCAAAAATATGACTAAACTGAAATTTCTTGTGTAAACAGAGAAAGCGCAACAACAAACTGAAAATTCACGAAGTTATGCAGCAGTTTTGTGCACACAACTTTCATTGAAACATCGAGTTCTGTCCCTTGTCAGAGAATACTAGACATGGACTGCGCAGAAGCCAGTTACACAAGAAAATGATGACTAAAGTAATTATCCACTGGAGTGGAAAACTATGTGAAAATTACATTAGCTAGATTAGGTTCCCGGCCGAAACAATAAAAATAATTAAAAAAGGACGCACCAGAAGCATATGAAGAAAAAGCATCCCTGACTAGACCTCATGAGGATGAAGATACATCGGTACCAGTATGTGTAGCATCACCATAACAGGCAGCGTCACCAGTTGCAGTGTAAAATGAAGAAACAGCAGAACAACACGTTATAGGAAACAGCAGTGTCAACATTAACAACAGATATTATGACAGCTGGTGGGCCAGCACCTGGACCCATTGAAAGAAGCATCAGGTACATGAAGCCTACACAACAGGGTCAAAACTACTGGTATTCAAAGATAGGAAAAAGCGATCTAATAAATAGACCAATAGATTGTTTAAAAAATCGGTTTAAAATTACTGCATCAAAACGTCCAATATGCCTCTTTTAATCAGAAGAATTAAAAATTGTGCTTGTTGCTGAAGCACGAAATATTTTCTCAATTACAGAATATGGTTTAAAGGAAATTGAGTTATAGTTATTCACTGTAATGGAATGTAAAGCAAACTAATGCAGAACTACACATAAAAGTGGGGAAGTAGCATTATATATGAACACTGAAATAGGGGCTACACTCCAAGACAGACTTCAAATTACACAGCATTTTGTTTTGAAGTAGCAGCAGTACAATGCCGGTAATATAAGATATGAGGTCTACATAATGGTTGAATGTAGACAAACTACATTTGCTAATTTGGGCAGGACAGAAATTTTGCTACAAGCAGAAAAAACGGGGATGTTGTTTGCATAGAGGACAGTGATATATTAAAACGCAACATAAATGTAGCTTGTCCTAAAGTCTGCAGAGCTATTAGTGGTGAACCTAACAAAAAATGGAGCACAAAGGAAATTAAAAAGCGAGAAATGAATTGTAGGTCTTTAGGCTTTTCCTGCGAGGCGATATCATGTCGAAAAATTGGGTTTTCTGCCGGTAGTCTGCGTCGTAACTGCACGATATTACGATTGCGTAAGTCGCAATCTCCATCAGACACTCCCTGGCCTCAGGGAGCAGTTGAAAACTGTGAGTTACGAGACCAAAATATATCATATCAAATATAACATATCAACAAAAACATGAAAACACTGTTCTAGATATCATGCAAAGATTCTGACATTTCTGATAAATTTAGTAATGAAGGGAGGAGTGTTCCCAGAATGCTTAAAAAGAAGTAAGATTGTGCCTGTATTCAAAGGAGGGATAAAGCGATCCAGGAAATACAGGCCCATAATTACCACGTATCTGTTCTGTCTAAAATAGTAGAAAGAGTGATTAAGATATAATTATCAACCTCATATAGAAACAAAATGTCTTAAACAAAGCAAAACGTATGTTGTTCAGACAGACTGTGCCATTCTCAGATTTGGGCAGGTGTATGAGCCCTGGATCGGATTTGCCCAATGGATTGATGACATGAGTCATTGTGTAAGCCAGCCTGGTTATGATTTTTAGGCGGTTTCCCACATCTGACTACATGAGTACCAGGCTGGTCCCTAAGCCTCACCTAAATTACACGATTTTCAGACATTATAAAATGTTTTCAGGCTTTCACTTGGATATTGCAGTACGCAGACAATTGGGGATACACATATTCCTTTCAGGGGATTATGATGTAGTAACAGGAATGAAAACCAGCAACCCCTTACATTAACTGTGCCAATTTTGAAATATAACCATGTCACCCTACATAGATGTGAGACAAAACAAAAAGAAGAAGAAGAAAGCACAATGTGGATTCAGAAACTGGAGCTCTACAAAGGCTACAGAGGTAAAGTCATCACACACATGAATGAGTCCCTAGACGATCAGTGAAAAGTGCCTGGTGTATACTTAGTCCTTTCTAAAGCTTTTAATTGCGTGTCTCATAGAATTGTTCTAGAGAAACTGCATTGCTATGGCATAAGAGGAAAAAGTGCGAATATTATGAAAATATTTGTGGAAAACAGGCAACAGTTTGTCAATGAAAAACACAATTCCAAAAATGCAGAGAAAAATGTTTACTCTTATTTTCTGCACGTAAAACATGGAGTAGCTCAGGGTTACTTGGATCTCTGCTTTTTATCTTGTATGTAAATAACATGATAAATTCACTGAGAGAATAAGTCATCATATATGCTGACGACAAAACTTTACTAATATGTAACAACTCAGTGAAGGATTTGAAAAATAAAACTAGTGAGAACACGCAAATGGTAGAAGCATATTTTAGAGAAAACAATTTATTGATAAACAGGAAGAAAACAGGAAGTACAAAGTTTCAAACAAACAGAACTGACAATTCAGAGGATTTTATTCTGAGCATTGGGGATGCAGACCTAGAAGATGAGTTTGGTGGTAGTTTTGGGGAAAAGAGGTGAGAAAATATCTGATGTGGGAAAAACGTACTGATAAATTCTGTTTTAAAATAAGTTCAAATATATTCTCAATGAAGAAAATTTCCTATACAGAGGAAACAGAAGCCTCACTAAAAAAGTACTGAGGACCTATCTTACCACACATAATGAGTATGTTAGCAAGGAGAGGAGCAACAGGTATACATATTTGGAGAATTTTAAAAATTCAAAAGAAAGCCGTCAGACACATAGCGAAATTAACACCACAAGAATCTTCAAAAACCAACTTTAAAGAATTAAAGGTATTAGCTGTACCAAATTAGTACATATATGAGAAAATACTTCTTTTCATGATAAACCATACAGCATCTATAAACAGAGATTTTCGTGATCACAACAATGACACTAGAGAAAATGATTATACCTATAGTAAAATGTTAAAAATGGCTGACGTTGACCTGAGAAATACATGAATCACTTTCTATGACAGACTGGCACTTAGCGTAAAGGAAGTGAACGATTTCAAAAGGAAATCAGAGGAACATCTCTTTATGCATTTCACCTGTAGGTTTCTGGTCCTCCATTCTTACATTTAAGAGTGTGTAGTATGAGGGGACTTAGTGCCATTCCCTTATTTCCACTCCACATTTATTGGACAGAAGACAAGATTAACACACAAAAATCTTTATTTCATAATATACAAGGTGCTATTCCACAACACTTTACAAATTATGTACGTCAGTCCACTGCAGTATTTGTCTGCCCAAGAAATATTCTCGTTCTGCTACGGTATCTCCAGATTAAAAGTGAGTTAAGGAACTCAACACACTCACACTGTAAAACGAGTGTTCTCATTTTACAATAAAAACTTACATTTATCAACCAACAAAATAAAACGTCAATTTCAAACAAAGAAAACAATAAAAATGAGTATAACTAGACATAGTATCAGGGATTTTGAAATGGAATACATTAACTTTTAAGATACGCGAAAAACAATAAATACTGTCACAATGCACAAGAGATGTGAAAGGTACTAACATTTTAAGACATAAAAGGCAACAAAAATACTACTGCATGCAATATGACGATTAAGAAATTAATACTGACCACAATCAGTCAGTCTACAAGAAAACATTAACAGCCTCTCAAGCTCAGAGTGTGTGCTATGATCTGTTGCTGTAAACAACAATTCGGCGGTGGCCTTTAATCGTGCATCACCACTTAAGTGAGAGGGAACACATCACTGCCTCACTGCTTAGGCAGGGGACACGATTTTTTTTATCCACCAATGATAGTTTTCAGCAGTACTATACGAACAACAGTATCGCTAACAGAAAACGACTGACCCAACCTACACACCAAGACAGGCAAATCGTCTTCCTTAACTACGACGATATTATCGATCTGGCAGTGCCGTATTCCTTCTGATGTACAAACCTGCATTGCTGCAGCTAATGCAGGTACCCATTAAATCACCTCTTCCAAAAACTGATTCAGCTATTGTACATACGTGTATTGCCACCTGTGACACCTATTAGCGGGAATCTCAGGATCAAGGGTTTAGGATAGGCACAAAGAGGGTTCCCCATTACATCTTCAATGTTCCAGTCTTCAAAAGGCTTGTCGTGCTTCACTGAACCAGCCTACAAATCTCCAATTTCAACACGAGTTTTCGTTGCTGAATGTGTGCCCCAGATGATTTATTTGACTGACAAATTCCAACCAAATTTTGTGTCAGTCAGTTTGTGGTGACTTGGCTTTTCTAACCTTCCTCTGTCTAAGATATTCAAGAAAACATCTGGTCCCAGAACCATGTCTATTCTGGCAGGTGTATAGAAGTAGAGATCATCAAGAGGCAGTATCAACCTGTTGTACCTGTTGTAGCTAGATGGTAACTTATTGTCGACACCACCCATAATGGCACAAGTGGTTATAAGTATTGGAACAAAGCCTATTCCACATTCCACAACACTCTGCATTGTTGCCAAATGTATCCAAGATGGCAGCGATGACATTATCCAAGATGGCGTCATGTAGACTTGGTAACAGCGCATGATATCTTCCAAGTGGTGGCGATGACGTCATTTAAGATGGTGGATTTTGGCTGGAAGGTTATTCACTCCTTTGTAAATTGTTCATTTGACTGCTTCTGCTCATTTAGTGCCTTTATTTAATTGAGAGAAGATCGATTGTGGTGTGTGGAAGACATGTTTGCCTGTTCTCTAGACATCAGAAAGACCTTAGTTGGCTTGCAAATTATAGGGGTGATTTAGAATCTGTTACATCACCTACTCCAGTATTCAAGAGTGGAAATATCAGTTTGCTATATTTGATTCTAGTTAGTTAGTGGTTTACAGCACACTGCACGTAGCTAAAGTTTGGGATTTGTAGAGAAATAATTTCCAGTCTATATGTTGGGAATTATGTTGCGCTAGCGATCGGTAGGATTCCGCCTAGTGCTTGATATCGAGAAGTACCTTGAAAATGGTATAATATTATGGCGAAAATATATGTGTTCTTGTAATCCCCGAGGCTGGAGATGTGCGCAGAAAAGCGACCAAGCAAGGAGCAGAAACTGTAATGCTTTCGTGCCGAGGGGAAACGAGTGCACGTTAGTACACGTTACAGAAACGGCTGATGGTGATTCCTTAGGTCTGAGGAGCATCGTGACATATAGCTGGTCTGAGTGTAGGCATACCATAATTTTTTCGGATGCTGTACAAATATAAGATATGACTGCACTGTTTGTGTAAAATATGTTTATATTGTATTGTAAAGTTACTATGGCTTATGTTGTGTAAAATGTATATATGTATATATATAGCATCGTAAAGTTACTATGCTTTATGTTATTGCATGACTAGAGAGGATGACTGTGTGTCCTATCGTGATGGATGTATAGATTCAGCACATCGATACACACAAGGGTATGAGAGAGATTTTTTACGTGGAAAATTATGTGCACTGTAGATACTGAGATTCGTTCCAGAAGAACAGTTGTCAAGAGGAGACATTACTTGTATATCAATCGGTGTCAGACTGTAGCAGCAATCGTGACATTTAATTGTAGTTACACTGGTAAATATCTTCCTGTGTCCAAATATTCTTGTGAGTCTAGTATGTATTTGATGATCTGTAGACAACTTTCTGGGTTTAACTGTCAATGCAATTTAGTTATCTGTCCAAAATAGTTTTACCAGCGAATGTCCCATCTGCAGAGAGAAAAATAAAGCGGATTGTGCTACGATACTGGTGGCATCAGTAATTCGGCGAGTTAACTCGATAAGAGCCAATCATAATGCTCAGTTCATTCACATCCTTTGTGCTGTGATATAAGAGCCTCTACATAGTGGTGAGAACATTTGCGTATGTTCAGAGCAGGTAGACTATCACGTTAGGTCCACGAGGAAGACTGCTTTTGGTGTTATTTTCGTAAACAGGTCCTGTTAGGGCAAGAATTTCCGTGCATACAACTGAGACATCAAGAAAGCGAGCGTTAACTATTTCTGGAACACTATACTATTCCCGAGAGGTCGACTTGCCTGTTATTTTTTACAAAGCCATGTGAAGTAAGAATAAGATTGAGAACGTTTTAGGTGGCGAGTCACCACACGGACGTTTCCTGGCGAGATGTCAGTGACACTGGGTGCGCCGGCACTGCTGAACATATCACACATGGTCTGTTACAAATGCTAGATAGAAAGCAGTTTGTGGTATTCTGCAACGGGTTTCTGCGGCAACTAGCTCTTCGCAGGACCACATGCAGGGTGAGGGTTCACATCGGCAGCATCGACCACACTCACGCCCGGCCCTGCTTGGAGCATCTGTGCTCTGTAAAAAATTCGTCACTCCCATCCGATAGCCTCATCAACGGTGTCTAGGTGATCACGTATTTAGAGAGAAATTTCTGAGGTACCAAGTATGAAGGGATGTTGCAGCCTCATGCTTGAGGGTAGCTGTGCGTGGTTTGATAGCTGACGGATGTGTCACTTCGTGGGGGGACCGGGGGTGGCGGAGGGTGCTTGTGTGTGTCTGTTGCATTGTTTTGCAAGCAGGTCTGTAGGCTGTGCTATGCGTTATTTGGACAGTTTACGAGTACTATGGATGTCTACACGTTACTGTACTGCGTTATTAGGAGTAGTCTGCAAGTGTGTACCGAAATTATTTCGTTAATTTAGGACTTGCTGGCCGTTGTCGCCGAGCAGTCTGGAATGGCGCAACCGCTATGGTTGCAGGTTAGAATCCTGCCTCGGGCATGGATGTGTGTGATGTCCTAAGGTTAGTTAGGTTTAAGTAGTTCTACGTTCTAGGGGACTGATGACCTCAGACGTCAAGTCCCATAGTGCTCAGAGCCATTTGAACCAATTATTTCTTAGAAGTTGTTTGCTTGTCTGGATAGCATTATTTAGAAGTAGTTTGCAGGTCTGTGGGCTGTGTGAGATGGCTCCCAAGCATGTGAAAAGGTCTATTTTGTATCAGTGTGATGCGAGGTTTGTCCGGAAAATATGTATAAAAGTTGAATAATGTCTTTATGTTACAAGTTGCAGTCACCGCCAGGTGGGTCTACTGCTGTAATCAATCCCATCAACTCTCAGTTCGAGTCAGAGCACTCTGTGTGAAGGTGGGAGTGTGCGGCAGCTTGTTGACAGTTACCCTTTTTCATCTGTCGACGGCATGGAGCTCTCTCTGATTGAGGAACAGAACGTCAACATCAAGTTTCTTGTAAGATAGGCAAGAATGGCGGTAAGATTTTTGAGTATTTGAAACAGGTTTACGGAGACAATTCTCTGAAGGAACCAACCGTGAACAAGTGGTTAAAAAGGTTCCGGGATGACTGAGAAGAAGTAAACGATGACCCTCGCCCAGGACGCCCGTCGACATCGAGTTCCGATGCAAATGTTGAACGAATTCGGGCTTGTCTTCTTAAAGATCGTAGATTGACAGTCAGAATGATTGCTGACGAGCTGTCAATCCCCAAAACAATCGTTCACGAAATCCTGACACAAAAACTTGAGATGAAGAAATTGTGTGCGAAAATCGTACCGAAGCTCTTGACGCCAGAACAGAAAGCAAAGAGGATTGAGTGCTGTGAGGATTGGTTGTAAGCAGAGGAACGACGGGACTTTCTCAACCGAGTCATCATTGGAGACGAGTCCTGGTTTTACGAATTCGATGTGGAGCTCAAATCTCAAAGCAAGGAATGGAAACTAGCAGGAGAACCGAGAACAAAAAAGTCGCGAAAATCAAGGTCCAATGTGAAGATAATGTTGATTGTTTCCTTTGATTCTAGGGGCATTGTTCACAAGGAATTTGTCCCTCCCAGCCAGAGAGTGAACGGAAAATTTTAAGTTGAAGTTCTGACACGCCTCAGAGCTCGTGTGGCCCGAGTTCGACCGGAGTTGGCAAAAGGGGGCAGGTGGATCCTTCATCACGACAAAGCGCCCGCTCTCACATCGCTCGTTGTGCGGGAGTTTTTGGGCCTAAGCTCAATCACCGTAACAGACCACCCGCCTTATTCACCCGATTTAGCCCCGTGTGACTTCTTCATGTTCCTGAAATGCTAAATGGTGCTTCGGGGGCGGCACTTGGGAGATGTGGAAGCCATCAAGGTGGAAACGACATGGCAACTGAACAACATCACAACTGAAGACTTTCAGCAATGTTATCAACAGTGAAACGGCGTTGTCAGAAGTGTATCGCGTTTCACGGCGAGTACTTTGAAGGAGACCATATTGTAATACCTGAATAATTGTAAAATAAAGTTATTATTCAACTTTTATACGTATTTTCGGGACAAAACTCGTAAATGTACTTCATCCCTAAATAAAATGTTCGAAAGCAAATAGAGTACACTCCTTTTTTACTGTACCCAGCAGCCCAGCGCAGTCTGAGTTATTTTTGCGCCCTTTTCCCCCTTCCCCACCATCTCGGATTATGTCAGAGGAGGGATGACAATACCCTCTGGTGGTAGTAATGTGTACTAGGTCATTTGGAGTCTAGATCTCGTGGTGGAGACATTGTTTGCAAAATAAAAACTTATGTCCATAATAGACAGAGTCGTTTTCCTGCCATTTACCCCCCACCATCTTGGATTATGTCATGCACTATGCATGTTAGTACACATTAGTGCACGTTAGCCAGACAACATGGGCTGGTAGGCAGATGTGGCGGTTGGTTGAGGATCGTGCTAGAGACTTTAACTATTTCATTCCAAGCATTCTCGAAAATTGGTTCCTAGTCCACAGTAGCTCTCTCTGGTGGTGTCAATATGTACTAGGCCTCGTGGTGAACATATTGTATGCCGCCATCTTGGATAACGGTACTTGCATCATCACCTGACCTCACAACACGGCCCTCTCGTGGCAGTACTGTGTACTAAGTTGGAGTCTGGAGCTTTTGGTGAAGGCAATGTTTGCCGCCATCTTGGATTACGTCACAGATGAGAGCGCCTTCTGGTGGTGGCTATGTGTACTAAGTCAGGTGGAGTCTGGAACTTGTGGTGAACACCCAGATGGCCAAACCGCTTGAAATAGTTTAAATAAAGACTTCTGTCCAAGTCCTTTCCCAACAAATCCTTAGGAGGGGGTGGCGGTCAGGTGACTGAGATTAGTCCAAGTGTCTTTTCTTTCGCGCATTTTCTTAGATGAGTAGAGAAACCCCAAGTGAGCTTTTCTTACCACCAAAATTTAAAACTGGCGCCAGTTCATAGGAGGTAGTGGCAGTCAGACGACTTAGGTTAGTGGAAGTAGCTAAGTGAACTATCTTCCGACGATTTTATTTGGTTGGTTGCAAAACCCCAAGTGACCTTAGTTTACCGCCAAAATTCAATCTTGGCGCCAGTTCATAGGAAGAAGTGCCAGTTGGGTGACTTACGTTAGTGGAAGAAGACCAAGTGACCTTTATTCCTGTGATTTTCTTTGCTTAGTAGAGATAACAGCGGTGTGATGCATTATCCTGTTGGAATTCAAACTCGGCGCCAGTTAATAGAAGGATGTGTCGACTTAGGTTAGTAGAAGTGACCTAACTTCCCGCAATTTTCTTAGGATGGTAGCGAAACCCCAAGTGACGTTTGTTTATTGCAAAAATTCAAACTTGGCGCTAGTTCGTAGGAGGAAGTGGCTGTCAGATGACTTTGGTTAGTGGAGGTAGCTCAAGTGGCCTATCTTCCTGCGATTTTCTTTGCTTAGTAGAGGAGTGATGCGTTAACCCATTGGAATTTGAACTTCCCGCCATTTTTCTGTGGGTCGGGGGTGTGGCACTTTCCCACCAAAGTTTAAACTTCCATCCAAAATCCGTCATCTTGAATGACGTCATCGCCGCCATCTTGGATGACGTCATGCGCTGTTGCCAAGTCTACATGGTGCCATCTTGGATGATGTCATCACATTAGATTAATACTAGTTCCATGGATCATGAATACGATATTTCGTAATGATGTGGAACGAGTCAAATTTTCCAATACATGACATAATTAAGTTAATTTAACAACATACGTTAGTTAATATAACAACTTTTTTATTTTTTGTGCTTTTTTATTTATTTATATTTTTATTTTTATTTTTTTAATATTTTTTTCTTAATTTATATCTAAAAATTCCTCTATGGAGTAGAAGGAGTTGTCATTCAGAAATTCTTTTAATTTCTTCTTAAATACTTGTTGGTTATCTGTCAGACTTTTGATACTATTTGGTAAGTGACCAAAGACTTTAGTGCCAGTATAATTCACCCCTTTCTGTGCCAAAGTTAGATTTAATCTTGAATAGTGAAGATCATCCTTTCTCCTAGTACTGTAGTTATGCACACTGCTATTACTTTTGAATTGGGTTTGGTTGTTAATAACAAATTTCATAAGAGAGTATATATACTGAGAAGCTACTGTGAATATCCCTAGATCCTTAAATAAATGTCTGCAGGATGATCTTGGGTGGACTCCAGCTATTATTCTGATTACACGCTTTTGTGCAATAAATACTTTATTCCTCAGTGATGAATTACCCCAAAATATGATGCCATATGAAACAATGAGTGAAAATAGACGTAGTAAGCTAATTTACTAAGATGTTTATCACCAAAATTTGCAATGACCCTTCTTGCATAAGTAGCTGAACTCAAACATTTCAGCAGATCATAAATGTGTTTCTTCCAATTTAATCTCTCATCAATGGACACACCTAAAAATTTGGAATATTCTACCTTAGCTATATGCTTCTGATTAAGGTCTATATTTATTAATGGCGTCATATCATTCACTGTATGGAACTGTATGTACTGTGTCTTATCAAAATTCAGTGAGAGTCCATTTACAAGGAACCACTTAGTAATTTTCTGAAAGACAGTATTGACAATTTCATCAGTTAATTCTTGTTTGTCAGGTGTGATTACTATACTTGTATCATCAGCAAAGAGAAATAACTTTGCCTCTTCATGAATATAGAATGGCAAGTCATTAATATATATTAAGAACAACAAAGGACCCAATACTGACCCTTGTGGAACCCCATTCTTGATAGTTCCCCAGTTTGAGGAATGTGCTGATCTTTGCATGTTATGAGAACTACATATTTCAACTTTCTGCACTCTTCCAGTTAGGTACGAATTAACCATTTGTGCACTATCCCACTCATGCCACAATACTTGAGCTTGTCTAGCAGAATTTCATGATTTACACAATCAAAAGCCTTTTAGAGATCACAAAAAATCCCAATGGGTGGTGTTCGGTTATTCAGATCATTCAAAATTTGATCGGTGAAAGCATATATGTCATTTTCTGTTGAAAAACCTTTCCGGAAACCAAACTGACATTTTGTTAGTGCTTCATTTTTACAGATATGTGAAGTTTCTCTTGACTACATTACTTTCTCAAAAATTTTGGATAAAGCTGTTAGAAGGGAGATTGGACGGTAATTGTTGACATCAGATCTCTCCCCCTTTTTATGCAAAGGTATAACAATAGCATATTTCAGTCTATCAGGGAAAATGCCCTGTTCAGAGAGCTATTACACAGGTGGCTGAGAATCTTACTTATCTGTTGAGAACAAGCTTTTAGTATTTTGCTGGAAATGCCATCAATTCCATGTGAGGTTTTGCTTTTAAGCAAGTTTATTATTTTCCTAATTTCAGAGGGAGAAGTGGGTGAGACTTCAATTGTATCAAATTGCATAGGTATGGCCTCTTCCATCACCGCCATCTTGGATACATCTGGCAACAATACAGAGTGTTCCAGAAAAGGCTTTGTTCCAATACTGTTAAATATGAGAATAATTAAACTTGGAAGACCTTACAAGTTTGTGACACAAACGTGACAAAGCTATTGTTTATGCTGTTCATTGGGAATGACTGTTTTCTTAGTTTCAGGTTCGGTGCCATGCCCTTGGATATAATGGATTGTTGGCTTGCACTGTCTAGGAGCGCCCTAGAAGATTGCTGTCTACTCATTCTGTCTTTTATATTGACAACAGATGTTGCCAACAATGTGTTACAGTTGACATGTGATCTCCCCTTAGTGACCTGTGAGACAAGAAGCATTTTCTAGAGTATTCAATCTGGCTGCACCCGTGTCAGATGACTTATGGAGCAAACCTTCCATTACAGGTCTTACAAGCAGGAACCTTGCACTTATTAGCAAATGATCAGGGCAGATGCACAACAAACACATCTCACTTTTCATGACAAATGCACATTGACCATTGGTATTTGTTGCTGTAAATCTCTTGCATTTGGTTACAGTGATGTTGGTTAGAAAATCTGTCATTTTCTTTTTTATCAGTGTAAGCCTGAGGTGCCTTCCTCAAATGCTTCATTTGACTTAAACTACTGGAAATACTTTGCTAATCTTCTGAATTATTGCAGCTAAATTGAACCAGCTCGAAGGCTTGACATTTTGTTTCTAAAAATTTCATCATTTGATTTAAAATGTTGACTATGGACTCAGGCATTTGTACCTTCCATTCATTACGATCTGTGGGTCGCAAACCAACCAAATTTGCTTCTGAAAGTATCACTTCATGAAGCGGAATGTCAGGTTTGAGAGCCACTAAAGCTTTCAGATGGCTACAGACATTATTAATTAATTGCTTATAATCGTTTTCCATACTGTAGGTATGGCCAACAAAATTTTTGCATGTCTGGCTGCAATTATTTTTAGATTATCGTACTTCTCCATAATGAGCCCCTAAGCTATAGATAAATTTCAGATGTGACAGTTACTTGTTTCAATAGATCTTTTGCTTCACCCCACGAAGTAGAAATTAGGTAATGAAACTTTTGTTCATCATTAATTAATTTGTTATTCGACAACCACTTAACTTAGTAGCCCCCTAAAATTCGGCAAGTTAATAGCAGGTAGATTCAAAGTGTTGACACTTCCTGTCGGGCTCTATTCTATAGACTATGGTAGCTGCACGCACCTCTCCATTGAACCTTTGGTCGTGGATTCAATAAAGTCACAGGAATCCTTCAATTCCGCCCTGTCCGTACTACGCTCTGCAGATTCGTCTTCAGTTTCCAGCCGACTCAAAATCAGCATGAACCAGCGTCATTCTGGTTAATCTTGATTCAAACACTTCAATACTAGCGCTTTCGGCAGTGTGCAAAAATTCCCTAAGTATACTAACCGTGTTTTCTCAGAGGAATCCATTTCAGTAATAGGCAGATGATAACAGGAAGCCAACAGTCCCATTTATGGGGTTGCAGTCAGTGCGAACTGGAACTGCAAAGACGCCTCAGAAGCTACAAGCTGGTATGGTAGGGACTGCAGTGTCCGACGGTGGGAGCAGAGTATGTGACACCAAGCGGAATACTAGAAAAAGTTGACTCGGAAGCACTGAGAACAAGGGAAACAGTCATTTTCCGTGACGACTGGAACAGATTGTTTAACGTGAATGACCACCAAATGTAGGGTAATAAATTCAATATGTCGCATCACAAGCCCTGGTGTGACCCCAAAGTTATTGGCAACCATTTTATAGATTTTTAAAAAAGTGCCCTTAGCTAAAAGTCTGGGGACTGCAATATACAATTACAGAATCGATCGCGTGTTTGACCCTGTGCGGGACTGTTTACATGTTTTAATCTCTAACAAACAGTGTTTGCAATTTGCTTCTCTGTATTCTCCTCCATTCACAACCATTCCATGTCAGCTAATAAATATCTTACAGAACAGTTGCTGCATGGTTTTGGTTTTTAACAACGGTGTGCTGTATGTCTATTGAGATTATAGGGATACATACAATATGACTGCCGTATTTGATGCTTTCCTGGGAAAGAGAACCATCTGCTTCTAAGCTGACATGGATCCGTGTTAAAGGATGACAGACAGTAGATGGAGTAATCGGTTGAGAGGGGTCGTAACGAGGTATGATTTAATGGTGGACTGATGATGCATTCTAGAGAGAGGGAGATGTTGCGGCAGGTCATTTACCACTCATTTAACCATTTTTCCCGTTGTTCTCTGGGGGTGTATCAGTTGCTTAGTATAACATGCGCTCGACTCGTATACAATTGCGTGTTCTGTGTGTGACTTAGAGCGCAATCTACCTGCGATTTGTTGACTGCAATCCTCTCCATACCACAGTCAGTAGAGGACTTACAGCACATGTGTGACGAATCATCTCCACCATGCCGATGGAAAATCTCTTTCGGCATCCTCTTCTAGACGAATGAAGAGGTATGCGAAGTACTCCATCCCCTTGCCACATCTCAGACATAAATCGAGTCTTCGGCTTCGTAACTGAAGTGATTGTAAGTTAGAAAAATTGTTCAAATGGCTTTAAGCACTATGGCACTTAACATCCGAGGTCATCAGTCCCCTAGACTTAGAACTGCTTAAACCTAACTAACCTAAGGACATCACACACATCCATGCCCTAGGCAGGATTCGAAACTGCGACCATAGCAGCCGTGTGGTTCCGGAGTGAAGTGCCTAGAACCGCTCGGCCACAACGGCCGGCTCTAAGTTAGTGAGTGGGGTTTTTGAGGTATTACAATCCCTGTGTATTTTATTGACAGATGTTGTGTGTGTGTGGAGGAGACTGTGTTCTGCTCACGAGGCTAGTGCAGCAAGGTATGTAATTTCACATGTCAAACACTGCTGCTATGCATTCCTCAATTTCGTCATAAGAAGTAGTAGCTTCAAGTATTTTCCATTCTTCGTGGTCATTTTATAGAACATATGCCAGCATAGCACAATTTCTGAGTCATAATCGGATGTGAACAGTGAGCGCTATACACCCATGGAAAGCTATATAATGCCATGTATCACAAAGAATCTTCTTTTTTTCCTTTGGTGCAGATGGTAGTAATTTTATCATCTTAAAGTTTCTCGCCATAGTGAGTGCGCTAGAAAACTGGAAGGGTGAATGTACGCCAGGTGTTCGAAATATATTTCCTGCGTTGGGATATTAAGAGCGTTGCATTCCACTCAATTAGTATATTGGAAACCACATTGATTTACCGCTGTACCATGTTTAAATGCAGAACTGTGTAGCCTTAGGAACGCGTGTTTTTTTCTACAATCATTTCTCTATTTCCACCTCCTTCCTGGTATGAAATCAAACTCTACAACAATACTACAGAACTGATAGCACAAGTAATTCACGTAAAATGTTTCAAACTCCTTCGATCTGGAGCTCCATCATACATAAGCCATACGTTTCTTCTGCTTCTTAATCGTCTGTTACATCACCACAACACTCTCAAATGTATTGGGCTCATATCTGCTGTACACCAATAAAGGGTACTAACCTCCTCAGTATGAATCCATCTAGAGAAATCGTATGTAATTGGATGAGTGACAAAAGTAAGAATGGTACAGAACAATTTTCATGGGACAGTAATACACTACTGGAATGAGAATACCGTTCTATATCACAGGCATCAGTTGGTTGAGCTAATTTGGAACAGGTATTATCCTCTTCCTGAAAGTAAATTATCGAAGTGTATTGACTACTTGGAACTCAGCCCGTTCTGTTCCTTAACGAGACGTCAAATATGGAGGGAATAGTTTGCTCCTACTTCTGGACAGTTCCAAATTAAATCAGAGATCATGTTGCAGAGTGGATGCGTTAAAGACAGAGGAGCATTTTCAAGAAGCGTAGAGAGACCATCTAGAGTTTTGCTCAGGATACACAAATGCAAAAATACGTTGTGACTTCCATCCACACAGGGAGAAATGGCCAATCATAATAAAATCATACCGAATTTATAAAGTGTTCCGACTAAGGAAAGTAGTTTTTGCACCTGTCCTCTGATGATGGCTACTTCCTACAGTAAGAAACAGTATTTTCATTATGCTGTGTATGCAGTGTAACAGGGTTTGCGATGTGTCCACGTGTATATAGTAGTCACAAAATTTTTAAGGGGAGTGTTTTAACCATGATGCACAATTTGAGATGCATGTTGTAATGTCATTGGCTGATAGCATCACGAGCTCGACGAGATGAGGAATCTTGTTGACGTGACAAGTCATCAAGTGTGGTGGTTTGGAACTTGGGTAATTGGGTAAACAGAAAACCTGGTAAAATTATGAAAATTGATGGATAATCCGTAAAACTAAGTTAATAAGAGAAAAATTTGGATGGGTGAGGATACTTACAAGCTTCCCTGGGTGTGCAAAACTCATTCTGTTCCTCCACTGGTGCAATTGACAACTGATGGTCCACATTACCCATGCTTTACGGGCTTAAGGCCTGGAGAGTACCCCTTGTTAAACGTATGGTTATGCATTGTAAGCTATAAAAATGAAACCGAGTAAGGTGGCTCAATGGTTAGCACACAGGACTCACATTCGGGAGGACGATGGTTCAAACCCGCAGGCTGGCCATCCTGATTTAGGTCTTACGTGATTTCCCTAAATTGCTTCAGGCAAGTGCTGGGATGGTTCACTTGAAAGGGCATGGCCGATTTCCTTCCCTTCCTTCGCTTATCCAATGGGACCAATGGCCTGACTGTTTGGTCCCCGCCCACAAATCAACCAACCAACCATGAAAGTGAAAAATGTAATATCCAAAGATTCGGTGGTCATGATGACTACCATCCAGGATACCAAAACGGTGACCATACATCTGGGTGCGATATACCCTGTTAATGTGAGGAATCAGTTCTCTTGGTCTCTCTGAAAATGGACGGCTGGGAAGTCTGCTACCCTGTTACTGTGCAGCAAATGTTTAAATGTAGAGGTCATAACCTTCAGACAGCTGTTTAGATACGCTCCACAATCCTGCAAACTCTCTCAGTTTCCATAAGTTGCGATGTCTTCCACATTTTTGCCGATAAGAAACATCGCCTCTTTCTTTTATTTTAACCATCCTGTGTGTAGTGAGAGCAGCTTAACTTAGACTTCGCGATGTCCTGCTCTCTGTGATAACTGATGGATCGAAATGTGTTAATGCTGGTGTAGCTCTTGGTACAGACCACAAAGTCATGTGGAAGAGGAAAATGTATAGCAGTGTACAAAGCTGTAGTCATACACTGCTTGGGTGTGTTATGGTAGGAAAACAATGTATCAAACTGCTTATGAACGAACAACACATAAAATCTCTCTTGTGATTGATAGTCAGTGGGATATAGACCTCTTACATTACCACGACAAAACTTTACACAAGGCTGTACAAGCGACTTTGATCACTTCTCCAATGGTCCAGTATGTGTAAATTTAATATGCCCAATATCAACACATAGATGGTATATGTGGTAGTAGAGAGACAAGGTAATATCGAGTTCCCTATCAGCTGACATTATCAAAGTTTTTAATAGTTCATAGTTTTGCTCGATTGGATGCTATAAAAATAGCGAAGAGAAAGAGAGAGAGAGAGAGAGAGAGATTGTGCTGTCGGCAAAGCCTCTGACACCATTGTACTGTCATATTTCTAACATAGTGATAGAAATATGATAAAGGAGATCAGGACATGTAGGGGGTGATATTTCTAGACTGACATTCGATATCAATGAGTTATAGATGTTATGCTTCTGAATTTCTTCGCGCACTCTGCTTATACTCTGCATCATTGTGAATATCCTCCTGTATGTTAGTGTGCTATTTTTCTCGTTGTGGTAGCTCTCTTCCTAGTCAGTGAGGAGTGGAGGAGTAGACAGCCTTCTAACTACTGGAACAGTGCAGTCGGAATGTCATGTGATTTCGAGAGAATTAACAGGGTTCTGTGACTTGGCGGGGGACATCTCCTACTCGTGAAAATCATATGGATTCAAATGCTATGTATGCCGGAAGTTTCGTGAGACGAAAGAGGAGTTGAGAGGTGAGCTCTTTCCGGTTTCTTATAAGTGTTGTGGGCAACAATATTACAATCTCTCACACTCACCTCATGGAGTGACTGCAGTGAGAAAATGGGGAACTAACACAAAAATTTTACCCAGAGAGACAATAAACAGTAGAAGTTCCTTCTTTTGTTTTCTCAATAAATGAGAACTAATATTCTTCCATGAGTTTTGTGTACCTATAAATCGATGGAGTGACTTCTTAACAGGTAGACAAAATTTACATTTACATTTACTTACTTCGCAAGCCATTGTATGGTGTGTGGCAGAGGATACCCCGTACTTCCCTTTCCTATTCCACTCATAAATAGAACAAGGCAAAAAGACTGCCTATATACATCCTTATGAAGGCTAATTTCTCATTTCTTGTCTCTGTGGTCCATGTGAAATGTATCTTCGTGGCAGCAGAATCCTTCTGCAGTCAGAATGGCGGTTCTCAATAATGTTCCTCGAAAAGAACATAATCTTCCCTCTAGGGATTCCCATTTGAGCTACCTGGTGAGTGTAATCCAACTGCTGGAAACAATTACCCACCATGCAAACGGACTGTCATGATCAATTTAATTAATTAGTCAATCAATTTGACATCGTTGATGTTCAAATGGTTCAAATGGCTCTGAGCACTATGGGACTTAACATCTGAGGTCATCAGTCCCCTAGAACTTAGAACTACTTAAACCTAACTAACCTAAGGACATCACACACATCCATGCCCGAGGCAGGATTCGAACCTGCGACCGTAGCGGTCTCGCGGTTCCAGATTGTAGCACCTAGAACCGCTCGGCCATGCCGGCCGGCGACATCGTTGATGTGCCGCCAGCTGGGTGGAAGCGAGGGTAAGAGTGCCACGGATATGATTCGAGAGTTGGAGTGGTAATCAGCCGTTTTT
The DNA here is from genome assembly GCF_023898315.1 of Schistocerca nitens. Classification (NCBI taxonomy): domain Eukaryota; kingdom Metazoa; phylum Arthropoda; class Insecta; order Orthoptera; family Acrididae; genus Schistocerca; species Schistocerca nitens. The sequence continues at coordinate 327,858,176 of NC_064618.1, read as the reverse complement.
CCATTGTGGCGAAATTTTGTAACAGAATTTCAATCTCCCACCTACACAGGGAGGGATGATCACCGTAATAAAATCAGGTATGTTACTAAATTTGTAAATTGATATGTACTATAAACCTGAACTCCTCTGTGCCGCTACCTTGAGAGACTATGTAGGTGACAAGGCATTTAGTTACTTGAAGAGAGTTTGAATGCTAGGAGGCATCCTGTTACTGAGGTAGTGCATGCTCTTAGCGTTCTGTCATGAACCAAAAATTAGCTTTGTTCTAGTCCTATGATGCAGGCCATGGCAGATATTAAGATAATAAGAGAAGATTTTTTTTACCGGATGAGAAAGTACTTCGAGTAAATATTCCCTATGCCATTTTGTTGTACATGATACTTTTGCGATGTGAAAATGTGTGTATGATTCGATTTTTTTTCTGTCTTCAAAAATAACATGTATAAAAGGGAGAAATCTACACTCAAGTGAGAAATTCGAGGTTTGTGGTCAACGACATCTCTGTCTCGGTTTGGGTAAAGTGGATTTTTAAACTGGGCAGTCTATAGCAGGTTGGAATTTGTATGAATTACTGTATACATCCAAGCTGCTATTGCTTGTCTTGCAGTGCACTGCGACTGGCAGGAAGAGTCACAAAGAGTCGGTGACTGGAAGTCAGGGCATAAGGCTGTTGTGAGTGGTGGGTACAAAGAAAAATTCCAGCTGACCAGCTACTTGGCTCTTACTGACAGCTGCAGGAACAAGCTCCAGTAGTGGCCCTGATGGAGCCCTCTCGATAGCTGAATAGTGAGCTAGCCAGAATGCATGTAGGGTGGCGACAGAAGTGAATATGTGTATTGGATGAGAAGATTTAATATGGTGACTTTTGTGTTGGCAGAAGAGCCAACACCGTGTTACGAGTGGAGGCCGAAACGCACGTGTTTTAGCTCACACAGGCTGGCGTGAGGAGGGAAGAATTATACTGACGTGAGGTCTGGAACATGATAAGGAATGGGAATTCAGAAAGCGGACATAATTAGTTTGATACTTAACTTTAATCCATTCATGATGAACGTCGCTCTTGACGGTACATGATTCACAATATTATCTGTTCAGAATACATTCTTGAGGAATATGGCGCCTTGCTAGGTCGTAGCAAATGACGTAGCTGAAGGCTGTGCTAAACTGTCGTCTCTGCAAATGAGAGCGTATGTAGACAGTGAACCATCGCTAGCAAAGTCGGCTGTACAACTGGGGCGAGTGCTAGGAAGACTCTCTAGAATAGACCTGCCGTGTGACGGCGGTCGGTCTGCAATCACATAGTGGCGACACGCGGGTCCGACGTATACTAACGGACCGCGGCCGATTTCAAGGCTACCACCTAGCTAGTGTGGTGTCTGGTGGTGACACCACAGTGACGGTTTGCACTGGACAATTATTTCCTCTCATGTAAACTGATTAGTTAATGGGTGGATAGTCAAGGTGATACTCTAAAAAAAAAAAATGGTTCAGATGGCTCTGAGCACTATGGGACTTAACATCTGTGGTCATCAGTCCCCTAGAACTTAGAACTACTTAAACCTAACTAACCTAAGGACATCACACACATCCATGCCCGAATCAGGATTCGAACCTGCGACCGTAGCAGTCGCGCGGTTCCGGACGGAAGTGCCTAAGTGTCTGCTATGGAACGTGTGTGAATACCGAGAGATTGGTGCTTAACTGTTGATGTGGTCAACGCAAATAGCAAATCCTATTTTTCTGCAGTGTGGTGTGGTTGTGAGCCCGGTGGCGGATGGTGCGCCCTTTGCGATTATGGATGTTGCGCGTTTTCCCCAACTCTTACGTGGATGTTTGACACAGAAGAAGGTAAAAAAGACATTGTGGTACTCGGAGTTCCCCTATGTTGTTTTTTGATTTCCCATTACAGTAATTCATTTTTACATACCTTAATTTTTATTCACCCTGATAATGTTGGCTGTTAATGTAAGCATTTTATCAGCATTTTTTTAGAAAAAACAGTCATCTATAACAACTGTCATGGTTTGATGTTATGACTAGATTCAGCTATTGAACACTGTCATAGCTCAAAAACTGCAGACACCATCTGCTGAGAGTTGCATGCACTTGTATGTTTTGATATCCAGTGGGATGTGTGCAACCAGAATATGCACTATACTTCTGGCATGTTTATGATGTAAAGCTTTACTCTAAGTCTGATCCTGTTTGGTTTGCAATGGACTGCAGCACATGCCATAATAAGATAATCTGCTGCTTCCTTCTTATTTCCGGTGTGGGCTGTCAATTTAGTGGAAAAGCAGGTTACATGTATTAAAAAAATGCCTTTCAGTCATCTTCTGTTCCATTCTATTTTATAGGACATTGTTCAGTGTTTTTAAAGCTTTGACAAAGCGCATTTACCTGCTGGGATATTTGATGCATACCCATCGCTACCAAATATCAGTAAGTGGTTTAATATTTTCTTGGTAATCCAATCCCATTAAATTGTGTCAGGGTACTGTTAGGATTTTTTGTATTTCTTGTGTAGGTTAGTTTGAAGATGCCTAAATAAAGGTTAAACACACCATTAGGAAATGATAAAAGGTTTTAACACTGGAACCGAGACAGCTTGTTTCTCCATATCAGGGGAAAAGAGTTGTTCTTCATTTTTCAAGTGGAAACCAATTTCCTGAGGTGGGAAAGAAGGAAGATCAAGGATAGTACCAAAAATACGGAAGAAGTGAACATAAAGATTGAATTGAAACCTGCATTTCTGGTTCTGTGTATTAGTACTAATTTGATTTAAAAGTTGGTTTTCAGTTTGTATAATTTCTTAGTATTTTCTGCAGTACGGTATACATACATAACTTTGTCTATTTTCTTTATGATTGCAAGCTTGTTGTAGAAATTAATGCAGGCTATTAGTGCTTATAATTAATAATATTACTATAAAGTTTCGTGTTCTCTGAGTCTTCTTGTATCAATAGTATATGGTTACTACTGATTATCTGTTACCATTTTTATTACCTAAAGAATTTTGTTTTGCTGCATCAGTAATAAAATTTAAAGCCACTTCATTTACTTTGCATAAAACTTTCAACATGCTGTGTCTAAAATCATTATAAAATATGATCTATGGACAAAAACAGACTAATCTAAACTAAACTAAGAAAAGGTTAACGTTGTTTCTAATCACAAGGAATCCAGCAAAAATTTGTGTAACCTCTGTATATTATATTTCTAGCCATCCTCACTTCAGTTTCTTAAATCCCTCTGATACCTTCAACCACTGCCACTTCTTTACAATTTAATCATTTTCTTTGCCTTTCTCATTAATCCCAGTGATAAATTGTTTGCCCTCATGAAGTCAAAGTTGTGGCTTGTCATACACTAGCTGTAGATTTTCCATTGCAGATATATCTAGAATTTTTTTAATTTGCTATCCAATACCCTTAATGAGTTCTATGATAATTCACTCTTCCATGAATTTGTTTCTGGGTCCAGCTGCATGTACCTTAAAATTTCCCTTGGTACATGAGTCATCATTTTGTCCAACAACAAAATGGATAATCTTCAATTTCCTTCTTTCAGTATACCAACACTATGTCATTTTACTCTTAACATCAGTAATTTTCGATCCTGTTCTATTGTATTCAACCACTGTCATTAAAGGTCTCCTGTAGCCAAAGCAAACAGAACAATCTCAATACATAAGCAGCTCTAGTAATATTCATACTTACTCCTTCTGTGCATGAACTTAATTTAAAAAGTTTTGGTGAAATAGAATCACTTCTCAAACTCCTTTTTGATGTTGAATTGTCTAGTCCTCCAGTATAAAATAACTAAAACCCAGCTTTACTGTAAATCTCACTTGATCATCAATATCACCATCAGTCATTTGACATGCATCACTGAGTAATGACCTTTGGACTTATACATTCATTATTGTCTTCAGAAATATGAGTCCATGTTTCCCCTGTACATTTTCTGGCACCATCTCCCTGCCTTCCATTAGACCATTGTTTCTATCCATGAGGAACTTGACTGGTGTGAGGAACACTAAAAACTTCTACTTTGATGTATCTGATACGATTAGAGCCTTGGATTACAAATCTGCCTGGCCTTTCTATGTTGTATGAAATGAGGTTAAATGAAAAGGTGCAGACTTAGGTTCTACATACACCAATAAATATCACATGTGAACTGTCAGAAGGATGCATGTCACTCATCTACATCTACATCCATATTCCCCAAGCCACCTGACGGTGTGTGGCGGAGGGTACCCTGAGTACCTCTATCGGTTTTCCATTCTATTCCAGTCTCGTATTGTTCGTGGGAAGGACTGTCGGTATGCCTCTGTGTGGGCTCTAATCTCTCTGATTTTATCCTCATGGCCTCTTCGCGAGATATACGTAGAAGGGAGCAATATACTGCTTGACTCTTCATTCTCGAAACTTTAATAAAAGCCCGTACCGAGCTACTGAGCGTCTCGCCTGCAGAGTCTTCCACTGGAGTTTATCTATCATCTCCGTAACACTTTCACGACTACTAAATGATCCTGTAACGAAGCGCGCTGCTCTCCATTGGATCTTCTCTATCTCTTTTATCAACCCTATCTGGTAAGGATCCCATCACTGCTGAGCAGTATTCAAGCAGTGGGCGAATAAGCGTACTGGAACCTACTTCCTTTGTTTTCGGATTGCATTTCCTTAGGATTCTTCCAATGAATCTCAGTCTGGCATCTGCTCTACCGACGATCAACCTTATATGATCATTCCATTTTAAATCACTCCTAATGCGTACTCCCAGATAATTTATGGAATTAACTGCTTCCAGTTGCTGACCTGCTATTTTGTAGCTAAATGATATGGGATCTATCTTTCTATGTATTCGCAGCACATTACACTTGTCTACATTGAGATTGAATTGCCATTCCCTGCACCATGCGTCAATTCGCTGCAGATCCTCCTGCATTTCAGTACAATTTTCATTGTTACAACCTCTCGATACACCACAGCATCATCCGCAAAAAGCCTCAGTGTACTTCTGATGTCATCCACAAGCTAATTCGTGGTAAAAGAGAAATTTCAATAAATATTATGCTTTTTTTCATATTTGTATTATGTTTTTGTTTATATGCTTCCAAGCTAAAACGATCACAGGTGCTCTGAAAGGAGACAAACGAGACGTTACATCAGTGCAGAATGTCTACATACTGTCAATACAACCTGTTATGGAATACCGAATTTTGATGTAATTTCACAATAATAGCACAGGAGCCATATTGTGCTATATAATTTATGAACTATTTAAATAATAACAGTATTCTCATAAAATAATAAAATAATTATTCGATAAATGTTCCTATGTACTTACAAATTACTAGTGATAGGAAGAACCTAATGAAAACAATTGATTAATTCGGTTGATGGAAAACAATCACACATATGGCTTTTTTTTATGAATCAGTTGAATTATTCAATCATTCTTTTGAGTGAAACCAGTCTATGGGAGCAACCGAGACATCATTTTGGTGACTGAATTATTCAGTCATTCTTTTCAAGTGAAAAACATGTTATATTAAAAATATTTTTATTTAAATAGTTATTTTGTGCTTTAAGTCTTGTTTTGATGAGAGGCATGTGGTAAGTTTCAGGTTTATTGCAGTTTTATTTCAACTCAGTCAACCTATGTATTGCTTCCTTCTACATATATCTCGCTAAAAGACCCCAATCATACAAATTAGACAGAATCAAGCTGACATAGAAGCTTAGCATGAATCGTTCTTAACTGCAAAATATTTGCAACTGGGACAGGAAAACAGGGAATAGAACTGCTACACCAAGTACTCTCCACCAAACACCAGAAAAGAAAGACAGTTAACTGCTCTGTCATTTAGAAGTTCTAAGCTAAGTTGAACCTCTCAAGTCTTCAGCTTATTGGAAAGTTAGTTTAAAACCAGTTGAAAAATTTGTACCAAAAAGATAGGGATACTGAAAATCAAAGTATCCTTCGCCACACACCAGACTCTAAAGTGAGTTATTATTGCAGGGCCATCCATTTCTGAGCTATGATGAAAATTTCAAGTCTCTAGCTTATCCGGAAGTTAGTTTAAAATCAACAGTAAAATTTTTACCAACAAACAGACAAAAATTCAAAACAGACAAGAAATCGACCTAATAAAAATGTGTTAAAAAGTAATTTTTGATTTATATACACACAAATTTACAGTGTAGCACCAGTAAACTTTTGAAACCAACAAAATATTAAAGCTGTGAGTACCGGGCGTGAGTCGTGCTTCGGTAGCTCAGATGGTAGAGCACTTGCCCGCGATAGGCAAAGGTCCCGAGTTCGAGTCTTGGTCGGGCACACAGTTTTAATCTGTCAGGAAATTTCATATCTGCGCACTCTCTGCTGCAGAGTGAAAATCTCATTCTGCAAATATTAATATTTAATGTCACAAGTACGAAAATTCGCACTTGAGTAAGTAAATATACACATTTTGAAAATGCTTCATTTTTAGAAATATATTTTGCTTCACGTGTCTTTGAAATAAAATACTTTATTTGTCTCTAAAAAAGTTGTCAACCCTGGTCATGGTTCACGTATAACCAAAAGGCTGAAAAAGTATATAAACAAAAAAAGCACTCAAACCTAGAGACTGAGTGAAAACATTGATATCATGGCCACAACAGATAGAGACTTGTCAGTCGTTTGTCTCACATTGAATGAAACCGCTCAAACCCAATGAGTGAGTGAAAACATTCATATAATGGCCACCACTGAATAAGACTTGTTTCGAATTGAGTGGAACTACTTAAGCCTAGTGGATGACTGAAAACATTCATACATATTATATGGCCATAGAGGGTAGTTTCATTCGGTTCTTTCATTTGACTGGAAAACCGACTGAAGGATAAATAGTCAACTGATCAGTCAGTTGTTAAAAACACTCAAGCGTCCATCACTACAAATTACCTTTTTATTTTTAATTGCATAGGACTGATCATCTGAGATATTCCTGACACACTAACAATCACACTACATTGCAACACTAAGGTTGAAATATATACTCAGATCAGTGCAAAATTAAAACTCGGTTTTTTTAGTAATCTGGAATTGAATTAATCACAAAACAGGAGCAACTGCTATACAAGTACTTTCACTAGCGTTCAGCAAAAAAATCTGACATTTATTCTCAGTTATTCGTGTCTATTCTTCCATGATAAGTAAATGGAGTACTGCAGATAAAACCATAAGTTTTAAATAAGTTTCCCAACTGATCTCCCAATAAAATAAATATGCACACTATTGCTGACAATTTCGTCACAACTGATTCTGCAACTGTGTTGAAATTTGAAATTTATCCAATATTTCACCATTTCAGTTGGACCTTTGTTTTCATGATACTTGCTATCAAGACAGCGTAAGAAGATCCCTGACAGCTCGCAGTGCTATTGTCAACATTCAACTGTCACTCCATTTACATGGGGTTCCCAAAACCGGATTTCGTAAAACGATTTCTCAATACCGCATCTGAGTGGTCATGTAAACACTTCAAAATCGATTCTGGAAATCTGTTTCTAGTTGCCGGTTTTCCAATCCCGCAATCGCTTTTCTCTCACATTTAAAAGAAGAGGTTTTGAAACGTGCTTCAGTTGTCATGTTTCGTCTTGTTTTTTAAAAAAAATCGTCTAATATGGACGAAATGTCTTTTCTGACAGTGAAGGATAAGTAGAAATGTTAGACTGAAGCTGTTTATTATACCTTGTCTGATTGAAGAGAAGTAGGGATTGTGCTGACTAAATCAGAAACTGTAACAGCTGTTTCCCAGACGCCATATTTAACTGGGCTAGCAAATGTGCTTCAGACCTTAACATGTAAATCGAAGTTTGGTTTTCGTCTTTCGGAAGATGTGTCGTATGTAAAAGTTGTGTGTGAAGCGCTAAGGGCTGCAGACGAAACCAGTAACCATCTATAGAGCTGTGATAACGATGAGGCTTTGCAGAGTTAACAAAATCGCATTACATTGTTGGCTGGGGTAGCCCCTGACGCTGCGGTGCCCAGCCCCCTCCAACAGTTAGGGATCAACTTACCAAATCAGCTATAGTTTCGATCAGTATTTAGTCAGCTTCAGAACTATGTAAGTATGTGGGCAGCCTGTCATATCTAAACTGTAATGCACAGTTCTATGAACTACAGTACTCTGATGTGTTGTTCCATATGGATACTCTGCAGATGATCGAATATTAAATGAAACCAGTCATATTGAAAATAAATGTATAATGGAATCACGGAAATAAAGGATACATTTTGAAACAAAAATAATCAAAAGCATGTATCTGAACAGAAAAATTATTAAGATAGTGTGAGGTGTGCAGGACAGCATACGGCTTCTTACAACTGCAGAAATCAATTGTTTGAATTATTTCTGTCAGCATACCATCTTTTCCATCCCTCTAAAATATTGGTTTTGTAGCCAAACTCATTGAACATATCTTTCTTACATTATAAACACTGTGGCAAATTTTAATATTTATACATGACTAATATGTATTTACTTAATTTAGCTTTCTCAGTAGATATTAAAGTAGATGCCCATCTATTAGAGACATATGTAACATTTACATACAATAATCTATATACCATAAAGCAACTCAGTTCAAGTTCACAGTATGTAAAATCGTTACAGTTCAAAGATTTCATGACTTATTTAGAGGTCTTTTTTCCTCTGTGTCAGTTACAGCATTTTCATTAGGCGACTTTGAGACCATAGTGTCATTTAGCACATTGGTATTTGCTTGGTGGTTACAGACACAGGGGTTCTGAAAAATGGTAACTAGGTAACATCAGTATAAAAGCGAACATCCTTGTGTTTACTTCAGTAAAGGCATCTCTTCGTATTCTGCACATGACTCGTTAGTTTGGAATCGTCTCTCAACAACACATGAAACAATACAGCACACACTGTATTAACATTCAATATCTTAATGTTTCCTGAAATGAATATGTTCCCAAAAAGTAGTCTTGAAGCATGTTTACATCCTAAGTCTTGTCTGAACTTCATTTCATTGCTTTAATCTGGGAAACAGTTACCTTACAAATAAAACAACAAAACCAACAAACGTTTCAAAAACTGCATGCTTCAAAATTAATTGCAAAAATAATTTCTGTATGAATGAAAGTAGACTTGCCATCTTCTATTTCTTTGACAGATTCACCTCCACATTTGAATCATATATTTATGCTTTATTTATCTGCTGACCAGGAGCGCTTTAGCATATTCTATGCGAATTTCGTAACATCGTCACAATTTTACACTTTCAAACGGTAAAAATCGCTGCTGACAGAAGTCAGTGGTCAAGAGACGGCCCATTGTCATTTGCAACAATGCGTCTCTCGTTAAGTTCAAGCTAGCTTCACTGTATAGCGTCCGCAACTCGTAGCAAGAGCACAGTTTCTTCATACAATACAGAAATATGTGTGTCCGTCATTGGCAGTGAGTATCTGCATTGCAAGGCTTCGTAGCACAAGTGTGTTTAGCGTGATACTGAATCGTGACACAGCGCCCTATAAGATTGCATGTCCTCAAATCTGCATCTATATCGTGAAAACAGCTGTGAAGTATATGATACTGGATACCTCCAGTTATACCAAATATTAGCGTTTCTCTAGTTTCGTTTGAGTATGGAGTGCGGAAACAATGACTGCTTAAGTATAGTGTATAGACTGTTAAAATATAGTATTTCTTCTCGTTTCGTTTGAGTGTGAAATGTGGAAAGAACGACTGTTTATAAATGACCCGTTGCGAGCTGTGATTTTCTTCAGGGTCCCTACTTAGTATGTTTCTAAATTCTTCGCACAATACTGGTTCTTGAAATTTTGTAAGTAGGGTTTCGCGGGAAAGTTGGCCATCTTCAAACATCTGCCAGTTTTTTTTTCGGAATTTTCGGGTGTCAAGCAAATTTGTGAACGTTCATACTAGATGTTCAATATCCTCTTGTCTCTATGTGGTGCGGACCCTTCATATTGTAGGTTGGGACTCGCAAGTGTTTTGAAAGCATTCTCGTTTGTAGATTGAGTGCGTCTCTCAAGTATGCTACCAGTGTAACAAGTCGTATCTCCTGCTGTACCATTATCATTTAAAAATCCTACAACTTGTTATACTCAAGTATTTTTATGAGTTGACTGATTCCAACTGTGGCTGTTTATTGTACCCCTAGTTATTATTTAAAAGGCAATTTTTTTTTTTATTTATGGAGGACGTTCGGGTATTTCGTGATGATGGCGTAGAATGCCCTAGCATATGACAGCTCCATGCGCTCGAGGAAAAGCTCCAAGAATGTCTGTCGTGAAGTTCCTAACGGTACGAGACATATTGTAGATTCATCTTCTCGCCTTGAGATGGATCGTTATTATATTTGTGTTTTGGTTTCTATTTTCTAACTTAGAAGATACATTTTTTCATTATAATGCCATTACTGTGGTGTATTTGTTTTCAACAAAAAAAGGTAAAAGACCAGTAATACAATCCGCATAAATTAAGCACTTTTCAGATATGTTGACGCGAATAAGCTAAAACAAACGAAATTCTATTCCCGTTTCCAAAGTTTCGAAACCAGCGTGGCATCCGCATGTTCAGTATGGTTGTGTTGCATATCTCTGGCGACAACGGTAAAGTTCTGTGAACTTTTTATTTGTCAACAAGTCAGGTAGTTATTGTAACCTAAAGAAAATGTGAAATATTTTTCTTGTAGCGTTGTTGTGGAACGGGTTTGTCATTTTACCGGCATAATAACAGTTGTTACTGAAGATTTCTGGGATAAATATATAATTAATGCCGACTGACATAACCTGCTGTATCACAGTTCTGCATTGTGTTGTTTATATTAATCTCAGGTTGCAAAAATAAGAATGTCGCTTTACGATGATATGGATGCAATCAAACAGAAGTCGGAACAAGTTGCCGGCTGGTCGTCTGGCATAAAGTTACTGCAGTCCCAACTGCAGTTAAAGAAGGCTGTCCAAACGCAGGTAAGAACGAGGAATCGTGGTATTCCGAAATAGCCTGCTGCAACACAGGAAACTGCGGTACCGTTATCCTGTGTTTGCGTTTGCTATTCGTAAGGTAATTTATAATGAGACGTAATCGAAACTGATATCTTCAGTAACCCTTCTCAGTACTACACCAAATGCGAAAAAATACATTAAATTAATTTACTATGTCGAATCCCCCCCACTCTCTCACACACAAAAAAAGAAAAGCTTAACCTGTTACATTCTGAATGAACTTAATGGTTTTAAGAAGCCGAGATACACCTTTTCTCATTAGATGGTTTAGTCACTTCAATAAGTAGTTTAGAATAACCTCTCAGTGTTGTTTATTGTTAATTATAGTGTAGTAACTTTGTGATAGATTTATTTGTTAGGTCTTGTAAAATCTGTAAGCCTATAACGATCAGTATGATTAGTGTTAGTTCTAATTTTTTGTTATACCTACCTTATAGATGCTGTGTGCCATGGTTTATCTGCCTATTAATGTTTGTCTCATTCCTCGTGTGTGCTAGGATTTATGGAACATAAACGGATATCTGTCGGTGAATCATAACATACTGTAGTAATTTGCCCTTGGAGTAACAGTTTTCCTTGTTTTCCATTTCAGGCAGATTTTCAGTATCAACTGATCTCTGGTATCAGTTGGTATGCATCTTACATTAAATAACTGTAAATTGTATTAGTCACAGCGTAAGTCATAATTGTAGAATCAAATCCAAACATCTGTTAGATACAGATTTGAGTACCTCCATTTGAGTTGACAAGCATATATCTGCAGAGCTTTGAGTTCCTCATTTGAGAAAGAGATTATGTAAAGCATTCAAATATATCAGGGGTACGCAACTGACTAACTTCCTCAACGACAGCTAATAATTCGGCATATGATCACACCATAGATTTTCAAGGCACAAATGATACAACAGAGCACTGTACATGGCAGCTCAAAGCCCTGGTGGCTCCACCCATCAAAGGTTTAAGTTGCCATGCACGGTGATATCTCTTATTTGTGCCTTGAAAATGACACAGGTCTCACCTGTTGAAATATCAGCAGTTGTCAGGAGCATTACCTGGCAACATTTCCATGAGTTGTTTGAATATTCACTTAACTATGAAGTTTAAACTCACACCTCCATTTGAAGTAGCTTAACATGTGGCATTGGACTGAACAGCAACTAAACAAAAATAGAAAATTATAGAATTTGGAGCTTGCAGACCCAGTTTACTGAATTTATTGTTGAATGGATGAGATGTGAGAAAAAGAGTGTTGCAGTACAGAGAAGTTATATTTGAATCTTAAGTTAAGAGATATCTTTATTACACAGATTGGAATTGATATTCAGTAGTGGCATGCAACAAACAGGACGTAAATTCCAGTGAGGTAGAATAGGTACAGAGTAATAAGAAAGCAGGTAATGGTACCAGCACACAGCATTCCATCTGATATCTGTATACCCCTTCTGTGTGTCATTTGTGCTGAAAATTCGTTGTTCTCAAGAAGGGTGTTAATTTTATCTTTGTCCTACACGTCTGGTACCTGGAGTCCAACTAGTTTTAAGCTCTTGATGAATATCACGGATCCATTGTCCTCCTGACTTATTTCTAAGATTCGTCAGTACATGTTGTTTCCTTGCATTCACTAGATGCAAAATAAATAAGAGATTCTTGTCTTCTTCATTATGCTGGTGAGTGGATCAATCTCTTGAAAGACAGTTTCATTGAGGAGGATTCTCCAGACCCCCTTCACTCCGAATTTTTTTTATTTATGCTAGTTCTAATGAGAGTTTTGAGAAGCTGATCTGTTCTTCTTTCATTTTTAATTTAGAAGAGGGTTTCATAAGCTTATGTGGCTCTTGGGAGAGTACAATTTTATGCTGTTAAATTGTAGTGTCTGTCGACAAGCATCTCTTCTTATTCATTGACCAGGTTAGAAACTGAGCTGCTTTCATTTTGTTGGTTCTATTTCTCCATGTTTCCGTCTCACTTAATTTGCTTTTGATAATTTCTCCAATATATTTAAGCTGTAGAACTAGTTCAGGTTTTGGTTGTTTTACTTATACACATAGGCACGATCTGTTTTCTCAGAGGAGACAAAGAGAAAATTCTATTACAAGTTAATTAATTCATAATAACATACCCATTATTATTTAACTATCTGCTTTTACGTGTATTTATAATTATATGCTTTTAGACCCTTGCATTCAAACAAAATCCACACAAGAAAATGACTTTGTCGTATGCATAACGGGTTCAAATGATGTTGCGAAAAATGAAGCAGATGTCTGCGAAAAAGTGCTTCAGAACTTTCTCGAAAAATATAAATCAAGGAATACAGTTGTTGCTACAGTGCCTCATAGGCACGATCTAATCTATAGTTCGTGCGTTAATAAAGAAATTCGAAGAACGAATATTAAAATAAAGAAACTGTGCTCTGAATACGCAAATTGTGCTGTGGTCGATATAAGTAAACTGCAGCGTAACCTTCACACCAGACATGGGCACCGCCTAAACTATGAAGGGAAAAAGTTTGTGTGTGAACGTGTCAATGAAATAATTAAAGAAAGACTCACACGGAATAAAACAATCTACAAAAGTAGCAGTTTGAGTAATACCTGGAATGTACATCATTTTTTAGTATAAAAGTCTGTGAATCGGCGGGTAATAAACCTCCTGTACTTGAACTAGGTGCTAAAAGAGTGTTCACAGACAATAAACAATAAAGATAAATCTGTTACTGTGATGCAAACGAACATTCGCTGCATTAGGAACAAAGTATTACAATTAGAACATTTTTGCAGTATTGAAAACGTTGATGTTGTTTGTATCTCAGAACATTGGCTGACAGAAGATCAAGTACAATATTTTGTTCCTCAAGGGTATGCTGTTGGAGACATTATGTGTAGAAGTGAAAGAAAGAATGGAGGTGTCCTAATATTTGTTAAAGATAGTATAATGTTTACTAAAATAGATGTTAGCTCTTACTGTGCAGAACTAGATGGAGAATTTAGCTGTATAAGACTAAACATAGAGAATACTATAATTGTTAGCTTATATAGATAACCAGGAGGAGATGTAAATACATTTATCGAAAGATTTGAGCTGCTTATGAGGAAAATACTAAAATCTAACATAAAACTAATTATCTGTGGCGATTTCAACATTGAAATGGCCAACAGTGATGAACATGTTACTAGGACGTTTTTCAATATCTTAAGATCACTAAATTTACAATGTACAAATTACATACCAACACGGGATAAGGCTTGCTTAGATAATATTATAGTAAATTTTTCTAGAGATATGTATGATGTCAGACTTGCCAGTGGAGCCCTAGCTGATCATGAACCATTGATTTTAACATTCTCCTGTGATTAGTTGCCTAAATCAGACAAATCAGCCAGAATCAAGTCTAATGCCACATGGGTAAGAGGGCAGAAAGATGAATATATTAATTTATTTATTGACAGAATATCTGATGTTAACTGGAACTTTGTATACAACACACAACCTGAGAAGGGTGCTGGTGGAATGGTGTTTAACAACTTCCTGGAAATACTCGTAGAGTTATGGTAGTCAAGCTTACCATTAATCAAAAGTAGCCCTAAGCATAAACAGAAAAACAAACAGCTAAAATGGTATACAGATGAGCTAGCTCTCACTACGGAGGAGATGGTTCAAATGGCTCTCAGCACTATGGGACTTAAAGGGAGGAGATGCTCAGACTGTACAGAATAGGATATAAAAATTCTTGTAAACAAGGACCTGAGCTAGATAATACTTCGTATAGAGCTTATCTAAAATGTAAAAAAATCTACAAAGACAAACTGTCCTTGGCCAAAAAAACAAGCATGTGAACATTACATTGAAAGTGCTCCCAACAAATGTAAAGCAGCATGGGACATCATCAACCAATATAATTCACAAACCCATACACAAGATGCAATGCTGGTCCCAGAAGAAGTAAATAATTACTTCCTAACCTCAGTGAGCGAGCTGAAAAACAAAATCAAGCAAAATGGCACTTGTGCACTAGATCATCTTCATGCTGTGCCCCATAGGATGTATACTTTCCACTGGAATGTTGTCACCCCAGAGGATATTGTAAAAGATGTGGCAAGGTTCACCAACTCCAAAAGTATGGACTGTTATTGGTTTTCTAACTATGTAATGAAAAAAATAATACACCTTATCTGTCAACCTCTTTCTTTCATTTTTAATATGTGTTTAGAATCTGGAGTTTTCCCAGATGCACTCAAAACTGCTAAAGTGATGCCAGTCTTTAAAAAGGGAGATAAGCATCTGCCCCAAAACTATCGACCAGTTTCTATTGTCCCAATTTTCTCTAAAGTTTTTGAATATGTAATGTACAGTCAACTAAATAACTATTTTGATAAGCATGATCTCCTCTCCAACAGACAGTTTGCATATCAACATGGTAAAAATACCACTACTGCTGTCACTGAAGTTGTTAACCAGATGTTAACTGCATTCAAAAATAAGGATCTAGTATCAGTCGTACTATGTGATCTTAGCAGAGCCTTCAACTGCATACCATCTAACAACCTACTCGCAAAAATGGAATTTTATGGCATACACAAACCATCTTTGGATGTAATCAAATCATACTTAAGTAACAGGAGACAGTTTGTATCAATTAAAAATAGATGCTCCTCACTGAAGGAAGTTCGAACTGGAGTGCCTCAGGGCTCGGTCCTAGGTCCTTTTCTGTTCATCATTGCAATTAATGACTTACCTTACCATGTAGGTGCAAATTCAGTTGTGTGTTATGCAGATGATACAACATTGCTCAATACACACCATGACTCAACAGAACTGCATCAGGCAACACAGGAAAAACCAGAACTAGTAATGGATTGGTTTTCTTCTAATGAACTACTGTGTAATCCTGATAAAACACAAGAACTAATTCTGGGTTTAACTACAGCTGTTGAAAGCAAATCAATAAAACTGTTAGGATTCCACATTGATTCAAAATTAAACTGGGAGGAACACATTAGCCATATCTGCAAGAGAATAGCAAGAGTGTGTTATCTCATCTGGAGACTGACGGATGTAATCACTGATGAGTATCTAAAGGTGGTATATTTTGGCCTCTTTCAGTCACACATTTCCTATGGCATATTGTTATGGGGACATTCTTGCTTTGTCAGTGAAATTCTGAAAATTCAAAAAAAAAAAAAAAAGTAATCAGAATAATGAGCAAAGTTAAGCCCAAGGAACACTGCCGCCCACTCTTTATCAAGCACATGATATTAACTGTTGTGAATCTATACATCTTCACAGCACTGCTTTATGTCAAAAGCAACTTAAATGAGTTCGAGACCAGAGAGAACATACATCCCCACAACACCAGAGGCAAACTGGACTTCGACATACCAAGACACAGACTCACAAAGACTGCAAACTCACACAAAATAATGAGTTTAAAACTCTTCAATAAACTTCCAGCATCTGCTCAGTCACTGAACAGTAATATTTTCAAACGTAAGGTTTATGACTGGTTACTCAAACACCCATTTTATAGGATAACAGAATATTTTGAAATAATCATTGACATTAGTATATAAGAATATTCCTAAAAGAAAAGGAATTAAATTGTAAAAACTTTACTGTAAAGTTATTGTTAATTGTATATTTAATGTTCAGACCTATTCCGCTGTAAGTGGTCAATGGTGGATATACTGAATACTGCATGTTGCGTATGTGATGAGAGATTTTACAAGTGACTACATGATCCATAAAATAGGTCTTGCTTATCATTGGTATGAAGCAGACCATCTTAGTATGAAATGTATCTCAATTCTTACCAGTGGCACATGGCTGATAATGTATGGTAATATACCACAAATGTGCAGAGATTAGATAATGATACAAAATTTATTGGATGGCATTTAGATTAAACTTAATTTTGTGATGTTACTGAATTTGACAATGTTGTATCCTAATGCATCATTTCACAATTCCCTGTTGAGGGAACCTTTTACTCATGAACTGACTGTAATTTGAGAGATCCTGAAGTAACATGTCAGACATTCTCTCTTAAAGTGAACCAGCATTGCTCAGATAGAACATGAATGAAGAGAACAATGAAAATAATAGATGTGTAACTAACTCATCTTAGAAATCACGTCAGCGAGCAAGATGATGCAGTGTTTAAGAAACTGAACTTGCATTCAAAAGGAAAGAGCTTAAAAACTTGAACCTCCTGTACAGACTTCAGTCATAGGAAGCCATGGAGAAAATCACAAAAATGAGGAAGTTGAGGTATTACCAGACACATCTGAGAAAGAAATTGATAATTTCTAATGGATGACATAAGAAAAGACATAATCACAAGTTTATCTGATACAGTTTGAATTTGGGACAGAAATCCACCATAGACTGTATAATAATAATTGAAGAATTTGGAAGATGTCTCACAGAAGTGAAAGTGATTCCACACATTAATTTCAACTGAGACCACAGACTTTTGGTAGGAACACTGAAGAAATTCAGAAAATGTGCATGCGAAGGAAAAAAAGACAGGCAAAAATAGAGAAACCCAGGGATATAGAGGGAGAAGTATAAGACACAATTTCCTGTTGATGAGAGGATACATGTGGAGTAAAAATGGAGGAGATTCAAACATGCCCTAGTCAAGGCAGCAGAAGAAACATTTGGAAGTACATCAACAAAAATCAGACACAAAGAAGCTCCATGTTGGAATGAGGGAATTGCAGATGCAGTATGGAACATAATAGAGACAAATGAAAACAACTAAGCAGAGCAGCAAGGAAAATGGTAGCATTAGTCAAGATGTTTTGGGAAAAATTCACAAAAGAAATAGAAGAGAATTTTAATGATGACAAGAAGATATTATACCACATATCAGGTAAAAGAAGGAAGCAGAAAGAAAAACTTAAAAAGGCATCCAAAAAGAGGAAAAACCCATGTGGGAGGAAGAAGAAGTTTTGAAAGTGCAGAAAGAATACTTCCAGGTGCTATATGAAGGACACGATGTAACAAATACACATGATGAAACAGAGGGAGACAAAAGAAATATTACCATCACAGAGGTAATTGAAAGAAAGTATCAGCAGATGTTGTATCTAGATAAAGTTGTATGAGAAATGAAAAATGATGAAGTTCCTGGAGCAGATGGCGTCATAGTGAAAATGATCAAAACCACAGGACCTATCGGAATTCATGCCTGTGTAGAATAATGAGGATAGTGCAGACATATGAAAAGATTCCTGATGATTGGACAAAGGCAATTACTGCGCCTACATTTAAGAAGGGTAACAAGGGGCTGTGCGAGAATTAACAGAGGAATAGAACTATTGTGCCACTTCATGAAGATTTATGAAAAGATAGTTGAAAGTGAAATAATAAAAATCAGCAGGAAAAATAAATGGTTTAACTTGCAGTGAAAAATTATTAAAGAAGGTAGATGCTTTGAGGTATCTAGGAATTAAATCAACCAAGAAATAAACATCGAGGATGAAATTTCAGAGAGAATAGAGAATTATTTGAAATTTAATTACTGTATATTGGCCATAATTATAAATTAGAAAATACCTGTCAAAGCAAAGATCATGATCTGCAAGTCATTCAAAATGTTGGAATATCTAAACAGAATACAAGAAACAGAAATGTGCTTTCTATGAGGGACAAATAATTTACACATGGAGAGAGTGGTTCAAAACCAGAACGGACAATAACAGAGACAAATGGAAATAACTGATCAGAGCAGCAAGGAAAATGATAGCATTAGCTAAGAAGGTGTCTTGGGAAAAATTCACAAAAGAAATAGAAGAGAATTTTAATGATGACAAGAAAATGTTATTCAACATATTAGGTAGCAGAAGGCATCTAAAAGAAAATACTTCAAAAGTCGTCAACAAAGAAGGAAAAACCCATGTGGGAGGAAGAAATTTTGAAAATATGGAAAGAACACTTCCAAGAACCATATGAAGGGCGTGATTAAAAATAAACATAAAACCATACACACATGATGAGATAGAGAGAGACGAAAGAAACAGCACCATCACAGAGGAAGTAGAATGAGAAGTTTAGCAGATGTTAGATGCAGAGAAAGCTATATGAGAAATGATCCCTCCTGGGTAATATGAAAAGGGACAGAATAAGGAATTATGAGGCCCCTAAAAGAAACTAGGGAGAGTAATAGGCTTAAATCGTTTGGCCACGTCAAAAGAATGGGAGCAGAAAGACTTTCAAGAAGAGCCGTTGAATGGACACAATACAGACGAAGACCAATTGGTGGACCTTAAACAAGATGGAGAGACCAGGTGAAGGATGATGTGAACTGAAGAGGGCTGCCATGAGAAGAGATGCTAAATGATAGTCTGTGGAAGAAAAATAATAATAATAATAAGATGAAATATCAGGTGGATAAACCTAAAGTGATAACAAATAAACTGTATTTGTCAATATCAATGAAATTCGCCAACAGCCATGTAACTGAGATGTTATTTTATTTTGACTACCAGTTTAGGCATTCCTTTATGCTGCCTTCAAGCCCCATATGCTTCTCTGAAAATAAGCAATATTGTCATACAATGCAATATATTCCTGGATGTCCTGAATTCAAACCGTTTCACGAGTGCTTCATTTGAAGACTTGATAGCAATGACATCCAGGAAAATATGGGACTGTATGACAATATCATTTATTTTGAGAGATGCATATGGGGCCTGAAGATGGCATGGTGGAATGCCAAAACTGATAGTCAAGATAAAATAACATCTCAGTTACATGTTTGTTGGCAAATGTCATTGATATTGATAATTACTTGACCAGCTATTGTCTACTGTTGCATTCATTCCAGTTAATCACAATGTTATAACACACTAAGAGGATCTAAATGTGGGTAAGTTCTGGTTAAAGGAGACCACTCGCCGAAAAGCAGGTGCATTGAGTCATCAGTAGGCACCTGGACCTGAAATATTCCTACAGGAAATAGATGATGATTGCCAAAACAACCACCTTCAGCTTCAGTTTGAAAAGGCACTGTTTGTCACTACCTTCAGCTTTTGTGGAGCCTGCTGAAAATGTACATTGCAGAAGTGCTCTGCATTTCTTCTTCAACAGTATGTAGTTGTGAGAGTTTCATTGTGTTAACACCATGTATCGCCTGGTGTCCTGAATGTAGGCTAAAATGTTATTAGCCTGGCAGACACTTTTGATCCTAAACAAGTTTGGAGTCTTACAGAAAGGCAAAAAGATTAAGATGTAACATCCCGTCAACGACAAAAGGAGTTTTACAAGATCTATATGTAAACTGCTACATAAAGACAAGACATTGTTTCCAAAAATCTTGATAAAGGTCTTCATTGATTTAATTCACGTTTACACCATGCTCTAATAAACGTTCAAGTGAGAGGGGGGAGGATGGACATAGAGAGGCAGAAGGAGGAAATGGAGGGGGGGGGGGGGGGAGTAGGAGATGGATAAAGAGAGGAGCGGTAAACATTGTTTCCAAAAATCTCCAAAAGTTCTTGACCAATTTACTTCAGATTGTGACTCTAATAAAAATTCGAACAGACATAAGCCATGTGTTACTTAAAACAGCAATATACAGATTTTCTGCTAAAAGTGACTGTGATAAAGAAATCCTGTGCTGTGAAAATGTGCAGGTCATTTACCTTCTCACAGCAGTTTTAATTAGGTTAGCAGGACATTTAAACCACTAGACAAATTGTTTTTGCCATATATATTCTTTTTCCCAGTATATAATTTTCAACAAGTTTTGTATTTACAAAAATATGCCGTTTTGCTTCCTACCTCACAGTTGGTCTTAACAGAAAACAGGAAAGCTGTATTTATGACATATGATTAGAATACTACTAAGGAATCTGAAACTTCAAAATCCTACTCATTTGCAGATTTAAACTATGTGAAATAGTGTCATTGTAGCTATTATCCTCACAGATCCAGCAGCTGGATAGGTCTCTCTCATACCCATGCACCAATGATCCCAGCCAATTTACATGTTCATTTTAAGCAACTTCAGTTTCCATTCAAGGTTTCATTAGCAATAACAATAAACATGGTTGAAGGGCGGGGGGTGGGGGGGGTGGATGTAGGAAGGAGAAGAGAGGAGGGGGAGGAGTAGATGGACAGAAGGAGGGTGGAGAAGGAGATTAGGACTTCCACCCAATTCCCATACAGGGTTATTACAAATGATTGAAGCGATTTCACAGCTCTACAATAACTTTATTATTTGAGATATTTTCACAATGCTTTGCACACACATACAAAAACTCAAAAAGTTTTTTTAGGCATTCACAAATGTTCGATATGTGCCCCTTTAGTGATTCGGCAGACATCAAGCCGATAATAAAGTTCCTCCCAACTCCGCGCAGCATGTCCCCATCAATGAGTTCGAAAGCATCGTTGATGCGAGCTCGCAGTTCTGGCACGTTTCTTGGTAGAGGAGGTTTAAACACTGAATCTTTCACATAACCCCACAGAAAGAAATCGCATGGGGTTAAGTCGGGAGAGCGTGGAGGCCATGACATGAATTGCTGATCATGATTTCCACCACGACCGATCCATCGGTTTTCTAATCTCCTGTTTAAGAAATGCCGAACATTATGATGGAAGTGCGGTGGAGCACCATCCTGTTGAAAGATGAAGTCGGCGCTGTCTGTCTCCAGTTGTGGCATGAGCCAATTTTCCAGCATGTCCAGATACATGTGTCCTGTAACGTTTTTTTCGCAGAAGAAAAAGGGGCCGTAAACTTTAAACCGTGAGATTGCACAAAACACGGTAACTTTTGGTGAATTGCGAATTTGCTGCACGAATGCGTGAGGATTCTCTACCGCCAAGATTCGCACATTGTGTCTGTTCACTTCACCATTAAGAAAAAATGTTGCTTCATCACTGAAAACAAGTTTCACACTGAACGCATCCTCTTCCATGAGCTGTTGCAACCACGCCGAAAATTCAAAGCGTTTGACTTTGTCATCGGGTGTCAGGGCTTGTAGCAATTGTAAACAGTAAGGCTTCTGCTTTAGCCTTTTCCGTAAGATTTTCCAAACCGTCGGCTGTGGTACATTTAGCTCCCTGCTTGCTTTATTCGTCGACTTCCGCGGGCTACGCGTGAAACTTGCCCGCATGCGTTCAACCGTTTCTTTGCTCACTGCAGGCCGACCCGTTGATTTCCCCTTACAGAGGCATCCAGAAGCCTTAAACTGCGCATACCATCGCCAAATGGAGTTAGCAGTTGGTGGATCTTTGTTGAACTTCGTCCTGAAGTGTCGTTGCATTGTTATGACTGACTGATGTGAGTGCATTTCAAGCACGACATACGCTTTCTCGGCTCCTGTCGCCATTTTGTCTCACTGAGCTCTCGAGCGCTCTGACGGCAGAAACCTGAAGTGCAGCTTCAGCAGAACAAAACTTTATGAGTTTTTCTACGTATCTGTAGTGTGTCGTGACCATATGTCAATGAATGGAGCTACAGTGAATTTATGAAATCGCCTCAATCATTTGTAATAGCCCTGTACATATTCAGCCATTTTTAAGTATTGCTGTGTTCGCTAGTCTTATATGTAAACCTTAAGAAAAGAGGAGTGGAGAGTCTCTGTTTAAGTTTTCATTAATATGTTTGTGGTTTATTTGAATTAAGCAATGTGTGTTTCCCTTGCAGCCAAGAAGAGATGCTCTCCGCAAATCAGGACAGATACTTGCACCTGTCATTGATTTGAAATCTAAAAAGGATGATGAAGATTCAAATTCTAATTCCAGTTTTGGCAGCTATTCAGGAAAGGTAAACAGATAATCACCTGTTACACAATAACCCCAAAAATCTAATGCATTTATTTGTATATGTGTTATTCATTATTGTTTTAGGAAGGAAAAGGCAATAACTCATCAAGAGACTTGGATTGGAATGTGGAAGGTGAATATGATCCAATGTGGCCAAATGATTATGAAAAGGTGGTGAAAGGTATGTCTGAGAATAATGCATAATTTTGTTGCTTTTATATTGTGTTTGCTGACTTATTTAATCTCATTTTTCAGTTGATAGAGATAAAACTTATTTCAAAGAGAGCATGATCTAGTATCAAGACAACTGTTTTTGCTTGTACAGTAATTGCTGAGGAAGAGAACATAAGTACTTATTTATTTGTTTATTTTGATCTCAAGATCCCTATGTTGTTTAACGTACAAAGAATGTAGCACAAGTCATGTCCATATAAATTCAAAAATTTGGCAGAGAAATATTTTAAGGTACAATAATAAGCTATAACAGTAAATTATATAGCACAGCCCAACAAAAATTATGTAACTTACGTTTCACATTTATATACAACACATAAGTAAGACTAACATTGAAAATAATAAGAATTATAATACTACCAAAAGTGCAATAAAGATCTAAGTAGAGTTTATACAAATTGTCCTTTAGATGTCCATCAACTGAATAAAAATAGCGTGTAAGTAAAATGTTCTTAACTTTATCGTTAGGTAAAAAGTTCTTAACTTCATCCCTAAATGTATACCTGTTTCCATAAACTTATAGGGATAAATATTGTAGATCACATTGCCCATATTTCATACTACATAGAGCTTCCTGGTTGTATTTGGCTCTGAAGATGTTTGCAGTGGAACGTGTGTTCCAATATATAAATACAGAGAGAAGTCAGTATTTTTAATTCCCCAGAAATTAGCTTAGGGAATATTCGAAGAGACACCTATTTCATTATCTTTTTGAGTCTCTTTTACATCAGAAAATTTTTCCAATGTACTGACCTCCAGAACAGGCAACCATAAGAGATTGTCAGTGGGATTTGGAAAAGGAGACAGTTCAGGTAAGACTTCAGGCATATTCAGAGACAGAACATTGATGAACAAAAGGAAAAGCAGGGGCCCCAGAAATGAGTCTGGAGGGACACCATACCTAACTACAATTTCATTAGACAGAACTTTATTAGCATCTTTACTAGAAATTACAGCCACATGCATCCTATTTGTGAGGGGAAAAAAAAACTAAAACCACTTATTGCAAGTGCCTCCAATACCTAATGACTCCAATTTTTGCAGGAGCAATAGGCAGATCAGAAACGAAGTCCATATTGTGTTCTTAAAACCATTCTTTCACGGTATGTGCATGATGATTGAGTGCATTGCTATCTTTGAGAAATAAAATCCCTATGGTTGTATTTGGAACAATATCAGTTACATTTAGTTAATGCGTAAACATGAGAGGTCCAGATTCAAACTATGTAAATTTGTACTACGCAATACATCTGCCACAAATGACCTGTATCTTGGACTACATGAAAGAGGGACCCCTAGCCTCATGGCCACTTCCAGTTAGATTTTACTACATTTAAACCTACACCCATACTTCGCAAACAACTGCAAAGTGCATGGCAGAGGGTACATCCTCTTGTACCTGTTGTTAGAGTTTCTTCCCATATCATTCACGTATGGAGCAAGGGAATAATGATTGTTTGAATGCCTCTGTGCGTGCTGTAATTATTTTCCTCTTTCCTCACGATCCCTGTGTGAGGAATACAGAGGGAGTTGTATATTCCTAGAGTCTTCATTTTTAGTCTACATCTATTTTCAAGGGTCTGCCAGTTCAGTTTTTTCAGCATCACTGTAACACCTTCCCAGTTGCCAAACCTACCTGTGATCATACTTGGTGTCCTTCTCTGTATACATTCAGTATCCCCTATTAGTCCTATTTGCTATGGGTCCCACATACTTGCCCATTATTCTAGAACAAGTCCCACAAGTGGTTTGTCAGCAGTCTCCTTTGTAGGTTGATTGCACTTCCCCAGTATTTACCAATAATGCTACTACCTGCTTTACCCACAATAGAGCCTATGTGATCATTCTGTTTCATATCCCTGCAAAGGTTTACATTCAGGTATTTGTACAAGTTGGCCAATTCTAACTATGGCTCATTGATATTGTAGTCATAGGATACCAAGGTGTTTTTTTTTCCTGTGAAGTGCACAGTTTACATTCCTGAACATGTAAGGCAAGTTGCCAATCTTTTCTCCACTTACAAAGATCTGACAATATTTATACAGCTTCTTTCAGACAGTACTTCATTATAGATGACTGCATCATCTGCAAAAGGTCTGAGGTTACTATTAATGTTACCTGCAAGGTCATTAATGAACAACATGAACAGCAAGGATCCCAACACACTTCCCTGGGGCGCACCTGAAGATGACGACGACTCTCCATCCAAGATAACATGCTGTGACCTCCCGGTCAAAAAGTCCTTAATCTAGTCACAAATTGCACTTCATACCTTATATGATCAAACTTCAGACAATAAGCGAAGGTGTGATACTGAGTCAAATGCTTTTTGGAAGTCAAGAAATACCACATCTACCTGACAACCTTGACCCAAAGCTTTCAGTATGTCATGTGAGAAGTGTGAGTTGGGTTTGACATGATCAATATTTTCGGAAACTATGCTGGCTGGCATGGAGGAGGTTATTCTGTTCACGATACCTCATTTCGTTTGAACTCACAATATTTTCTAAGATTCTACAACAAATAATTGTCAAAGATAATTGACAGTAGTTTTGTGGATCACGTCTACTACCCTTCATTAAACAGATGTTACCTGTACTTACTTCCAACTAGTGTGTATGGCTTAATGTTTCAGGGATCAGTCATGGATTATATTTAGAAAAAATATAGTTAGAAGAGAGACTCCCTCGGCTGCAAATTCAGTATAGAAGCTGATAGGGATTCAATCAGGCCCAGGAGCTTTGTTCAATTTTAATGATTTCAGCTGGTTCTCATCACCACTGACATGATCACTGATTCCACTCATCTCTTCAGTGGTTAGAGGATTAAACTGTGGAATTCTCTTGAGTTTTCCTTTGTTAAGGAACATTTGAAAATAGAGCTAAGCATTTCAGATTTTGCTTCGCTACACTCAATTTCTGTTCCTGTCTCATTTGTTAGGGACTGGACTCTTAACTTTGGTGCCACTAACAGGCTTTACATATGACCAGAATTTCTTTGGCTTTTGTGAAAGATCATTTGACAGTATTCTGCTATGGTCGTGACTGGAGGCTTCATGCAGTTCCCTCTTGACTGCCAAATGTGTTTCATTCAGCATCTCTCTATCTATAGTCCTGTGCTTTATTTTACACCTATTATGCAGTAGTCTCTGTATCTTTATAAGTTCCTTTACGGTGACTGTATACAACGGAGTTGCCTCTGGTTATGAACTGTTGTAGTGGGTACATATCTGTCCAGTGCATAGTCAACTATTCTTTTAAACTTGACATATAGATGCTCTATGTGCTCCTGCCCTGTGCAGAAAATTTCAAGTTCCTCATTGAGGTATATCTCTGTTGATTTTTTATCTCATTTACTGAACATATACACTCCTGGAAATTGAAATAAGAACACCGTGAATTCATTGTCCCAGGAAGGGGAAACTTTATTGACACATTCCTGGGGTCAGATACATCACATGATCACACTGACAGAACCACAGGCACATAGACACAGGCAACAGAGCATGCACAATTCGGCACTAGTACAGTGTATATCCACCTTTCGCAGCAATGCAGGCTGCTATTCTCCCATGGAGACGATCGTAGAGATGCTGGATGTAGTCCTGTGGAACGGCTTGCCATGCCATTTCCACCTGGCGCCTCAGTTGGACCAGCGTTCGTGCTGGACGTGCAGACCGCGTGAGACGACGCTTCATCCAGTCCCAAACATGCTCAATGGGGGACAGATCCGGAGATCTTGCTGGCCAGGGTAGTTGACTTACACCTTCTAGAGCACGTTGGGTGGCACGGGATACATGCGGACGTGCATTGTCCTGTTGGAACAGCAAGTTCCCTTGCCGGTCTAGGAATGGTAGAACGATGGGTTCGATGACGGTTTGGATGTACCGTGCACTATTCAGTGTCCCCTCGACGATCACCAGTGGTGTACGGCCAGTGTAGGAGATCGCTCCCCACACCATGATGCCGGGTGTTGGCCCTGTGTGCCTCGGGCGTATGCAGTCCTGATTGTGGCGCTCACCTGCACGGCGCCAAACACGCATACAACCATCATTGGCACCAAGGCAGAAGCGACTCTCATCGCTGAAGACGACACGTCTCCATTCGTCCCTCCATTCACGCCTGTCGCGACACCACTGGAGGCGGGCTGCACGATGTTGGGGCGTGAGCGGAAGACGGCCTAACGGTGTGCGGGACCGTAGCCCAGCTTCATGGAGACGGTTGCGAATGGTCCTCGCCGATACCCCAGGAGCAACAGTGTCCCTAATTTGCTGGGAAGTGGCGGTGCAGTCCCCTACGGCACTGTGTAGGATCCTACGGTCTTGGCGTGCATCCGTGCGTCGCTGCGGTCCGGTCCCAGGTCGACGGGCACGTGCACCTTCCGCCGACCACTGGCGACAACATCGATGTACTGTGGAGACCTCACGCCCCACGTGTTGAGCAATTCGGCGGTACGTCCACCCGGCCTCCCGCATGCCCACTATACGCCCTCGCTCAAAGTCCGTCAACTGCACATACGGTTCACGTCCACGCTGTTGTGGCATGCTACCAGTGTTAAAGACTACGATGGAGCTCCGTATGCCACGGCAAACTGGCTGACACTGACGGCGGCGGTGCACAAATGCTGCGCAGCTAGCGCCATTCGACGGCCAACACCGCGGTTCCTGGTGTGTCCGCTGTGCCGTGCGTGTGATCATTGCTTGTACAGCCCTCTCGCAGTGTCCGGAGCAAGTATGGTGGGTCTGACACACCGGTGTCAATGTGTTCTTTTTTCCATTTCCAGGAGTGTATATCTTTCTGTTTGTTTTAGTTGCCCTTTGTACTTTGGTAATCGTTGTTACCACAGCTGCATTATGATTGCTGATACCAGTTTCAATGTGGACATCCTCAAAGAGGCCAGATCTGTTTGTTGCCATTAGGTCCAATACATTTCCATCATTAGTGGAGTTCTGAACTATCTGTTCTAGGCAATTTTCAGAGAAGGCATTTAATAATGTTTCACAGGATATCTAATGATACACACCACTAACAAAACTGTGGTTTTCCAAATTGATTGTTGGAATGAATGTACTGCTGAATGTACACTGAAGCCCAGATGATGCTCTGGCTATTTCTGCCATAGCCCATTATGAATGCCACTTGGGTGTGTAGAACATGCTTTTTGTGAATGTTGTGGGCTTGATCGCTGCTGTATTCATCCACAGCAGTGTGTTTGCACATATGAGTTGCCATATCTAGCTTTCACCTTGGATATCAGTTGGTTGTTAGAGCCTTAGTTGATACTAATACTGGTTAACTCCTAACTGTAGCAACTTGCATACATTCCACACATCTAAACATGAGGAAGAGGCCCTTGTAATGTGTCCTCTATCAAACACTGAAAAATCCGTTTCTTGTCTTTGTCAACTTATGACCAACTATGTTGTGCAATCGTTAGATGCTACAGGGCTGCATATACAGAATCATCCCAAAAGCCATTTGTCCCTTGTTCATGTTATCAGTTAATGATATAGTATTCTGTGATCACTCTTTGCAGAATGTTGGAGAGAATGTGAGGCAAAGTACCAGAGTATATGGGGAAAGGAAGAAGGACAAGAGTGAAGTGTTGCAGTATATTTTGAAAGTTAGTATGGATCATTAAGGACAGAAGTTTGCACAGAAAGTGCCACAGAAAAAAAGTTTAGAGAATACAGTCTGTATTTATAGAGGAAGTGAACTGTAAGATGTACAGGGTGTAACAAAATGATACCAACAACATTGAAGTATTTTACTAGGTGTCTTGAGGAGAAAATGAGGCTAGAAATCCCTGTCTGGAAACATTATCCTCCAATGCTACAGATATTCAGAAGTATAAGAGCCCACACCTGCCACTAGACCACCCTATCAACCGGAAATGAAAATTTGTGTGCATACTGTTGTTGTGACAGGAGTGGTCAGCGTCTTATTTTCTGAATGAATGCTGTCAGATCTATTGTGGGAAGGTGTGCTCACAGTTTGTCAGTGTACATGGTGCTGCCTAAAGGGTGACCTATAGATAGATGTTGGCCCCTAAAACCAGTCTATGACACTATTATATGATGTTACAGAGAGTGATTTGTACCTAAAATTTGTTCCTCAACATACCCTCTACAAGATGCTGAAGTTTGTGAATATCATTTGTTACATCCTGTATAACTGAAGGAGATTCCAAATAAATTTCAGGCAGTTTAAACTGAATGACTTATAAAGTATAAAAGTGGGAGAAAGAGAAGTGCGAAGTTGGTTTGGCATTGTACAGATAATCTGATAATGGTAATTTTTCCCAAAATGGGGGCCCCAGTTTGTACAATGAGAGATTTTTATTTATACAGCCTTTAGTATGTAACCATTAATACAGTACATTTAGTAGAGCAGATGAAATGAGAGATTTCTTAGGATTTTCAGATATTATAGTTCAATATGATTTGAATGCAGCTTACCTGCTGTCTGCAAACATTCCTAGTTGCAAGACTGATCTTGAATTTGTTCCTAAACATTTGCTTGTGCTTGGTTAGTACACCAGAAGTGGGTGGTTTTCTGGCTGAAGTGCAAATGAGAATCAAACAATATTATGAAAAGGAAAGTTGCCACTCACTATATAGCAGAGATACTGAGTCGCAGATAGCCCCCCCCCCCCCCCAAACACACACACATACACAAAAGACTGCAGCCTCTGGAAGCTGAAGCCACACTGAGAATCAAAAATAGTGAACCCATTTGTTGGGCCATGTCTCGGACAAATACCTATGTCGTTATTCTTCACTACAAATGAAATTACAGTTAAATCAATACAGTGAAATGAATACCCTTAGCTGCATACAGGCGTTGATACAAGCCAATGGGAGCAGTTGAAAATGTGTGCCCTGGCCGGGACTCGAACCCTGGATCTCCTGCTTAAATGGCAGACGCTTTATCCATCTGAGCCACCGAGGACACAGAGGGTAGTGCAATTGCAGGGACTTATCTCTGGCACACCTCCCGTGAGACCCACATTCCCAACTTATTGTCCCGCACTATATTCGTAGTGCTCCTGCCCATTACACATGTCCGAAAGAACAGATACCATCTTCATATATATTCTTCACTACTCCAACAAGATATGAAAGAACATATATGAATTTGAAAGACTGGAAGTGAAGGACATGCAAATTAATCTTTGTTTTAGGCTATGAGACATACTCAGCTGGCCCAGTTGGTAGAGCATTATCCACAGAAAACAAATGGTTGGATTAAGGGTCTGCTTCACCACAAAGCATTAATGTGTGAAGTAGGCTAAAAATTTCATTGTGATAAGAACAAGGCTTGAAAAATGTCTGTAATTGAATTTTAGCTGGAGATAAACTTACTTTTTTTATTTGTATTTATTAATTTTTGTAACTGTTTACCTACTATTTAGCTTGAGGATTATGTAAGTCTATGGATAAGGGGTAAGTGAAGTGTCCACTGTGAAATGTCTGTCTTGTAACTTATGCTGATGAATGCTGAAATTTTTGCAGATTTACGAGAAATAAGAGAGAGGGAGAAAGAAAAGGAAGAGGAGGAAAAGAGAAGAAAAAATAGAGATGACAGAGATAAACGAGGAAGAGACAGGTAAAGTATTCAACAACGTTATGAATTTTATTATTATTATTAGAAAAGAATGATTTAGTCTTTTAATTTTCCCACTTCCAGTACAGTCTCTTCCCTGTATTTTGTAGAGGTTCAGTATTTTTAAGGTTATTGGGTTTGTTCATAAGTTTACTATATCTGTTGGTGTAGTTGCAGTTTTTTTATTTGTGTATGGAGTGTTGGAATATTGAATGCTTAAATGTGTGTGTGTGTTCTAACTGTCCAGAAGGCAAGTTTCCAAGTACTGTAGATAAAATTATTTAATTGGATAGATAAAAAATCTACTCACCAAGCAGCAGCAGAAGATAAAAGATTGTTGTGATTGGCAAGCTTTCGGAGCCAGTGACTCCTTCTTCAGGCAGAAGGGTTGAAGGGGAGGAAGAAGGGTGAAGGAAAAGGACTGGAGAGGTCTAGGAAAAGGGATAGATTTCGGAAAAGTCACCCAGAACCTCGGGTCAGGGGAGACTTTACCGTACAGGAGTCTTTCCTTCTCATTCCATACGGTAAGTCTCCCCTGGCCCACAGTTCTGGGTGACTTTCCTGAAATCTACCCCTTTTCCTAGACCTCTCCAGTCCTCTTACTTCACTCTTCTTCCTTCCTCTTCAATCCTTCTGCCTGAAGGAGGAGTCACTGGCTCCGAAAGCTTGCCAATCACATCATCTTTTATGTGTATCTTCTGCTGCCGCTTCGTGAGTAGATGTTTGATCCATCCAATTAAATAATTTTATCAGTAATTGATTGTTTTCATTGTTACAAGTACTGTAGATAGATACATATAAAAATATCTTATCTTTTGGAACTGTCATTTCCTTCCTTAGGCAGGAAAACAGGGACAGATTAGGAGTGAGCAGATTGGAGAGGGGGGGGGGGTTACGAACAAGGGGCAGGTAACTCAGACTATTTGTGCTTTTATAATTATGTATCTTTCTGTGCGAAAAATAGAGTCATGCCAACAACTGATGTAGCACATGTGCAGGATTCAGTGAGTAGGGTAGAATGCTGCAAATTTTTGGGTGCACATATCAGCGAAAACTTGAACTGGAAGAAGAATAGTAATGAGCTTTTCAAATAATTAAGTTCAGTTACTTTTGCTCTTCATATAATTGTTAATCTTGGAAACAATCAAATTAATCTCGTGATATATTTTGCATACTTTCACGCAACAATGGCTTATGGAGTAATTTTCTGGAGTAACTCACCTCTTAGAAAGGAAGTATTGATTGCACAAAAGTAAGCAGTAAATAATATGTGGTGTTCACCCACGGACATCATGTAGCTACCTCTTCAAGGAGCTAGGCATTT
Organism: Schistocerca nitens; assembly: GCF_023898315.1. NCBI lineage: Eukaryota > Metazoa > Arthropoda > Insecta > Orthoptera > Acrididae > Schistocerca > Schistocerca nitens. Next base: position 327,826,190 of record NC_064618.1, on the reverse strand, counting down.
TAAGGACACCATCTCAGTACATGTATTTGCTGAAGAAATTTGGTGTAAATAATCCATCAGAAATTGAGACGCACATAGAGTATCATATCTGCAACACTAGAGGGGAAAAATGATCTTTATGTCATTCAAATGATCAGTGGAACATATAACTGACAGTACTTAGAATCTCATCCCCTAAGGGTAAGTACTGGCAAGCCAATCTGTTTCTGTGTAATTTTATAGTTTTTTCCAGTGTATTTTCCTCTTCATACAACACATTAAGCAATTAAGTGCACATATTGTGGTATGAATATTGTAACACCTTCCTTCTTTTGTGATTTGGCATCTTCTGTTTTTGTAGAGTTATTTTATTTTAAACTTGTTGCTCCCAAAGTTTTATAGCTTAAAATATTTGGAGAAAGTCTTACAGTATTGTGTTAAGAGATAGCTGGTTGTAGCAAAATTCCTGCTGATGATAGCATTTGAAAGAGAAAACAAGAGCAGAGCAAGACAAAAGGTTTCTGTACACTTGCAAAATGGACACTGACAGGGTGTACAGAAAATGTGCTTTTTTTGGTTTGTTGGGTGAGGTGGTAATACCCCAGACCATTGAATGCAGCTTTCCTTTGCATTAGCATCAAAACCCCATGTCTTGTCACTGGTCTCTGTTCTGTTTAATAGGCCTTCTCAATCTGCAGTCTAACGGGAAAGAATGTTCAGAGAAGTGGTCATTAGTTAAGTTTTGTGGTTCTCTGAACGGTACTGGAACCCATTGAGTGCTGAACTTGTGGTATCTTAATTGCTTAGTAACATGCAAAACACACACAGAAATCTGCAGAAAGTTATCTGACAACTGAAACGTCAGCTTTTTATGAATTTTTCTATATCAGTTTGTTGCTCAGTACAGATGGACAGCCACTCTTGTCATCATCTTGAACGTTTGTCCTTCCATTCTTAAACAAATTATACCATTGACACACACCACATTCCCTGATCACATAGTTCACTTACACAGGACATATCTGACAATTAATTGAGATTTTTTGCCACTAAATACAACATTAAAGAAAGGATTTCATATTTGGTGGGATTTTCAATTGGAACACTTATGTTCGATGGATGTACAGACAAACAAGAAACAATGTGGCTTTCTCTCTATTGGAGCACTAACCACAATGACCTACTTCCCACACTGCCTGAAAATGGAGACTGCTTCCTGGATAGTCCCTGTGAATGACCACAGAGTTGTTCAGATGTGCCGCACATGATGAGTTAAGACATGTTTCCACCTATGTTGATACTTCACAGAAAAGCATCAAAGGCTGAACATGTGAAGGAAAGTACAATGAACAATAAGTGAAAGAGTAACACATTAAAATCTGTCATTGTGGGTGAGGAGGATGGGGTACCAGCAATAGTGAGAATTGCAGTTACATTGCTTCTGCTGCGAATATAGAGGATAGGGGTTAGAGTGAGCTTCTAAGAGCACCGTGCTATGAGAATTATGTCTATTGCTACAATCTGAATTATTTTATTCAGTGTAATTCTTCTGTTCTGCTCTGTGTTTTTTGTGTTGCTTGAGCCAGAAAGTCTCAGCAAATACCTCATGTTTGATGACAAACTGTGATCTTAAATACAGTATTTTCTGAGTAACTTCAGCTGTAGACAAGCCAAGAACAGAATGGGTTTATGGGCGACATGTGCTGCTGCTGAGTGACTGGTATAAATCGAAGCAGAAACCCAAAGTGCAATAACTTGTGAGAAGTTCAAGTGCAAATCTTTGATGCTTGCTAGTCCTTCACAGTGCAAGCAGTAATCAACATGAAAATTTTTAACAGCTATTATCAAACACAGTTGCTTCAGCTCATGTCTATATTATTTGACAATGTTTGCTACATTGATGGATCACTTAGTTATGTCCATGACAGATGCCAAATGAGGTGGAGCGATCGTCAACAATTTCCCCATACACATTCAGCATGTGTCAACAGGTGTAAAACAAAGAATACATTCAGGAAGTATGTTGATCATTGGACACAGCTGACGAGTACAATCATTGGTTCACAGATGCTCAGGAGCATAGACAAAAAGCCCCAACAATTTGTAAATGGTAAGAAATTTAGAATGTCCCACATGACATGGTTCAACATACTGAGTGGATAGGTAACAGGAGTGAACAGAACAGTAGCTATCTATGCAGATAAAATCAGTACAGTGGGGGAAGACAATAAGCCACAATGAAGATTGGCATATGCACTCCCACACAAACAAGAGCAAATGTAAGGTTAAAGAGGAAACCTCAGGCTGAAAAATAAACGTCAGGGTCTTAAGCTTAAGGGGACCACACTGTGGTTCAGGTTGAAAAAAATCGATTTTTGGTTTTCATCATATTTCGATAGATTAAGATTTTATTTAAGTACTCTGAAAGGATTTTGCTGAACAATTTTTTTTTTTCCCCGAGCATTTAAAGAGCATTTTTCTACCACGTGTGTTTATGTGCCACGCCGACTTTTCTGTCGCCCACTTTTCTGCATATATTTTAGATCTTTATATCCCCTACATTGCACGTTAGGGATCTTTTTTTTTTTTTTTTTTCTCCCGAGTGTGTTGGCCATCGTTGGAATGCAACAGTCGGTATTCTTTTGTTTGTGCTGTTTGTAAACAACACGCTTTCAAACACGCGGTTAGTTTTGTTCGAGTAATTGTTATACTTACATTTGCAGTGCTTGTTGACGTGTGTTTTGTTGTGTTTATTGAAGATGAAGAAACGTAAAGGCATTTTGAAGAAATGACAATTTAGAGGAAACAAGTTTAGAAGGCTTTCTGTACAAGATGTTATATCGCCTGGCAACAATGTTTCTAATTGTAATTCTTCAACAAGTGTATCATCAAAGAAGCTCTCACCATTTCAAGAGAGTTATAATGAATTTACTGTAAGTGACAAGGGGTGCAGTAACATTATTATAAATTTGAGAATATTATCAGATGTAATTTCTAAATTTGTACAATTTAGAGAGTGTGATGAGTCACAGAGTGTGAAAATTTGTGAGAGTGCCAGTGGGAGAAAAGGCCTAGCAATTGCTCTGGATTTAATTTGCACTAAATGCTCAGCTGTGATTTCATTTATGAGTTCTTCAAAACCAGATGCAAGTGGCCCTTATGAAATCAATACTAGAGTAGTTTATGCCTTATGATCCATTGGCAAGGGCATGGCTGCAGGGAGAACATTTTGGTCAGAGATGAACTTACATCAACCACCAAATAAATTTGAAAAACTGACTGCAATATTAGAGAAAGCTGTATATGAGGTCAGTGAGGAAAGCATGAAACTGGCTGCTAGGGAAGCAGTGGAATAAAGTGATGGATGTTCGAATATTGCAGTTGCACTTGATAGAAGTTGGCAGAAAAGAGGACATACTTCTCTGAATGGAGTAGTGACCGTCACGAGTGTAGACACAGGTAAAGTGTTAGATGTGGAGATAATGTCTAAATATTGCAAATGTTGTAAAGTCAATGAACATAAAGAACACAACTGTGTGGCTAATTTTAGAGGAATAGGTGGTGATATGGAAGTTCATGGAGTACAACAAATATTCCATCGCTCCGTAGAAACAAGGGGCGTACGGTACACCAAATATTTGGGTGATGGTGACAGTAAGGCATACAACAATGTGGGGAACTCTAAGCCATATGGAGATTCCATTATTAGCAAAATAGAATGTGTAGGCCATGTTCAAAAACGTTTGGGAACAAGACTGAGAAAAATTAACTCTTGATATGAGAGGAAAAAAATTAGAAGATGGAAAATTGTTGACCGGACAGGGTTGGTTAACTAAAACTGAAATAGAAAACTTGCAGGTATACTTTGGGCAGGCAATTAGGAGAAATAAAGAAAATCTGGAGGCAATGAAGAGAGATGTTTGGGCCATATTCTTCCATGAGTCCTCTACTGATGATAAGCCATGTCATGGATTGTGTCCATCAGAAGAAAAATACAGTAGAGCTCAGGCAACTGGAGAATCTTATTCTCACCAGCATTCTCTTCCTGCTGCTGTTATTACAGCAATTAAACCTATTTTCAGAGACTTGGCTCATCCTGACCTTTTAAGGAAATGTCTGCATGGGCAGACACAGAACCCAAATGAATGTTTCAACAGCATAATGTGGAACCGCTTCCTAAAACTGTATTTGTAGGCATGCATACAATGAAACTAGGAGTTCATCGTGCTATTATTACATTCATTTGTGGTAATATTGGAAAGTGTTGGATACTGAAGAAGCTGGGAATTAATCCTGGTGAAAATATGATCACTGAGCTGCAACATTGCGATAAAATGAGGATAGCCGATGCAGACAGGTCTGCATCTAATATGGCCAAGAAAGCAAGACAAACATCCAGGAAGGTGAAAAAGAAGCTGGAAGACCTGCTAGAGGCCAAAGAAGGGCCATCATGTGCAGCAGGACAGTTTTAATTAACTGTAAGTAACAAATTTTGAAAGATTTTTTCTTTAAAGTCAATTTCCCGCAAACTAAAATTTTCAGTATATATACCCCATTATATCAGAAACTATCATAGATAAATGAATGAAATTTTCAGAGACTCTGCATAACATAAAAAGCCATCTCTGGTACTACATTCATTAATATTCCCTCATTAGGAAGTTCACAAAAAATATTTTCTGTTGGAAAAAAATTAATATTTTTTGTTAATAAATTTAAAAAAGTACTTCTTAAAAACTATAAAATGGATAAAGTAGATTTTAGTGCAGTTGACTCTATTATCAGCATGTAACATACAGTAAAAATATTAAGGTCCTGCATCAAATAATTTTGTCAGAAATAGGTCAAATACTTGCCTAAATTAACATGGGTTAGATAGGCAGGGTGTGATCCCCTTAAGGGCACACCAAAGAAACAATAAGAAACGAGGGAACAATGAAAAAAATTCCGGATTTCTACTACATTTCAAAATACATGTACCAAATACATGTTACCGGCATTCATTAGTGCAGGCAGGCAACATCAATGACGATGTAGCACAGGTATCCTTTTGTTACAATATATTTATTCCTTCCTGAGTCATCTTTTCCTCATTTTCATCATGTTTATTAACCCTATACTTCAATACCTACATTCCTCCTGCAAACTTGCTCTTGCCATACCCAAAGAACCATTCTTCATATCTTTCCTGCAGTCTTACGTAACCTTTGGTTTTGCTCCCAAAGGCCTCCTCATATTAATTATACCCTTCTCTATTTGCAAAACATCCTTCCACCAGTCCCTCCTTAAATTCAAGTCCAAGCATTCCTAAGCCTGTAAGCACCTTGTCCTTGACCAACACTTGTACACTGTCTTTGCTAACCACCACTCTCAACAGCTGTCTAGAACCCCTGGATGTGCCAGCACACTCAATATAAGGTCCATGAAACAAGTCACAAACTTGACCCCCTGCGGGTTCGGGGGTTAAAATAGGCCCGCGGTATTCCTGCCTGTCGTAAGAGGCGACTAAAAGGAGTCTCAAATGTTTCGGCCTTATGTGATGGTCCCCTCTCGGGTTTGACCTCCATCTTTCTAAATTGTTCCTAAGAGTGAGCCAATTGGGGAAGGGCGCCTTACATGGTGCACTGTATCCGTCGTGCATTGAGACCTTTAGCCGACTTTTCGTCGTTGCGATGGTGTCCCGCCCGTTTTCCATCTCTTGGGCTAGGATACGTCCCTGGGTGCGATTACCACGCTGCACTCTGCAGTGTTGCTTTTATCTGCGACGACGACCTTGGACATTTTTGCACCTAAGATCCAGCACGGTAGCCAGTCCGTTGTGGTGGGGCCGCCATGTACCCTGTTGGTTGTAGCCCCCTGACAACACAGGGATCGCTCTACTGATGCCTGCGCCGTTAACTCCCCACGTATGCGAAGGAGTAGATGCCCATCTCCCTGGGGCATCAGGACTCCCGGCAATGGCCATCCTGCCAGGTGGCTATTGCTGCGGCTGGGTGGCGCCCGTGGGGGGGAGGGCCCTTGGTCGGAGTAGGTGGCATCAAGGCGGATGACCCGCAATGAAGTGTGGTACATCATCTCTCGCTGGCGGCCAGCCACCAGCAGTCTCTAAGCGTTCGAGGGCTCATTTTAAAGCTAACGTTTATGACCCCAAATCGTTCCCATCCCTGGCCACTCCATGGGAGGAACGAAAGGCAATGAATGACAGTGACGTCTATTCGCCCAGGTATCTTGTCTGCACCAGAGCTGATGGTGACTCGTTTCTATCCGTGAAGCCTCAGTTCTTTGTAGAGCATTTAGAGGACAAGTTTGGGGAGGTGGAGGGCTTGTCCAAAATGCGCTCTGGGTCAGTTTTGATAAAAACGGCATCCTCTGCCCAGTCATGCAGGTTACTTGCTTGTGACAAGTTGGGGGATGTTCACGTTACCATCACCCCACATAAGAGATTAAATATGGTCCAGGGTGTTATTTTCCATAGGGACCTCCTTTTGTAGTCTGATGACGAGCTGCACGCCAATTTAGAGCGCCGAGGTGTACATTTCATCCAGCGTGTTCATCGGAGTCCGAGGGACAATCAGGTAGCTACCGGTGCCTTCATCTTGGCCTTCGAAGGTGATACCTTACCAGAGAAGGTCAAGGTGATGGTCTACCGGTGTGACGTCAAACCCTATATCCCTCCCCCAATGCGGTGCTTTAAGTGCTGGAAGTTCGGTCACATGTCCTCTCGCTGTACTTCTAGCCTCACATGTCGAGATTGTGGACGCCCATCTCATCCCGATACTCCATGTGCTCCGCCTCCCGTCTGTGTCAACTGTGGAGAGCCTCATTCCCCTTGCTCGCTGGACTGCAGTATCTTACAGAAAGAACGCAAAATCATGGAATATAAGCCCTTGAACCAACTGACTTACACTGAGGCTAAGTGGAAATTTGAACGGCTACATCCCGTGCGCATGATGTCATCTTATGCCTCCACTGTCACTCCTGCTCCAACTCCTTCAGCTGCAAGATATACAGTCAGCTCTCAGAGTCAGAGGACCTCACCTGCCCCCTTGACAATGGGGGCCCCTTCTCTCGCTGTTGCTCCCACACCATCTACCTCGGGAGCAGCACCCACTAAACCACCGGGGACACCAGTCCCCACTTCTAAGCCGGAGAAGTGTAAATCTTCTTCGGCTTCTCTCGCTCGGAAGGGATCCCTTGGGTCACTCCCTTCCCAGGTTCCTACCAGCGGCACAGCAGACACCAACCAGTGCCTGAAGCAGCCACAGGTCGCTGGTCGACGGGCTTCGCGATCCTCTTCGGTCCCAGAGACTGACTCTGATAAGCCCTCTCAACAACGGCAACCAAAGGAACAGCGAGAGAAAACGACTTTGAAGACCCGTAAGTCCAAGACACCTGTGGTGGCACCTACTCCACCGCTACCTAAAAGCTCTGCGTCTGAGGATGAGGTGGAGATCCTTGCGTCCGCTGAGGACCTCGATCTCACCAATCCCTCAGACGCAATGGATAGCACTTGCACGGGTGCTCCATCGGAGGCAACAGGTGACCCAGCGGCGTAATCTGCCTTCCCAGTCCCGTCACGCCTTTCTCTGCAGTGGACAATACCATCCTCCAGTGGAACTGCAGCGGTTTCTTCCACCATCTAGCTGAGCTCTGCCAACTTATCAGCCTTCACCCTTTCTTCTGCATTGCTCTTCAGGAAACTTGGTTTCCAGCAATGCGAACCCCCGCCCTCCGTGGCTATCGGGGTTGTTATAAGAACCGGGCAGCATATGAAAGGGTGTCTGGTGGCGTCTGCCTCTATGTCCTTCACACTCTGCACAGCGAGTCTATCCCTCTCCAAACACCTTTAGAGGCTGTCGCTGTTTGGGTGTGGACGCCACAGGCTGTTACCGTCTGCAGTCTTTACCTTCCACCGGATGGTGATGTCTCGCAGCATGTCCTGGCTGCGCTGATAGCCCAATTGCCGCCACCTTTCTTGCTATTGGGCGACTTCAACGCCCATAACCCTCTTTGGGGTGGGTCAGTGGCAACAGGTCGAGGCGCCACCGTTAAGCATTTATTGTTGCAGCTCGATCTCTCGATTTTAAATGATGGTGCCTTCACACACTTCAGTGTGGCGCATGGCACATACTCCGCCATTGACCTTTCAATCTGTAGCCCTAGCCTCTTACCGTCTGTCCAATGGAGTGTGCATGACGACCTGTGTGGTAGTGACCACTTTCCGATCTTTCTGTCACTACCACGGCGTCAGTCTTTTGGGCGCCCTGGCAGATGGGCTATGAATAAGGCTGACTGGGACTTGTTCTCCTCCACTGCCGCCATTGAGCCTCTCTCTAATGATGACATTGATGCGGTGGTTCAATCGGTCACCACCGGCATCGTTACTGCCACCGAATCTGCCATTCCCCGTTCCTCTGGGTCCCCTCGGCGGCGGACTGTGCCTTGGTGGTCGCCTGAGATCGCTGCAGCGATTAAAGATCGCCGGCGAGCGCTACAGCGTCACAAGCGACATCCCTGCATTGAACACCTCATCACCTTCAAACGGCTGCGTGCGCGGGCCCGCCGCCTTATCCGCCAAAGCAAGCAGGAGTGCTGGGAGCGGTATGTGTCTACCATTGGCCTCCAGGTCTGGGCCAAGATCCGACGCCTCTATGGCTATCGGACCCCTGTCAGCGTCCCTGCGCTCTCACTGAATGGAGCAGTTTGTACAGACTCCGGCGAAATTGCCAACAGCTTGGCAGAGCATTTTACTCTTAGTTCCGCTTCTTCCAATTACCCACTGGCCTTCCGCTCCATTAAAGAGCGGATGGAAAGTCGGAGCCTTTCGTTTCGCACCCACCACCCAGAATCTTACAATGCTCCATTCAGTGAGTGGGAATTTCGCAGTGCCCTAGCCGCTTGCCCTGATACCGCTCCTGGGCCAGATGGCATCCACTGTCAGATGCTGAAACACCTTTCAGTGGACTGCCAGCGGCGCCTCCTCGATCTTTACAACCGTCTTTGGGTCGAGGGGGAGTTTCCGTCGCAATGACGGGAAAGCATTGTCATCCCCGTTTTGAAACGTGGAAAGAACCCTCTGGAGGTGGACAGCTACCGTCCCATTAGCCTCACCAACGTTCTTTGCAAGTTGCTTGAACGGATGGTGAGCTGGCGCTTGAATTGGGTACTGGAGTCTCGGGGCCTTCTGGCTCCGTCTCAGGGTGGGTTCCATAAAGGCCGCTCCGCCACCGACAATCTGGTGAGCCTGGAGTCGGCCATCCGTACTGCCTTTGCCCGCCGTCAGCACCTGGTCGCTGTCTTTTTCGACATGCGGAAGGCGTACGATACGACATGGCGTCATCACATCCTTTCTACGCTTCATGGATGGGGTCTTCAGGGTCCTCTGCCGATTTTTATCCGCAATTTTCTGTCGTATCGTACCTTCCGCGTGCAAGTCGCGGCCTCGTATAGTTCCTCCCACGTCCAGGAGAACGGTGTGCCACAGGGTTCTGTTTTAAGTGTCTGCCTGTTTTTAATAGCCATTAACGGGCTCGCTGCGGCCGTGGGAAGTTCTGTCTCCGCTTCCCTGTATGCTGACGACTTCTGCCTTTACTACAGCTCTACTGGCATTGCAGCTGTTGAACATCAGCTACAGGGCGCTATCCGCAAGGCGCAGTCTTGGGCTGTAGCTCATGGGTTCCAGTTTTCGGCAGCCAAGACCTGCGTTATGCATTTCTGCCGGCGACGTACTATCCACCCGGAGCCGCAGCTTTCTCTTAACGGCAAACTTCTTTCAGTGGTGGAATCACACAGGTTTTTGGGGGTGGTTTTCGATGCCCGGTTGACTTGGCTGCCTCATATCCGGCAGCTCAAACAGGCATGTTGGCGGCATCTCAATGCTCTGCGATGTTTGAGCCACACCCGCTGGGGCGCCGACCGATCTACCCTGTTCCGGCTCTACCAGGCGTTAATCCAGTCTCGTCTGGATTATGGGAGCCTGGCTTATGGCTCAGCTTCCCCATCTGCGTTGCGGGTGTTGGACCCAATCCTCCATAGCGGGATACGTCTCGCCACTGGTGCTTTCCGCACCAGCCCTGTGGACAGCATACTAGTGGAGGCAGGTGTCCCTCCACTGCGGTTACGACGCCAACAATTACTGGCTGCTTATGCTGCCCATGTTTTTAGCTTGCCCGGGCATCCAAATTACCGTGTCCTGTTCCCGCAGTCAGTCGTCCATCTGCCAGACCGTTGGCCCCGGTCAGGTTGTCCGATCGCCGTACGCGTCAAGGAGCTTCTCTCCGGGCTTGGGTTTTTCCCTGTTCCACCTCCTTTCCGGGCACCTCTGCGTGCACCCCCGTGGTGTGTTCCTCGCCCATGCCTTCGGTTCGACTTGGCACAGGGCTCGAAGGACTCAGTCCCTCCAGAGGCCTTCCGCCGCCGCTTTTATTCCATCCTGGCCACGTATCAGGGCTCTGGAATTGTTTACACTGACGGTTCGATGGTTGCTGGTCGTGTCGGGTATGCGCTAACTCTAGGGGACCATTCCGAACAACGTTCCTTGCCAGATGGCTGCAGCGTTTACACTGCTGAGCTGGTCGCCATCTTTCGTGCCCTAGAGTATATTCGCTCCTGCTCAGGTGAGTCCTTCGTTCTCTGTAGCGATTCCCTGAGCGGTTCACGAGCTCTCGACCAGTGTTTTTCTCGTTCTCGTCTGGTGATGGCTATCCATGAGTCCCTGCATACTCTTGCGCGTTGCGGCCGCTCTGTGGTCTTTGTGTGGACCCCCGGTCACGTCGGTATCCCGGGCAATGAACGTGTTGACCACCTGGCCAAACAGGCCACCGGTGAACCCACCCTGGACATTGGCCTCCCGGAGACTGATTCGCGGGCAGTCTTCCGCCGCGAAGTTCTCTCGCTTTGGGACACTGAATGGCGCAATCTGCCCACGCCAAACAAACTCCGTTCTCTCAAGGCGACGACGCGTGTGTGGCAGTCATCCATGCAAGCCACTCGCAGAGATTCAGTTGTTCTTTGTCGGCTCCGCATTGGCCACACCCGACTGTCTCACAGTTATTTATTGCGTCGTGAGGACCCGCCTCTCTGTCGCTGTGGGGCGGTTTTGACGGTGGTGCACATTTTATTAACTTGTCCGCTATTAACTGTGCTCAGGCAGACATTTGCGCTGCCTGATATGCTCCCTGCCCTTTTACTAGATGACTCTGCCATGGTGGACTTAGTTTTGCGTTTTATTCGGGCAGGGGGTTTTTATAGTTAAATCTGAGTGTTTGTTTTTTAGTGTTGATTCTGGCTTTTAGCCTCTGATTTTAAACTGAGTTTTTAATGTGTTCTTGGTGGTTGGCTTTTCCTCTTTTTTCTTCTCTATGGTCGGCCAACCACCGTCACACTCTGTGTGTTTTAATTTGTTTTGTCTGATCTCTGTTGGAGTCTTTCTCGTCCTGTGTCGTCTGACATCTTTCCTGCTGTTCGTTTTTTATTCTCTTTGGGCGGTTTTAATTTTTTGGAAAAAGGGACCGATGACCATCGCAGTCTGGTCCCTTTAATCCCACAAACCAACCAACCAACCACAAACTTGAACAATATGCCTCATACCACCTAAAGAAACCGTGCAGTCTGTTGAATATCTCAAAAATTCTCTCTCCCGCCTACACGCACACACACGTGCTTACACACACACACACACACACACACACACACACACATTTTCCTCTCGCACATCTTCCATCATTAGCACTGCACCAACTGCTCACCATCTTCCCAGCCAGCAAGACGTGCCTGGCTCCTTACTTGCCGACCCAATCCTGGCATATCTGCCCCCCCCCCCCCATCCCTAAGCACAATCATAACCCTAATGAAACTCCAACATCTCACAACTACAGCCCTCATTCATTCCTTAACCTCTCATTCAGACCCATCGCTGATCTTGAGCCAAAGTGCTAACCTTCTGTTCCACATTCAATTTCAGTCACAGTGTCCTAGATAAAGACTTCCTCTCATCCACCCATAACATCAACCGGAAAAGACATTTCACCATGCAATCCTAACCCACAATCAACGTTATTGCCCATTGAACCCTGTCCAGAACAGATCTAACCCAAATCCCAAAGGGACCCTCCTTCTCTCCCCCAAAACATCCTATCCAAATATTCCAGGAATTCCTCCCTTCTAGCACTGCTTCTCAGTTCTTCCGGGGGGGGGGGGGGGGGGGGGGCAATCGGAACACCTAATCTTACACAAACTGTGTCTCGAACTACCCATGAACTGAAAGCACACACACTATCATCGTTTTTCCTGCAGATAAAGTCTCCGCTACTTTTATACTTGACCATGAGATGTATGTTACAGAGTTGTATCGTCAGCCCTTGGGCACTTCGACATATAAAAGTGTTCCTCATGACTCCATTCCCTCCAACCAGACTGCAGTACAGAAAGTCTGTAAAACTGTTGGTTCCTGACAAGGATTCACAGCTGCTTCAATAGAACTCCTTATCCTTTCTGATCTATGCATCCAAATTGTGTATAAATACGTCACAAAATACAGAAAACCAACCATCTCCAGCCACCCCATAGTAGATGACTGTAAAGCTCCCACAGAACAGATCTCAGGCCTGGTTGATCTTCATCTCCAACTCATCATACAGAGCTTCCCATATTACATAAAAGATACCAACCACTTCTTGGAATGTATCAAATTCATCCCCCCCTCCCTTCCCACCTGGAAAATCTTTGTGACCTTGCTTTGCACTAACATCCCTTATCCTCACAGTCCTAGAACACTACCCCTCCCAACAGCTTCCTGAAAACCTTTTGAAAACCTCATTTATTGTCACCCTAACCAGCTTCCCCCTTCCCCATAACCACTTCACCTTTGAGGGCTAGACCTACAAACAAATCGGGAAGACTTCTTTTGGATCAGCAGGTTCCTGTCATAAGTCCCCCTTTTCATGTGTTGCATGGAAGAGGCATTCTTCAATATGGAGAATTCTCCCCCCCCCCCCCCCCCCCCTACTTAGCACAGATCCAGTAAGTTTAAAGATGTTGAGACGGGAACATCTGACCTGCATGACAAACAAGGAGTTGGACGTCCTGTGACAGCAACCACTGAGTTTCACAAGCAAAATGTTGACAGATCAATTCAGGACGATCGTCACATCACTCAGAAAGAAATTGCAAGCACAGTCAGCATTTCACAAGAACGTGTGGATCACATTATTGCTTTGCTTGGCTATCGGAAGACCTGTGCATGATGGGTACCCCAGATGCTGACCCCTGAAATGAAAGTGCACAGACTTGAAATTTGCCAGGAACTCCTCTCGCATTATAAGAATGAAGATGATGCCTTTCTCCATTCAGTTGTGACAGGAGACGAAACATGGGTACACCATTATGACCCAGAGATGAAATGTCAGTCTATGGGATATTGACACAAAGACTTGCCCCAGAAAAAGAAGTTCAAGACGTAGCCCTCAGCTGGAAAAATCATGGCCACAGTGTTCTGGAATGCAGATGGTGTTATCCATGTTGATTTCCTCGATCGTGTAACAACAATAAATTCAGAGCATTACGTCACAACACTACGAAGTCTGAAATGATGGCTAACAAGGGTACATAAGGGAAAGGGAAATGTTTTCCTGCAGCATGACAACGCCAAACCACACACTTCGCATGCCACCACAGCAGAACTTCAGAGACTGAATCTTACCACCATACGGCATCCTCCATACAGTCCAGATTTAGCACCGTCTGACTGCCATCTGTTCCTGATAATGGAAGACGATTTGCAGGAACATCATTATACTTCTGATGAAGACATTGAGAGAACAGTGAGACTGTGGTTGCAGAAACAGAGTGTCGACTTCTTCCGTGACAGCTTCAGAAATTTGTTCATCGTTGGCAGAAATGTATCCAATTGGCTGGTGATTATGTGGAAAAATGATTATTGGTTTTAAAGATCAAATCCTAAGGATTATTTCTGAATTTGATTTATTAAAATATTCCCATCCAAACCCAATTAATGAAGGCAGAGGCATTACATTTCAGTCAATCCTCAAATTTCTGTAAACAACAAAAAATTAAATAAATGATCAATAAAATACTTCTGTTTTTGAAGTACTGCTCCAGTTTCATTAAATAGCTGCTATTAGTCTCCTGTTGCTATTTTAATATATGCATAACCATGTTGATGTTTATCAAAGAATAACAGTTGCTACATATGAAGGAAGAACGACAACTGATACTGATACATATGAGTTAGAATTGCTGTGATTTACCAGCATCGTCATTTTGCATGTGTGTGGAAGGGAAGTTGCTGGACTTTTCTTGAAATATGAGTTCTTGATATTTTATCTGTAAACAAACCTCTGTGTGGAACAAAATGCCTCTCTTGTAGCACCTGTGTTCATTATGTTCTCACTCTTACTAATTGACTCTGCAACTAAACAAACTCTTATTCATATGACCAAGTCTATCCTACCTGGTAACGGCACCAGACTGATGAGCAACAGTTACAAATTCATATTTTATTTCATTTCCTTAGGATTTTCCTAGCAACTCTCTGTCTGTCATCTACATTTTCTACAAGTAGTTTTGTGCATTTACTGTTGTAATCCTGCCAGACAGATCCATGGATCAGTCAAAACAATTATGCATATATCCAGTAAGGTTGCTAGGTGCAGTGTGGAGTCATACATCTATCAGCACCAGTTCATGTTGGTAAACAACTTTGGCAGATTTAAGGACTGCCCTGGAACACTTGAAATATTTGGCTGTTTTCTGGACACTGAGTTAGACTATGTTGATCACTGACATTGACATTTGGCTTACACATGGACATATCTATTTCCCTAATGTGGTGCTGTCTTCATTCTACCATGTGTTGTGCCATCTGTGAGTGAACTGATGGTGTGTGCCTGTGCAGAGAGAGTGGTTTGTATTGAAGTGCTTCCCAGTCAGTCAAACTTTATGTTCTCTAATGCTAACATATGACTTATTCAGAAAGTCTCTAGAGCTGCAGACAGCAAGCCGCAGACCCACACGTCTTCTCCTTATGGCCCATGACTATTTTATAAATAAAGGGCTAATCATTTGGAGTCGTCATATTTGTGATAGAAAAAGGCAAATGTGTTCCAGAGCTTAAAGATCTTCAGTGGTTAATAGAACTTGGATTTTTGACAGATTTAACTAATGAGTTAAATATGCTGAATATGAGGGTTAAAGGAAAAACAAATTAATATCTTATATGCACACAGATGTAAAGGCCTTCCAAACAGAAAACAAGCTCTTTATGAAACATATTGATAAGAAAACATTGGACCATTTCTCAAATTGTGAAAAACTGTCTAGGAAGCTGGGGTAAATTTTCATTAGAAAAATGATAAAATGAAATGCATTTTAATGCTGCTACAAAATCAGTTCAGTGAGAGATGTGTGTGACTTCATGATGGTTTCTGGTAAACTGTAGGTTTTAGCAAACTCTTAACTCGTGATATTGAGGACATACTGAATAATGTACAAATTAATGTGATGGATATTCAGCCTGACACTCTAGAAAACTCATTCTATGAAATCAGTGATCTTGTTAAACTTTAAGCAATTTGCCATCAAATTTTGAAGAATTGAAAAGGATTGCTTAGCAAAGAATTACAAGTTTTGGTAGCACATATTTACATTGGGGGCAGGGGTTCTTTCAGATAAAGATATGGGGAGTAGGAGAAGATGGCCTAAATTTCTGTTGTTCTTTACTTATTAAACTTAACCTACCTCTTGCCATTTGATGTGTTTATGGATGGCAGCTATTAAGTTATTCACCAGATTAAGGAAAATGTTTGACAATGCATGTGTTTGCAACTGAGTTCTGTTCATTTTTTACAGGTATGATAATTCTGATGAGAGGAGATCAAAGCAGACGACTGGTTTTGCTGGCCGCAGAGACAGTGATGAAGAAGAAGAGGAGAAGCCAACCACACCACGCGTGGGAGGTGTTGCCATTGCTCCTCCTCCCTCTCTTCAGGAACCAAGCCCAGCTCCTGCTGCACCTCCTGGGGCAGATGGACAAAAGTTACCACAAGTTTCTGGTGAAAAATATGGATTGTCATTTGGAGGTTCCGTTGCAGCCAAAATTATGGCCAAATATGGTTTCAAAGTAAGCAGTCATGTAAAATTAGTTTGAGATATATTGTGTTATACTCTGGTTACTGTTTGAAACTCTCAAAATGAGGATCGTAGGTAATAGATGCTGCACAAGTATACAGCCCTTTCCATTTTGCATTTTGTGTATACAGTCCCCCCCCCCCCCCCCCCCACACACACACAAAATAGCACATGTGCGAAGTCACACATAAGAATCATAATAACCTTGTGATGCCATTGGAATGCCTTGTTGCAATTATGTTAATGGTGAATCAGCTACAAATGCCAATCTCTGTACTACAGTGGAAAGAACTCTGGGTGCAGTCCAATTTGTACCCACCACAACCCTGCCACAAACCAGATTGAAAAAGATAAGTGGTGCTTTCCCTTGCTGGATATAACAGGGTGTATAATCCCTGGACAACTGGGAAGTCTGGGAAAAACCCAGAATTTTTTCATCCAGGATAAACTCGGGAAAAACCCAGAATTTTTCATTATTTTAATTTTCAGTCAGATTTTTTTAATTTTGACTGGTAAGAACAGAATAACTCAAACAAAGAATTCTAATTTTGCCTGCTGCTGCAGTATAATGAGAGAATAACACCTAAATAAAATTTCAGTTGCAAAGAAAACGTGCCATTTACAATAACAAAACAGTGTACACACAAGCATCTACCAGCAGCAAAATGTTTCAAAGATTGTGCAGTACTTCATGACAACAAACTGCTTTCACTGTTTTTCTCGTGGACCTCGTTTCAATGAGGTAACGTCACAACAGTTTATATTCTAACAGGTCACGGTAAAATACTGTGAATCGTGGTTTGAGAACCGTTATTTTCAAATTAACTTTCTGTTTATGCAAGATGAATTATTTACATGTTAGAATGTGCAGTGAATTTCTGAAATCACAGAGTGTTAGACTCTCATTCAAAACTTAATGCTGAGGGCCAGTCACTAGAAAAGTGTTCATTCCAGAAGAGCAATCGTTTATGTCATTGTTTAATATTTTACTGGCACATTTGTGTTTGATATATCTTAAAAAGTAGAACACGCTAAAAAAGACCAAGTTGCAAGATTAGTTTTTCATATTTATTTTAGTTCTTTCATGGATTACAAATTTTGCAGTAGTAATGGCAAAAAAAAAAAAGAGAGAGATAGAGAGAGAGAGGTGAGACATGACTTCTTGAGAAATTGCACATTAATTTATTTCTCTATGTAAAGGTCGAAGTGCTTGATGTAACATGCGTTCATCCAAGTAACCCATGAAATGTTCAGTGCACAACAATGAAATTTATAATTGTGCTTGTCAGAAATATTCAGCTGCTACAATTTAAGCTGTCTTCTTAGGACCCTGCCTAAATGCACCCTCATGGGAAAAAATTTTTGACGACCAATATTGTGTGCGAAAAGCATAGCTTTTCTTGTAGCTATGGTCTGTATATATTAATTTAAACCATTAACTTCTCCTATTTGTGTGTTTGTGCTACTTGAGAGTGATGTTGCTATTGACTTACTGCATCATGTGTCTTATGCTCTGAATATCTGCTGTCATTGACTGGCGAGATAACGCGACTTGAGCTATGACTCGCTGACAAAAGGGCATCGCAATCTTGATTTCATTGCTTCAGAAGGGCCATGCTGTATTTCGTGGAAGTCCTGTCGCTGTATTTGGTAGGGTTCCTATATATACTTTCGCAATTCAAAAACGTGCAATGTAGATGTTGCCATGCATCAAAGATCTTTCCAAAACACGTTGTTTTTTTGCTGGGTTTCATTTCTTATAGCACCAGGAAGTTCTATGCGGGCGTATAAAACCTTCACCATTTGAGGGATTGACAAGTTTTACAGCTTTGAGGGAAAGTATATTGTCACTTAGCACAGAAAAAAATGTATGGTGTATTTTCACCTGGGAAAAAGTGTATTTTTAACCAGAAATTCTGGGGGAAATCTTTTTTCTCCATACACACCCAGTATAAACAAGTGGTCATAAAGCACATTTCAGCTGTGTATCTATATGAAGTGTGTTGCACATCCCTTTGTACATGTTAAAGTATGTTGCATGAATCTGGGAATTGAACATAACTTAAAAAGGCCTGGAACAGCAGGCACAAAAATTTCTATGGTAGTTGTAGTGCAAATGGACACAAAAGCAAGGCTAAGGCTAGGAACCTGTTGAGGAACTTTGGTTCAAATTTAGGATAGCTGACCAAGCACTGGATAGATGTGCACCTGGAAGAACAGTTCGTGGTGGTAGAGCTCTCCATGGCATACAGTCTCTGGAAAACAAAAAATTCTAATGAAACAGTGACTGATATGTTTTTCAGGTTTGCAGCAAGATCCTAAAAATCAAACTGATATAATGTTTTAGCATTCGTACTGTGCTCCTTTGTGAAACAGTGCTCAGTCAATACAGACTTTTCTTGTTGTTGAGATTTTCTGTGGTGACAGTGTTCTGTACAACTATCATAGGCCATAAGCTTTCTCACTTGAAAAAGAAATCTGTCCATGCCAGGCTCATTTAGTCCCAAATCATCCTCAACAGAGCCTAATAGCTCACTGATCTTTGGTAGTTGACAGAACAAGGTCATCTTAAAATTCTCCCACTTTTTGAGGACACACACTCAGTATAAGTAAGGAAGGCAACTATATAATGAAAAGGATAGTTGCTATTCACCATACAGCAAAGATGCTCAATCGCGGGGGGGGGGGGGGGGGGGGGGGGGGGGGGGGCGAACAAGGCCTTTGTCAAAAAGACTCTCTCTCTCTCTCTCTCTCTCTCTCTCTCTCTCTCTCTCACACACACACACACACACACACACACACACACACACACACACACGGAAATGCAATTCACGCTACATGATCACAGTCTCTGGCAGCTGAAGCGAGGCTGCCATTCCTATCTGCAACTCACCATCTCTGCTATATGGTGAGTAGCAACTGTCGTTTCCATAATATTGTTACATTCCATCCTGGATTTTCCATTGTTTAAAGAAAGAAACTGTTCTACATCCATTTTCCTGTACTTTTAGTGATGGTCCAAATGCCGTAATGTGAAAATCCACTAATCAGAGTAGGTAGACTTTAGGTGTTCAGTTTTTCTCTATTTCAGCGAGTATGTGTTGCACACTGGCCATGGTACACAGTACAATTGCATACAGTTTCTGGCAGTGAGCCGGAGCAGAGTCAATAGGCAGCATTCACTTGTAAGTTAGACAGTTTGTCCATAAGCAGAGTCCAATGTTGTTCATTAGCCCAAAGATTAATCTGTAAGCAATTTCTCGTAGATTAATCTGCAAGCGGAGTCCACATCACAAAGAAGTAAATGAGTGTGCAGGAAACTTGAGAAAGATGGAGCATGGTGAGTACCAAACATGGAGTGCCTGTAGCTGATTCTGGCAAACCTTGTATACAGTCCTGTACTAGCCTAACTGCTCAGGTCATATGGTGTCACTAGCATGGCATGTGAATATCGGCTGTGTTCTGATAGTACAGTAACTATTGCCAGCTTGGAGTCACCCTCCATAAATGTCATCAGCAACTTCTGTAATCAGCTCTGTGTTTATGCCTGCTGTTTGGTGCCCTCTTCGTTGTTGTGATCCGTCTCTGGAGCTAGCTCCATATTTATGTTTTCTGTTTCCAGCAGTGACATAAGGAATATCTTCTGGCAAGTTGTCAGCATTGAAGATGGCAGTGAGACACCTGTGAAGTTCGGATTATTCCGAAAAGCACAGGAAGATGGATGTAAAACAGTTAATTTCCTTCCTTGTGCTTGGAGTGTGTCCTCTAAAATTGGGAGAATTTTGAAAAGAGTTAACATCAGCACTTCATTCAATCTACTTGTCAAGACCAGAGCACTGGATGGCTGGATGACTTTGGATAAAGGAAGCCTGTCAAATACAAAATTCCATGTTCTGGGTGAAAAGCTCGATGTAGGCCATGCAGTTCGTATGGTCCATGATAGATGCACAGAACACTGTTGCCACACAAGATTTCAACAAAACAGGAAACCTATACTACTTGAGCACTGTTCAATTGAGGGTCACTGTAGGAAATGTGCTGACACATTAGCAGCTGCTGGTGCGTCAGTGGTATTGGAGTAGTGTCCTAAAGGAAACAGTAGAGATTACATTAAGAGGTAATCTCATTAACTGAGACCATGAGTTTCCTTTAAGCAAAAGTGGAACCACCCCATTTAACAGATATTACATCAAAAGCAGATCTGGCAGTTGTTTCAATTGTTATATATCTCCCCTCCCATCATTCATCACAAGTGGCACTGCATGTGCACTCTGTGAGGGAAGAGCACTGACAGCTTCTGGCACACACACAGTGGGCAATGGCTCTGGCTTTTCAACAGTTCAGCATTGCATCTGAGGTTGACTGCCAAGTTGAATGCCAAAATAGTATGTCAGTTTGCTTTTTTAGGGTCTGGCTGCAAACCTGACAAACATTCAACAAGCTGCTATACCAGAAAAGCTTCTGTGGTCAAAACAATTCTGCACAGTAAATGGAAAACAAGGCACTGAGCTGTAGGTAGAATTATGTTAAACAAAATATGTATTTCTGTCAAAAGGTTGAGCATTGTACCAGGATCTTAATGGAAGACTGTACCAAACCCAAAGAAATTCTGGACTATTTAAAATCTGTCAGTGGTACCAAAATTAGTGTCCAGACACACATGAAGGATACAGGAACTAAAACTGAGGGCAGTAAAGATGAGAGATTTTGATATTACTGTCAGTGGCATTGAGATAACAGCAGAAGTTAATAAAGTTGAAAAAGACTCAATTCCTGGTGTAATCCTTATTTCATTTCACACAGAATTTGCAGCTAAGTGAAACCCTCTTATAACTATAATATGCGATTGATCCATCTAACAAAAACTGCATCCTGTATTTGGAAAAAAGCACAGGTCACACCCGTCTACAAGAAGGTTAGCAGATGTGATCCATAAGACTAATATTGACATTCATGTATTGTAGAATCTTAGAACACATTCTAAGCACAATCATAATGAGGTATTTTGGTCAGAACGGTCTCCTGTATTCCAATCAAGTGAGATTCTGTGAACACTGGTCTTGCAACACACTTTTCTGACATGACATCTTGAAAGCCAAGTTCAGTATCTTCACAGGCATGACAACACTGCTAAACAACAGTGTTCACACAAGGTACGGTACAGGCACACGGTGGGTTGACAACAAGCTAGGGACCAGCACCCCACCAGAGGAATAAAATCTGCACGCGAGTCAATCTATGGGAAGCAGAAAATCTGAAACTGCTTAGAGCTGTGTTCAGGCATAAGAATAGCATACCTGTATGGCAGGCATGGGTGGCTGATGACTGAATACACAGAAATGGCACGATGTGCACGACAGTTGAACTCGGTGTTAGAACTGCCCCACCCAGCTTACTGCCACCAACTGGTAAACAATTTGATTGGTGGTCTTCCCATACGATGCGTCACGTGTCCCCCATGGCAGCTCAACTGCCTCTTATTGCTATGTCTGCTGGCAGGGATACTAAATCCCTTTCCTTGAGAAGGCCACATAAGGCCTAAAATTACCAGGGTTGGGCCTTAAACTCAAGCACTAAACTGGAGAGAGCGTTGGAGACACCAGTAACGTACCGACCTCTGAAGGAAACAATGCCAACAATGATGGCTCCACAAGAGGTGTGAAAAGGTGCAGAGGCTGAGGCTGCAGCTTGTCCACTGGCAGTGGTTGGAGCCAGGCCACATCTCCCGGCTAGAAGGGAGAGGAGGCAAGGGGTGTGATGGAGGGCAGGTCAGAATCCATGGACTCCGCATCGGTAAACAAGGTATGAAGCGTCACCAGGGTCGAAGGTTGCAGGTGAAGCGGAGGATTGCCGAGGGTGAAGGAGGACCACAATGTGGAAGCACGACACAGCAAGTGGGAGCCTGCCCTCGGAAAAATATTGTGAAAGCCCCTGCCAGGTGACTGGGAGAGTGTAGCAGTGATGGCCCAACAGCCTTAATGGGTTACTGCTCCCAACTGATATCCACCACAAACAACTGCTGATCTTTATGGTCGATCATGACATCCAGCAGCCACCCTTGCTGCCTGCTAAAAGACCAGCCCCAAATGGCAGTCTCAGGAGGAAAATGCAGCGGGGCCACAGTGGACCGAGGTATGTGACTCAGGTTGCAACAAATCCAGGAGACCCCATGGGTGGTGCCCATGCAACCGTTTCACTGCATTGCGCCTCTTGAATAGTGTCATTGAGTTCATAGCCAGAAAACTTGACAACACATTGTCGTAGGAAGAGGCAGAAATGGACTTCTTCATTTGGGTCTTGAACGTACACATTAAGCACTCCACCTCCAAGTTAGAAGCCGAGTGAAACAGGACAGTCCTCAAATGCTGGATGCAATTTCAAATGCAAAACTCTTCATACTCCTCTGACACAAACTGCCAGCCATTAGCAGACATGAGGGTCATGGGAGATCCCTCAGTAGCAATACTGACCAATAACACTCAAACAATAGCAGTCTATAGTGTGGAGAACAACTTGGGGCCATTCTGGGAATTGTACAAGGCATTGACCAACAACAACCTTATGCTGCCCAAATACCAAACAGCGGAATCGACATGGACGTGTGGTCCAGGATTGGCCAAGGGGAAATCTGGCTTGGCAGTGCAGCCTAGTTCTGCTCGCAGGCCCTATAAGCCCACACTAGATGTTTGATGTCACAGTTGATTGCTGGCAAGTATACATGATGCTACGCTAAAGCCTTCATACCGCAGTGAGAAGCATGCAGTAGCTGGAGTATACAAGGATGCAATGCTGAGGGAATGACCACCCAACAGCTTTGCTCCTCTGTGCCAAGCAGAAGGACCAGCTGGACATCGTGCACTCACTCATGTAGGAGACCTGACCTCGAAACCCAACCGCATAGCCGTAATGGTTTTTCAGAATAGTGGGTCATCCGCTGCGGCGAGTCACAACCTCTCTTGCTGTAATGGAAAATCCAACAAGGTTTGCTACCAGCTATCATCCAAGATGAACACTAGAGCCTCCTGCTGATTGAACTCTGGAGCAAGCCCCACCGAAGCCGCAGAAGCGCATCCGCATTTGTGGTCTGGGAGATGAATCAGTAACATATATCATAAGAATAATTACTGAGAAAAAGTGCCTATCTCTGCAACTGGTGGGCAGTACTGTCTGGCAGCTCAGAACAAGAACTGATAAGGAAATCAGTGGCATGTGGTTGGTGACCAGTAGGAACTTCACCCCCTACAAGTAAACGTGAAACTTGTTAATTCCAAATATGATAGCTAATGCCTCCTTTTTCATCTGAGAATAATTAAGCTGGTCTGTGGAAAAGTCTTTGATGTGCGAGTGATGTGCTGCTCAGTGCCATCTCATTTCTGAAGGGACAGAGTTGTGCAAATGCCATACTAGCATGTAACAGCCCAGGGGTAAAGGTTTACCCAGTGTGAAATAAGCCAAACTGGGAGAAAAGCACAAATACTGCTTGAGGGACTGAAAAGTCTGTTGACACTCCACAGATCAGAGAAACTCAGTGCCCTTTTAGAGAAAGCGATTAAGAGGATGGCAGATGTGAATGGTCTGGGGAATGAACTTAACATAATATGAACTCTTGCATAAAAAAGACTGGAGCATCTTCAGGTTCCGGGACACTGGCATGTTGCTGATGGCTTTGACATCGTCATCCGTAGGGATGAGGCCACCTTTGCTCAGCACATGTCCCAAAAAATGCATCCTTGTGGAGGAAAAAACTGCACTTTTTCAGCTTGGAACAGAGGCCATTCTCCAGAAGGCACTGGATAACTGACTTTAGGTTTGGTAAATGCTTCTCTTGTGTAGAACCTGTCACCCAGATGTCATCAAAACAGTTTACATGACGAGGAGTGTCCTGAATCAACTGTTTCAAATATCATTGATAAATTCCCGGCACAGAGGAGATCCCAAAATGCAAGCAGTTGAATTGGTAAAGCACGAAGGGTGTGTTGAGTACCAAGAAATTTAAAGAAACTCTACCTACAGCATCTGCAAGTATGCAGCAAGCAAGTTGATGTGTGAAACCCCCCTCCCAGCTGTGCGAGTCAATCTGCGAGAAGCAGAAAGTCCAAAACCGTGCTCAGGGATAAATGCATCACGAAGCATGTGTGGATGGCTGATGACAGAATGCACAGAAATGACACAAGACGTAAGGCGAGGCCTGCGGTAGTTGAACTTAGCATTAGAACTGCCCTGCCTGGCATACTACCACTGACAGGTAAACACTTCCATCAGATGATATGCCCATAGAATGTGTCTTGTGTGCCCCCTGGCAGCTGTCTGCATTATTCAACGGCAATAGCTAACCCACCTCATTTGCCTCCATCACAATGTCCACTGGTGGAAGTAATGCAAGAATCAAGGCAGTCATATGAATGCGGTATTTCTTGACTTACAAAAAGCAATTGCCACGATGCCACATCAACCAAATGAAAATGTCTGGAATATTAAACAAAATTTGACATTGAATTGTGACTTTCTTGGCAGATTGGACTTAACATGTTACCTTGAATGGAGAGTCATTACCGAATGTAGAAGTAATTGAAGGCATGCCCTGTTAAATGTATTAGAACCCTTGCTCTTCATGCTGTATCTCGTTGTACTAGCAGACAGTAGTAACCTCAGACTGTCCTGAAATGTAAAACTGGGTACTTCACAAAACACAGAAACATAGTAGTCCATATCTGAAATATAAATGAGTTGCAGTTGGAATGAATCAATTCCTAGAAATACCTGGCTGTAACTATTTGTGGGTATAGTAAATGGAAAAATCACATAGGATCAGTTGTGATAGAGCAGGTGGCAGTCTATTTCATTGGTAGGATATTACGAAAATACAGTCAGTCAACAAAAAAATCTGTTATAAAACACTCATCGCCCTATCCTAGAATATTGCTCGAGGATATGGAATCCATATCGTATAGAACTAACGGGGGATATTGAAATTATGCAAAGGAGGACAGCCCACATGATCACAGGTTTTTATGGCCCATGGGAGAGTATCATTGATATGTTGAAAAATCTAAACTGACCAATGGTTGAAGATAAACACTATGAAACTATGTTTAAGTGAGCAGTGAACTACAGCCTCCTAAATATTGTATCCATATGGAACATGAAGGCAATATTAGAATAATTGCAGCATGCATAGAGACATTTAAAACAGTATTCTTCATTTACACTGTACTTGAATGGAACAGGAAGAAATCCTTGTTTATGGTTCATGAGAAGTACCTTCTGTCATGCACTTCACATTGGTTAGCAGAGTAAGAATGTAGATAAATATGTGGTGTTGTAGATAAAGCCATGGATGGGCCTGTAGAACATATAAACTTGTTGATTTCTTATGTCAGTCACACAGGGATAGCTGTAAAGATTTGGGCTCTAATATTTGCATTTTGCTCTTATTCTCACTCTTATAGTTGCCTTCACTGCCAATTATTAAATAAAAAACCTGGGCTTGAACATTATGTGGTGCACCTGTTGTTTCTTAAAAAGGATGTGTGTTTGAAAATCTTGATGCAGCATTATGCATGGATATAACTGTTTTGATTAGAAGAAATAGATAATAAACTTCATCAGCTTCCATAGTGAGAGTAATCAGATAAGCTCTGTCTTATGCAGTGAGTGTTGTGTTAGAGAGAAAAAGGTTGTTTCCTCCTCCTAGGTGGTACAGTGTATCAGTGATCCAGTTAATGAATAATGGCATAAATTTTACTTTTAGCTATTCTGGATTCATCTCAAATGTTTTTGTACAACTTTGTATTATGGTAATAATTGTCCTACCAGTGTGAAATATTTCATTATGTTGTCCACTGTCTGTTGATTTATGAAGAAGTTATGAACTACCTTCTGTAAAACTAAGTGATTACCCCGGAACGTGGGGCACAGTACCAGTTGCAATTATCTGACAGCTTCCAGTGGCAAGAAAAATTTATTTTTCAAAATTTTGTTTAATGACCAAATTTAAAAATTTAAAATACTGTCATAATCTATTCATCTTATGTTAAAAGTTTAAACCAATAAGAACAAGTGCTGCAGTTAGAAGAGGTGTGTTTGTCTTGAGGCTGCATAAGACAGTGTGCTGGTATGCAACTAGAAGTATCCAGTATTTGAGAATGAGAGCTCTGAGAGACTCCCAATAAACTTTACACATAATTTCAAAACTATACAGATCTTTCCCTCGCTGACACCCCTCACAAAACAATGAAGGAAAAAAAATTATTGTGAACATTTCGCTATTCATGCAGCCAAACCTCAGCATCAGGCATGACATTTTAATTTGTAACTTATTAGAGAAGGAAAGTTGCTGATTTGCTGCTCACCATGTAGCGGAGATGCTGAGTCACGATAGGCACAATAAAAGATTCACACAATTATAGCTTTCAGCCATTAAGGCCTTTGTGTGTGTGTGTGTGTGTGTGTGTGTGTGTGCGTGTGTGTGTGTGTGTGCGTGTGTGTGTGTGTGTGTTTCAAGCTTTCGCAACCCAGAGGGAAAGACGAAAGGATGTGGGATTTAAGGGAGAGGGTAAGGAGTCATACGTCTGCCTGTGTCTGTATATGTGCGGATGGATATGTGTGTGTGTGTGTGTGTGTGCGTGTGCGTGTGCGTGTGCGTGTGCGTGCGCGTGCATGCGTGCGTGAGTGTATACCTGTCCTTTTTTCCCCCATAAGGTAAGTCTTTCCACTCCTGGGATTGGAATGACACCTTACCCTCTCCTTTAAAACCAACATCCTTTCGTCTTTCCCTCTCCTTCCCTCTTTCCTGATGAAGCAACCTTGGGTTGCGAAAGCTTGAAATTTGTGTGCGTGTTTGTGTGTTTTTTATTGTCTCCTATCAACATACCAATGCTTTCGTTTGGTAAGTTACAGCATCGTTGTTTTTAGATATATATTTTTCCCATGTGGTATGTTTCCCTCTTTTATATATATAAAAACAAAGATGATGTAACTTACCAAACGGAAGCGTTGGTATGTTGATAGACACACAAACAAACACAAACACACACACAAAATTCAAGCTTTCGCAACCCACGTTTGCTTCATCAGGAAAGAGGGAAGGAGAGGGAAAGACGAAAGGATGTGGGTTTTAGGGGAGAGGGTAAGGAGTCATTCCAGTCCCGGGAGCAGAAATACTTACCTTAGGGGGAAAAAAGGACAGGCGCACACACACACACACACACACACACACACACACACACACACACACATCCATCCGCACATATACAGACACAAGCAGACATTTGTAAAGGCAAAGAGTTTGGCCAGAGATGTCAGTCGAGGCGGAAGTACAGAGGCAAAGATGTTGTTGAATGACAGGTGAGGTACGAGGGTCGGCATCTTGAAATTAGTGGAAGTTGAGGCCTGGTGGGTAATGGGAAGAGAGGATATACTGAAGGGTAAGTTCCCATCTCTGGAGTTCTGATAGGTTGGTGTTAGTGGGAAGTATCCAGATAACCCGGACGGTGTAACACTGTGCCAAGATGTGCTGGCCGTGCACCAAGGCATGTTTAGCCACAGGGTGATCCTCATTACCAACAAACACTGTCTGCCTGTGTCCGTTCATGCGAATGGACAGTTTGTTGCTGGTCATACCCACATAGAACGCTTCACAGTGTAGGCATGTCAGTTGGTAAATCACGTGGGTGCTTCCACAAGTGGCTCTGCATTTGATTGTGTACAACGTCCGGGTTACAGGACTGGAGTAGGTGGTGGTGGGAGGGTGCATGGGACAGGTCTTACACCGAGGGCGGTTACAAGGGTAGGAGCCGGGGGGTAGGGAAGGTGGTTTGGGAATTTCATAGGGATGAACCAAGAGGTTACGAAGGTTAGGTGAACGGCGGAAAGACACTCTTGGTGGAGTGGGGAGGATTTCATGAAGTATGGATCTCATTTCAGGGCAGGATTTGAGGAAGTCGTATCCCTGCTGGAGAGCCACATTCAGAGTCTGATCCAGTCCCGGAAAGTATCCTGTCACAAGTGGGGCACTTTTGGGGTTCTTCTGTGGGAGGTTCTGGGTTTGAGGGGATGAGGAAGGGGCTCTGGTTATTTGCTTATGTACCAGTTCGGGAGGGTAGTTGTGGATTGCGAAAGCTGTTTTCAGCTTGTTGGTGTAATGGTTCAGGGATTCCGGACTGGAGCAGATTCGTTTGCCACGAAGACCTAAGCTGTAGGGAAGGGACTGTTAGATATGGAAACATTCCACGTGGGAAAAATATATCTAAAAACAAAGATGATGTGACTTACCGAACGAAAGCGCTGGCAGGTCGATAGACACACAAACAAACACAAACACACACATAAAATTCAAGCTTTCCCAACAAACTGTTGCCTCATCAGGAAAGAGGGGAAGGAGAGGGAAAGACGAAAGGATGTGGGTTTTAAGGGAGAGGGTAAGGAGTCATTCCTATCCCGGGAGGGGAAAGACTTACCTTAGGGGGAAAAAAGGACAGGTATACACTCGCACACACACACATATCCATCCACACATATACAGAGACAAGCAGACATATTTAAAGACAAAGAGTTTGGGCAGAGGCGGAAGTGAAGAGGCAAAGATGATGTTGAATGACAGGTGAGGTATGAGTGGCGGCAACTTGAAATTAGCGGAGATTGAGGCCTGGTGGGTAACGGGAAGAGAGGATATATTGAAGAGCAAGTTCCCATCTCCGGAGTTCGGATAGGTTGGTGTTGGTGGGAAGTATCCAGATAACCCGGACGGTGTAACACTGTGCCAAGATGTGCTGGCCGTGCACCAAGGCATGTTTAGCCACAGGGTGATCCTCATTACCAACAAACACTGTCTGCCTGTGTCCATTCATGCGAATGGACAGTTTGTTGCTGGTCATTCCCACATAGAATGCATCACAGTGTAGGCAGGTCAGTTGGTAAATCACGTGGGTGCTTTCACATGTGGCTCTGCCTTTGATCGTGTACACCTTCCGGGTTACAGGACTCTCCAGTCCTGTAACCCGGAAGGTGTACACGATCAAAGGCAGAGCCACATGTGAAAGCACCCACGTGATTTACCAACTGACCTGCCTACACTGTGGTGGTGGGAGGGTGCATGGGACAGGTTTTACACCGGGGGCGGTTACAAGGATAGGAGCCAGAGGGTAGGGAAGGTGGTTTGGGGATTTCATAGCGATGAACTAACAGGTTACGAAGGTTAGGTGGACGGCGGAAAGACACTCTTGGTGGAGTGGGGATGTGATTTACCAGCTGACCTGCCTACACTGTGATGCATTCTATGTGGGAATGACCAGCAACAAACTGTCCATTTGCATGAACGGACACAGGCAGACAGTGTTTGTTGGTAATGAGGATCACCCTGTGGCTAAACATGCCTTGGTGCACGGCCAGCACATCTTGGCACAGTGTTACACCGTCCGGGTTATCTGGATACTTCCCACCACATATTTAAATATGTCTGCTTGTGTCTATATATGTGTGGATGGATATGTGTGTGTGTGTGTGTGTGTGTGTGTGTGTGTGTGCGCGCGAGTGTATACCTGTCCTTTTTTCCCCCTAAGGTAAGTCTTTCCGCTCCCGGGATTGGAATGACTCCTTACCCTCTCCCTTAAAACCCACATCCTTTCGTCTTTCCCTCTCCTTCCCCTCTTTCCTGATGAGGCAACAGTTTGTTGCGAAAGCTTGAATTTTGTTTCAGCCTCATGTTACACTTTCCACCTTCTTGTAACATGTCACCCTCACAACGACCCCATTAAGTTTTATTTACATTCCCTCCGCAAACATGCCTTCACCCTAGCCAGATTACACTCCCATATTTTATTTACTCAGGCTTGTCTTACATTTGGGATTACCCCCTAAGGCCTCACACTTAAAGTTCCCATCTCTGGCTGTACCCCTTCTTTCCATCAGTCCCTATACCAGTTCCAGACTGAACAATCCATTGCCCTCACCCACCTAATCCTTCACCTACACATCAACTCAGCCAATGAACACACCTGACAACTCCTATCCCTAATAAAAGTCCTCAATCTTTCCTCTCCCACATCCACACCAGCTGTTCAGAGCATCCTCCTACAGGCCAACTGCAAATTAGAACAGCATGCCACCCTCCACCTCAAAAAACTATTAAATCTCCTGGTTTCCCACCTCTGTAAAGCCAACTCACTCACCCTCCACAACCTTTCCAACAATCCTCAACCTCCTCTCATTGCACACAGACCCAGTCTTTCCCATCTACTCAATCTCCCACTTCCAGCTCCACTCCCCCAAAACCTCAAAATTCTAATCAAACACAATCTGGAACCACAACACCCCAATTCAGTAGTTGTCCTGCAGAACCTCAACAAATTCTCTGGAGGAAACCCTATCCACATTCCTCCAGAACCTCAACAACTTCTCCCCCATTTGCCTCACGTGGTCCCACTCAACCCAACAAGTCACCTTCCTAGATGTTGACCTCCACCTGAGAGATGGCTACATCAGTACCTCCATCCATATCAAACCTACTAACCACCAGCAATACCTCCAGTTTGACAGCTGCCACCCATTCTATACCAAGAAGACCCTTCCATGCAGCCTTGCCACCCATGGCCGTCCCATCAGCAGTGACGAGCAGTCCCTCCCAAAATATACCGAGGGTCTCACTGAAGCCTTCACTGACCTTAATTATCCTCCCATCCTTGTAAAAAAAAAAAAAAAAATCTCCCATGCCTTATCTTTCCAGTCTCCCACCACCTCCCAAAGTCCTACAGCCCAGCCACAGAGGAGCATTCCCCTCATAACTCAGTACCACCCGAGACTGGAGCAACTGAATTACCTTCTCTGCCAGGGTTTCGATTACCTCTCGTTGTGCCCTGAAATGAGAAATGTCCTGCCCACTATACTTCCCACCTGTCCAATAGCGGTATTCCGCTATCCACCAAACCTACACAATATACTCGTCCATCCCTACACAACCCCTGCTCCCAACCCCTTACCTCATATCTCATACCCCTGTAATAGACCTAGATGCAAGACCTGTCCCATACATCCTCCTACCACCATCTACTCATCTACTCCACTCCGGTCACTAACATCACCTATCCCATCAAAGGCAAGGCTACCTGTGAAACCAGTCATGTGATTTACAAGCTAAGCTGCAACCACTGTGCTGTATTCTATGTAGGCATGACAACCAATAAGCTGTATGTCCACATGAATGGCCACCGACAAACTGTGGCCAAAAAACAAGTGGACCACCCTGTTGCTGAACACGCTGCCAAACATGATATCCCTCACCTTAATGACTGCTTCACAGCCTGTGCCATATGGATCCTTCCCACCAACACCAGCTTTTCGGATTGAGTTGGTGGGAACTTTTCCTGCAATACATCCTACGTTCCCGTAACCCTCCTGGTTTCAACCTTCGTTAGTCACTGTCCTCACCTGTCCAACCCCATCCTTGTTCCCATTCCAGCACTACACAGCCGTCATTTCACCGCCACACCCAATTCTTTTTAATTTCTTTTTATTTTTCTCCTTTCCGCTACTTACTTCCCCCCCCCCCTTCCGCCCTTCGTGTAAACTGCAGCACTTCACTGTCCACCAGCTCCACCATACTATCCCCCCCCCCCCCTTCACTGACCTTAATTATCCTCCCATCCTTGTACAAAAACAAATCTCCTGTGCCTTATCTTTCCAGTCTCCCACCACCTCCCAAAGTCCCACAGCCCAGCCACAGAGGAGCATTCCCCTCGTAACTCAGTACCACCCGAGACTGGAGCAACTGAATTACCTTCTCTGCCAGGGTTTTGATTACCTCTCGTCGTGCTCTGAAATGAGACACTAGCTTCCGCCTTACCCCCATCCAGTCGCCACTCCCATCATGCACTGGTGTTGCTGCTCGCAGTGTGGTTTCAGTTATCTGAGACTGCAGACGTGTGTGCAAGTTGCGTTTTGTGTGTGTGTGTGTGTGTGTGTGTGTGTGTGTGTGTGTGTGTGTGTGTGTGTTGCCGACAAAGTCCTTAATGGCCGAAAGCTATAATTGTGTGAATCTGTTTGATGTGGCTATTGCAACTCAGCGTCTCCGCTATATGGTGAGTAGCAACTTTCCTTCTCTAATATTGTTACATTCAATCTTGGATTTTCCATAGTTTAATTTGTAACTTATTTACTAACAGCTCTATTTGCAACTGCTCTATTTGCAACATACTTTGCAGACATATCTACATATATCACTGAGTGTACGTGTAAAATTGTGTCATTCTAGGACACTTAGTTCAGGAGATAAGAGGTCATAAACATCGAAATGCGTGAAAAACTACTGTTTGCTGTAAATGCAGCACAAATTACCAACACTGTATTCAACCAGCACTTGGTGACACACAACAGACGTTAAGCATAATTTCAAACCTTTCTAAAACTTTGTCTCTTTTACATGGAGTCAGTTATTTATCCTATTAATGCATTTGTAAAGTAATCGAATGTTTCAAGCTGTTTTGAACGTGGTAGTACCATTCTTTAAATAATCATGAGTCTACTGGTACAGACACATTACCATCTTCTGTTTCTTTTTCCAGGAAGGTCAAGGCCTTGGAAAACAAGAACAAGGCATTTCTATGGCTTTACAAGTTGAGAAAACTAGTAAACGAGGGGGCCGTATAATAAGTGAAAAAGAAATAATGCCACCACCTCCACCATCTGCAGGCTCACCATCTTCTGCTTCTCAGTCAGCACCACAGGGCCAGCCAAAGCCTGAGCCATCTATTACGGAAATCATGAAGAGCCCAGCAAAAGTTGTGCTGCTCAGGGTATGCTATCAGTATGCTATAGTTACCACTTAGTGAGGTATGGTGTCTTTTTTGAAGTCACATGATCAGTTTTGATCAGGTTACAATAGCTCTTGTACTATAACAGTAGTATTGTTTATTACATTGTGTGATTTCAATTAGTTTGCATCACTGAGTCCTAGGGCCATTTCTTTAAAAGAAATGTGATTAATTGTTAAATTTAAGTAAAATAACCAAGTGATGCAATGTTTTTTTGTACCTTGCAGCCAATTCACTACCGCTCATGTTTTTCACCACACAGTCACAGAGTTATGTTGAACAGTGCATTTATTTAGGTTTTATGCTGAAACTAACTCTTGCCCAAGCTATTTTGAGGATAATTTTTTCATTTAATAGAATTTCTCTAAGTTACTTGATGATAAACGAACTATCTGCGTATTATTCCTCATAGTTATTGTGGTACTTCAGAATTTAGTTATTTGTCACATTTAATTCATATAGTTTAGTTTGAAAAACATTGTTGCTGAGTAGATTATATATTGTAGATCATACATTGTGGCATATGAAATGTGCGTAAAGTATCAAAATTGTCGTAAAGTTGAGATCAGAAAAACATCTATATTGAAACTAGACTAAACAGATTTTTATGTGTTGGAGGTTTTCAGCACCCAAAGCTGCAGACAGAGGATATGACATATTCAGTGGCCTAACTAGTGTGACACCCTTATTTTATATTTTCGTATGGCCCAGACTTAATAAACGCAAAATTGAGGAAAATGCAGAATCTAGGAAAACGTTGAAATCCCCAAAATATGAGCAAGAATGTATGTAATTGACATACATGATTAAAAATCATAATCCTCTTCAATACATTGTATAAAATCTGTGTAAGTGAAGGAAATTAAATGTACAATACAATGTTTATGCAGTAATTCATGATTGTAAATTTCATCAG
This sequence comes from Schistocerca nitens, assembly GCF_023898315.1. Lineage (NCBI taxonomy): Eukaryota > Metazoa > Arthropoda > Insecta > Orthoptera > Acrididae > Schistocerca > Schistocerca nitens. Next base: position 327,792,344 of record NC_064618.1, on the reverse strand, counting down.
TGACATGGCACCACAGGTGTTGGCTGGGATAGATACTGGGGGAAAAATCAGACAACGCCCGAAGGCCAATGCTTTGAATACATGGAAGTTGTGGGTGGTATGGGCAGGCACCATTTCTCAATAAAAGCCCTTTTTTTATCTTTAAAATTTTACAACTTTATTAACTTGATTTTAAAATAGTGAGTGAACATTCGTTATCATGAACAACAAGATCCTCAATATAGTTTGTTAATGAAAGTTCCTGAAGTATTTTAACAGATAAAGAAAAAGTCTCAGAATCAATTTACAAGACTTAAAACTCAAAATCCCTTTTCAAGCTAAGGAAAAAAAAATTACAAATTGCATAATGCAAGGTTAAGTAAAAGATTGTAACACCACATGGCAATACCAAAATTTTCACAGATATGACCTGTGATCTCTAAAGGTAATGAGATATTGATCACAAAATTTTTAAATAAAACAACTTAAATGCAATAAAATCTGATTACTATCAACGTACACTCAAACCCTGTAGTCTCTACAATGCGCACCGTATCACAAAATATTTTCCTTCCTTTTAAACACTTTACACCATAAACATCCTTGCATGTGATGCGTACTACTGCGGAATTATGACAAATAATCAAGCATAAATGTTATAATTAATCAGGTATGTAAAACTTTTACTTTCAAAATCAAAAAACACAAATCAACTCTTAACCTCAGTGGTTATATCTGTTAAAAAATATACAATACATATCTTTTGATTTGGCCGTGGTCACACGCTGTTGTGCACCGTGCTGTCCTTCAGAATCGTTTGCGGCATGGGAAAGATTTTCCATGATAGATAAAACATTGACAGGTGCAACCAACTTACACAACTTGCATACTAGGATTGTACGTCGATGTGGATGCGGCTCACAGATCTTAAAATGGGGAAGGGAGTAGATGTGGTACTACTGAACACTTCCACTATACCTTACCACACCAAACAGCAGTATGGTGGGGTAGAAAAGAGACAACCCCAGCAAAGGTAGTAAGAAAATATTTGGGGGTTTAAACTGTTGGGAGGGCCACACCAAACCACAGAATGATGTCCCAAGCTAAATTATGAAAATACTATGGGTGATTTCGCCACAACAAGCAGAACTGTAAAATACCATAAGAAGTGAACTGCATTTAACACGATTCATAAGCGTCCAACTGAAAAGCTCCACAGTCAATCCTTCCCTTACTACAGACCCTTAACAATACCTCCAAGGTTCACTCATGGACACTACGAGAGTGTCAAATTACTTGTTACAACTGTAGATAACAGTTGAACTTGCTGGGGCCAACTTAGGTTTCTTAATAAGACAAGCAATGATTTGGTGCCTCACTTTGATCCACCTTCGATCCAAAACAGTCATTTACTTTAAAGCAGCTAAATATATGACAATGCTGATATCATCGCTCTCCTCCCAAGCAGCGCTCTGACTGGAGACTGCAGTACCGAAGCAAAGTTTACACCACTCACAAGTCTGGTATATGCACCTCCAATGTGCACCTTTTTCACATTCTTGTGTTCACCTCATGCACCAAACTTGCCGTAATTCTTTGTCGGAATCCAAGGGCAGAACCAAGAAATCACTTCTCATCCCTTAAATGACCGCACGATGATCACCCTCAGGACAACACTGGCCTCCACACTAGGATCTTCGAGCCCACGGCTTCCGTTCCCAACTGACTGCTTCTGCGGGGCCCACGGATCGAGCAACCATACCCTCCAACACCACGTTGCTCCTCACACATAGTCCAGCACTCACTCCCAACTTAAGCCCCTTCTTCCTCCTCCTGACCACCTCGTGGTGCGCGGGAAGCCAACTCGCCAAAGATATGTGGCAACCAGAGACTCCAATCCGATCTTAATATTGACATCTCGGCAAGTAGGTAATGAAGCTATTTTCCAACCTGCAACAGTCAAAAATTATATGTGTAAATGCTCGTTTTTGAGAGTTCCTGCCTTTGTTCTCATCCAGAAAAAAGCAAAAATTGATGAACATGGTGACTTAAACTGAGAGGCTGTGATGTACCGTGAAAGGTGTTGGAATCTAACGTGTGTGTGTGTGTGTGTGTGTGTGTGTGTGTGTGTGTGTGTGTGTGTGTGTTTTGGAGGGGGGGGGGGGATGGTGATCGTCTTCTTTCTGTAGCCAGTGGCAGTGCAGCATTCTCTGGTTATGCAAGCACAGTGATCTCTAGTGTATTGCTTGTAAACTTTTCATTTGCTCATTGTGCTGAGTGGTTGTGGTGGAGCATTCTGCAGTATTACCAATGCGTGCCCTTTGCACTCCGAACTCATCGCTTGCTGTAGTGTAAACAAAACAGGTTTTGTGAAAGCACATATATACACACAAGTTTTCCTTCACATGTGGTACTTATTTATACCAATGGAGATGAAATAAAGTTAAGCCTGCTGTGATTTTGATGTTTCTCTGTTCCAGCAATCTGTTACAGTTATAACAATCTGTCTGCCATTACAACACATTAAACACCATTGAGTACTGCAACAAAGACGAACAAGCTGTCACACAATTGTTCACTGAACACATCTTGTTAATTGTATTTCCACTCATAGCAGTTGAGTAGCCTACGTTGGCTGCAGTCGGTAGAGGCTCGATAAATTCGAGATTCTGATGACGGCTCCAACCAGAACTACTGTAAATAAAATTAATCCTCAGTAGTGAAGGGAGTATGAGGTATAATATAAAGTGAAAATTGCAGTCATGCCATTTGCTGTACACTGATCACATCAGACAACTTTGGAACAAGCTGCCAAGTAAGCTTGCTATTTATTGCTGTATATGATAGAAGTCCCTGCATTAGCATGATGTTGCCATGCTTTACAGATATTGGCTGCAGGTGGAAAAGTCACTGCATTAGCATGATGTTGCCATGCTTTACAGCTATTGGCTGCAGATGGAAAACAAACATCCAAGATGTCACAAACATGTGAAATGTTCCCAGAATGAGATTTTCACTCTGCAGCGGAGTGTGCGCTGATATTTCATGTGAAATGTTCTAAACCGGAAGCTTTCACCATATTTCACAGTTTTAAGTTTATTTCATCATGTAGGCTATAAATTTTTACTATTTTCAATGTGAACATAAAATGAACCCTCAAAACTGCATGTTTTGAGGTATAATCTGTGGCAGTAGTGTGGTGAAAAATGGCTCAATTACCTCATACATCATTAGCAAATGTGATAGTCTTTTCAGTTCTGTACCCTACAGTATTACTAGTGACAAAACCCACTTTTTTCCTAATAGGTCTACTATATTAAGTAAAATTTTGAAATTTGTTTCTTGTTTATTTATGGATTTGCAATTTGGTTATTTCAGTTGATGTTGTGAGCGTCCTGGGAGGAGAAGAATGACATTCTCACACCAAATTTGGTTTATAGCTTCTGTGGCTGTTTATAATTTATTATCCAGTACTTCAGGAATTTCAGTTGTTTTGTAGGCTAAGATCTGTAAACTTATTACTAGTGGCGGTAGGGATAAACACTGAGGGGAGGGGAAAAGAATCTCATGCAGAACAGATTCTGTACACTATTCTACTGAAGACTATAAATCACACAAAATCTCGGCACTCAGAGACAGCAATTTCACCCTTAATGTAAAGGAAAAATAAAATGCAATACCAAGTTTCCTGGGCAAGAGTGATAAATAATCTAAACTTAATGTGGTGAACATATCATGATCTTCCAGTAGCCACTAAGTGCTATTCCTTCTCATCACCTAGGACGACACTTCCGCGTGTAGAGGCGGAGTGGAAAGGAAGCGTGGTGAGGATGAGAACTGCGCATACGTGGCAGCAGAGAGTGGGCAAACAAAATCCATGTTGCCGAACTGCATTGCTGTGGACAACAGTGAGGCTCATTTGCCTACGTTACATTGTATTATATGTTCAAATCTATGAGGGCAATAATAAATATTAAAAACAATTACGATCAATCGTCATGAGGACATTGTGTCCACTGCTCCACAGATTTACTCTGCATGACGTCGGGAGGCGAGAACAGCTGACACAGCTTTGTGAAGACATGAAGTACTGTTTCTCTCAAAATGCAATTGTCTAACAACAAGGTCATTGAAACTGTTTGCAATGATTATCGTTTATTGATATTAAAACTGCACTATAAGTAAAAATTTAATACACACAAAATTAACTTCAAGCACAAATTGAAATCATTATATTTGCTTGACAACTGCTTCTACTCAATAGAATTTTTAAAAATGTGTAAGGTGTGTGTGTGTGTGTGTGTGTGTGTGTGTGTGTGTGTGTAGTTAAGTGTAATCACTGTGTGTAAAAATGAATTATTGGTAGAAGAAGCTAATGTAAAAGACTATCGTAAAAATGGTCAGTAAGTTGTCATATTTTTTGCTGTAAATGGGCATTATGAGTGTAAACTAACACGTTCGACAGTTACTGTCATTTTAGGGTCTTATCCAGTTCGTGCATTGAAAATGACAGAGGTTTACAAGTGGAAATGTCAGACTTCTGACGAATTTATCCAGTTGCATTCTCGTGCGTTATTAGAGCATACAGCATGGTGGGAGAAGCTGTACTTCTGCTTGGGCAATATGTTAAACATTATAGTCTGCATAATTAAAAAAATACAAAGTCCTAATGAAAAAGGCTTGAAAGTTCTCATTATTATGTATGCAACTGATATGGTGACAAACACATTTTTTAAACTATGAGTTTTTAGAACTAAGAAATATTATTACTCTGTTCCAAAGTCTACATCGTAATACCGTCACTTCTATTTGAGTCTGTTTCTGAACAATCTGATTGTAAATTTACAATGATAGGTTCGAAGCTTATATCCATTATCGCTTCCCTGTCAAGTTTTCCTTTCTGAAGCTTTTCAGCATGCCGCACAGATTGTGCCCATGCTAAATTTGGGATGTTGTCTATGGCCTCATGCACAAGTGATTCAGTGTATGTTATCTTCAAAAAATCCCATATAGCCTTAAAATCCGTTGCCCAAATTAATTCCATGGAGATGCACTGTCAGTTACACAAGGGTAAACGCAAAACTGTTTGACCCCATCCACGTGCAAGGCAGTCAAGTTTGTACGATCTGTCATGTGACTTGTATAAATTAACGAGCTACAGGAGATTGGCACGAGTCCAGATTACATTGTACTTAATATTTTTATTTTCAAGCTGGGGAAAAATATCCGCTTTTCTGGTGTTTGTACTTGGTGTTTTCTCTGTAACAGTTGAATTATAACGCAGTGACCGACTTCAAAGCAAGGTATGACAAGAGTTGTGAATCACATCACGAAACTGACAGCGTTCATTTCCGAATGGTAGTGACTGCTGTTTTTCTTAATGTAAATACATGTTTATTCTCAGAAACAAAACTAGAAGAGTCAGCATGCAGAATAATTATCCGAGAACCTATTCCTAAGAGAAATTTAAAACCACCAGACCATCACTCATTTCCCAGCAGATCTTCCTGGAACGATTCTAACTGATCCATGTTTCATCAAGGTAATACACTATTGAACTACCTCCTCCTCTTGTATCGTGAATCTTTATCTGGTATATAGTTCGTGCAGCACCTATGGCACTTCTTTGAACTAAAGACTCTCTTCTTAACATATCTAGAACCAACATTATTTAAAATTCTTTGCATTGATGAAGTGCTTACCAATGAAGCCTGCATAAATGTAACACATTTTTGTGAGGTCAGGCATTCATCGTTCACATGGAGCACTTTAAAACATCATTATTGAAACTGTCCGTTTTTGTTACAGATTCCTTGTGATTTTGATGCTTTCCAGGTGTCATGAAATGAACTTTTTCTATGGTTCCTACAGCCCTGACAGTTTCGTTTACAATTCTCTTGCCGTCACAACATGGTTCTGGAGTCAGTTCTTGTGTTTTCAAATATCAGCAGAAGGAGACCTGCTTACAAATTCACATTTGAAAAAGTTATAAATGCTGTAAATAGTCCCCCTTGCCTGCTTGTTAAGCACTTCACATTTATTGCTGTCATCTGGCTTTTTTTAAATCACACTTAAACATTTACATTTACACATTCACAGCTATACTGCTGCAAGAAAAAAAAGGAAACAAAAAAAAAAAATTGACAGTTGAATGAATAATTCAGTTGTCGCAAAGTACGGCAACAGAACAGTGCAGCATGAAGGAGCAAGCTTCTAGCTCTCTAGGCTTAACTCTCTGCTAGCCACTCAGAAAGAGAATGAATATTATTGGCTACCAGTGGCTAGTGGAGGGGGATGCGCAGAACGGCTGAAAATTGGGCCGCCTTCTTACATGATGTGGACAATAATAAGAAACATGACACAAGAGAAGGGTTTCCTTGCATATAAAATATGAAAGAAAAGTCATGTGACTCAACATCAATGATTCAGGCTATTAAATTGAATTGTTGAGAGTCAGTATGTGAAAACCAAAACAGATTTGAACTATTGAGTTTTATATGCAGGTTGATTATTTATTAATTATAATACAATATTCACTTCTTAATCCAGTGCAGAATACTCGTTTGTTTGGGTATTTCCTGCCACTTAAGTAAAGAGGACTTTTTATCTAAATTTGGTAACGTTGCTAGCATATTGTCTTCCATATCATGTTGCTGCACATATTTTGCAGGCCCTGTAGTGCCTGAAAGAAACTCACATTTTTGGGAATTTCTTTATCACATTCCTTCTCTTCTTGTTTTTCCTCTGTGGCACAACAATTAAGCCTGATATGCTCTTTCAGTGCGTGGTCAACAGAGTCTATTTCACATACGCTTAAAATTTACATCACACAAAATGTACTTGGTGAAACCTAACTCTGCTGGCTGCACTGCATCCCTGTCCTTTCACTTCTTCTTTGTCCAGAACATTAGGCACTCACTATAGTCTCCCCATGTGCCAAAAAAACACATTTTTCATAGCAATTTTGTATTATGTTGGGACTGTTCCACACCTCTGAAATAGAGCTAAGAGCAACGAGGATACTTATCTTTAGTGTGGATGCATCTCCAAGTCGTCCTCCGTCAATCATCTCAACTGCTTTCCACACTAGCTGCTTGTGGTAATTAAATTTAAAAGCATGGATAATCCCCAAATCTAGAGCCTGCAAGTGGTCAGTTCATTTGGGGGGGGGGGGGATATTACTTCAACATTTCTCAGATTTTTTGGATGTTCAGGACACTGGTCAATGAACCACTTTTTCTATTTTTTGCTCCCATTTGACGATCTGATTGGATGAGGACGTCTTCAGAAATTTTCAGTCATCCAGAAATTTGAATTTGCTGTGTACTTCATGGGCAACTTTTTAATATTTTTTAGGCAGTGTGGTTTTAAACTTCCCAATTACAAGAGGTGGAAGCTTTTGCAAGAGGTGGAAGCTACTGTGAGCCATGTGCATTGCAGCACAGCAAAACTGTGATGCTCTGTTTTGACTTTTTCTTTATATGAAAAAGTTTTATTTGGCTGCATATTATAGAATAGTCCTATTTTGTCTGCACTGAAAATATCTTTCAATTTGTAGTCCTCAATCAATTCCATCAATTCACTTTTTCGCTCACAAACAGTTTTTTCATTAACACTTACACTTTCACCCCACAACATTTTGTAAACTAGGAATTATCAGTTTCCAACTGGGCAGTAATTTGTAAGGCCTTTTTTTCACGTTAGTTGCATCTGGTAACATTCACTGTATGAGCTTGCTCGAACTACATCACAAGGGTGGATTGCAGTTCTTCAAATGGTGATTACTTCGTCAATTTCCTCTTCTTAGAAGAAAAAGATCTACAATGGTTGAAGTTCTTCTCAGTGTCTTCACAATAGTATTTAAAGGCATCACTGGAATTTCAAGAGATGCTGCTAACTGTACACGAGTCCCGATACTAGAGTCAACTTGTTTTAGTACCTGCATTTTTCTTCTAGCAAAAAACGTAACATTTTTTGTTGTATTTATTGTTCATGTCTGAAACAAGATTGCTGACTTGCTCAACTCACAAACACACGTAACAACTGTATCTACAACAATGAACTTGCAGTAATTCATATTCTACTGTTCACTATCTGTTGATTGTTTTGCTCAGAGTAGCTTATAATTTTGGGATTTTTTAAAAATTTTATCTACTGAGAAAACAATGAATAAAAGTACAGCACATTGTAGTTTTCTGTTGCAAAAACACAAGACGCAAATAGAAGAGCATTGTAATAGTGTATCAGAGGTTCACTGTAGTTGTGCCACCCCTGTGTTAATAGATACAACAAACCACATCATAATTGGAAAAAAATATCAAAAGTACGTGCATAAAAAAAGCAGTGCATATTGCGAACATTTTGTCCATTGGATTACAAACTGTACATGCAAAATAAATTCAGCTTTAAATTGAGAGGCGGCTTTACGTTTTTGCAGATCCTATTGAGATTTCATATTTAGCTAATATGAAGTTCACAATTTGTTATTTCCTGGAAACTCACTCCTCAGCAGTTTTGCTACACTCAAAATTTCCAAAGCATAAATTTCCAACAGCATAAATGCTGGGTACTATTTGCCAAGGAGCAAAAGTTTACATATTTGATGGTTTCGATTTAAATAAAATAATAACTATAAATGTGATGTGATGTAGACTCGGGTGAAAAGGAATCGGTCCGGGCACAGAAAGTTTCTGCAGCTACAAACTAAAGCGTCATTGTCAGTTTCGCAAAATAAGTTCGGAGATATAGTAAGTTTTATTTTATGTGCTTTCCGTGACGGAAATGAGGTAGCAAGGATCGTAGCAGCTAAGTGGTTAAACCATAAGCATAAATGTGGACATCTGGTTAATGATAAACTTTGTAACCATTACTGTTATTGTTTAATGCTTTTCTTATAAGACACACTTCACATGGTTACTGCACTTACTATGCTCCTCTCCATCAAAGTGTTTTTTTAGGCTCAATGAGAGAAATGGAGACTTGGAAAAAATGAGTTCACTTCCCCAGTTGACATTACAAGCTTATCAACAGTCGGCTCAGGGAATTTCTGTACACTCTGTAAAATGTAAATTTAAAAGAAAGCTCGGACATTACAGTTTTGCTTCATGCCTTCTATCCATTGCTCCATAGTTCAGATATTACGGCTTTGGCACCACATTTTTCTGTGGGGCATTTGCTGACACGGTTCACGAATGCGACATTCAGTTCTGACTTTTGCAGCTGTCATTCTCTTACGAGGTACTTAACAAAAGTTCCTGGAATTTATGTGTAGCTGGTGAAGTCTATCTAGTACAACGAAACACTGCCAGATGGTACCTCATACATGCTGTAAAGGTTCGTGACTTGAGGGGCTTTGTGCTAGGCGGTCGCATTTAGTTTATATACACATTTGCCCACTCTTGTGTGTTGTATACTTGCAGAACTGACAATAACGGATGTCTCAGAACAACGTGTGTCCATTAACTTTTGTTTCAGACTAGAAAAACCGCTACATAAACATGTGACATATTGAAGCAAGCATTTGGGGAAGACACCTTAGGTCACAGTCAGACTTATGACTATTTTAAACTTTGTCAAGATTGCAGAACATTGTTTGACAATAATCCCCATTCAGGACAGTTGTCAACTGGCATTTCTCCTAAAATATCGCTGCTGTGCAGAATATGGTGCTGCAAGATCGTAGGCAGTGTTGTCGTGCTGTCTTATCGGGTATGCTGGAGGATTTTGCTGACGAAAGTGGCGCATGGGTGATTGATTCCTCTATCATAACAATGCGAGGTCACACACTGCTTTGTTCATCCAGGAGATTCCGGCAAAAAACAAAAGGCAGTTTTTCCTCATCTGTGATATTCACCTAACCTGGCACTGAGTGAATTTTTTTTGTTTCCCGGAATGAAACTCAACTCAAAGAGCCAAACTTCACACAGTTGAGGAGATTTAGACAGAATTGAAAGTGAAACGTGGACGATAAATAGTTAGACAAGAAGAGAATAGAAGCTTTCGAAATGTGGTGCTACAGAAGAATGCTGAAGATTAGATGGGTAGATCACATAACTAATGAGGAGGTATTGAATAGAATTGGAGAGAAGGGAAATTTGCGACACAACTTGACTAGAAGAAGGGATCGGTTGGTATGGCATATTCTAAGGCATCCAGGGATCACCAATTTGGTATTGGAGTGCAGCGTGGAGGGTAAAAATCGTAGAGGGAGACCAAGAGATGAATACACTAAACAGATTCAGAAGGATGTAGGTTGCTGTAGGTACTGGGAGATGAAGAAGCTTGCACAGGATAGAGTAGCATGGAGAGCTGCATCAAACCGGTCTCTGGACTGAAGACCACAACAACAACAACTACTAAATAGGCTCACAAAAAAAATACATTCCAAGGAGCTCCTAATTCATGGGAAAACAGCTGGGAGTGGTGTATACACCCTCAAGGGGACTGCTTTGAAAGTGATGGTGCTTAGTAAGACCCTGGTAAATATAATTTTATTCATTGTTCTATTCTGGGAACTTTTGGGTAGCACCTTGTATTTTTGGTAACAGTCCTCTTCAATGACTGTCCATCACAGCTACTCAACACACACTTTTATGCACATTATGACATAGCAGATGATGTTTTTCCGCTTACCGTGTATGTAGTATAAATCTTTGATAACATTCCTCTAAAAAACCTGACACTTTGGATTATTTGGTTTTGAAACCACCCATCATATGAGCACCAAGAATTTTCCCATATTCAAATTCACTTAGGTCTGACACTGCTCTGACCACAACTGACACTTGCAGCACATCATGGAGATTGCACAGGCACTGTTTGTGGTCAAAGACAGTAGTGCAAACCACAGGCGTGTCTAGTATCTGCATTTAACTTCAAGCATGAATTTCTCATGGAGTTCCCATTTTTTTTTTTTTTTTTGTCCAACTCTCATATGTATTTTCTTGTAAAACACATTTACTAATATTTATTCCATGATGGTTCATGACAATCACCATGATCGTCAAACCTTGAACTGACTATATTCCCTCTCTCGCATGTAGCTGCTTTCTACATAAGTGTGTGGAATGCGTATGATATTGTAGAACTGTGGCACGAACAGTTAAACAAGATTTCATCTCCTATTCTTGTTATCTCTGTCAGGAGTCTGTGGAAAGATTTTGGCAGAAATGAGTTAACGTTCTAGGAGCTAGAGGGAAGTGTCTCATGAAAATGTGTTACTTAAGTGCAGTTAAAGTAAAAGGATTAATATTTCAATTGATGTATCAGTGTAAATTGCCACTGTTCTCAAATATTGAGTGGTTGTTAATAGAAATCTTTGTAGTAAAGGCAATGGATTTCTTTATTCACATTAACTGGTTTTCATTTTACAAGCCCATGCTCAGACTTTAACTGACTATCATCATCAAAGAAGCTACAATACAAAATTTTAAATTCTTTGACAACTACGAGGTTTTATCCAAAATTTTCTGGACTGGTGTTGCCATCTGTTGAAAACCTTACCTTTGGACTAATGGTCACCATCACTCTCAAAGTAGTTCCCATCCGCACATACACACCGGTCCCAGCACTTCTGCTACTGGTTAAACGTTTTCTGGACATCCTATTCTTTGAGGGTGTTTATCACCGCCAGCGATGCTTCTTGAATCATCTCTAGAGTGTCGAACCGACGGCCTATCAACTTGAGTTTCAGTTTGGGGAATAGCGTGAAGTCGCAAGCTGCCAAATCTGGCGAGTACGGTGGGTGGGGTACAACCGCCATGTTGTTTTTTGCCAAAAAGGTCCTGGTGAACAAGGACGTGTGACAGGACGCATTGTCATCATGCAGCAGCCAGTTCCCTTGACGCCAAAGTTCAGGCCGTTGTCGCCACACGTTTTCACGGAGCCGTTGCAAAACATCACAGTAGTATGTGCAATTCACTGTTTGGTTGGGTGGAACGAATTCTTTGTGCACAATTCCCTTGGTATCAAAGAAAACGATGACCATGCTCTTCACCTGTCTTGCTTTTTGGGTCTTGGAGAGCCTGGGCTCTTCCACTGGGACGATTGTTGCTTTGTCTCTGGGTCATAACCATAAATCCAGCTCTCGTTGTGGTAACCCATGGCAAGAAGGTCGGATCATCAGATGCGGTCTGATGAAGGTCCGTGCACACTTCATCATGCTGTGCCTTCTGATCGGCAGTCAAAACCCTTGGCACAAATTCTGCAGTGACACGATGCATGCCCAATTCATCAGTCAACATCCTTTGACATGTCCCATAACCAATACTCACTTCATCCGCAAGGTCTTGAATGGTTTGATGTCGAACCAATTGTTGAAGTTTGGCAACAATGTCTGGCATTGTGCGGCTAACAGGCCTTCCAGTGTGAGCATCATCTTCGACGTCTGTATGGCCGGCCCTGAACCGAGCAAGCCAGTGAAACACACGGGTACAGCTCATACTCTGTCCCCAAACACTTGTTGAATCGTTGATAGAGTCTATGTAGCACTTTTCCAGAGATTCACACAGAATTTGATACACATGCTCTGTTCTGTTCGCAGATCCATTGTAAAATCACAAAACACAGAGTATTACAGAAATCACTGTGGACATGCAAACTGTGGACACGCAACACATCCTCCCAGCTGAATGCCACTCTGCACACCAACTCATCAGATAAGCAGCTCCCACCACCAACAGTGCAAAGATCTACTACTCCAACTTTCCAGATGGCAGCACCAGTCCCAAAAATTTTGGATTCCAGCTCGTATAGTTAGTTAAAGGCTGATGACGGTGTTCTATCCCAAAAAACTGTTAACCTGAATAAATTAATCTTGTAGAATGTATGCAATATAGTGCTTTCATTTATTATGACAATGTTGTACCAAGAAGGGACAGAAGAATCAGTTAACAGGAAGTGGATGAGGTTATTGTGAGTGTGCCTATTTGCTTGAAAAGTCATATCCAGATGGTATGATCAAATGTACCACAAACAGTTCTGATTGAATGTGCAAACATTAGAGAGTGGTCAAGATAATAACACTGTAATACAGTAAATTAATGCAACTGAGACGGACAAAATAAAAAATAAAAATTATCTAATTTCTTAAGGACTCGACAGTTGCAGATGTACCATCCCTGGCAGCATGCCTCGAATCATCAACTGTAATACAAGGTCAGAAAATGCTTGGCCAAATGTGTGTGGGGGTAATTATGTGTTGGACTCATAGTCAGGTGGAGAAGGGGTGAATTCCTGGCAGAGCAGAATAGAGTGAGACTGCCTAAAAATCAATCTGGACAAGATACATACCTCTAACAAAAGAGACCACTTGCTTAGTTAAGAGAAATGAAAAGGGGTAGCCAGAACTGACGATGCTCTGAGCAGCATGCTCTTGCTGTTGAAAGTAATTTGGCAGTGACTACTCATGCTTGGGTGCAGTGACTGCAGCATAGCTGATAAACAACAGGGCTGCTCCAAAAAATAGTGTTTGTAGGAATAGATCTCACTCATGTGACAGGGGGTTAGATACTGGAAAAACATATAAATGGTTGAGAACATTTTGTTGTTTGGATAGGAGGGAAGGGGGCGGGGCTTGCAGGAGGTGAAATACTTCTCTGAGAGGAGTACTACAGAGTTATGGGCAGAATGTTGCTCTTGTTCTCTTTGTACATAAATAACCTGACAGGTTCTGTGAGAGGAAATCTGTGACTGTTTGCTGATATGGAATATGGAAATACTGTGTGGCTAGGACATCCTGTTGGGTAGACCGGTCGCCTGGTGCAAGTCTTTCGACTTGACACCACTTCGGTGACTTGCATGTCGATGGGGATAAAATGATGATGATATAAGGACAACGCAACATCCAGTTCCTGAGCGGAGAAAATCTCCGACCCAGCCGGAAATCGAACCCGGGCCGTTAGGTATGACATTCCGTCGCGCTGACCACTCAGCTACCAGGGGCGGTCTCTTTGCTGATGAAACTGTTATATCTGGGAAAGTGTTGCTGTTGAGTGACTGTTGAAAGATATGGGATGACTTAGACATAATTTATGTTTTGTGTGATGAAATTCAGTTCGCTCTAAATGTTTAAAAAAAAATTAGTTAAGGCAAATGAGTGAGAAAGCCAATCCTGTAAAGTTCAAATACAGTATTAGTGGTGTCCTGCTTGACACTGACACATTTAAATACTGTATGTAGGGGTAACATTTCATTTAGGCATATAGATTGTTGTTTGTCCTTCACCTCATTTGTGAGCATAACAGGAAAGGAAATGAGTGCAGTTGGTCTTTGATTTTATGTTATCCAATTTTACGTTTTTTGTGATTCTACGCCATAAATTCATAGTGCCTGTGAAAAACCCTTAAGATCAATGCTAAAAATTCCCTGATTTTACCTTTCTTCCTAGTAAGGTTTACCTCGATTCTGCATTCTTATTCGATGTCTCAGTTGACTTCATCCAGTTTTCTTCCTATTGGTATTTGATATGACTGAATGAGTTATAACTGGCACAAAAGACAGACTGTTCATACAGCAGGTGGAGATGAGGGAATATTTTAGGCTCTTCCGGAAAAGGGGATGTAAAAGAGAAAATGCTGACGTAATTCACGATTGGCATTGCCAACACAACTTGCAATGTTTAGCTTCACCACACAATCAAGATACAACTACTATTAGGTTGTGGCAGCAATGGAAAAACGAGACAGTCAGCATGTGCCATGGCAGAGATGTCACATGGAGATAAAGCAAGGGTTTTGCGATAGCACTTGTAAAAGACTTGCGTGTTCAAGTCTGACACGATACAGTTGCAACAACTACATGCACCACACGCTGTAGAATGTAAAGATTGGCATCAGTGATAGAAGGCATGAAGCAAAACTGTAGCACCTGAACTCGCTTTTAAATTACATTCTACACAGTGTACGGAAATTTCACCATTTCCTTCAAAGTTGCAAAATCATTTTTGTTAACGAATTTGGTGATTTTTCACTGTCTTATTGAATATTTACGTTTAGCTTTTTGCCCAGTCATCACTAGCAATAAGCTAAATTTTTCTCACAAATATGGGAATGCGACTGCCACTGTCCATTGTTATAATGTTCTCATTATCACTGTTCATTATCATCGTCATGAATAATTTTCCCATGTTTCTGAGTTGATGACTGCAATTTTTCATTTGTTCAATTCCTTTTCTCCAAATTTGAAGATTTATTTATTTTTTAAGGAGTGGGTATCATGATTTTAATGATGGGAACTTACAATTTGGATGAGCATCCGCAGAATTGATATCAGTCAAGGGCACCAAAATATGAGAGAAACATTTGTTACAGTCATAATCCTCATTGTTCATGCCTGTAGTCCAAGATGGAACCTGTAAAAATAATGCTTGGATATGAAAAAAGCATGTGTGAGCAGAGAGAGGGAAAGAGAGTGAGAAAATCCACACACCTAATCATAAAGACTTTGTTTGTCAGGCTTGGCATGTAATATCAAATCTTCATCCTTTACTATGAAATTATCATTCGTAATTTTAATAACCTGCTCTGCAGCCCATAGCTGTTGCTACAGGAGCCGCAAATAGAGAAGGATTGCTGGTAATCATGCCATTTCTGTATAAATTGGAAAAGCATAATGGGTGATTTTTTTTTTTTTCCAAAGCTGCTTCAAAAGTTTTAGTTTTGATGTTTCACCAATCACTTCACTGGTAGAAAATTCTTGATAGGTTTTCATTTTCCAATAAACTAAGGAGTTTTTATGGAAAATCACTGCAGATGCATAGCAAGACACTATTCACGACTGTTAGAGGCTGTTACAAATGTAGGTGAATTGGCAGAATCAGCAAATTGCAATGGGCCAACAGCCCACTCACATGAGATACTCTAGGAGCTTGAAAGGGGTATCAACATGTTTCTGTTCTCACAGTTTGAGCCAATTGTTGAGCTCCATGTTGTGTCCTCCCCTTTTTTGTGCTGTTTAAAGTCAGTATTGTTGAGTGTTAGTGTTACACGGTGGAAATGTCTTGACTTCCTTGAAGTGTAAAAATGCTTGTTCAGATGTGAAATGAAATGTGCTACTTTTAGTTTGATAAGGGCTTGCCCTTTTTTTAATATTCCTCATCTAATGAACCTGACATTGTGATTGTGATCATATTATTCAGCATATGACACCCAATAACACAATATTACCACACAGCTACGGTTTCCAGAGACATGCTCTCGCCAACTGGGTGTGTGTTTATGAACCTTGTATCAGAAGTACTTGTATGTGGAAAGTAGAAGTCATAAAATACCGTCAGTGGGATGAATAGTCTTCGACTTACTTTACAGTTTTCAATGTGTGACTCTTGGTCCCCTCCTGCCAAACCACTGCCAAACAACAGCTGATATTATTGCTCAAGGACATCTTGTGCAATGTGCAAATAACTTTATTTATGGTTACTATGTCGCATGCTCAAGTACTTCTGTTTGGTAATCTGAACATGGACAGTCAGATGAAACTGACAATGAAACACACAATTAATATTTTCTTGGATGTGTAAGCTGCCTTAGTGAGAAAAAATTCATATACCAAAATATTCTGTTTCTTTCGTTACAAGTCCTAAATATGCAATAACATATCTCGCAGAAGAAGCTTATTCCATGGAAATCCTGAATTTTCTTGAAAATGTATTCTGTCATTCGGTCACAAACTAAACTGAAGTGATGAATGTAAAAAGATATTCTGCATCTTCCTGTATATTAACAGTTTATAAAAAAAGAATCCTTGAAGACTACATGCATTAATAATGATTAAACTTGTTTTTACTTATTATTTCTTTCCATTGATATTAACAGTAACAGTTACCAAATGTTGTTTCATGAATAGAACTTTCACACTGCAGACAAAATGATGAAACAACTATCACTCAGAGGCAGTGGAACTTTGATTTTACATTCTCGAATTCTACATTTCTTATGATGCTATGTCGTACTTTTGTAGCCCTTGTGGAAAACCCATAAGATCACTGCTAAAAATTCCCAGATTTTAGTTTTTTCCTAGTGAGATTACCTTGAACCTACATTCTTACTCGATGTCTTGCTTGACTTTTTCCTATTTTCTTCCTATTGATATTTGATGTGACTGAACGAGTTACAAGTAGTACAAAAGACAGACGCTTTGCGCCATGGGTAGTGGTGGAATTAAGAAAATATTTTTGGCTGTAGCAGAGAGGGAGGGACGTGAGAGAGGAATTTCTGATGTAATCCACAGTCGCTGCTGCCAACACAACTTGCACGTTCAGCTTCACTGCACTGTTATGGTACAACTACTGCTAGGTTGCGGCAGCAATAGAAAAACGGACAACATGTGGCCAAGGGTCCCATCCGCCAACTTTTCTTATGCCACTTAAAACTCACTCCCGTCTTTTTGCTTGTATTTCCAATATATTGTATTGTATTGAGCAACAATATTAATTGTAAACCTTTTAAATTCAAACACTGAGTCTTGAAGAATATGCTCAGTCAGAATCCAGAAAAGTCGACCATTTCCGGCTAGTGAACTCTTATTGGCTGGCGACTTGTTACATCACTCAGTAGCCAGTGCAGCCACCACACCATACTAACACAGGTAAAATGATCTCATCTGCTGGAAGTTTGGAGAGTGGGAGTGGCCCTTCAACAACAGGAGGGCAGATAGGGGCAAAAGCACAGTGCTGAAAATATACTTTTCCTGCAGATCATGTGCTAGGGCAGAGATGCCACATGGAAATAGAACAGGGTTTTGTGGTAGCGTATTTTAAAGACTTTTGTGGTCAAATCTGACATGATAAAGCTGCAACATCTACATATACTTCTCAAGCATATACTATGCACCACACACTGTATATGTCATAAAGATTGGCTGCAGCAATAGAAGGTAAGAAGCAAAACTGTAGCACCTGAGCTTTCTTTTAACTTTATGTTTTGAACAGTGTACAGAAATTTGCTGAGCTGACTTCTAATAAGCTTGTAACTTTAATAGGGGATGTAAACTCATTTTTTCATGTCTATGTTTCTCTCATCAAGAGAAGGAAAACACACACCCTTAGAGTTAGATGCTGATGCCTTTCACCATACTTCACAGTTTGCAGTTTAATTCAACATGTTTATCAATATTTGCTTTTTTTCTGGTGAGCACACTGGAAACACTTCTCAAAAACATATATTTTGACATGTAATTTGTGTTCATTGCATGTCAGAAAATAGCTCGATTACCTCAGTTTTTTGACAAATTTTTACTTGCTGTTACACATCCATTATTTTTTTAAGAAATAATGAAATTCATTACCACAAATTATTGTACAAACATTGTATTCAACATTTAATTTCTTCCACATATACAGGTTTTATGCAGTGTATTGGAGTGCACTACAATTTTTAATCATGTAAGCCAATGACATACATTTCTGTTCATATTTTGGGGATTTTAACATTTTCCTTGATTCTGCATTTTCCTCAATTTTGCGTCTTTTAAATCTGGACCACACAAAAATGTAGAGGTTTTACTGTAGTAGTATTATAAGGTATGCTCCTTTATGTGCTGTATGGTGTCTTGTGGCATATGTATGTATGTATGTATGTATGTAGTTGAAGTCCTGGTGGACAATCTGGTTCAGGGTGTAGTGTGCAGTATGTTGCTTTGTGGCTTGTCAGTGGATCTGATTGAAGCTTTTGGAGCACAGGAGTATTTTATTGCATTGGACGTCTTTGTGGGTGAGATGACCATATTTGGGGAAAAGGTATGAGAAGGGATAGTGTCTGTCTGTAGCAGCCTTCATAATATTTTGGGAGAGTGGTTACTCAATGCTGTGGTTGTAATGTATGCAAACACAAGAGACTGTTTGACTCAGAGTATTTTAGGTGGATAGGTTTGCAGCTACAAAAATAGAGATATTGTTATTTATTGATAGGCTTGTTGTGTCAAGAGGCTTTTTTAGAAGCATCATTGAGGTGGCATTCAATGTCAAGGAAGATGACTTGCTAAGCTAAAGAGAAGCAAGTGAAACAAACTGGAGAGGAGCTGTCAGGGTAGAGGCTGTGATCCATTTCATGAAGATATCATCAAGTAATCCAAACTAGACCACAGATTGAGGATTTTGAGTGGCTCAAAAAGATTCTTTGAAGTATTTTCTAATTAATTTGTAATCTCAGCTACTACTCATAGCAGTAAGTTGGTGACGCAATTTAACTTGCAACCAAGCAGACACCCTATTACTAACTGATACAACTTATCAATAATACCATTGTTTGATATTAAAAAAAAATATGCATAACCATGTTTCTATGTTTTCCACTTTTTCTGATAAAACAGAAGATAGAAAGAAACTTAATTATTATATTTAGCTTGTATTTCTGAAATTCTTCCCCGCCCCTCCTCCTTGGGAAAGGGGGGGGGGGTGAGAAAAAAAGTATTTTTTTAATGTCCATAAATATTTCATGTTCCTCTTTTCTCTACAGAATATGGTTGGTCCAGGAGAAGTAGATGAAGACCTGGAGCCTGAGGTTAAAGATGAATGTAACACAAAATATGGTGATGTTGTTAAAGTTCTTATTTATGAACAACCAAGTGCTGCACATGATGAAGCTGTTAGAATATTTGTTGAATTTAAACGGATTGAATCAGCTATTAAAGGTAAGTCTAGCACCATTACACTTGTACATAACAGTGCATTTGTTGACAGTCAAAAAACTATTGTAAACAGCCATTGGTACTCTTACCTCGGACTTTCTTTAATATATGAAATGTTGCGCGCTTATTATCTCGTAATATGTTACACATACATTGTAAACAAATTGGCTAGCAGGTGCATGAAGAGAAGTATAAAATTTTCTTGCTTCTCTTCTGTGTGTATCACAGTATGTGGTGGCACACAAAAACATAAGAAGTTATTTTCCCACAGGGATCAACAGCTGATGATATTGCGGGTACAATGGCTTACTCACTATCACTAATCATTACAAAATTACTGACATGCTTGCAAGGCCGTCAGTAACAGCTAGTTGAGGAATAAGCTGTATATTCAGTCGGTAGGTTGGTATACTCTGTCAAAAAGTCCTCAGATATCTCCCTCCCTCCCTCCATGTCTGCCTCTCTCTCTCTCTCTCTCTGTCTCTCTTCCTAATCGAGTTTTCTCTCAAAGCAGCATGATGAGCAGGTTTCCCCAGTGGCATGTTTTGTACATCGTACCACTATTATTTTGCGCACTTTACTACTTCTACACTGGCCATCAGGGTTGCATGCGATAGCTTTGCTTCCTCCACATCAGAATTGTCGACAATGATGGGAACTTCGAGGGTAATCCCAAAAGTAAGGTCTCCAAATTTTTTACAAGTACAGAACTCTGTTTGTGTGGCAGTTGGTCACACTGTTATGAAGAGTGCTTCACGCACTGTGTGTAAACATGTACATGCCGCACTGAGGCACTCAGTCTTGGCTTGGCAGCTGTTGAGAATGGAGCTCCCGTTGGATGTTACCGCCAAGTGCAAATTGCACACAGTTATTCAATTTTTGAACGCAAAGGGCACTGCGCCAATTGAAATCCATCGCCAATTGACGGAAGTGCATGGTGAGTCGTGCATGGATGTCAAAAATGTTGGTAAGTGGTGTAGAGAGTTTGTAGCTGGTCGGACCGAAATTCACGATGAACAAAGGAGCAGGAGACCATCAATTTGTGAGGAGACAGTGTTGAAGGTTGAGCAAAGCATGCGTGAAGATCGGTGGATCACCCTGAGTGATCTCTGCACATTCGTTCCTGAGGTTTCCCGAAGCACCACTCACAGAATTTTAACGGAAACATTGAACTACTGGAAGGTGTGCGCAAGATGGATGCCACGCATGCTGACTGAGGACCACATGCGACAATGAGTTGGTGCTTCCCACGCATTTCTTCACCGCCTTGCAGCCGAACAGGACAACTTTTTGGACTCAATTGTCATGGGTGACGAAACCTGGGCATATCACTTTACACCTGAGACCAAGCAACAATCACGCCAGTTCATAACTGTCTGAACAGCATGGCAGCGAGCTGGTATGATGTGGGCATACAAAAACTGCCACAGTGTCTACAAAAATGCATCGGCAGAAATGGTGATTATGTCGAAAAATAGCTAAATGTTCAAGCTGTAAACTGATGTAGACCATTGTAGAAATAAACAGGTCTATGTACTTATAAAAAAAATAGGAGACCTTACTTTTGGGATTACCCTCGTTTAAAGCTGAATCCCCTACTGGTGCGTAGGAAATCTCACACACACAAAGTTTCTTCCTTTTCAGTTCCTCATCTTGTACTATCAATTTTACCACAGATAATGCATTTCTTGGCATTTCAGTGCTGGGAATTCTTTCCCTGTTCACTGCGATTCTTATCCAAGTAGTTGACCTTAAGGGACTATTCAAGTGGCAAGCAGTTTAAATGGCTTCCCAAGGCATTTGGAAATGCCTTGCAGCAATGTGGTAATATGGACTGTATTGCCTGAGACAGAATTAATGGTGTGTGTGTGTGTGTGTGTGTGTGTGTGTGTGTGTGTGTGTGTGTGTGTGTGTGTGTGCGCGCGCGCGCGCGTGCGTGCGTGCGTGCGTGCGTGTCAACTGTTCTCTCCCATTGGAAGTATATGTTGATAGCATCCTCTTACACCTCAGTGTAAGTCCACCAAACCTGAAGGCAGCCATACAGAATGTAAATGCTGACTTACTTACCTTAATATTGTGGGCTCAAAATTTAGGTTTCACACTTAGTGCATCTAAAATGCAAGCAGTTTTAAGTACTTTCAAAACAATTACTACTCCTCAGTTTCAAGAACCAGTTGCACCCCAAATCCTCTGGTATAGAACTGAGGTATAATAGTGGACTATCAGTGTTTGCATCACTGAACACACAACTGCAGTCTGTAAGACAGTACCAGCATCTCTTCCTGCACTACGAAAGTATAAAATAGTATCTTCTTTTGAGCCTAAAGAGGAACTCGTGGAATCACTAGTAATCCTAATTCTTGATTATGATGATTCTATTCTTCAAGGTCTTCAGCATAAGAGCTCGTGCTAGATGGAACTGCCAATGAACACCTGAGTACAATACATTTGTGACATTCACATTATTGTTCCCACCCACTGTATTATCACTCCTGCCTATGAACAAATATCTTAGCTACACGCAGGTAAACGCAAAGACTTAAGCACCCTCTGTTTGCTCTACCACCTACTTATTATTTAATTTGACTCTATAACACTTTCTGTCTGGACAACTTAGCAGAAATACTTTTCTCATCAAAGCAAAATTCTCTCTATACCACTGCATAACACAGCTAGCTTCTCAAAATCTTTTTCTTATCTGACTCTGGAACTATCTTCCTCAAAATCTCAGGGGAAATTGCACTCCTTTCCTGCTTCAGAAGACAGATAGTGGTGTGCCATCTATCACAGTAGCTCTCTCTTCCACATACATCTTCCAGCAAGCTCCAGTCTAACCTCCGCTGCCCCCAACTGTCCTCCCTCCCACTTGTTTTCAGAGCTCTCTATGAAACAGTCTGTGTTCTCTTTCTTAACAATTACTAAGTGATTATCACAGCCATATCAATCATCTACTTGTCATTATCCTTCATGTTTTAATTGATATTAAACATGACTTCCAAAGTGTTAAACTAATATTATTATTGTTCTGAATTTCTGTTGTTTTTAATCAGTACTATTATTTTTATTGATAACTCTCCAATGTTTACATAACTGAGCCATAAGTATGCGTAGATACTGAGAGCTTGGAAACCAATGTTTAGTAATAATTTTTGATATGTATAGTTCTGCATCCATATAAGATAGGGTCTGAAGCCAAGCTAAATAAAGCAGTAAATAAGTATAAATAAATAAATAAATTGAGTATGCCCTGTTTGATAGTAGGAAATCTACTCCAAGAATGGCATCATATTCGTTACCACGTGAGGAAATATTTCCTTTCATTCCAGGGAAATATACCCGTTAACATAAAGAAATAATAGAACTTACATTTGTTGCACCATGCCTCCCCCCTGCCCCCCCCCCCCCCCAATATCTCACGGTGTGAATCCCAGACCTACACACACACACACACACACACACACACACACACACACCATGAATCCCAGACCTTAGCAACCTTATGACCGATACAAAGGTCTAGTGGCCTCTGATAAGTCCATCAAGAGCATGCTGCTCTGGTTCTTGGATAATGACTTCATCCCATTTCCATTATGCACTTTTTCATAGATCTCGCCATTTATTCTCGTTGTCGAATCCACAGACCTTCACCATTGTTCTGTGTGATACTGTTCATTGTAATATCAACTTAAATTAGTAGCACTCCAGTAACATCTCGCATAGTCTGTCACAGGTGCATTTCTAATAGCACTTGATAAGTTGACATGCCTTACCCAACAATTTAAGATGCGTTATCCTTAATGGCTGTTCCTGTCTACATGTTATCAAAGTTATTGCTTCTTCAAATCCTGTTAAAACAGTACTTTCTGGAAAATGGGATTACCAGGTTAATGGCTATACACTCAAGCTTGAGGCTTGTGGAATAAGTCTCACTAGAACTTACATCTGCTTTCCCTCTTTCAGCTCTACTAGCTCATTTTGTAAGGTTAAATTAGTACTTTGCAACTGTGCTACTTCATTGAGCAAATGTGGGACCATGTCATGGGTGCCAGCCCTCTCAGCTGCTGTGAGTTAGGATTCACACTGTTAAATATTTACACTGTAGTGAAGAACAAAGGGAAATATAATACTTGAGCACATGCTCTACAGCAGCTTGTGGCAATACTGCTGCTGCTGATGTCCACAGGGATCCAGAATCAATTCCTGATGGAATGTGTAACACCTGATTTTAACACGCTATATGACTTCATAAGTAATTGGGGCAGATAGCTGATCTCACCAGGCAGACTACATGTATTCCAACATGGGCAGGCCTGGAGTGCATGGTAGCTACATTTTGGAGCAACAAAAGAGTAGTTATTTGGGACATAGCAGCATTGGACAGAGCCAGCAGGCAAACTTCAGACGGATTCAGTCAGTATGTTTATTGACAAATATACAAGCATTAGGAGGCAGAGTGTGTGAAGAAAACTGTTCCTAGAGATTTACTATTACCATGAATTTGAAATCAGAAAATGTTTAAAGAAAAACTGCATGAAGTAAATTAATATTGTATAAACCCCAAGAATCTGTTTTACTTCTGGAAACTTCAGAAGCAAACGTCTATATGATAAGTTTCCCAATCCTGTTCAAATTCTGACGGTAAAATCGTTTGATAGTGAAAACAGTAAAACACTCTGAAGCTAATTTGATAGATAAGGACACAGTATACTGTAATTCTGCTTACCAGTAACAGTTAAACCCAGATAAATTTGCATCTAAACATGATTGCATGGAAATATGATGCTAAGTGGCATGTAAACAAAGATCACTTACTTTGACAGCTGTTAGATTCAAAGTTACCTCTAGTACACTAACTTGAATCAATAGCGAGTAAGCTACTTCTTTGAAATTGGTGGGTGTAAAATAACTTAAATGGCGGATGCCTCAACTTACACTTTTGGCCACATTTCACAGTACAACACACAAATTCCTCTGCCTAAACGACTGTATGTACACATTGCAGTACACCCCTTTAAAAGACACACAGAACGCATGCAATGACTCGTATAAATACACAAAAAAATAAAAAAACAAATCAAATTATGGCAGTAACTACTGTTAGTGGTGGGGTCAACCATCACTTAAGGTGAACAGTCTTTACAGTACACTATTATACTTTTATTTATGGAGAGAAACATTAAGATATAGTCTGTTACAAAGTAGAAAAAAACTAAATTGGTTGCAGTTATGAGTTTCTTGAAGAGAGGAATCGTGTTGAGTCTTAACTGTTCTGGGTCGGTATGATGTGGTGACGGCGGTAGAAGCAGTTTGAAGTTGCTGATATGAATCCTGAAAGTTCATCCAGTCATGTCCTTGGTATTAATATATCCTCTTTCCTTACATCCTGTTTTGGCTGGCAGTGGTAATAAGTTGCATAGCATCCATCTGTCATAGGCCATTTATGCAGCACTTGAAGGTTTTACTAGTTCAGATGCAACTTTCACATACGATAGTTTGGTACAGTCCATACATTGTGTTTAAATTAACATTACATTTTCTATAATTTGCCAATTGCGAAGTTAGACAGTGTATCTGTTGTTAATATTCGTGTTCATGGTAACACTGTTCCTGCAAAAACAATCACTTATGTGGCAACACAGGTCACAGGTTCCCCACTGGCAGTTACTGTTTTTGCTTATGTCATATTTTGTTTCCAAGAAAACTGAGCAATATTAAATTCACAGTATATGTAATGCAGCTCAATTCTAAACAGACTACAATACTGTCTGTTCACGTGAGCATTATCACTGCCACAAGCATCATTTTGCAAAAACCAACGGTGTTCGCATAATACAATGTCCATTTAGAAAGTCCATCATAAAGTCAAATTTCAAACCATATCTAACACCTGAAAGTCCAGTATTAATATTGTATTAAATGCACACCATTACTACGCACAATACTTGCTTCCTTACCACCATGCTCATGCACCTTCCGCGACTGTTTATCACACACTATTCGATCCAACAACTATCGATACCTCTCTCGCTCCCCAGTTCTTACAACACTTCCGCTTATTCCGTTTCACACAATACATTTAATAAAACTATTTGAAAGATCATCAGAAAAAATCTAAGTCTTTACATAAGGAACTCATATAGAAAAGAGCAAAGTAAACATAGTCACGCTTCATGTTCTACACTATGTAACCAAATGAAAATTGTTCTACGTTATCAGAAATACATCTATGAAGTACAAGGTAGTAAAAGAAAGTGAAAAAAATTATATCTCGTTTGTAGTCATGGCATCACAAGAGCCAAGAGACTTGCTCTTATAGGTAGCTTGAAGCAAATAGCAAGGCGGTGATTTGGCTAGTCATCCTAATGACTCGGTTCTTTGAATTGCAACTACTCCAGTGGATAGGCTCCACTGACTGTCTACTTTACCAGAAAAAAAAGCTGCATGTTTATGGGCCACTTCCTGATGACAGTGCCACTTTTGAAGTACTAATGCTGCTGTGGCTTAACCCAGATCAGCAGTATACACTTGTAGATAGTGAGAGGTCACTACAATTTAAATCTTTGATGATACTCTGTTTCTATTCACCATAACTTCCTATCTCGCCTGTTGAATCATGACAGGTTTAAACACTGCAGAACAATCTTGCTTGGCACTAGCACATTTGAAGTAACTTGTACTATACTTCTGAATTTTAAATATTTAAGAAGTAAAGGAAACAACTTAATGAGAAGTAGATGCATTGAGCTGGAAAGAACATAAACAAAACTGGAAACTTTACTAGCTATCAACTGAATCGGCTTTTTTCAATTTTTTTTTTAAAAAAAAGGTAGATTTCACATTCATAAGTGCATACACAAATTTGGCTGGCTACACTATGCCAGCTGACAGCTCTGCAGCTGGACTGGGTTGGGGGTTTGTCAGGTTGAGGGGTGCACAATGACATGGAATTGGGAGGGATGGAGAGAGGGATTATTGGGATGTAAAATACAGTGATGTGCTACTAAAATACTGTGGACCTGTGATTTGTTGGTTTAGTGTATAGATGCATATCATACGCTGCAGTCGAAGCTGTTGCAACTTTTCCCCCATCAGTATTCCCTCCCACCATCCTACAAAATCCAGAATTGAAACTAATCCATGGCACTGTTTAAAACAACCACCAAAAACCTCATTCCTACAGAAGTTTCAGTACTATCCTAAGACCTCACCTTCAGCCACAAACTTGAAGTTCAGCCCCCTCCCAGTTCATACTACAATCCAAAGGTAACCCTTCCCCACTCCTATGTAACCACCCTAGTGGTTATCTCCCTGAAATTACTTACCTCCAACTTGGTCTCACCTCCTTTCGAAGGTCCCTTCCCACACACTCACATAAACCTCTCAACAGAGAAAATAACAGTGCCAGTAGGTTGTAATGTCTCCTTTGAACAAATCATGCAAATTCATGTTGATGCTGCTTCGTCTCAGCTCCAGAGGTTTTACCAGGAAACTCCTAGGGAAGCCTCTGTCTGATAGTTGCACTGGAAACATTTCTTGAGAAAGTTCTTCACCAATTTCTTCAGACTGTTCGCACTTAGATATTTCTTCCTTTAGAGTTTCCGGACTTTATTACTCACTCAATGAAAGTGACATATTTGTAGTAGCAGGACTACAGAAAGCATTGAAATGTAGAGAGTATACGCACAGATCTAATGACAGTGTGAGCACGCAGTGGCTCAGTCAGTCGCAATAGCAGTTTGCTACTGCTTCTATCAAAGCAATTCTATAGGCTGACAACAAGGGATGGCATATGGCAAGGGGCAGTAACTAGATGTTCCTACATGGTTCTCATACAAAATCCGTCAAGTTTTTGAGTGAAAGATGGCTTGCACATCATGAAACATCACAGCCTTAGATATAATAGGGCACAGTCATTTGAATAGTGTCATAGCCCAACTTGTTGTTGTGCTTGGTTGCCAAAGTGTTAAAAACACGAATTACTTACTTTACCACCTCATTACCACCTGGATCCCTACTAATCAGTTTTCATCCCACGTCCTTATACACCAGCATCACCCACGCACACAGCCTTGCCACTATCGAATACTACCTCTCCCAACTACCTTCTGATGCCAGACCCACCATCCTATCCCTTATACATCTAACCAGTTACATCCTCACTCATAAATGTGTCTTGTCCTTTGAAGGGAAGATGTACAAATAGATCCACATCACCAGCAAGAGACATGCATGGCACCTTCCTTTGCCAACATATTTACGGGCTATCTAGAGAGAATTGACCACACCATGTAAAATCCCAAACCCATAATCTGATTCAGGTTCATTAATTATGTTTTCATGATCTGGACCCAGGGCCATGACATGCATTCCTCCTCTGCCACAACACCTTCTCTCCCATCTGCTTCGCCTGGTCCCCCTGAGCCCAATTTTTCACCTGCCTGGACATTGACAAACACCTCTCTCATGGATACATTCATACCTATGTCCAAATCAAACCTACCAGCCATCAACAGTACCTGCATTTTGACAGATTCCATCCCGTCTACACCAAAAACTCAGTCCCATATTGTGCAACCAACCATGCACAGCATATATGCAGTGACCAGAAATCCCTTCTCCAGTTTGCCTTCACAGATAGGCACTATCCCCCAAATCTAGTCCACAGGCGGATTTCCCACACAGTGTCTTCACATGCCCCCAATTCTCCAATCACCATCAAGAATCAGATGCAAAGGAGCACCTCCACTTCCACCCACTATCATTCTGGACAGGAATAACTAAACCATATCCTTCGTGAAGGCTTTGACTGTTTATCATCCTCCCTCAAAGTGAGGAACATTCTACCCATATTCCTGTACCCACCTAGTCTGTGCAGTATCCTAGCCTGTCATTGCTCCACACCCACATCCAACCACTTGTCACATAGATCATACTCTTGTGGAAGATCCAGTTGCGAAACCTGTTCAAGATAGCCATCAGGCACATTCACCCCAGTCCCATCACAGGCTTATCCTATCTTATCAGAGACAGTACCACCTGTAGAAGCATTCATGTCATATACCAGCTCTGATGCAATTTCTGCACAGAATTTTATGTGGACATGACAATACAAATTGTGGCCAAGAGTGAAGTTAACCACTCAGTTACTGAACATGCTGCTAAGCAAAGTATGCTGGATTTCAATTAATGCTTTACAACCTGTGGCATCTGGATCATGGATAAATTACATATATGGGAATTATCCTTGTAACACATTTTCCAATCCTGTAATCCTCCTGGTATCAATCGTCGCTTGTATCCTAACTTCATTCATCCTGCACCCACACCCTCTTTCCTGTAGTCACTGCACCTCTCAATCCAGCTCCATGTTATTATGCACTGCATGAGTGTACCATTGTGGGTGTAGTAGGTGTCCTTGCCACATCCATATCCTGTGCACCTATTGCCTGCTCCCAGCATTCCTATCCTGCCTTTCTCCCCCAGCCACCCTTCCTCAGCCTTTGCTGCTTATCACTTCTTTTCTCCCCGTGCCCACTCCATCAGACACAACCCGCACTCAAGTGAAGCTACTGTACCTCTGTCCAGTGTAGCTACACAAGTGTGTACGTGTGTGTGTGTGGTGGGGGAGGGGAGGGGGCGGGGGCAGTGAGCATGTGTGTGTACTATAGCTTGAAAAAGGATTTATGTGAAAGCCATCAAAGTTGTCGCTGTTGATTATGTGTCTTTTGAAGTCTCAAGGCCTATATTGCTTAGTGAGTTGTTTGCTTTATTCCGTAAATATACATTCTACCAGGACTATTGAGTTTTATCCATTGATTTATCTCATCTTCATCCCTAGCTAAAAATGTTTCATATTGACTGCTCAGATAATCTTCAGCCTGTTTCCTGTCACACTTGGTAAGCAGAAATATTTTTATGGCTTTCTTAACATTCCTTTTGACACTTTTTTGTTGGTCCTAGAATATCTTTGTAGTCTCTGATTATATCCTCTAGAGTAAAGAATTGAAAATTTTGGGCCTGTTAGTTGCAGATCATCTACAAAAGCATCTAACTGCCATGATTGGTATTCAGCTTATCATTGCAGTATATATTCCAATTGGACTTAAAGATTTTGCTGCCTTTACCTTCTGGGGTCAGGCAGCTTTTTACCCTTAATTCTGGATGTTAATAAGTGACACTAATTCTGGCACCACACAAAGAAAAGTTCTGCAGTTAACTAATGCCATATCAACATTTTCTCTTTCTGACCTGCAAGGATTAATGTGCTCCTCCATAATTGGTGTGTCTGGCCTACTTCCTTCCCTTGTTATGGCACGTAATTCATCATCAAACCCATTTCGTCCAACCTACTCCCATGTGTACATCATATGTACTCTGGTATCCATGCAGTCAATTCCTTTTTGCTGTGTGTTTCTGCAGTCCTTCACCTGATAGCGGTAGTCCATAAATCTGCATCTGAGATCATTGTAGGATGCTTTGAGCCTCTGGTTTAAGCCTCCCACTCACCTCCAGACCAGAGGGCCACTTCATTCTGGATAATGCTGCAAATTGTGAGTCATATGTCCACCCTCTGTGTGAGGCTAGCTGTTGTCACCAGCTGTTTAAAGGTGTTAAGAATGATCTTTGAATCCAGGTGGCAGGTACCATTCATGCCATCACGAGCTACAATTTGCAGCTGGTTACAATGAATGCACTCAGTTGCTGCAGGCAGAGCGACCTCCACTTCTTGGATGAGACAAGTTTGCGTTATTATTATTACTATTATTATTATTATTATTATACTCAAGATTTCCTTCTAAGCTTTCCAGCTGTTTTCCAGAGGGGTTCATTGTTGTTGTTGTCGTTGGCCTCAGTCCAGAGACTGGTTTGCTGCAGCTCTCCATGCTACTCTATCCCATGCCAGCCTCATCATCTCCGAGTAACTCCTGCAACCTACATCTTTCTGAATCTGCTTAGTGTATTCATCCCTTGGTCTCCCTCTGTGATTTTTACTCTCCACACTTCCCTCCAATACTAAATTGGTGATCCCTTGATTCCTCAGAAGGTGTCCTATAACTGATCCCTTCTTCTAGTCTAGTTGTGCCACAAATTCCTTTTTTCTCCCCA
Source organism: Schistocerca nitens (assembly GCF_023898315.1). Classification (NCBI taxonomy): domain Eukaryota; kingdom Metazoa; phylum Arthropoda; class Insecta; order Orthoptera; family Acrididae; genus Schistocerca; species Schistocerca nitens. The sequence goes on along the minus strand of NC_064618.1, from coordinate 327,761,636 downwards.
GTTCTATTCAGTACCTCCTCATTACTTATGTATCTACACATCTGATCTTCAGCATTATTCTGTAGCACCACATTTCGAAAGCTTCTATTCTCTTCTTGTCTAAGCTGTTTATCGTCCATGTTTCAGTTCCTTACATGGCTACACTCCATAGAAATACTTTCAGAAAAGACTTCCTGACACTTAAATCTATACTTGATGTTAACAGATTTTTGTTCTTCAGATACGCTTTCCTTGAGATTGCCAGAGTACAATTTATATCCTCTCTACTTCTACCATCATCAGTTATTGTGCTCCCCAAATAGCAAAATTCATCTACTACTATGAGTGTCTCATTTTCTAATCTAATTCCCTCAGCATCACCTGATTTAATTTGAACTGTCCATTCTGCTCAACTTCCAGGTCCTTTGCTGTCTCTGTCAGAATTCCTAAGTCATTGGCAGATGTCAAAGTTTTTATTTCTTCTCCATTGATTTTAATTCCTACTCCAAATGTTTCTTTTGTCTCCTTTACTGCTTGCTCAAAATAGAGATTGAATAACATTGGAGATGTGCTACAACCATGCCTCACTCCCTTCCCAACCATTGCTTCCCTTTCATGCTCCTTGACTCTTATAACTGCCGTCTGGTATCTGCACAAACTGTAAATAGCATTCCGCTCCCTGTATTTGATCCCTGCCTTCTTCAGAATTTGAAAGAGGGTATTCCAGTCAACATTGTCACGTGTGTATGTCAAGGCTGTAAAACATTAACACAAATTCTTTACAGACGAAAGGAAAAACTGGTAGAAACCGACCTTCAGGAAGATCAGTTTGGATTCAGAAAAAATATTGGAACATGCTATGTAATAATGACCGTACGAATTATCTTAGAAGATAGATTAAGGGAAGGCAAACCTACATTTCTAGCATTTGTAGACTTAGTTCTCTAAGTCTCTCCCAAGATTATCAGTAGTTCTAATGGAATGGTGTCTACTACCGGGGCCTTGTGTCAACTTAGGTCTTTCAGTGCTCTATCAAATTCTTCACGCAGTATCATATCTCCCATTTCATCTTCGTCTATGTTCTCTTCCATGTCCATAATATTTCCCTCAAGTACATCACCCTTGCATAGACCCTCTATGTACTCCTTCCACCTTTCTGCTTTCCCTTTTTTGCTTAGAACTGGTTTTTCATCTGAGTTCTTGATATTCATACAGTTGGTTCTCATGTCTCCAAAGGTCTCTTCAATTTTCCTGTAGGCAGTATCTATCTTACACCTCGTGATATATGCCTCTACATCCTTACATTCGTCCTCTAGCCATCCCTGCTTAGCCATTTTGCACTTCCTTCAATCTCATTTTTGAAACGTTTGTATTTCTTTTCGCCTGCTTCATATACTGAATTTTTATATTTTCTCCTTTAATCAATTACATTCAGTATCTCTTCTGTTAACCAAGGATTTCTATTAGCCCTCGTCTTTTTACCTACTTGATCCACTGCTGCCTTCCCTATTTCATCTTTCAAAGCTACCCATTCTTCTTCCACTGTATTTATTTCCCCTGTTCCTGTCAGTTGTTCCCTAACACTCTCTCTGAAACTCTCTACAGTTTCTGGTACTTTCAGTTTATCGAGATCCCATCTCCTTAAATTCCCACCTTTTTGCAGTTTCTTCAGTTTTAATCTACAGTTCATAACCAATAAATTGTGGTCAAAGTCCACATGTGCCCCTGGAAATGTCTTACAGTTTAAAACCTGGTTCCTAAATCTCTGTCTTACCATTACATAACCTATTTGAAACCTTCCAGTGTCTCCAGGCCTCTTCCACATATACAACCTTCTTTGATGATTCTTAAACCAAGTGTTAGCTATGAAGAAGTTGTGCTCTATGCAAAATTGTACCAGGCAGCTTCCTCTTTCATTCCTTACTCCCATTCCATATTCTCCTACTACTTTTCCTTATCTTCCTTTTCCTACTATCGAATTACATTCCCCCATGACTACTAAATTTTCATCTCTCTTCACTATCTGAATAATTTCTTTTATTGCGTCATACATTTCTTCACTCTCTTCCATCATCTGCGTAGCTAGTTGGCATATAAACTTGTACTACTATGGTAGGCGTGGGCTTCGTGTCTATCTTGGCTACTCACATTTGGGAGGACAATAGTTCAATCACATGTCCGGCCATCCTGATTTAGGTTTTCCATGATTTCTCTAAATCTCTTCAGGCAAATGCCTGGATGGTTCCTTTGACAGGGCACGGCCAACTTCCTTCCCCATCCTTCCCTAATCCGATGATACCGATTACCTCGCTGTTTGGTCTCTTCCCCCAAATCAACCAAACCCTCTATCTTGGCTGCAATAATGTGTTCACTACACTGTTCATAGTAGCTTACCTGCACACCTATTTTTTTATTCATTATTAAACCTACTCCTGCATTACCCCTATTTGATTTTCTGTTTACCTGACCAAAAGTTGTATTTGTCCTGCCACCATACTTCACTAATTCCCACTACATCTAACTTTAACCTATCCATTTCCCTTTTTAAATTTTCTAACCTACATGCCCGATGAAGAAATCTGACATTCCATGCTCTGATCCATAGAATACCAGTTTTGTTTCTGCTGATAATGACATCCTCCTGAGTAGTCCCCACTTGGAGATCCAAATGGGGGACTATTTTAACTCTGGAATATTTTACACAAGAGAACACCATCATCATTTAACCATACAGTGAAGCTGAATGCCCTCAGGAAAAATTACGGCTGTAGTTTCCTCTTGCTTTCAGTCATTCACAGTACCAGCACAGCAAGGCCATTTTGGTTAATGTTACAAGGCCAGATCAGTCAATCATCCAGACTGTTCCCCCCCTGCAACTACTGAAAAGGCTGCTGCCCCTCTTTAGAAACCACATGTCTGTCTGACCCCTCAACTGATATCCATCCATTGTGGTTCCACCTATGGTACGGCTGTCTGTATTGCTGAGGCACGGAAGCCTCCCCACTAGTGGCGAGGTCCATGGTTCATGGGGGGAAAGGGTTCATTATCTGTCTAATATTGAAGTTCCTAATGGCCAACATACCCACACACTGTAATTGTCTGGATTTTGCAAGGAAATCAGCCATAGTTCACATATACTATGCTAACTGTGATATTATTTCGAGATTGGGGAGCACCGCAATCTGTTGATAAAATATGAGAGAACATCCATGTGGCTAATAACCACATTCACCTTCCATCCAGAGATATGCAAACCCATCTCAGTTCACCATTCTCCCAACATGTGACAATGAACTGGGAAAGTCTTGCACATCACAAGTCACAATGTCACCAGGAATTCAGTGGGTATCAGATGTGCCAAACCTTTTGTCATGTGTGCCCCTGTTATTTTGTAAACCACCAGCAACCTTTAAAAAAAGAAAAGAAAAAAGTCTGTGACAGGTTTTTGTTCCATGTTGCTCCTGTTTCTAAACTCTCACCTTAATTGAAGCGAGGAAGTTTCAATATTTTCAGCAACATGAAATAGGATAAATTGCTACGCACAACATAGATGAGATATTGAGGGGCAGACACGCATCTTGAAAGCCGATTGTTGGATATTATAAAGCTGTCGGGCAGAGTCCTTTTTCAGGTGTAGAAATATGTGCAGATGTGCGCGCGCGCGCCCACACACACACACACACACACACACACACACACACACACACAAACCAAGCAGGGTAGCACATTGATTAGTATGCTGGACTTGCATTTGGGATGATGATGGTTCAAATCCGCATCCGGCCATCTAGATTTTGGTATCCGTTATTTTCCTAAATTGCCCCAGTCAAATGCCAGGATGGTTTCTTTGAAAGGCATGGTCAAATTTCTTTTCCATTCTTAAAACATTTCTGAGCTTATGCTCTGTCTTTAATGACCTCGATGATGACTTTCAATGTGCCTGTCTGCCACTCAGTGTCTCCTCTATGTGCTAAGTAGCAATATTGTCACGTAGAAGAAAATGTAATTAGATGAATGACAAACACTAACTTCACTTAACGAAGGTTTATTCAGCCCTTGCACATACAAGAGCGCGGATCAAACTGCCTCCGGCCAGAACACATACAGTATATATACAGCTACAGAACATTCCAGTACAATGATTCTTGATATTTGTGGATATTTCTAGAATGTACTCGAACCGAATATAGAAATTAAAGTTGTACAGTCGAGGTGAGTTTTGAACTCATGACCCTCCATGCAACAGTTTCGTTTCATAACCACTACACCACGATGCTACTCAACTTGTTCTGCGACAATATTTTCTACTAGGGCAATACCAAAAGTAAGGTCTCATATATTTTTAGATTTACAAACAGCTGTTTATATTCTGTAACAGTTTATTTTTCTACATAATCACTATTTCAGTCAATGCATTTTTGTAGGTGCTGTGTCAGTTTTACAATGTCCAAGTCATACCAGCTCACTTCCATGTCCTTTATGAACCTTATCTTTCATCTCATTGTCGGAGCAGAATTGCCACCCAGACAAATGTTCCTTTAACTTATGCAACAAGTGGTAGTCACTTGGTGCCAAGTCTGGACTGTGTGGTGGCTGGGTGATGATGTTCCAACCAAGATTTTACAGAAGATGCACAGTCTGATGTACTAGGTAAGGGCAGGTGTTGTTATGGAGAATTCTTGTGCCCTTACTCATCATTCCTATTCTTTGGTTGTGAATTGCCCCTCTGAGTTTTTACAGTGTTTAAGAATATCTGTCACCATACATTGTTGTCTCAGCAGGTATAACATTAACCAACAGTACCCCCTTCTGGTTCCAGAACACAGTTTCCATGACAATATGGGAGACTACGTTTGTTTAAATTTTCAGGGCTTCAGCAAAGAGGGATGGTGCCACTCACATGGTTATTGCGTTGTCTGAGGATCAAAGTGGAATGTCCTGGTTTCATCACTTGCAACAATTGAGTCCAAGAAGTTGTCCTTTTCATCTGCATAGATGTTCAGAAATTTACAGAAATAAGCAACTCATTGCCCTTTGTGGCTTTACGTCAGAATATGCAGTACCCATCGTGCACAATTTTCTGATATTGCAACTTTTCGATTAAAATCCTGTGGATGTTGCTTCAGAAAACTTCAGAAACCAAAATGCAGGGAGCATCTAGGGTGATCCTCTGATCTCCATGCTTAATTTTGTCAACCTTCATGACTTTCATAGAAACTGAAGGTCTACCGCTCCTTTCTGCATTGTGAATTTCAGTACAACTCACTGTAAACTCTCTATACCACTTGCAAAAGTTTTTGACAGTGATGCGCGACTATTCATAACTTCTGTCAATTGGTTGTGAATTTCAACTGGTTTAATACCTTTTGCATTCAAAAATCAAATATAACTGCATCTACACTCTGCAAGCATCTTATTGTGTGTGGCAGAGGGTACTTTGTGTACCAGTGTCACTTCTCCGTTTTCCTGTTCCAGTCACGCACCATTCATCTGAAAGAATGATTGCCGGTAACCCTCCTTGTGGGATTGAATTTCTGTAATATTGTCTTGATGGTCTTTTTGTGAGATACGAATAGGAGGCAGCAATATATTGGTTGATTCTGTAGGAACATACACTATCGCAATTTCAAGAGTAGGCCATGCTCTGATGCAGAATGCCTTTATTGCAACAGCTGCTATTGAAGTGAGCTGAGCAATAACTGTGTGAATTTTGCACTTGGCAGCAGCATTCAATGGGAACTCCATTGTGAATGGCTGCCATGCCAGGTCTGAGTGTCAGAGTGAAGCATGCATGCTTATTTGGGAGTAGTGAAAGTGCCACTCACAACAGTGTGGCCAACAACTGTCATAATAGTTCGTCACCGTCCACAAAAAATAGAAGACCTTGGTTTTGGAATTTCTCTCATATTTCATCCCACATATTCCATTCTTCAATGTGTTTTCAGGGTGGCTGGCTCATAAATTTATTTTCTAAGTTATCAGGCAACAACAGTACCCTGATTTGTTATTTTAGATTTATTTTCTTTCCCTTTTTTATTTTATTATGATATATTTGAAATAAAGACTATATAACTTTGTTTACAATGTATCATTTTTGGGACTTAACAGCTATGACCTTTTGTGTAATTTTATGTATTAAATTTCATTTTGTGTTGTGGGAGATGATATATGATGTGGAGATAGGTGCTTCACTTCTCTGGTATTTGTATCTGGGGAGGAAAAAAGGCCACTTGCGGCAGAGGATACTTCTTGTACCTCTATCATTTCCCCCTTTTCTGTTCCAGTATCAAATGGTGCACAGGAATAACAACTGTCAGTAAGCATCCATATGAGCCTCAGATCTTTCTTATTTATTCGGATCTTTTTGTGTGATTTATGTTGGAGGAAGCCACATGTTGGCAGATTATTCTAGGAGCATTCACTCTTGGAATGTTAACAGTGTACTACATTGTGATACACAAAACCTCTCTTGTAGCATCTGCAGTGGGTTAGATGAGTGTCTCCATGGCGCTTTCGTGAACCTGTGACAAAAAACATTACTCTTCATGGTATCTGCTTTACTTCCTGTATCAGTATTACCTGCTAAGGGTCCCAGACTGAGCAGTAATCTACATCTACATCTACATGACTACTCGGCAATTCACATTTAAGTGCTTGGCAGAGGGTTCGTCGAACCACACTCATACTATCTCTCTACTATTCCACTCCCGAACAGCGTGCGGGAAAAACGAACACCTAAACCTTTCTGTTCGAGCTCTGATTTCTCTTATTTTATTTTGATGATCATTCCTACCTATGTAGGTTGGGCTCAACAAAATATTTTCGCATTCAGAAGAGAAAGTTGGTGACTGAAATTACGTAAATAGATCTCGCCGCGACGAAAAATGTCTTTGCTGTAATGACTTCCATTCCAATTCGCTTATCATATCTGCCACACTCTCTCCCCTACTACGTGATAATACAAAACGAGCTGCCCTTTTTTGCACCCTTTCGATGTCCTCCGTCAATCCTACCTGGTAAGGTACTCAAGTACTGGTCCACTGAGGATTTGGTAAGTTACCTGCTTCATTCAAGAGTTACACTTCCTGAAGAGTCTTCCAGTCAGTCTCAGTTTGACCTCTGCCTTTGCCGGCCAGTGTGGCCGAACGATTTTTGGCGCGTCAGTCTGGAACCGCGCAACTGCTACGGTCGCAGGTTCGAATCCTGCCTCAGGCATGGATGTGTCTGATGTCCTTAGGTTAGTTAGGTTTAAGTAGTTCTAAGTTCTAGGGGACTGATGACCTCAGATGTTAAGTACCATAGTGTTGAGAGCCATTTGAACCATTTTTTAACGTCTGCAATTAGTTTTATTTGATTGTTCCACTTTAAATCACTGTACACTCCTGTAGGTTTGATGGATGTGACTGGTTGAATGATTATTTGAAAACAGTGTAATCAAACAATAATGGGTCCATCCACCTATTTCTGCTCAGTATATTACATTTCTTAATGTTGAGGCTCAACTGCCAATCTTGTATAAAGCTTTGATCCTCTGCGGTTTGTCTTTCATTACACTAAAAACTATTTTGTTTTTGCAAAATGCGATGCTCTATATTCTTCATTCCAATAAAAAAACTGGTGTGCTATTCAATTTGCTCATATTTTGTTAATTGTGAGACTGTGCGAAATTATCCAATGCCTCCCAGAAGTCGAGGAACATAGCGGTGAACTTGGCATTAGTATCTACTGCCTTGTGGGTCCTCTCAATGAATAGAGTGCGCTGGATTTCTTAAGACAGTTGTTTGCACAGTCCATACTGATTCATGCATAGGAAATATTTGATACCCAGAAAATCCATAATCTCCTCCTTCTTCTTCTTCTTCTTCTTCTTCTTCTTCTTCTTCTTTTGCCTTTTCCCATATGGGGTTGGCATTGTTAAATGTGTTGAGGCAATGTTAGTGGTAGCTGGTGGCTGGATGCCCTTTCCGATGTGACCCCTCTCCCCTGGGATGGAATCTGTGCACCCCTCTCCCCTGGGATGGAATCTATGTACCCCTCTCCCCTGGGATGGAATCTTTATACCCCCTCTGTCAGCATGTAGAGTAAATCTGTGTTTGGTGTGACAACGTTTTTCTGGATGTTTGCGTAGCACGTGTGAGAGGTGGGATGTGGATACCAGCCTGGTATTAACTTAGCTGCATGTGGGAATCCAGAAAGGTAATAATACATAAGCATAGAAAGTGTTACAGAATTCTGTGGTTGATTGGTGTCAGTGGTATAAGCCTATAATTTTGTTAATCTGTCCAGTGACCCTTCTCAAAAATAAGAATGCATGCACATTTTTTTCAGTCCCTGGCTTTTTTCCCTCCAATGATCTACAATAGTTAGCTGTTAAAAGAATAGCAATTTCCAGTTGCCTTTCCTCTGTTGATTGATTTCAGTTGATTTTCTATCCCTTGGAACTCTTGTACAATCTTGTAACTAAAACAGTCTTGAAAAACAGAATGACAGTACTTTAAGACTTAGCTCTGAGTCATGTTAAATTCGCAAATCCTGCATGGATAGTAAGTATCATGACTGCTTGGACTAATGTACATGGGACTCATGAACAGGCAGCAATCAAGATTTTACACTAAAAGGATTTTAAATAAAGTATAATTTAAAAAATAATTATTTAGCCTTTTATCTTATTCTGCATTTATCAGTTAATGCACTGTCAAACTATAATGAAGTGATGAGTCTCTATCTTAGTATTGGTATGTAATGCTCTATTATGGGATGATCGCAACAATGCATTAAAACACAAAAGTTAAAATTGCAGACAAAAGCTAGTACCAGTAGATCACAAAAAAAAGTGTGTGTTTATGAAACACTGAACTAGAAAAAGATTGATGCATGCTTGTAATACAACATTTGCAGTGTTTTGTATTTGTGCCCAATTATTCAGCCTTTGTAGACTTCAGATAGCCATTCTTCTTTTATCTTATTATACTTACATGCAGATTTCAGTTGCACATTGCTTATTAGTTGTTTCAATTTCAGCTGTAGTGGATTTGAATGGACGTTTCTTCGGTGGGCGACAAGTGAAAGCTGGTTTCTATAGTTGGGAGAAATTCAACAATTTACAGTTGCTGGATTAAGTGGGCTACAAGGTAGGTGTTCTCATAAATGTGTTATAGTTCTTTCTGTGTACCCACAGTAGTGAAAAGATTGTACTGAGAATATTAGAAACTGTGCCATGTTTGATGGTTACATGAATGAACCAGTTCCATTGTTATCATATTTAATGGATTTATCTATGTCACATCAGATTAACAGTTTCATAATTAATTAAGAAATAAATAAGAAAATTTTGTGGATGTTCTAATAAGGTGATGTAAGCACAGCTGAAATTTGGCTTACAAGGGCTTCCCCAAGCCAGCTTATGCTTAACACCATAAACTTTCAGGAGAACTTCATAACAAGTGTTGAAAATGCCACATTTTGCATGTGTAGTAAAAGTAAAATTTGATTGTATGGGTATTATTATCAGAATTGACAAGGGAATGGTCCAATAAGACATGTCGAAACCTACCCTGAAATTTTTTACACAGGAAGAATACAACGAAAAAAATGCACTTTCGAAATTTTAGCTGTTAAGAGGCATTGCAAGTTTAAAAAAGAAAAAAAAAAGCTGAAAATTGCCAAATTCCTGGCACCCCAGGTGGTGGTAGAGACATACACCCCTACTGCCGCTGTAGCAGCTGTGCATGCACAACTAGGCACACACACAGCCGAGGTCGACTGTTCATTTGTAAACAGGAAACATAACACAACCCGATCATAATTAGTAAAGGACATTTCAGGTTAACGTTCGTTGATAGTTTCCCTGACACTACCGTACACAGTTACTATTCTCTCGAATTAGCCATTCAAGTAACACCTATTTCAAATTATCAGTTGCTTTTTGCAGTATTGGTAAGTATTGACAATACAGATAAAGCTGAATTAATATTTATTGTGCATTCGTAAGGCATGCCTGTTAATAGTACCTTTTTTTCTTCCAGTTTCACAGTAATGTGGAATCCAATTAATGTTCTCAATTTAGCAGTGATGAAATATGAAGAACATGGTTTCTAGCCGAAATCACCTACTTCTCCTGTGGCTGTACATATGTGTCATTTATTAGTTGATTTCCTTGACATTGATTCAAATGATATTGACATTTCATTTGAAATTGTAGATACATTAGAAGAAATATGAAATAACTGTGATAATGCAATGAACTGTTGTTCAGGTGACATCAGTTGTCCTGGTAACAGGTCTGCAGAAGAATACATTCCAAGCCTAACAAAAAAAAAAAGGAAGAAGACACGTGCTGCAACAGCTTTCAGTGACAAAGGAAAGGCAAAGAAATATTAGTTAAACGAAGGAGGGGAAAAAAACACTTGAAGTTATGCAGTGTGCAAAGGTGTTTTCATTTTTTAAAATCAGAGCATGAACCGTACAAATGGAAGAATGAATTACATGAAATTTGCGCCAAACGGAAACCCGAAACCATCTGAATGAAAAACAGTTCGAAAGATTTAGACCTGCTCATGAGAGGCTATGCACTGTTGCTGATGGAGATCTATGAGACTGGGCCCTCTGAATTGCATCTGACATGAACATTGCTAATTTCCAGGCTTTGTCGACCTGGCTATGCAGGTTCAAGAAATTGTACAAAATAGAAAGTTGCAAAATTACCAAGTTTATGTCGTGTAGAGCAGCTGTCACTGATAGACAATGCTATAGAGAAATTCATAGCTGACATAAAGACAAAACTTGCTGTTATCCCTGCAACTGCTGTTTATAATGCTGATCAGTCAGGTTTAGTGAAAGAACTGCATGCACACCACACTTTATCATTTCGGAGAAAAAAAAAATGGATTAGTTGCCCAACCAATGAACGCAATGACACATTCATATACGATAATGCCAGTGATAAGTATGAGTGGTTTACTGTTTCCACTGCTGTATATAATCAAGAACCGCAATGCAAATTAGGACAGTGCACATGCCATGCAAAATAATCCTCACTGAATAGCAAAGTTTCACATTGTGGCTCTAACTAGATAGAGTTGTATCCTGTATGCTGAATATTAGCTCCAAAAACAAAAACTAATAACACAGCATTTATAGGCAATGTTTGCTACCTCATGTTCTCTTCCATTTCCTCTAGTATAAATGATTCTACCCATATACAAGCAAGTGGTAGTGAATTTTCTGCAAATGCTCTTTCGTACATGTTTGCTTCCATTCGCTTCATTGTAAACCAGGCTTTGATGCTTGAAAATGGTGTCTGTTAACTCTGGATAATTCCGCTACGTTGTTCTGTGTGGGCAGAGTGTAACACACCGACTGGAGGTACTCAATATCGAAATTACAATGACAATGGACTGCACTGTACCAATGTCGCTATGCTGTTAATGTAAGGCTTCCTGCTTTGCAAAATACTTGGGCGAACCAATCGACCACTGCAGCTTTAATTAGGTACATTTTTTAATTTCACATTTGATGTTATGACTGCGGATCGCTATCTGATTTTAGAAGATTCCAGTCATACTGGAGCGCATGGTGACTACTTGGAGTCTAGCTCGTACCATAATCGCCCTCTCAAGGAACAAATTGAAGACAGATCAACCTTAGTATAATTACTACTTCAGCAAACTCAACCACTAACTATGCAGCTGGCTCGAATATCGAATAATGAAAGACAGCACCCTTACTTTACACAACATTGTGATCGAACAATGCCACGATTACACTATGAATAGGCACATCTAAACATTCTAATGACACAGATCATCAGTATCAAGAAGTAATTACGAGATAGGCCAATTTAGATAACAACTCTCGTTATCTAAGCTAGTGGTCAAATCAAAGCAACAAATCTGTTTAAATACAGTACCTATTTATATTATGTCAAGATAAATGTCGCTTCTAGCTTGCAGTTGTTCTCCCACACGACAGTACATTATCTCTGGAAGAGACTCATAACTTTTTAATTACTTACAAAATTCCTATTCCATATATCATTGCGTTATGACCAGTTTGTATTAAGACACTTTTACTGATCATTGCTATGTAAATAACACAACTTCATGTACTCCATCGATTTACCAATCTTTGTTATAGGTATAATAGTTGACTGTTCAGTAATAAATTACGAAAACTTCAGTTCTACTTGCATTTACTGAGGACACACTTTCCATATATGAAATTGTTTTAACTGTTCAGAATATCTGCCTTCTATATATTTATCGTGGATCCACTCAATCAATGAACTTTTGATCAGGTAACCTTACAAATACCAGTGAATACTTGTGTCCTGCAAAGCGGTATTAAGATCTCTGAATTTCACCCTTTGCTTTTCTTATAATATATGTATCTACACACCAGATACTAATTGAGCACACTTAAGATTTTTGTTAACTCAAGAAAACTCGAATTTATTGTCTCTAGGTATTTTAATACACTTTTATTCTTGTAAGTGTGCGAGGGCCATTAAATACTACAATTTTGAACCTCTTCATGCATTGACAATACTCAACCCGCTAAGTTCCCTACTTGAATTCGGCCACTCATCACTTTGGCTAACCAAGTTTTTGTTTAGCTGCATGTTGCTCGTAAAATGGTTTCTTTATTTTCTTGGCACTTAACCGCTCAACTACTGATGCACTCTATCACAATATAGTGAAACAGTTCATATTTGTTTGAGCCAATTCTCGGTCCGCTGTAAGATAGTGGTATTTAAACAACAACTGTGAACACCTGTTCGAGGCTTTCCCTTCTCGACACTCACACCAACCACTACCAAACCACTTCAACAAAACGACTAACAACCCAATTACCTCTGAGTGAGCCGCGACCACTAATTGTACAACATGGACAAGATATCGGTTCCACCGATTCCCAAAAACTCGGCACCTACAAATCTACTTCTCTCTCTAACCAGGCTCACACTGGATTTACCACAGCAAACTTTACGACCGAAACTGTCCAGAAGAAGACAATCAATTGATAACTCATGCACCTAAATTCACCAAAACCAGTGTATCACCAGCAACTATTCAGAAAATCCCACAGAATCTCTGTATACCCCGTTGCTTAGCATTGGGAGGAAACAACCATCACAGCCACGTATATGAGCAGGGGCCTAACAGACTAAATAGCCATGCTGCCTCCACGAACTGTACCGAAATTAAAATACTGGTACTACCAATCAAAACTCCTTTCCCTCTCCCAAGCCTTAACCGCTAGCTGCGATGCCTCACTACACCATGCAGTGGGTCACTCTACTATCAGGCCTAGACGCACACCGATATATCCGCTTAGTCAGTGAGAGGTCTACATGGGACTCACTAACTCTTTATGTCATACCATAGGAACCATTTAAAATGAACAAACACACAGTGCCATCCCAACTTTTGACAATTAATTATTCGTTGCTGCTGCCGGTTCTCTACGACAGAGGCCAGCTGCTGCGCGTCGATCAGGCAGCATCTCTGGACCCAGCGATGGCGAGTTGTTGCATCGCTGAAGTTGCGCGTATTCACCACCTGTTTTTTCGTCAACGCTCTTTGATCATCTACAACATTTTTTTTTTAATTTTATTTATTTTTTATTTTTTTCCCCCCTTAATACATTGTACAAGTATATTTACAGTAACCACCAGGTGTTATTATTAAGTTATTGGGTAGGATGCTCAGCACTAGTAAAGGCAAACATAACCTGTGCATTTTGACACAGCACAAGGGCTGTACAAACTGCTGTTTCGTGCGCCAGAAATGTGTAATGTCAAAATTTTTTTACGAAATACTTGCAGTGTCTCTTAGCTAAAATTTTGGCAGTGCACTTTTTCGTTCTCTCCTTCCTGTGTAAAAAATTTCAGAGTAGATTTCCACGTGTCTTATTGGACCATTCCCTTGTGAGAGCAACGTACAGGTAATATAAAGTGGTGTGAGAAATCAAACTGTGAATTTACGTGGTCCATCGTCAAATTTAAAAGCCTGTTCCTTGCCATTGAACTGCACATTAGTGGAGCGTAATCCAAACCTCAGCTGCCACGCCTTCCATGCATCCAAGGCATCTGCAGCAAACAAATACGCACCAAATCCCTCAATAAGTAGGTGAACAACCCCTCCTAGGCTTTTGTCTTCCTCAACTATCCATCAGATCTTATTTACAAAAAATCTGAGCTGTATCCTCCTGTCACTCTCAGACCAGTGCAGCTTCCATTTCAAAAAATTCAGAAGACCCCTGTTGTCACCAAGTGTCTCCCAGGCCTTGAAGCCTAAACACATTACTACACCAAGGCTGTGACTGACTCTCTCTCTCTCTCTCTCTCTCTCTCTCTCTCTCTCTCTCTCTGTGTCTGTGTGTGTGTGTGTGTGTGTGTGTGTGTGTGTGTGTGTGTGCGTGCGCGCGCGCCCACACACACATGTGCGCATGTGTGTGTAAAATAACAATACGGATAGATTGTTTCTTTATACTACTTAATATCAGCGTCTTTGTTAAATGTGTGTGTCCGCCTTTCAACACCACCTTTATCTGGTGAGTAGCAATCTATCCTTTTCATATATGTCAGTATATTAAGTAATATTTTCATTATTGTTTTTCACTGTTTCATGTTCATTTTCTTTCTGTCTCATCATCTATACACTGACTACCACAGTGCTTATCTGTGTATTATCTTTGACCTACTGCTTTCTCTGACACTTTCTGCTCCTTCTGCATCTCGTCTCATCCTCATTACATGTGGATTCCTTTCATTTTGGTGTCTGTGTGACCTGCCCCTCCCTTTTAAACTTACTCCTTGCTTCTCTGCTTGAAAGGAAGTAATAGTTTTGAAAGCAAGGTAGTTTCATTTACTTTTATATGTGTCTATCAGCATTACCAAGTTATTATTTGTAACAAATGTAAGAACCAGATTTCTGTTAGTTCCAGAGCTGTATAAAATTTTCACAGTTTTCTTGCTGTTTCACCTTTAAATTATACAAAATGTTAGACAAAATATCAGCACAACTTAAATTACAACAGTCCCCATCTAATGAAAGCAATGTAGAAAGTCTTATATAACTTAGAGATATCAGTTAAACTTAATCCAGTAAGGAAACTGGGAGAATTTAATCCCAGAATGTTCTTGCAAAAAATTATGTTCTGATAAACTCTAGAGTTGTTCATATCCAACCAGTCCAGTAGCTTCAGTTATAATTGATGCCCAAAGTAAAGGCTCCAAATATCAAGAGAAATGAGCTTAGGCTGTGATCTGCCTTTAGTATAAGGTCTTTATCATGTACAATGAAATATAGAATTTCATAGTTTTGCTTACATGAGATCAAATCGTGTGTTCTGTCTTCTCATGGTGTTAGCTCACATTTGCAGTACACAATTTCTTAAATCAGTACTTCACTTCGTAACTATAAATAATTCTTTTTCTGTGAATATTCTCTTTTCCAAATGGGCCATGATGATTATTTTGAAAATTGTGGAATGAAAAGGAAAGTGTGTGGCCAAACTGTCTGCTTGTACAGGATGTCTTAAAACAGAAAATAATTTTGTGGTAGCCGTGTCTAAGTAGTTATCTTCCACAAAATAGATAATATGTGCAGGTAGACTTTTAGAAAACTCTTAATTTATTATTGTTAGCCAGATAAGGCTTTTACTTTATTAACAAAATTCAAGCCATTTGGAATCTGAATTTTAATGTAGCTTTTGGTTTTATTAAAGCTTAATTTTTTGTGGCTGAGGAAGATAGAAAAACAGTCTGATAAACTGTTTCTTCATTTGTGTGTTTCAGATGGCCTAAGAGACATGATTTTCATTATTAATCTTCAACAGTTTTTTAAAACATTTTTTCAGTATTATAGTGTAAGAGGAAAGATGCCATTTCACTGAGCTGTGTTTTAAAATTGTACTTTATGCAGCACTATTAGTTTCGGTCATGGGTCTTGGCCCACTGTCAACTGCATCTATAACAGATGTGGATACATTGTCCTCATCTTTCTCACCATTTCAGTGAAACCTAGTGGAAGCTGTGGCACTAACATATACATTCTTGTGCATACTAACATAAATTCAAGCAATGCCTTATTTTTCAATGGCTGTTGCTGGTAATTCATGCTTATTGCTTTGGTGTATGATTTTGTTAATTACATGCAGATGGTACATTGCACTATATTCACTGCTAAACCAAGCTTGTTCCTATGCCTCATTAAAATCCAGTGCTTCTTCTATGTGAATGAAGATATTAGTGAAAGTCTTGTACATCATAGAGAGGATGCTGGTAGGTCTATAGCTTTGTCTTCTTTCTTCTTCTTCTTCTTCTTCTTCTTATTATTATTATTGTTATTGTTATTATTAGTATCATCATTGCTATTCATATGGTTTACATACTCATTTTACATTCTTATATAAATCATTATACATAAGCCTACATAAAAAAATACATAGTATGAAAACAAACAATGGAAAATCCAGGATGGATTAATGACAATGTTGTAAAAAGAATAGTTGCTACTCACCATATACTGAAAATGCTGACTTGCAGCTGGGCACAATGAAAAGTATGTCAAACAAAGCTTTCAGCCAAACTGGCTTTCATCAGAATTAGACAAAAAACACACACGTGCATACAAATGCGACTCACATACACATGACCATAGTCTCTGGCTGCTGAGGCCTTGGCTGAGACTGTGGTCGTGTGTGTGTGTGTGTGTGTGTGTGTGTGTGTGTGTGTGTGTGTTGTTTAACTCGACTCAACATCTCTGCTATATGGTGAGTGGCAGCTATCCTTTTCCTAATATTGTCATAATTTAAAAACACTCAGAAATTTTGTAACTGAATGCATAAGTTTCTTAACCAGTCCAAAGATCTTACTGTACCCCAATGCAGTTCATTGAGTGCACCAGGAAATTTTCATGATTAACTCTCTTCATGATGATGCTGTGTAGTTTCCACAGTAGCCCCACAGTCCCACGTCAGGGCATCCTTGGAACCCCAGTCAAACAAATGGGCTCCACGTCTTCCATATCCGGTAAACAGTCAGTTCAGAGCTGTTCATAAATTGTGGGGGAAGACCAAACCTATTTACATGTTTTGGAGGATCACTTACAAGGTGGGAATTTGTTGGAGGAAACTTCTGTAAAACATCTCTCCATTCTTGACACACATTATATATAAGATGTGCATCTTGCTTGGCCAGGTTAGTTTTCTTGATTTTGAGTATGCTGGTAGATACATTCTGTAGCTATGCTGAAGTGTGAGTAGCAAATTTTTTGGAACTCTCTTCCAGCTGTTGCTTCTCGTCTAACTGATGGTGGTGCAAATTACATAATACATGCAGTCGTGAAAGCGATGTTGATTTAGTAGTGCCACTAGTTATTCTTGTTGCTGATTTAGCTTTAACATCAACTTTGCATGCATGTGCACTGTTTTTCCATACTGGACAGGGTGTATAAGACCCGGGACAACCAGGAGATCCAGGAAAAACCCGGGAATTTTTTCATCCGGGAGAAAACCGGGAAAAACCCAGGAATTGTTTAGAATTCCAGGAATTTTTCATTGTTTTAGTTTACAGTTGAATTTTTGTGATTTTGACTGGTAAGAACCAATACTCTAAGAAAGGATATTATTGTATACAGCTACTGCAGAATAATACTGCAGCAACAAAACATGAACGGGAAGGGGGGGGGGGGCTGACTTAAGTTTCAAAGGAAATGTGCCGTATACAACAACAAAACAGTGCTCATACAAGCGTCTGCCAACAATAAACTGTGTCAAAGGCTTTAGGAACACTATGCAATGCTTTATAACAACAAATTGCCTCCAATGAGCATGACATGACAACTGTTTAAATTAGATTCGTTTGAGCAGTTGCGGGTGGGCTCTTGCGCATGCACAGTTGAGTCACGTATGAGTAGTACCTTCTCCCGCTTCTGGTTACGGAAGTGTGGCTGGGCGCCACTTCTTAATATTGCCCCTGTTCGGAAATATCGTAGATCCGGGGCTGATGCACAGGGCAGTCACAGTTATGGTGGGGAGGTGGGCTGTCTCCACATGACCTGTGTTTACGTTCAGTGATTTTGTTGTTTCCTCTTCGTTTATTGCTCTCACGTTAAATGATAACAAAATGGATTTTTGTGGCTGGGCGCTATCAAAACATAAAATACATTTGCATAATTACGGCAGGCTAAAATATGTTAATAGTTTCAGATTTTATTTCCACCTTTGACAGTCAAGCATTAATTGCCTTACAGAAGAATGAAGTTATTTTTGCCAGTTTGCTAAAGAGATTTGGCTTTTATTAATCCTTTCTACTGAGGCAGTCAATTATTTGAAACAAAGTGTTTAATTTCACACTATTAGCTAGTTTCAACTGTTTGCTGCATTTCAAGTGCTGTATGGCATTATGCTATAATAAAGAACCAAACATGAGTACTGGTACTCCAAGAAAATTTGCATACGGATGTGCATTTTAACCCAAATTGTTCATTTTAGTATGGTTCGTGAAATCCCAACGCTCTTGAAGTATCCTTCGATGTCTTGTTTCGTTTATGACATAATGTTTTACACTTACGAACATATGGGCTTCCTGCGTCATTGTAGTTGCACAAGCGTGGTGACGCCAGTTATCTGGCACTTTCTTGCAACTGCGGAAGTGAACCTATTTCTAACAGGTTGTGGGAAAATATTGCGAATGGTGGTTTGAAAAGTGTTACATTCAAAACAGATTTCCTTTTATGCAACATGAACTATGTGCGACAATGTACGATGAATTTCTTAAATCACAAAGCGTTTGACTCTCATTTAAAAATCAACTCTTTGAGGACGACCATTTAGAAGAATTTCGAGCCCAGAAGATGAGACATTTGCGTCGTTATTAAAAATTTTACTGGCACATTTGTGTGATGTATCTTAAAGTGTAACACGCGCAAAAAAGATCAACCTTATATGTGGAAGCTTAGGTTCTCTTGCAACTTATTAATCTTCGAGACCAATATTATATGTGAATGCTATGTGTATTAATTTAAGCCATTAACTTTTCTTATTTGTGTATTCGCGCTACTTAAGAGTGATCTTGCTATTGGCTGACTACATCGTGAGTCCTATTACTGTCATCAGCTGACGAGATCACGTGAATGAGCTATGACACTTACAAAAGCGCATCGCAATCTCGATTTCAATGCTTCGGAAAGTGACATGCTTTGTTTGGTGGCATTCAAATTCATACCTTCGTAATACGAAAATATGCAGCGTACATGTTGCTGCACATCAAAGATCTTTCAAAACGTGTTTCTCCCCATGAGTTTCGTTTTCTAAAGTGCCGGGAAATTCTACGTCGGTATATAAAACCATAAACATTCAAAGGCTTGATGACTTTTGCAGTCTCGAGGAAGAGTATACTGTCACTTAACATGGAAAAAGTGTATTTTCACCCAGGAGAAAGTGTATTTTTAACCAGGAAATCTGGGAAAAATCCGTGAATTTTTTTTCCTTGTCCACGTATACACCCTGCTGGAGTACAGTACTCTAGTCTACATCTACATCAACATACATACTCCACAAGCCACTGCAAAGTGTGTGGTGGAGGGTATGCTGTAACACTATTTGCCATTTCCTTTCCTGTTCCACTCTCAGATAGAGTGAGGGGAAAATGACTGTATATGCCTCAGTAAGAAATCTAGCAGCTCGCCTCTGAACTGTTTTGATGTCATCCTTCAATTTGACCTAGTGCAAATCCCACACACTCAAGCAGTACTCAAGAATAGGTCACACTAGCATTCTACATGTGGTCTTCTTTATGGATGAACAACATTTTCCAAAACCTCCCCCAATAAACTGAAGTCAGCCATACGCCTTCCCTACCACAATCGTCACATGCTTGTTCCATTTCATAGTGCTTCGCATCATTACACACGGATATTTAAACAACATGACTCCATCAAGTAGGACACTACTAATTTTGTATCCAAACATGGGTTTGTTTTTCCTACTCATCCACATTAACTTAAATTTTTCTACATTTAGAGCCAGCTGCCATTCATCACAATGGCTAGAAATTTTATCTTGGTCATCTTGTATCATCCTGCAGTCAGTGATGGTCAACACCTTCCCATACATCACAGCATCATCAGCAAACAACTGCAGCTTGCCGCCCAACCTATCCTCCAGATCATTTATGTATATAGAAACAAGCAATGGTCCTAACACACTACCCTGGGGCTCTCCTGATGTATCCCTGTCTCCGACAAATGCTCGCCTGTAAGGACAACGTAATTGGTTCTACTACTTAAGAACTCTTAAGTGTCGCCACATATCTGGGAGCCTATTCCGTATGCTCGTATCTTTGTTAACAGTCTGCAGTGGGGTAATGTGCCAAATGCTTTTTGGAATTCTAGAAGTAAGGAATCTGATTGTTGCCCTTCATCCATAGTTTGCAGTGTATCGTGAGAAAAGTGCAAGCTGAGTTTCACATGAGCGATACCTTCTAAAGCCATGCTGACATGGACATGAGTTTTTTGGTCTCTAGAAAATTTATTATATTTGAACTCAGCTAATATGCTCTAGAATTCTGCAACAAACTGATGTTGAGGATATTGGTTTGTAATTTTGTGGGTCCATTCTTTTTTCCCTTCATATATACAGGAGTCACCTGCGCTTTCTTCCAATATCTCATAGAGTAAACCAATATCATTGTAGCAGCATGAAGAGTATCTGCGTTTGCACCCCATCCTGACCCAAACTAGTTGGCTAATGATGTCAGTTCTTGTGTTCTCTTTTTTCACTGTATTTTCTAAGTGGTTCTTAAAAGCAAAGACCTGGTTCAAAATGACCTTCAAGTATTTTGGGTACAGTTTATGTTCCAGAGAAATGTTCTCAAATGTCACATTTAATTTGCGATTCACCTCACAAATATTGAAATTATAAGCATTTATCTGTTTTAGATGGGTTTGGCTTCAATCTACAGTTCTTAAAGTATTCGATCCTTTATGTCTCAATTTGTAGTCAAAGCTCTTTTGTACTCTTTTAGGTTTCCTGCTTGATTGGATCTCCTTTTTAGCATTATTGTTGGGCTTATCACTGGTATAAAGATAAAAAAAAGGGTTGATGATAGTACAGAATCCAGAGGTAGCCCATCATTCAGCCTTTGCCATCTACTACATTTCTCTCCAAAGAATACTTGAAATTGTGTGTTGCTAAGCATGCAATCCATTAAATTAACAAGTGTTTTGCATAGTATTAATTCTGAAAATTTAAGTAGCAGGTCATGGCACCATGCATATCAAATGCGTCTGTAAGCTCAACGAATAGTACTCCAGTCTTTAGTTTATGCTAGTAGACTGCTTCGTTAAAGGATGTTAATGTCAATAGCTGTAGAATAATTACAGGATTATATACTTACATGGATATAGTGTCTGTTCTTTTGGACATGTCCGAAAGGACAGACACCATTGATGACTTGCAGCCATCTATAACGAAATTAGAATTATATTAATACCTCCAGCTGCTAACGGGCATTGATATATATCAACGGATACAGGTGAAAATGTGTGCCCCGACCGGGACTTGAGCCCAGGATCTCCTGCTTACATGGTAGACGATCTATCCATCTGACCCACTGAGGACACAGAGGATAGTGCGACTGCAGGGACTACCTCGCGCACGCCATGTGCGGATATGTCTGAAAGAACAGGCACCATATCCATATAAGTGTATAGTTCTGGCAACACCAGCCATGACCTCCTTCTTCTGTGCAGATGCACACACATTCCCCGAACTCTTACGCGACTTGGTAAGAATGTCTTCCTCGAGTAATTAGTGTGTTGGGGTGGGACCCTATGAATGTAATGTGTGGACATACAAGGTGAGAATGTGGGTCTCGCAGGAGGCATACGCGAGGTAGTCCCTGCAGCCGGCTCAGATGGATAGAGCGTCTGCCATGTAATCAGGAGATCCTGTGTTCGAGTCCTGTCGGGGCACAAATTTTCACCTGTCCGCGATGATATATATGAATGCCCGTTAGCAGCTGGAGGTATTAATATAATTCTAATTACAGGATTTTCCAGTTTCAGACACTTGGTCGTCTTCTGCAGACATGCTGCGATCAATCAATCTCAATGCAGCTGTGATAAGAACAGTAGTCCTGAAATTAATATTGAATAGTATGGTATTTTATTGGTTCTGTTTCATTGTTTTACATGCATAGTTACAGCGAGGTATAGGTCAAGGCAAGTGATAAGATGTAATGTGTGTAAGTTTCCTGATGACTTACTGAATACATTTTTACACTAGTGAATAGTGAGAATCTAACAATTCTACAAATATTAGACATTATTACATTAACAGTTTCAGTACTTATACTATATTTTGTTAATGGAGTAGAAACGTTGATGTTACCACTTTGCACCCAGAACAGGAAAATATATTCTTGCAAACAGTAAAACAAGAAATATTTAAAATAAATGCATCTGTAGCAGCTGGAAGGTTATGGACACACACTGCTTGGTGTTAGTGTTTGCCGAACGTAAGAAGCTTCTGAGCTACTGTACCATTTTTAAATCATACTGTGAACTACCAGAAGTTATTAGGACAAAAATAAGAACATTTTGTTTAAAAAAACATATGTCAGTTTATTGGCTATAAACTTAAATTTCTAGTAAACGTGAAATGGATTTTAATTAAATGTACATGAACATTGCCTGCTCTTTGAGACCAACCAGAACCAAAATTGGGTATTTTTAGTTAGGAACAGGAGGCCAAATATTTTCAAAGCATGAACAAAACAATTTTAAAGATAAATCAGTTTGAAAATCAGTGAGTTCCCATTCCATTGCAGCATTGTCTTCTTGAAAATCAAAATGTTTCATGACACAAATAGTGAACTCTTCAGTATCAGTCTATAAAAGGCAATTAGACAAACTGTGTAACAGTTGAAGTGCTTTTGAAATCTTGGAAGCATTTGTTGAACTGGATTCTTAAACCTGAAGGAATTTCGACATATTAGTTGCTGCTGTTTGGAGACACTGAAGAGCCATGCTTGTTAAGGGTTTGTTTCAAACAGGCATCATATTCTCCTTGGATGAGATTTTTCTCCTCAGTTCCAGATTCTTTGAGAATGAATCAACATCAAAAATTGTTCTGCCAGTATCTTAATCTTTAGTTTAAGGCTACAAATAAAGATATTCAACTTTACAGTGATGACTATGAGCAAAGCAGAACCCTGCAGCCAAGCTGCAACTTCCAGTTCACAGAAGGATTCACCTAATTCTTTCAAAAATTCTAGTAAGGCAGGAGTCAGTTCTTTAAAACATTATAACACTCTTCATCTGTTACACAAACAGACTTCCATATGAAGCAGTAGGCCACCATACCAGCAGTCTAGTTCATCAGTCAATGGTCTGGACAAACATCTCTGAATTGCATACGCTCTAACTTTGTTCATACTTTTGTGACTGTTCTCATTACATTGGTCAGACTTAAAAACTTTCCACCCAATGACTGCTGGTGTATTACATAATCGTAAGTCAGAAATTTTAGATTGCTGTTGTCTTTATGACACAAAGCTATGAATCCTTTTTCTCCACCTACCATTGCAGGAGCTCGATCAGTTGCTAAGCCCGCCAATTTCTTTACAGGAATCTTTTCAGAGTCATGAAGATCTTTAATATGTCCTGTCCTGTAGAATGTCCTGTTAGTTGTATAATCTTTACCAGCTGCTCTCTTATTTTGAAATTATCAAAGCCCATTCTTGTAAAAATGGCCAGTTGAGCTGTACCAAACAAATCATTTGAGTGTCAAATTGTAGCAGAAAATAGCTGCAGCAACCAGGGTCAGTTTCAAGTTGTGAAGTAATGTCAGAACTTAGAACATCAGTGCCTCTCATTACTATGTTTGCACAAAGCTGTACAGAGTTAATAACAGACATTATCTCAGTTTTGTTTTTGAAACTAGCAAATAAGCTTTATTCTTGTCTAATGGTTTTAAAAATGTTGATTGTAGAGCATTAAGTTTGGATTTTAGCAGTCTTTTTCTTTTCTTTATCCAGTGGAAAACTCATTTTAACCCCTGAGTGAACAGTTTTGAAATGACTTTCGATGAAGTTTTCTTCTAGCTGATACTTTTTCATAGCACAGTAAACATGCCCATTTGTCTTTTACCTGGGTAAAGAAGTAATAGGTTTGTCATTTCAGATGACTGTGATAAGTTGTTTGGTTTTCTCCTTGAACATGCCATCATTAAAACAAACCTAACTCAATATTAATGTGTAAATTAAACTACCCATGTTAGCAAACATGTGATACACACACAAAACATGACATGAACATTCTCACCACAATCAACTGAGGCGGACAATGTAGTATTCTTGATTGACAATTGCAGTTGCATCGGAGAAACAGGCAGATCTCATGAGCACACTATGAGCTCAGTGGAGCAATCCAGGTTAGCCAACTGGACATTACTGTGAGCTGTTGAAAATGTCCCAGCGAGCTACTAGTAGCTTGCGTTCAACAGTTTGGCAATAACTAGTCTGTGACATTAAAAATTCATTGACATTGTAATTGCACTTAGTGGTACTTTTTAAGAACTGTTTTGAAGCTTTGACTATTTCGTATTACTTTAATATGATCAGATAATTTGTTGTAAAGCTTTAATAGTGCTTGCAATTGGTTCATTTTCTACATTGATTGTAGCATAGCCGTTACCTGTACAAATGTGCCCTCAGTAGCACTGTGCATCTGTTGAATCTGGTTGAAAAGTAGATGTTGGAAATAAGCTATTGTCAGTGACGTGTTCTCCAGCAAGATTACAGTTCAGACACTTTACTTAAACTTAGCTGTTGAATAACCTACAGTTTATAGCCAGATTGAGTCTCATGTACTGGTATTTAAATGTATGTACAGATAAACAGATAGCTACATACTTCACTGACTGATGTTCTGTAATGTGATGTGATGTTCAAGTGCAGTAGCTTAACACTGAAGTAACTAACCACAAACGTTCACCTGTGGAAGACTAAAAAGTTAACATAGACACTGAATAAAGTTATTGAATCACTGTCTTTGAAGTCTAGTAATCATATCAATATGAAAATGATGTGCACAGTAAGTAACTATTAGAAGCAACATCCAGTTCGCAACCTGGCTGACCCTATTGTTACAGTAGATGATGAAAATTGTTGACATTTGATACATTCCATGATAATAATTACACATTTACAGTGTAATTATTCAAAACAATCACTAAATTGTTGATTAAATTCTCAGACATGAAATTTTGTTAAACTGAACTACATTTTCCGTCTTGTAACTTGTATTAACTCGTCTGTGGTACATTTCCCCATACTGACAGAGGTAAATCTCGTACATTTCATAACTTTCTGCAGATTGACTAAATTGTTTCCAACATGCCTCTCGTATAAGTTTTCAATAATTAAAACTGAGTGTATCTCTTGTTATTTGCTGTCTTTTCATAAATTACAAATAAAATTTATGCATCTGAGTATCTGAACAACAGAGGGAGATTCATTTTCAAAGAAGACTTTTAGATATGACACTAGCGTCTGTTGAATTACACTGGTTAGTTTGCCTAAATATGGAATTCTATTTCTGTAACAATATTTTAATTAAGGAACCGCATTACTCTGGAGCTGAATGAACACAAATGTGGCTAACATATTTTCAACATTGGCTGGATGATTGCTATGGGAATATATCTTTTTCGTCTGCTCTGTTAGGAAGTCAGTAGTCAGGTGTGTGATTACAAATGAACCATGACAAAAAAAAAAAAAAAAAAAAAAAAAAAAAAAAAAAAAAAAAAAAAAATGAAATCATTGATGTTGTGTAATTAGCATGTTTTTTAAGCAAATTAAGCATACTAATGGATTCTAAATAATCAAAAGAAGGAAAATGGCCTCTAAATAACAGTGTTGAAGATGAAACTTCCTGGCAGATTAAAACTGTGTGCCGGACCGAGACTCGAACTCGGGACCTTCGCCTTTCATGGGCAAGTGCTCTACCAACTGAGCTACCCAAGCACGACTATGCCCAATCCTCATGGCTTTACTTCTGCCAGTACCTCGTTTCCTACCTTCCAAACTCTAGTTCTGCAAGGTTCTTAGGAGAGCTTCTGTAAAGTTTGGAAGGTAGGAGACGAGGTACTGGCAGAAATAAAGCTGTGAGGACATGGCGTGAGTCGTACTTGGGTAGCTCAGTTGGTAGAGCACTTGCCTGTGAAAGGCAAAGGTCCCGAGTTGGAGTCTCGGTCCGGCATACAGTTTTAATCTGCCAGGAAGTTTAATATCAGTGCACACTCCACTGCAGAGTGAAAATCTCATTCTGGAGTGTTGAAGATACCATGAAATTTAAAATAATAGTAATAATAATAATTTTGAGGGAAAGAAAGATGTAACAGCTGGAAGGGATCTACCTGCTGTATTACAGGATGATTTATTTGCAGTTGCAGCTTTTGAGTGGTATTGTATGTGTGAAGAATCTGGATTGTATGGACAAGTTGGTGTCTGTTCTTTGCAGTTTTCTTTGTAAATGATATGGTCTCCAAGATACGTAAGCAGTTTGTATTTGACAATCCCCTCTTAAATGGAAAGTTTGCTTATAAAGAATAAATATGAAGCAGTTCGTAAATTGAAGCACATTTTCTATGAAATTCCTAACATACATTTGAAATTTTTTCCATGTGTCACACTTGAAATAGAATGAATGGCAGTCATTTGGAGTCAGTCCTTTTGACTACATAATTTTGTGATCAATATGTCCATACCCCATTCTAATGAGTTCGACTGTAGATGTATCAATGGTCTTTCTGATGTCATAGAATTAATTAAAACAGAACCATAATCATCAAGATGTGAAATGTTTATATTGTAGCTCATTTGTGTCATCAAATTACGGCATTACTTGTAGAATGTAGATGACATGACAGAAAAAGTTCCGAAGTTCTGTGGACACCAAGTTTTAAGTAGGGAAAGACAGGGCTGGGTAAAAATGGGAATAAATGATTTTTTTCCCTCCACGATTAGATTGCTAGAATGTAAGTGGAAATATTCCACATCCCATAGGTAGCCGGCCGGAGTGGCCGAGCAGTTCTAGGCGCTACAGTCTGGAAGCGCGTGACTGCTACGGTCGCAGGTTCGAATCCTGCCTCGGGCATGGATGTGTGTGATGTCCTTAGGTTAGTTAGGTTTAAGTAGTTCTAGGGGACTGATGACCATAGAAGTTAAGTCCCATAGTGCTCAGAGCCATTTGAGCCCTCCCATAGGTCATGTTATGTGTCGTTACAAACACTATCTTGAAATTTAATTGCGTGAACACACACATTGTCTTCATTATTTCCACAGCAAAATGATTATTATGTCTAGAAATGATGGTTTCATTTTTGACATCAGAAGGTTTGTCATACACTTCTCGTGAAATTATGATTTGTTATATAATTCTCTCTCTCTCTCTCTCTCTCTCTCTCTCTCTCTGTGTGTGTGTGTGTGTGTGTGTGTGTGTGTGTGTGTGTGTGTGTGTGTGTGTAGGCAGAAATCAAATGTGACATATAACACTATAAATCAGGAATGAAGATTTAGCACATTGAACGCCTGCCTCGATTACACTGACAAACGCTGGTACTAGTGCTAGCACTAGGTACCTCCGTTTGTGTAGCAGCATCAGTTTTCTGCACTGGCTGTTTAACAAATCCACTTGTGGGAAATTTGTAAGGCTGCCCAAGAAGGAGTCAGATTCTCATCTCCTCCAAAGTGTGTGAATTGCTCTGGGGCTCACCGTGTCTGGACTAGGGACTGTCATGTCTTCCTTGAAGAACAGATGTACAGGAGATTAAAACCACAAGATAGATCCCCTATGGTGAGGCCAAGAAGATTTTAAGGCAACTTTCACTACCTCCTTTGCTTCAGTTGTTAAACAGCCAGTGCAGAAAACTGAAGCTGCTGCACAAATGGAGGTAACTAGTGCTAGCACTAGTGCCAGCATTTGTCAGAGTAATTGTGCTGCTGCAGTTACTTCACAACCTAAATTTCCTCCCAAAACATCATAAAAGTCTGTGGTCACTAATGTTGTGGAGGTTCTTCTCCCCCATAGGCTCACGTGGTCCACTGTCTAGTACTGCCACTGCCGCGATTGTGGCTCCGAAGCATAACCGTGGCAAAAAAATCAAAGGCTAAGCATCCACCACTGATGGAGCTGGGAAGGAAACTTGACAATGTCGACGTCATCCTGTCTGACGTCTCTCTTGACTCTTCCATAGAGCTAATGGACCTTGACGTTGGACAGGGATGATCATCTCGCTCCAAGATTGAGCCCTCACCCAATTTGGGCTCCCCTCCCAGAGAAAAACAGATTGAAAGTACAACCCCTGCCATAGAGAACTCGCATATTATAGTGGAACATTAATGGGTTCAGGACACATGTAGAAGAACTGAAACTGCTAGAGCAGGAATTCCCCCTGTGCATATGTTTACAAGAAATACATTTTAAAGCCACTGACACCCCTGTACTATGGGGCCATGCCCTTCACTGAAAGGATGACGTGACTAGGGACAGAGCCAAGGGAAGGGTTGGCCATGTTTGTCAGTAATGCGCATCGCTCCTCTGCTGTTCCCTGGATGCTGACCTGCAAGCAGTTGCAGTTGATATTCGTGGGTGTCGGAGGGTCACTGTTTGCTCACTGCATTTGCCCTCGCAATAGGCAATAGACTTTGAGGATTCTGTAGAACAACTCACACAATCAATTTTTCCTATTGGGAGACTTCAGTGCCAGTCTTGTTTTGTAGGGCTCGACCTCTACTTGCCCTTTGGGTCAGGTTTTGGAAAGCCTCATGATGTCTCATGAGCTGTGCATCCTCAGAGGGCCTATAACGCTTCCTTGGGGAATGCCAGATATTACTTCTCTTTTACTCGATGACTGTTTGTCAGTTATTACCGACTGTGACCTTTCTGACAGGAAATCGTGAATCTACTTACACAGCTGAGACCATACCCCATAGGCATGCAATTTAATTAGAAGTCGCTTATGAGGAACGGTGTCAAAATCCTCCTGGAAATCAAAGAATATGGAATTATTTGACATCCCCTGTCAATAGAACTCATTACTTCGTGAAAATAAAGAGCTAGTTGTTATTCACAAGAATGATACTTGCTGAATCAGAATTGGCTATTTGTCAATAAATCTTTTTCTTCGAGATGATTCATAATGTTTGAGCACAGTATATGTTCCAAAATCCTAGTGAAAATCAATATTAGTGGTATGAGTCTGTAATTCAGCATTTTACTCGTATTTTCTTTTTTTGGGTACCGATGTGATTTGTGAAGCTTTCCAGTCTTTGAGTATGCATCTTTCTATGAGCGAGGGGTTGCATGTGCTTGTTGAATATGGAGGTATTATATCAGCATACTCTGAAAGGAACCTGACGGTGGACAATCTGGACTGGAGACCTTGACTGACTTAAGTATTTTAAACTGCTTCCACTACATGGGGAATATCTACTTCTAAGTTACTTACGTTGGCAGTTATTTTTGATTTGAATTCTGGAGTACTTAACTTCATCTCATGAGTGACTTTTGGAAAACCATGTTTAGTAACTCCACTTTAGTGGCGCTGTTATCAGTAATGTCACTATTGTTATTGCACAGTGAACATATTTATTGTATCTTGCCATGGGTGTACTTTACATTTCAAGACGATTTCTCATAACTGCCATGACTTTCATATGCAGGATGGATAAGTGAAATGTGTGATTCTCTCGTTCAGGAACAAACTAAAATAAATCATGGTGGAAGTTGTGACAGTAGAGGGGTGATGATGGAAAGGATAAATGACCTGGAAGATGATTTGCTGTAGTTGTGCAAAGAATTTATACTGTTAGGAACTACTGTATTTGTCATCATCTGAGCCAGTTCTTACAGCATCAGCAGATGGTAACTTCACTTATTGTGTCCCCCCTCTATCATTAGTCAAAGAAAACAATATCATATTCAGTTTGGTTGCTTTCTTTAACTCACAATCCAAATTGGTGATTAAGTAAAAACCTGTTGAGTTCATGCTAAACTACAGTTTCCAAGACATTACAGTTTGTGATTAATCGATTCTTACATTATCTAAAATGTTCAAATTTATATTGTAGCCAACCATTCTGTGTAAGTATGGTGAACCCTCTTTAACAAGAAAGTATCTGAGTCCCTAGAAACTCATTAAAAAGCAATTTTATTGTACATCATTTTTCCTACAGTTTAAACCATTTCTATAGAAACTCTGTCCTCTCCAGGTGCCTTTCCTTTCTTCATACCTCAAATGCCATCAGGCAGTTCGTCTGTCATTAATTATGGATGTCATTGTATTTGTTAACATTTACTCCTTAAATCATTTATATTCCAGCAACAACTTTCCATTACCATATTTGTTTAATTTGTCTAATCTTAATTTTCAGTGACTGCAGCAGAAGTGGCATTTTATCTGACATACAGACTGATGGCTGCAACTGTTGGATCACCAGTAGCAGTCAGATTCCATGCACATTGCAGATAGACGACATTGCAGATAGACAAAACTTGTATATACTGTGGATGACTTTTGTGCTAGAAATGGACTGTTTAGTCAATTCTGTGAAAGACAGGATGTTGACTGTGTAAATTTATTCAGGTGATACTGAATAGCCTGAGATACTGTGATGTTAAAATAAACTGTGCTCATAGTTAATGGGTTTTTTTAATCTAATTTTACCCTATGGCTTTTTTAATAAAA
The DNA here is from genome assembly GCF_023898315.1 of Schistocerca nitens. Lineage (NCBI taxonomy): Eukaryota > Metazoa > Arthropoda > Insecta > Orthoptera > Acrididae > Schistocerca > Schistocerca nitens. The sequence continues at coordinate 327,730,898 of NC_064618.1, read as the reverse complement.
AAAAGATCCAGTAGCATCTTCTTACGAGGTGTTGGTTTCACTGTAAATTTGTACTGAAGAGTACATATTACTACTGATTTCACTTTTATAAATACTGTTCACCCATTGCACAAGCTTTTGATCTAGGCCACATTTACTACAGATCTTTTCCATTTGTAAACTAATACTCTGAATGTAATAGCCCACTCATATATATTTTGCAGGGATCGTCAACTATGTGTTATACATTGCGGTTCTGTGATGATGTTACAAACATTCAGGGATAGTGGAGAAGGATAAACGTGTCCCCAGTTTTGATATTAAGCTTCTCGCTGTTCTCATTCGTGCTATTCCTCACTACTTCTATTGTTCTTCAATTTACTCCCAGTCCATAGTCTGTACTCATCAGACTGGTCATTCCATTCAGCAGGTCCTGTGATTCTTCTTCACTTTCACTGAGGATAGCAATGTCATCAGCAAATCATACCATTGATATCCTGTTGCTTTGATGGATACATTGAACAGTAGGGGTGAAAGAATGATTTTCACTCTGCAGCGGAGTGTGCGCTGATATGAAACTTCCTGGCAGATTAAAACTGTGTGCCGCACCGAGACTCGAACTCGGGACCTTTGCCTTTCGCGGGCAAGTGCTCTACCAGCTGAGCTACCGAAGCATGACTCACACCCGGTCTCACAGCTTTACTTCTGCCAGTATCTCGTCTCCTACCTTCCAAAGCACTTGCCCGCGAAAGGCAAAGGTCCCGAGTTCGAGTCTCGGTCGGGCACACAGTTTTAATCTGCCAGGAAGTTTCATATCAGCGCACACTCTGCTGCAGAGTGAAATTCTCATTCTGGAAACATCCCCCAGGCTGTGGCTAAGCCATGTCTCCGCAATATCCTTTCTTTCAGGAGTGCTAGTTCTGCAAGGTTCGCAGGAGAGCTTCTGTAAAGTTTGGAAGGTAGGAGACGAGATACTGGCAGAAGTAAAGCTGTGAGACCGGGCGTGATTCGTGCTTCGGTAGCTCAGATGGTAGAGCACTTGCCCGCGAAAGGCAAAGGTCCCGAGTTCGAGTCTCGGTCGGGCACACAGTTTTAATCTGCCAGGAAGTTTCAGTAGGGATGAAAGATTGAACCTCTGTCTTGAACCCTATTCTTGGTCCTCCAGTCTTATGATTCCCTTTTGGCTCTTGTGTATATCTTTCCCTGCAGTGTAGTGCTACTTTTCTTAGAATTTCAAACATCTTGCATCATTTCACATTGTTGAACACTTTCTGTAGATCAACAGTGTCCATGAGCTTATCTTTATTTTTCTTCCCCCAGGCTTTCATTATCAGGTATGAAGTCAGAACGGCCTCTCTGGTGCCTTTACTTTTCCTGAAGCCAAACTGATCATCTAACAGATTAATTTCTCTGGCTGCCAAAGCCAGACCAGACCAGACCAGACCAGACCAGACCAGACCAGACTGGCCTCAGCCCCCAAAGTTTGTAGCCCTTTATGTGTGAGGTTCATTTGTGTGTATGTTTATGTTGTTACAAACATTCAGGGATAGTGGAGAAGGATAAACGTGTCCCCAGTTTTGATATTAAGCTTCTCGCTGTTCTCATTCTTGCTATTCCTCACTACTTTTATTGTTCTTCAATTTACTCCCAGTCCAATGAAGCCCTTTTTGGCCAAAAGCTAACCTGTTTGGCTTTCCTTTTGTTGTTCCTTTCTGTGACTCAGCATCTCTGCTATATTGTGAGTGGCAACTATCCTTTTCATAATTTTGTCAAAAACAAAAGAGTGAGGGAAATAGGAGTGTAATAGAGAAAGATAACATTACTCACTGCTCCTTTCTACCTTCTTCTCCTACGCCCCAGAAGAACCAAACTTGATCTGTGAATTCCAAAAGGCACTATCTTTGTGTACACAAGTTGACGTGATGAGGTCTTCTTGGTTTTCAATTTTTGTTTTTTTCTTGCAGAGGATGAATTTGTCTTTTCAAAATGAGGGATACAGCTAGATGTTGAAATTTTGTTTGTTATAGTACACAGACTGTATCCACACATGGCTTCTGTTAAGACCATTACTGCAGAGGCATGGAGTAATTTGCTCCTTATGAGAGAAGTATGTCACCTTTAATGCCTCAGTTTTCAAGTTTCCTACATTGCGCCTTTAACATGCAAAACCCTTAAATGGGCAATGTCAGATACAAACTCTACATGCACATAAGTCTTTGCATATTCAAGGAAGAAGCAAAATTTCGAATAATAATATTATCCACAACAGTACTTTTAGGGTAAACATAAGTAGACTAAATGTAAAGTGTGAAGAAAAGTGATGTAATTATTTGTATATTTTGTGCCTTTATTTAGTTCAGCAAGATCACGTCCATAAGTTACAATTCTTCATTTTCTTCCAGCCACTGACACTCTATTGGTTCATATTTCTGAAAAACACAGTTAATGCTGTCAGGAACAGAATGTATTTTTGAACTTAGACAACAGACTGCTACATCACATATAAGTAAAAAAAGCCCTATTCAGAATCTCAAGAAATGAAAATTTAAAATTTTAACTGTAGTTAAATGTTGATCGTCTGCTAAGAATTTGATATTATTCATTGGTGTCGATGGAAGTTACTTAATCTCCCTGGTCTTTCACTTCCCAACTTTTGTCAATTATGTCAAGAAATACCATGCATTCCAAAATTAATGACATTGGACATTGTCTCTTGATACTGTTTCACAGACACAGTCCCTTTGATGTTCAGAGATATCATTAAACCCTCCCAAAGATGTAAACAACCATGCATGAGCAGTGCCTAAAGACAGAGATGGTCCAACAGCCGATTAGTTCCAGTCATTCCACCGGGAAGGAGGTACACGGCTTGTGTTGTCTGTAGTTCAAACCATGCCTAGATGGTCAATACCGTGGTTTGGTCATATTCACATTGTTACTTTGTGCCAGGAAGGGCTCTCAACAAAGGAAGTGTCGGAGGGTCTCAGAGTGAACCAAACCAATGTTGTTTGGACATGGAGGAGATATAGAGACAGGAACCGTTGATGACATGCCTCATTCAGGCTGCCCAAGGACTACTACTGTAGTGGATGACCGCTAGCTACAGATTATGGCTCAGTGGAACCCCGACAGTACTGCCACCATGTTGAATAATGCTTTTCATGTAGCCACAGGACGTCATGTTACGACTCAAACTGTGTGCAATAGGCTGCATGATGCGCAGCTTTGCTCCCAACATCCATGGTGAGGCCAATCTTTGCAACCATGGCACCATCAGTGTGGTACAGATGGACCCAACAACATGCCAAATGGAGCACTCAGGATTGGCATCACGTTCTCTTCACCGATGAGTGTCACGTATGCCTTCAACCAGACAGTAGTCGGAGACATGTTTGGAGGCAACGCGGTCAGGGTGAATGCCTTAGACACACTGTCCAGTGAGTGCAGTAAAGTGGAGGTTCCCTGTTGTTTTGGGGTGGCATTATGTGGGGCCGACGTACGCTGCTGGTGGTCATGGAATGTGCCGTAATAGCTGTACAATACATGAATTCGATCCTCCGACCAATAGTGCAAGCATATCGGCAGCATATTGGCGAGGCATTCATCTTCGTGGACGACAATTCATGTCCACATCATGCACATCTTGTGAATGACTTCCTTCAGGATAACAACATTGCTCAACTAGAGTGGCCAGCATATTCTCCAGACATGAACTCTTTTGAACATGTCTGGGATAGATTGAAAAGGCCTGTTCATGGATGACGTGACCCACCAACCACTCTGAGGGATCTATGCCAAATCGCCGTTGAGGAGTGGGATAATCTGGACCAACGGTGCCTTGATGAGCTTGTGGCTAGTATGCCACGACGAATACAGGCATGCATCAATGCAAAAGGATGTGCTGCTGGGTATTAGATGTACCAGTGTACACAGCAATCTGGACGACCACCTCTGAAGGTCTCAGTGTATGGTGGTACAACATGCAGTGTGTGCTTTTCATGAGCAATAAAAAGGGCAGAAGTGATGTCTATTCCAATTTTCTGTATAGGTTCTGGAACTCTTGGAACCGAGGTGACGCAAAACGTTTTTTGATGTGTGTACTTTCAACTTACGGTTACAAATAATACAGCAAATGAAAGAGCAACTAAAACATTTGTGTTTGTATGCCTTATAGTTTGCAGTTGTTATAAGCTGTAAAGCCTACATGCCACAGTTTACATGCCAACTTTGCGAAGAAAATGTTGCTGCGTGAAGATGCAGATTTTCTGGATCAAATCAACTTTGGGGATGGTTGACATTTCACATAAGTGGGAATGCGGAATACACTAATATGTGCATCAGGGGGTCAGAAAATTCCCACGAGATGGTACAGTCCAAATGAAACACCCATAAATTGAGTGGTTTTTGTGCCATGTCCTGGCAGAAAGTTAATGGACCTTTCGTTTTTGGTGAAGCGACTGTAAGTGGTATTTCTTACCTTGTTGCATTAGAACAGGATGTACACGCTGCTGGACAACTGGGAAAAACCTGGGAATTTTTCGGAATTCCGGGAATTTTTCATTGTTTTAGTTTTCAGTTAAATTTTTGTCATTTTGACTGGTAAGAACTGATACTCTAACAAAGAATATTAATGTGTCCCACTACTGCAAAATAATACTGCAGCAATAAAACATAAACAAATGGAAAAAAAACAAAATAAACTTTAGTTGCCAAGGAAATGTGCCATTTATGATGACAAAACACCATGCGCACACAAGCAACAGCAAAATGTGTCAAAAGACGAAGATTATGCAATATGAGGTGTGTTTTTTAAGTAAGTACCGATTTGAAATTTTAAAAAAGACATGCTAAGATATCTCAATAATTTAATTTTTACATGAAAGCCTGTACCTTAATCAGTGCACTGGCGCCATTACAGTCTGATTCTTCCTTGTTGACATTGTGTACTGAGTGTTTAAGATGCCTCCGATAATCGTGAGTCCCGGCGTAAAAGCGATCGTAATTCATCATGAGATCTGTGCAGTTTACGGAGAGAACAGTATGAGTGATGGAATGGTAAGGAAGAGGGTGAGAGCATTTAAAGATGGCCGCCGCACAAATGTGCATGATGAACGACGGAGTGGGCGTCCTTCGGTCGTTAATGAAAGTTTGGTGCAGGAAGTGGACAATAAAGTGAGAGAAAACAAACGCTTTATGATTTCCTCCTTGCGGGATGACTTTCCTAATGTTTCTCGTAGTGTTTTGTATTGTGACCGAGCACTTGAATTACCAAAAATTGTGCATACGTTGGGTAATGAAAATGTTGATGGTTGTGCACAAAACCAAACATTTAGACAGTGCATTGACTTTCCTTGAGCGGTACCACAATGACTGTGATGATTTCTTAAGCCAGATTGTTACAGGCGATGAAACATGGTTGGCCTACATCACCCCAGAATCAAAGCAACAGTCCATGGAAGTTGAGCAAGGGCATCGTTTTGCTGCAAGACAATGCCCGTCTGCATGTGGCGAATGAGACCAAAGAACTCATCACATATTTTCGATGGGAAACTCTAGATCATCCCCCGTACAGCCCCGATCTTGCGCCCAGTAACTACCATCTCTTCCTGCACTTGAAGAAACACCTGGGCGGTCAGTGTATTCAAGACGATGACGAAGTCAAAACAGTGGCGATGCAGTGGTTAACAAGTCAGGTGGCAGACTTCTATGAGGAGGGTATTCAAAAACTGGTACAACATTGTGACAAGTGCCTCAATATTGACGGAAATTATGTAGAAAAGTAGAATAAGGTATAAGCTTTCATGTATAAATAAAATTATTGAGATATCTTAGGATGTCTTTTTATAATTTCAAAATGGTACTTACTTAAAAAACACACCTCGTCTTTTGTAACAATAAACTGCTTTTTTTTATGAGTGTGATGTCAGAACTGTTTACATTAGGTTCGTGTGAGAAGTTCCCAGAGGGCTCATGGTTCAGTCGCATATGAGTAGTGCCTTCTCCCGCTTCCGGATACTTTAAGTGTGGCTGTTACCTGTATCGGCAGTAGCAGCAAGCAGCCAGATGATAAGAAGAAAATTTTTTCTGGCGCACCCTAGCTGCCAGATTTGCACATGCGCAGCAGAGTTGTCCGAGTTGTAGGAGGGGGGGGGGGATTAGTCTCCACGTGATCCGTGTTTACGTTTAGTGATTTTGCTGTTTCTTCTTCATTTACGGCTCCCACGTCAAATGAGAACAAAATGGATTTCTGTGGTCAGGAGCTATCATATGAACTAAAATACATTCACATAACTACAGAATGCAAAAATATATTACTAGTTTCAATTTTCTGATTTCATTTTATTTCCACGTTTTTGGCGGTCAAGAGCTAATTGCCTTGCAGAACAATGAAGTTATTTTTGTCAGTTTGCTAAAGACATTTGGCTTTTATTAATCTTTACCGCGTAGTCAGTCAATTTATTTGGAACTACTTGTTTCATCCCACAGTATTGGCTAGTTGGAATTGTTCACTGAATTTCAAGTGCATGTTTTCATCTTCTGGCGGTTATGGAATTATGCCATAATAAAGAACCAAACGTGAGATAGTACAGTAATGGTAATCCAAGAAAATTTACATCCGAAAAACCACACTGAAAATCTTAATATCAGGTGGGGCCTACTTCATTGTGAATCTGGAAATACCAGTGTGCACTTCAAGCCGAATTATACATTTAGTATAGTTTACGAAATGCCGATGCTTTTGGAGTATCCTCTTTTATGACATAATGTAAGATCTCTTAATGCTTTATACATACGAACATACGGGCTTACATCATCGCAGTTGTGCACGCGCAATAATGCCTGTTTTCTGGCACTCTCTGGCAACTGCTAAAACCAACCTATTTGTAACAGTCTTGGGAAAATACTGGGAGTGGTGGTTTGAAAAGTGTGACTTCTGAAGTAAATTTCCTTTTACACAAGATGAATTACGTTATGTGTAAGAATATAGGACGAATTTCCTAAATCATAGAGCGTTTGACTCATGTTTAAACCTTAACACTTTGAGGACCAGCCACTTAAAAGAGTTCTGAACCCAGAAGACAAGACATTTACGTCATTATTTTAAATTTTATTGGCACATTTGTGTGATGTATTTTAAAAGTGCAACACAGGCAATAAAAAGACCAATATTACATCTGAAAACTTGGCTTCTCTTGTAGCATATTAATCTGCGAGACCAATATTATGCGTGAAAGCTTAGCTTTTTTTGTAGCTATACTATGTACATTAATGTAAACCATTAACTTTTCCTCTTTGTGTGTTTGCGCTACTTAACAGTGATGTTGCTATCGGCTGACTACATCATGTGTCCTACGCTCTGAATATCTGCTGTCATTGGCTGGCGAGATCATGTGACCCAAGCTATGATTGGCTTACAGAAGGGCGTTGCAATCTTGATTTCAATGCTCTGGGAACTAACGTGCTGTGTTTTTTGGAAATCGAATTTATATATTCCTAATACAAAAATATAAAGTGTATATGTTGCTACACATCAAAGGTCTTTCGAAAACACCCCCCCCCCCCCCCCCAAAGTGCTGGGAAGTTCTACGCCAATTTTCAAAACATTAACCATTCAAAGGATTGATAAGTTTTACAGTTTCAAGGGAAAATCTACTGTCACTTAATACGGAAGAAGTGTATTTTTTAACCGGCCATCCGGGAATTTTTTTCCTTGTCCGCGTATACACCCTGTAGATCTATGACTCTTTTCTTAACTGGAAGGATCTGAACCATAGAACTTCATTTGCCAGAGAGATCGTGTGCCACCTCTCTGGTATAACTCAGTATGTGATTGGTGTAAACAATGTTGTACACAACTGCTAGATCAGCCACAGAAGGCTTTTTTCCCATGGGCTCCATGTCCATCCAATCTGATGCCATCCGATTTTTACCTTTGGGGCTTCATGAAGGATCATACGTATGTGCCTCTACTACCAGTCGAGCTGCCTGACTTAGGAAATAGGATTGAAGCAGTTGTTGCAACAATTACTCCAGACACACTGGTCAAGATTTAGGAAGTACTAGCGCCTATTGACTCGATGTGTGGCATTTGATCAACACTTGTAAGAAAAACTGTTTGAGTTGCTCTTTCATTTGATGTGTTATTTATAATTGTGAGTTGAATGTAATAAGTGCTACAGTACCTTAAAACCTTGATATTCATTTTGAATCACCCAGTAATAGACGAAAGTTGCACTGATGTTACCTGAATGCATAAAGAAACAAAATGTTGCGAAGTGTATATTGTGTTGGAATGTAATACTTTGTTACATCAACTACACTGAATCGCTTCAGAGCTGTAACTCAAACGATTAAAAAATTGCTTTGGAAAACATGTAAGTAACAACTGCTCTAGTTAATTTGAATAAATGCAATTACTTTATGAGCAGTTATAACTGAGATGGAAAGAGATGATAAAACAGAGGTTATTAAATTTATTTTTCCCCTCCAGATTCCTTCAGTATTGTTTCTGTTTATAGATTTCTGTTTTTAACTTTCTCTTCCTCTTCAAGATGAAAGTGTAGAATATTCTAGCTGTCTAAAGTGGTGAAATGAATTCTTAATTGAAATGAGAACCAGTTTAAGTTAGAACTCTAGGAATATACTACTGAATCCTATGGCTCTCATTCATAGTACCTGCAGAGACAACATGAGATTAAGTATCACATGCCCAAAGACATTTACGCAGTCATTCTTCTTGTACTCCATATGTGATTGGAATAAGAAATAAATGTAATACATGGTACAGTGGGAAATAACCCGTGCCATACACTTCATAGTGATTTGTGGAGTATGGATATATGTGTAGATATTACCAGGGACTGTAATTCAGTCAGTTATTTTAGTGCTAAATTATGTATGCCAGCTGCTTGCTGACTCATTGGCCTGTTTCAGCTGCATAACATAAGTAAAGATCGTAATACACTGAAATCAGGATCCTGTCATATAACTGCAGCCTATAAAGAAATAGAATTGTTTATGACACAAGAATTTGGCCAGGTGGAACCAAAAATATTTTGGGGGAATAAGTTATGACTTGTAAAATTCTGAGGTACGGTACACATGTTGTTCAGTGAAAGAAATAATCCACTTGGTCAAAGATTTTCTGTTGCACTGCACACTCTTTGACTAGAGCCTGCCTGTGTATTAACATGCTAAAACTTACTGTTTGTGTCCATTCACACCTGGTACCAACCATTAAATTAACATAGAAAGCTTAATAGTAATTGCTCATCTGGTAGTGCTGGACATGGCTCAGTCGAAGATGACCATCTCTTTGCTGAAGTAAGTCTTACCAGTAAAGCCTAGAATAAACAGTTACAAGAAACTGCATTTTTGTGTCAGAGGCAGTGACAAGTATATGAACCACATAGGTAAAATAATAGGTTGAAAATGGCTGTAAAATCTCATAAAAAGGTTTCAGTGTTTGAGCAATGGTGTAAGTTACTAAGATTCAGGTAAAGAGAACAGTAATTAGACACACTGAGTTGCAGATAAGCACAACGGAAAGACTGCTTACATATTGAGCTTTCAGCAAAAACACACACACACACACACAACTGCTATCTCTGGCCAGAGATAGTGGTTGTGTGTGTGAGGTCTGCTTGCTTGTGCAAATTTGTGTGTGTTTGAAGGACATGTGACCTGTAATTGAAAGAAAGTGTCTTGATTATCTCTTCATTGTCAAAAGATTCCAGATTGCTTCCCCATTCAGATCCCTGGGAGGGGACTGCCAAAAGAGATGTAACCATGAGAAAGGCATTGAAATACCAACAAAAGGGAACATTCTACAATTTGAGGCAGGGAATTTCTGTAGTATGAATGTGGTAGAGAGCCTAGAAATCCAAAAAGGGAAATTCAAAGATTCAGATTACTTGTAGTGGGGGAGGGGCGTGTTTGTGTGTGTGTGTGTGTGTGTGTGTGTGTAGTGTAATAGAAAGAGGAACTTCTGGTCAGATAAGTTAAAATTAATATCAACAGCAGCAGAAAATGGTGTAATGGGAGTAGGATTCATTATGAATAGGAAATTAGGGCAGAGAGATAGTTATTGTGAACAGTTAAACGAAAGGTTTCTTCTCATCAGAATCAACAGTAAATCAGCACCATCATCAACAGCACAGTGTTGCAAGCAGAAATGAAGAGATAGAGAAAGTATATGAGAACATTGAACAGATAATTCAGTATGTAAGAGGAGATATAAAAGCTAATAATCAAAGGGGATTGGAACACTACAGTAGAGGGAGAACTAGAAAACAAAGTTACAGCAGAATATGGTCTTGATAACAGAAGTGAGAGAGAAGAAATATTTCTTGTTCAGAAAGGGCTAGAAATATGGGAAGACACCATTTGGATTACGTCAAGGAGGGACAGAGATTCCAAAATCAGATATTGGATTGTAAGGCATATCCAGGAGCAGATATAGACTTGCATTACAATCTAGTAATTGAGAAGATTGAGCTAAATGTGTAAAGAAGTGGGATACTGAAGTATTTAGGAATGATGTTCATTAAAGCTCTCTGAGGCTGAATGTACTGTAATAATAAATACCACAGTAGGTAGTTCAGCTGAATGGACATGTCTAAAAAGTTGGTCAGTAAACATAGGTACAAAGAAGAGAACTCCAGTGGAGCCTTGGGTAACAGAAGTAGTTCTTCAATTGATGGATGTAAAGAGTAGGTACAAACATGTTCAGAATGAAGCAAGATTAGGGTTTACAATCTCATTGACACCAATGTCATTAGAGGCAGAGCACAATGCAAATCCAGTGTGCTAACCACTGTGGTACCTCACACGGTAGGAAAAGACAGGAATACAGCAATATAAATGACTCAAGAATGAAATGAATAGGAAGTGCAGGAAATATAAAGCAAAATGGATACAAGAAAAATGTGAAGAAATAAAAAAAAGAAATCGTCACGAGGTTAGATTCAGCATATAAAAATGTCGAAACAATCTTTGGTGAAATTAAGATCAAAGGGCTCAACATTAAGAGTGAAAAAGAAATTCCACTGTTATACTCAGAGGAAGGAGCAGATAGGTTAAAGAGCACATTGAAGGCACCTATTTTAAGTAAAAAAAAATTTGAGAATTTCCATACAAAAAAGAGTACACTTATGCATCTATCTACAACACAGAATTGGACAGTAGGGAAACCAGAAAAGAACAGAATCAAAGCATCTGAAATTTGATAGTATAGGATAACAATGGAAATAAAATGGGATAGTAAAATAAGAAATGAGGTGGTTCTCTGCAGAATGTGTGTGGAAAGGAATAGGCAAGAAGTAGGGACAAGATTATAGGACATGTGTTAAGACATCAGGAAATAACTTCCATGTTACAAGGGGAAGCTGTAGAGGCTAAAACTGTAGAGGAAGACAGAGGTGGAATATATCCAACAAATAATTGAGGGCATTGGGTGTAAGTGCTGCTCTGAGAAGAAAAAGTTATCATATTGACACAGGAGTGAAAGTCAAGGTGAACCATGTAAAAAATGTAATAATAATAATAAAAAAAAATTGTGTGGATGTGTCTCAGCCAATCCATTGCTATTTGAACATTTATGTTAATGACATCAGATGAAGAACTTCGTCTGATATGTAAGTAATATCCCCAACAGTCTAGTTTTAAACGTGCCTGCCTGCTGTTCAGTGCCTTCTCAATGTGGCAAGTAGCATTCCATGTTAATTCATGTTATAATAAATTGATTATAGCTCTTTTTACAATGGGACATGTAAAAGGTATGTCCTTTGTGACTTTTGAATAGTCTTTCTGAGACAGACTTTCCCAATTACTGATGATCATGGTCCTGATATGGAAATTTTAAGCTTTATGTCTTGTACAGCAATGGTTAACGTAAATCTATTTCATCTGGTGAAGGACTTTGTCTAATAGTTGAATAATATCAAACATTCTACTTTCAATTGTACCCATGTTCTGCTCAACATCTCCTCTATCTGGTGAGTAACAGCCTGTCCTAATTCATTGTTTATGTATGTTCACAGGTGGGGATATTCAACTGCCAACTAATTGTTAAAATGCATGGTGACCCTTCAGCTGTCCTTTATGTTGCACAGTTCGCTTCACTACTAGTTTCGATCAAATAACCATTATCAAGCATTAGCCTAAAACGAGTAAATCGGATCAATAGAGTGTACACAGTTTACAGGTAAATATAAGGCTAAATAGTGTGTCAGTTACTGGCATGAAAGGCTGGAGAGTTATACCATAATAGGAGTAATTTTCTCTTTTGAGCCCACCATAGTAGAAATTTTTTTTATAGTAGTAGCTGTGTACAATAGTTTGCATGAAGAAGCAAAGTTCACACTGACAGATGTAATCAGGCTAAGCATTGAATGAATGATACAGTCAAAAACAATGGCATGTCAAAGACGAAAACTATAGTACATGCTAACAATGGAAGAATCAACTTAACAAGAGGTACATTACAAACTTTGGTTCCTTGTAGACACTGTATATCAGTGAGGTAGATTGTGGAACTACAAATGCACAAATGTAATATATCAAGAAATGTTGCACTGGCGGCTTTTGTAATCTGAAATACATTGTAACTTCCAAAAAGAAATCTGCGTAAACCATAGAAAGCCATTTATTGACGTCAGATGAAGCCACATTGACGAATTTTGTTTATTACAAAACATCGTAATTGCCAAAAAATAAGTCCACTAGAACATATTACTGGGCTAGGATGTTGCTAAGTTAACAGATAAAAACCAAAGTAACATATAATAGCATGTAAACATTAGCTCACAAAATGATGCATCATAAAATTACATGTACAGTGTGAATAACAACGAAGCTAATCTCACATAGTATCCTTTATCGAAATACATTATGACAATACCTGTGTTCCTCTTGAACATACACACAAAAACTTTATCACACTTTTGATTCTACATACCCAGTGGAAGAAGTGGGGTGCCGTGGGGGGATAAGCTTTTGTAAACAGTAGATTTGTATATACAACTGCCATCCGAAATAAAATCTTAAATGACTTAGTATTCCAGGGGGGGTGTGCTGGGTGAAGGTTTTGTAATAACAGACTGAGTGAATGTTTTTATTACGATTGTGGAGATGTTTGGTGGTCGGGGCTTGGCTTATTAGGCTCCACTATTGAGCATAAGTTTTAAGCATTTACATGGTCCTCATCTAGCCTTGTTTTGCAGTCTTTGAGCAAACTGTGTGTTTTAATATTTTATTTTTTTATTTTTATTTTCACTGTGATATGTGTTTTCTAATATAGGTTGTTTAACTTCTCTTTTGAACACAGAATATTTCCTGGTAACAAATATTTAATGTTAAATGCTACATTATGATGAATTCCTGTCAATAATATTTTAGGATTTATTTCTTAAACATAACAGATACTGGTTATGGTATGCTGCTTCAAAAAATGTGTAATGTTAGGTATTTTTAGGATTGTATATGTAATACACATCTAGCCCACATATGACTGATTAGCGTAAGCCCTCTGATAATTTTTTATTTTTTCTACTTCACATTCAGTTTTTGTGATGGATAGGCATGAGCCCTCAGATCCATTCCCAGCTCCCCTCCCCTCCTCCCCCCTTGGTACCCAATGTTATGTAAGATTTTATTTTGGACTTTGATAAAAATAAAGGAAGGAAATAAAATTATTTATATATAGAAATAATCTACTATCACAAAAGCTCCCCCCTCCTCCTCCCACATGGATCTTCCGTTGGGTATGTGGAATTAAATGTGTGATTAAGTTTTTATCAATACATTAAAGAGGAATACAGGTACTGCCATAATGCGATTTTGGTACAAGATACTGTGTGAGCTTAGCTTCGTTGTTATTCACACTGTAAGTGTAATTTTACGATGCATCATTTTGTGAGCTGATAATTACTTGCTGTTATATGTTATTTTGGTTTTTATCCATTAACTTAGCAACATCCCAGCCCACTAATATGTCCTAGTGGACTTATTTTTAGACAATTACGATGTTTTGTAATAAACAAAATTCGCCAGTGTGGCTTCATCTGATGTCAATAAATGGCTTCCTATGGTTTAGACCTATTTCTTTTCAGCAGTTATGATGTATTTTACATTTTTTTACGAAAGTTGCAAGTGTGGCATTTCTTGATGTATTACATTTGTACATTTGTAGTTTTACGGTCTATCTCACTGATGTACGCTGTTTATCTGGAACCAAAGTGTGTCAGTGTGTGGCTAGCTGTCGTTGTGAACTTTGCTTCTTCACAACGTGCAAAGGAGGAACTAGATAGGTTGAGGATGGTGAAGGTTGGCGGGGAATGGGAACTGCCAGCTGGCAAGAAGGCAGCTAGGAGGAGGAGGTATTCAGACAGTTATACTTTGTGAATATGCAATAGATTGGACCAACTGTCAGAGTTGAGTGGAGAGGAGCCTCCTGTAGCTGTAGATGTAGGGAACATGTGGCAGTCCTCAGCAGTTAGGAGGCCTATGTCAGTTGCAAAGTCTAACAGAAAGGAGGAGGTTCTGCTGCTAGGTAGTTCGCACGGTAGAGGTGTGGGCCAGCAGTTGCAGTAAGTGTTGGGGAGTGAGTAGGAGGTCACCAGCATTGTGAAGCCTGGTGTAGGATTGGCTCAGGTGACTGACAGCATAGGGGAGTTATGTAGGAATTTTACGAAGGAGGATCAGGTAGTGATAGTGGGTGGAGCAGCAAACAGTCTTGATAGGAATGGGGAATATGATGTAGGTGGTGACCTGGTAAAGATAGCTACTCAAACTGGTGGCACTAATGTGCATTTCATGCAGCTGTTTCAGCGTCTTGATCAGCCTCATCTTAATGCGGCTGTTAGGGGCGTTAACATGGAGCTGGCGCTGATGGCAGAGGGCATGGGTTACATTTCAGTGGTGCCAGTTGGGCCTATCAGTAGCCAGTTGGGTCCATCAGTAGATTGGGTTTCACTAGGCATGGCCTACACCTCAGCAGATATGGGAAGGGGAGGCTGGCAAAGCTTATAGGTGATGGTATAGAGGGTGGTGGTGGGATCACTCATGGAAAGATTCCTGTAGTAGTTGGCATTAGAGCTGCAATTTTTTTAGATTAAAGTCAGCTGATAGGTATACCTGCTTAAAGGAAGTCTCTCTAACTAACCTTTAAAGGACGTCATGTTTCCAAGTAGAGAAGGAATTAGCATATTTCATCGTAATATAAGAGGTATTAAAGATAAAGTTAGTGAACTGCTTATAGATGTTGACTCTGAAATTATTGGTATGTTGGAGCACCACTTAAATAATTTGACAATCCAGGGGCTTCCTTTACTGAGATACAGATTAGCTGCCTGTTTTCTTTCAAGGAGTTCCTTGTGGGGTGGAGGAGTGGCTATGTACATAAAAAACAGTATTCCATTTGAGTCCATGGACGTGTCACAGCACTGCGCTGAACAGGTATTTGAATGTTGTGCAGGGGCAGTTGAATTTAGTGAAACTAAACTTCTAATTGTTGTTTATAAGTCCCCTAACTCTGACTTCAGAGCATTTCTGCTCAATCTAGAGAGAGTTCTTGATTCACTTTGTAGGAAGTACCAGAAATTTATTATATGTGGTGACTTCAATATAAATTTTATATATGGTGGTGCAAGAAAAAGGATGTTGGTAGATCTCCTAAATTTGTATGATCTGATGGAGATTGTGTTTTTTCCAACTAGGGTGCAGAGCAACAGTAGCACAGCCATAGACAGTATTTTTATTCATTCTTCATTACTAGATGGGCATTCTGTTAGTAAAAGGGTGAGTAGCCTTTCAGTCCATGATGCACGGATTTTAACACTAAAAGGCTTTTGTTCAAATGGTTCAAATGGCTCTGAGCACTATGGGACTCAACTGCTGTGGTCATCAGTCCCCTAGAACTTAGAACTACTTAAACCTAACTAACCTAAGGACATCACACACATCCATGCCCGAGGCAGGATTCGAACCTGCGACCGTAGCAGTCGCACGGTTCCTGACTGCGCGCCTAGAACCGCGAGACCACCGCGGCCGGCAAAAGGCTTTTGTACTCAAACAAATGTCGCATATAATTACGAACTATGTAGGAAAGTTAATCCAACAGCAAGGAAGGGGAGGCTGGCAAAGCTTATAGGTGATGGTATAGAGGGTGGTGGTGGGATCACTCATGGAAAGATTCCTGTAGTAGTTGGCGTTAGAGCTGCAACAAAGTGAGAATTATATCAAAATGTTAGAAGTAGTCACAATCAAGCTACAGTAGCCCATTATAAACAGTACTGTAAGGTGCTTGAAATGTTATTAGGAAGGCAAAGAATATTTGGTATGCAAATAGAATAGCTAATTCACAGGATAAAATTAAAACCATATGGTCAGTGTCTGATCAGCAGCACAAGGTCAACAATATAAAGTCAGTTCATAGTAAAAATATTTCTGTTACTGATAAATCAGATATATGTACTGTATTTAACAGTCATTTTCTGAACATTGCTGGTGAATTAAATAAAAATTTAGTTTCTACCAGGAATCATATAACTTTCTTGGCAAATGCCTTTCCGAGATTGATGTCTGAAATACTCCTCTGTGATACAGATAAGGGGGAGATTGAGTCAATAATTAAATCACTGAAGACTAAGGCCTCTCATGAATATGATGGAGTGCCTAGCAGAATATTAAAGTACTGTGCTGCACATGTTAGCCCTGTATTTAGCCATATTTGTAATTTTTCCTTTAGGAATGGTCAGTTTCCTGAATGATTAAAGTATTCAGTAGTAAAGCCGCTTTATAAAAAGTGAGAAAGGGATAATGTAGATAATTTTAGACATATTTCTAAGCCATCAATGTTTGCTAAAGTTATTGAAAAGGCTGTGTATGTAAAGATAATTGATCCTTTTATATCACATGATTTGCTATCAAATGTACAGTTTGGCTTTAGAAGTGGTTTTGCAACTGAAAATGCTATATTCTCTTTTCTCTGTTAGGTACTGGATGGGTTAAACAAAGAGTTTCGAAAGCAAGGCATAATTTTTTATTTAACTAAGACATTTAATTGTGTTGATCACAAAATATTGCTCCAGAAGTTGGGCCATTAAGGAATACGGGGAGTAGCTCGCAATTGGTTCACCTCTTACTTTAGCAACAGACAGCAAAAGGTCAGTATTCACAATGCTGAGAATGGCTGTGATGTGGGCTCTGAGTGGGGTACAGTCAAGTGGGGGGTGCCCCAGGGATCAGTGTTGGGGCGACTCCTGTTCCTTATTTATATAAATGATATGCCCTCTAGTATTACGGGTAACTCTAAAATATCTCTGTTTGTTGATGACTCTGGTTTGGTAGTAAAGGATGTTGTGTGCAACATTGGCTCGATTTCAAATAGTGCAGTTCATGACCTAAGTTCATGGCTTGTAGAAAATAAACCAATGGTAAATCACAGTAAGACTCAGTTTTTACAGTTGGTAACACACAATTCAACAAAACCTGACATTTTAATTTCATAGAATGGGCATATGATTAGTGAAACTGAACAGTTCAAATTTCTAGGTGTTAAGATAGATAGTAAACTGTTGTGGAAGGCCCACATTCAGGATCTTGTTCAAAGACTTAATGCTGCCATTTTTACTGTTCAAACGGTATCTGAAGTGAGTGATCGTTCGACACGAAAATTAGTCTACTTTTCTTGTATTCATTCGCTTATGTCTCATGGTATTATATTTTGGGGTAACTCTTCCCATTCTAAGAGGAAGATGGGTGGTTTGGACAATAAGTGGTGTAAATTCTTGAACCTCTTGTCGACCCCTGTTCACGAGTCTGGATATTGTGACATTGGCCTCTCAATATATGTATTCCTTAGTGTCATTTCTTGTCAACAATATTAGCTTATTCCCAAGAATAAGCAGCTTTCACTCAGTTAATACTTGGCAGAAATCAAACCTGCATTTGGATCAAACTTCCTTAACTCCTGTGCAGAAAGGTGTGCAGTATACTGCTGCATCCATTTTCAACAAGTTACCACTCGAATTAAAAAATCTAAATAGTAATCCATGCACTTTCAAATTGAAACTGAAGAGTTTCCTTATGGGTCACTTCTTCTATGCTGTTGAGGAGTTCCTCAAAAAATTAAGCTGATTCTTGTTGTATTGTTGACTGTTTTACTTAAACTTATGGATTGACTTTTTCGGGTTCATAAACATTTTATTTTTATCTATTATTACTTTTATGTTGTAATTTCATGTACTGCCACGTTCCATGACCTTGGAAATTTGCTCCTTAATTTGGTCCTATGGAACTTGATCTGTATAAATAAAATAAAATTCATGAAAACTACTGTACACAGCTATTACTGTAAAAAAAATAAATAAAAATTCTACTATGGTGGGCTCAAAAGAGCAAATTACTATTACTATGGTATAACTTTCCAGCCGTTCATGCCAATAAGTGATACCCTATTTAACCTTATATTTACCTGTCAACTATGTACTCTCTATTGATGTGATTTATTCGTTTTAGGCTAATGCTTGAAAATGGCCATTTGACCAAAATTAGTAGGGTAGAAAATTGTGCAAAATAAAGGACAGCTGATGTTCACCATGAATTTTAACTAATTCTTTATACTATTCCATCTCAGATTTTCCATTGGTTAATTTATCATGTAAATAAATAAAGGAATGCCTGTGACAATAGGACACATGTAGGAATTTAATGATTAAGTATGAGAGTGTACTGTAAAATGCTGTCGAATCTTTTATGTGAAAACTCTTAAAGCTTTTTAGATAAAACAAACATTAACTCTTTGTGCTTCATGTTTACGTGTTTATTTCTCAACAGTCATACTGGCGATGAACACATTTCCCCCAACGAGAGACCAGTTCATTGATACTATCACTGTGGTTTGTTTAACTATATTGACAAAGCCACAATCTCATCTCTGCTTGCACCACTTCATCACTTTCAAAGTGAAATCCTCGGAGGTGTTTTTAAATTTTGGAAAGAGATGACAACAGGATGGGATCAGGTCGGGCCTGTGTAGAGGATGTTTAATGATAGTGAACCCCCAGGGATCAGATAGTTCCAGATGTCGCAGTGCTCATTTGTGGTCTGGCACTGTCATGCTGAAGGAGGGGGTGCGCCATGTGTGAACAAACTCTTTGAATTCAAAACTCGATTATAGCACTCTGTTTCTCAAGCATCATCATAGTTACACGTTACACACTACAATTTGGAGCCCTCCAGTGGCAGAGGGCTGCAAATATATAGATAATGTTTGTTTTATTTTTTAAAAAAGACATTCTACACAAAAAATTTGAAGGCATTACTATTCAGCACACCCTCATAATTCAAATGATGATAAACACAGACCAGATTTTGATGTGTGTAAACATAGTCACATTAAAATATTACATTTAGCCTCAAAATATATCCTTGAACATTATATTAGTACCCAAGGAAAATTAGACAAAGATAAAGTAGTACATACCTCCAGTATCTTACAAAGATCTTCAAATAAACTT
Source organism: Schistocerca nitens (assembly GCF_023898315.1). Classification (NCBI taxonomy): domain Eukaryota; kingdom Metazoa; phylum Arthropoda; class Insecta; order Orthoptera; family Acrididae; genus Schistocerca; species Schistocerca nitens. Next base: position 327,711,399 of record NC_064618.1, on the reverse strand, counting down.
GTAGATGTGGAGACAACTGGATAATCTACCTATGAAACAAGGTGTACTATGTCATCTTGAGTTATCTGTATATACATAAATATGTACATCAAAATTAGTTTGAAATTTTGAGTCAAACATTACTGTTAATGATTAAAGAGAAAATATAAATAACAATATAGCTTCTTGTAGTTTTCCCTTAGCTTCAAAGCTGATAATGTGCAATCAGTGAACTTTTTTGTTTGTAGTGTTGAAAGGCACTGATAGTGTAGGTGCAGGGAGCAGGAAAGAGCAAGCACTGGTCAATGCTTCAGATGTCTTAGGGGGTAGGTGTGGTGAAGTCTTCCAACTTCTGTCAGTTGAGTACTAGAGAATGCAGTGGCAAAGAAAAATTGTGCAGATAACAACATCATGAGAGAGTACTTCTGATGTGATATTTACCTTTTGTAAATACTCCTCTTCTATTCTGATCTTGGGAAAGTAGACAAGGTTTATATGCTGTTTGATCATGGGTTTGTAGTTCTAAATTCCATCTTCTCCACTATATCATACTGATATCATTAGCCAGTTCAATGCATAAGAAGAAATTCACTGGAGTACCAGCAGTCAATGTTAACTGACTTTAGTTATGAGAACAGATGTGATCAAAATTTGGGATTAAACTTGTGACCTTAAATGCTGAGAATTTTTCATAAATGTATTCTGATTTATTGTTCTAAGCAGATTGTGCACAGCTTGTACCTGTAAAATCTGAATTACCATTTCTTTTTTGATGAATAGCTTTATATTATAGTTTGATGTCTGGCAATTAATACACTGTTGCTTCTAGAGGAACGTTTATGTTTGGTTAACCAAACTTTCATTCCACTAGCAGTACATGATTAACATGGAAATTTGTGTGCTCTTCTTTCTTAATAGGCCATCATGTATCCCACTTGTGCCATATGCAGTGCCAGTGTTTCAGTCCTGAAATTTATACTCGCAAAAATTATAGACCGACATTTTGACTTTCTTAGCATTCATTGCTAAATCACTGTTTGCTACACTCCTGGAAATGGAAAAAAGAACACATTGACACCGGTGTGTCAGACCCACCATACTTGCTCCGGACACTGCGAGAGGGCTGTACAAGCAATGATCACACGCACGGCACAGCGGACACACCAGGAACCGCGGTGTTGGCCGTCGAATGGCGCTAGCTGCGCAGCATTTGTGCACCGCCGCCGTCAGTGTCAGCCAGTTTGCCGTGGCATACGGAGCTCCATCGCAGTCTTTAACACTGGTAGCATGCCGCGACAGCGTGGACGTGAACCGTATGTGCAGTTGATGGACTTTGAGCGAGGGCGTATAGTGGGCATGCGGGAGGCCGGTTGGACGTACCGCCGAATTGCTCAACACGTGGGGCGTGAGGTCTCCACAGTACATCGATGTTGTCGCCAGTGGTCGGCGGAAGGTGCACGTGCCCGTCGACCTGGGACCGGACCGCAGCGACGCGCGGATGCACGCCAAGACTGTAGGATCCTACGCAGTGCCGTAGGGGACCGCACTGCCACTTCCCAGCAAATTAGGGACACTGTTGCTCCTGGGGTATCGGCGAGGACCATTCGCAACCGTCTCCATGAAGCTGGGCTACGGTCCCGCACACCGTTAGGCCGTCTTCCACTCACGCCCCAACTTCGTGCAGCCCGCCTCCAGTGGTGTCGCGACAGGCGTGAATGGAGGGACGAATGGAGACGTGTTGTCTTCAGCGACGAGAGTCGCTTCTGCCTTGGTGCCAATGATGGTCGTATGCGTGTTTGGCGCCGTGCAGGTGAGCGCCACAATCAGGACTGCATACGACCGAGGCACACAGGGCCAACACCCGGCATCATGGTGTCGGGAGCTATCTCCCACACTGGCCGTACACCACTGGTGATCGTCGAGGGGACACTGAATAGTGCACGGTACATCCAAACCGTCATCGAACCCATCGTTCTACCATTCCTAGACCGGCAAGGGAACTTGCTGTTCCAACAGGACAATGCACGTCCGCATGTATCCCGTGCCACCCAACGTGCTCTAGAAGGTGTAAGTCAACTACCCTGGCCAGCAAGATCTCCGGATCTGTCCCCCATTGAGCATGTTTGGGACTGGATGAAGCGTCGTCTCACGCGGTCTGCACGTCCAGCACGAACGCTGGTCCACCTGAGGCGCCAGGTGGAAATGGCATGGCAAGCCGTTCCACAGGACTACATCCAGCATCTCTACGATCGTCTCCATGGGAGAATAGCAGCCTGCATTGCTGCGAAAGGTGGATATACACTGTACTAGTGCCGACATTGTGCATGCTCTGTTGCCTGTGTCTATGTGCCTGTGGTTCTGTCAGTGTGATCATGTGATGTATCTGACCCCAGGAATGTGTCAATAAAGTTTCCCCTTCCTGGGACAATGAATTCACGGTGTTCTTATTTCAATTTCCAGGAGTGTATAATGGAAAATGGGAGAAAACTAAATCTTAGCAGCATATATGTTATTTTATGTTATGTTAATGTTATTAAGAGGTGAACTGGAGAATGAGATGCTTGACCTGTGAAAGAGAAGCTTGACCTGTACGACATTGAATGATTCCTAATAGGATCATCAAAGAAACAGATGTCATCTAAGAATGAAAGAGCAAATGGATTACTAAAGTGTACATACACATGCTCAGAGCTAACTAAATTTGCCTCCAAAGTGATATAATGGTTATAGAAACTTCAACTACAAATTCATTAATTTGTTTCTCTCTTTCTCTCTCTCTCTAGATTACTCCTCAAAAATTAAGTAATTTTTTTGCAAAAGGATTTCAAACCAGTAAAGTTTTTCAGATGCATGTTTATGGTCCGTAATTATTGCCTCAGATGTTTAGTCATTATCATCCTTAGAAAAAAACGTATCACAAAGTTTATAGAATCCAGAGGTGATCAGCAGTGAAAATGGCAAAAATTGTGTAGAGCATCTATGTCATTATGTTGAAGTACAATCAGCAGCTACTGTTTCCTTGCAAATTTCCTTTTGTGGTACATTCCTTTAACTCTTCCATACTCCCTCTATTTAGTCAGAGATGTGTGGATATTGCATGAAAGGATCATCTTATATGAATCAGAAATATAATCCAGATCAGAAAACAGTCATCATCAATTTTTTTCTCTGGCAGTCATATGCTTTCCTTAATTTATTTTTAACACCATGCTCACATATATGATATTGAAAAACTGTGTATATGTGTATCTATCCTCTTGACACCACTCAGAGCATCTTCAGCAGGATTTCTGAAGTCATTTGTCCAAATAAATTGATTTCTGCTAAATTTAAGAGGTCAAAGAATTAAATTTCAGTACATAGTTCTTAAATCTTTGTTCAGTAATAATAATAATAACCCGTGGAGGCCTGGGAAAAGAATAGGCCTCCGGTATGTTCCAGTCGTAAAAGGCGACGAAAAGAACAAACCACTAATAGGGCTAACCCCCCTTTTAGTGTGATTAGTTGGTTCAGGACAGAACTAATGAAGCCTCGGATAAGCGCTGTCACTGTCGGGGACGACGCTTGAACCCTAAGCCCGTCCACAATGGTAACGACACTGCTAGCCACACAGAAAATGATTTAAACCCAAACGGAGGTGTTTTGCAGGATATGCTTCCTGCAACCACCCTAGAAGGGAAACAAAGACAGAGGATGAGATGGTCAGATGAAGTTAACCGACACCTCATGTTCTGTTATTACCAAGCAACAAACTTAGGAACCAATACAACTGGATACAGATCACAAGTATACACAACATTTATTACCAGATACCCAGAATTAAATTTTTTAGCAGAACGACGACTAGCTGATCAGATCCGTGTAATAATCAAAAATAACAGGATACCCCAGTCAGAATTAGAAAACATCAAACAACAAGTACAACAAATACTGGAACAAAATAATGTGCAATCAGAAGAAGAAGAAAATACAATAATGGACTCAAACATCCCAGAGCAAACAAACAAAGAACACACATCAATTAAACAATCAAAGGAAAACGAAATCTTAAGACAGCCTCAGAACAAGGACAAATAGAACACGGAGTGACACACATGTTAGATATAGAAGAAAAATTTCAGCTGACATATATAGAATACAAAGACACAAATACAGACATTAGACCATTCTTGCATAGACCACCAAATAACCCACAAGTCGAAACAACAATAACAATTATCAACACAATCATACACAACAAAATACATGAAAATACAACTATGGAAGAGTTACAACTACTGGTTTATATAGGAGCACTCACTACACTAAATATACACACTAGGCAGAGATCAGAACCAACCAACACACAGAAGAAACCCGCAAAACCAGCATGGCAACACAGGCTACAGATCAGTATAGAAAAACTGAGAAAAGACATTGGACAGCTAACACAATTAATAAGAAATGAAATATCAGACAAAAAATGAAAAAGGTTAGGTAAAATCTCACAACAAGAAGCGATAGAGAAATTAAATGAAAAGAAGCAGATATTACAAGCATTGGCCAAACGACTTAGAAGACACAAAAAAAGTGAAAATATAAGAAAACAAAACCAAACATTCAACACAAACCAAAAGAAAGTTTAACAGACAATAGATAACACACACATTAAAATAGACAATCCACCAAACATAATAGACATGGAACACTTCTGGAGCACCATATGGTCAAACCCGGTACAACATAACAGACATGCACGGTGGATACAAGCAGAAACAGACACATACAAGATGATACCACAAATGCCTGAAGTGATAATTTTGCAACATGAAGTCACCCAAGCAATAAATTCCATGCACAATTGGAAAGCCCCTGGAAAAGATAAAATAGCAAATTTCTGGCTAAAGAAGTTCACCTCAACACATTCACGTCTAACTAAATTATTTAACAGCTACATGCAGACCCATACACATTCCCTGATACACTTACAAAAGGAATAACTTATCTGAAACCTAAAGATCAAGCAGACACAGCAAACCCAGCAAAATATCGCCTCTCAACATGCCTACCAACAATATACAAAATATTAACTTCAGTCACATTACACAGAAATTAATGACACATACAACACAGGTCAAAATTATAAATGAAGAACAAAAAGGCTGCTGCAAAGGAGCATGAGGATGTAAAGAGCAACTGATAATAGATGCAGAGGTGTCATATCAAGCTAAAACTAAACAAAGGTTGCTACACTACACATACATTGATTACCAAAAAGGTTTTGATAGTGTACCCCACTCATGGTTACTACAAATATTGGAAATATACAAAGTAGATCCTAAATTGATACAGTTCCTAAACATAGTAAAGAAAAAATGGAAAACCACACTTAATATCCAAACAAATTCAAATAATATCACATCACAGCCAATACAGATTAAGCGTGGAATATACCAAGGAGACTCATTAAGTCCTTTCTGGTTCTGCCTTGCTCTGAACCCACTATCCAACATGCTAAATAATACAAATTATGGATATAATATTACTGGAACAAACCAACACAAAATCACACATTTGCTATACATGGATGATCTAAAACTACTGGCATCAACAACTCAACCAATTACTAAAGATAACAGAAGTATTCAGCAATGATATAAATATGGCTTTTGGAACAGACAAATGTAAGAAAAATAGCATTGTCAAGGGAAAACACACTAAACAAGAAGATTACATATTGGATAACCACAGCGACTGCATAGAAGCGATGGAAAAAACAGATGCCTATAAATATCTAAGATACAGACAAAAAATAGGAATAGATAATACAAATATTAAAGAAGAACTAAAAGATAAATACAGACAAAGACTAACAAAAATACTGAAAACAGAATTGACAGCAAGAAACAAGACAAAAGCTATAAATACTTATACTATACCAATGTTGACCTACTCATTTGGAGTAGTGAAATGGAGTAACACAGACCTAGAAGCACTCAATACACTTACACGTTCACACTGCCACAAATATAGAATACATCACATACATTCAGCAACAGAAAGATTCACATTAAGCAGAAAGGGATTTATCGACATAAAAAACCTACATTACGGACAGGTTGACAATTTAAGAAAATTCTTTATAGAACGAGCAGAAACTAGCAAAATACACAAAGCAATCACTCATATAAATACATTGGCTACACCATTGCAATTGCATAACCACTTCTACAATCCTTTAGATCACATAACATCAACAGATATGATGAAAGTAAATTGGAAAAAGAAAACACTACATGGCAAGCACCCGTATCATCTAACACAGCCACACATCGATCAAGACGCATCCAACACATGGCTAAGGAAAGGCGATTTATACAGTGAGATGGAAGGATACATGATTGCAATATAGGATCAAACAATAAACACCAGATATTACAGCAAGCATTTTATTAAAGATCCCAATACCACAACAGATAAATGCAGACTTTGCAAACAATAAATAGAAACAGTAGATCACATCACAAGTGGATGTACAATACTAGCAAATACAGAATACCCCAGAAGACATGACAATGTAGCAAAAATAATTCATCAACAACTTGCCATACAACATAAACTAATAAAACAACACATTCCCACATGCAAGTATGCACCACAAAATGTACTGGAGAATGATGAATACAAATTATACTGGAACAGAACCATTATAACAGATGAAACAACACCACAAAACAAACCTGACAACATACTCACCAATAAAAAGAAGAAATTAACACAACTAATTGAAATATCCATACCCAATACAACAAATATACAAAAGAAAACAGGAGAAAAAATTGAAAAATACATCCAACTGGCTGAGGAAGTCAAGGACATGTGGCATCAGTATAAAGTCGACATTATACCAATTATACTATCAACTACAGGAGTCATACCACACAATATCCACCAGTACATCAACGCAATACAGCTACATCCAAACGAATATATACAACTACAGAAATCTGTAATTATTGATACATGTTCAATTACCCAAAAGTTCCTAAATGCAATTTAACATATACCGTACAGTTAAAAGGAAGTCACGCTTGATCAAGGTCCGCGTCACTTTCCATTTTTAACCAGACATAACGTCTGAGAAAGGAAAGAAAGAAATAATAATAATAGATCATGACCATCCATTGTTGTCTTTATACCGTATAACTTTACAGTCTTGTTCATTATAATTTTTTGTACCTTCATATTAATAAAATGGTACCACAAGTATAACACAATTTAATATAATACTACTTATAGTAAATCTTCAGGCTCAAAATTAAACTGATAGTAGAGGCCTCTGATCCGAGCACCATATTCAGAAATTAGGAAACAATGGTCAGAAATTAATACTACAGTTACTAAGGAGTCTTTCAAGCACTAAGTAGTCCCAAATGACCAAAATCAAACAATAGAAAATCCAGGATGGAATAATGACAATATTATGAAAATGATAGATTGCAACTCACCTTATAGTGAAGATATTGAATCAAAGACAGGCACAACAAATAGACTACATGAGCTTTCGGCTGAAAGACCTTCCTCTAAAGTAGACAACATACACATATTCATGTAAGCACAACTCATGTGCACATATGACCACTGTCACTTGGTCCGGCCTTAGTGGCTAGAGACAGAGGTCATGTGTGTATCAGTTGTGTGACCGAAAGCTCACAAGTTTAGCAGTGTTTTTGTTGTTCCTGTCTGTGATTCAACATCTGCCCCACATGATGAGTGGCAATCAATTCTTTTCATAATCTTGCCAATATGTATGAGGCATGTTTTTATAAGCTAAATAAAAGTGTCATAATGAACAGCTGCCTATTACATGAATGTTGGTGGCAATGTTAGAAGCACTCATTGAAAAATGATACACAGTCATCTGATGTATCCAAATTGGAGTTTACAGTTGTCTACAGTTTAAGACTTGTCAGTGGTAGAGAATTATATGTTATGAGAACTTATAGACATTTAATGTATGTTGTAACAAGATGTAATGCCCATAAAGCCAAATGAATGTATGGAGAAAATTTTTGCAACTGATGTCTTCATAATTGGATGAACTTTATTGCTGTGGATAAAAACTTGCAAGAAATTGTGTCATTCAAGCCACAGAAAGATGGCCAAAGTTCTTAATAAAGATTTGTATAAACATTAGAATTGTAGGTTGATTCATCAATAATCATCTGCCAACTTGGCTGTGAAGTGCACACTGTGAAGAATGTGATACACAGAGTACTGGCAAAGCTGCAAATTACTTGCTACTTTTGTAAACTAACAAGAAGTTACGGCAACTACTAATCTGCTCACACTGATAGTTTGGAATTATGACATACATTTATTTGTATATTGGAAGAAAAACAGGTACATTGAAACAAAGCTGGTCCTACCCCATATACACCATTCACCCGTTGAGTTTACCTACTACATATACTAAGCTTTTATGTAACTTTATAGATTCAGAGACCAGTATCAGATGTCTGAGTACTACAAAAGTGAAAGATCTAATATGAACATCTAGGTATATGGAATTTACATCCATCAGTCCAAATATTCTCATAAATTGTAAAAGATGTGTCTGATAAGTGCTCTTTTATTTAATTTTTCAATGTATGGGGATTTTCAATTTCTTACCTGAAGCCTACTAGCAACCTGTTACAGACTTTTTCCACAGATATAAAACAGCACTCTGAATTGTAGCTAGAGATACAAATCTATATTGAAATAATTTTTACTTCTACTATTGTGACTGTGAAATTCACAGTTTATTCCAAATTCACTCCTATCATTAACTACAAACATCATTAGAGAGTAAATGCATTGGCATGTTAGTATAAAAATGAGGCAGAAATGTTTATATGGAAAGCAGGCAGATGCCATTTCAGTTTGTCATTCATGTGCATACCGAGGTGCCTCACACACGGGGTCACATCCATTGTGTACCTGTTGATTTTTACTTCTACCGTATTTACTCGAATCTAAGCCGCACTCGAATCTAAGCCACACCTGAAAAATGAGACTCGAAATCAAGGAAAAAAATTTTTCCCGAATCTAAGCCGCACCTGAAATTTGAGACTCGAAATTCAAGGGGAGAGAAAAGTTTTAGGTCGCACCTCCAAATCGAAACAAAGTTCGTCTAGTTGTAATATGAGACAATTTATGTCGAATGAATGACGATACAGCTGCAGTAGTTTGGTTCGAGTCGTAAGCTTAGCAGTTATGGTTTACCAGGTAGCCATTGCTACGCGTCACGCGCTCCGTCCGTATTTATACTGATATCCTTCCTTTTTCACGTGCTTCGTCTGGTTTGAATTCATTGCTTATTTTTCTTTGATCTGATAAGTGCCGTTCTCTTTGTTATAGGTGTTTACGTCACTCCAAGCTGAAAATGCATTACTGCACTGTGTCATGCATTGTTTGTCGCATTCTGATAGTGCGTTTTTACGGCCTGTCGCCGCTCGCGGCGTGGCTTGCTTTTGTGCGCGCTACCGCCGCTTACAAATAAAAAATAGAGAGGAGTCGTCTCATTAGCGAAACATTTGTTGTTACTTACACTACTGCTTTCTTTGATAATGATCAACAAGAACCAAATAACAGACTGCGTATGATAGATGATGTTCTGAACGAAATTTTAGCTAAAATTTTTCTCCGTTCCAAAATCTTTGCAGGCGCCTCTTTAGTTCATTACATTCTGCACAGAAATTAGAGTCATCTTAGATTTAAAAATCTAGTCAGTTGCCGTGCTTCATTTCCAACTGTATCACTATCAGGCATAAGAATAATACGAATATAAACATGACATGATATGTATATTCTTCCGCGTTTGCTGTTGTCTCACTCTAGTTTCGTAGTTTATTAGGCAGACAGGATTTAAATGAGATAGTAGCAAACACGAAACAATACATGGCAAAATGTTTATATTCGTATTAATCTTATGGCGAAGCGAATACTACATGTGATTCACAATTCATAAAAGCTCCTATTAGCAACCATCTCTTCTCACAGGTAGGAAAAAATTCAGAACGTAGAGTTGGCCATATTGACAAACATCCCAAACAGTCTTGCCAGTCGGATTTTCGTAGTACATTGAAATGCTGCTACATTCGAAGATCAACAATACAGAATTTGTATTTACTTCGTTGGATAATGTACCAAAATGCAGTGGTCGAAACTCTGGGCGGATTAAAAAGGCTCGTCTTCCACTTTTTTTTTTAATTTATTTACTGACGCAGAGATTTTGGTGCCAGTATTTATCTTTGTGCCTACAAAGCATGCCTGTGTGGCGCTACATATATTCGACGGCAGAAGTTAGTTGTGGCCGGACCCACCAACATTTTTCAGAACTCCCGCTTGCTTTGCACTCGATTCTAAGCCGCAGGCGGTTTTTTGGATTACAAAAACCGGAAAAAAAGTGCGGCTTAGATTCGAGTAAATACGGTAGTTCCTACAAATCATTTTTATTTGTTTGTAATAGTGCTATACATGTAAATTTAAGGGTAAAATTGAAAAATGTTTTCTCAAAACTCAATAAATGCAAAATAAAGTAAATTTTTCAGAAAATGAATATTTTAAATATTGTACTGAAATAATAATTACATAAACAAGATAATTTAATATTTACACAGCTTCTGTAGGCATGATTGTGATTGTACATTTGGCTTTTCTAAAATTTTCGTTCTTTGTTTCAGAATAGAGGGACAAAGTTTTTTTCAAAATTCGATAAATGTAAAGATGGAAGTTTCAAAGTTTGTTAATATAATTTTTTTCTGATTATTTTTTATCTTTAATATTAATTACAAACAAAGCTACTTTATTGTTCTTTTGCTTAGAAATACAATAATGTACTACAATAAAACACTTTTAGTTTCATATTTTTCCATGAATGTGTGATAAGCAGAAGTGCAAGACAGCAGATGCTACTTATATACAACACAAAATATTGGCTACAACAATACTAAAATGGAAATGTATTGACTACTTTCAACAATATCCTTATAAAACTCTTCTGCTCCTTCTGGTATGTTAAAATGTCTCATAAGTTTCAAGACACACTTTTTGTTTTACTTGCTGACCATGTTCTTCTTTTCCAAAGTGGATGCTTTCCTTACTTTCGGGCTGCTGTTGCCGGATTTCTGTATCTCAACCTTTCAGGACTTGCATTGTGTGTCCCACATTGACAGTAAGACCTACTTCTTAGGCTTTTCACAAGCCATCACGCGCTGAACAATTTTCTTTGAAAGACATCAAAATCTTTATTTTGAATCTTGATGATGCCATGTTGTTCCAGCACTTTAAAGTATTCCGTTGATGAAAGAATATCTTCCTTTATTCACTCTACCAAACACTCTTTCAGGATTCAAGCTATAATCAAGAATAGGTAAATAATGTACAAGCTACTTAAATTTTCTGCTTTCTTCGCCAAAGGCAGGCTGGTACAGGAGTCAGAAAATAATGAATTTCATTTTTTGGCTGGTACCCCTCAAGGTTTCTGAGAAAATCCAATAGAGCTGAGGCTATTCAGTTGCATCCTTTTGGTCCTTTTGTTTCAAGCTAAATATAAAAATCATTCCCTTCCATTTTCTGTGCTCCAGAATAAATCATAATGCACAAATTGCATAGTTAAACCTGCCTTGAATAGAATACTTTACCCGGGGAGAACTCTGATATTGGCTGATTCTGTTGTATATCAAAACTTACTTTCACCACATCTGGATTTTTCTCCTTCATTATTGTGTAGAACTTTTTAGTACAAAGTTTGTGCAACCTTTGATTTGGTATTAACTATTTCTTCTTCAGATCTTGTTCCTTTTGAGAGTCTGTTTTTGGGCATCCTTGATGTTGCATGAAATGTTGGGCACATACAAGTACTGCCTGGCCATCTTTTTTCCTTATTCTGTACTGACAAAGCTAGCTCAAAATGGGCAATACTCTAGAATTAATGCTGCCATATAAATCATTAATTTATTGTTGGTTCTGATGGCAAGTGCTTGCCTTCAGTTTATGTGAACACAGTTTGCATTTATCAACTTTTACTTTAACTAGATGACAGCAAATATCAAGTTTTGCAAAAACTGATAGTTTTCAGCACCCTATAACAACAGCAAACATTGGCTTTCAACAAAACTATTTCAGCAACAAGCATGATTTGTAACTACAAAAATCTAAATTTTGAACAACTGAGTATTTACAATTTTAACCAACATGGTAAGGAGGTACTGCAATCTGTACGTAGTGATCAGTTAGTAAAAACAGTTAGGATTTCAGAATACCTCATTTATTAAAATGACCTGTTTTGTACATTTAGTCTCCCGTCTTCAGATTGTGAGGACTATAAAGATATCAGATTGTGAGGACTATAAAGATATAAAAGTTCTGGTTAATTAGGGAAGTCAGCCTATACATAATGTTTACAGTGGCCAGCAGCTATTATAACCACATCATCTCCATGGGAACAGCATCCAATAAATACACCTTTAACCATTAACAGTCACCCAAAATGTCTCCATAGTAACAGCATCCTCTACATACATCTTTGGTCGACTGCTGCCATTATACGGCATCTCTGTTTACATGACATCTTACAGAATTATCGCTGACTACCAATAGCCATCCTGTCGATGTTTCCTATTGAAACGGTATTACTAGAAGTAGCTAGAAGCATCACCATCTGGCGTTCAACAATCCAACTGTTTCTGTTGACATTTCTATTTTAAAGTCTTTCATAAATTTATACTAAGATTATTAAAGACTCATATTATTTGTTTGAACAGTTATATTTGTATAATACTATACATAATATTGTCATATTATATTTACATTTTATTCACAAGTTATAATGCTTTATACGTAAGTTGAGTTCCCAGTGGCTGCAGCTGAAACAATTATGCAAATGCACACGACTTGCACACTATTTAACCCCTAGCAGAAAGCCACTAGCAGTAGTTATTGATATGACTACATGCAGCTAGCTGTTCACCACACCACCAGCTCCATGAAAAATGGGTAAACATTACACTGTAGTATTTCTCATCTTTTTGTAATATATTATGTAAAGGCTGACTTCCTGGTTAACAAGCATGTTCATATGTTTACAGTGCTCATAATCTGAAGATGGCTGATTAAACATGCCAAACCTAGTAATTTTAATAAATGAGGTATTCCATGATCTTGATTGTTTTTACTGATTGATCAGCTGAGCATTTATCGACTTATGAAAAAACACTATTCAGTTATTTTCTGTAAACACATTCCATTATTCTACAAACTGTGTCCAAGATGGGTGCACTTGGTTCCTGTGCCAATATATTTGTCTCATCAGGAAACTTCATAGGTCTTTAAAGAATTCTAAATGACTGTGGAAAACAATTTGTGTACATCAAGAACAGGAGCAGGCCGTACACTTAACCTTGTGGGAGACCATATTTGCAATTTCCACTCTCCAAATTCAGTTTTGTTTCTGTTAGATTCTTGTTAAAGTGGCAGTCTGTTTTCTGTTGTTTGGACATGAATCATCTGCACAATGTTTGTGGTACCTGTGAGGAGTTTTTTGAACCTCTGTGAGTTGGTATCCAAGTTTGGAGTAGAACAATGCACTGCCAAGAAAATGCCATGATGCTGCTGATGAAGATGTCTAGAGATATGGGGAAAAAATCATTATTTAGTCAAGCTTAAACTGTGTATATAAGGGGCCATTCAAAAAGAAAAGAGCTGGAGTCTGGAATGCACAAACCGGTGACTCAAGGGTAATATCATGGCATGTGTAACAAGGCGTGGTTCCGACTAGAGTACAACCTGTCGCTAGAGGGCAAGCATGCATGTTACGTGACTATACAGAACTAGCAGCAGCATGCATCAATCATCCAACGCTGTCAGTCATATCGCAAACAGTGACTTGGAGGCGTCAACAGAAGAGCAAAGAGGTGATGTTCGTTTTCTGACAGCGGAAAGAGTAGGAGGAACAGAAATTCGACGATGAATGTCAGAAGTGTATGGCGAACACTGCATGTCCCTTGCAAGGGTCAAGGCATGGCACAAGTGCTTCAGGGAAGGAAGGATGTCACTAGCTGATGATGCATGGTCTGGAGCATCACGCTCCATTATCGATGACATTGTCCAGCTGGTGGATGCACTCATTACCCAGGACTGCTGAGTGACAGGGAAAGCTATAGCAGCTGTGGTTGGACTGAGGATTGGAAATGTTCACACCATCATGAAGGAATGACTGCACATGTGCAAATTGTGTGCCCAATGGGTGTGCCACAGTCTTCTACCTCACCAGGAAGAATGTCGAATGGCCCACTGTCTTGCTCATCTGCAGTGCTATGCTTGGGAAGGGCATGCGTCCCTGGCATGAGTGGTGGCTGGAGATGAGTCATGGTGTCATCACTTTGAACTAGAATCAAAATGACAAAATCTCCAGTGGAAGCACCCAGGGTCACCACCACCAAAAAAGCCAAGGCCATCCACATGAGTGCAGGAAAGGTTATACTGATGTTCTTCTTTGACCAAGATGCCCCCCTTCTGATTCACTTCCTGCTACACAGGAATGCCTTGGCCACCCTTCACCAAGCGATCAGATCAAAACGACCAGGCAATCTCACCTGTGGGCTCATTCTGCTCCATGACAATTTGAAAGCCTCATATGGCCAACACAGTCACAGCACTCCTCCAGAAATTCAAATGGGGGGTTCTTGGCCACCATCCATACAGTCTGGACCTCTCTCTATGTGATTATGCTATTTTTGGTCCCCTTAAAAAGGCTCTTAGGGGCAAACGATTCACCTCAGACGACGAGGTCCATCTGTACATGCGGAACTGGTTAACATTGCAGCCCCGGGAATTTTATGAGACAGCCATTCACCACCTTGTGTCACAGTGGGACAACTGTCTCAACAGCCAGGGTCAATACTTCTAACATACAGGTACTGGTTTATGTAATTATGCCTCCAGCTCATTTCTTTTTGAACACCCCTTATATGAATGTTGTTTCCCTATCGATACATATTGAAATACGATAGTTGAGTGTACCTTGAGATGTAATTATAAGCATTTGTTAAAAGAAGAAGTATGTTGTGTTCTTTCTTATAAATTTGAAAGTGCTTGAAAATTCTAAGATTTCGGCACAAGAACAGCTGCAGGGGTGGACGAAGTCAGTAGAGCTGCACTGACATGGTCTGCAAAGAAAGTTGTTTTACAGGTGCAACATTTCAAATTGCATAGTAATAACAAATCTGATTCTGAACACACACACACATATATCTAAAAAGGGAAACACTGCAGTTGTAAGCTACTGTATTAAATCTTTTTGGAAGGACAAGGAAGAAGGAGATGGGTCTGTGAATAGCTGGTGTTATAAATGGGCATTGCTGCTGCATATTTCAGTCTTTTGAAAATAAACTTTGTTCACTGACTGATTACAAAAGTAATTCAAAGAGGGCAATGTCAGCACAAGATTTTAATACTTTTGTTGAAATATCATTCTCAGTGATCTAATGATTTTTGTGAGCTCTCTGAACGTTGACTGGGTAAAACTGATTTTTCTGGTGGAATATGCAATGCTTATCTAAGTAGATCTAATGTATCTGGTTTTTGATGGTCCATTTATTGGACAATTTTCTTCAGCTGCTGTTAAGAATAATTGATTGATTTTGTTGGCTAAGGATTTGAAACATACATCATATGTCTCATTGCAATGGTCATCAGGGAGTTGCATATCATCTGCATTACCAAGTTCATTTGTTTCCTGCCTAATAGTAGTCCATATTGTCTTTGCTTTTTTCTTGGAATTTTAAGTATTTTGCAGAAAATCCATTGTTTTTTGCCTTTGTGAGTACACAGTGAAATATTTTGCTATATTGATTGTACTGAAGCTTTGACTCTTAATTAGAGCAAGTCCTCTGCAGCAAATAATGCTCTTTCTTCCTGGCAGAAGCGAATTTGACTTCATATGTTATCCACCCAGTCTCTCAGCTTCAACACTGAAAAGGAATGGTTCATACCGTTGCAAGATTATTTTTAATAAAGAATTTAATTTCTCATGTACTGTGTTCCCTTGGTAAGCTTTTTCTCACTGTTCATACATTAAACTACCTCTGAATAACATGACTGAGTCAGTATAATTTTGTGAAACTGTTCTTTTCTTTTCTTACCAAACATGACTGACGATGATACTTTGTTGCTATCATTTGACCACCATGATCAGATAAACTATGTATTGTGGGGCTAACATTTATTTAATGAAAGACAGTAGGATTTAGAAATAAATTAATAGTAACTGTTCAGCTACATTCTTTTATTGTTGTTGGGAATATTATTGTGGAGAACAACCAGAGGTAGACATCAGTCAATATTCAGTGATATGAATGTGTGGTAACTGTTTTTTTGGACATGTCCGAAAGAGCAGATGTCATGAGGAATCTGCAGCTGTGAAACGTGTTTAAATTGAAGGAGGAAGGGGGAGAAAGGAGAGAAAAGGGATTATTGATATCAGCTGCATCAGGACTTTGTGTGGCATCAGCAGCAAGGAGTGAAAATGTGTTGCTAAACCAGGATTTGAACCCGGGATCTGCTTACTAGGCAGTTGTCAACCACTGCACTACCTGGACGCAGTGTTTATTGCAACTGCATCGACTATCTCAGCCAATCCACATTCCCACCTAGTCCCACCTATCCACAGTCCCTGTACATGTCCTCCATGCTTGCTGCTTAGAGCTTACAGATTCCCACAGGAGGTTGGACATAATTGTGCATCTGCACTGAATGTGGTGGGTCCATTACCTATCGAGGTGAATCATTTATATGATTGCATGGTGTCTAAGTGCCGAATGTGGAGGACATGGACATGGACTGCTGATAGGTGGTGCTAAGTGGGAACGTGGTCAGCCGAGAGGCTTGCCAAGATGGTCTATGCAGTTCCAATAAACACTGTGTATGGGTGATGCAGTGGTTAACGCAACTGCTTATTCAGCATGAGATCCCAGGTTCCAATCCTGGTCCGGCACACATTTTCACTCACCACTGGTGATGCTGCAGAAAATCCTGATGCAGGTGAGGTCAATAATTGTTTCTCTTTCCTTCATTTCTCCCACCCCCCTCCCCCCTCCTTCCACAATTTACATAATATGTTTCACAGCTGTGTATTCCTCGTGGTGTAGACACCACGACTCATATAATTGATATACCTCAGTTGGCAATGGATCCACCACATTGAGTGCGGATGCACAATTACGTCCAATTTCCTGCAGGAATATGTAAGTAGTGAGTATGGACAGGGTTAGGGACAGGGACTGTGGTCAGGTGATGGCAGGTGGGAATGTAGATCGGCCGAGGTAGTCCGTGCATTTGTGATAAACACTGTCCGGGTGAAGCAGTGGTTAATGCAATTGCCTAGTAAGCAGGAGAGCCCAGATTCGAATCCACATCCGGCACACATTTTCACTCATGCTGCACAAAGTCCTGATGCAGCTGATATCCCTTTTCTTTGCTTTCTTTTCTTCCTCCTCCTCCTCCAATTTATATAACACTATTCAGTGCCTTTAAGCATTATTGTCCAAAATGGAATAATTATTGATGTTCCCACATACAATGACTTCTCAATTACTTCTACTAATTCTTATTTGTATGCTCTCTTATTGCATAATGCAGTTTTAAAAAAATTCCTCATGTGGTCCTTTACGCTATCAGAACCAGTATCCTGTACGTTTCTTATTCTGTTTTTGAAGTACAGCACTTACAGAGCTTTTCAGTTCAGTACTCATTTAGGTCTATGGACTTAGACTTGATTCCATTTTTTGCATATATCACCACTCCCTTTTTCCTTATATTATGGATTCAGTAATGGGTTTCGACTTGTCTTCATCTAGGTGTGACTGCTCAGTTTTTGTTACTTCCAAATGATGTTCCGTTACACATAGCACAGGTGTAGAAATACCTTTTGCTTTTTCAGTTTGTCATTTTTCTTATTTTACAAGTTTCTTACTTTTGAACAGAAAAGCCTAAATCTCTTTTTTTGTTTTTCCATTAATTGCTTCTACAAAGCCTATAATTAGTCTGTGTGCCAACCTTTTAGAAACATTTATAACAAAAATAGTCAGTCAATATATTGGAAATCACATGAATGGGCAGAGAGTGCTCCATTAAACTGAATGCATTTGTAACCCTTTTCAGAAATATTCAGGTGTAGGCCATGCTGCATTGTGTGACAATCAGTCAGACCCATGTGTGATCTTCCTATCCTGCTGAGTGAATGTTTACATTTTGCCTTTATTTGTTCTACAGAACACTTCATACAGGGCTTGTGGTATCACTCAAAGAGTGACACAGCTGTCATATTAGTCTGAGGAATATTCTCTGTGATATATTAGATGTAATCTTCAATTGATTGGATAGTTAAGGTTATGGTCCAAACTACTATACAGACTCCCCCCGTCCTCTCCCCAATATCACTACATTATCTACTTTACCAAGTACTTCCCCAAAGAGCCTAAATCAGAAAACAATGATACTGAGCTGTGCACTTGGCTGGAAAAAATCAGTTATAGCACAAACATCCTGAACATTGGGTGAGTCCATCCATTTGATCCAAATGGTGGTCGTTTAAGTTGAGTATTGCCTGCCAACTTGCACACTTTGAGCATTCCTACTATCACTTTACTATATCGTGACACCACAGTCTTTACGTACCAGGTGCAGGAAAAATTCTTCATAAAGAGGCTCGAGTTATTATACGCAATGCCATTAAATTCATGTCAGAATAGGCAAATAAGGAAGCAAAAATACCACTAAAATGTGTCTGGCCAGAGCGGTCAGATATAGCAGTCAAGTGTACGTGAGGTATTCCTGCTTGTGTCAATGTGTGTTTTCCTTTCTTGTGAATAGAAGGCTTTGACTGAAAGCTCAGTGTATAATGGTATTTTTCATGTGTCTGTCTGCAACTCAACATGTCATCTTTATGGTGAGTAGCAATCTATCCTTTTCATATTTGTTGATATTCCAACCTGGCATTTCCAATGTTTCATTAAAAAGTGCTTGATGTGGTTGCAGAAACTATTAGTTATTCCACTCATACAATAAAGATAATAAAGAAAAAGGGGAGAATCATAATTACAAGTACGAGTATTTCCCAATTCTTCACAACTTCAGGAAAGATGTGGAAGAATGGGAAAAAAGATTTATATGTACATGATATTGATGAATACGTTTTTAAGAGACTGATGTGTAATTTCCACATGACACATGTTCTTTATTTAACTTTGTCAGTATCATACTAAGCAACATTGGCCACTATGGCATCTTTTTCACCCCTTTTATTTTTTACAAGATTTCCTTCTGGAAGCTAGTGGTTGGACTTGTTTTGCTCTGATTGATCCTTTGTTTATGCCAATATTTATTTGTAGGTATTCTACTGGAAAATATTGAGTTTGAACATCTATATTTGTTGACTTACTGGTATTTGTTGATTTACTGGTCCTGTTGACATAAGTTGTCAACACAACTGTTTGCAGACTTGCTAGCTGTATCTTCAAAGTTATGTGTTTGTTGAACTGCAGCTCCACTATTGTGTGGTGGCTGTTCAGAACAGAACCCCGCCATTACCATTTTCCCATTCCCTTCCATGCTGTCTGCAAACCATGGACCAAGTTATTTAGTGCACACTCATACTTGATATCCTCTACCCAGGTTATTCTTTACTAATTCAGAAATTCTGCTCCAAAGACTACTTGTCAACAAAGAAAATAAAGTCCCTGGATGTCCTTCACACTAGCACCACCTCTCGGCTAGCATTTGCATCTTTGAAAAATAACTGAGCCAAGTTAACAGTTGACTTTGGCATATTGATATTGACACCATATGTTGTGTACTAAAATTCTGATGGAATTTAAATATTTTTGGATTGAAGAAGACCACTCCTTGAAAAGCAGAGTCATTGATAGGCACACACATAAGACAGGTAAACTTGCTGGCTTACGGAGTGCTCCTTTTTCTGGCTGGATTACAATTACACATAGAAAATACACATGCATGCTTACACATGCCTATGTCCCTACATGTTATTGGCTGGGTGCACAATGCTGCATTTCAGTGGGTGGATTAGTTCGCATTAAGGTTTGTGCAGCAGGTGGGTTGGGTAGCAGGGTGCATTGGGTAGCAGAGAGGAAGACAGCTGGTATGCTGACTAGGAATGTAGGAGGGAGGAGTGGCAGGTGCACAGGCTCAGAATGTGATGCACAGGAGTCAGAGCCAGAGAGGAGCAGCACACAGTGAAGGTGACATAGAGAGGTGAATTTGAGAGGGGGTGACAGGACATAGGAAGGAGAAACTCTTGGGTGGAGGATGTGGGTTACAAGAGATTGAGGCCATAACAATTACAGAACCGAAGGATGTGTTGCAAGGATAGCTCACATCTGCCTAGTTCAGAGAAGTGGTGGTGGAGGGAAGGATTCAGATGGCCCTGGAGTGTCAAGCAGCCACCTACACCATCAGAGGCCAAACCACCTGTGAAAGCAGCCATGTCGTATACTAGCTTTGCTGCAAACACTGCGCAGCTTTTTATGTCGGTGTGACTACAAACCAACTGTTCACCAAGATGAATGACCACTGTCAAACTGTTGCCAAGAACAAAGTTGATCATCCAACAGCAAACACTGAGCATAATGTGCTTAATTTCAATGGCTACTTCACAGTCTGATCCATCCAGATCCTTCTGTCCACCCCATCTTCTCTCAACTATTTGCAACTTATCATTCGCTCCTGCAATCATCTTAGCCTCAATCAGAAACCCACACCCGTCACCCAACAGTTTCCCCTCCCTCCATCCTGACATCCTCTCCCAAGCTCACCAACCCCTCTCAGTACCTCCTGCCTCTCTGTCCCTCTACTCACCCCAATACAACCCCACCACAAACTAGACCATCTGCCAAAATGCAGCATTGTGCCTACAGCCCCCTCTCTCTCTCTCTCTCTCTCTCTCTCTCTCTCTCTCTCTCTCTCTTGCATGGGGTTGGGGGGGGGGCTAGTTTTTCATCTTTTGCAGCCTGGTAATGCATACCAAACACCTCTCATTCTTATGTCACTTCAATCGTTATTAAAGATCTAATGATGATGATAATGGCAGCAGCCAAAATATTATTATGATTCAAATAGTATCAAGCAGTCTATATGGTTTTATTCACACCCATGGCTACAGCCATACCAATGACTACTCCCTTGAAGGAGGACCTACTTGTCTTTTTAACCCTCTGGAGATTCCATTTGAAAATTGCAAGTTACAACAGTGATGCTGGTTTCCAAAGTGGCCATCATGTTGGTTAGATAGCCTCACAGATTTTACCTTGCCCTTTTTCATAGTATTAAACTTTAAATTTCCATTTATCAACCTGTTTTCATTTTAGAAGGGTGTTTCCACATGTATAGACTAATAGAACATAATGCTGCAAGACACTTTGAATGGGGCACATCACACAGAGTTAATTTGAGAATAACATCATATTCATTATTTGACCAACATTTAACATCATGATAATGTCACTTACGCAGTAAAATATTTTAAGAGTATATGTAGTGAAAGTATCATGTAAGTTGCGAACAATTTTACACAAAACCTTACTCCTGCCCAAATTCCTCCTGTAGTCCAATTATGTAGATTTTTTGGCCCCTTAATAAGTTTATGATGGGTAGTCACAGAGTTTTATCTTCACCTTCCTGATCATGGTGCTGTTGCCTGGAGCATCACAGTTTCTTTTATTTATTTTACTTTATTTTATTTTATTATTATTATTATTTTTTTTCATGCACATTTAGAATCTTTTATTGTCCTTTAACACAGTGCATTTTAAAACAGCATTGGGTCTCCTAACGTAGATTTCTGCCTCTGTAGCTGATGCCTGTTGGAGATGACAAGATTAAACCAAACCAAGTCTTTTGCATGATATGGTGGTTCAGGCTTAGCCAGCCTCCTATGGTCTGCATATATTTATGTTGCTCTTAGAAACTCATTAACTGTTGGCATTACTTGTGCTATGTAGTCACTTATAGTTGTGGGACCATGGGCATTGTTCTCACAATAATATAATCACAGTTATACTTAACCTAAAATTAAGGATGACTTACAGTGCTTTTGTAGCAGGATGTATCGAAACACGAGCAACACATCCTTTTCATACTGCAGGGATGCTGAGTCACAGATAGGCACAACAAAAAGTCTGTTAAAAATAGAGTTTTTGGTCCATAAGGCCTTTGCCAAAAATAGATGACACACACACACACACACACACACACACACACACACACACACACACACACACACACACAGTCTAAGACAACTGTAAACATACTGTGAGCAGCAGCAGAAGTGCATGATGGGAGTGGCGACTGGGTGGTGGGGATAAGGAGGAGGCTGGGGTGGGGAGGGGGAATGATAGTAGGGTAGGGGTGGTGGACGGTGCATTCCTGCTGGGGAGTGTGCAGGGAGGAGGTGGAGAGGGTAGGGCAGCTATATGCAGTCACGAGATTAGACGGTGGGCAGGGGAGAGGTGGGGCAAGGGGGTAGTGGAAAAGGAGAGAAGTAAAAAGACTGGATGTGATGGTGAAATGAAGGATGTATAGTGCTGGAATGGGAACAGGGAGGCCAGATGGACGAGGACAATGACTAACAAAGCTTAAGTCCAGGAGGGTTATGGGAGTGTAGTATATATTATTGCAGGGGAAGTTCCCACCTGCAATATTCAGAAAAACTGGCGTTGGTGGGAAGGCTCCATATGGCACAGGCTGTGAAGCAGTTGTTGAAATGAAGGATGTCATGTTAGGCAGTGTGCTCAGCATCTGGGTGGTCCACTTGTTTCTTGGCTTGCAGTTTGTCAGTGGCTATTCATGCAGACAGACAGCTTGTTGGTTGTCATGCCCACATAGAAAGCAGCACACTGGTTGCAGCTTAGCTTGTAGATCATGTGAATGGTTTCACAGGTAGCCCTGCCTTTGATGGGATAGGTGACGTTTGTGATCGGAGTGGAGCAGGTGGTGGTGGGAGGATGTATGGAACAGGTCTTGCATCTAGGTCTATTACAGGGGTATGAGCCATGAGGTAAGGGGTTGGGAGCAGGGGTTGTGTAGGGTTAGACGAGTATATTGTGTAGGTTTGGTGGATAGTGGAATACCGCTATTGGACAGGTGGGAAGGATAGTGGGCAGGACATTTCTCATTTCAGGGCAGGATGAGAGGTAGTCGAAACCCTGGCAGAGAATGTAATTCAGTTGCTCCAGTTCTGGGTGGTAATGAGTTATGAGGGGAATGCTCCTCTGTGGGTGGACTGTGGGACTTTGAGAGGTGATGGGTGACTGGAAAGATAAGGCATGGGAGATTTGTTTTTGTACAAGGTTGAGAGGATAATTACTGTCTGTGAAGGCTTCAGTGAGACCCTCAGTATATTTTGAGAGGGACCACTAGTCACTGCAAATGTGATGACCATGGGTCACTTGGCTGTATGAAAGGGACTTCTTGGTATGGAACAGGTGGCAGCTATTGAAGTAGAGGTATTGCTGGCGGTTAGTAGGTTTGATGTGGACAGAGGTACTGATGTAGCCATGTTTGAGGTGGAGGTCAACATCTAGGAAGGTGGCTTGTTGGTTTGAGTAGGACCAGGTGAAGCAAATGGGGGAGAATTTGTTGAGGTTCTGGAAGAATGTGGATAACATATCCTCACCCTTAATCCAGATTGCAAAGGTGTCATCAGTGAATCTAAACCAGGTGAGGGGTTTCGGATTCTGGGTGTATAGGAAGGATTCCTCCAGAAGGCCCATGAATAGGTTTCATTATTGTTACATTCCATCCTGGATTTTCTGTTGTTTGATTTTCATTATGCAGGTAGCATTTGTACCCATTCCCTTCCACCCCCCTGTGACAGTTATTATGTTTATTTTAGCAGTTGGAGAACATGTAATTTATCTCAAATAAGTAAAAACACTAAAAGAAACCATAAGCTCTTATGGAAAAATCAGGACTCTGGGAGCATTAAACATCAAATCAGATTGTTGTTGGACTGTTATTAGTCTATAAAATTTCTTCTCTTATTTATTCTTGTATCAAATAAAACAAGAAGAATTTATAAACTGAGAGGAAGGAAATAAGTGCATGTCACACAGTTTCATTACTGTCAAATATTTACCACTTGATCAACTTACCCCGTTTATAACCACTCTAGGTACTTGAGTCAGGGGAGGGTTTAGGCTCATTGTTAGCTCTTTATAGTGAAGCATGTACATTGTAGATTTGTTGCTATTCACGCATCCCAGTACACTTTGCCAGTCTATTTCTAGCTTCTTTGCACACTGTGAACATTTGAAGTATTTTGTATTTACAGACATAATGAACAAATATATCACTAATGTTAATTATAATAAATCAGTCCACTGAGGGACACTTCGTATACTTGTGTTACAATTAAATTTAGGAACAAAACATAGTTTCAATAACTATACCTTTTCACCAATCACAAGACCATTCCAGTTGTCCATTATCATGCAGAACACATATTGTAAAGCAAGATCTCGTGGAACAGTATTTATTGCACAAGCATGAACTAACATGCCTTTACATTCTGGTGGACCATGTGGACATAAGAATTCTACGTCACCTTCGTTTTCATGAACCTTGGAAGGTTTTTAAAACAAAACCCCAATTAGTTTGAATGTTTTTAGAATGACATTTGTATTATCCATCATAAAATCATCAGTATAAGAGTCAACATGACACAAAGTCAGGAATTTAACAGATGTATGATTTTTTTGCAGTGTTTTTGTATATGTGTTAGTTTTCCATGATTCTTGGGCTTTGCTGAGGTGGGATGGCCTACTTACAGTAGGTGCAACCACAATGGAGGGATATCTGTAGAGCATCTGACTATCCTGTGATTCCTGAAGAAGGGCAGCAACTTTTCAGTAGTTGCAGGGACTATTGTCTGAAAGATCTTTGCTGTGGTGGTACTGGGAATGGCTGAAAGCAAGGGGAAATTACAGCCATTATTTTTCTAGAGAACCTTCAGCTCAACTGTATGCTAAACAGTGATGGCATCGTCATTTGTAAAATATTCCAAAGTTAAAATAGTCCCCAACAGGATCTCCAGGTGGGACAGAGACTACTCAGGAGGATATCATTGCCGGCCGGAGTGGCTGTGTGATTCTAGACGCTACAGTCTGGAACCGAGCGACCGCTATGGTCGCAGGTTTGAATCCTGCCTCGGGCATGGATGTGTGTGATGTCCTTAGGTTAGTTAGGTTTAATTAGTTCCAAGTTCTAGGGTCTGATGACCTCAGAAATTAAGTCCCATAGTGCTCAGAGCCATTTGAGGATATCATCAGGAAAAACAAAACTGACATTCTACAGGTTTCAATGGTGAATGTTAGATCCTAAGATAACAGAAATTCAGATGGTTGGTGTATCCAGCTACTAGTGGTTGTGAGTGTGAGTGTGCCTATTGTAGTGTCACTGTGCTTGTGTACTTAAATCAATCGTCCACCCTACCAGTGCGAACTGGCCATTAGAGGCCACCTGTAGGAAGTGTGCACACAGCTCGGTCTCCACTGTGCCATGTACTAAGGACTCCTATATGTGTGAAACAGTGCTGACTCACTCTTGCTAAGTTCTTTTAGTTTGTACCACTCACATCAGTTGTTCTGTATGTTTCTGTTGTCTTGTTTCGCATATTACTTAGTTACTACAATAGTTAATGAAGACAAAAATTTAATTGTGATGGGGGTCTGGAATCTGGTAGTCGCAAAAGGATGAGAATTAAAAATGTCTGGGGAACATGGACAGCCAGAAAGGAATAAAAGAGGCAGGTGTCCAGTAGAATTTCGCACATTTTACAACTTAATCTTCACCAAAATTTGGTTACAAGATCATAAAAGATGGTTGTATATGTGAAAGAAACCTGGAGACACAGGAAGATCTCAAATAGATTACAATCTGTCCTGTTCTGAAGACTTTCTATCTGAGGAGTCATTTGAAGCAATGACAATGCTTTCAACATACTTTTCTTAGATGCCTTCCTTCAGAAAGTCAAATTATTGCAGATTTTCAGCATGGCATATTCAGTTAATCCAGTACTGCATTGTGACATCATTAATTGCTTCTGGAAGTCAACTGTGCACATCTTCATTCTGAATGTGTAACTTCCGATGTGACCTTTCTTTTCACCACGGCCCATATGTTTTTAATCAGGTTATATTGGCAGCAATAAGAATGCAGCCTCACAACCTCATGGTCCATTTCTGCAGCTAAGCTGTGTAGTTCAAATTGACTGTGAAGGTACTTCTGACACCTGACTTCCTCCAACATCTCTACTTTCATATGGAAGCCTGAAATTGAAATAGTTTTCTCTTCTAGCCATTTTGCATTTTCTTCATTCTTTGGATTTAAATTAGGAGTTTTCTCCACTTTTTTAATGATAAGTGCTATTATTCACTCATATAACCCTCCTCTAATCTAAAAAGTAGAACTTAAATACGTTTTTATTCATTTCTTCAAGAAAATCACTGGATTTGCAGGATGTAAATATTAATTTTGCACATTTGATAAAGCCATATCCTCCACAACACACAATAAGTCTGTCTCCTTTGTCAGCTGACACTTTTAACCCATCACTGCCTATTGAAACCTGCCAAATGTGCTTCCTGGCATGATTTTGATTGAACCAAGTCTCATCGAGATAAATAAAAAGGCAATGATGACTATCTTTTTGTGGTATTATGAATTTTTCCCAAAAAAGAAAAAAAAATCTGCTACAATATCGGACTTTTCCATCAGAATGCATCTTCCATCACTGCATTTTCTGTACCTGAACCCTGAAGATTTTAGAATTCTTCCACTCAGATAGAGGCCCCTGCAAAAGCATTCTTGTCCCGTAAAACATCTCCTACCTTTACCTTGTAGAATACTTGCCACGGTTATAAAATTCCATTACATTTTGATGAACAATGTCCTTCTGGAAATCATCGAAATCAGTGACAGTTCTTTTTCCACAAATTTCTTTCCTTGGAGATCGAAACTTCATTTCGTGACCATAGGTTTCCATTAATGTGCTTCTTTAAATATTCTGTGTATGGTGTGTAATGAAGCACCACATGCATATGCTGTTGCAGTCTGTAGTGTTGATAAGATTTTGTTTCATCTGACATTGTCTTTAATGTCATGAAGAAATTCATATACTTTATGTATGACTCCTTTTGTGTGGCTGTGTTGTCTAGAAACTCAGCCATCGTAAATCACAAACAAAAATAGCAATACTGTCTGATAAAAAACACTGCTCTCTTTGGTAATGTACACTTCCATTTAGTGAAGACATAAGGCTTGGATAGTGGCTAGCAATGAAGTTGCTAAGCCTCACCAGCAGCAGCATGAATGAAGTGCAGTATTACTAGATATACACTGTTGACGATAGGTTTTTGTTTTGTAGTCGCTACTTGTTACGATGCTACCTAGATGGCACCTGTACCAGAAATGACACTGTGGCAACTGTGAGAGCTTGAGTCATGGACCATGCCAGACTAGGCAAAGGCGTCTCATTGTCTCTTAGAAATGGAAGGAAGAAGAATGGTGGGAGAGCTGACCTAACATCTCAGCTGCCACTTTCGCTCCTCCCTAGCACAGTAGAAAACTCTTCCAATGCCAGTTCAAAACAGCTTCTTTTTTAAAAGTATAAGATGGATTCAAAAAGAAATGAGCTGGACACTGTAAAGTGAAAACCACTGAAGGTATTGCCTATAGAAAAAGTTGTGGTCACCATAAGAGTGGTGAGGTTCCAAACTTAGCTGTAGAGGGGTGTGGGTGCACACCCACATTACGACAGAGTGAGCATATGGAAGCGTCATCCATCCACTGCATTCAATAGCACTGAAAACAGTAATGGAGGCTTCAGAAAAAAAGAAAATGAGTGTAGTGCTTTTCCTTACAGTGAAAGGTGTGTGGGGAGTGGAAATCCATCAAAGAGTGGCACAAATATTCAGAGAACATGGCATGTCTGTCTGTTCCAATTTAATGCTAATGCTAATGCTAATCTCCAACTTTTGGAGTGATGGCTGCCAATACAGCTCGCTGGTCTTCAGTAATGATTGCATTCACCTGCTGGACAATAGTATTGGCAATCAGTTGTGGCATTCGAGATTGTGTGCTATCGGCCAGTGCCATCCATCTCTTCTTGAATCACCTGTGCAACCCCCTGACCCTTGCAATGGACACGCAGTGCTCTTCATGCACTTGAGTCACTCTTTGATGAAGTTTCATTCCTCACACTCCTTCCTCTGTCAGAAAATCCAGTACAACCTTTGTTCTTCACATGAAGCATACATTCCACTGTTTTCAGCATGACTGAGTGCAGTGGATGGTGGAAGGGTGCACTTGCTTGCTCTGTCACCATGTGGGAGTGCACCTGTGTCCTTCTAGTGGTGAGTCCGGGGCCTCATTGTTCTTACAGGGACCACACCTTCTTCTGTAGGCAATGTCATTACATTCCCTTCAGCAATTTTCATATTACAGTCTCCACCTTGTTTCTTTTTAAATGCACCTTATATTTGGGAAGCTTCATTATACAATTTGATCCCATGTAATTGGGCCTCACCTTTTCTACATTAAACCTGTACTCAACAAACCAGTCAAGTGTGCACAGCGGAGGGTACTTTCCATTGCACCACATATTAGGGTTGCTTCTCATTCCATTCGCATATGGAGCCCACAAAGAATGACCACCTAAATGCCTTTCTATGCAGTGGAGTGTGGTCCCTATGAACCTGAATTACATTAATGAGTCATAACATTTGAACCATTAATGGTAACATTTGCAGTTTTGGGAGGTGAGATGACTCAGTTGGGAGATTATACACATACATACATACATACATATGTACAAAGTCCTCACAGCAAAAGTTGAAAATATCCTCCACCAGCATTGATGCACAAATCTATTAGTTTCATCATATTCCATGACATTCTCTGAAGTTCATCCTTGCCAACATTGCTTATTTTGTGTGTAATGATCTCACGGAGTTCTGCAGTTGTCTATGGTCCATTCTTGTACATTTGGCTTTTAAGGTATGCCCACAAGAAACAATCTGGGGTGTTAGGTCAGGTGATCAGGGGAGGACACAAATCTTTTGAGATTATTCAGTCACCAAAGAAGCTGGATACAAGTTGTATGGAAGCATTAGATGTGACATTACTCCATCTTGTTGGAAATGACCTGCTGTAAGTACGACATCATCCAGCTCAAAAAATGTATTGAAGGGTGCCCGTATAAACTGTAGTGTCTACAATCATATAAAAGAAAATTAGGGCAACAATCCTGGAACCTGACACTGCACACCACACTTCAACCTTTTCATCACACAGTTGTGTTTTTACAGATGATAAGGGATTTACACCAGCACAGTATCTGCTGTTTTGTGTATTTACATAACCTGACAGATGGAATCATGCCTCATCCGTAAAGCAAGTTATGGAGAGAATGTCTGGATGTTGAATAAGAAGCCCCTGAAACCATCAACATAACACATTCTTTCCTCATCATCTGTTTCTTACATGATCTGTTTCTTTTCGTGCGGCGCACAGTAAATTACCTTTTCATTTGCCTATTTTGTTCAATTAAGGGCAACACTTTGAGTTCTGTATGTAAGTAAATCTTGTATCTAGTCACTTTTTTCACAATGCTGGTTTCTTCATAGCTCTCTGACATGTGCCATATGAAATGCCTTTCTCCAGGCTCAGACGATGCAGTGATTTCCTTGGAGAGTTCTCAAAGCATCATCGAACAACCTCTGCACTCATTGTTGGTCTGTGTTTACCACAATCACTGCTTAGTACATCAGTTGTCTCCAGCTTCCTTACAGTCAATGAAACTGTTGTCCTTGTTGGAACATTGCACATTGAATTCTTTCTGGAATGCCTGTTGTGTTGTAACTTATCAGTCTGTCTTTCAGTATGTTTCCACAATAAAGAAAACCACTCTCGAAATGTGTACTCTGTGTTTCTACCAGCTAAAGACTGAGAACAAATCACTTAATTTGCTCCTTTTTCTCACCACATTCTCACAGACTTCACAAACCACGACTCATGAGGCTATGAACAAACTAACACGAACTGACCAAGTGCGACATTACACCAGACAAAGGACCTTATGTGCAGAAACAACAATCAACTTGCCAATTACAGGTGATTCTCCCACAGCTGCCGAGATCATTAAAACAATTTTCCCATTTTTATGACTCACTGAAGTAGTTAAGTGTTATATGGCCCAACCTGTACATCACAGGACTCAAGCCGCGTAACAGCGTGTGTTGGAGGGTACTGACACCCCCCACTTTCCCTGATCCACTCACAAATGGCACATGGGAAGAATGTTTGTCAGTAAGCCTCTGTATTAGCACTAATTTCTTGAATTTACTCATCATGGTCATTTTGCAAGATGTATGTGGGAGAAAGTAATATTTGTCTAACTCTTCCCAGAAAATTCTCTTTCGAAATTTCAATAGTAAACCTCTCCATGATGCACAGCATCTGTAACTGGAGATTCTTGAGCATCTGTGTAATGCTCTCTCACAGGCTAAACAATCTTGTGATGAAATGTGCTACTCTTTGTTGTATCTGCTCTATCTCTACAACCAGGTAAGGATCCCAGATTGATGAACAGTACTCAAGAGTCAGTTGAACAAGTGCCTTGTAGGCCACCTCCTTCATGGATGAGTTACATTCCCTTAAGATTCTTCCTAAGTATCTGTCTGGCAACTGCTTGTCCTCCTATTGGTTTTATAAATCTTTACTGTCTTCTGACATTGCTACTGTCTTATAGACAACTGGACCATCTGAAAACAGTTTTAAAGAGCTCCTGGTGCTTTCTAGTAAATCGTTTCTGTACATTGTAAATAGTAATAGTCATATCCCACTTCCTTGACGTACACTGGAAATTAGCTTTGCATCTGTTGATTTTGTTTCATTAAGAGCACACATTGAGCTCTGCCTGTAAGGAAATCTTGTATCCAGTCACAAATCTGGTCCAATACTCAGTAAGATTGTATTTTTTTCACTGAATGGCAGTGCAGGAGAATGTTGAATGCCTTCCTGAAATCAATGAATATGGCATCAACCTGAATGCTGTTGTCTGTAGCACTATGGATCTCGTGGAGGAACAAAGCAAGCTGAGCTCTGCAAGACCTCAGTTTACAGAACCCATATTGATTTGTTTTGGAGGAGATGATTGTTCTCCAAAAAGTCATAATATGTGAGCACAAATCAAGTTCCATAATTCTACAACACATTGACATCAACAATATAGGCCTGTAACTATGTGCATCTGCCTACAAGCCTTCTTGAAAACTTGAATGACCTGCACTTTTTTCCAGTCGCTAGCTATCCTTTCTTGCTCCAGCAGTCTGTCAGAAACTGCTGCTAGATGGGGAGCAAGTTCTTTTGTGTAATATTTGTAGAATCTTTTAGGTATCTCATCTGGTCCTAACGGCTTTCCACTACTAAGTGATTGTAGCTGTTTTTCTGTTCTGCAATAGGTTATCTCAGTATCAGCCTTTTCGACATTTATGTGATGATTGAAAGGAGAGACTGTGTTACAATCTTCCATGGCGAAACAATTTGGGAAGACCAAATTTAGTATTTCAGTTTTCTCTCTGTTATCTTTCATTTTAATGCCAATATGGACACTGAGTAAATGAGTAGAGGATTTAAAAACCACTTACTGATTTTATGTAAGACCAAAACCTCCTAGAGTTTTTACTCAAATAGGTTGACAAATTATTACTTTCTCTCATTACTCTCCTTGTGGTCATTTTTGCTTCATTCAGCTTTTATTTGTCAGCAGTGTTTTGACTTCTCTTGAACCTGTAATGAAGTTCTCTTTGTATACATAGCAGTTTTCTAACATGGGTACTAAGCTGTGGTGGGTCTCTCCCATCCCTTAAGATATTGCTTGGAGCATAGAGCATACTTGTTGAAGGTATATTGAACAATGCTTTTGAATTTTTTCCATTTGTGCTCCACATCTTTGTCCACAGCACTGAATATATGATGCTGACTACCCAGAGACTCTGCAGTGTGTATAAACCCACGGTCATAGTTGCTATCACAATCTTATGATCACTGATACCTTCCTTTATGTTAATTAATTTGGTAAATTAAGGTCTGTTTGTTGCTAGGAGATCTAAGACATTACCTTCACAAGTTGGTTCTCAAATTATCTGCTCAAAGTAATTTTTGGATAAGACATTCAGGATAATGTTTCATGAATCCCTGTCTCTGGCAGCAGTTTTGAAAGCATGACTCTCCCAGTCTATCCCTGCTAAACTGAAGTCTCACCCTATTACAACGGCTTGATCAGGAAAGTTATTAACAATATTCTACAAGTTATCTCTTAAATGCTCTACCACTACACCTCCTGACCCAGGCAGTCTATAAAAGACGTCAATTACATTTTTGACTGACTTTTCATGCTTAACTTCACCAGGATTAATTCACATCTCGGATCCGTGATAATTTCACTAGCTATTACTGAACAGTTTACTGTAATAAATATGCCACCATCATTGATGATTAACCTATCTTTATGATGAATATTCCAGTCTGAACTTAGGTTTTGTTGTTGTTAAACGCAAGGAGAAATACCATCGGTGCTCACTCCCCTGTTCTAAAGATTATAACTCTAAATGTGCAGTGCCTCACGAACAAATATTTTGAACTCGAAATAGCAGTAAGTAACACCCAACCTGATGTCTTGTGTATTACTGAACACTGGTGTAAGGACCATGAAATTATTAGTATTCATATTGATCCATTTAAACTGTCAAATCATTATAGTAGGAAAATTGCAAAAGGTGGTGGAGTCGGTATTTACCTTAGACAAGAGTTAGAATTTAAAAAGACATGTGAAGCAAAGTGGAAACATAGAAGTCTTTTCTGATATAGTAGAACTGTTGCTAAATACTTTAAAAAAAATACTGTGATTATTCCTTGTGGTGATTTCATTATTTAGGACTGTCTGACCACAATGCTCTCACCATTGAAATCCTTTTAAGGTCAAAGGAAGATAAAGGTGTAAATAATATTTACAAAAGAAACTTCTCTGTGGACAGCTGTCATCAGTTCATAAGTATCTTAGAAAATGAAAATTGGTTAGGTGTTATGAAACAAACAAGTACAGATGAGGCATATAGTGTATTTGCATTGAATTATATGATGAACTTTGAGATGTTTCCAGAATGAGATTTTCACTCTGTAGCGGAGTGTGCGCTGATATGAAACTCCCTGGCAGATTAAAACTGTGTGCCCAACTGAGACTCGAACTTGGGACCTTTGCCTTTCGAGTCTCGGTCGGGCACACAGTTTTAATCTGCCAGGGAGTTTCATATCAGCGCACACTCCACTGCAGAGTGAAAATCTCATTCTGGAAACATCCCCCAGGCTGTGGCTAAGCCATGTCTCCGCTGTATCCTTTCTTTCAGGAGTGTTAGTTCTGCAAGGTTCGCAGGAGAGCTTCTGTAAAGTTTTGAAGGTAGGAGACGAGATACTGGCAGAAGTAAAGCTGTGAGTACCGGGCGTGATTCATGCTTCAGTAGCTCAGTGGTAGAGCACCTGCCCGCGAAAGGCAAAGGTCCCGAGTTCGAGTCTCCGTCGGGCACACAGTTTTAATCTGCCAGGGAGTTTCAACTTTGAGATGTGTTTTCCAAAGAAACTGACCAGAATCAAGTGTACTGGACACACAAAGTCAAGTTCTTCGATTACTCTTGGCATTAAGAAATCATGTGAAAACATGAAAAAACTCAATTCAGAGTTGAGGGACTGTGCAGATACTGATTTTATAGAATATCTAAAAAGGTATAGGAAAATATACTGCAGAGTAATTGCAAATGCAAAGTTACTAAGTAATGACATGGGAATAAAACAGTCCAGAAATAAAACCAAAATAGCATGGAAAATTGTGAGAAAAGAAACTGGGGTACCTATCAAAGATAAGGAAATTATTCTAAAAGATGAGGAGAATAAAATGGTAGATAAATATGTCATGCCTAATTATATAAATAATTACTTTTTAAATATACCCCAGACATTAAGAAGGAATTTGGGGAGCACATTAAGAGAGCAGCACCCAAGGCAGCCAACAGTATGATGGCAGTCCCAACAAATGAAAAGGAAGTTTTAAAAGTGATTAAAAGACTGAAGTCCAAGATATCAGCTGGGATATCAGCTGGAGTAGATGAGGTACCAATAATACTAGTAAAGAAAACAGCTAATGAAATAGCGAAACCACTGGCGCAGATAGCAAACTTGCCAATGGCTGAGTGCGCGTTTCCACAGAAACTGAAAATTTCAAAAGTCATTCCCCTGTTGAAAAAGGGTGATAAGCTTAAAATAGAAAACTACAGACTTTCTCCAAGGTTTTAGTGATACCAATGAAATATAGAGCCACACATTATCTTAATATCCACAATCTGATAAACAGTAATCAGCATGGATTTTAAGCTGGGAAAAGTACTGAAACAGCTGTACTGAAATACACAAAAGAAATAATCAGTAAATTGGAAGAGGGGAAAAAGTGTAGTCGGGATAAATCTAGATCTGTCAAAAGCCTTTGACACTGTTGACCATTGCATACTTTTGGAAAAGCTTGAAGCTATAGGTATCAGAGGACCAATAAAAATGTGGTTTGAGTCGTATCTGGAAAAGAGGATGCAGGTGGTTGAAATTACAGCACCAAATATTAACCAAAAAATTAAATTAAGATCAGATCCAAGTGAGGTCACAGTAGGAGTACCCCAAGGAAGTGTATTAGGCCCCTTGCTGTTCCTCATTTACATTAATGATATTCAGGTGTCAGAGAGAAAAACTAGTATCATGTTATTTGCTGATGATACTAGTTTAATAGTTACTGATATGAAGCAGTTATTGCACAGTACTGTGGACCATGTCCTACAAGATATACAAAAATGGTTTAGGGCAAACAAGCTAACACTGAATTAAAAAAAAAAAATCCCACCATGGAGGACAAACAACTTGAAAGAGTACAGTGTGCAAAATTCCTGGGTATGCACCTTAATGAGAAGATAAACTGAAAGGACTATGTGGTGAGCTTAGCACTAAAACTAAATTCAACATTTCCAGAAGTTTGGGAGGTAGGAGACGAGATACTGGCAGAAGTAAAGCTGTGAGTACCGGGCGTGAGTCGTGCTTCGGTAGCTCAGATGGTAGAGCACTTGCCCGCGAAAGGCAAAGGTCCCGAGTTCGAGTCTCAGTCGGGCACACAGTTTTAATCTGCCAGGAAGTTTTAAATTCAACATGTTTTGTGCTTAGAATAATTTCAAAAGTTTGTAGTAATTACCATACCAGATCAGTATATTTTGGCTGTTTTCAGTCCATTACATCCTATGGGATAGTATTCTGGGGGAAAACAAATTGTCATCTAAATGAGACGTGCTATTCGGATAATGACCCAGAGCCCACCTCAAACACATTGTAGGCCCCTTTTTAAAGCACTGAAAATTTTAACAATTCCATCATTATACATTCTGAAATGTCTGTTGGTGATCAAAAGAAATCAGAACAAAATGAAAACCAATACAGACTACCATAATTATGATACACGGCAATGTAAAGATCTCCACTTAAAAGCTGTAACAAGGACCCGAAGTAAGAAACATGTATGTAATCAAGGCATCAAACTTTTTAATGCACTACCAAAACATATCAAAGAGCTGGAAAATGAGGATAAATTTAAAACTGTTATAAAGAATTACATGCTTGACAAATGTTATTACAGTGTAAGTGAATTTCTATGCTCAACTGTATTAGAATATAAAGAACCACATGCTTGACAAATGTTATTACAGCATAAGTGAATATCTCTGCGCAGCTGTATAAGAATGTATGTTTAAATAAATGTGGCAAATGAAATTACATCAATGAATATGACATAAGAAGATTAAGAACCACATGCTTAACAAATGTCATTACAGTATAAGTGAATAGCTCTGCTCAGCTGTATAAGAATATATGATATCATAAATGTGACAAATGAAACCACATCAAGGAATAGGTCTGTCAAGCACATAAGAAATTATGTTATAAAAGCACTTATTAGTTGTATATTGTATTAAACATAAGATAGATTCATATGAATTCAGCATGGAAAAAAAATTTGTAAAGATATTATATAATTGTTGAAATGTATCCTGAAAAATCCTATATCACAAATGTGATCATTGGGATGATAATAAATAAATAAATATTCACTTCTGGTTTCAACCAACTTTCTGTTCCTAATACTATCTGAACATTATAATGTTCAGTTAGTGCTACTAATTCTGGGACCTTTCCCAATGCGTGAGGACAAGCATTCTCTGAGATTAATGTGGCTGATGTAACTTCGATTTTGGCAGGCAAATCATCTCTGATCCCAAGCGGGGTTTCTCTAACATAAAAAATCTTGTCTTTTTTGTTCTAAAAGCAGCTATTCATAGGGGGTTCTGGTATATTCCTGGATTCCTCACACAATACTCGTTCTTGAAACTTTGTAAGCAAGCTTTTGTGACATAGTTCATGTTTATCTTCAGGTGTCTTCCAGTTCAGCATTTCCCATACCTGTAGAAATCTGCAGCCATTAATAAATTATGATACAGAATTGCTGGTCAGAACTTTCTTTTGTGAGATGAAATGTGTAGAACTGGCAGTAGTCCTGTATATAGAAGTAGAAGAGATACACTATCTAGCTTTCAGAACTAACAGTTCCTTCATCAGGGGGAAGAGAGGGATGGATTTGAGAAGGTTAGAAAGGAAGAGTAGGTCACTCAGACACCTGGATAAGAGAACCCACCTGCAGTAAAGACTATGGAAACTGCATGAAACACATGATGAGCAATATTTGTTTGAGTTCATCTACACATTGAAAAGAAAAAATTGCAAAACCCTGGTAAAACACCACAGAAAAATGTACCTGATGATTCTTAGAAGAGATATCCAATATACAACAGTTAGGTGCATAAGCTGAAGGTCATAATGCCAGACTCACTGATAATGTTACATATGAATGAAAATTAGGCAGTATTAATTTTTTTCAATATTGTTTATCATACATCTCACAGATGTGTCTATTGAATACAATTTCTTAACACTTGGCTCAAAAAAAAAAAAAAAAAAAAAAAAAACAACTCACCAATGTCTGTCCAAAAGGTATTAATGTAACATTCATAAGGTCAGGCATTCTGGTATATGCTGGCATTAGTTGCTTGTAGAAGAATGTTCTTGAATCTGTACATAATGTTTGATAATAAATAGCTATGTTAATTTTAGGTATGTGTCTTACAAGTGATAAAACACCATTTGGGCTGGTATTCAGTATCTGAAAAGAAAAAAAATTATCATGTAGTCAAATAATGACAACAGAATTCTTAATACACCTACAGAGACATTATGCTTGTAATTGTTATATTGTATTTATGATATGATTATTATCATGCATTTTCACTGTCTCCTACTTAATTTTCCCATTTGTGGTTCCATTTCATGACCTCAACTATAATGCCAAGAGGAAAATGTAAATAACATTAAGAATAATAATATCTTCAGAGGTAAAATATGAATTATGAATTAATATTGAATGAAATACCTACCAGAATATCAACAAGTTAATCAACTGATACTATAGGAACAACTGACCTCCCAGAACTCTACATCTAAAAGTAAAGAATAATATAATGTATGAATCTATCACTCATTGGTTGAAAATTAGTTTGGAGAACCAACAGCATAATTACTCGTGACCAACGAGAGAATTACAGACAAATCCTCTGAATAACAAGAGCTAATGTGAATGTAGTTCAAAATATTTAAAAAAAAGTTGGGGCTTACAGTACACAACTGATTAGACTGGAAATATTATTTGGAAGTCACAGAGATTGTATAGGGATCCCACATGGGTAGATGTTATACGTAGGAAGAAAGGGGAGTGGCTAAATACACAAAAAGTGAAATAAAGTTGCAAGCCACAGGACCTAGACTTGTACTGCATTGAACAGCTCTTTGACTGCTGTGCTTCAGTAACAGACTTGGGAAAATACAGTTTAGCAGTTCTACAATGTACAGGCCAGTCAATAGGAAATGTTATAAACATCATCATGCTGTTAGTAGAAATAACTGAGAAGTCATTCTATTTGGAGATTTCAATATCGATTTCATTTTAAACAGGACTGGCCAAGAGCACTTAAAGGTACTAATGATGTCCAGGGTTTGTTTGTTCTCTATAGCAACATTTCCAACAAGTGTAGGAGCACATAATGCAACAGCAATTAATAATTTATTAATAAATCCAACTGTTGTTCATGAAATAGATATGAGGCCCATAATAAATGGTTGGACCCACAGTGGTGGTCAAATGGCAGCAATAAAGCAACTACAAAAGTCAGTTTAACTAAGAATGACCTCCTCCACACCAACCATCATGGGTTACAAAAACATTAGTCATGTGAAACCCAACACACTCTTCCCACATGAAATACTGAAAGGCATGGATCAAGACAGTCAAGAGTATACAGTATTTCTTCACTTTCAAAAGCACTTGACTCAGTATCACATCTACACTTCTTATCAAAAGAATGATCAGTTACAGTATCAAGTAAAATTTGTGGTTGGATTAAGGAGTTTTTTGTAGGTAGGACACAGCATGTTATCTCAAATTGAGAGTTATCGACACATGTGCCTCAGGAAAATGTATTTGGACCATTGCTGTTCATGTTGTATATTGATGACGATGCAAACAATATTAATAGTAACCTCAGAGTTTTCACAGATGATGCAGTAGTCTAAAGTGATGTACAGTCTGAGAAATCTGCACAAATATTCAGTTGCATTTTAATAAGTTTTTGAACTAGTTCAAATATTGGCAACTTGCTTTAATTGTTAACAAATGTAAAACTGAGGACGTCACACAATTTAAAAAATCATGTTATTACAATATCAGTGATTCAGAATCTGAGTTAGTCAACTCATACAAATACCTGGATGTAATAATTTGTAGTGATGTGAAATGGAATGATCACGTAGGCTCGGTCATAGGTAAAGCAGATAGCAGACTTCACTTTATTGGTAGAATACTATGGAAATGTAATTAGTCTACAAACCAATTTGCTTATAAATCATTCATGTAACTCAACCTACAAAATTTCTCAAGTGTGTCAGACACATACCGGATAGGACTAACAAGGGATATTGAATGTTCTTGAAACCAGTCATGAACAATTGTGCCCCAGTGGCATGGCATGCTGCCATCCATAAAAATTCCATCATTGTTTGGGAACATGAAGTCCATGAGTGGCTGCAAATGGTCTCCAAATAGCTGAAAATAACCATTTCCAGTCAATGATTGGTTCATTTGGATCAGACGACCCAGTACATTCCATGTGAACACTTCCCACACCATTATGGAGCCACCACCAGCTTGTACAGTGCCTTGTTGACAACTTGAGTCCAAGGCTTATGTAGTCTGTGCCACATTCAAATCCTACCATCAGCTGTTACCAATTTAAATTGGAACTTATCTGTCCAGGCCACAGTTTTTCACTTGTCTAGGGTCCAACCAATATTGCCAAAAGCCCAGAAGAGGCGCTGCAGGCGATGTCGTACTGTTAGCAAAGGCACTTGCGTCATTCGTCAGTTGCCATAGCCAATTAACACCAAATTTTGCTGCTCTGCCGTAATGGATACATTCTTCGTAGATCCTACATTTATTTCTGCGGTTGTTTCATGAGGTCTTGGTTGTCTGTTAGCACTGACAACTCTATATAAATGCCGCTGCTCTTGTTGTAGACTGTCAGCCTCTGTGTTGTCCATGGTGACAGATAATGCATGAAATTTTGTATTCTCAGCACACTCTTAACACTGTGGACCCCAGAATATTGAAGTCCATAACAGTTTCCATAATTGAATGTCTCATGCATCTAGCTCCATCTAATATTCCGTGTTCAAAGTCTGTTAATTCCCACTGTGTGGCCATAATCACATTGGATACCTTTCCACACAAATCATCTAAGTACAAATGACAGCTCCGCCAATGCACTGGCCTTTTATACCCTGTGTACGTGGTACTACCACCATCTGTATATGTGCATTTCGTTATATCCCATGACTTTTGTCACCTGAGTGTAGTGATCATAAAGTACTCTCTCCTCCACCCTTAGTGGTATACACATTATTGTAAGTTCATTGGCATTGCTAAGGGCGTGCTAGAAGATATTTTCAGGATCTGGATTCTAGTTACACCTCAGTGCCTCTTCAGAAGATATGTCAGTATGTCAGACTACAACAATTAACTTTCTCTTTTTAAGGATGGGCATAAAATACCTCCAACAACTTGTTGGTTATACACTTTACTGAAAACCCATTGGTATTGCTAGGGTTAAGGCTAGGGTTAAACATTTATCAAAAGGATATACTTATGGTAAATGGAAGTAGTGAGTTTGTCACGGCAGGCAAGAAACTCAAATCCATCAGGATGGAAATTGAAACTTTACGCAAGATTGTTTGGGTGAGACTCAGTATCAGTAGGGACATAAACTTATAACTGGATCCTTCTATTGACCGCCAGATTCAATTCCAGATGTAATTGAAAACTTTATGGAGAAACCTTACTTCATTGGAACATAAGTTCCTCAACCATACTACACTCATTGAAGGAAACTTTAATCATCCAGCTACCAGTTGGAAAATTACAATTTTGTATGTGGTGGCATGACAAGATGTCCTGGAAAACACTACTAAATTCATTATCTGAGAACTACGTAGATCAGGTAGTTTGGAATTCCACTCATGATAAAAATGTACTGAACCTAATTGCAAGAAATAGACCTGACCTGTTTTATGGTATCATACAGAGATCATTTTGCCACATTAAAATTGGCAACATCAGTCAATACCACAGACATTAGTGAAGACTTGCTGCAATCCACAAAGACATAAGGGGGGCACTCCTGAAGACCATGCCTCTCCTCTCAGCATAGTAGTGCCCTTATGCTGAGGTCAATATAGTGTCGATTTAGCAAGAGCTCTCCTCCAATTCATGACCTTATCTGAAGAAATCAAACTCATAATATAGGACAAATGAGATATTTAAAGTTTCTGAAAGCCTTGTTCATTTAGACATGGAACATTGTACTGCAAGATAACAATTTGTTAATTAGTGCATCAAGTGATGATTTGCTAGTCAGTAACAGTTGTAACTTATGAAGCAATCCTATGGCACAGAAGTGTGTCCATGTTAAGCAAACCTTTTATTCATTTGTGTAATAAAGTGGACTAATATTTCATGTGTTCTAGTATGCTGAGCATTCTCCCAGAGCAATCAAAGAATCCACAGTTGTGGCAGGACAAAAGTAGTTTCACCTGGTCACAACATCTTTGGGGTGTTCACATGAAAACTGATGTCAGTTACCATAAGGAAATTATAGCAACAGTGATTACCAAAGTACAGAGGGAAACTAAAGCTCATAGAAGGGTTTACACATTCAGCGCAGCAGATAAAGAGACAATAATGTTATACCTCAGTAACAAACTTGAAACGTTTAACTCTGGAGAGGACCATGAAGAAGAAGTGTTGCTCAGTTTTAGAAGAATAATTGACCATGTGCTTGATGGATACATACTTAGTAGAACAGGACACAATAGGAGGAACACATTGTGGTGTAAAGACATTGTACACAAACTTTTAGAGAAACACAGATTACTACAAAATAGATGTAAACTAAAGCAGACAGAGAGATGCTGAATGATACACATACTGTAAAAACTGAATGTATGACACCTTCAGCAGCTATAATAGCAGAATATTATTGAAGGATCTCTTAAAAATCCAAAGACTTTCTGGTCATATGTAAAGGCTGACAGAGGTACCAAAGTGTCCAGACGTTCATGGACTAGAAACAGGCTTAAATTGAAGGTATCAGAGCAAAAAGAGGAACAATGAACTTCATTTTCAAACGTTCTTGTACAAATAATAATCCAGTGGTATTGCACCAATTTAATACCTACACCATTGCAAAACATGTGATACAGATACTATTATCAGTCATGTTAAAAAACAGATGAAATCACTAAATCGTACAAAGCTCGAAGTCCTGACAGAATCCCTGTCAAATTCTACACCAAATTTATGGCTGAGTTAGACACTCTTTTAACTCTAAATTAATGTAGATCCCTCAAACATAAAACCTTACCCGGTAGTTGAGGAAAAACACAAGTTACACACAGATATATGAAAGATATCAGACGTGATCCACAAAAGTACCTTTCAATATCGCTGACATCCATTTCTTATAAAATCTTAAAACATATCTGAGGTAAAATGTAATGAGGCATCTCCTCTATGTCATCCGGCATTAATTCCAGAAACATCGACACATAAAACCCAACTCATGTTTTCCTCACAGGACATCCTGAAAGCCATGGATCAGGGCAGTCAGATAGATGCAGTATTTCTTGGCTTCCCAAAAGCATTTGACTCAGTATCTCACCTGCATTTATTACTGAAAGTAGAATAATATAGGACATCAACTGAAATTTGTGATTGGACTTGGGAGTTTTTAGTAGGCAGGGCATAGAATGTTATCTTGGATGGAGAGTAATCAACAGATGTGCCTCAGGGAAGTGCGTTTGGACCATTGCTGTTCATGTTGTATATTGATGAGCCTGCAAACAATATTAATAGTAACCTCAGACTTTTCACAGATGATGCAGTAGTCTAAAGTGATGTACAGTCTGGCAAAATCTGCACACACATTCAGTTGAAATCATGACACATTAAGTTGTAGACAGGCACTATTAAAAGACATATATTAGCTTTCAGCCAGAGCCTTCATAAGATAAAGTAAAAGAAACACACACCATCCCTTCACACAAGCAAGCACACATCACACACACGACTGCCAACGCAGGCATTCTGGTCCAAGCTTGGAGCTGGTTATGTGTGCATGAGGTGTGCGTGCTTGTATGAATGAATGTTGTGTGTTTATCTTTCTTTTTATGATGAAGGCTGTGGCTGAAGCTTAAGTGTAAATGCCTTTTAACTGAGTCTGTCTGCAACTTAAATGTCATCTTTACTGTAAGTAGCAATCCATCTTTTCCTACACTGCAAATATTCAGTTGGATTTTGAGAACATTTCAGTGTGGTGCAAAGACTGGCAACTTGCTTTAATTGTTTAAAAATGTAAAACTGAGCATTCACAGAATGGAAAAAAATTTATACCATTATTACAATATCAGTGAGTCACAATTTTAATCAGTCAGTTCACACAAATACCTGGATGTACCACTTTGTAGGAATGTGAAATGGAAAGATCACATAGGTTTAGTTTTAGGTATTGCAGAATATTACTGTAAATGTAGATAATAACAACTAATAATAAAGATTTATATGTACATAAATTGTAATAGAAATCTAATACAAAGTTATCCCTTGCTCAAGTTATCTTTCACACTCCT
Source organism: Schistocerca nitens (assembly GCF_023898315.1). Taxonomy (NCBI): domain Eukaryota; kingdom Metazoa; phylum Arthropoda; class Insecta; order Orthoptera; family Acrididae; genus Schistocerca; species Schistocerca nitens. Next base: position 327,667,899 of record NC_064618.1, on the reverse strand, counting down.
TGAATTTTTCTACCAAGTAGTCACATTTATCCTACAAAATCTGCTGTAGCTTTATGGTTAGATTTCTTGGCTTCATATTAAATATATTTTTGCCTATTAATTTGTTACATATTTTCATCCCCATATACTGTAGAGACTGTGTGTGTGTGTGTGTGTGTGTGTGTGTGTGTGTAACAGAAAATTCGCTTTGTTTTTTGTGTTGCATGTGTGACTAAAATGATTCTCCTCTAATAATTTTGTCTGCTCTATAAGAAAATTATAATTTCATAAATGTGGGGAGAGAAAAATTAGGATTTGTAATTACTGAAAAATGAGCAATGAGGTTCTTTTTACTGTGCATGTATTCGACAATTTGCTTCTGCAGCTTCAGTATTTGAGATATGCTATTTGAACTCCCTCATAAATCTATACCTTACCTAATCACAGGTTCAAAATAACTATGATATGCTATTTTATGTGAAATCATAGCAGTAACATTGTAAATGCAAAACTGCTTATTTTATTTGTAGAAAGTCAACATGCATATTCCAGAGCTTCAGTTCTTGTCAACATTTAGTCCAAGGAATTTGATCATGTCAACCTCTTCCATAAGTTTATTTTATGCTGTATGATAATTGCCACACATTTTATATGTTTTCTTTCAAAATGGACCACATGAGTTTTTGCAACATTTAGTTTCAATCTATTTATCTGAAAGCAATTTTGTGGGGTTCTGAGTGTGCTCACAAAAGAGCTCTTAATTTTTCAGCATCACCAGCTTCAGTTAAAAGCCTATAAACAGAAACGATGGGAAGTCATTTATATAGAATAGGAGCAGAACTGGCTGTGAAATACAGCCTAAAGGCACAGCTTGTGATACTGTAGTCCATTTAAAATGATTACTCACTGCATTGAAGTGACAGTTATCCTTTGTTTTCTTTTCTGCAGATAGAGTGTAAGCCATTATGGAGCACTGCCTTTAATTCCATATTTGTCAAGTACGTAAATGAGCAAGTCATGATTTACTGAGTCAAAGACTTTTGCAAGATCATGGAACATAGCCACAACGTCAGTCCTCTGATCTAATGCTTTTATTATTTTTTCAATAAATGGCCCAAACTCATCCATACCAGACACAGCCAAGAGAGCAGCTCTACTGTATGGTTTAGGATTGGTTGAAGGTAGATATAGTGCAAATTAATAGTGTTGCAGCAACAAGAACAGAACTTCCAGTTAGGTGAGTAAAGGGTTATAAATACAAAATCAAATAGAATTAAGTGTGTCTTTTTTCTTTTTCTTCTGTACTGGTTTCATGTGACCCCCCACGAAGCTACGACTTTCTCTTCTGTGCCAATTTCTTCATCTCAGAGAAGCACTTGTACCTAACATCCTCAATTACTCTTCTGATATGTTACTGTCTCTGTCTTTCACAGCACTTGGCAGTCATCAAAAAGATGCCTTTCAATCTAGTCCTGCTTTAGACCATGCTCTCGTACAATTTATAGTTAGCTTATAATCAATGTGAACAAGTTCATTTTATGGTGTTTCTTAAATAAATGCACCATAATGACATCCCATGTAAAAATTATTTGCACAAAAAATTTCTTCCTGCTTCCTTACATAAAACACAGAAAGTAGTATTGCACTTTCAGAATCCTAAAGCACTACTATGGCTCTGCAAGGGGACATAAAGCTATGAGAGCATCTCGACATAACAGGTACGAAGAATTCCTACACGGCAACTCACTAAGTCAGCTCGAGGACAGACTGGCTTAATTATTACAAACTCAGATGGGAAAGCATGGCCAGTTATACTGGTGCCCCTTATACCACCATCTATGAACGCACCTGCTAAACTGAGACATTTCCAGAGGTTTAGTATGAGTGGTGTATGCATTACGGTTTATCGCTCACTCTTATGAGGAAGTTACTATATGAATTTGCTGCAGCTAAAAACAAGGAACTTGACCTGGCAGTAAGAAAAAATGTCTGGGAAGGAGTGGCTTTTATGAAGAGGCATAAGCTCTTAGACAACCTGAAGCTACTAGTCTGAGACATGTAGCTAGTTTCAGTAGTCAAATGTTGATGAATTATATATAAATTTTAAAGAAGCTCATCAAAAATTCATATCTGGACTGGAAAACATCTACAGTCTTGATGAGACTGGTCTCATAATGGTACAGAAGCCAGAAAAGGTAACGTCCCCATGTGGCCAGAAGCAAGTAGGGAAGATAACTTCTGCAGAGAGAGGCACACTTGTAACCATGAGTGGCATTATCAGGGGACTGGAAAAGCAGTTTCTCCATTTTTTGTGTTCCCATCCATTTACAAGATCGTATGATCCACAATAGCCCAGCTGGAAATGCATGGGCAATTCAAACTCAGGATGGATGATTGGAGGCATACATATGGATGTTTTGGCACATTTTGACAAACACGAATGACCAAGCACAGAAAAGCCAAAACTGCTTATCACAGACAATTATGAAACACATATATCAATATGAGCAATAACATTTGCCATACATTATAGCATAGTTTTAGTAACAGTACCATCACACTACAGCCATAAACTGCAGCCCTTGGATGTTGCCGTTTATTGGCATTTCAAGCCCTATTACAACAAAGCTTGTGACAAATGGCTACTAAACCATACTGGTCAGACACTTCGTATCTATGATATAGCAGGATATTTGTGTGAAGCATTTCCATCTGCTTTCACTTCCTCTAATATCAGCAAAGGTTTCAGAGCTATAAGAATAATGCCTTTCAATGACGAAACATTTAGTGAAGCAGATTTTCTGTGTTCGTCTGTGTCTCAGCCTTTTGAGCCATATGAGAACGAATGAGTTATTTCAGAAAGTACTAATGTCCCTACTACATTTCTAGGTCCAGTTCCTCCATCTTTTCTGGTTTATTCTAGTGATCCAGTTCCTTCAACTTCTGCTACCTCCATTGGTAATATTGTCCCTCCTTGTCCTCATGAACTCCAAGCAGAATTATTTGTGTCTCCTGAAACATTGCTTCCACCCCCACAGTGTAGTCCTCAAAAAAGACACAGTGGTGACCAAAATAAAGGAGAATATCTTGTCCTTACAAGTTCACCTGTGCAGCCCCAACTGGAAGAAGAAGACTCTGTCATAGAATCAAAGAAAAATAGAAAGAAGAAACCTTCCTCACAAGAACCAGATTTCATTGTCAGATGAAAGTGCACACTTGATATTAGCAGAATCGGACTGTTCTTGCAACAAAGATGTTAATGAAAATAAGGATTTCTTTATGGCTTAAAACTGGTGACTTCACAATTGTTAAAGTTCATGAAGTAAAAAAATACCCAGGTTGCAACTTTGTAGCTGTTCTTTCTGGTGTTGAAGTGACATTCAGTAAGTGGCACATACCTTCTAATAAATTTTCCATAACAGATGATAATGCATACATTGCCACTCCTGATATTCTTACAGCACTTCCCCATCCCAATAACACCCTTTTCTCACTCCCTTCTCAACTATTGTTTCTCTTTCATGCCCTTTGACTCTTTATAGCTGCTATCCCTTTCACTCTCTGTATTTTCAACCTTTGACCTTCAGAATTTCAAAGGATGTATGCCAAGTCAACATTGCCAAAAATGTTCTCTAAGTCTAAAAATGCTATATATGTAGATTTGCCTTGCATTAACCTATCTCCTAAGATAAGTCGTAAAGTCAGTATTGCCTTGCATTTCCTACATTCACACCTTTCAGCATCTACTTTCTTTGGAATTGGAATTGCTACATTCTTTTAGAAATCTGAGGCTATTTCGTCTGTCTCATACATCTTGCACACCAGGTGGAATAGTTATGTCATGGCTGACTCTCCCAAGCACAACTGCAGTTCTGGGGGACGTCATCTTTTCCAGAGGCCTTGTTTCAACTTATGTGTTTCTGTACTCTGTCGAATTCTTTTCATAGTATTATGTCCCCTATCTCATATTCCTCTACTTTCTCTTCCCTTCCCTTGTATATATAGGCCTACTGTCAACCTTTCAACTTTCCCTTCTTAGTTTAGTACAGGCTTGCCATCTAAGCTCCTGTTATTCATACAGGTCCTTCTCTTATCTCCAAAGGCGTCTTTAATCTTTCTATAGGCAGTATCTACACTGAAGAGCCAAAGAAAGTGGTACACCTGCCTAATATCGTGTAGTGCCTCCGCAAGCATGCAGAAGTGTGGCAACACGGCATGGCATGGACTCGACTGATGTCTGAAGTAGTGCTGGAGGGAATTGGCACCATGAATCCTGCAGGGCTGTCCATAAATCTGTAAGAGTACTAGGAGGTGGAGATCTCTTCTAAACATCACGTTGCAAGGCAACCCGATATGCTCAGTAATGTTCATGTCTAGGGAGTATGGTGGCCAGCCGAAGTATTTAAACTCAGAAGGGTGTTCCTGAACCCACTCTGTAGAAATTATGGACGTGTGGGATGTCGCATTGTCCTGCTGCTACTTCATACATATGAGGGTCGTTCAATAAGTAATGCCTCACATAAAAAAAAAATCCATTAATATACATAGACAAACGTCCTTGTTGCTGCTTCACATTTGATGTTTGCTCTGTGTTTTGAACCGTTCTGGCAATGGCAGAGCCGTAGCACAGCATCAAAATGGCGTCTACATACGACTCTCGTTACAAAGAGCGTGCTGTTATTGAATTCTTGTGTGCAGAAAAAGAAACCATAGTGAACAACCATAAGCGTTCGTGTGCAACGATGCTGCAGTTGATAGGAGTACAGTTGGGTGGTGGATAAACAGGAAATGCAGAAACAGAGCTCCATGATCAGCCATGCTTGGGACATCTTATCACAGCCATTGCTCCAGATATGCTCAATCATGAGGATGCCATTATTCATGCCGACCGGCGCATCACAACTGACAATTGGCTCTACGAGGTTTGTCCGGAAAATACGTATAAAAGTTGAATAATAACATTGCTGTAAGTCTTCAGTTGTGATGTTGTTCAGTTGCCGTGTCGTTTCCACCTGGATGGCTTCCACACCTCCCACGTGCCGCCCCCGAAGCACCATTTTGCATTTCGGGAACATGAAGAATTCACACGGGGCTAAATCGGGTGAATAAGGCGGGTGGTCTGTCACGGTGATTGAGCTTCGGCCCAAAAACTCGCGCACAACGAACGACGTGTGAGCGGGCACATTGCCGTGATGAAGGAGCCACCACCCCCCCCCCCCCCCTTTTCCCAGCTCCAGTCGAACTCGGGCCACACGAGCTCTGAGACGTGTCAGAACTTCAACGTAAAAATTTCCGTTCACTCTCTGGCTGGGAGGGACAAATTCCTTGTGAACAATGACCCTAGAATCAAAGAAAACAATCAACATTGTCTTCACACTGGACCTTGATTTTCGCGACTTTTTTGTTCTCGGTTCTCCTGCTAGTTTCCATTCCTCGCTTTGAGATTTGAGTTCCACATCGAATTCGTAAAACCAGGAATCGTCTCCAGTGATGACTCGGTTGAGAAAGTCCTCTCGTTCCTCTGCTTCCAACCAATCCTCACAGCACTCAACCCTCTTTGCTTTATGTTCTGGTGCCAAGAGTTTCGGTACGATTTTCACACACAATTTCTTCATTTCAAGTTTTTGTGTCAGGATTTCGTGAAAGATTGTTTTGGGGATTGACAGCTCGTCAGCAATCATTCTGACTGTCAATCTACACTCTTTAAGAACACAAGCCCGAATTCGTTCAACATTTACATCAGAACTCGATGTCGACAGGCGTCCTGGGCGAGGGTCATCGTTCACTTCTTCTCGGCCATCCCTGAACCTTTTTGACCACTTGTTCATGGTTGGTTCCTTCAGAGAATTGTCTCCGTAAACCTGTTTCAAATACTCAAAAATCTCACAGCCATTATTGCTTAGCTTTGCAAGAAACTTTATGTGGACGCGCTGTTCCTCAATCAGAGAGAGCTCCATGCCAACGGCAGGTGAAAAAGGGTAACTGTCAACAAGCTGCCGCACACCCCCACCTTCATGCAGAGTGCTCTGACTCGAACTGAGAGTTGATGGGATTGATTACAGCAGTAGTCCCACCTGGTGGTGACTGCAACTTGTAACATAAAGACATTATTCAACTTTTATACGTATTTTCCGGACAAACCTCGTACAGTTGTTGATCAACACTAGAAGTGCATCTGCAATGATCGAGACTCTCAGGTATTCAAAGAGATGCTCATGATGGGTTCCACGAATGCTCACAGCGGACCACAAAGTTTCAAAGAAACTCCATTTCATCTGAATTGTTGGATCGTTTTGAGACCGACAGAGAGGCCTTTCTGTCACGGATCATTACGGGGGCGAAAGCTAGGTGCATCACTTTGCACCGGAAACAAAAAGGCAGACCATAGAGTGGTATCATCCTTATTCACTACGAAAGAAGAAATTCAAGACAACCCCCTCTGTTGGAAAAGTCATTGTGACAGTCTTCTGGGATTGTGATGGCATCATTCTCGTGGATGTGATGCCAAGGGGGTCAACCATCAATTCAGAGGCATACGTGAAGACTCTGAATAAACTCAAGAACCATTTCTGATGTGTTGTTTCAGACAAGAATCCAGCAGAAATCTTGCTCCAACATGATAATGCACGCTCACACACAAGTGTGAGAACCCAGAAACACATCGCCAAATGGGTTGGATATCAATGACTCATCCACCCTACTGTCCAGACCTGGCACCCTCGCACTTCCATCTCTTCGGGCTGCTTAAAGATTCTCTATGGGGAACACACTTTGAGGATGATGAGCGTGTCAGTCATGCAGTGAAAACATGGCTACACATGCAGGACAAGAGCTCGTATCAGCAGGGAAAACATGCTCTTCCACAATGTTAGCATATGGTCATAGAAAGTGATGGAGACAACGAAGGGAAATAAGACATGGACAAGACTTGTTGATGTATATTGTCACCAAATTCTGACTCTTAACAATAAATATGTTTTGAGAAAAAAATGTGGAGCATTAGTTATTGAATGACCCCCGTAGAATAGGTTCTAACGTAAACTAACCTAACCTCCTATGACCCTGCCAAAAAGTGACAGAGGAGATCGGACGCTCTATGATCACCCTATCGGCCAATGTTACTGGGCGATCTCTGGTGACTGTGTCTGATGACCATTGTCAGTGACACTGTGAACACAGCCTAACTCATGAGGTGACTTTTCTGTAAACATTTAATATGAGGTGTGGTCTTTGGTCCCTTAATTCACGAGATGACTTTTCTGTAAACATATACTATGAGGTGTGGTCTCTTGACCATTGATTCAACCAAGATTTCAGGTGAAATTCATTTGAAAATTTTAATCGAAGTTGTGTAACGTTTATTTTTACAATTATGTAAGCGTATTTCGACACTCCTTGAGAATTTTATTGCACTAAATAAAGCCTGTAATATTTTACTTTTTATGACGTAAAATCACATACTTTTTGTACAGATTTTTCAATGGTACTCATAAACGAACTGTTAGAGAACAGAATTTTACTTTCTGAAAAAATGTATCTCGGTAGCAAGTAAATTTTGACTCAAAGCTTAATTCCGTGTTTTAAATTTGTTGATGAAATTTCATTCGAAAGGTAGAAAAACAAAGTGTGCAAAATTGACATTCAAAGCTGGGATCTGCAATTTTCTTTTCAGTACGGATTTGATTTTAACTAATATTTTAAGTATTTTATTGAAGAAACAGAAAGTTGCCAATCACCATTGTCCTGCAGTTCTTCCTCTGAATGATACTGTTATTCACTAGCAGAATTGTGATCACTCGCTACTGCAAAATTGTCGCCTTTTTCGCCAATTTCTTGCTATAAACCACTGACATCTTTCTCCATCCACCAACTAACATTTCATCAAACTTAGGACTGTTAAAATATACGTATTCCTGTTAACGTCTTTTGTACTACACTGAAGAAAACATGTACGAAGTTCACGAGGCGCTGTCTAGAAGATACTAACGCACGTCAACAACACATATCAACAACAAACAAAGAAGGCTGTAATGCAATCGACAGTTAAAAATTGCAGGGTTGGCAATTTATGGAGGGTAGAGAGGTTATGGGAACATTCCTCCAGAACTGACCTTCGAGAATGAGTTCGAAAATTTCGGGAGGTCTGAGGACCACACCTGATGAGTTGATCCACTAGTTTCCGCCTCACTTTTGGTTGCCAGGCACAAAAGTGTTTATTGCAATGTTGTTGCAAGTACTGTGAAGGCATAAAGGGTGACACACCAGGTGGTGGTGTAACGAGTGGAATGCCAAAGCTATTGAATTAGCAAGGTAACATAAAGTTATCAGTAGTTGTGAGTTGCAGTGCAATAAACGAAAGGCACGGAGGTATAGTGGATGGCCTTACATATCGAAGAAAAGTGGTTTTGTTCCTGTAAAACTGCCACCTGTTGAGGTGAGTGGAATGGTAACGTTGTATCTGAAACACATAATGAGAAAAACTCTCTCATGATTAGCGTAGCTAAAAAATTATAGTTCTGCGTTAAATATTTGCAGAGTTCTGATACAGTAATGTCACATATAGTAGGTAAAAAGACGAGGGCTAGTAGAAATCCTTGGGTAACAGAAGAAATATTGAATTTAATTGATGAAAGGAGAAAATATAAAAACGCAGTAAATGAAGCAGGCAAAAAGGAATACAAACGTCTCAAAAATGAGATCGACAGGAAGTGCAAAATGGCTAAGCAGGGATGGCTAGAGGACAAATGTAAGGATGTAGAGGCTTATCTCACTAGGGGTAAGATAGATACTGCCCACAGGAAAATTAAAGAGACCTTTGGAGAAAAGAGAACCACTTGTATGAATATCAAGAGCTCAGATGGAAACCCAGTTCTAAGCAAAGAAGGGAAAGCAGAAAGGTGGAAGGAGTATATAGAGGGTCTATACAAGGGCAATGTACTTGAGGACAATATTATGGAAATGGAAGAGAATGTAGATGAAGATGAAATGGGAGATACGATACTGCGTGAAGAGTTTGACAGAGCACTGAAAAATCTGAGTCGAAACAAGGCCCCGGGAGTAGATAACATTCCATTAGAACTACTGACGGCCTTGGGAGAGCCAGTCCTGACAAAACTCTACCATCTGGTGAACAACATGTATGCGACAGGCGAAATACTCTCAGACTTCAAGAAGAATATAATAATTCCAATCCCAAAGAAAGCAGGTGCTGACAGATGTGAAAATTACCGAACAATCAGTTTAATAAGTCACGGATGCAAAATACTAACGCGAATTCTTTACAGACGAATGGAAAAACTGGTAGAAGCTGACCTCGGGGAAGATCAGTTTGGATTCCGTAGAAATATTGGAACACATGAGGCAATACTGACCCTACGACTTAACTTAGAAGCTAGATTAAGGAAAGGCAAACCTACATTTCTAGCATTTGTAGACTTAGAGAAAACTTTTGACAATGTTCACTGGAATACTCTCTTTCAAATTCTGAAAGTGGCAGGGGCAAAATACAGGGAGCGAAAGGCTATTTACAATTTGTACAGAAACCAGATGGCAATTATAAGAGTCGAGGGGCATGAAAGGGCAGCAGTGGTTGGCAAGGGAGGGAGACAGGGTTGTAGCCTATCCCCGATGTTATTAAATCTGTATATTGATCAAGCAGTGAAGGAAACAAAAGAAAAATTCGGAGTAGGTATTAAAATCCATGGAGAAGAAATAAATACTTTGAGGTTTGCCGATGACATTGTAATTCTGTCAGAGACAGCAAAGGACTTGGAAGAGCAGTTGAAAGGAATGGACAGTGTCATGAAAGGATGGTATAAGATGAACATCAACAAAAGCAAAACGAGGATAATGAAATGTAGTCGAATTAAGTCGGGTGATGCTGAGGGAATTAGATTAGGAAGTGAGACACTTAAAATAGTAAAGGAGTTTTGCTATTTGGGGAGCAAAATAACTGATGATGGTCGAAGTAGAGAGGATATCAAAAGTAGATTGGCAATGGCAAGGAAAGCCTTTCTGAAGAAGAGAAATTTGTTAACATCGAGTATAGATTTAAGTGTCAGGAAGTCGTTCCTGAAAGTATTTGTATGGAGCGTAGCCATGTATGGAAGTGAAACATGGACGATAACTAGTTTGGACAAGAAGAGAATAGAAGCTTTCGAAATGTGGTACTACAGAAGAATGCTGAAGATTAGATGGGTAGATCATATAACTAATGAGGAGGTATTGAATAGAATTGCGGAGAAGAGAAGTTTGTGGCACAGCTTGACTAGAAGAAGGGATCGGTTGGTAGGACATATTCTGAGGCATCAAGGGATCACCAATTTAGTATTGGAGGGCAGCGTGGAGGGTAAAAATCGTAGAGCGAGACAAAGAGATGAATACACGAAGCAGATTCAGAAGGATGTAGGTTGCAGTAGGTACTGGGAGATGAAGAAACATGCACAGGATAGAGTAGCATGGAGAGCTGCATCAAACCAGTCTCAGGACTGAAGACCACAACAACAACAGCTGAAACCGAGATATTTCGACGATAATTCCTGTTTTTCATACGACTTTCATCTGAACGTAAGCCAAAATATAGCAGATTTTGCGAGAGATGTTCCAGTTATTACGAATGGAATTTCGTTCTTTACTAGGAAATAATTTGCCAGTGCCACTTTTCATGTGGAGATGTATCGTCGAACAATAAGCTGCAGCTCATTCGAAGATTTTATGCTCTTTATTATTACAAGCAGACACAATTTTGGCTTGCCATTGTCTTGAAATGGCTGATGTGAGGAGACGAACTACAGTGTCTCTTGTTGCCATTCCTCACGTTTGACAGAAAACACTAATATATGTATTTAATTTTTTGCATAATACACCTCGCAGACTGTAGTTTTTGACTGAAAAATTAAAGAGCACTTCATCTAAGACAAAAGGGAAAAACATTAGTCTACAGCAGGCCTCACAGAATCCTGGATCAGGACAGAGACGTAGTGATGAAACATATGAATTGTTTCCAAAGTGAGAAAAGACACTACTCCAGGCATAAATGTTTTACTTGCTATTTACGTAAAGATCGAATCATATGCAAAATGTATGCCCTTTTTCAGCTGAAGTATACTGAACTAAATGTCAGAGAAAATAGACCTATGTACATAGATATTTTCAGAAGTGATTTCAAATTGAAATTAGATCTGCCAAGGTCGTATGCATGCTCACATTGCGACAGAGATTTTGCCCAGATGGCTGGTTAGTGTTCATGCATATTCTGGCGAAGGAGTTAAGAAAGCTGGAATGAGAAACCATGCAAGAGCAGAAACAGCATAATAAACGCTTCCTGCTGATACTGTAAAACGGGTTGACTTGAGAGATTTTTGAACTTCTCAGGTGTCGTATTCATATATAACTTCAATTAAATTGCCTTTTTGTACCCTGAAAGTTTAGTCACTTCTTTTACTTTACCAGCTGATGTTCAAACTATAAATAAAATAATTGATTATCAGATGATATTAAAAAAAACTAGATATCTCAACTCACCCCATCACCCCCATCACCATAGGTGACTCCAGATGAACTTCAAGTTTAATGTGTGTATCATGTGAGAACATCAATGAGGTGACATGAGATACATAGTATGACTTGCATTGATCTTCACATTCACATTTTAATTAAATCAGGGTGTATATAATTCTTTAAAAATGTTTTCAGTCATAAAACTCATGAATAACATTTTAAAACAATCATGAAGTTACCAGTAGAAATTTTTTTATTAAAATACTGTTAATTTAAAAAACAATACATTTTCACTGCAACATGAACAATTTAATTTACAGTATAATATTACATGAAAATTTCATCAGTATGCTGATCTGCTGAGGTGGAAATAGGCTGGCCTTTATTTCATGAAGATACACAAAACTCATCCACTTGGGGCCATACAAAAGTATCTGAACTTTTTTTTATATTGTCTCAAAAATTTCACCTTAACGTTCCTAGAGCCACCTCTAGAATTTTCAGAAATTGTGACCACTTTTTCCACAAAACACTTTTTAGCAGCACTTTTTATAGTCATTTCAATGAACATATTATCTTCTACAGCTATGCTTTCATAGGAAACATTATCTTCCTGTTGAACAAGCTCTGGAAAAGAAAAGTTACTGCCATTGCTGTTAACATCATTCATTAATCGATCCTCAGGTTCATCACATTCTGCACTGGTACTCAAATCCAGTCGTGATTCATGAGGCTCAATATTTGACACGCTCTTGCCTGGTTCAGTTTGTATTCTTCTCTTCTTCTGTTTCTGCATAGTACCATTTTCTTTGTCCCCTTAGTGCAACGTCTTCAAAAAGTCAGTCATACCCCCATCTAGTTGTTCTCCAACTGAACTTCTGTTTTTATTGTTGTTAACATTAATGGCACCTGTAGAAGGGATTTGAGCCAGTACCTTCTGCTGATTCACAGGAATGATACCACATTCTTCAAACCCTGACCTTATAATATCTCCTGCTGAGCCTTCAATTCTCGAAAAAGGCTTTTTTTAAGAGGCTGACAAAGTTGAGCAGAAATCCTTGACAGGCAAATAAATTTTATATCTTCCTCTCTGCATTTTGGTATTACAGTCTGTGATATGTGAGACGATAGATTGTCACCTATGAGTGCCCGTGGTGGATCTTGCTTCCTTAAATATGGGTAGGCTATTGTCTAAAACCATTCTTCAAATGTCTTCCGGCTATCCACTCTGATTTTGTATTCCCATAACGTGCTCCCCTGATATCCAAGTGTCCCAAAGACGAAGTGATTGATAAATGATAAAAGGAGGAAGAAGTATGCCATCTCCTGTACACGCCATCATGAGGGATGTACAGGCCTTTCAAGAATTGAGAATAAAATCAGGGTGCTTGGAACCCCTTTTGGCCACAAAACAGTTTCTGACTGGATCATCCGATAAATTTGTTTCATCAAAGTTGATGACTGAGCCGGCTTAATATTCTGCAGTTCAACTTGAAGATTATTGAAAACTATGTTAATAATTTCTGGAGAAACTTGTGCTCAACAATGCTTTATATTGTCTGCTAACCTCACAGACAGCACATTACTATGGCGATTCGGGAATGATCACACTCACTCATCACCAGGCATGTTCTTCCTGAATCTTGGGATGGTTTTCCCTTGCTTGTCAAAACAGTATTTAACTAAAAGTCTGATGTAAGCAGTAAGTGGGAATCCCCATTCACTTACTGTAAGCACATTTTCACTGACGTAAGCTTTTTCTGTTGAAGACAGAGTGGTTCAAAATGGTTCAAATGGCTCTGAGCACTATGGGGCTTAACTTCTGAGGTCATCAGTCCCCTAGAACTTAGAACTACTTAAACCTAACTAACCTAAGGACATCACACACATCCATGCCCGAGGCGGGATTCGAACTTGCGACCGTAGCAGCAGCGCGGTTCCAGACTTTAGCGCCTAGAACCGCTCGGCCATCCCGGCCGGCGAAGACAGAGTGGTTTGTCCACCAATTATATTAGTCTGTTTTCTAAAAACGCTCACGAGAGAGCTTGGACTTTTCGACAGAATATTTCTCAGCTACTTTAGAAAGGCTAGGGTGGCACATTTTTACATCTTCAAAAGCCTTATCCAAATTTTAGAAATTCCTACTTGCGTATTTGCGTGTACCATCTCTTTTAACATGAACACGTGGCATTTCCTGCAAGAATAAAATTAAAAAGCTTTAGTAGGGATGAGGTTGTGACTGCACAACAACAGTCTCTCATGTCAGCCTACGTAAGTCCCCCATCAATATAAATAATTCCCATAATTTACGCTTTAACAAAAATGTCACTTTTAGTATTTTATATTCATGTCAAAACCTTGAAAATAGTCACCACGAAGTTTCACTCCTCGAAAATTACCTTTCATGTAGTAAAACAAAGAAAATTCCGAAAAAATTCTCAAAGACGATGTCTTATTTTTTATTTTTATTGGCTTCTAGCATACAAATTTTTTAGCCACCACAAATAACTTTACTGACACACATAACAAGGTAACATTATTTTTTCTTCGTCATACATACTGTTTAGGGCATACATTCATATGTTTTCAGATCAAAATTATTGTAATCAGATTACAAAACACAGTTGACTGCTAAAAATCTATTTGTTAATTAAGTTCTTTAGTTAAGTTCAATTCATTTTAGATTTTTATGTCTTCTTTCGCTAGAAACCGGTATATGGCATTATATGTGCTCCTGGTTGTGTCTCCGAGAACTGGGATCGTGCAAAGCGGCGGGCAGTGACCAAGTCTTAAGAGCTCCTTTAAAAAGTTGACTCTGCATTTCTCATAGCGTCTACACTGAAATAAGATGTGACTTACGTCACCAATTGTTTCCTCTTCACATTGACAGTAGGGTGTCTCCGATACGCCGATTCTAAGTAAGTGGGCAGGGAAAGATCCATGACTGAGACGCATTCTCACAATGGACGTTATAATTTTCCTTGATGTCTGAAGTTCGCAAACCGTGGCTGTCTTGGTATGAATGTCTGTATGCGTGCTTAGCTTTTGCCTCGTGTTTGTTGGCTTTCATTCCATTCTTCCTACCATGAGAGAATCGGTTGTTGTTTTACTTTTAGGAGGTATTCTGTTTATGGGAGTTTAATGTCCATAGGTCTTTCACTGTTAATTGCGTCTCTCGCTAGTTGATCTGCTTTGTCATTTTATAGAATGCCGGAATGTGATTTGACCCATACAGATTCTACAATTTGGCCACTGTTCTTCGTTTTTAGGCATTGATCCAGTATGTCGAGGGTGTATTTACTAGTTATTTTGTCCCAATTCCTGCAACTAATGGATTTCAGAACGCATTGAGAGTCAGTGATTATTACTGCCTTGGGGATTTTGAGAGATCTTACGTATTTGATTACCTCTACAAAGACGATGTTGTACTTCCTGGTTACAAATCATACATGGCTGCCAACATTATTATTTTAAGAATGAATTTACCTCAGTCAGAAAGCTGACCTTATGTGCAAACCAAACAAAGGATAAAAATTTTGGTTATGTAAACTTAAAACTGGTAAAATGCGGAACTATAAATATATGTCATTTTGTCTCAAGTCACACAGTTGCTCCATTTTACGGTACTGGAAATAGCAAAACAACTGGTAATAATGTGACTTTGTCTGTCGATTTTCAGAAGATGCTGTTCCGTCCACAGTATAATCATTCTACTGTATTTTATCAGTGGCACCATTCTTTATAACCTGGCAGTATGGTACATTACATAATAATGGTAGTAACATGACTTTCATGTATATTTAGCAAGAGGAGCGCAAGAAAGGTATCTTCATGCATTCCGAAGTACGTTTTTTACACAATGCAGTCCGCTCAATGATATATGGGGTTCGGAGTCTGATAATCTGGTTCAACAGTTGTATTTGGCAGGACAACTGGCGGATGATTACCCTTTTCCCATATCTGATCGTCTGTAAATAGTTTACTGCTGTAGACCAGAAACTCCTCGTTGCAGGGCGTAGTTTCTTGCCGTATGGTAGAAACTTTGCCTTTATAGAAACGAACAGAATGACTGGATTCCAGTCACTACTGACGCAGATGACAACGGATTCCTTGTCTGCAAGATGGAACCAGAGGATTTCAGGGATCGTAGCTCACTAGACCAATAGTTGAAAAATAACTGTTGTCTGGCTACAAATTTCATCTTACGACCCTGCTACACTAAGGGGGAGGAAGTCATAGCATCCTAAAACCGTGGGTATGTCAAAGCAATGCAAAGAAGCAGAGAGGTACAGGGAAAATAAATCTGCCGCTAGATGAATTTCTGTTCCAAGTGCCAAGAAGAAAGCCTTACTTGACATGTGCCAATACATTCCAGCTGAAAAACAGAATTTCTGTCAGCAGCTACCCTGTGAATAGTGGATTTGCACGTCTGTGTTGCAAAACCCATTTAGCACGGAAAATGTAATGCTGGACATACATGTTTAGTGTAAATTGCAACAACAATAGTGTTAAATTTTTCAGTATCTTATGCTGCTGCATGTGCAGATTTAGATCGCAACAAACGTTACCGGGCAGTTTTACACTGTTTTGTTATACTTCCTCAAAATAAGTTTTCTATTTCGTTAATAAGCAATGCGGAAGAAAATAGTGTTTCAGCAGTACAACGTTGTAACTCTTGTTCGTCCAGGAAAATTAAAATAGGGCTATTTTTCGTGTAATAACTGTTACAAAAATATTCCCGATGACGTTTTATCTCATGCACGCTGCTTGGACCAAGAAAGCGCAAATAGGTAAGCACAAATCTTTTTTGTTCTCCTGTAAAATTTGCTTTTTGTTAGTTACGACGTTATGTAGTGAATGACTTAAGGATTAATCTACACTAAGCACTACTAACACGTAGGTTAATACATGCAGCTCAACAGGAAACTATTTTTCATGGCTACATAAATTCCGGATAATATATTTTAGTTCTAGAAGAAACACACTATTTCAGTTTACCACAATAACTGTTCGCGTTTTGGATTCTCCCGTAGGAAGTTTCCACATTTGCTTTATTATTTCGCAAAATGAACTTACAAGCCCATGCACTATCGTAGGCCGTTTGAATCGGTAAGAAAAAGACATCTATTTCACTATTAATAAATTAATAAGGGCGCAGGTTCCCAAGGTACCACAAGAAGAAAAACAAGCACCCAGTTCTACAAGAACGGTTTATACATAGCAGGTATGTTCATTACGGGAAGCATTGCAAGTCTTTTATTCCTTAAATTCTAATACTTACAGTTAAAAGGAGAACTATGCCGGACTGCAAAATAAGTGACTGTTTGTTATGTAGTTTCGGTTGTTGTGAATTAGTTGGGCACATCGCTGTGAATTTTGAAGTAGGCTTCCTAAACAAAGACTGTATGAAAACACAGAAAATGTTAACAAACCAGAGATGTAGTATTAACACTGCAAATTAATTATATTTATGTTTTGAATTTTGCTTATTTGTTGATACTGCAGAAAGGTATCGATAACGTTTTTCTTCTTTTTTTTCTTTTTTTTTAACAAAGAAATAGTTCAGAGATTCTCAGTTAGGGAATTCAAATACCAGTTTTAATATATTCCGGACAATCCTACGGATTGAAGTGTCAGTGTTGATGTTCCAAGTAAAAACCAGTTCTCTATGCAGAGAAGCATGTTTTCAGAAACGTAGATACAGTATCTACGTTCTACTAAACCAGTAGAGCAGATGCGTTTCTCTCCCTTGTAAAAATACACAATTTGAAGAGCACATCTGGAGACAGAGATAGTGTAAAAGATTACGTGTTTTCGGAAAGTGATCACTGACACGGTGACTTCATTATTGCGTATGTACTCCTAAAGAAACAGAGACCTTTCTTATACATTTCACTAACATAATCGAGAATGACCAGTTGACTGGGATGTAGCAACTCGGGTGCAATGTTTCAAGGATGGAAAAAATCTAAATAATATTCTCAATTTTGAGTGGAATGGTAACATCTCGGAACGTCGATAGGCATATATAACAAAACTGCTCACTTTTTTTGATCCACAGAGAGCTTGAAAAAGTCGCTCTAAAAAGTCTACAGTTTTCTTCGCCTGGGAAGTCTATGCATTGCATGCAGTTGGTACTTTGCTGTAATGGATGTAAATTTGATTTCCTTGGTGACATTCACCTGGCCACACATTTTCTTTCTTTCTTTTTTTTTTTTTTTTTTTTTTTTTTTTTTTTTTTTTTTTTTTTTGGATGAGGGGGAGCGAGGTGGCACGGGGCTTTAGCTTATCATAATTAAAGATATGAGAAGTTTGTATGATTTAAAATGGAGAAAATTATAGGGATGAAAGCAATAAAAATATTGGCAGTTCCATTTAAAGTACAGATGACTATGATGTTGTTGCTCCTGTGACGTGGATGATGATGCTGCATCTGGCTTGTAGGCAGTGGATGTTGTTGGTAAGCTAACAGTACTTTTTACAAAGAAATAGTTTTGGCAAGACTTGTTTGTGCGACGGCATCAGCTGTCGAACGACACCTTCTCTACAGCGCAGTGGTCGTTCACAGTGTAGCCCCGCCACAACTGTTGTCCCTCTCCTACCGCACGTCTTCGTCGATGCAGGCCAAGATATTTTGTGTGCGCGCTACCAGAACTACCCTTTGCGATATACTGTAAAATGGCTACTGAAATACAGATGTAGATCTTGGACCTGGAAGTCATGCGCTAACTTTTCTTCATGTCTGCAAAAGATTTATAATGACATGACATTCATGTGCAACACCAATTCTTCGACGAACAACCTTAAAGTGCTGCCAATCTAATCTCCCAGAACACTTACAGCTGTTGTGAACGGTTATGATTATTAACGAGTTTGTAAGGCATATCTTACCATTTCTCTATAATACAAGGTCCAATCACATTTCTGTAACCACCGCCTGTGTTTGACATCAATATGAAATAACCACTCACAGGTGGCAGCAGTAGCAGTCGAGGGTAAATAAAGCGTGTGTAGGGGACGTGGAAAACACTGCACTTGTTTTCACAATGCAGAAGTGGAGCGATTTAGCTTATGTCCAAAAGGGCATGATCATTGGCTTTGAAGCAAAGTGGAAGCATTACCAAAATGGCTAAGTTTGTAAACTGTTCACAGGCCGCCATGGTTAAAGTACGAGGGCTATGCCGAAAGTTTTTAGCACCCCGTAAACCGTAAGGCGGAGGACAATGGGGTTGTTTTCATTCGAAAGAGCATTGTTTTTCGACCTTGGGACGTGCGCGCGCAGCCCCTGGCTAGCTGTGATCCCCCCCACAGCGCGGTAAGAATGCACAGGCAGTGCTGAGTCAGAGACGGTGCAGGATGGAGCCGTTGTGCCGCAACTTTCGCGCCATGATTTTTTATGATCATGAAAAGGGTTTTTAAGTGCCGAAGAATGCCATTCTTCTGTGCTGCGTGTTTTTGGTGAAGCTTCCCTTTCTAGGGCCACAGTTGGAATTTGGTTTCGCTAGTTTTCGAGGGGTCGGCAGTCAATTGAAGATGAACCTCGTCCCGGTCGGCCAGCAACAGCTGTGACTCCTGAAAGCATTGATGCTGTGAGGAAAATGATCAATGAAGATCCACATCTTACATTTTGCGACATTGTAGAGACCCTAAATATTGGATCAGCAGCAGTACAGACCATCGTTCATAGTCACTTAGGCATTACTAAGAGATGTGCCCGTTGGGTGCCACATTCCCTGACAGAAAGCCAAAAGGAGGCGAGAGTGGACTGGTGTCGTTTCATGCTCGAAAAATTCAATGGAGGGAAGTCCCAAGACATCTACAATATCTTCACAGGTGATGAAACGTGTGTCTACCATTATGACCCTGAAACGAAGACACAGTCTTCTGTGTGGTGCTTTCCAGGGAAGGAACCACCCCGAAAAGTTCGACGAAGTCGGAGTGCTGGAAAAAAGATGGTGGCAACTTTTTTCACAAAGATCGGGCATCTCACCTCTGTGACCTTGGACACACGTCGTACAGTCAATGCTGAATGGTACGTGAACGATTGTCTTCCAAAAGTCATCGCCACATGGAAGTCACAGCATCCAAAGTCCAAGAGTGGGCACCTTCTGCTGCATCACGACAATGCATCTGTGCACAGGGCTGCCAGAACGATGGACTTTCTGGAGAAGGAAAATTACCCCGTCCCCCCTATTCATCTGACCTGGCCCCCTGTGACTTCTTTCTGTTCCCTAAGACTAAGGAAAAAATTCGAGGGCAGTGGTTTTCATCAGAGGAAGCGCATTAGAGTGCACTAAGTGACATCCCAAAAGAAGCTTGGACTGACACATTTTCTAAGTGGTTTCAGAGAATGGAAAAATGTATACATGCTAATGGAGAGTATTTTGAAAAGTTGTAAACTTTTTTTTGCAAATATTTTTTTTCACACATTCTGCTAAAAACTTTCGGCATAGCATTGTGCATGGGAAAATGGCACTGTCCAAAATCGGCTGCAAGGCAGTAGTGGTGCATCACAGGCCACAGATGAAAGGGGTGAACTATGGCTGCAGAGATGTGTACAGGCGAATAAACGTGCAACTGTTGAGCAACTGACCAACCAGATGGATCCAGGGGCTACAAACTGCGTGTCCCTAACGACCATTCAATGAAATTTGTTGCATATGGGCCTCTATAGCAGGCACCTGATTCATGCATCCATGCTGATTGCTGTTCATTGGCGATGAAGGTTGGAATTTGCACACTGATAAAGCAACTAAACGTCCACTGAGTGGCGACAGGTTGCCTTTCCAAATGAATCACGTTTCATGCTCCATAGGAGAGATGGCTGTTGGATCATTGGAATGGTTCAGGTCACAGGAGGGGTTGTTATGAACTCGGGAATGTTTTTGTGGCATTCCCTGTGTGATCTCATCATTCTGGAAGGCACAGTGGATCAACACAAGTATGCATATATCCTTGGGAATCATGCCCACCCCTACATTCACCTTGCTTTTCCTCTACACGGTGGCATCTATCAGCACAACAGTGCCAAGTGTCACAGATCTCATAGCATACGTGCATGGTTCGTAGAGGACCAGATGAGTTTACTGTGCTCCCTGACCCACCAGACTCCCCGGATATAAACCCAGTCGATAGTCTGTGGGACAACCTTGATCAGGCTGTTTGTGCCATGGATCGTCAATCGAGAAACTTTGCACAATAGGCAACGGCACTAGAGCTGGCATGGCTCCAAATCCCTCTCAGTACCTTCCAGAACCTCACTGACTCTCTTTCTGTATGCCTGCACGTAAACCACACTCTTTGTCGAAAGAATGGAGTTAAGACAATAGGCAAGTGAGGCTGAAATCAGTCTGATTGACAGAGATCACATGTGTCATTCCATCCTCGAGATTTCGCACGAACTTTGAGATACCATGTTCAAACTAGACTAGATTAGATATTTTGTTTGTTCTGCAGACTCCTAGTAAGAAGATCCCCTAGGATGTAGCACCTGTCAGAAAACAGTACACAATGCATATTTACAAAAGAACTGATATGCTAATGTTCCTTCCACAAATCCTGAGCGACAAAGTCCTCAAGGATTTGTAGTGTACTCAGTAACATGAATTAGATCATTCTTAGGCTGTTATAGCCAAGCAGTGTCCAGACAAAAACAGCTGACAAGTTTTGCTAACACATATGACACTGCTGCGATGATGCTATGCCGAAGTCAAGTAATACATTACATTCATGTTGAAGCTTTCACGTATACTAAATGAAACTGTAATGAAACACGCTGATCTTCTTTGTGTTTTCTCTATTTCTTCTATGAGCCCTATCTGGTATAAATCCCAGACTAAAGAGCAATGCTCAAATAGTGATCGAATGTGGGTTTTGTAAGTTACCCCCGTTGTGTGTTGTCTAGAATTTCCAAGAATCTTAGTTTGTCATCTGCCTTGTCTGCGATTAGTTTTATGTGGTCGTTCCACTTTAAATCTCTCCTTACTCCTAGATCTAGATATTCTCTGGGTATGGCTTATTCCAGTGATCATTCTTCAGTCACATGACTGCTTCCAGTGATTGTTCTTCAGTCACATGACTGTAGTTACGACCACTCTGTGTACAAAAGCATCATCACAAAAAAGGCTATATATATATATATATATATATATATATATATATATATATATATATATAGAGAGAGAGAGAGAGAGAGAGAGAGAGAGAGAGGTGTGGAGCCCCTCCATATATATATACACTCCTGGAAATTGAAATAAGAACACCGTGAATTCATTGTCCCAGGAAGGGGAAACTTTATTGACACATTCCTGGGGTCAGATACATCACATGATCACACTGACAGAACCACAGGCACATAGACACAGGCAACAGAGCATGCACAATGTCGGCACTAGTACAGTGTATATCCGCCTTTCGCAGCAATGCAGGCTGCTATTCTCCCATGGAGACGATCGTAGAGATGCTGGATGTAGTCCTGTGGAACGGCTTGCCATGCCATTTCCACCTGGCGCCTCAGTTGGACCAGCGTTCGTGCTGGACGTGCAGACCGCGTGAGACGACGCTTCATCCAGTCCCAAACATGCTCAATGGGGGACAGATCCGGAGATCTTGCTGGCCAGGGTAGTTGACTTACACCTTCTAGAGCACGTTAGGTGGCACGGGATACATGCGGACGTGCATTGTCCTGTTGGAACAGCAAGTTCCCTTGCCGGTCTATGAATGGTAGAACGATGGGTTCGATGACGGTTTGGATGTACCGTGCACTATTCAGTGTCCCCTCGACGATCACCAGTGGTGTACGGCCAGTGTAGGAGATCGCTCCCCACACCATGATGCCGGGTGTTGGCCCTGTGTGCCTCGGTCGTATGCAGTCCTGATTGTGGCGCTCACCTGCACGGCGCCAAACACGCATACGACCATCATTGGCACCAAGGCAGAAGCGACTCTCATCGCTGAAGACGACACGTCTCCATTCGTCCCTCCATTCACGCCTGTCGCGACACCAGTGGAGGCGGGCTGCACGATGTTGGGGCGTGAGCGGAAGACGGCCTAACGGTGTGCGGGACCGTAGCCCAGCTTCATGGAGACGGTTGCGAATGGTCCTCGCCGATACCCCAGGAGCAACAGTGTCCCTAATTTGCTGGGAAGTGGCGGTGCGGTCCCCTACGGCACTGCGTAGGATCCTACGGTCTTGGCGTGCACCCGTGCGTCGCTGCGGTCCGGTCCCAGGTCGACGGGCACGTGCGCCTTCCGCCGACCACTGGCGACAACATCGATGTACTGTGGAGACCTCACGCCCCACGTGTTGAGCAATTCGGCGGTACGTCCACCCGGCCTCCCGCATGCCCACTATACGCCCTCGCTCAAAGTCCGTCAACTGCACATACGGTTCACGTCCACGCTGTCGCGGCATGCTACTAGTGTTAAAGACTGCGATGGAGCTCCGTATGCCACGGCAAACTGGCTGACACTGACGGCGGCGGTGCACAAATGCTGCGCAGCTAGCGCCATTCGACGGCCAACACCGCGGTTCCTGGTGTGTCCGCTGTGCCGTGCGTGTGATCATTGCTTGTACAGCCCTCTCGCAGTGTCCGGAGCAAGTATGGTGGGTCTGACACACCGGTGTCAATGTGTTCTTTTTTCCATTTCCAGGAGTGTATATATATATATATATATATATATATATATATATATATATATATATATATATATATATAGAGAGAGAGAGAGAGAGAGAGAGAGAGAGAGAGGTGGAGCCCCTCCACGCCCACACCGGCATGATGGCCAACTCAAAAGGTCTACTGCCATATCTGCATAAGGGTTAGTTTTCACTAGAGTGAGGTGTCGCAGAATGTGGGTACTGCGATGTTTGCGTACGTCTGGTTAAGTTTAACCATTAATACGCGCTCATCTGGAGATTGATTGGGTCGAAGTCGAACGAAGGGTAGCGCTTTGAAGGCCAGAGGAAGAAAAGTGCCAAGGCAAGAGCCAAGGGGAAAAAAACCTCTGCGATGGTCAGGTCGGGTGGTAAGAGCAGTAGCGGATGTCTTGCTGCCTGCGATAGGTCATACAAGGGTAGGCTATGTTAGTAGTGGGTATTATGCATGTCGATACCTTTGACGTTATGCGGTGCTGTTGCTCGGCGGCTGCCGCTGGGTGCCGGTGTTGAACTCGCGATTAGCGTCAGCAACCTGCAACAGGTTTATCATCGTTTTGTGTCCGATAAGTCATATATCAGATGCGCAGTTTAGGGTGATGGCGATTTGTTTGTGCGTCAGTGGCCTGTTGGTCGGCTCTAATAGCAGCTGGTAATTTCCAGTCAACGTTGCTGATACGCAGGAGCTTGCCGACGTTTGTCGCTTGTTGGTGTATGCTAGCTTGCCATAGGTGATTATGCCCTAGCTAGTAGTGTCTTTGGCCGCTTGTGCATCCACCTATGGTTGTGATCGTAGTTTACCAGAGTAAGGATGAAAGGATTGTTCGAGTGTCTCGAGTTCCTGCATAGTCGTGTGGCGTGTTTTTTGATATTATCGATATTATTCACCGGGTCATTTATATATACTGTGAGAAATAACCGTCCGTTAACACCCCCTTGGCGTATGCCTGAAATTTGCTTTACTCTCCATTAACAATGATATGCACCGTTAAGTTTTCTCGGAACTCTTCAGTCTAATCACACAGCTGGTCTGATATTCCGTGTGATCGTATTGTTTTCACTAGGCTGCAATCCGAAACTGTATCGAACGTATTCTGGAAGTCAATGAACAGAACACGTAGTCTGTGAACTGCAGAATAATAGATAATAGAATAATAATAATCACTCGATTACTTTCTCATTTGAGAGAGCCTTGAAAAAAAAAAAAAAGCATATCTTATCACTCTGAATATTTTCATCTAGGTAACCATATCCATGAAAACAAATGATATATGTAGCTTCAACCACATAAAGACACTGCGTGCCTGAAGATATGATCGGAAAAACATTGTAGATTGGACAACACTGAATCGACTGATGTTTTGTTGTGTACGAAACATCCCATGATCAGGGTACATAACTGGTAGGAATTAAAAGAAATTTAAAAGTTTGTATTTATTGAAGTAAGTCATTAATCTTTCTTTCATAATTGATTCTATTATTTTTGTGAATGGTAACAGCAGGAAATGGACTGGTAATTTTCTATGTCTTCTGCATTACCTTTCTTTAGCAGAGGCACAGTTCTTACCTGTTTAAAATATTCTGGAGATTTCCCTGATGTGAAGGATTCATTTACTCGTATTATATTTGTTAAGGTGTTCAGGGCCTCTGTATACTCTGCGCATTGTTTCAGTACACACATTGGTACTTCATCTAGCATTTTTTAATTTTTTTACAGTTTCACTGACTTCATGTTCTGTGGTTGTTTGCAACATCATTGTACTTGGTGTATAATTATTTACAGGTGCTATATTTGCTTTTGGGAGCTTTTTATGTAACTTCTGTGCAATAATCGAAAAATGGTCCTTCACACTGTTTGTTAGATGGTGTAGATTATTTATTACTTTATCCACCTCCCTTATCAGTATGTTGGTATGCCTTTGTTTGTCTCTTCTTGTTTCCTTTTTTATGACAACCCAGACTCCTTTGCTTTTATTCTCTGCACAGTATATTATTTTATCTTTGAATGTCAGCACCTTCCCAAAAATCTTTTTGTACCTATGATAGAAATTTTGAACTTCAGATGATTATGACTCTTTTGTGTTGAACTGAGGTACTAAAATTCAAAAAAGTGGTACTTGATGTTCTTGACAAAGATGAGTTGCAACTCTCAAAGATACTCCCAAACAGAGTGTAATCAGCATGTTAAGCCCTTAGTGTCTTGTCATCGCCGGCCGCGTTGGTCTCGCGGTTCTAGGCGCGCAGTCCGGAATCGTGCGACTGCTACGGTCGCAGGTTCGAATCCTGCCTCGGGCATGGATGTGTGTGATGTCCTTAGGTTAGTTAGGTTTAACTAGTTCTAAGTTCTAGGGGACTAATGACCACAGCAGTTGAGTCCCATAGTGCTCAGAGCCATTTGAACCATTTGTCCGGTTCTAGGCGCGCAGTCCGGAACCGTGCGACTGCTACGGTCGCAGGTTCGAATCCTGCCTCGGGCATGGATGTGTGTGATGTCCTTAGGTTAGTTAGGTTTAACTAGTTCTAAGTTCTAGGGGACTAATGACCACAGCAGTTGAGTCCCATAGTGCTCAGAGCCATTTGAACCATTTGTCCTGTCATCAGTGTGTAACAACCAGTGTCTTTTGGTTACATTCCATTCATATGTACACTCAGTTCTTAGCAATGGCATTCTTTTCTGCGGAACATAAGAACTAAAGTGAACACAATGTTGAAACTGCAGAAAAGGGCCATAAGAATAATAACTAAAAATAGTAGTCAAGCTCATTGTAAAGATCTGTTCAAAGCACTGGGAATTATAACTAGAATACATTTACTGGTCACTTGTACACATATGAGGGCTATTTGGAAAGTAATTTCCTATCGGTCACGAAATGGAAACCACTGCAAAAATCCGATGAAGCTTTACACAAGTGTGTTGGGCAGTGGCTCTAGAATGCCCATGTATGGCGTCACGTCTCTCTTTACAGTTCTGAGTGCACAGTGAGCACGTAAAGATGCATAGGAAATAGCATCTATAGCCAAGTATGAGGGCCTGGTGAGAGAATTCACCTGATGTCAAGCAGCCCTCATAACACAATTGTCATGAGGTTCCTTCTTCATTCCAATTCTCGGCCTCACTCTGCAGGGGCAATGAAGATGCTCCTGCAGCGTTTTCGATGGGAAGTGTTTGATCACCCACAACAGAGCCTGTAACTGGCTGCCCCTGAATTTCAACCTTGCTCACACGAACCGCTGGCTTTGAAGACAATATTCTGGCACAGTCAACGAGCTGTAGACTAGCATAGAGTATTGGCGGAAAGCAAAGGCGGCTGTCTTCTGTGCCACACCATTGGAAAGTTGGCTCAACGCAAATGTCTAAGTCGGAGCGGCGAGTATGTAGAGAAGTAGTTGGAATGTGTAGGTAACTGTTGTAAATAAAATATTTTTGATTTTCACAGTGGTTTCCGTTTTGCGACCGATCGGAACACACTTTCCGAATAACCGTCATATTTTAGATCTTTCTAAGGCTTTTGATAGTGTTGACCATAATATTCTACGAAATAAACTAGAAGCATTAGGAATAAGAAGACTAGCAAATGATTGGTTTCGATCATAACTAGCAGATAGGATACAAAGAGCAGAGATAACACATACCTCAAATAAGTCTAAACTTTTAGTAAAACACTTATCAGACCCAAAATATATTAATATAAGAATTCTTGAGGGTAGTGTTTTAGGACCAATACTGTTTCTTATTTACATCAATGACTTTCCCAGTCATAAGGAAACAATTCTCTTTGCTGAGGACAGCAGTATTCCAGTCACTGAGAAAACAAGTGAACTCCTTGCAGGTAAAGTAAATGAAACCCTCAAAGAAGTTTACTATTAGCCAATAAACAATGAGGTTAAATTTAACACAAAGAAATAAACGCCATGAATTTGAACGGGGAAAATGACACAGTTAAATTAATCGTAGATAGCACCTCTGTAGACTGTGTAACAAATGCAAAATTTCTAGGATGAATGTTTATCTCAGTTGAAGTGGTGTGAACACTAAAAGATAGTTCCAAGCAGAATTTAATCAGTATGTTATGCCCTTAGAGTCGTGTCATTAGTGTGCTCCAACCAGTGTCTTTTAGTTACATACTATTCATATGTACACTTAGTTCTCAGCTATGACACTATTTTCAGTGGAACATAAGAACAAAATATGAACACAGTTTTCGAACTACAGAAAAGGGCCATAAGAATATTAACCAAAAATAGTAGTCGAGTTCACTGTAAAGAACTGCTCAAAACACTGGGGGTTTTACCTGTACCATGTAAATACATTTACCAGTCAGTTGTACACATCAAAAATAACGTTGATGATTAGGGCACAAACAGCTCTGTCCATGACCGTGGGACGAGGTCTAGACTGAACTTAGACTTACCAAGAAAGAATAAACATAAAATTCGAAACATCGTTTTCTACCAAGTAATAAAACTGTACAATAACTAACCAAAGGAGATTAAAGAAATTCCTAAAACAGACTTACTTAAAAAGGCAGTTAAAAAGTACCTGTTATTCCATACTTTCTATACGTTGAAGGATTACTTAGATAACACAGGATAGGGGTTTGGTAATAATAATAATAATACGAAGAAAGAAAATTGGAAAAAGAAAACACTACATGGCAAGCAGCCGTATCATCTAACACAGCCACACATTGACCAAGACGCATCCAACACATGGCTAAGAAAAGGCAATATATACAGTGAGACGGAAGGATTCATGATTGCAATACAGGATCAAACAATAAACACCAGATATTACAGCAAGTATATTATTAAAGATCCCAATACCACAACAGATAAATGCAGACTTTGCAAACAACAAATAGAAACAGTAGACCACATCACAAGCGGATGTACAATAATAGCAAATACAGAATACTCCAGAAGACATGACAATGTTGCAAAAATAATTCATCAACAGCTTGCCTTACAACATAAACTTATAAAACAACATGTTCCTACATACAAGTATGCACCACAAAATGTACAGGATGAATACAAATTATACTGGAACAGAACCATTATAACAGATAAAACAACGCCACATAACAAACCTGACATCATACTCACCAATAAAAAGAAGAAATTAACACAACTAATCGAAATATCCATACCCAATACAACAAATATACAAAAGAAAACAGGATAAAAAATTGAAAAATACATCCAACTGGCTGAGGAAGTCAAGGACATGTGGCATCAGGATAAAGTTGACATTATACCAATTATACTATCAACTACAGGAGTCATACCACACAATATCCACCAGTACATCAACGCAATACAGCTACATCCAAACATATATATACAACTACAGAAATCCGTAATTATTGACACTTGTTCAATTACCCAAAAGTTCCTAAACGCAATGTAACATATACCGTACAGTTAAAAGGAAGTCACGCTTGATCAAGGTCCGCGTCACTTTCATTTCCAACCAGACCTAAGGTCTGAGAAAGGAAAGAAATAATAATAATAATAACAATGATAATAAAACATATAAAATTCCACACAACAACTAAACACTTTATTTTTCCTTCTTTTTTTCCTTTTCTGGAAAAACGTACTCTCAAAGCTATGCAGTGCAGAATACTAACACCTTATCCTTTTTCTGAGGGTAATATGAGGATAACATCTGACTTGTTATAGAGGGATGCTGATTCAGTTTTTCGGATTAGTAAATGGGTTATGATGCTCAAAATGGTGCGGAATCAGCGGTTAGTGTGTGTCGTGAGAGTAGTGTAATGAAACAATGTGTGTATAGTAACTGGGAGAGAGAAATGAATGAAGATTGTAGCAGTAGCCTTTTACATTATGAAATAACTTATTTGTAAAACAGTATGTACAGTAGAGGTAAACCGAACGAGGTAGCACTGTTCTAAACAGAGTGGCCTTGTATTTGGGAGAGTGGAGGCTCTAATCTTCATCCGGCCATCCTGATTTAGATATTCTGTGGTTTTCCTAAATTCTTTCATGCAAATGCTGGAATGGTTTCTACTATAAGACCACGACTGACTACCTGTATACTATAAGACAGCAACTGATTACCTCTCCCAGCATTGTCATACTAGACCTGTAAGTCTATAAATGTTTCTATATCTGACTTACTTTATCTTCGTTGTTCTTAATGATGATTCTTGGTTTGTGGAGTGCTCAACGGTGTGGTTATCAGCGCCTGTACAATTTCCCAATCTTTTCTCTATCCAGCCCAGCCATTTTCCCGAATGATGATGATACGATGAGGACAACACAAACACTCAGTTCCTGATAGGAGAAAATGCCCGACTCGTCCGGGAACCGAATCCAGGACTCCGTGATCCAGAGACAGAAACGCTAACCACTAGACCATGACTGCGGGCTGTTGTTCTTAAGTTGTAATACCAAGACATATCCAATATCCTTGTAAATGAGATGTGCGGATGAGTAAAACTACTACTACTGCTAACACTGCTGCATGTTGAGCAAAGGCAGAAACTAATATTATACATATTTGCCCTGTTTTCAATAGTTTATAATCTAGTTAGAGCAAAGGTGAAGACTTATTGCTGCTGCGGATGTAAATCGAAAGTGGTAAAAGAAAGGTAAATGACTTTGCCATTTGAACAATTTTTTTGATAACTTTTGTTTTCGACATGCAGAGCGGGTGCAAAATGGTTCAAATGGCTCTGAGCACTATGGGACTTAACTTCTGCGGTCATCAGTCCCCTAGAACTTAGAACTACTTAAACCTAACTAACCTAAGGACATAACACACATCCATGCCCGAGGCAGGATTCGAACCTGCGACCGTAGCGGTCGCGCGGTTCCAGACTGTAGGGCCTAGTACCGGTCGCCCACCCCGGCCGGCGCAGAGCGGGAAATTGACGGTTATGTATCTGGGTGTTATGGATTATAAAGTTGATAACTGGTTTTCACATTTATTTCTTATTGCGTGTTTTTCGGAATATGACAGGATATCTTGGGATATTGTTTCATATTCTGATGTTATAGTTTGGTTGTAACTGGCGAAGCCAGCGAATGTAACCGGAGGAAAACTGGATGTAGTGCCAAATTGATCCGCAGCGTAGCCCGAGATCTAGATTAGGTTGAAAATTTGCAGTTTGGCTGTGAGTTGCTGAAGTCAACGAATGTGAGTGTAAGAAAACTGATGATAGTGACGGACTCATCTGTAGTGCAGCCTGAGGTCTACGATCTGTAGCGTAGCCCGATGATCGTTTCAAAAACTTTGTAGGGTTTTTCAGAATGTCTCAATTTTCCTGGTGGTGGTTAGGCAGGAAGAGTAGCGTAAAATTTAAATTTTATGGACTGTTTGCTTTATAAGATACCACTCCGCACAGTATAGTCCATTATGTCGCCATATCATTTCATACACTCGACATCACGACGACGTTAGTCGAATACTGTTTTGTCGTTGGTTCTGCTATTGAAGAAGTGCGGAAATTCCCTGTTCTGTAGGATCAAAGTGATGATGGGACCCTTACCAGTTGGGTTTCATTCAAGAGATTGATAAGAAGAGCAGCAAGATTTGTGACTGGTACATTTAGCCATCGCGCGAGCGTTACAAATCTCATGGATATTTTGAAGGGGGATACACTTGCAGATAGACGACGCGCTAAACGGAAGGGGCTGCTCACTAAATTCCGAAATCCGATCTTCGCCGAGGATGTAGAGCATATATTACTACCATCAACTGTCAAATCGCGCAATGATCACCATTCAAAGATAAGGGAAATTAGAGCTCGTACCGAGGCGTTCAGACAGTCGTTTTTTCCCCCCGTGCGATCCGCGAGTGGAACAGTTTGGGGGAGGGGGAATATGACTTTGGCGCTAATTGTGCCCACCGCCACACACCGCATGATGGCTAGCGGAGTATATATGTAGATGTAGATAAATATCAGAGTGTAGAATACAAGGAAAGGGTGTGGAAAATCATTTCCGAGACACATAAAGCACCAGGTATGTTACATTTTTATGTTATGTCATTTTGTATACAGGGTGTTTTTGAACTCTCTGTACGTGCTTTGTAGAAATGTTGCGATTTGGTTTTTTTCACTACATAATTTTTATCTGAAAAATAAATATTTATACAAATATTTCTACATTTCTGCAAAGCATGTCCAGAGAGTTCAAAAACACCGTGTATAGTTCATGTACAAGTCACTCCGGCCGGCGGAGGAACAGGATATGCGTTCTATTGCCCACTGACAAACACTACGGTGAGGTACTCTACAGCTAAGGAAGCGTTCATTTATGCTGCGGAAATATTAGCAATTCACATAGCGGCTACCAATGGAATAAGAAACAAATTACAGAAAGTACTCTCCAGGGGATAGGAACTTCATACTGGAACACGACCATCACTATTTACATACAAGGTATGCTGGGTTTAATCCATAATGCAAGAAAAGTTGATATTGATGTAAAGTCTAACTCAAAGCACATTCCAAAGAATTAGTCTCTTCGGTAGGGAATTTCTACCCCAAGTACTCAGCCATGCACTGGAAGAATGGAACAGGGAGTGGACAATTACCGAAAGGAACAAAGGGAGATTTTATACCCGTAAGCAGTCGGAAATGCCGATTTAACCACAATT
Organism: Schistocerca nitens; assembly: GCF_023898315.1. NCBI lineage: Eukaryota > Metazoa > Arthropoda > Insecta > Orthoptera > Acrididae > Schistocerca > Schistocerca nitens. The sequence continues at coordinate 327,636,136 of NC_064618.1, read as the reverse complement.
TAAAGGAGTCAAAATGAGTTAACGGTACCAGAGCTGCATAATAAGAATGCGACCCGGCCATGGATGTTGCTCCAGTCACCTTTATAAAATTAAAGTTATCGCTACACCGATGTGCAGCCATGACAGCGAAGAAAAAGCTTGCTTAAATCACATAGTGTTCGGATGGACCAAATACTGGACACTGCAAACGAAATTATTTCGCGAGTTGAACCAGCTGTAGAGTCCATTGTCCACATACATTACTGCCGTATTAAGTGCGAATGATATAAGGATTTATCATATTACAGTTACATATCTATCTTGAATGGTTATATATGAAAACATGTCTATCACATTAATATTCCATTTCAATTTTTTTATAGATGAGTATATCAGAATATGTAACATGAATATCTTAAAAGTGTGCCTTATGTATAAACAGAGCAGCTAGTTAACAGGTGGATATCACCAAATAAATAAGCGCGGGGATAAAGTCTCTGACTGACGCTATGAAGTTTGTGTTTTCAACTGTTCACGTGAAAAGTGATTCTTTGCTCTGCCGTGTTGCGAGTGAAATGTCTCGTGATTTACCGTATTCCTTCGTTAACTACATATATTAATGCTCTAAACAAACGAACATTAAGTAAATAATTGGTCGCAATTTTCACGATTCCGATCGTCTGATTGCTAGCTACATTCTCGCAAATCGTCCGTGACAGCGGTTTAAAGATGTGACACCTGATACATTGCCGCAGCACTAGATGACGCTGGAGTGAGTAATGTGTTGGTCATCGTACTGTTACAACCCATCGTGACAGTTCTGTTTCCCAGAGCTAACAGAAGAGAGATTTTCTGTAGACTTACATATATTTTTCTTCTTTCTCGTTGCATCTTGTCTCAATTAGTAACAGTACTTCTGTCATTCTTAATTTCTCGAAATTAATAGTGTAAGTGGTGTACAATCATTTTAGTTCCGCTTTGATTCTTTTTTGCATTGAACAATCTGTGTGATGTTGCAATGTGTGTAAGAAGACTACGTGACTATTCGCTATGAGGCCCGAACACGTGTTTTGGTTCAGCATCATTACGAGTTCTTCTCTACTCTCGAAAGTAGCAACATCTCTGGCGCATGGACAAACTGAAACAAACTTTAGTTTGCAAGGTGGAGCGGAAATATCATCAAACATTACCACCTTCGGACCACAACTGGTGCCCCGTGATGTCGTAAGTGAAGTGCAAGACGTAGTCAGCTTTTTACCAAAACAGACTGCCAACTTGGATGTGGATTTCAATGAGGAAGGGTCAGGAGAAAGTAACGACGTCCCAGCAAATTCTTTAGCCAGGAAAAGTGATGCTTTTGACGAAGTTTCAGAGTCATTTAACGGTAACAGTGAACATGGAGTGAAGAATAGCTCTTCTGGTAGTGTAGAATCTACGAACAACTATGGGACTCTCTTACAAAGCAAGGCTGACACCAACAGTTTTTTTGGACCGTCAACAAATGAACATGTTTCTTCGGGGAACTCGGTAGACGTTGATACAAGACCCATTCTCGCTGATGATGTTTCGAACTACTATGATGAAGAGGAATATGTTACAGGGAGCGAACTTGAAGAAGAAAGTGCTAAAAAGGAAGCAACTGATAATACAGAGATTAGGTACAACAAAGTGTCACTGTTAAAGAGTGAAGCTGATAGCTTACCACTGTCAGAGCCTTCAGTACGTGAAAAGAACACTGTGACTTACACCGCGAACAACGGTACTCCATCTATACCCATAGATGACGAAATTCAGGATGGTTATATCACAGGAACCAATCCCACCATGACAATAAATAATAGAATGAAAACTCCAGATGACACAGGCAAGGCAATAAAGAGCGAGCCGGACCATGCTGCACAACATAGACCTTTGGAATATGCAACTACAGACAAAGTTTTGACCAACTTCATTAAAACAAATTACTCAGGAAGCAGTACCACCGCTACAGTCACTAACAGAATGAAGATTTTAAGCAGTATGGCGATATGGGGAGGAATTCTTTCCGCAGCTACATCAGAGCAACCAAGAGAGAGGAACCATACTTCGAAGCATACGCTCAGTAGGGGCACAGAACCTAGTCGTTCTCCACATCAATTTCGGAATGACTACGCCGATGACTATTACGAAGTGTGGAGGCAAAACAGTGACCGAAGTACAACAATGTCAGTGACTGACAGTAAAGAAATCAAGACTACAAATGACAAGAATCAAAAAACTTACGTCTCATATTTACCGACAGGTCAAGATACAGTACACACATTCCGTGCTGAGAGTGTTTACACTCTTGACGAAGTCACAAACGCCACTGTTGATCACGACAGCACAGTACACGAAGAGGCTGAACGAGCCCCAACCGGCGCTAGGACGCTACCGTTATCAGTGCAAGATGCTGCCACTTCAGAAGATATGCAGCAGACTGTGAAGATGGAGCCCTTTCGAGTTTTGAAAAAAGGCGGTGTTGTGAATAACACTGCAGCCCCGAGACACTGGGAGGAAAAATACAATAGTGTAACAATAACCAATAATGGAAGCTTGGCTGCGTCAGAGCCACCAACATCGCTTTATCGTACTTCGCGGAGAACATCTTTTACTAAGACGAACAAGTTTAATTGCTCAACCATCGAACCTGAGGGCTCGGTCACTCCACAGGGCTTGGCGGCTTTCGAAGAATACAAAGAACAGTCTACAAAATCAATTCGTAATTTCGAAAGCGCTAGGGTTTCTGAGTTTCGAGCGCAGCGAAAGAGTTTCCGAAAGGTTTTCACCACTTCAAAGGATTCCGTGGCATGTGCACACCGTGATACAAAAGCCATGGACGCAAAAGACGATTACGAAGAGTCGAGTGTGCTTGAGTTACCAACAAAGCAAACCCCTGCATCAGATAATTCCACTATTCCAGAGAACTACGATGTATGCGTAGATTGTTTGGAAGAAGAAACTGACACAACATTATTCAACAACGAAATTACAACCGTGCCGGAACCGCGAAAACAGCAAGGCAAAGATTACAGCAAGGAGCGTGACGAAAGTATATTAGAAGAATGGGAGAAGATACCACCGGAAATTACGGCAAATGAAAATATCGAACGCAAAATGCAGAGTTTTCAGCCCAAGATACTGTCAACAACAATTAATCGTACCAGTATACGAGAAGTGTCCTTCAGTGACTATCCTTGGTTTGTTATTATAGAGACATCAAACAAGGGAGTGAGGTGAGTAGTCTATATCATCTATTTCTCCATCATAGTAAGCTTATCCTGTGCTTTGTTTTTTTTTTAGAACCGGTTGCGAACTTGGTTCAGAAGTTAGTTACAAATATTCACCTGTGCAGGGCGAAGATAAATCAAAGTTGTCGCTAGCTTCAATTACTTTTCTTTCAGTCATGGCCTTATGACATAATGAATTGTTATTTTAATGGATCTGTCGATCTCTCGTTCGTAAGCTGCTTCTTATGAACCAATGAAAATGAGAGAACTACGGATGTCCCACCATATTATTAGGAGCCAATTTTCGTCTTCCTGAGACAACAGAGCATTTTCGTGTTTCTCAACACTCTATGAAACACTTCCGAACACGGCAATGCTTCGCAATTGCTAAATATACAGGGTGTTTCAAATATGACCGGTATATTTGAAACGGCAATAAAAACTAAACGAGCAGCGATAGAAATACACCGTTTGTTTCAATATGCTTGGGACAACAGTACATTTTCAGGCAGACAAACTTTCGAAATTACAGTAGTTACAATTTTCAACAACAGATGGCGCTGCGGTCTGGGAAACTCTATAGTACGATATTTTCCACATATCCACCATGCGTAGCAATAATATGGCGTAGTCTCTGAATGAAATTACCCGAAACCTTTGACAACGTGTCTGGCGGAATGGCTTCACATGCAGATGAGATGTACTGCTTCAGCTGTTCAATTGTTTCTGGATTCTGGCGGTACACCTGGTCTTTCAAGTGTCCCCACAGAAAGAAGTCACAGGGGTTCATGTCTGGCGAATAGGGAGGCCAATCCACGCCGCCTCTTGTATGTTTCGGATAGCCCAAAGCAATCACACGATCATCGAAATATTCATTCAGGAAATTAAAGACGTCGGCCGTGCGATGTGGCCGGGCACCATCTTGCATAAACCACGAGGTGTTCGCAGTGTCGTCTAAGGCAGTTTGTACCGCCACAAACTCACGAATAATGTCCAGATAGCGTGATGCAGTAATCGTTTCGGATCTGAAAAATGGGCCAATGATTCCTTTGGAAGAAATGGCGGCCCAGACCAGTACTTTTTGAGGATGCAAGGACGATGGGACTGCAACATGGGGCTTTTCGGTTCCCCATATGCGCCAGTTCTGTTTATTGACGAAGCCGTCCAGGTAAAAATAAGCTTCGTCAGTAAACCAAATGCTGCCCACATGCACATCGCCGTCATCAATCCTGTGCACTATATCGTTAGCGAATGTCTCTCGTGCAGCAATGGTAGCGGCGCTGAGGGGTTGCCGCGTTTGAATTTTGTATGGATAGAGGTGTAAACTCTGGCGCATGAGACGATACGTGGACGTTGGCGTCATTTGGACCGCAGCTGCAACACGGCGAACGGAAACCTGAGGCCGCTGTTGGATCACCTGCTGCACTAGCTGCGCGTTGCCCTCTGTGGTTGCCGTACGCAGTCGCCCTACCTTTCCAGCACGTTCATCCGTCACGTTCCCAGTCTGTTGAAATTTTTCAAACAGATCCTTTATTGTATCGCTTTTCGGTCCTTTGGTTACATTAAACCTCCGTTGAAAACTTCGTCTTGTTGCAACAACACTGTGTTCTAGGCGGTGGAATTCCAACACCAGAAAAATCCTCTGTTCTAAGGAATAAACCATGTTGTCTACAGCACACTTGCACGTTGTGAACAGCACACACTTACAGCAGAAAGACGACGTACAGAATGGCGCACCCACAGACTGCGTTGTCTTCTATATCTTTCACATCACTTGCAGCACCATCTGTTGTTGAAAATTGTAACTACTGTAATTTCGAAAGTTTGTCCGCCTGAAAATGTACTGTTGTCCCAAGCATATTGCAACAAACGGTGTATTTCTATCGCTGCTCGTTTAGTTTTTATTGCCGTTTCAAATATACCGGTCATTTTTGAAACACCCTGTATATGGGAACTGTATGCACGCCCTAATCTCCTTCCCGCCCTCTCTCTCTGCCCATCTCCTTCTCCTCCTTCTCCTCCTCCTCCTTCTTCTCCCCCTTCTCTTTTTGTTCATTTCCTCCTCCCCTTCTCTATGCCCATGGCTTCCTCTCCACTCTCTCTGTCCACCTCCCACTCGCTCTCTCCACCTCCTACTTCCCCTTTCTCTGTCCATCCCCTCCTTCCCCCAACCTATGTCTATTTCCTCACCATCCTTCTCTTTTTGATCAGCTATTCCCATCTCTCCCTGATCTTGAGCCTTGTTATAGTTATTGCCATTGAAAACTTTATGGAAAGTGAACTCTCATAAAATTAATGGAAAAAACTGTTAGGATCATTAGTGGGCGATTTCATCTCAAGACTGAATGTGTTATATCATTATTTCAAAGTTTACTAAAAAAGTATATGTTGCAGTTCCGTAAGACACCTCACAAAAAATAAAATATTTTGATTTTCTGATAATTTGTTAAAACGTTATAGGCCTCTCTAAATGGTCTATTTGTGAAAATGTCGTAACTAAAGTGAAAATAAAAAAAAAATTGTAACAAGAAACTAAAATGATAGAGATCTGAAATAATTTTTTATAAAAACCTTGTTCACAGTACTACCGGACATCATTAACAGATACACGCTTCTGAGATTTTTTTCAGCTTTAAATTGGGAAAATAAACTATAATGATTTGTAACTTTTAGCAAACTTCAGAATAATGTTTTGAAAATATTAAGTCACAGGGTGTTGACTGTCTTTAGAAATGATAAAGTGAAAAGACTGGCAACTGTCAGCTATGACATTAATGCCTGAATTTCTTAAACTATCAAAATATTCCTGCATAAAGATGAGACAATCTGAAATTTTTTTGATTCTTTGAAAACTATTTTTTCCAAAACCCCCATCCTGATTATTCAAAAAATTGCTTGATATGTTAGTTGGTCATAGTACTTATGAATCAGAATGGGCAATGTTTTGTGGTGCAAAAGTTGATACATTTTTGTGTTAGATCTAGCTACCCTCAAGCTCGAGAACTCCTTGTCACTTAAAAATTTGAACTGATTGTTGATGTTGACTAAATGTAACGCTGAACTAGTATCCTTATAAGAATAATTATTTTACAGCTTTATAAGTAAATATGGAAACAGGACATAATCTTTTCAAGCATTTTATAAATAATTAAGTATAGAAAATAACTTTGTATATACATTTTTCTGTTTCTAATATTCACAAACTTGTATTGTCTTCTGTCGTGATTTTACCTCTTTATGAGATTCCACAAATCAAAGTTGCCTACACTGCAACGATCAATACTACACTGTTGAAAAGATTTCATTTTTTTTTTTCATCCTACTGAACTTGCATAGCCAAGCTGAATTTTCACATGAACATGTATGATCCAACAAGAGCAGTACTTGGGGAATGGGAAATACACACTGATCTGTTGATGATGGCCATTTGAAAGAATTTGCCAGACCATTAAGTGCCATAAAGGAGACTTACATCTTGCGGATCATGAGAGACACTAATTATTTGTCCCATCTCCCGCTGATTGTCATAAACACAAGAAAGGAAGTTCCTCACAACGAAGTCTTCTGAAGTATACCGAGGTATCTGCATTTCACACACAGTATCAGGCTGCTTTCGTGAAGAACTGTTCTTGCACTGCCCGGTCGAGGTGGCCGAGCGGTTCTAGGCGCTACGGTCTGGAACTGCGCAACCACTACGGTCGCAGGTTCGAATCCTGCCACGGGCATGGATGTGTGTGATGTCCTTAGGTTAGTTAGGTTTAAGTATTTCTAAGTTCTAGTGGACTGATGACCTCAGAATTTAAGTCCCATAGTGCTCAGAGCCATTTTAACCATTTGTTCTTGCACTGCACATGCCACTCCGGTATGCAACCCAGCAGAGACTTGACTGAATTCGTACCACTGGCTTCATAACAGACCACCCTTGTCTCTTTTTTAAACAGAATTTCCCTGATGTACATTCATTTAGAAGAGCTTCGAGTTCTTTAGTACTTTTGATATGGCCTGTACAAATCGAATTGCATATTTCTTAGCATCAACAGCTTCATTCTAGAGAGTCAACCTTGCTGCAAAATGTTCATAGATATGTCCTACGCCATCACATGCACTTTTTCCATGACCCACTGCTGAAAATATCCATTTTTTGTCTTAATCCCTGAACAGTGTTTTCAAAGCTCATAAAGCTGAAAGCGATTTTTAAAATGAGATGCTACACCATCAATCACATACACATGTTTAGGAACCATACGATCTCTGCATGCTATGTCATCAATTATCATGCTGACAGCATGCATGTACACTGTCATGAATCAGATCATCACTGACAATAACAAAACAGTTTGATGTTGCAAAGAAGTGAGCAACGCATTTGAATACTGACACATGAGATGTGTGCCAGCGTTAACTTTGAATTTCATTCTGCAAAACAACAGACCAGTTCTCAGCAAAGTCGAAATGAAGAACCAGAGTGTCAGTACTCTTGGATGTGGCTGATTTTACCCCTGCTATGGCTAGTCTTTGAATTTTGCTTAAACGATGGTGATCTATTCCTTTCACGACCCAATGCCTAATATCTGTAACAAACTTCCCTAGCTCCACTGTCTTCTTCACCAGCTCTCCTCCCTCCCACAATGCATAGTTTATGTCATTGTCAGTATCCTGAAGGTGTTATGCTTCAACTGTCATCCCTTCATCACCAGGATACGCTGCACACTCCTGTGACCAATATTTATCTTGCGGCTCTTGATTTATATACGAAAGTATCAGGTATATCTCTGTGTACTTCTTACCTGTGATACGGTTTATGGTGAAACAAGTAAGTTCAAAACTAAAGCAGTAAATACATGTGCATACTTTTTTCGCTGGCTGGCGTTTTATCAGTTTTGGTCCTAAGCAGTAGAATTTTGTGAGAGCTGTTTTCAAATTTGGGTTCTTGTTTTTCGTTAGGAGATATGCTCACAAATGGTTCAAATGGCTCTGAGCACTATGGGACTTAACATCTGAGGTCATCAGTCCCCTAGAAGTAGTTGTGAAACTACTTAAACCTAACTAACCTAAGGACGTCACACACACCCATGCCCGAGGCAGGAATCGAACCTGCGACCGTAGCAGCAGCGCGGTTCCGGACTGAAGCATGTAGATATGCTTTCTTACTGATTTTGTCATACTTCTTTTTATCTATGTAACTTTTTCACCATTTTCACTAACAGAGATAACATCAGCCTGATTAGGACTTTGCCTGGTGCAGTCTCTCTCATCACTTTGGTAACATTCCAGAACAACATTAAGCTTATCATCTTGCAATGGATGCTCATTAGCTTTTGAAATTAAATAACGTGAGGTAGTGGGTATGTATTTCTGTATCTGCTGCTTGGAGTAGCTATTTGGTGTCGTTAGTAATTGTGCCATCTCAGTATAGACAGCTACCGTGATAGCATTGTTTAGGTTCTGAAACCATGTATCAGATTGGGTGTACATGTCACTTTATTCAAGTTTTCCACCAAGTGCATCCACATTATAAACTTTACAAAGTCTTGAAAATGTTGCCCGTCCTGGTACAGTACACATTTTCAGTTGTCGCCTCTGATTCCGCGTAATGTCCCAATGCAGATGACATCAGTAATCCTTTCCCTTTCCTTTCTTTCGAACAAATCCAAAAGCGAGAAACTGTGCCACAACCACGACGCCGCGTGATCTGGCGCAGCTGCATGTCATGCCACCACCACGTCGTGTCCCAGTTTGTGTGGTCCCACTCGAGCCTGTTAAGTTACAAAAATGCACGTTGCCCTGCGCCGCGCGACATGCGCTATGCTGGTCTAAATTTCCCTGTAGCCAAACTGGCCCTGCTCATATCCTATAATGCATGATTTGACGTTCGATGAATTCCTACCATTGTAAGCTTGCAGCAGGTAGTTCATACTGCTATCTCATCTATTTTCTAAATATTCTAAAATCAGGCAGCCAGGCATTGCACATATATTGTCATTGGAACGAGGAGGGTCATATTGTGTAAGAAACGGAGAAATCCAAATACACTGGCATGTCCTCTGCTTAAAGACTAATGTGTTCAGAAATGCTGATTAATGTTGAGACAGCGCTAGTGCCACACACCACTGTGTGAGAGATCTTATTATTCTGAAAAAATATCAGTGTAATTTGCAAAAAACCACCTTTATGGAACGTGAAAGACAGTCGGTATCATGTAAGTCTGCAGGATTTCGTGGCCGTTGTCACTGAAGTTAAAATCTTTTGGGTTATTAGGCCGTGTCATGTTTCTTCTAAAATGATCAACGTTTCGACCCCTCTGCTGGGATCTTCTGTATAGCAAAACATCTAGGAACGGGAGACCGACCTCACAGAAGATCTGATAACACTCTAGGCCACAGAGTGTACAGAAATCCGAATAACGCAAACAGGTATTTAGACGCCACTTCGCACCACCACCTAGCCCAGAAGCAAGCAGTACTCAACACTCTGTCTTCACGTGCCTTCCGTATCAGTGATGACGACAACTTGAAATCGCAGTTGAATTTTTTAAAGAGGACATTGAAAGCAAATGGGTATGATAGTTCCGGCCGGAGTGGCCGTGCGGTTCTAGGCGCTACAGTCTGGAACCTGGCGACCGCTACGGTCGCAGGTTCGAATCCTGCCGCTGGCATGGATGTGTGTGATGTCCTTAGGTTAGTTAGGTTTAATTAGTTGTAAGTTATAGGCGACTGATGACCTCAGAAGTTAAGTCGCATAGTGCTCAGAGCTATTTGAACCATTTGGTATGATAGTTATTCAATGGCCAGGGTTTTTAGGCGGAACATTTATACCACTAATAAGAATGACGAGGAACCGCCAACTCACTCCATCAGGTTATCGTTCGTTCTGGGGTCACTGACCGCATAAGCAGAATTTCAAAGAAAAATGGTATTCAGACATCTTTCTTTAGTCAGAACAAAATAAAAGACTTTTTCCGATGGAAAACGGATGCACCTAATTGCCTCCACAATGCAGGCGTCTATCAAGTGATATGTGGCTGCGGCAAAGTAAGTGTATATAGGCAAAACGGGAAGAACTGTAACAGAACGCATTAAAGAACACGAACGGCACATGCGGCTAAAACAAAGTGCAAAATCGGCAGTAGCGGCACATCATGAGAACTGTGGCTCTGACATCGACTTTAAAAACCTACGTGTACTGGCTAAAGAAACAGACATTTATAGAAGAAAGGTCCGAGAAGCGGTTGAAATTTCTAAAAATGCATCTAATTTCAATAGAGAGGACGGCTATAGGCTTCCGGCATCGTGGCTCCCTGCCATCAAGGAAGTAAATACGCGGCCGCGGTGTGTGAGCGACATAAACAACGCGCTGCAAGTCACCTCGGCGGACGATAATATTTTGGGTAAACATTCCCCCTCTCTAGCTCTGTCCGTTTCGAATCTAGCCACTGATGACGACCAACCAATAGCGGTAGCAGGCATTTCAACCAATAACCCTTCTCCAGCGTAAGTGTGGAATAGTGCCTTTCTATCCAATGACGATGGACCGCCAATGGTATCCACAGGAGATGAGCTACCAACGCCCCTTCTTCTGCATCAGAGCGGGAATATTAGCCAATGACTATGGACTACCAATGGTAGCCATATGAATTTTAACCAATACTGTCACTTCTCCAACATGAACGGGTGAAAACTCCCCCTTTATAAGAGGACGCGACACTCGTCTCTGACAGTGTTCTAGCAGTAGTGGACACCAGAAGATCCTGAGGAAGATCCCAGCAGAGGGGTCGAAACGTCGATCATTTTAGAAGAAACATGACGCGGCGTAATAACCCAGAAGATTTTAACTTCAGTTGGTATCGTTCTTGTAAGATTTTGTTGGTACTTCATTCTTCACGCCGGTGGAGCTAGTGAACTGGAATCTTGAACTCAATGTTGGCAAGCTGGTGTTTTCTAGGTTTATGATTTGTATCAGTACAAATTTAGAATTCTATTGAAGATATGTTCTACATGCAGTTCTTCTTGTCATGGTGTGTTCCTCGTTGTGACCATGTGCGTCTCATGTTTAATAATAAATGTTCTTTTAGAATAATTTGTTTGCTAATCTGATTTGCAATCACTTAAAATTGTTCTCGTATCCTCCGCCTGTCCATTGTCCATGTGCCTCAAACCTTCATCCGACCTCCAACATTGTGCACGTACGACAACGCTGACCACTCACTGGAAGCGACTACGCGAGACTGTGAGAACAAGCGTTTATGAGCGCAGTCAAGCGGTCGATACCCATAGGAACAGCATCATGGAACAGCGGTCGATACCCATAGGAACAGTGTAGTGGAACAGTGTCGTGGATCAGTGTCGTGGAACAGCGTCCATTACAAGCGACTATAGACGACCGATTTGCTAGGACCAGGATTTGTTTTGTAAAAAAATGATCAGTATTGTTTACTCAAAACTACGCTTGTGGAACTTGAAAGGCAGAAACTGTCATACAACGAAAACTGTGGGCGCTAGTTGCAGAGGAATTGGGTGGCAGCAAGGGTAAGTATGTAGTCAGTTCTGTATTGTACACATATCATTTTAATAGTACAGAAAGGCTACCGGGTAGTTAATTGAATAGTGAGATACATAACACACGCATTTCCACTGAAATATGCTACAAATTTGTCTCTGGTCACATAAACAGTAGTGATGCTTTTGTTTTCACCTAGCTAAGCAAATCTTATCATAGTTTCAACTCCTTTCAGTTTGTGGTTGTTCTTGTAATGATGCTGCATATTATTCGATGACAGCATTATTCAACATTTACACGTATTTAATAACTATATTAGTGAAATCGAGGTTGAAATGTTTGACATGTTTGAAACACTCGTTTCTTGCTGGTCATAACAGAGAACTACACTCAGTAACTTACTGTTTCTATTAAAGTCACTTATTAAGTATTATATTTGATGGCCCAAGTTGTCATACAGGAAATGGATTCATTAGGTATGTTTTAAGAGCAAACATTGGCGTTATTGTCCGACTGAAATTAGATACTTTCACGATGTTAGCCACTATTTCGTACATATGTTGTGAAACATCTCTGGATGCATCTTGGTAATAATAAAAAAATTTCTGGCTGCTGCTCTACAAATCTTCGTGAAGATGATAGAATTTCTCCTGCCTACAGACACAAGTAGGTTATCACTGGGCGTTTTGGCTAAAATCGCTAATATCAGCAGCAAAAGTCGTGGAATTGCAGTGTCTTTCCCTGAATTCCGTGCCCCTCTCCATCCACCCGCACTTACTCCTTCCCATCCTTGGCATTAAGCACAGACGCCTCAGCCGGTGGTGTATAAGCTAACCCCCCCCCCACCCATCGAGCAATTTTAATTTTTGTATTTCGACTGCATGAGCGCTATCAGTCGATATCTGCACTTTGTAGTGAGATGGCTAGTATGAAAAGCCAGCAGCGAGCAGCTGTACGGAAGAAGACTATCGGTAAGTATTTTATCCAGCTATTTCTTATTATTATTATGTGTGTGTTTCGTTATACTTAGGTCACATGTTACATACCATGATCCGATGCTGATTGAGGACTCTCAGTTGTTCCATGGTGTTCCGATTGATGGGAAATTAAAAATGGTGGTGTCCTTTCTGGGACTCGAACCCTCATTCTACTGGATGGAAAACCGAAATGCTCCACCCCCCCCCCCCCCCCCCCAAACACATGAAAACTTTCCAGTTGCGAGATAGGAAGGTTAGGTTAGCGTACTTTATTTAGTTTCTTCGGGAAACTGACACAAAAATCGACCCTAATTACGTAATTAATCGTAAAGATCCGGCCTAATTACACTACTATATGCGTAGAACTACACAAGGATGGCATAAAAGCGTAATACAACTCAAAAACTGACGATACCATACAACTGGTCTTATCCTGCTGGAAAAAATTTCGCAATACCACTCGAAAAACAGACACACTCAAACTCTACCGTACACCTACAAGCTGGTGGGGAAAAGGCAGGGGCAGGGGCAGGAACAAAGGTCAACTGACGAGATGCTGGTGTTGGACAGAGAGGAGCACAATAGCGACGATGATAAATGTCCTCTTTCCACGAAAATAGGCGCAGTCCATTTACTTTTAGTTTTATGATCAAGATCGGTATAGCTTTTACAGTCAGCTGCATGATACAATCCGCATCTGTTTACTTTGCGACATCCAGCAAACTGTATCGCCACCGATTAAAGATGATCTGCAGAGACATGCCCACCCTACGTAAAATCAGGAAAAAAAACTTCGACTATTTTGCTGCGAAAACTACCGATTACCGCAGAATGTCCTCATTACTTCGAAATCGCCATCAGAGTAAAGAAATAGCGATAATTTAAACTCCAAAGAAAAAATCTATATTAAACAATTTTCCAGCTTGTTGAACAAATTACACGACCTGAGTGCGTCTCTTGTGTTCAGTGTCTCTAAATAAACTGTCATAACATTAGAGAATACAATCTTTCATGCCATTGGCTCACATGTCGGAAGAAACACAACCATTTTACATTCCACAACAATAAGCTGTAATTCAAGAGAACGAAGCTGTTTCATACACTATGGCAGATCCCCTTTTACCAATGCGATGCTATATCATACTAGCATTTACGAAACAAATCGTGAGAGCCTGTCTCGCCCTGTGTAGGTGGGAGATTGAAATATCGTTAAAAGATATCGCCACAACCAAGAAAAGAAATGCTTGTCAAGAATCATTCTGTGGCGCCCTGGCCATCTCTTCCACCCTCCAGGTGGCACGTCATTGTTCTCAATTTGATAGGCTAGTTAATTAAATTGATCATGAGAGTCACTTTGCATGGCGAGTAATTTGTCTGTCTAAAAAACCGCTGGATTTCTTGATGTATGGGATCCTTAGCAGATAGGTTCGAAACAAGGCGACTCGTTTCAAGATACGAAAGTAGCATGAATGTGATTCACCAGAGGCTGTAATCATTAAAAGATGGCTCTACAGGATCCAATGCAAATATGTGGTTTAATGGATAGACTTGATTCCAAATTACGGACAACATTTCTGCCTGAAAGCACAATACTATCAGTGACCCGTGTGTGCTTGTAGACTAAAGACCGCTTTTTTTTTTTTTTTTGCAGGGTGATGGTAACATAGGCGTTATGATAGTGTTTTTAATAGCGGAATCCTTACGCGAAATGCGTGTTGTGGGCTGTAGAATCCCTCGATGGTCAGATTCAGATGTCATTTCTCACTAGTGTTCCTCGAAAAGAAAGTCGTGTTCCGTCCATGGATTCCCAGTTGCCTACTTGGCGAGTGTTATCCGACTGCTGAAAAAAAAATTACTCGCCATGCAAAGTGACTCTCATGATCAATTTAATTAATTAGCCTATCAAACTGATATTAATGAATACCGCCTGGAGGGTGGAAGAGATGGCTAGGGCACTACAGAATTTTTCTTGACGAGCGTTTCTTTTTTTTTTCGTTGCGGCGATATTTTTAACGAAATTTCGATCTCCCACCTACACAGGCTCTCACGATTTGTTTTGTAAACGCTAGTATGATATAGCATCGCATTGGTAAAAGGGACCTGTCATAATGTACAAAACAGCTACGTTCTCTTGTATTATAGCTTGTTGTTGTCGAATGTGTCGACATGTGAGCCAATGGCATGACAGATTGTATTCTCTAACGTTATTGCCCGTGCATGACAGTTTATTTAGAGACACTGAACGCAAGAGACGCTCTCAGGTCGTGTAATTTGTTCAAAAAGCTGAAAAAATTGTTTAAGATAGCTTTTTCACCTTTGGAGTTTAAATCATAGCTTTTTCTTTACTCTGGTGACGATTTCGAAATAACAAGGACATTCTGCAGTGATCGCTAGTTTTCGTAGCAAAGTAGTCTAAATGTTTTTTCCTGATTTTACACAGGGTGGGCATGTCTCTGCCGATCATCTGTAATCGGCGGCGGTGCACTTCACTGGATGTCGTAAATAAACAGATCTGGATTGTACCATGCAGTTAACTGTAAAAGCTATGCCGGTTTTGATTATAAAACTGAAAGTAAATGGACTGTGCCAATTTTCGTGGAAAGAGGACATTTATCATCGTCGCAACTGCGTGTTGCTATTCTTTAATAGATGCTTGATTATAGAGGCATTAACGCCAAATAAAGTTTTTCTCCATCACCGAATGGCGGGCTGCTCCGGGCGAGGGGGGAGGGGTGGTGGGCGTGTCTGCTGTTGTAGTCACAGGACACAGCTGCTCTCTTGTCCAGGGGGCAACGTGTGGGGGGCTCTGTCGCTATATTTTAGATGAAGAAGTTGCATTTGAGGCGCCGTCTTTGGTTAGTTGACTATATACGCTATTGTGCTGGCATAAGAGCGTCGTCCCAAGGTGACGGCCAGATGGTGGAAAGCCGAGTGCGGGCAGTGGCCTTAGAGGGGTGATAGCGGGAGCACGAGACGCTTGGCGGAACATCTGGTTGTTTCAAGTAGCCTGTGCCCCCTCCCATTTGTGGAAGAGGGAGGGAGAGAGGAAGATGGCATCGATTTTCGACAGTTATGATTGTGCATGGAGGAGAACACATGTTCAACTACCGCCCCCTTTGCAGTCTTTTAGGATGACGATTTTCCCCAGAACATGTGCTGCATTATGACCCGTTCATTATGAATGCTGGTTTTTGCGCAACAATTTCGAAGTGTAATTAAAACTGTGACTAATTTTTTTTTCATCAACTGTGCTACCGTGTATTGGCATCTTTTACCTGAGCTGTAGGTGGTTTTCGAGCAAATGTCTGTAGCGAACTCTGATATCAAACAACGATAGACACTGTATGCTCACAGGTAATGGACTTTTTAAACTCCTCTCTGTCCAACACCAGCATCTCGTCAGTTGAACATTGTTCCTGCCAAAAAGAATAAAGATAGTACCTTACACCCTGCCTTTTCCCCGCCGGCTTGTACATGTAGGGTAGAGTTTTAGTGTTTCTGTCTAGTTTCGAGTGGTACTGCGAAATTTTTTTTCCAGCAGGACAAGACCAGTTGTATGGTATCATCAGTTTTTGAGTTGTATTGAGCTTTTATGCCGTCCTTGTGTAGCGCTACGCATATAGTTGTGTAATTTGGTCTGATCTTTATGATTAATTACGCAATTAATGTCGATCTCTGCGTCAGTTTCCTGACGAAACTAAATAAAGTACACTAACCTAACCTTCCTCTCCCCCATCTGGACAGTTTCCATGTGTTGGGCAGGGATCACTTGGTCTTTCCATCCAGTAGAATTAGGGTTCGAGTTCCGGAAAGAGCACAGCCATTTTTAATTTCCCGTCAGTTCAAGCGCCTCTGGTGGTGTAATTGTGTTAGGGGGGTGGGACTGGGGGGTGCAATTGGTCTTTCTGTCCAGTAGCACCAGGGTTCGAGTCGTGGAAAGAGCACTGCCAATTTCAATTTCCCATCAATTCCCGGGTAGGGGCTCAGTTGGGATGTCAGCACAGCCCTGTGGCATAGATATTTCTGCCAAAATTCGAAATTCTCACCAAAATTCTAATTTCCTGCCAAAATTCAATTCGCCAATAGGGTAGGTTGCAGGAGAGGGATGGTTGAGTGATGGGGGAGGGTGAGGGGGAGGGGCTGGGGCACACGTGCAGGCTGAGAAAAACACGTGACATCATCCAGGGGTGGAGGTGGGCATGGCTGGGGGCGGGGGTGGGATGGAGTAGTGGTGTATTATTGATCAATTTAATTAATTTGCATATTAATTTGATATCAAAATTGCGTTCGCAACCCCTAGTCCCTACTACTGAGACACTTGCAGTTTTAAAAATGACTGTGAAGTATGATATTGTATTTGATACAAACTGTTGTGAATCATCTCTGGATGCGTCCTATAATAATCAAAAAACTTCTAAGTGCTGCTCTCCAAATCTTTCTTCATACCGGGTGATCAAAAAGTCAGTATAAATTTCAAAACTTAATAAACCACGAATAATGTAGGTAGAGAGGTAAAAATTGACACATTTGCTTGGAATGACATGGGGTTTTATTAGAACAAAAAAAAAAAAAAAACCACCCAATATTGTTAGACGCGTGAAAGATCTCTTACGCGCGTCGTTTGGTGATGATCGTGTGCTCAGCAGCCACTTTCGTCATGTTTGGCCTCCCAGGTCCGCAGACCTCAGTCCGTGCGATTATTGGCTTTGGGGTTACCTGAAGTCGCAAGTGTATCGTCATTGACCGACATCTCTAGGGATGCTGAAAGACAACATCCGACGCCAATGCCTCACCATAACTCCGGACATGCTTTACAGTGCTGTTCACAACATTATTCCTCGACTACAGCTATTGATGAGGAATGATAGTGGACATATTGAGCATTTCCTGTAAAGAACATCATCTTTGCTTTGTCTTCCTTTGTTATGCTAATTATTGCTGTTCTGATCAGATGAAGCGCCATCTGTCGGACATTTTTTGAACTGTTGTATTTTTTTGGTTCTAATAAAACCCCATGTCATTCCAAGCATGTGTGTCAATTTGTACCTCTCTATCTACATTATTCCGTCATTTATTCAGTTTTCAAATTTATACTGACTTTTTGATCACCTGGTACATTTCCTGTCAACCTCGATTTCACTAAAACAGTTATTAAATATGTGTACGTGGTGAATAATATTGTATTGGGTAAAGAAAGTGAGTAATATGTTGCATCATTACATGAACAACCAAAAAACTGAAAGGAGTGATGCTGTCATAAGTTTTGCTTCGCTGGGTGGAAGCAGAAGCGTCACTGCTGCTGATGTTGAACTTGTGATGATGTAATAATAACTTCAGAGGATCAGGATCTCAGAAATTCTAAGTACAAGGAGACTGTACAGATGCAAAACAGGCTGGCAGAGTCGTGTTGTTTCTGTTTAAGTGCTAGCTGCACACACAGCACAATCAATTTATGACAAACCCTCACCAAAATGGAGTTCTGATGGTTAAATATGTTCCTATAATAATACACTACTGGCCATTAAAATTGCTACACCACAAAGACGACGTGCTACAGACGCGAAATTTAACCGACAGGAAGAAGATGCTGTGATATGCAAATGATTAGCTTTTCACAGCATTCACACAAGGTTGGCGCCGGTGGTGACACCTACAACGTGCTGACATGAGGAAAGTTTCCAACCGATTTCTCATACACAAACAGCAGTTGACCGGCGTTGCCTGGTGAAACATTGTTGTGATGCGTCGTGGAAGGAGGAGAAATGCGTACCATCACGTTTCCGACTTTGATAAAGGTCGGATTGTAGCCTATCGCGATTGCGGTTTATCGTATCGCGACATTGCTGCTCGCGTTGGTCGAGATCCAATGACTGTTAGCCTAACTATTGATATACGTAGCACTAAGTTACAACCTGCAATACGCTTTGGTCCCACCATTAATGTATGTGGTGTAACATTGTGATCTGTAGATATACCATGTATAAGCTAAATATTTTTAAGGACTGTAGTGTAATTAAAAAGTGTCAAACTTATCTATGGAAATTTATGCTTATACATCTCGTGACAGGAGTCTTCTCATGGGTCTTTCATCGAAATGAACGAACTGAAAAGCCATGTCATCATAAAAATTCTTTGATTTTGAGGGACAGACCTAAATGCAACCATAAAATCACCGAGCGAGGTGGCGCAGTGGTTAGACACTGGACTCGCATTCGGGAGGACGTCGGTTCAATCCCGCGTCCGGCCATCCTGATTTAGGTTTTCCGTGATTTCCCTAAATCACTCCAGGCAAATGCCGGGATGGTTCCTCTCAAAGGGCACGGCCGCTTTCCTTCCCCATCCTTCCCTGATCCGATGAGACCGATGACCACGCTGTCTGGTCTCCTTCCCCAAACCAACCAACCAACCAACCATAAAATCGGCAAATTGGACGTAAAATTGTCTGTAAAATTGGTAGAATAAACGATAAAGTGCAGGTCTGAAAAATTAGCTGTCTGACTTCGAGATTAATTAATTCCAAGAGCTCTTTTTGAGCAGTTGAAGTAATATACTCTTGTAGTGAAGGGATTGGGTTCTGTTACAAATTAATGACCTCATAGCATATTCTGCAACATGGCTGCCTGTAACATGATTAGGGACATTGGCTACACTGCGTCCACAATTAATGAACTTTAATGCGCTCCAGAAGATAGATTTAAGAAAAAGGAAACTTTTACTACTTACCAAAGAGTCAGTGTGATGTACCTGCTCCCAACACCCCTAATGCAAGACAGCCACCATATGAATTTTTGAGAATGTAGTTGGAAAAAGAAATACTCAACTAATAATTTTCGTTCCTATGGCTAAGGGAAGCATATGAGTTAAAGGAGGGGAATTACCATTGCTGTAGCAGTAGGAAGTATCCTAGCCAGACTAGTCTATAACTATTGGGTGTGTGTGTAAGGGTACTGTGGCTACTATTAATTAGAACTAGGAATATTCTGGCCACTCTAGTTTTGATAGCTTCTAGATGTGTAACGATAGGGGCTGTCAAACTAACTTGCCCTGGCCAACGTGGGTAACAGCAGCTGGAGATGTGAGTACTCTTCCAGCCAGAGTATCTACGATGTGTGCACTTCTTCCAAGTGACCGCAATCCATCACAAATTTCGGTGAAATCCGATACATGCAGACGAGTTTGTCAGTAACTCACGTCATATAGCTTCAGTGCTGTGCGCCAGTGTGAAAAGAATTAATCTACAACCTAGCTCCTGCCACAGCTACTGCTCTACTACCGGACATCAATAATAAAGGTGGATTGACGTATACGTTAGCATAATATCTAGTCACGACTTTACACAAGTTCTTCTACCGATAGAGACGGTATATGGGATTCCCCCGCTGAATTAACATATCTTTTAATATTATCTCCAGCGTCGAAAAAACTTACTTTTTTAACAGATGTGTTAACTACATTTCGTATATTGTAGCATTATGTTTACACATTATGGACGAACCAAGTACAAGAAGGATTTTGTCATTAAAATACTTCATCAAAGCAAACTGCAGATTTAAAACTATTGCTACGAATAACTGCCATTCGAATGCCGAGCGTCACAGCACATGCCTGAATTACTGAATAGGGAAATGCACTAGCTTCATTTAGTCTTCATCCCCCAACCCTGTATTCAATGTTGTACATTAATATGATGCACAGCCGTATCGATAGGTTTCCTAAATGCAAGTTGTGTAGCTGCTTCCACAACGATGGCAACCACATCACAGTAGTTTCGCCTCGATGTATGGGTGCCTATGAGAAAATATTGCCACTCATATCAAACAACAGAAGTCATAGTCCACGGACTTCCCTGGTTAAATGGAGTTTTCACATGGATTCTTACAGAAGTACGCAGAATATCACAATTCTTCTCCTGCTTTCATATTATTGCAAGATAGGATATGTTCAGTCGAAGGAATAGTCACCTATGAGACAACGAAAACCATATCAATATAATTCCCATACATGATCCAGCCATTAACATGAGATCTGTCAACAAGAAGCAATGCTTAGGCATTCGATGCAGAGACTTACATTTAATTTAGTGCGGGAGGGTCACACATGTACAGACAACATCCTGTATTTAGTGCCTTAATTATCTGTGTAATTCCCAGCAGTGAGACTTTATTTTTATGATATGGGTGAAACTCAATCATGTGGCAATTCCGAAAATAACAAAATTCATTCAGAAACGATAGGCTTTTCCTGCATGTAAATTATATAATACCAACACTTTTATAGTAATCAGAGATTTATAATCACACTGTTGTATTACGACATCTAACCTATAGGCTGGAGGAACAACTGCTAACAAATCTGCAGTTCGAAAAAAGAGCTTGATGTATAATTGCTTAACAATATTACACACATAGAACGATCATATATGTAGAGATTTGGGATAGGCTAACACATATATCGCTTCCATCCATTGTGGGAAACTGAAGGAAATTTTTAAGAGGAGTCACCCCATTATTTCTTTCACCCTGATAACCACTTCTCCGATCCAAAAGACATACACGGAGACTATCATTTTTAAAGCAATAACTTCTTCTTTTTGCTTGCAGTTTATACTCTTCTGTAATGGAAGCCGGGGTGGCATTTAGTCCAGTTTTCGTTTCTTGACTTGGATCTCTTCCATTTCTAGTTTTCTCATTAACTGTACTTAAAGAATCAATTTCCTTAACGAGGAATGCTTCAAGTCCATGGGATACATTGATTTTTTTCTTAGAACCCATGGAATTAAATTATTTGTGGGAACAAGACCTAATTTGGCAATATCTGTCTTTGATGGTATTGTGGAGAATAATCTCCCTGACTGAGAAAAATATACTTCTCCCGCTTTAATATAACAGCGCTGTTTAACACTTATAATAGCCTTGTTGGAGTCATTGTGAAAAATCTCTTGTTTACGGGTAGATAATTAAAACTATATGCAGACAGAACATAGCTTATAAGCTTTTCTCAGTCTTGAATGTCTGGAAGACTTACGTGTATGCCAATCACTTCGTGTGTATTCGTATTACCCCAGCAGACAAACTGCAGAACCTTAACACCACATAGCAGTTATTCTGTAAGTTATTCAGTAATCGATACCTCATGGAAGCGATTTGCATGGAGTACAGAGAAGCGCACTGTAAATACTGTTTGTTGGTTTTTTAATGCACTTAAAGAGTCTTGCACAGAGTGAAACACATGGTGCATTCTTTAGTTGTATACTGTAGCCTCCTACCTGGTAATACCATGTTCTTTAGCCAAGGAAGATGCAAACGTTTCTCACAGTTGCATGTCCACGCACTTTATGAATTATATAAGGTGCTTACTGATAACTTTGCTCACTCTCGAACTTGTGATTTGACATATAAATTTGTGTATCGTTGCTCTACAATTGGAGCTCATCCATTGTAAACAGTTAATCCCAACTGCCTTACCACTGTCAAAAATCACATTGCTGTTAACCTGTCAGGCTCCTTCCATTAAGAAGTCGGGTTTGAAATTACGTAGTAGCAAATTTCCATTTTGTTAAAAATACAGTCAATATGTTGCAATATTTCCAAATCCAAAAGGTAATAGTTATCTGTATGCGAAGCTGCAGCAATACTCCAGTAGCTCTTGCATTAGAATATCTACTTTAACGTTGGCTAATTCCGTTTTATACGGTGTAGCCACAGTATTGTGTTATTTCTTCGAAATGGTTTACAGTGCTTCCTTACAGATTTTCCCCGATACTTCTCTCGCTGTCACGTTTTCATTCCCGTGGAGAAGAAGTGGCAGCGTCGCCTTCCTACTATGTCTTGCAGCGACAAACTTGGAGAATTTACGACTTAGATAATAGTAAACGATTCACACATATCCTTCTTTAACATTATGGACCGTACCTTTTGTAATTAATCTTGACAGTCCACTTGATCACAGATCTTAAAACTAGGATGTTATCGAAAAAAAAAACTGTAATGAGTGTATGCACATTTAAATTCTTCTTGCTGAGGAGCATACCATTTTCTGTGTAATTTATATTGTCAACTGTAGTAGCAAAATTGTCCGGATTTTCCAGTAATAACCACATACCAAAGTGTGCATCAACTGGTCTCTTCAACCCACTATTAACTGAGGAATGTTTAGCACATTAGAGGAAGTGATGTTGCCACTTTCCACTATCACAGAAGACTGATCACTTGGGGCTCTCAGATCTCCTTTTTTACTCTTAAGATCCAAGATGGCGACACAGTTGAATTGCGAGTACAACTAAATTTAGAAGGCTTGACCAGAAGATCTTGTGACTGGAATAAGCCTTGTAATATTTACCATTTCTGTATGAAACTTGCATACAGAAAAATAACCAATTCTTTGCTGCCCGTTGTGAAAATTAAGACACGAAACTTAAATGTGACCGTTTTGAACCATTAATTATAGTAATATCGACTATCGTTTTCAAGCAGAATAGCCCCTAGAGTATATTCAGACGAACTCGATGAAAGAAGTGCAACAGAGCTCGTTAACATGTGCAAGAGCAGCGAGTGTATACTGCAAGTTCCACTGATGCACTGAACACATTCGTTAATTAACTAACGATTGTGCGATACTGGTGTATGTAAGTCCAGACATCACAGATATTCTGGAGCTAATTATGTCATGGTTTCGATGCCTACTATAAGCTCGAGCGGTTAAATATTTTTATGGGAAACTTACTGAAACATTTCTGTAAGTCCATCTTTATACACGACGGTTGAGGGACTTCGGCTGTTCATTACAAATGCCAAATTAAAAAGACCTTCAGCTTTGTATACTTACAATTTTCTTTTGTCTATGCGGCTAGTTTCAGTACGCCATCTTCATTCCCCTGTGACCGACGTGTAGGAAGAATCCAGCTTCAGGTTGGATTCTTCCTACAGGTCTGTCAGGATGTAACACGCCCGGGGGTACAAATGGTGCGGGTCCCGTTAATTGGCTTCTCGTTTCGACCGTGCGCCCTGTCCACACCGCGTACCTGATATTCCCGCGGCGATCGTACTGTTCTGCTCCATGCTGCTGCTGCCTTGCCTGAAATTATCTATGGAAAAATGCAAGCGGGTTTAGGGGAGCCACTCAACGTTAAGCACAACACTGTCCCTCGTCTGGTATAACAACTATATTCTGAGACGATAAAAAGGATAGCAAGTTGCACTGTTTACATTCTAAGTCGTAAGTTTTGATGCCAACTTCTAGATAATTATCTATCCACAATATCACTTGGGCGAGCTCACGCGTAACCGACGCGACGCGGGTGATTGTCGATGATGCGGAAGCCGAATGATCGAACGCAAGTTCTTACGCTCGCCACGCATACACAGGTATCTGGTACCAGTCCTCCTTGACACTTGTAATAATATAACACTGTTCATAAAGTTAATTTATAATTCACAGCTCTCACCTGTACGAGCGTGTGCGTAACCGTCACGGCGCGGCTGATTGTTGATGATGCGTAACGCGATGACCGAATGAAAGTTCTCACGCTCGCTACAAGACACTGGCGCTTGAATGCTCTCTTTTGTGGTAAACTATATTGCTGACTGACATTATTTCATTCTGAGAGGCCGAACACGGCGCGGATGATTGGTGTACGATACGATACAACACGCAACGGGCCGATACTAAAAACTTTAGCGGCGGCACTGCTCATATTTCATTACTTCTTCACGCACATTTTGTTTTTACCGATACTAAAAACTTTAGCGGCGGCACTGCTCATATTTAATTTCTTCTTTACGCACATTTTTTAATCGCTTCCATATTTCAGTACTTCACTGTAATAGCACTTGTAGTTAACACTTGAACTTCCATAATAACAGTGCCTTTCACATGCAGAGCTACCCACAACACAACAGTTCCGTGTCCCGTGCTCGACTCTGCAAAACGCCGAAACTAGTCGCATAAATAAAATAAAATTCGGAAATATAGAAGGCTAAAGGAGTTTTTGATTTGACATTTTACTGAAACATATCGCGACTTGAATGCAAATCACAGCTTAGTCCATTAGTGATACAGATTTCAAGTTTTAACGCAGGAAAGTATTTTTCCGTTACTAGAAGGCGATATGTGTGCTGCGACGCGGTACAGCTGTGTGCTGATTTTTTGGTTCATATACGGCAGAATGCGTAACTGTGTCTTGTTAACGAGAAGTGACATGCGCCAGACACGTGCAGGGTACCGTCTCCGTCGAGTCGTGTGAAGTTAGCACCCCTTTTTCGATAAATATACATTTTTTTCACAGTTCTTGTTAGATGTGCCATAGTTCTAGAGTTCTTTGCACAAAATTTCAATAGTTCTGCAGAATGTAACGAAGAAAACAATACTGGAAAAAATTTTCATATCGAAAACATTCTTTATCAATTTCCGCATAATGTAAATAAGTACAAGACTTCTGAGCACAGTTCTGAACAACTCCAAGAGTTCTATCGAAAATCCAAGTAACATATTTTTGTGCAGTTAATAGTTTACGAGATAATTGCAATTTATGGAGAAAATCTTTTCAATTACTGTGAAGTTGGAACCCTTTTGAGTTCTTGATAGATATGAAATAGTTCTAGAGTTCTTTGTACAAAATTTGAATAGTTCTGCAAAATTTAGCGAAGATATCAACAATATTCGAAAAAATTTTCGCACTGAAAATACTCTTTGTCAGTTTTCGCAAATTATAAATAAGAACAACATTTCTAAGCATAGTTCTGAACAGAACACCAAGAGTTCTACCGAAAATCCAAGTAACATTTTTTTGTCCAGCTAATAGTTTACGAGATAATTGCAATTTAAGGAGAAAATCTTTTCACTTACTGTGATGTTGTCACCCTTCTTTTCAGAAATGTATATTTTTTTCAGAGTTCTTGATAGATATGCCATAGTTCTAGAGTTCTTTGTACAAAATTTCAATAGTTCTGCAGAATATAGCGAAGAAACCAACAACGTATGACATAGCTGATTCAGGAACTCTTTCCTTCTGATACAATTCTTACTGTTGCCACAATAAATCACTTGTACATATATTCCAACCGTATTGATCATTACAAAAATATAACCATTGACCAACGGCGCACATTTCTTGCAGCGTTGTACAAAGCATTCAGCTTATCCGCTGTGAAAATACCACACTTAGCGCTATTGTAAAATTTACGATGGATGGCATCCATTTTCTACAGTGTCAGCATTTATCGAATTATCTTCATGCAAACGTGATGCCAGGATCACACACTTCCCCTTTGTAGGTACGGAGGAAACTAGAGTGCAGTCCTGTGGAAACCAAAACAGGAACTTTGGGCAGCCCTTCTTTTACTGATAGCAAACTTTAGAGAAACTTCACGCTTGTTTTTCTTCATCGTGCCAACAAAATAAAAATTCTCCCTTCATAGCTCTATTACCATTCCAGTACTAGCAAACCAGTTGTCCGCTTTCACATTCCGACCTCACTGATGTATAGGTTTAGACAGTCGCAGAACAACATCAAAATGTTTATTGCTCAGTTAGTAAATCGTTCTGGTTGCAACACAGCGTATATTTCCAAATTGTACAGGTAAAATACTTAAGAATCCGCAAAAGCATAAATTTTATATCCATACTTGTTTGTTTTGATAGGTACATATTGGCGAAAACTGCACCTTCCACAGAATCCTTCCAGCTTCTTGTCTACTGTAACATTTTCTCCGAGGGTATAAGATTTCTGCTGTTTGCGTACAGACACAGTAAATATTTCCCGAATTGCTTTTAGCTTGTCTAATTGTCTCCTTTCATCACGAACAGCGCGACTGTAAAATCTAAGGCACTCCACAATAAATTTGAAACG
The DNA here is from genome assembly GCF_023898315.1 of Schistocerca nitens. Classification (NCBI taxonomy): domain Eukaryota; kingdom Metazoa; phylum Arthropoda; class Insecta; order Orthoptera; family Acrididae; genus Schistocerca; species Schistocerca nitens. Next base: position 327,609,590 of record NC_064618.1, on the reverse strand, counting down.
TTTTATGTTCATTTGCGAGGTGAAATTTTTCAATGCCATCCCCATCAGTTCCACACAGATCTTCCAGGCTTTATCTGCTACTTTTGTTAACAACAATTAAAAACAAGAGACTGATGAAGGCTTTCAATTCAATAACATCTATTGACTTTACCCCTCTCTCACGCTGAAATGAAGCTTTGACGCTCTCAAAATGCTGATTGGAATACAAAACTACAATAGACAAATATCGTTATCTATCAGGCAATTACAGTATCAGAAAGGCTGCTTTGGCTGCGCCTATTGGTCCATGTAAATTTCGAATAATATTATCCTCTTCGAACAATATGCTTTGGATTTCTTCAACATGATCTAGTACATCCCACTTAAAATAATAAAATTCCTATAAAATAATGCAACCAGGTGCAGTGTATTAATTTGATATTTGACGTTCAGACAGCGGACACTGACGATTAAACAGTTCAAACAGAATTTAAGAGCATTTTACATTCTGGATTAGTTTTGTACTACTTACTACGTTGATAAACAAATAAATTAATTGCTGAAATGAAATACGAATGGGCCAGTGGATAAAAACGAGCAATGAGCTCATATCTCATCAAGAGAGCATTAGCGTCTATACTGAATCTTACAACAATGAGAGGCATACAGAGAAAGGAAGCTATAACGAGAAGGCGCCAGTGCTGCCAATTGTTGGCAAGTAATTTACAGAATCACACAACAATGTAAAGCATACGGAGAAGGGAAGCTATTAACGAGATGGCGCCAATACTGCAAATTGTTGAAAAGTAATATACAGAAAATTTCGACATATATCAATCTGAACAGCTGCGCCCTTTAAAGTAATCGATGATAGAGGCATTCAGTTCACTCCGTCTCATCCGGTCTTCCAAAAAACGGTCCGATGCCATGACCGACATCGGCTCGAAAATGTCTTCAAAACATATTTACACAGCAGTTAAACAAGATCGTCATGATCTGCTTACTTTTGTTAGAAACACCTTCAGGCTGGAATGTTTCGTTGAAGAAAAAGACGACGACAGCAAAGATGAGTCGTGGAATGTTTTTGGTTCTTCGTGCAACAAGGACATGATAAAGCAATTTGACTTACTACTGTCAGCAGAAAAATGGTCTACCATAAAACCAACAAAGAGGAAAGTTGGAAAGCCTTCAAGACTGGAAATATGGAAATGGACCGATTTGATGGCTGATAAAATTTATGAACATCACAAAATTCCATGTGCCTTTTCTTTCAAATACGCGAAAGGTGTGAAAGTTCAAGTTCAAAGTACTTCTTGAAGATCAAAGGAAGTTGTACAGAATGCGGAGCCACTCTCGAAGGGACTGCTCTGAAGAAGCCAAAAAAGGACAACGATATTATTCTGAACTGCAGACTTCCAAACTTTTCAAACGATAGTAATCACCTGAAAACAAGACGACTTCGTGGCAACAGAAGACAACAGGTAGCTGATAAATTGGTTGATAACAGGATGCCAGTAGCTCTTTGGCGAAATGATGAAGCGAAAAATATGTCTTTCGGAGACATGATTCCTCCAAATTTACCAAATACTGATGTCTTGAGAAAGGCAAAAGAAGAGGAAAGGGACAAACGATTTGGTATAACAACTAGTAAGCCTGTTGAAAAGCTGCAAATCGCAAAACATACAACCCATCGGGACGAAATTCACGGAATTGGATTGGACCCATTCTTCTGTATATATTGGCTGAAAGATCAAACTCAGTTGCACAAATATTGTCATCAAATCAATAGCAGTGTATACGATTCATGTTTCAGATGATGTGTACCAGCTGGGAGTCACATTTAAATTGCATGTTCTTCCAGCTGATCTTCCATTTGGGGCAACTGTTTATTTAAGCGTCATTCTCAATGTTTTTCCTGGTATGTGTCAGCTGGGAATCACATTTAAATTGCTTGCCTTCCCAGCTTTGCTTGTATTTTGGGGGATTGTGAATTTTATTGTTGCAGGTGGCGTTGCATTTCGAGTTATTTCACGATTTGGGGATCCGTCAGACAGGGCTGACTGTGTGGAAATTAAGTCAAAGTACATATACCTGTATCAGTACATGTGCATCTGCGAAGTGAAGGTCACTAGTAAAGATCCAAATATCATCAATCGATCATCAATCAGTTGCCCAACTTATCAGATGATATCCTCTAGGCATGACGCATCATTCTTGTCATTTTTCTTTATGGAAATCGTCAGATCTGGAGCTCCCAGACCAAAAGTCATGGTAACTGATCTTGGTAAGGCTTTGTTGGTTGCAATTTCTTGACCAATAGCCAATTGCTCGGACTTAACAGATTATTTGAATAGGTGTTATAGTCATATTGTTTTGCATGAAACAGTAATTCTACCCTCATGTTGTTTGAGAATAGATTTAAACCATTTTATGGTCATGATTTCGAGGTGGAAATGCTTCTCAAGAGGTAAATCACAAATCAAACAACTTTATCTTCAAGTTTTGGCCCATATTTACATGATGACAGATTTCTGTGACATTGAAAGTGCTTTGCGCTCACTTTTGGTTGTTGCGTCGAGTGAACATCTTGATATTTATGGGTGCAGTGAAGAATATTCATCAATGGAACATCAGCGCCACCTTGATAACATTATCAGGGATGGTCCACGTCATTCATATATTGACGAAAAGAAAGATGGTGACAAGAAAAGTGATGATATTGAAAACAATGATGACTGTCTTTTGGAGTCAATTTTGAACTCAAGAATCTACTGCAAACGCGTGGATTGATAGGGCAAAACGTATCTACAATGAAGCTGAAGTCATCGCGAATCAGACTAAAGATGACAATCTCTTTTATGTGAATCCGTACAACATTCCTAATGCTCAGAGACGCTGAAAGAGTTGATGTACAACATACCACTGTGGACAGCTGTTATGTATCCTTCTTTCCATATTCCTTTATCTATTCGTTCGTCAGCAGCGACTGAAGGACAGTTTTCAAAATTAAAGACAATGGGCTTTGACAAGCTGCCTTTACGAGTAGACAAATTCATTTTTCAACATTTGAAGTGGCTGCGTAAGGAAACAAAACTGTTAGCGCCACTTATGATGGAAAAACAAGATTCAAAGCAAGCTGTGAAGCACAAACCAACTGAAGCATCATTGCCTTACCATGAAGAAGAAAATTGGAGAGGAAAAAATAAGAAGCTGAAGATAACAAACTCCAAAAGCAATCATATACTCGATAATTCTGAGAGCACACTGAACAATACCTTATGATGTGAGACCCAACACGAAGATGGCAATGAGACAGAGTTAAACAAAATTTTTAATAGTTTTGAATACAGATTTTCTCCTACTTCGAGCTCACTTGTTATGAATGCGGAGAACAACAGTCTGTCAGTCAAGAGTGATAGTGTGTGTTTTCAGCGCTCTTCAGATAATAATTTACTGCCGAATTTGGACTCTAAAGAGATTTTTCATCCCACAAAAGACTATCGAGAATCATACTTCACCAGGGATGTCACTGTAATTTCATCCTGTGGTTAGAAAACAGAAGAAAACCGAGAGACCTGTAACAATAAAATGGAAGAGAGTGCAATGCTGAAAAAGCTTCAAAATGAAATCATTGTCGCATCAAGCATGCAAACTAAGAGCAAGAAAAACTACTTAGATTATTGCCCAAACTGTAATTCGACTTATAAATTCATAGAAATTAATTTGTCACTTTTCCCAAATGGGTCCTCAAGCAAATTCAAATCTGCTACCTACAACTTGAAGGAAACGTGCGGTTTCGATTCTTTGATGACCTTATTCGTGCAAGCAATATCACTCAGTGATGATTTCAAAAGTACCATTCAAATGGTGAGCCATCCATTTTTGGATATGGCTTTGGATGTTTTGGACAAAAAAATTATAAACTCCAAGCATTTTAAGCAGAGATTTGATATTTTATATGTGATACCGTTCCTAAAAAAAGGAGTAATCTCTCGAAACATTGTCTCTGAATGCAGAGTCGAATGTTGGGGAATTATACGAGACAATATTAGAAGATATCCCGATTTGCAACAAAAAGATACCGTGTCTGACGGGCCTAAATTCACGCTATGTGAAACAACATTATATTGCCGTTGATACGTATGTGCTTTTCAGACTAGGTTATAATTTCATGCAAGAGGCTGTAGATGACACAAATGGAGGTCTAAAGACTATCATAAAATGCAAGAAATGTAAAGGAGAAGCAGTCGAAGAAAAGAAATTCGGATGCTACTTGATGATGGATACTAGTATAACAACTTGTCCGCTAACTGAAGATCAGTTTTCTCCGAATGAGAGGAAGAAATGTGTGTTGCAAACGATCACGAAAGAAATCTTAGTCAACAATCAAGAGTACAATCTTGTTGGTGCCATTCGTTATAATAGCTCCATCAAACACTACACTTCATATGTCTTCGATGGAACCTGTTGGAAGCAGTAAGATGATGTACAGAGAGTTTCAAAAGAAACGATAATTTCTCCACACCTGTTCATGTATGTCAAGACAGGAAAACTTTCAAATGGCAGCAACAAGACCGACAGACGAAACAAGTAGTTTTTACGTAGGAACTTTGCTTTATAAGGTAAGCAATTACTAAAAGTTGATATCTAAATATTACAAATACAGCTCTTATGTTAATTCTTAGTATCTTTGTTTCTGGAACCACAGCCCTCCTGTTTTAGTTACTAGAATAAGAGCATTTTATGCCCTAAATTTCACGTACATATTTTTGTACCTATTTTTCTTAGTTGTTTCACACCTCATAAATTCGATGCTTATTTATTACTGAATTCCCTGCATATGTATTTCCTTCAGAGTTTTAGTGTATCCTGAAGAAGAGCTGTTAAGGGGACCTGTACATCACGGCCTGTAGTTTTTACTGGTACTTTGAAATTTAATAATGCAAGACTGTCAATAGATTCAGGAACGATATCAAATAATTGGTATATTGTGAGCTCTAGGTGAAAAAAATTGTAAATCTGTGGAATACATTGTGCAGTGAATAGTGATGTTTTTCTCACATACTGAATTACACGTAATTGTTATTTTAGGTTCAATGTACTTAAACACTATTCCAAATAAAAGATAAAAAAACAAATTTTATTCTTTGAATTATTGCCTTGTTGAAATAGCAAACCAGTAATATTTACCAGTTTCATGTTTTGATTATTTAAAAAAATGTGTTTTAAGAATCAATTTTTTCTCCTAATAATTTAAGAACATAACATGACATACTGCAGTTTCAAATATTTAATCCATTGTTAAATAATGTGGTTCAGTGTGCACGCAAGCACTATATTATTATTCACCCATAGCTTTGTTTATGTAGCTTTAATAGTGGATGAGATACCGGTAACAGTATATCTATAAGCAAACACGTTGATTACAGAAAATTGAAACTAAAGATTTGTGTGTCATTTTATTCTCAATGACGACATTGCAAACCATTCCTGCTCCATAATCTTGTTGATACCTTTCGTGTTCTTTTCATTTTCTTTAGTTTTACTTCTTTTCTGTGTTATTCTGGCCTCCTTTATCATGCTTTCAGCAGCTTTTTCAGTTTATGTGACATGTTGCCTGTGCGCCCATACCAGCACAATTTTCATGTTGTTCCTAGTTTTGATGCCTGTTCTGCTCATTGTTTTTAATCTTTACTCCATCAGGCCGGCTGGAGTGGCTGAGCGGTTCTAGGCGCTACAGTCTGGAACCGCGCGACCGCTCCGGTCGCAGGTTCGAATCCTGCCTCGGGCATGAATGAGTGTGATGTCCTTAGGTTAGTTAGGTTTAAGTAGTTGTAAGTTCTAGGGGACTTATGACCTCAGAAGTTAAGTCCCATAGTGCTCAGAGCCATTTGAACTATTTTTACTCCATCATTAAAACATATTGCAACTGCTGAAACGCATTCTGATTTTATTTTATGCCATGTAAACATTTTTCCTGCACATACGACAGTCGACAGGTTCTTAAAAGATATTACATAAACGAGGTTCTACGGAAACTGCGGCGCCCAAATTAAACGTAGTGACATTTAAGCACGAGAATGACGAGGTAGTCTACTGTACATTAAGTGTATATTTTTAGAATCAGGAAGAACCAGAAGAATTTTATTACGTAAAACAGTAATTGTTTTGAGCTCTCATGACATCCAGGACCCAATAACAGCTAAAAATATGGCCAAGACCCTCATGGATGAAAGTTAGGTGGTAACAGCACCAGACGCTAGGATACATAAAAACGTGTGGTGTGTGTAACGAATAAATTTGAAATTGCAATCATTAATATTGTTGCAAACATTTGTTCTAGTTAGAAAGGAAATGTGGAAGTTTGATGAGTTACACTACAGCGAAAGTCAAAAGTCTTTACAATGTATAGAAATGTAAGTATATTTAAATGAATAAAGGGTGTTACAAAAAGGTACGGCCAAACGTTCAGGAAACATTCCTCACACACAGAGAAAGAGAATATGTTATGTGGACATGTGTCCGGAAACGCTTACTTTCCATGTTAGAGCTCATTACTTCTCTTCAAATCACATTAATCATGGAATGGAAACACACAGCAACAGAACGTATCAGCGTGACTTCAAACACTTTGTTACAGGAAATGTTCAAAATGTCCTCCGTTAACGAGGATACATGCATCCACCCTCCGTCGCATGGAATCCCTGATGCGCTGATGTAGCCCTGGAGAATGGCGTATTGTATCACAGCCGTCCATAATACGAACACGAAAAGTCTCTACATTTGGTACCGGTGTTGCGTAGACAAGAGCTTTCAAATGTCCCCATAAATGAAAGTCAAGAGTGTTGAGGTCAGGAGAGCGTGGAGCCCATGGAATTGGTTCACCTCCACCAATCCATCGGTCACCGAATCTGTTGTTGAGAAGCGTACGAACACTTCGACTGAAATGTGCAGGAGCTCCATCGTGCATGAACCACATGTTGTGTCGTACTTGTAAAGGCACATGTTCTAGCAGCACAGGTAGAGTATCATGATAACGTGTTCCATTGAGCGTAGGTGGAAGTACATGGGGCTCAATCAAGACATCACCAACAATGCCTGCCCAAACGTTCACAGAAAATCTGTGTTGATGACGTGACTGCACAACTGCGTGCGGATTCTTGTCAGCCCACACATGTTATTGTGAAAATTTACGGTGAATCGAGGAAGTACAGTACATACTGACGAAACTAAAATGAGCTCTTACATGGAAATTAAGCGTTTCCGGACACATGTCCACATAACATCTTTTCTCTATTTGTGTGTGAGGAATGTTTCCTGAAAGTTTGGCCGTACCTTTTTGTAGCACCCTGTATATTGTACAAATGAACTAAGTAGTTTGTTTAAATCCTAATTCAGTACATGACTGATAGAGATGTTATTTTGTTGAGGGGATACAGTATTAACGTTAATAAGGAGTTCGAAATTTGTGAACAAGAACCTCGTTTATTTGGTCCTCACTAATCAGGATTTCCGGTTTATCCGGATTCATATTTTGTGTCCCTTGGTATTTTTCTCTTTTTTTCTTATAACACGAAGATATGTAGTCGGTGAGGTACATAGACTGCTTATCACTAGGCCGGTAATTCAGTCTAGTACTGAGTGATTAAGGAGCTCAGAGTGTGTGAATGACATTGTTTCTCAAGTATTGTACATTAATATAACGGTGTATTGGTGCCCATCAAGTAAGTTGCATAGTAACCACGCCAACAGCACTCCACCACAGCTGATTGTACCTCTGGTGCGCTTCCCGACAGGTGTGCCACTATCTGGTTAGTGGCGTGTGTGAATGTATCTGCTCTTTCAGCAGTCTGTTTGTTTTGCACTGACGAGCCTTCTCTCTTTGAATCATCTAAGCGTGCACATCCCACGCTTCCACCTACAGTTACTACAGTCAGTCTTAAGAAGGTGTACCGGCATTTGTACAGTGCTGAACATTTAAACTTTTTGTATTTATTAAAATATATATCCGGATTTTCGGTTATCCGGATTACTTCCGGTCCCACCTAGTCCGGATAAAAGAGCTTCTTGTGTACTGCACTGCACATTGTAACATTGTTTATGTCTCACATAATTCCAAAATAAAAGTGAGAATTTACGATCCGTCCTCATAGCTGTGCTTCCAGTAGTATCTCATTTCCGGCGTCCCCAATTTCGCAGAAGTTGTCCTACGAAAATTGCAGAAGTAGCACTCCTGGAAGAAAGGATATTGTGACGATATTCCTTCGTCACAGCCTGGGGCTAGAGACCCCTTCCGGTACACAGTTTTTATCTGCCAGTAAGTTTCATATCGGCGCACACACACTGCAGAGTGAACACACAATCATAATCTATTGGCACCATAAAAATGTTATGAGGGTTTTTAAAAGAACTCTTTCGGTGCTATCCAGAACTGTCAGCAAAAGGGTTGTGCCAATTCATTATAATGTAGACGAAGTGGGTCTCTCGTAAATGATATTGTCTCATTAACTGTTATCCCCACAAAAAATGTTATTACAGTTTTCGGTAGAACTCTTAGGGTCCTATTAAGAAATGCCATCAGGCCTTATGTACGAATTTATTACTTTTACATGACAAAAGTGAGTCCCACATTAATTATCTCATATAATGTCATCGTCACAAAAATATTATAGTTTTTGGTAGAACTCTGTGGGATTCAGAACTGTCATCAGAACTATTCTACGAGTTTTGTTTTCGTGCAGAAAGTGAGTCTCAGATTAAAACAATTATCGTATAAACTATTATCGCCACAAAAATGTTCTTATCATTTTCAATACAACAGAACTGTTATACAAGTTTATTTTTTCCAAACTGACAAATAATTTTTTACTATACCAAAATTTTGCCGAGTTGTTGTTTTCTTCCCGAAATTCTGCAGAAATATTCGTGTTTCGAGCAGGGAACTCTAGAACTATTGCATACATATAAAGAACTACAAAAAATGTATATTTCTCGTAAAAGGGGTGAAAACTTAACGGGAAATGCTCATAAGCATTCCTTATTAAATGCAGTTACTACGTAAACAACTACCTGCACAGAATATGTTACTAGTATTTTCGATAGAACTCTTACAATGCTATCCAGAGCTGTCATCAGAACGTAAGAATGTACATAATTTGTTTGTAGAGTAAATGAGCCCCACAGTTAATCAGTTATCTTACAATCTATTATAACTTAAAAAAATGTTATTATGATTATCGATAGAAGTCTTGGAGTGTTATCTAGAACTGTTCATCAAAACTGTTGCACGAATTTATTTTTTTCTGTGGAGACAGTGGGTCTAACATCAAAGCAGTATAAACTATGATCCCCAAAAAAAGATGTTATTAGGATTTTCGATAGAGCTCTTGATATTCTGTTCAGAACTGTTGCCGGCCGGTGTGGCCGTGCGGTTAAAGGCGCTTCAGTCTGAAACCGCGTGACCGCTACGGTCGCAGGTTCGAATCCTGCCTCGGGCATGGATGTGTGTGATGTCCTTAGGTTAGTTAGGTTTAAGTAGTTCTAAGTTCTAGGCGACTGATGACCTCAGAAGTTGAGTCGCATAGTGCTCAGAGCCATCAGAACTGTTGTACGAATTTACTTTTTGCGAAAATTGACAAAGAATGTTTTCGATACGAAAATTTTTTCGGGTATTGTTGTTTTCTTCGCTAAATTCTGCAGGACTATTCAAATTATGTACAAAGAACTCTAGAACTATGGCATTTCTATCAAGAACTCTGAAAAAAATATATATTTCTGAAAAAAAGGTGCCAACTTCACAGTAAGTGAAGAGGTTTCCTCCTTAAATTGCAATTATCTCGTAACGAATTAGCTGCACAAATAATTTTATTACGATATTCGATAGAACTATTGGGGTTCTGTTCAGAAGTGTCCTCAGAACTGTTGTACGAATTTACTTTTTGCGAAAATTAACAAAAAATGTTTCCTATACGAAAATTGTTTCGACTATTGTTGTTTTCTTCGTTAAATTCTGCAGAACTATTCAAATTTTTTACAAAGAACTCTAGAAATATGGCATATCTATCAAGAACTCTGAAAAAAATATACATTTCTGAAAAAAAGGGTGCCAACTTCACAGTAAATGAAAAGATTTTCTCCTTAAATTGCAATTATCTCGCAAAACTATTAGCTGCACAAAAAAAATGTTATTTGGATTTTCCATAGAACTATTGGGGCACTGTTCAGAACTGTCCTCAGAACTTTTGTACGAACTTACTTTTTGCGAAAATTGACAATAAATGGTTTCGACACCACAATTTTTACGAGCATTGTTGTTTTCTTCGGTAAATTCTGCAGAACTATTCAAATTTTGTACAAAGAACTCTAGAACTATGGCATTTCTATCAAGAACTCTGAAAAAAATATATATTTCTGAAAAAAATGGTGCCAACAACACAGTAAGTGAAGAGGTTTCCTCCTTAAATTGCAATTATCTCGTAACGTATTAGCTGCACAAATAATTTTAGTACGATATTCGATAGAACTATTGGGGTTCTGTTCAGAAGTGTCCTCAGAACTATTGTACGAATTTACTTTTTGCGAAAATTAACAAAAAATGATTCCTATACGAAAATTTTTTCGACTATTGTTGTTTTCTTCGTTAAATTCTGCAGAACTATTCAAATTTTTTACAAAGAACTCTAGAACTATGGCATATCTATCAAGAACTCTGAAAAAAATATACATTTCTGAAAAAAAGGGTGCCAACTTCACAGTAAATGAAAAGATTTTCTCCTTAAATTGCAATTATCTCGCAAAACTATTAGCTGCACAAAAAAATGTTATTTGGATTTTCCATAGAACTATTGGGGCACTGTTCAGAACTGTCCTCAGAACTTTTGTACGAACTTACTTTTTGCGAAAATTGACAAAAAATGGTTTCGACACCACAATTTTTACGAGCATTGTTGTTTTTTTTTCGGTAAATTCTGCAGAACTATTCAAATTTTGTACAGAGAACTCTAGAATTATGGCTTATCTGTCAAGAACTCTGAAAAAAATATATATTTCTGTTAAAAAGGGTGGCAGCTTCACAGTAGGAGCTCTTATGGAGTTTTTAATTAAGTTGCAATTACCTCTTAAACTATTACCTGCACAAAAAGTGCTACTAGGATGTTCGATAGAACTCTTCATGTGGTGTCCAGAACTGTCATCAGAACTGTTGTACGAATTTATTTATATTTTCTGTAGAGAAAGTGTGTCCCACATTAAATCAATTTATATCATAAACTATTATCGCCATAGAAAAATGTTATTGGGATTTTCGATAGAGCTCTTGGGGTTCTGTACAGAACTGTCCTCAGAACTGTTGTACGAGTTTAATTTTTGCGAAAATTGAGAAAGAATGTTTTAGATACGAAAATTTTTTCGAGTATTGTTGTTTTCTTCGCTGAATTCTGCAGAACTATTCAAATTTTTTACAAAGAACTCTAGAACTATGGCATATCTATCAGAACTCTGAAAAAAATATACATTTCTGAAAAAAAGGGTGCCAACTTCACAGTAAGTGAAAAGATTTTCTCCTTAAATTGCAATTATCTCGTAAACTATTAGCTGCACAAAAAAATGTTACTTGGATTTTCGATAGAACTCTTGGAGTTTCAGAACTATGCTTAGAACTGTTGTACTTATTTACAATTTGCGGAAATTGACAAAGAATGTTTTCGATACGAATTTTTTTTTCGAGTATTGTTGTTTTCTTCGTTAAATTCTGCAGAACTATGCAAATTTTGTATAAAGAACTCTAGAACTATGGCTTATCTACCAAGAACTATGAAAAAAATGTACATTTCTCGTAAAAGGGGTGCTAACTTCACGGGACTTCTCCGTCGTAGCCACGCACTGCTGCTCATTGCCGGGGCAGCGTACGCGCGGCTTCCAGTTGAAGCTGTGGCGAGGTTGCAGTGCGGTTGTGGCGATGCGCTGGGGTTAAAATGTACAATTTTTACATAAAAAATAATGGAAAGTTAGTTATCAATGTGTGATTACGGAAAAAAAATGTTTTGAGAGAAGTACACACATTGTAGATATTCTGTTTGAAAGAGCGCACACGTCTGCAGCTGCTGTTACAGAGATTGGCCAAAGCACTTTCTGGCGCTAGTTTAACGACGGCTATCCTCACACGCCCAGCAGCTATTAAAACTAGACTCGCCAGAGTTTAACAGCAGCTACTGTGTCCTTAACCCGCAGCAGTTATGGACTGGACTGGCTGGGATACTAATGTTAATGCTAAAACAGTGGTAGTTACCCTTCCCCAGCTTCCACACTACACACAGCCAGAGTCAGAAAATTATTAGTTAGGTATATTTTTTCCGCCTATCAATATCCACAGGGCAGCTGTCTTAAATTGGAGAATGTTGAAAGCAGGTACCTCACATCGACTCTTTGGTAAATAGTAAAAGTTAGCCTTTTCTCAAATATACTTTCTAGAGTTCATTATAGTTCTGAGATAACGGAGACAATTTAGTCAATATCCTAATCGTGTTAAACGCAGCCCGTTTTTCAGAATATGCTATGATCTCATTAATGTTTAAAACAATTCCTTTGCTACAGATTATATAAATGCAATTTCTCAAAAGGAAGTCTTGGAATTAATTTGTTATCTTAGTGTCAGGCAGCTAATTACTTACACACATCTACATTTTTGGCCTATTCCACCAATTTTACGGGCAATTTTATGGCCGATTTGCCGATTTTACGGCTGCATTTTGGTTTATCCATCCAAAGCAAAGAATATTATGACGACATGTTGTTTAAGTTCGTTCATTTGGACGAAACACTCATGAGACGACTCCTGTCAAGAGACATATAAGCAAACAATTCCAAAGATAAGACTTAACACTACTGTCCTTAAACAAATATCTGTGACTTATGCATTGTATATCACTGAATCACAATGTTCCTCCACACACTTAATGGTGTGACCAAAGAATACCGCCGATTGTAACTTAGCGCGACACATAGTTGACAGTTGTTTATCTCAGACTTCATTAACATAAATAGGTCAACTGCAAAAACAACAAAAAGGGGTTTATCTGTCCATTTACCTTAAAAAGTTACTACACTACTGGCCATTAAAATTGCTACACCACGAAGATGACGTGCTACAGACGCGAAACTTAACAGACAGGAAGAAGATGCTGTGATATGCAAATGATTAGCTTTTCAGAGCTTTCACAAAAGGCTGGCGGCGGTGGCGACACCTACAACGTGCTGACATGAGGAAAGTTTCCAACCGATTTCTAATACACAAACAGCAGCTGACCAGCGTTGCCTGGTGAAACGTTGTTATGATGACTCTTGTAAGGAGGAGAAGTGGGTACCATCACGTTTCCGACTTTGATAAAGGTCGGATTGTAGCCTATCGCGATTGTGGTTTATCGTATCGCGACATTGCTGCTCGCGTTGGTCAAGATCCAATTACTGTTAGCAGAATATGGAATCGGTGGGTTCAGGATGGTAATACGAACGCCGTGCTGGATCCCAACGGCCTCGTATCACTAGCAGTTGAGATGACAGGCATCTTATCCGCATGGCCGTAACGGATCGTGCAGCCACGTCTCGATCCCTGAGCCAACAGGTGGGGACGTTTGCAAGACAACAACCATCTGCACGAACAGTTCGACGACGTTTGTAGCAGCATGGACTATCAGCTCGGAGACCATGGCTGCGGTTACTCTTGACGCTGCATGACAGGAAAGAGCGCATGCGATGGTGTCCTCAACGACGAACCTGGGTGCACGAATGGCAAAACGTCATTTTTTTTCGGATGAATCCAGGTTCTGTTTACAGCATCATGATGGTCGTATCCGTGTTTGGCGACCGCGGTGAACGCACATTGGAAGCGTGTATTCGTCATCGCCATACTGGCGTATCACCCGGCGTGATTGTATGGGGTGCCATTGGTTACACGTTTCGGTCACCTCTTGTTCGCATTGACGGCACTTTGAACAGTGGACGTTACATTTTAGATGTGTTACGACCCGTGGCTCTACCCTTCATTCGATCCCTGCGAAACCCTACATTTCAGCAGGATAATGCACGACTGCATGTTGCAGGTCCTGTACGGGCCTTTCTGGATACAGAAAATGTTCAACTGCTGCCCTGGCTAGCACATTCTCCAGATCTCTCACCAACTGAAAACGTCTGGTCAATGGTGGCCGAGCAACTGGCTCGTCACAATACGCCAGTCACTACTCTTGATGAACTGTGGTATCGTGTTGAAACTACATGGGCAGCTGTACCTGTACACGCCATCGAAGCTCTGTTTGACCTCTCCTTCCATTACCGTGTCTTGATGCAGAAGGCTGTAAATATGAACTTGTATCCTATTGTTGCTACTGCTGTAGATCAGGCAGTAGTAGGTCGCGGAACACCCCATTGTTCTGGTGTTCTCCAAGAATCGGCTAAAGGGTCTGTTAGGCTGTGGGCAGATACTGCTGCCCTGTGCTATCGCGCAGTCAAATAACAACAGGGGCCACAGATCTGGAAGAAATCCTGTGGACAGTGTCTGCTGCTGCTCTGGTTCAGGCAATGTTTCGTTGTGGAACACCTGAGTGTCCTCATCGAGTATCAGATCATGGTCTGTAACAATAGTGTAACATAATTATAACGAAACACACACATAACAATAATTAGAGATCGCTGGACAACATACTTACTGATGATTTTCCTTTTCCCAGCAGCTCGCTGCTGGCGTTTCACACTGACCATCTCACTACAAGGGGTGGGGGGCGGAGACATCAATGGCCGAGACATCAATGCTCCGGGGTCCCGCAGTAATTGGCAGACAGAAGTATGATGACCATCTAACGCCATTGGCCATGGGGGAAGGGGTGGGGGGAGGAGGTGTGGAGGAGGTGTGGAGGAGGGAATTCAGAGAAAGACATTACGGTTCCAGGAATGCCCCATACTGACATCAGCGATTTTAGCCAGAATTCCCACTGATGTCCTGCTAATACTTATAATGGGACATTACAAGAGATTGGCTCATGAGGCAAGAGGCATTTATAAATATTGACGATGTTATCAGTTGTATGGCAGGTCGGCTGAAAGGTGGCATGGGCTTTTTGACCGTGTGCTTTGCGACCAGTGACGCCAGTTTTGTAATTCGAAACACAAATATTTTAGCTGTGGGTGTTCTGACCATCAAAGAAAGCTGCAACAGTAGGGAAGGCTTTGCTGATCGGTTTGTCATAATATCGCTTCACATTTTATCGAGGCGTATGACCAGCAGTGCACATGATACATATAAGTGTATAAATGTTGTGTAAATTTTTTTTATCTCCATATTTTTTAATTTTTATTTTTTTTTACCTTTTCTTATTACCTTTTCTTATTACAGCATGACTGTAGCAAATATTTAACTTCTTATCTTACTTTATGAATTGTAATTTTTTGTAAGTAAGCCAGAGATTTTAAAAATGTTCTTTAACCACCAAGTGGTTAAATATTCTTATAATGTATTTTAATCTTTTGTCGAAATCTGTGTATTTTTCTCCATTTTTGAAGAGGTAGGCTAAAGGAATCTTTTTTAATTTCAGATGTAGCATTTGCTGCCTTTACCTTCAGCTTATTCATCAGAACGTGTTAATTCTGATGTTTTTATTTATAGAGGAGTTTAGTTTTCTGTGGTCCTCTGCCGCTGGTTAAAAACATTCCACATTTCAGTGAGATTACTACGAGTTACCATCCACTGATTGACCATATAGTACGCGAATTTCATGACCTTTCCTACACTTGTTATTTCCTTCGTTATTACCATTCTCGCTTCATCAACAGGTTTAGAGTTTCAGCACACATGTGGCAAAACAATTAGACTTCTTCTCTGTCACTGTATTCCTACTTTAATCCCAGAGAGAGGGTGAAGTGAAAATTGCAACCGAAAGCGGATGTTTCGGGGAACACTGTTTTCATAGCGTTATTTGTAACCATTTCAAAGTCTAGCACTCCAGTTCTCCGTGACCATATAGGCATCTTATTTTTCACCCCAGAAAATAGTATTTCATATGTACCGGCTGGTTACAATTAAACTTTCCCTATTTAACACGTTATGAGACGGAAAGTGATTACCATACAAGGACCAAACTTGGTAGCATTAATGTCAAGGACTCAGGGAATAGAAATGATTCAGAATCAAATAAATTGCACCACTTTTACTGTGCTGCTACGGTACTTCATACTATCACTTACCGGTGCCATTATTGCTACAAAAGGGGCTCAATATGGTGCCCATCAATGTCCAGAAGAGACTGAAAGCGCAGGATTGCATTCTGGCACAGCAGAACGAAGCATGTCCGTAGGTATGCTGGTTATCTCTCTGTACATGCTGCGCTTCAGATCAGCACATGTGTGAATGTTCCCCTGGTAATCCCTGTCCTTTTGGTAGCGCACAACCAGAAATCACAGGGGGTGAGATCAGGTGATCGTGCCAGCCAAGCATTTGGAAACGATCGGCTGATAATTCGATCGTATCCAAATGTGTTTCTGAGAAGCAGGTGAACTTCACGAGCGATGTGCACTGGGGCCCCATCTTGCATGAAAACGGTTGAGCTCAATGTGTCTCTCTCTTGTACTGCTGGTATGACATGCTGACAAAGCATATCACAGTAAAGCTGGCCTGTCACACTGCACGTCTTTAGTCCTTGAGCGCCAACCTGTTCAAAAAAGAATGGGCCAATGACGAACGTAGCCGTGAAAGCCACACCATACGGTGACACGTTCAACGTAGGCCTACACAGTGACTGGAAATGAAGATCCTATACTCGGCAATTCTGTGTGTTCACATCACCCATCAGAGAAAAGTGAGCTTCGTCTGTCCATAGGATGCTCCAGGGTCAGCCCTCGTCAACTTCAATCCTTGCTAGAAAGTGGAGAGCGAAGTCAACACGTCGTTGTGAGTCTTTCGGTGCAAGCTGCTGTACGATATGCATCTTGTACGGATAGCATTGAGAATGGTTCGAAGCACCTTCCGTACAGTGGACCACAGGATATTCGAGTGTTTTGACACAGCACTCGCACAGCCTGACGATTGGGAATTGCGCGCAGCGTTGTCTGCCATAGCAACAGCGATTTCATCAACCATGTGTGGTGCAACCGTTCGTCGGCCTCTTCCCGGAGCGATGCCCAGTTCTCCAGTTGATTCGAACTTCTTCATCATGCTCCGCACAGCAGGTGGAGAAAGAGGACCCTTCCGTAATCCTTTCAGTCGGTGATATTCATGAAGTGCAGCCGCAGCATGACTGTTGTTTTCATAATAGAGCCTGACCGATAATGCCCTGCTCCTTTCGTCCAAGCTCATAATGACACGTCAACAAATGCACTGCGACTGGTCAGGTGTGTGAGACTATGAATCACGACGACTGATCACAAAAATGTTCAAATGTGTGTGAAATCTTATGGGACTTAACTGTTAAGGTCATCAGTCCCTAAGCTTACACACTACTTAACCTAAAATATCCTAAGGACAAAGACACACACCCATGCCCGAGGGAAGACTCGAACCTCCGCCAGGACCAGCTGCACAGTCCATGACTGCAGCGACTGATCACAGCAAGTGGTGCCGGCCGTGGTGACCGAGCAGTTCTAGGCGCTTCAGTGCGGAACCGCGTCACTGCTACGGTCGCAGGTTCGAATCCTGCCTCGGGCATGGATGTGTGTGATGTACTTAGGTTAGTTAGGTTTAAGTAGGTCTAAGTTCTAGGGGACTGATGACCTCAGATGTTAAGTCCCATAGTGCTCAGAGCCACTTGAACCATTTTTGAACAGCACGTGGTGGCCATAGTTGGAACTGGACGGTCGCGCTGTGACACATGGAAATCATGCACCCCATACTCTCGACATTAATGCTACCATATTTGGTACTCGTACGGTAGTTAGTTTCTGTGTTATAACGTATTTAATAGTTGTTGTTGTTGTGGTCTTCTGTCCTGAGACTGGTTTGATGCAGCTCTCTTTCAGTAAAGCTGCAGTATTAAATAGGGAAAGTTTAATTATAACCACCCGGTATTTTGACTTTCGTCTGAGAATATAACAAATAAAACAAAAAATACCTTCGTCTCTTCCTCTGTTCTTCCAGTGTTACGAACTGTCAAATATCCTGTCCAGACAAGCTCAATATTTACACAGGATTTTCCCCACTTCTTCACAATTGGGCACTAGGATTCTTTTGTTAGGAACAGATCCAGCCTCAGTTTTCAAAAAACTATTACTTTTACTTAATTTCGAAGTTTCTTTGCTCAATTGAATCTCCAAACTAGTTCCAGATTCTGGGTCGTCCCAGTAGCTTCCCTTCTTGCTTTACGCAACACAGTCTTAGACGTTTCATAATTATGTACATTTGTGACCAGATCGAAACCTTTTTCTTTCAAATCTTAAAATCCCTCTTTAAAAATTTGGAAATCAGCCACTGCCTTTTCTTCACGGACACTCTTCCTGCAGTTATACATTCGTTTGTCAGTCTACATATCTGCTTCGTCAGATAGGCAAGGACGTTGCTGTTCAGCCATAATTCTGCCCATTTTTTAAATGACCTTGGCATTCTGATTCTATTCAGAATTCACTCACGACCAGTTCGTATACTGATTATGTTTACTGTGCACTTTGTAGCGATGACTATCCTTGAGAAGACTGGCTTCCCTTTCGTTGTTTTAATTATTTATATAACCCTCAGAGTACAGCTTAGGCCTATGTAAGTATACGGAAATGATGACTGTCAGCGAGGGCATTGAATGAGTGACAGTCACAACACATCCGCTGCTGGTGAATGACTGGTGTAAATGAGTAGTGAGGAGCTTCCGGTCCGAAACCACTGGTCAGAAGTCTCAAAGTACGGCTGTGGCGTCCATAGTTGGTTAAAAGAAAATGAATATTATAACAAGAATATGGGATTGAGTCCGCCTTCATGCAAAATACTTTTGTTTAATTTTCTCTCCGAAACTAGTTTCAGCGACTATATCGCTATCACCAGTGGGTTTTTCTTTATTCTAAAACAAGCAAAATTATCATTGTTATAAAGTTACAAAAAGTTATTACATGAATACTGTTTGGTTCCAGAAACGGTATTGTGTGAATAGTTTTATAATATCTTATTTACTTTGTCACAGCATGGCTTCTACGTTCGTTGCCATTATGTCCGGTATATTTTCCGTGTTTTGTTGTCGTTTCTTCGGCTTACAGCGTGTCTCTGCAACTGTATGAGTAGCTGTTATTAATAAATATGAAAATGTGAACTTGTATACGTCAGTGTTATACTACCGGGAATTGCGGGAGTATTGTGGGTATAGTTTCGGTGTGCATTGAGTTGCTGCGTAATCTGTCATGCACTCACCTTCGTTGGTGAGCTTGTAGTTGCTTATAAACACAGAAAAACATAACGTTTACACCTTGGTCGTAATTAAAAATATTACGCCATCAAGCTGTTCGCGTGTGTCTGGAGAAAGTATCACATATTGCGACTCCCGCCGGAGATTCGAGTCCTCCCTCGGGCATGGGCGTGTGTGTTGTTCTTACCATAAGTTAGTTTAAGCAGTCTGCAAGTGTAGGGACAGATGACCTTAGCAGTTTGGTCCCTTAGGAATTCACACACTTGACAACATTGCGAGAAGATTTTGAAAAATGTAGCAGGAGTTCTGACGCCTTCTGTTACTTATTTATGCCTTTGTGTGTGTGTGCGCGCGCGCGCGTGTGTGAGTGAGTGAGTGTGTTTGTGTGTGTGTGTGTACACACGCAACTGTGTATTTTAAGACTGTTCTGTGTCCTGTGTCAGTTCTCTTAAAACCGTAAAGAGTGTTGTTGCAAAATATTCTGTTCCCATTTATTACGTTTTTGCCCTCTACCATAGCCTTCTGCATGTAACGATTTTCTTCTGTTGTTAGTTTTCACCGTAAACAGTTCCTTTGTTTCAGGATGTGTAGCTCAGTTTTGATGTTGGTGGTGTGGTGGTTTTTCTTTATTATGTAATCTGCGAAAGTGGAGTGTGTGCCGTCAATCTTCAGAGCTCTGATGTGCTGTGTGTACCTTGTTCCAACGTTTCTGCTTGTTTGTCCTATGTATTTGGCTTAACAGAGTTGCATGTGAGTTTGTATACTCCTGCAGTGCTGAATTTGTCTGAGATTCTCCTGTCTGATCCTAATTGTGACTTAAAGAAAATAAGGATTATAAAACTATTTATACAATACAGTATCTGGAACCGAACAGTACACATGTAATAAAGTTTGTAATGTTTAAAAATATGCTAATTGTGCAAGTTTTAAAATAAAGACAAACCTCCTGATGATGGCGATATTGTCGCTGAAACTTGTTTGTAAAAGAAAGTACAACAAAAGTCTTTTGCCCCAACACAGACTCACAATCCCATATTGTTGTTGTTATACAAAAGTGTTTTGCCTCAACACAGACTCACAATCCCATATTGTTGTAATACAGACACGGAACAACGGAAGTGTTTCATGATATAAGGAATGAATATTATATTTCCACCTAAAATGCGTAACATACATTAGGGACATGCTACACAAAAACCAGATACACCGGAGAAATCACAGTGATGAGACGACCTCATTGCAACTTTAAACTTAATTCTAAACCCTGTTACTTAAAAATTGTAAATAGTTTTATTTACAGTAGTTTACAAAATTGGCACCAAATAAACCAGTCAATGACGGATGCATGTCATATTGAAGCTGAAGATAATGGCAATCACTTCCATATATTACTTTTACAATCACTTCCATATGTTACTTTTACAATCATGCATGTGTAGCAGATAAGTTTTACCAGTTTACGAAATTTGTATGCACATTACGCCATTACAGCGAGTTCTTGACATATACACGTAAAATAACAACTGCATGAGTGTGCCATATCATTACTGAACATTCCCAGCGTCTGAGCAATCATAACTGTGTTATTTAAGAAGTAACCGTAAATTGAACGTAAACATGTTGCGTGGCCGATGTAAGCCTGCAAAGGGACGATAAGATTTTTCTCTGTGTAATAATGTATTGCGTATTTGTAACTGAATGGTGGTCATTTCAGAAATGCTTAGCATGAACCCAGAAGTCATGATGTCACAAAGAGCTATAAGCGAGAGAAGAAGCACGTTCGCCGTGTCTTGTCATCACTCTTTTCTTCGTTATCACTTGGTTTGATGGGCTGGTGCCCATGGCTGGCCAGAGTGCCCATGTCGTAGATAGCGTTCGTTGTACTTCGAGAAAGTTTGTTGAGGACACGGGTTGAATACTTTGAAATTTTACGAGACATAGAATAATTTCGCGAGCATGGGTTTCGGATTCTAAAATCTGGAGGTACTTGGAATTATTTGTGTTGTTTTCGGTATTGTTTTTCAGAGCGCATAAGCGGTAACACTGTTTAAGCAATTTAAGGCAGATGTGAACTGTAACGTTTCGCTACATCTATTATTTCCAATAGTTTGACGAACTTATTGGATACTTTGTCATGATAGTTTTTGAGATTTATGAGCTTCAGTTTCATAAGGAATGTACGTGAGATGTGCACCCTATGAAACTTGAAGTATATACTGCTAATTTCCGAGAGTTACTGCGCTGTTGCATGAACTTCATTCGTGCGTGCTGCCCTAAATGATCTCCTCAAACTACATGACTACATTTTGCACTGCTTGGTTAATTATTATTCGCTTGATCTCTTATTTTCAATCCGCAAATCTATATGAGACCACCATTCTCATACCGATGCATATTTAATAAGCATTCTTTAGAACTGAGCTCTGGAGTAATTGATTTAGTCTAAAAGACTAGCAAAATACAGGCATTTGCAGATTTCCGGGCTCCAAGAGCCAATGATTTCACCACATGAAATATCTAAAATAACTGCAAATGCATTTTTTTGCTATTTTCAACATACCACAAGAATTGTCAAGCTGGCTCGTTTCTCCTGCACCGAGATGATATTTCATTACTTCACCCGAGCAATAAGCAACTATGGCAGGCCCAATTTTCTCTCCATACCGCCGGAACACGTCAAGGGAAAATTTTAATATACACTCCTGGAAATGGAAAAAAAGAACACATTGACACCGGTGTGTCAGACCCACCATACTTGCTCCGGACACTGCGAGAGGGCTGTACAAGCAATGATCACACGCACGGCACAGCGGACACACCAGGAACCGCGGTGTTGGCCGTCGAATGGCGCTAGCTGCGCAGCATTTGTGCACCGCCGCCGTCAGTGTCAGCCAGTTTGCCGTGGCATACGGAGCTCCATCGCAGTCTTTAACACTGGTAGCATGCCGCGACAGCGTGGACGTGAACCGTATGTGCAGTTGACGGACTTTGAGCGAGGGCGTATAGTGGGCATGCGGGAGGCCGGGTGGACGTACCGCCGAATTGCTCAACACGTGGGGCGTGAGGTCTCCACAGTACATCGATGTTGTCGCCAGTGGTCGGCGGAAGGTGCACGTGCCCGTCGACCTGGGACCGGACCGCAGCGACGCACGGACGCACGCCAAGACCGTAGGATCCTATGCAGTGCCGTGGGGGACCGCACCGCCACTTCCCAGCAAATTAGGGACACTGTTGCTCCTGGGGTATCGGCGAGGACTATTCGCAACCGTCTCCATGAAGCTGGGCTACGTTCCCGCACACCGTTAGGCCGTCTTCCGCTCACGCCCCAACATCGTGCAGCCCGCCTCCAGTGGTGTCGCGACAGGCGTGAATGGAGGGACGAATGGAGACGTGTCGTCTTCAGCGATGAGAGTCGCTTCTGCCTTGGTGCCAATGATGGTCGTATGCGTGTTTGGCGCCGTGCAGGTGAGCGCCACAATCAGGACTGCATACGACCGAGGCACACAGGGCCAACACCCGGCATCATGGTGTGGGGAGCGATCTCCTACACTGGCCGTACACCACTGGTGATCGTCGAGGGGACACTGAATAGTGCACGGTACATCCAAACCGTCATCGAACCCATCGTTCTACCATTCCTAGACCGGCAAGGGAACTTGCTGTTCCAACAGGACAATGCACGTCCGCATGTATCCCGTGCCACCCAACGTGCTCTAGAAGGTGTAAGTCAACTACCCTGGCCAGCAAGATCTCCGGATCTGTCCCCCATTGAGCATGTTTGGGACTGGATGAAGCGTCGTCTCACGCGGTCTGCACGTCCAGCACGAACGCTGGTCCAACTGAGGCGCCAGGTGGAAATGGCATGGCAAGCCGTTCCACAGGACTACATCCAGCATCTCTACGATCGTCTCCATGGGAGAATAGCAGCCTGCATTGCTGCGAAAGGTGGATATACACTGTACTAGTGCCGACATTGTGCATGCTCTGTTGCCTGTGTCTATGTGCCTGTGGTTCTGTCAGTGTGATCATGTGATGTATCTGACCCCAGGAATGTGTCAATAAAGTTTCCCCTTCCTGGGACAATGAATTCACGGTGTTCTTATTTCAATTTCCAGGAGTGTATTTTGAACGGCAAAATAATTACATATTTTTTTGTTATTACATACAATGTGGCTAGTAGTGATCACATTAGAAACTGACTGAAGTCTCTTTTGTCTGTAAAAAAAAAAGTCATCTAGCTTACTGCCTGGTGCAAGACTTTTCATTTGACACCATTTTAGCGGCTTGCTTTCGATTTCGCTGCGTATTTTACCAAGTAGCCTTTCAGTTTACCGCATGAGACTGGGTTGACTCAGTTCTAGATCTTTCATCCACACAAAATTCTGAGATGGCCACCAGGAATCGAACCCGAGATACCTCCATCAGCGTCTAAAAATGTTAAGCACTAGAATGCAGTTTAATGAGAAATATACAGTGATCTCCTATATTTATATATGAACTGAATTCTAGGAAAATGATCACATAGATTTGTGTACAGAAAATAAAATTTCTTAACTACAAATAAACTCTTCCGAGAAACTCTATATTTATTTTAAAAATAAGGTAAAGGAAGTTCAGTTTATTTAACACACGGCAATCTATCTGGCATAAAATTAATTTATTTATTTATGCAATTATTTTACCTGGCAAGATTAGGGCCTTCAGTCCCTCTCTTACACCTAACCAGGCATACTCAGATTGAACGAATTTCAGTTTCTACAGAACATTAAGGACATATAACGTGTTATACAGTATTAATGTTAAAGAAAAAATGGAGATTATAACAGTAGTACAATGATAATTGAACAATCAAAAAATAATTATACCAATCAAGAATAATAATAATAATAACAATAATAGTAATGACTATGTATATGAAAGTAAACATATTTTTCTTTTATGAATGTCAGTCCTATTGCTAGTTGGGAATTTTCTCGTTATGTTCTTACAGCTTGTGAGTTATTCTCACCGAGCAGAGACATAAGCGATAGAATGGGGTGAAAGAGATATAGAAGAGGTAGAAAGGTTAGAGGAAGAGAAATAGAATGGTAAAATTCGAAGCTATGATGGAGAGGAGAAAGAAAGAGATGAGAGGGGCACAACAATGGTGGCTATACCGTCCCTAATATGTAAGTTTTGAGTTCCTTCTTGAATGTTGAGTGGTTCTGGATAAGACGCAGATCACAGGGGGGCGCGTTCCATAGTCGTATGGCTGAGATGGAGAATGACACGGAGAAAGATTTTGTGTTATGTAAAGGTACAGCCAAGATGCTAGACGTATCCGATCTGGTGTTGCGGTTGTGGAATGATGATAGGTGTTTAATGTGAGAAGATAAGTATTGGGGGCACCAGTGGCTAAGAAATTGATGAAGTAAGCACATCGTGTGGAGATCGCGTGCCTCATGTGGGCGTATCCAACCTAGCTGGGAGTATGAAGGACTGATATGATTATACAACCGTATATTGCACACGTATCCAACGCAAGCATTCATCACTAGCTCGAGGCGTCTCGAATTTTCACTATTTGTGCCGTGTTGAACTACATCACAGTAGTAAAGATTAGGCAAGACTAGTGTTTGGACTAATTTTTGTTTAACATTGGTTGGAAATATTTTTCTAAATTTTTGAATTGCATGTAGGGAGGAGAGCGATTTCCGGCAAGCTGTGACTGTTTGTTCTTCCCAGTTTAGGTGTTCATCCAAGATTATTCCAAGGTCTTTTACCGTTTTTTGGTATGGTAGTTGGGTACCACTGAGAAGTATTTGAGGGACTGTTTCGCGAAAGTACCGGCTGATTAACTTTGGATGAGATATAAGTATGACCTGGGATTTCTTGGGGTTTAGTTTCAGACCTAGGTTCTGTGCACATCGAGAAACAGAGCAAAGATCTGCGTTCATACTCGCTACTGCGTCAGCAATGTTCTTGGGGCTTGCACTTATGTACAATTGGATGTCGTCGGCATATAGATGGTAGTTGCAGGATTAATTGAAACATATACGTTATCATCATACACTAAAGCGCTAAAGAAACTAGTATAGCCGTGCCTATTCAAATACAGAGATATGTAAACAGGCAGAATACGGCGCTGTGGTCGACAACGCCTATATAAGACAACAAGTCTGGCGCAGTTATTAGATGGCTTACTGCTGCTACAGAATGATTCTCTATATTGTAATCGGATGTGTGGTAAGTTGTTCAGTGTTGCACGAATTGGTAAGTCTCTGGATCTTTTGAGTTTAATCCATTCATGTGTTAATTCTTGTTGTCGGAGATTTGGAAGGGTAATACTAGCGAGTACTGACAGTCATGACGTTGGTGTGGATGTAAGAATTCCTGTCACGATCCTCATTGCATAATTTAGAAGGATATCTATTCTGTTGGCATTGCTACGTCTAATACCAACAGGAGAACAGTATTCGGTGACAGGACACAAAAATGCTTGTGCTGTAGTTCTTAATGTGTTTGTATTAGATCCCCAGCGAAAGGATACGCAAGTGCTTATCCTGTAGTCCTTAAGATGTTTGCATTTGATACCCAGCTAACACCAGCCAGTTATCTTAATACGTTATTTCTGGATTATAGTTTCTGGGTTGCTAGTTCTAGGTGTTTGCCAAATGTCAGGAATCTGTCAAAAGTCACACTCAAATATTTAGGGTGTCAACAATATAGTAATTTTTTGTTGCGAAAGATTACATTCAGTTCTCTGTTTGACGTTTGTTGATTAGTCTTCACGCATGGCAGCCGAATCAAACGTGATCAACAGGTGCAACATTTCCGCCGCCGTGTCGCTCCGGCGGGATTTTGAGCGACTGTGAGCACTCAGGGTACACTCTGTCATGCCCCAGACCCCATGCAAGATGTTGAAATCTGATCCATGACTGACTTCCATTTTTTTCACAATCATCTCAGTCGTCATACGCATAGGCGTCTCCATTTCTCCTGCGGGTCACGGTTCTTCACAGAGAAATGGTCTGTCACTCTGTTTTCGTCATTCAGACACGGGAAACGTCTTACGCCAACGTACATAACACGGTGAATCGTTACTATACCCTTCCCCCAGTGCAGCAGAATATTTTGTGGTGTTGTTCCCCTTCAATTGGAGAAACGAAATACCACACAATACTCTTTTTATCAATGTGCTCTACCATCTTGTTATATCAATGGGCTGTACCATTTTGTTGTCACTCACAGCGGCATGCTATTTTTCAGGGATATCGGTTTGTGCAGGGACTGCAGACATGTACCTGTGATCATACAAAATATTAACTACTTAAGTCCATTTTTTGAGGTGGTGAACTTAATGTCCACCCCAATGAACATTTGATCTTTGCTACTGACCCAAATCTAAGTTGGGCTGAGCACGTAACAGCAATGTGCAAGAAGGCATCCGTGCCCTTCAAAAATATAAAGAAACTCTCCCCTCTGGACCTGATAAAGAAACTTAGACAAACACGTATACTTCCAGTTATTGATTACAACGATGTATTCCTGCAACGTCATTCTCAGGAAAGCTCACGGCTTTGTCTTCTCTACTGTCTTGTCAGCGAACATTGTCCCTCTCTCTCTCCTGGACCTTAGCGTTCTTATCTGAACAACATGGTAAAAACACCCGTTACCATCAGAGCTAAATGCTTTCTGCCCCACTCCATCGTGCAGCCACTTTCTCGAAGTCCTTCTCAGTGTCAGGAACTCTACTCTGGAATAACCTCCCGCATTATATTAGAGAACTGAATTATATCTCCAGCTTCAGAACACAGTTAATGACATATCTACTAAAGCAATAATAATGATTACGATTGTCTCTGTATGCACTAGTTAGCATTGTACATCCTTCTTTACAATCAGATCTTTCTCGTTGCCCAGTATTCTTAGCTGGTGCAGTCTCCATTTATTTTCGTTCCACAGAACTCGTTATATCAGAAAACATCCATTTTGTACACTTACAAATTCTTTTTTTATCTGCCACTATCATTATTGTTATTATTGCCATTGTTACTCTTCTTCTTCAGATATTATTATTATTATCATCATTATTAGTGGCAGCAGCCGCAGCAGCAGCACTGCCGGTATTAACTTTTTCAGTTCGCAATAGTATCTACTTACATAGTCACTACAGAATCTCACACCATTTTAATAGCATTTCTCATACTGAAACTGTTATTTCTTTGGTAACTATGCTGTAAAAGTGGTACTGTATGTATGAAACCCTGGCCAGATGCAAGAGAGGGCCTGATGGCGGTAATTAGATCATATTAAAGAAATAAATAAATAAAAAATATTTTACCATCGTATCTTTCTGACTCTCGTGCTTCTTGTAAACTTTCGCCAAATTCTGAGTCTCTCCTTAAGGTTATGCCTTATTTTCATAATTGTTTGTCCGTTCGACTCATCAAATGCCCAAAGCCAGACCTAGTCTCCCATTGTCATTATAATGATTATAGCTGAATGAACATGATTGCTGTTAAGAGTTGAGTCCACTTGGAAATTACGAGCGGAGGATGCGGATCTCTGTTGTCCACAGGTGTGCTGGAGCGATGGTGGCCCCGCGGTGGCTGCTGACGGCTTCCTCGTGTCTGCGGTCTGACGACTCCAGGACTGATGCCTACTCTGTCCCTGTAGAGGTCAGCCGGAAATTTTGAGCACGCAAGTGATGCTGTATGAGGTCTATTTGGTAAATGGGGCTCTTTAGTTGTGTCAGAATCTCAAATGGAGTGAATATCGTGGCGTCTCAGTTGCCAAGCATTTATTAGCCCGCAAAACGAATTTATGACCTGGTCAGAGTACCAGCACTGTCGTTTCTACGGTCGAGAAACAGGGCGAAGAGGTAGTAGTAACAAACCTCCAGTTTTCTTTCGAATGAAGCGCTGTCAAATGCTGCTGGCCCATAGCCTACGCCTGCATAGCACAGCAGTTACACATCGACAGGCATCTTTGATTGACAACACTCCTCGCACAAATAGTTTTGCCAGCATTTTTCACAGTGAAGTCCACTGATGAGCCAGAACGTTGTGACAACTGCCCGCCGCGAGACTGAATGCCACCTTGTGGCGTTGCAGGCGCATGACGAGGTACAGAAAGTACACTGTCCGCTGACAGTAATGTGGCCACGTTCAGAAACCTTTTGCATCGCGGACTGCTGCAAGACATGCAGAGTCAGATTCTGAATGGTACTTATATGGATATGGAGTGATTCTAACTCCAGTGTTATGGCCAGCTACACTAGATTTCTCAGGTAAGGATCCATGGTACGAACAGCCCGATCGAGGGGGTACCAGGGATTCTCAATTGGTTTTAAATCTGAGGAGTCTAGGGACCAGGGAAGTACGATAAACTCATCCTGGTGGTCTTGAAACCATGTATATACGCTGCGAGCAGTGTGACATATTGCGTTGTCCAGCTGGTAAGTGTCATTGTGCTGAGGAAAAAGAGACTGATGCAGGAGTGGACAGAGACGCCAGGGATCCATGCATACATGTGTTTGTCCAATGTGCCTTCCAGAACGACCAGTTCACAGAGGGAATGCCACAAAATCATTCCACAGGCCATGAGGCCGCCTCCTCTGGCCTGGACAGTTCCAAAAATTGTTGCAGGGCTGTACACGCCGATGGCCATCAGTCCGGTGGAGCATAAAACGTGATTAATCTGAAAAGGCCGCCTGTCGCCACTCAGTCGTCGTCCATTCCCAGTTCTGGCTTGCAAATTCCAGCCTTCATCAGCGATGTACAGCGGTCAGCATGGGTGCACTAACCAGGGCCCTGCTGCAGAGACCCATACACAGCAATGTTCACTGAACGGTCATTGAGGAGACGCCGGTGGTTACCTTTGGTTCATCTGGGCGGCCAGTTGCTCAACACTTGCGTGTGTATTGACCCATACACATCTCTGCAGCCATCATTCACCCCCGTCATCTATGGTCCATAGTGCACCACAATTGCCTTGGCGCCAGTGTTGGATAGCACCTTTTTGCCATGCTCGATATATTGTAACCATGGCGGCACGCGAACAGTTTCCAAAATTAGCTGTTCCGGAAATGGTTCCGACCTTGGCTCTTGCAAGTCAGATAAATCGCTCCGTTTCCGCAATACGACAACTGCGCGGTTTCCCGCGTCCACCCGACACGCTTTTTATACCCTCCACTGCTAGTGCTGCCAACGGCCGTCTTTCTGAGTGGTTATTGCACGTTGATGTCTAACAGATGTGGTGGTCACATTAATCTGGCTGTACCGTATATATAAGCGAGGCAGAAAAGAATGGGAACCTTTCTAGCGACGATACTTGCCGCAAATCAGGCAGTACACTGACGTAAGACACTTTGACATGGGAAAGATTCTTACGGCCTGGCGCCTGGGAACGAACATCTCGGAAACGGTGACGAAGGTCGACTGTTAGTTTACTAATGCGGTGAGCATCTGTCGAATGCGCATGCTAACATGGTGAGCATCCATAAAAGATGCTGGACGTCCGAGCCTGATTACAGAACGTGGAGGTTGGAGCCCTGCCTGCTGTGTAAACCAGGATAGGACGCGATCTACGGCAGATCACGACGTCAGAATACGCTAGTGTAGGCACAAGTGTTTCAGAGCACACTGTTCAGAGCAGATTGTTTAACATGGGGCTCCACACCAGACGACTCCTATTTGTTCTCATCTTGACCCAATCAATTGTCAAATGTGGTTGCAGTGGGCATGTCGTCGAGATTAGACTGCGGCTCAGTGGAAACTCGTCGCTTTGTCGGGTGAATCACTTTGCTTGTTACACCATGCTAGTAATTCAGTGAACGGCTGCCAGAAACATGCATCACGCGACGGACACAGGCTGGTAGGGCAGGTAATATATGGATCAAGTGGTTCAAATGGCTCTAAGCACTATGGGACTTAACATTTGAGGTCATCAGTCCCCTAGACTTAGAACTATTTAAACCTAACTAACCTAAGGACATTGCACACATCCATGCCCGAGGCAGGATTCGAACCTGCGACCGTAGCAGCAGCGCGGTTCCGGACTGAAGCGCCTAGAACCGCTCGGTCACAACGGCCAGCAATATATGGATCATTCAGCTATGCATCCATGGAGACTGTGCCAGTAATCGTAGGCATCAATACAGCTATGAACTACGTGAACATATCTGCTGACCATCTGCATCCCTTCATGCTTGATGTCATCCCAGACGACAATAGTCTCTTACAGGTCAGTAACTGCCCAGGGCACAAGGTGAGAATCGTGCTATAGTAGTTTGGGCAGTTTGATAGTGAACTCGATTGATGTCTCGGAAACCAAATTCGACTGATCTGAAATCGGTGGAACACTTCTGTGATGCTCCCAGGTGGCAAGCCCACCATCGAAAACCACTGGCCCGGGCACTGCGTGACTTGCATGTAGACATCTGATGCCACATATCACGGAAACCTATCAATGATTTTTCGAAACCCTGTTACACAGAATCGGTGCTGTACTTTGCTGCAAATGTCAACCAAAACGCTATTAAGCAGTTGGTTATAATGTTTTGGCTCATCAATGTACAGGGTGGTTATAATTAAACTGTCGCTACTTAAGAGGACCCCTGCGACAAACTAGTGATCTAAGGACAATGAAACTTCGTGCAAACAGTTGTAAGGATATGTGGAAGAGAAATAACAAATAAAACATCGGAAGAAACACATTTTAACTTCCACTTGAGAAGGTGACATTTGTTACTTGCGTACAATGTTTACGTCCAGGCTACAAACATTGCTCAGTGTGACGACCACCTCCATCCATGGCATCTACATCTACAGTGTACTAGTACAGCCCTAGTACGATGTATATCGATAATTCGATCTTTTATCAACATCCCCCTAAATATATCGGCTATATTCCCCCCCCCCCCCCCCCCCTATATATCGATATCACAATGATGGCAATATCAAGTGCCAATGTTTTTATTTCATATTATATTTTTTCACAATTGTAGTAGAACAGAATTTACTTTCGCTGTGTGAAGGAGTCTTACTATTTTTGAGCTTTCATCACGTCCACTCTTTTTCTTTGACTGTGAGTAGCATGTATGTGTGGCACAAAAGAAAAAGTCCGATAGCACTGGTGGGGTGGAGGTATGAATGGAATAACAAGTTTCGTATGTGAGGAAATAGTACACCAGCTGCGCAAAAAAAAAAAAAAAAAAAAAAAAAAAAAAAAAAAAAAAAAAAAAAAATTAACGCAACAGTTTGCTATTTCTTCACACTGGAATTCTTCAAAAACAGTTGCTGAAAATGATGAACAGAATACTGAATGACAAGACTGGTCTTTGCGATGGGCGGCGTCGTGTGAGGGGAAATTCGGGTGTAATCAGCGTTCTGCGCTACCAACAGAAACTCCAACGTTTAACTTCACCATACAATTTTGGCAATACAACTGCTTGGTCGCAGGCGTCTGCAGAAATGATAAAAACAGATAAGTCGACGTGAAGTGTTCCGGACAAATCCGATATGTGCCATCGGACAGTTTTTATTGTGCCACTTATTTGGTTACCATTGTTACCAAAGTGGTCATCGCCAAGCGTGAATGTGCACTGTTTTCCTTTCAGTTCTTGCTGTAAGGGAGATAGGCAGGCTGCTAGCTTGTTGATGTACAGAATATCTAATAACAAATTAATACTTAAGTATACAGCTCTAAAATCGGCAGTATATTAACAATGTGCAGTCGAGATTTTTATAGTTAGATGCGTCGATATATTTTCAGTGTGTTTATCGATATCTTGTCGACATATCGAGAGCGGTAATGATATTTCTTACATATCGATATATCGGATTCCCAATATTTTTAAAAATATCAACAGTCCTACATCGTTCCCAGCAAGCCACCTAATGGAGTGTGCTGGAGGGTTCTTGTCATACTACTAATTTATCCCTCCCTCCCCGTTCCACTCGCGAATGGCGCGTGGGAAGAATGATTGTTGGTAAGCCTCTGTGTTGGCTCTAATTTATCGAATTTTATCATCGTGGTCATCACACGAGATGTATGTGGGACAAAGTAATATGTTGTCCGACTCTTCCCGGAAATTTATACAGTAAACCTCTCCATGGTGGACGACACCCTGGAATCGCGCTAGAGATTCCTCTACTGCTGCCCGAAACAACTGTGGACCATGGAGTCTTCAGCTGTCGTGCACTGCTTGAACATCGCACATTACGTCCAGCATTCTCAGCCATGCCAACAGTAACTTTTTAATAATTTGTGGCACAATTGGCCATCAGCCTCTCACAGGAGTAATTCCCAAATCGTCAGTTAATTCGAACTTCCGAATCATGTTCTCCAACACCAGTGCGAAAAGAGGACGATTCCTATTCGTTTAATACTTCTATACTCGCGGAGAGCAAGAGAACTATTGCTGTTGTTTTGATAAAACGGCTTTACGAGTAAAGGCCTGCTCGCCTTGTCCAGACCCACGCTGACTGTGTGCAGCTGTAATGCACACTGTTCCTTTTGTTTCAGCTCAACTTCGCCGTGCCAGCACCGGCGCCTAACGACAAGTCATGTCACTAACACTACGAACAACTCCTTGCAGCACATGGTCCAAACGTTGCAACTTGAGCTCACACTGTGGCCATTCGGCACACGCCCGTTGCACTGCCGAAAAAGTTCGTCCCACACGATCAGCAGTTTCTCAGTTCTCAGATGAATGCACCACATTCTCTCATATCACTAATGTGCCCTCTTTCAAACTTAGCGATCTGAAGGTACGGTTCGCGCATACATCTAGGAGGCATCCTGCACGTCTGCTCAAGTCACACTGATCCATTAGTTTCGGTTTATAGCGACAACAAGAGCCACAGGCACGTTTTACCGGTACGTGGTGTTGCGCCGTGATGTTGATGTTGATTTTGAAACCGCGGGCCGACATGATTCAAATACTAATCATTTCTGCAGAACACACTAATGTACATGTCCTGTGAATATGAATTTCCTACCTCTAGTCGTTCAAGGAGTTCCGTTTTTTCCTGAACATGGGTGTATTCCGCTAAGCAGGCAAGTACGAAAGTAAACTGACAGTATGAATATAACTAATTAGGCCTACTATTTATGTAAGTCACAATACACTCCCAGACGAAATATTTACGCATTTATATTGTTGTGTTATATTGTTTAGAAGCGACAGAGCTAATGCATCATGTTATTCACTAGAAAAAATATAATCTTGATACTGCTATTATTAGAAATGGCATAGGCATACTGGAGGTTATGTACAATAACAGCTTTTGGCTAAGTTTACAGTCAGAAGTATAGTAGCAAGGTTGTCTAAAAGCTTTGTAAACTGAAGCCCCTGCATTATTTTCCACGCCTATGATGCCACAAAAGAATGTCTGCAAATTACATCAGCAAGTGCGATGTTTACATCGATTACAAAGGGCCTAGTTGAGGTTAAGAACAAGGAAAAACGCTATAAGGCTCAACTGCTAATACTTTTACCACATCTATGGTGTCACAATATTCTAAAACGCGTCGGAAAATGTAATGTTTGCTTGCAGAGGTGTCTAAATTTGTGAAGCGTGTATTCAATCTGTGCAGCTGCACTTTGGGAAATTACACACACATATCCACAACACAATTGTCTTATGTGTTTTTTATGATATAGCAACTAAATGCAGAATGACAGGGACTCTTTATAAAACACATTCCTGAGACAGCCGACCAAAAGCGGTAATAGTGCGAGATGTAACATTTCCAAAGATAATGTTAAAGTCGATACCTCGAAAATAAATGTACCATTTATTGTGGTAGTCTCACACTTGGCAAACACAATAAAGTTCCAAAAATTAAATATTGCCGCATGGAAATTGTTTGTGTTAGGCATGAAAATACATGCTTATCGTAATGTAAGCAAATACTCTACGAAAATTCGAGCAAAAATAAATTTATATTATTTGTAAGATTTCGCACACGGTGCAAGTAAAACAACGAATCAAATACGGCTAATGCACGACATTCTCTATAACCACACCATGACCACCCTCCACTGGCATAAATGCAAAACAAATGCCACAACACGTATTAAAGTGATGTTATTCTCTATAATGTGCAGATATGTAGAGGCAGATGCGGTATTAGTCGTGTTATAAAGTTTAGGGGGTCATAACCGGAAATGGTGTCAGAGATTCTACCAACTCTTGATGTTCCTAAAGTCGAAATATACGCTTAGTAACAAGTCCTCCACCACATCGTACTTGTTAGGACCTCCAATTAGCAAAGTTTAAACGATATGGCTGTAAATATTACGTGGTATGGTACTTCAACATTGCAATGTGACAGCACGACGTTGCCATTTTGCAGAGATGATGATGTCAACGTCGTAATACACAGAAAACAGAGACGAATTATGGGTTTACAGCAGCGATAACGGTGGGGAATTACCAGTAATAGTCGAAGTAACATAATTGTATTCCATAACAGAGTAATTGACAAGGATGATACAAGTCATCGTGTACATACCCAAGGAGTCTTACACAGGGACCGAAAACACTATTAATTCCTTAGTGGTCTCCAGCCAGGAATACCATTTTATTTAGTCAAGGAAGGCGTGAAAGTTTCCTGTAGGACCAAGTATAGACACTTTATAAAATCTGTAAGGTGGTTACCAATTACTTGCTCACTCTTGGGCCAGTAATGCGACATATAAATATATTATACGTCTTTTACGCTACAATTGGAGGTCATCCACGTTAAACAATCAACCCCAGTTGTCTCATCGTATAGTAAACCCTCGTTGTCGTATTGTATGCGATATGTCAGTTATAAGCGAACATTATGCTTCACCTAGGAAAGTTTATAGAACTACTGACGCAGTCTGGTTCCTATGGCTACTGCATGACGGTGAAGAACTATAGAGAGCGTCTCAAATCCGTTAATGTAGGTTGATAGTGTATTTTTGTGAGGCAGAACAGCATTTGAATCCCACGTGCGGTTGATATAAAATAATGATGTCATAGCATATTTCGCAAAATAGCGGCGAATAATAACGGAACGGAATAATTTAATGGTAAATTCCGCGATTTGTGTGTGACAGAGTGTCAAATCAAGACAGACAGACTTTGCCACTGGGCGTATTGTGGAGACAATGTTTTCCCCTGTTTTAATAAGGCACCTCTGTTTTGTATTTCTCGAAGTCAGAGTAGCTTATTAAAGCAGTTTTCAGATAGAGTATAGTTAACGGTTTACATGTACGCCAGTACACAAACAACAGAAATGTTAAACACGACAAACGGCTGTGCTGTAAGTTATTCGTTAGCTGACACCTCATGGAAGCAATTGGCACAGGGTGTCCTGCAACTGATAGACTCCTTACTGCGCCACATGAGAAGATTCGTCATCACCTAGCAGAGACTCTTTATACTGCTTGATTGTGAGAGCTTGTGAGACAGCACAATACACACTTTTTCGTCTCTGGCTGACACATGCATCTATGCAGTATGCATACATCTTCGATCTGGTCCCTAAAAGTTCCTCAGTCTGCGAGCCGTTTGCCTCATTGTTCAGCCGGTCGAAGTGGTCGAGCGGTTCTAGGCACTGCAGTCTGGAACCGCGCGACCGCTTCGGTCGCAGGTTCGAATCCTGCCTCGGGCATGGATGTGTGTGATGTCCTTAGGTTAGTTAGATTTAATTAGTTCTAAGTTCTAGGGGACTGATGACCTCAGATGTTAAGTCCCATAGTGCTCAGAGCCATTTGAACCCGCCCGCATCTCGTGGTCGTGCGGTAGCGTTCTCGCTTCCCACGCCCGGGTTCCCGGGTTCGATTCCCGGCGGGGTCAGGGATTTTCTCTGCCTCGTGATGGCTGGGTGTTGTGTGATGTCCTTAGGTTAGTTAGGTTTAAGTAGTTCTAAGTTCTAGGGGACTGATGACCATAGATGTTAAGTCCCATAATGCTCAGAGCCATTCCATTTGAACCCCATTGTTCAGATGTTATACCTTACGGATTATTGGTTGCATATGCAGACCTGTCGCATTCCTCGGGATTGTACCCAGTTACTTCATATGGATCACATTCTTTCAGCCAGTAGATAAATTATCTGTATGGATAGAAAGTAACTTGACATCAGCGAAGTTTTAGGAGGTGGAGTCCTTGCATATTGCTAAAGTGTGAAGAAATGGTCAGCTGGTTTGTGGCAGTTGCAGCATCTGTGAGTGTGTGTGTGTTTGTGTGTGGGGCGGGGGTACAGCTGAAACATGATGTGCTGAATAGCAGTGCTGACCAGCCTTGTACAGAGGCCCCACTTCACTTTGTTTTAAAAATAATTGTATTGATTGGCGACTCCATAGAGTGCTGTGTGTACAACGACCAAATGATAAAATTAGAAGGAAGGTTAGTATTGGCCATAATTTTGATGATTTATTAACAGAAAAATCGATTTTCGATCACATAATGATCATCTTCAGTGCTTTAGCGTTCAATTAAAGCTCGTAGGCACTGGTGTCTAGTTATTAACAGTAACAGAAGCTATGAAACGATTACAATAACTATACCACTAAAGATGATCATTATGTGATCGAAAATCGATTTTGCTGTTAATAAATCATCAAAATTACGGCCAATGCTGAACTTCCTTCTAATTTTAAAAATAATTGTGTGTATCTTAATATGAGAAGCTATTACTGGAACATATTGCAACAATTCTCTCTTGTTAAGGAGTGTAACCGCTAGAAGCTTACAGTTACAGTCTTGTAAGGATCTCCATAGACTATGTATATGGGTGGGTCAGTGTGGGTTGCACTGTTCCACATACATGTAATTCTCACATAGAAGAAACATAGCACTTCATTGTTCGACATTAAGGCTTATTTTAACATAAAGGAACTTGACATTTCTGTCATGTGAGAAATCTCGTGAGCTATGGTGACATCAACAATGTCTCGAGCAATTTCACATACAACTCAGCAGTAGCTCGTTCTTTTTTGTCACACACATTGGCAGTCAGATCGCAAGGAGTGAGGGACAACCCACAGCCTCGGTATTATAGACATCATATTATAGTAACAAATCCTCAACCCACTTCACTAACTCAAAGCCCTACATGATGAAAAGCAACTTGGCTGAAATAACTGAGCATACACAACTCGACACTGTCTCCAGTGACATGCCAACTGAGTCTATATCGTGCTGTGGTGATTCATCATTAACCATTTTGCAGAACTTACATCCAACTCATAGTTCCCTGTCAGCTCCAGAAT
The DNA here is from genome assembly GCF_023898315.1 of Schistocerca nitens. Classification (NCBI taxonomy): domain Eukaryota; kingdom Metazoa; phylum Arthropoda; class Insecta; order Orthoptera; family Acrididae; genus Schistocerca; species Schistocerca nitens. The sequence goes on along the minus strand of NC_064618.1, from coordinate 327,572,012 downwards.
AAAAACACCAGAAGGAAAACACACCACACTGAGCACCATCCAGTGCCCAGAACGTTGTGGCAAACTAATTGTCTATATTGCAAAATCGTTGGCAATCAAAGAACACATCATACATGAGTCCACTTGCAATAGACTAACATTGATGCTACTCCTGTCAGCACTCTGGCTAAGACTGAAGTTATTTATAGGTAGATCTAGATTCTATGCAAAAGCTTGCTCCCTAGTGGCTTATAAAAACGGTGGGGTGTACTACCACCCCCCTCCCCACACCCTACCTCCATAAATGATTTTCTAGGTGTTGGAAAAAAATTACATTTCACTGTATATCACAAAGTCAGCTTGTATGCATTTAACTCTTATGCAGATGATACAAGCAATTACGCCTAATTCGATTGCTATAGTCTACAAATAACTAAGCATGTCTAAATGCCAACAGTAAAAGTTTTTTACAACATGCTCTTTGTACTCTGTACCAATTGCCTACATGTGCAGACTCCAAAAACGATGAACAGTAGTAATTTATGTTTAAACTGCAAGTGTGTGTGTCTCTTGCTACTAATAACTCAGAAGTTAATTTGTTAACTGCTGACATTGGTTAGTAGCAAAGCTGTGTGACAGGAAATAATTATAACGATCTATTTACAGTCATTACATTGTAGAGAGCGTTGATACAGTAGTTCTGATTGCAAATGTTCTCAAAAGTTGTTAGTTTATGCAGCCTACAGTAGCCCTTTGTAATTTGTAATAATAGCAGTAACTAGCAATCAGTATCATAGCTTATGTTTTTTATAGTGAATAACATGATGCTTTAACCTTGTCCCTCCTAAAATACTGCTTGAGAACAATTTAAATTTGTAAATTTTTCATTTCATTGTGACTTACATCAAGAATAATCCTAATTAGTTACACCGTACTGCCAAATTGCTTATGTGCTTGCCTGCTTAGTGTAACATTTTAGCTAATCCGTGTGCTTCTGCAGTCATAAGACTGGTCAGGTTAGCTTTGCAACATTGACTCCTTAGGCCTACCTTCTAAAATGTCAACTACTATTAGGTATGGAAAACTAGCTTTGGAACAAATATGTTACAATTTTGGACACTAATGTAGCGATTATGTATATATGCGGAAATTAACATTACAACACCTACACTTTATGAATATTGCAGATGTATTTTTGCAGACATTTTAGAATACTGTTCCACTTCACAAGCATAATAGATTTGGAGAGTGGTTGTAAAGACTACTGTGGTATTCCAGAAGCGTCATGAATGTCAAAAATAATTAATTTACGACTCTATTAAACCAAGCACTGCACTTAGAAAGGAACAGTTATCGTTTTTACCAGTGCACACAACGCTTTGTACAGTGCCGACACCTGCTAGCGACAGTATGAATTTAGGGCAGAACAGACAAACAACCCATATTTTCTGCAGTGCAGCCATCTCTCGTTATCTACAGTGCAGCCATCTGATGGCGCCAGTAGGCAACTTGAATGTGAAACTGTACTTGATTTTATTGCACGGTTTCAGGGTTTGTGAGATAGTATTTAAGGTAAAAGTATTCACAGTGGAGCTGCATTGTGGCTGCTGGAACATTTTACATGACAGTTAGCAAATAACTTCCCGGCACTTTGTGCGTCAGTGCTGTCATTTCTTTCCCTTTCAAACTATTATAAATTTAATTAAATTTACAGCAAGCCGACGTGCCTGCCAGTGAAGGTACCACTCGTGAGCACTTCTTTTTTTGCACTGCAAGATTACAACTCGCACTACTTTGAACTAGAATGTGACTATACCTTCACTATGTCGATTAAAACTACAACCCCAAGAAAGTAATTAAAATAATGAGATTTTGCTTGTAGTGAATACACAGTGCAGTAGGAAGAATACAAGTCCAAAAATTTGTAGGGGATTTGGAAATATAAATACGTCCGTGAAGTCATAGTGCAGTTTTAATCGGTCACAGAAAAGCAATGAAACAAGACAGAAATGTGAAAAAAAAGATGCGAATGAAATATAAACTCTCCAACAGTGGATACCTGTTGATAACAGTTCGATGTGGCTTCCATTTGTTGCCGAATACATATCCAAACGATATTCCAGTTCTTCCCACACACGGGTAAGGACATCTGGAGTAACAGACTGAATAGGGTGTGTGATTTTCTGTTTTAAATAATTAATGTCGTTGATACGTTGAGTGTAGACGCGTTACTTCACATAATCTCAGAAGTAAAAGTCTAATGGCGTTAGGTCCGGTGATCGTGGTGACCATGACCTAAAACCTCACCTTCCTATCCGCCGTTGGGGATATTTTGAATCCAGAAAACATGTTGACGTAGTGTTTGTGTGTGTGGAGGGAGGGGGGGGGGGGAGGGCATGTCAAGGTAGTTGTTTGATGTCACAACCTGATCCGCAAAGAAAAACTTTATCTTGCATCACACATTAACCTTGGGGGAGGGGGGGGGGTGCTACGTTCATAGTCAACGTGGATACGAGAGCTTTCAGAAGCCCATATTCTCATATTATAGTGATGAACATGACTACAGACATGGAATGTGGCCCAATCACTAAGCACAACCTTTTTCCTAAATCGTTCATCACAGTCGATCTCATTAAGAAAGTCTGTAACAAACTCGAATCAGTTGGGTCTATCAGTCTGTTTGATAGCGTGCAACAACTGCACTCTGAAACCCGAAAAAGCAGACGTTTCTTTATAACCATATGAACTGTATTCATTTTTGGGCCTAAAGTTTTAAGTGCACCGATATTTTCTGTCGCTTTAGGTAGCTATCCCTTGTAACTTCTACAGAATCGCCACTTAACGAAGGCCTACCAGAACGGGGTTTGTCCAACATGCTGTCTGTCTCCTTTAACTGCTTATCACACCGATTAATGTCATTTCTATGTCGCAGCTCTTCGTTATACACCTGACGATATTCATATTGAACATTGGGCAAGGATTCGAATTTACCAAGCCACAGAACACACCGATCGTTCCTCTATTCCGACCACATCTGACTGATGGGGCCTGATTCGCTGCTACTACACTGTGCATTGTGTTGCGTCAGCGCCTGCAAGCCACACCAGTGAACAGCATACTACGGAAACCATTTGCGACACTGTCCAATGTAGCTGAGGTTTCAACATTTCTTTTCGTTTCCGTTAGCCACAACAAGCATTCATAACCGCACCATGACGTTACCGACACAATGTACATCCTCGTGTATACTGCGCCAGGTGGTTTGCAGGTCCTGTCATTCAAGAATCTTGACAAATGAAGTAGAAACAGCGCCAATGGAGTAGCATTGTAATATTGAGTATCTAGTATAATATCGGGAATCCGATATAACAATATTTCAAAAATATCAGTTCCTGCTCTCGATGTAAAGAAAATCGTTATCGATATATCGACGGAGAAAATACCGCCGTACTGGCCAAAAAAAATATCGGTTGCACAATGTAAATATACTGCCAGTTTCAGAGCTGTATATTTAAGTATTGATTTATCATTACATATTTTGTGCATCAACAAGCTAGCAGCCTGCTTATCCCTCTTAGTCCGCAGTCGTGGTCGTGCGGTAGCGTTCTCGCTTCCCGCACCCGGGTTCCCGGGTTCGATTCCCGGCGGGCTCAGGGATTTTCTCTGCCTCGTCATGACTGGGTGTTGTGTGATGTCCTTAGGTTAGTTAGGTTTAAGTAGTTCTAAGTTCTAAGGGGCTGATGACCATAGATGTTGAGTCCCATAGTGCTCAGAGCCATTTGAACCATGTTTTTTATCCCTCTTAGAGCAAGAATTGAAAGGAAAACGACGCTGACGTTAATCAAGTCGCTAACAATGGTAACTGTACATAAATGGCACAATAAAAGGTGATTGATGGGTCAATCGTTCGGTTTCGTCACATATCGGATTTGCCTGGAACATTTCTTGTCGACTTCCCCCCCTCCCCCCCTTTTTTTAAAATTATTTCTGCATACGGGGAGAAGCTAAATGACCAAATTTCCGTTGGTAGCGCCGAACACTGTTTACGTTTGAATTTTCCCTCACATGTCTACGCCCACCGGGAAGACCAATCTCAATCTCGTCAGATTTTTGTTCATTACTTTCAGCAACTGTGTTGGAAGAGTGCCGATGGGAAGAAATAGCACACTACTTGTGTTAAAAATGGCACATCATCGCAAATGGTGTGCTATTTCTTCACGTCGGAAATCTTGTTATTCCATTCACCCCCCCCCCCCCCCCCCCCGCACCCTTCTCCCGCCAGTGCAATAGGACTTCGTCTTCTGTGCCATCTATACTCGCTTCACACAGTCAAAGAGAAAGACTGGACGTGATGAAAGCGCAATAAAGTAGTAAGACTCCTTCACACAGTAAAACTATGTTCTACTACAATTTCAAGACAACAATTTCAAATATTTGCTGAAAATCGTGAAAGCAAATATAATATAAAATAAAAATATCGGCACTCGATATTGCACTTTCATATCGATATATCGATTTATCAGTGAAAAGAGTATCACCGATATCCACATTTTTTGGTTAAAATGTTGATATATCGATACTTAACCGACACCCCTAATATCGGGATAACTTTCCTTTGCTGTCTGAAAATATGTGTGTTACGAGAGCAAGAAGAAAACTTCCCTGCCTGGCATAGCAATGACACTGTTATCTGAGCAGTTTTAGTTTTGCTTACGTTGGTGCATGTTGTTCATTATTGCAAACGCGTGAGGGGAATACGGCAATTTCTATAACCAATCTGTCCAGAAAATTCGCTTGGTATAAGTGGTTTAAAATAATACGTTTATATTCGTATTCGTAGGTATTCAGCCGTTACTGAGAAAACGACGATCACAGTTTTCGAGCTACGTTATGAGCCTTTTAGCGAATGAGTAGTTCAGCCACAGCTGTGACACATTTTTCACGACCCGTCTACGAGACTCGATTATTACTTTTATTTTTGTTTCTCATTTATCTACCAATGTTCATGGAAGATTACTACTACACGAATGTTTTACAGCGTATATTGAAATAACGTTGTCCTTATTCATCTACTGATTGCATATCTGGTGAATGAATTAAGGGTAAAGAAACATAAATGAATGGAAAAATTGTTCGAAATTGTTTTCGGTGAAATTCCTGTAGTGTATCTCGATTCATAATCAATTGCAACCTCCAGTTTTCGGAAAAGTGATGCATTATGCGTTGTTTACCACGAACTTATTGCCAGCGCGTGATATCTTCAGCAATGTTAACGACGTTTCCTTCCAGAGTGAGCTCCATACGAAGAAAAGTGCCTATGGCAAACCTGCCTTCGCGCAATCCTCGTAGTGTTAGGAATTTTTTTCTTTTTAAAGTTTCTACGATCTGTATCATCCGAGGGAATGCAATAACTCTCCTGAAAAATAAACGTGAGAATAAAATATAAGAGCTTAAAATTCGTCCAAGAATGAAATATAAGAATATGAGGATGTAAAAGACTGTAACTCCTGAAAATACCATAAAAATATATAGCTAGAGTACCTGGCAGTTTTTCGCAATTGCTAAATATGAATGGGCACTGGATACACATCCTAATCTGCTTCTCCCCCTCCCCCTCTCTCTCTGTCCCTTACCTCTTCCCTCCCTTCTTTTGTCCATGTTAGTCTACTACCCCTGATCTCTGTCCCTCACCTTCCCCCCACTTCCTATACATCTCTTATCCCACACTCTTTCTATCCATCTCCTCCTCTCTGCCCCCTCTGTCTATATCCCCATTTCCCTTCTTTGTATCCATTTCCTTCCCCCTTCTCTGTCCATCTCCTCTTTCCCCCTCTTTCTGACCTTATTTGTTGCTATTGCAAACTGATGCTTGATTGGGAATAGAAAACAAAGTGAATAAGTAAATCGTTTGGAATCATTAGTACACGATGTATCAGAGAAACCTTTCCAGCTGCTGCACGTGTGAGGATACTAGCTTTCGCGTGGTTTTAATCTACGAACAGGGAGGATTATAAAATTAGCCATACACACAACTTTCCTGTTAAAAATGGCTGCGAAAAGGAAAACAAATGCGCACATTTTCACAGCGCAGGTTGGCCTGTTCTTTCTCGCAGCCGATTTAACACGTGTTCCGAAGTTGACCAAAACATCCGCGGCATAATCATCTGTTATATAGTAGCTGAACGCCAACCGTTCAGTTCGAATTATTACTTAGTACGTCTGTTTTGTCGATATTCCAATTTGTTTTGGCTGTTAGCGCAAACTGCGTAAGACGAACTCGACTGCATCCGTTGTTCCGGAGTCATAATGGATCGCGCTTGGGAATTTCTTATTCGCTTGACCTCCAAACGCTCTCAGTCTCACTATTATGTAGCTGGCTTGCGTTGTGCGTACACCGACCGATATCTCGACGCCTCACTGGTGGCATTTTTTTCCAAAGAAATAAACCATGAACTGAAATCAACTGAGTGTTTGCAACACACCAAATTACTACGAACTGACATTAGTTCATTCGTTGCAGCACACAAAAGATAAGATCACCACCGATAACACACTGAAATATCGCTTTCAATTGTATTCTTTTTCGGAAAATATCAATATTCAATGCGGAATTTGTTGTGTTGTGAAAACATGCGACAGCAGAACTGTCAAGTCCAACATAACATTTTTTTGTTATGACACCATGTGACAGCAGAATTGTGAAACCGATCACAAACCTTTCCTGACAGTTACAAATACCTTAAAAAATCAACCAAATCGGTCGAGCCGTTCTCAAGTGATGCGACAACTGGTTTTTATTTATAGAAATGGATAGATAAATGTATGTCACTTATTGCGAAACCCAATTGTAGCCGGCCGCGGTGGTCTAGCAGTTCTAGGCGCTTCAGTCCGGAACCACGCGACAGCTACGGTCGCAGGTTCGAATCCTGCCTCGGGCATGGATGTGTGTGATGTCCTTAGGTTAGTTAGGTTTAAGTAGTTCTAAGTTCTAGGGGACTGATGACCTTCGATGTTAAATCCCATAGTGCTCAGAACCATTTGAATCCAATTGTAATTTATAACTAATATAACGCCCCTGTATCCCCTAACTATATAAAAAGCATTCGTGTAGTAACCTTGTACGGACATGGGTAGATAAAAAATAAATAAATGAAAACAATCAGGTTTCGAACACAGCACACAAAAGTTAGAAATTGGGACGCTGACCTCTATGCCATCAGTTGTACTGAATTTATCGCACAATAAATGGCATCTAAATTACGCTGAAAACTTTGACGATCATTTTCTCTGTTGTGCGCAAAAGCGACAGCCGCCGAAGCTCGTTTGCCGCATGTTCGCGCCACAGTAACAACGAAGGAAACCATAGTAGAGTAAATGCCTTAACTCTCGTATCACGCATGCACTAATAAGAATGTTTGAAAGGGATTGTGAGACTTAAAAATATGTTTGAGTTGCAGTTAAAGTACAGTTTTTTGTAATCGTTACTATTCTTTAAAGGCCACTCACTAAAGTAGTTAATGACATGCTACCGCCGTAAGAGTCATGTAGGGGCTGTAACACGCTATACAAGAGTTATCTCTGAAATACGACCTTTCAGTGGCACCTTATTCGCCGTTTAAGGTGGTTTTCAATCTTTGGAATATATCCAGCTGATGTAAACAGATGTACTATTGTGTATTGAGTTTTGTGACATAACAATCATCTGTAAGCGGTATATGTATGTGGACATGACCATTTCCACAAAGTACTTTATGTTTTAAATATTTTACTTATGACTAACCTTTTATGATGTGCTGTTTTTGTCCACATGGCAACTAAGTGTGAGGTCCAATTTAAAATGAACACCTTTCATAACAAAAATATTTTAGGGTATGGAAATGTACAGCTTCAGTTCCGTTTTATATAACGCCAAACTAAAACTTTTATCTCAAGTATTACGTCTTTGTTCTGAGGCACATTCCATTTATATGCACTTCGTTACAGAGCTGAAGATGACAGCAAAGTCTGTCGAAACCTTTTGTTTTAAAAAAAGAAATATTTATGCGATCTTGGCTTTTAGCAAATTAGACTCATCGCTCCTTCTGTCTTCTCAAAATGAGGAAGTCCAGTCACAGGATGTCACATGAGTAACACATCCACCAGGGATCGTTCAGTCCCTCTAAAGCTGACCAAGTCGGTTTCTGGTGATGTGACCGTGAAGTGGAAACGCGAAGGAACAATCACAGCTAAGACCACACAGACTTCATGTACTGACGAATGGGTGGTTGTAAAAAACCATATAAAATCTGGAGAAGGAATAACTCTTGAGTTCCAAAGCGCTACCAGCAGTCCAGCTAACATAATGACCGTGCATCGTGAATTAGAAATAGGATACAACGGTCGAGCAGCTCCTCATATGCCACACAATCCGGGGTCAGTGCTAAGCGTCGCTTGAGATGGAATAAAAAGTTGGACAGTTGATGACTAGAAACAAGCGATTTGGGGCGACGAAGCGTGCTGTGCCCTGTGGCACTGTTATGGAATGGTTTGGGTTTGATGAATGCCGGGAAAATGTTACCTGCAATCATGTGTAGTTTCAACAGTGAGGTACGGAGGGGTGGTGTTACGGTATGGGGATGTCCCCTTATTACGCTTAAGAAAAGTTGAACTCGAAAGGACATGGATTCATTTTACAGCGTTGTGTATCGTGTACTGTTCGGGGACGATGACTGTTTCTCGATGAGAATGTGCCATGTCATAGAACAGCGTGTGTGAGCTATGGTTTGTGGACTATAACGTTCCTGAAGTGGAGTGGCCTGCTCAAAGTCCCAACCTGAACCCGTTGGGACACTTTTTGGATGAGTTAGAACGTTTGGCTTCGCTCCAGATGCCAGCGACCAACAGCACTTACTTGTCTGATTTCGGCTCTTGAGCAAGAATGGGCTGCCATTCCTCCACAAACGTTTAGAAACCTCACTGAAAGAGTCCGCAGCAGAGTTCAAACCGTCATTAAAGGCAAAGGATGAACACGTCCCGTATTAACGGCCACTAATGCAGAGTGACAATTCTTGAACTACATGAAAAAAAAAACTTAAATTAGTTATTAACTACGTCCTGCACACACTTTATTCAAGATGTAGGTAAACCTCACTACAGATATTTGGATTTACTTTATGACATGTTCAATGTGCCTGCCATCATTGACAATGATGTGGCGCAGATGAATAGCGAAATTCTCCATGACCAGCTGAAGTGTCGGAACATCGATGCTGTTGATGACCTCCTAAATGACTGTTTTCAAATCAGCAATGATTTTGAGGTTATTACTGTACACCTTCCGCCCCCTTCCCCCCCCCCCCCCCCTCATGAACCATGGACCTTGCCGTTGGTGGGGAGGCTTGCGTTCCTCAGCGATACAGATAGGCGTACCGTAGGTGCAACCACAACGGAGGGGTATCTGTTGAGAGGCCAGACAAACGTGTGGTTCCTGAAGAGGGGCAGTAGCCTTTTCAGTAGTTGCAGGGGCAACAGTCTGGATGACTGACTGATCTGGCCTTGTAACACTAACCAAAACAGCCTTGCTCTGCAGGTACTGTGAACGGCTGAAAGCAAGTGGAAACTACAGCCGTAATTTTTCCCGAGGGCATGCAGCTATACTGTATGGTTAAATGATGATGGCGTCCTCTTGGGTAAAATATTCCGGAGGTAAAATAGTCCCCCATTCGGATATCCGGGCGGGGACTGCTCAAGAGAACGTCGTTATCAGGAGAAAGAAAACTGGCGTTCTACGGATCGAAGCGTGGAATGTCAGATCCCTTAATCGGGCAGATAGGTTAGAAAATTTAAAAAGGGAAATGGATAGGTTAAAGTTAGATATAGTGGGAATTAGTGAAGTTCTGTGGCAGGAGGAACAAGACTTCTGGTCAGGTGAATACAGAGTTATAAATACAAAATCAAATAGGGGTAATGCAGGAGAAGGTTTAATAATGAATAAAAATATAGGAATGCGGGTAAGCTATTACAAACAGCATAGTGAACGCATTATTGTGGGCAAGATAGATACGAAGCCCACGCCTACACAGTAGTACAAGTTTATATGCCAACTAGCTCCGCAGATGCCGAAGAGATTGATGAAATGTATGATGAGATAAAAGAAATTATTCAGATAGTGAAGGGAGAAGAAAATTTAATAGTCATGGGTGGCTGCATTTCGATAGTAGGAAAAGGAAGAGAAGGGAATGTAGTAGGTGAGAATGGAATGGAGGTAAGGAATGAAAGAGGAAGCCGCCTGGTAGAATTTTGCACAGAGCATAACTTAATCATTGCTAACACTTTGTTCAAGAATCATGAAAGAAGGTTGTATACATAGAACAACCCTGGAGTTACTAAAAGGTATCAGACAGATTATACACTCCTGGATATTGAAATAAGAACACCGTGAATTCATTGTCCCAGGAAGGGGAAACTTTATTGACACATTCCTGGGGTCAGATACATCACATGATCACACTGACAGAACCACAGGCACATAGACACAGGCAACAGAGCATGCACAATGTCGGCACTAGTACAGTATATATCCACCTTTCGCAGCAATGCAGGCTGCTATTCTCCCATGGAGACGGTCGTAGAGATGCTGGATGTAGTCCTGTGGAACGGCTTGCCATGCCATTTCCACCTGGCGCCTCAGTTGGACCAGCGTTCGTGCTGGACGTGCAGACCGCGTGAGACGACGCTTCATCCAGTTCCAAACATGCTCAATGGGGGACAGATCCGGAGATCTTGCTGGCCAGGGTAGTTGACTTACACCTTCTAGAGCACGTTGGGTGGCACGGGATACATGCGGACGTGCATTGTCCTGTTGGAACAGCAAGTTCCCTTGCCGGTCTAGGAATGGTAGAACGATGGGTTCGATGACGGTTTGGATGTACCGTGCACTATTCAGTGTCCCCTCGACGATCACCAGTGGTGTACGGCCAGTGTAGGAGATCGCTCCCCACACCATGATGCCGGGTGTTGGCCCTGTGTGCCTCGGTCGTATGCAGTCCTGGTTGTGGCGCTCACCTGCACGGCGCGAAACACGCATACGACCATCATTGGCACCAAGGCAGAAGCGACTCTCATCGCTGAAGACGACACGTCTCCATTCGTCCCTCCATTCACGCCTGTCGCGACACCACTGGAGGCGGGCTGCACGATGTTGGGGCGTGAGCGGAAGACGGCCTAACGGTGTGCGGGACCGTAGCCCAGCTTCATGGAGACGGTTGCGAATGGTCCTCGCCGATACCCCAGGAGCAACAGTGTCCCTAATTTGCTGGGAAGTGGCGGTGCGGTCCCCTACGGCACTGCGTAGGATCCTACGGTCTTGGCGTGCATCCGTGCGTCGCTGCGGTCCGGTCCCAGGTCGACGGGCACGTGCACCTTCCGCCGACCACTGGCGACAACATCGATGTACTGTGGAGACCTCACGCCCCACGTGTTGAGCAATTCGGCGGTACGTCCACCCGGCCTCCCGCATGCCCACTATACGCCCTCGCTCAAAGTCCGTCAACTGCACATACGGTTCACGTCCACGCTGTCGCGGCATGCTACCAGTGTTAAAGACTGCGATGGAGCTCCGTATGCCACGGCAAACTGGCTGACACTGACGGCGGCGGTGCACAAATGCTGCGCAGCTAGCGCCATTCGACGGCCAACACCGCGGTTCCTGGTGTGTCCGCTGTGCCGTGCGTGTGATCATTGCTTGTACAGCCCTCTCGCAGTGTCCGGAGCAAGTATGGTGGGTCTGACACACCGGTGTCAATGTGTTCTTTTTTCCATTTCCAGGAGTGTATAATGGTAAGACAGAGATTTAGGAACCAGGTTTCAAATGGTAAGACATTTCCAGGGGCAGATGTGGACTCTGACCACAATCTATTGGTTATGAACTGTAGATTAAAATTGAAGAAACCGCAAAAAGGTGGGAATTTAAGGAGATGGGACCTCGATAAACTGAAAGAACCAGAGGTTGTACAGAGTTTCAGGGAGAGCATAAGGGAACAATTGACAGGAATGGGGGAAAGATATACAGTAGAAGAAGAATGGCTAGCTTTGAGGGATGAAATAGTGAAGGCAGCAGAGGATCAAATAGGTAAAAAGACGAGGGCTAGTAGAAACCCTTGGGTAACAGAAGAAATACTGAATTTAATTGATGAAAGGAGAAAATATAAAAATGCAGTAAATGAAGCAGGCAAAAAGGAATACAAACGTCTCAAAAATGAGATCGACAGGAAGTACAAAATGCCTAAGCAGGGATGGCTGGAGGGCAAATGTAAGGATGTAGAGGCGTATGTCACTAGGGGTAAGATAGATACTGCCTACAGGAAAATTAAAGAGACCTTTGGAGAAAAGAGAACCACTTGCATGAATATCAAGAGCTAAGGTGGAAACCCAGTTCTAAGAAAAGAAGGGAAAGCAGAAAGGTGGAAGCATTATATAGAGGGTCTATACAAGGGCGATTTTCTTGAGGACAATATTATGGAAATGAATGAGGATGTAGATTAACATGAAATGGGAGATACGATACTGCGGGAACAGTTTGACAGAGCGCTGAAAGACCTAAGTCGAAACAAGGTCCCGGGAGTAGACAACATTCCATTACAACTACTGCTTGTCTTGGGAGAGCCAGCCCTGACAAAATTCTACCATCTGGCGAGCAAGATATATGAGACAGGCGTAATACTCTCAGCCTTCAAGAAGAATATAATAATTCCAATCCCAAAGAAAGCAGGTGTTGACAGATGCGAAAATTACCGAACTATCAGTTCAATAAGCCACAGCTGCAAAATACTAACACGAATTCTTTACAGACGAATGGAACTACCCCCACGACTTATCTTAGAAAATAGATTAAGGAAAGGCAAACCTACGTTTCTAGCATTTGTAGACTTAGAGAAAGCTTTTGATAATGTTGACAGGAATACTCTCTTTTAAATTCTTAAGGTGGCAGGGGTAAAATACAGGAAGCGAAAGGCTATTTACAATTTGTACAGAAAGCAGATGGCAGTTATAAGAGAATGCTGATTGATGATTAGATGGGTAGATCACATAACTAATGAGGAAGTACTGAATAGGATTGGGGAGAAGAGAAGTTTGTGGCACAACTTGACTAGAAGAAGGGATCGGTTGGTAGGACATATTCTGAGGCATCAAGGGATCACCAATTTGGTATTAGAGGGCTGCGTGGAGGGTAAAAATCGTAGAGGGAGACCAAGAGATGAATGCACTAAACAGATCCATCTACATCTACGTCTACATCTACGTGATTACTCTGCTATTCACAATAAGTGCCTGGCAGAGGGTTCAGTGAACCACCTTTATGCTGTCTCTCTACCGTTCCACTCTCGAACCGAACGTGGGAAATACGAGCACTTAAATTTTTCTGTGCGAGCCCTGATTTCTCTTATTTTATCGTGATGATCATTTCTCCCTATGTAAGTGGGTGCCAACAGAATGTTTTCGGAATCGGAGGGGAAAACTGGTGATTGAATATCATGAGAAGATGTCGTCGTAACGAAAAACGCCTGCCACTCCAATTCACATATCATGTCTGTAACACTATCTCCCCTATTTCGCGATAATACAAAACGAGCTGCCCTTCTTTGTACTTTTTCGATGTCAACCGTCAGTCCCACCTGATGCGGATCCCATACCGCACAGTAGTAGTACAGAATAGGGCGGACAAGAGTAGTGTAAGCAGTCTTTTTGGTAGACCTGTTGCACCTTCTAAGTGTTCTGCCAATGAATCGCAGTCTTTGGCTTGCTCTACCCACAATATTATCTATGTGATCGTTCCAATTTAGGTTATTTGTAATTGTAATCCCTAAGTATTTAGTTGAATTTACAGCCCTCAGATTTGTGTGACTTAGAGCGTAATCGAAATTTAGCTGATTTCTTTTAGTACTCATGTGAATAACTTTGCACTTTTCTTTATTCAAGGTCAATTGCCACTTTTCGCACCATTCAGATATCTTATCTAATCATTTTGCAAGTCGTTTTGTCATCTGGAGACTTTACAAGACAGTAAATGACAGCATCATCTGCAAACAATCCAAGACGGCTACTCAGATTGTCGCTTATGTCGTTAATATAGATCAGGATCAATAGAGGACCTGTAACACTTCCTTGGGGAACGCCGAATATTACTCCTGTTTTACTGGAAGACTTTCCGTCTATTACTACGAACTGTGACCTTTCTGACAGGAAATCACGAATCCAGTCGCACAACTGAGGCGATACTCCGTAGGCACGCAGTTTGATTAGAAGATGCTTGTGAGGAACGGTGTCGAAAGCCTTCTGAAAATCTAAAAATATGGAATGAAATTGACATCCCCTGTCGATAGCACTTATTACTTCATGAGTATAAAGGGCTAGTTATGTTTCACAAGAACGATATTTTCTGAATCCGTGCTGACTATATGTCAATAAATCGTTTTCTTCGAGGTACTTCAGAATGTTCGAATACAGTATATGTTCTAAAACCCTACTGCAAATCGAGGTTAGTGATAAAGGCCTGTAATTCAGAGGATTACTCCTAATTACCTTTTTGGGTATTGGTGTGACTTGAGCAGTTTTCCAGTCTTTAGGTACGTATCTTTCTGTGAGCGAGTGGTTGTATGTAATTGCTAAGTATGGAGCTATTTTATCAGCATACTCTGAGAGGAACCTGACTGGTATACAATCTGGACCGAAGGCCTTGCCTTTATTAAGTGATTTAAGCTGCTTTGTTACATCGAGGATATCTACTTCTATGTTTCTCATCTTGGCAGTTGTTCTTGATTGGAATTCAGGAATATTTACTTCGTCTTCTTTGGTGAAGGAGTTTCGGAAAACCGTGTTTAATAACTCTGCTTTAGTGGCACTGTCATCAGTGACTTCACCGTTGTTATCGCGCAGTGAAGGTATTGATTGCGTCTTGCTACTGATGTGCTTTATGTATCACCAGAATCTCTTTGGGTTTTCTGCCAGATTTCCAGACAGAATTTCGTTGTGGAGATTATTAAAAGCCTCTCGCATTGAAGTACGCGCCACATTTCGAACTTCTGTAAAACTTTGTCAATCTTGGGGATTCTTTTAAATTTGGCATGCTTTTTTCGCTGCTTCTGCAACAGCGATCTGACCCGTTTTGTGTACCATGGGGGATCAGTACCATCACTTATTAATTTATGTGGTATATATCTCTCAATTGCTGTTGATACTATCTCTTTGAAAACATTCCACAACTTTTCTACACGTACATGTTCAGATCGGAAGGAGTGAAGACTGTCTCTTTAAAAGTCGTTAAGAGCATTGTTATCAGATTTTCTAAATAGATATACTTTGCGTTTCTTTTTGATGGTTGTAGGTGTTACGGTATTCAGCCTAGCAGCAACTGCCTTGTGGTCGCTAATCCCTGTATTCGTCACAACACTCACTATTTGTCCAGGATTATTTGTTTCTAAAAGGTCAGGTATGCTTTCGCAACCATTTACGCTTCGAGTGGGCTCATGAACTAATTGTTCAAAATAATGTTCTGAGAAAGCATTCAGTACAATTTCGGATGATGTTTTATGCCTGCCGCCGGCTTTAAACGTATAATTTGCCAGCATATCGTTTCAGAAGGATGTAGGTTGCAGTAGGTACTGGGAGATGAAGAAGCTTGCACAGGATAGAGTAGCATGGAAAGCTGCATCCAACCAGTCTCTGGACTGAAGATCACAACAACAACAACAACTATAAACCTTGTCTTTAATATAGCCCCACAAAAAGGCGTCGCAAGTGTTCAGATACAGAGAATATGGCGGCCAATCGATGCCAATGCCAGTGGCCTCTGGGTACCCCACAGCCAGAAAGCGGTCCCCAAATTGCTCCTCCATGACGTCAAATACTCTCTTGCTTCGATGCGGTCGAGCTTCGTCTTGCATGAACTACATCTTGTCGAAATCAGGGTCACTTCGGATAATGGGGATGAAATCATCTTCCAAAATCTCCTCGTACTATTCGGTAGTGATCGTGCCATCAATGAATATCGCCCCAATTATTCTGTGACACTAGACAGTCACCCGTTATGGGTGAAGAGACTTCTCGATCTCGAAATGAGGATTCTCAGTCCCCCAAGGACGCGGATTTTGCATATTGACGACCCCATGCAAATGAAAGTGAGCTTTGTCGCTAAACCAAACCATAATTTGCATATTAATTACCATCATTCCCCGCGGCCAACCGTGCAGTTTGAATGTCCTACCGAAAACCGTTCAAAAGTTATAACGATTTTATTTCAAGTAGTTCAATGATTGGCTCTGAGCACTATGGGACTTAACATCTATGGTCATCAGTCCCCTAGAACTTAGAACTACGTAAACCTAACTAACCTAAGGACATCACACAACACCCAGTCATCACGAGGCAGAGAAAATCCATGACCCCGCCGGGAATCGAACCCGGGAACGGGCGTGGGAAGCGAGAACGCTACCGCACGACCACGAGATGCGGACAGTTCAATGATTGTGACCCTTTAGATGTCAGGATATTTTTGATTAGCTCGTGTACAATAGTGGCAGTACAGGTGTCGCAGGTTCCCCGAAAAAGCTTTTCATGAGAACCACGTTACCTTGCTTCCAAGGATTTCCGTTTTAGTTCTCTGAGCATCTCTGAAATAATGGTGATCTATTCCTTTCATGACCCAATGCCTGATCTCTGTAACAAACTTCCCTGTCTCCACTGTCTTCTTCACCAGCTCTCCTCCCTCCCACAATGCATAGTTTATTCATTGTCAGTATCCTGAAGTTGTTATGCTTCAACTGTCATCCCTCATCACCAGGACACACTGCACACTCCTGTGACCAATATTTATCTTGCGGCTCTTGATTTATATACGAAAGCATCAGGTATATCTCTGTGTACTTCTTACCTGTGATACGGTTTATGGTGAAACAAATAAGTTCAAAACTAAAGCAGTAAATACATGTGCATGCTTTTTTCGCTGGCTGGCGTTTTATCAGTTTTCTGAGAGCTGTTTTCAAATTTAGGTTCTTCTTTTTCGTTAGGAGATATGCTCACAAATGGTTCAAATGGCTCTGAGCACTATGAGACTTAACATCTGAGGTCATCAGTCCCCTAGAAGTAGTTGTGAAACTACTTAAACCTAACTAACCTAAGGACGTCACACACATCCATGCCCGAGGCAGGATTCGAACATGCGACCGTAGTGGTCGCGCGGTTCCAGACTGAAGCGCCTAGAACCGCTCGGCCACACCGGCCAGCTCTCTGTTACACTTTGGAGTAGTGTATAGAATGTTTCACAATTCATGTTATACTCTTACAGAGGCTGTAGGATGGATTTAGTAGGTCAAGTTTTACATAGGAATTCCTGTCCGGAAATGTCATCCAACAACGCTACAGAGCGTCAAAGTTACAGACGCCGGATCCTGTAACTGTATGTATATATGGGATGATATGTCATGATGTTAAAAACTGTCTAGGTTTATGGAGAAGGTGGTTTTATAGACCAAAACATGGAAAAATGTGGAATAAACATGGGCTGTAAAACCGTTAAGAGCTATGAGCGCTTGTTCATCTTTGCGAGCGTGAAACCCATGTCGAGCGGAGTAACGCAGTGGTTAGCACACCGGAGTCGCTTTCAGGAGGACGTCAGTTTAAACACCCGTCCGGCTATCCTGATTCAGTCTTTCCGTGTTTTCCCTAACTCGCTTAAGGCAAATGTCAGGATGTTTCCTTCGAAAGAGCACGGCCGCTTCCCTTCTGCATCCTTCCCTGATCCGAACTTGTGCTCCGCCTCTAACGACCTTGTCGACAGGACGTTAAACACTAACCTCCTCTTCTTGGTGTGAAACACAGCTACTCTATTGACTTATTAAAGTGATGGTTTCCTAATATTCACCTCTGTCAGCGCGTGCCTTCCTTGGAATAGCAATTATTACATCTTTCATGAAATGTGAGGGTATTTCCCCAGGCGGATTATTTTCGTCATGGCTGGAGAATTAAAGAGCAACTAAATGTGTGTGTATCTAAAAAAAGAACGTTAGCTTTAAGATACGAAGGAATTACAGACATTCGTTGCGAGCGGGCATTGATTTAAATCAATGGGGAAAGTTGAAAATTTTTGCTGGACCAGGATTCAAATCCGTGTCTCCTGCTTAGTACGCAAATGCGCTGACCATGGTGCAATCCAGTTGCAGTGAGCATCGCAACAGTACGCACGCTTTCTGCCAGACCCATATTCTCAACTTATCCACACACTACAGATGTAGAGATAAAAAATGGTTCAAATGGCTCTGAGCACTATGGGACTTAACATCTGAGGTCATCAGTCCCCTAGAACTTAGAACTACTTAAACCTAACTAACCTAAGGACATCACACACATCCATGCCCGAGGCAGGATTCGAACCTGCGACCGTAGCGGTCGTGCGGTTCCAGACTGAAGCGCCTAGAACTGCTCGGCCACAGCGGCCGGCATGTAGAGATCCCTTTCCATTATCCTCATTACCCGCGGTATTTCGCCGATTCCCCTAAGATTTCGAGACTGGTGTGCGTCCGCACTGAAGAGATCATTGGGCGTTCTCGCCGCCGCATGTATGTAGCTTTCACTGGCACACAGAAAAATGGTAGAATCTCTGTAGACAGCTGATGCAAACGTGTAATAACTGGCACGTTTGCCTTTTGTCGCTTGCAGGTGACGGTGAATATCACCGGAAAGAAGTACCGGGCAGAGGGAGCGGTGTTCGCCCCAGGCGGCGGTGTAGCATTGGCGCGCCTAGAGGAACCTCCAGAGTCTGCGCTGGTTATGACGGGCAGACTGGACCTCGCGGACCCTATTCCAGTGACGCAGTGGATGCGCTGTGTCGTCCTGGGAATGGGCAGGTCAGTGTTCGGCGTCTAGCTGGCCTCCGCTGTTTCCTCCACATTAGCCAACTTTGTTCTCGACCGTCGAAAATGGAAGATGCCACAGTTGTGATGTAAATCGAATTATCACAGACTTTCGTGCGTAACAGGTCGATTACACGCAGAAGACAGTTAACTGATTGACATTTGCAGGGTACAGCATACACTATGTGATCAAACGTATCCTAACAGTTGGCTGAAAATGACGTACAAGTTCGTGGCGCCCTCTATTGGTAATGTTGGAATTCAATATGGTGTTGGCACACCGTTAGCCTTGATGACAGCTTCCACTCTCGCAGGCACACCTTCAATCAGATGCTGGAAGCTTTCTTGCGGAATGGCAGCCCATTCTTCACGGAGTGCTGCACTGACAAGAGATATCTGTGAGGTCGGTGAGGCCTGGCACGAAGTTGGCGTTCTAAAACATCCCAAAGGTGTTTTATAGGATTCAGGTAAGCCGGCCGCGGTGGTCTCGCGGTTCTAGGCGCGCAGTCCGCAGCCGTGCGACTGCTACGGTCGCAGGTTCGAATCCTGCCTCGGGCATGGATGTGTGTGATGTCCTTAGGTTAATTAGGTTTAAGTAGTTCTAAGTTCTAGGGGACTGATGACCACAGCAGTTGAGTCCCATAGTGCTCAGAGCCATTTGCACCATTTTTTTTTTGATTCAGGACTCTGTGCAGGCCAGTCCATTATAGGGATGTTATTGTCGTGTAACCAAAATGGCTCTGAGCACCATGGGACTTAACTGCTGAGGTCATCAGTCCCCTAGAACTTAGAACTACTTAAACCTAACTAACCTAAGGACATCACACACATCCATGCCCGAGGCAGGGTCGTGTAACCACTCGGCTGGAGGCCGTGCATTATGAACAGGTGCTCGATCGTGTTGAAAGATGCAATAGCCATCCCCGAATTGCTCTTCGACACTGGGAACTACTAATGATGTGTGACTAGGACCTCCCGTCGGGCAGACCGTTCGCCAGGTGCAAGTCTTTCGATTTGACGACACTTAGGCGACTTGCGCGTCGATGGGCGGAGAAAATCTCCGACCCACTCGGGAATCGAACCCGGGCCCTTATGATTAACATTCTGTCGCGCTGACCACTCAGCTACCGGGGGTACCGGGGACGGACGACACTGGGAAGCAATAAGGTGATTAAAACACCAATGTAGGCCTGTGCTGCGATAGTGCCATGCAAAACAACAAGGGGTGCAAGACCCCTCCATGAAAAACAAGACCACACCATAACACCACCGCCTCCGAATTTTACTGTTGGCACTACACACGTTGGCAGATGACTTTCACCGGGCATTCGCCATACCCACACTCTGCCATCGGATCGCCACATTGTGTACCGTGATTCGTTGCTCCACACAACGTTTTTCCACTCTTCAATCGTCCAATGTTTACGGTCCGTACACCAAGCGTGGCGTCGTTTGGCATTTACCGACGTGGTGTATGGATTATGAGCAGCCGCTCGACCGTGAAATCCAAGTTTTCTTACGTCCCGCCTGACTGTCATAGTACTTGCAGTGGATCCTGATGCAGTTTGGAATTCCTGTATGATGGTCTGGATAGAAGTCTCCCTATTACATATTATGACCCTCTTCAACTGTCGGCGGTCTCTGTCAGTCAACAGACGAAGTCGGCCTCTACGCTTTTGTGGTTTACGTGTCCCTTCACGTTTCCACTTCACTATCACATCCGAAACAGTGGAGCTAGGGATGTTTAGGAGGGTTGGGAATCTCGCGTACAGACGTATGACACAAGTGACACCCAATCACCTGATACGTTCGAAGTCCGTGACTTCCGCGGAGCGCCCCATTCTGCTCTCTCACGATGTCTAATGACTAATGAGGCGGCAGTGGTGCCACGGTACCATTATGTGGCAGCAAAATGCACCTAATATGAAAAACGTATGTTTTTGGGGGTGTCCGGATGCTTTTGATCACATTGTGTATCATATCTCAAATTTACGTAATACATTGCTGGCCATTAAAATTGCAACACCCTGAAACTTTACTTAATGTGCTAATACAGTACAGTAGAAAGAATACGTGAATAAATTTGTGAATGATTTGAGGGTATATGAGTACCGATTTTAGTACAGCAACAACGGCTTTAACCAGGCTGGGCATCCATTCAACTGACCTTGTGACATCGGGTGAAAGATGTGAGTACGTCATTGCACGCTGTTTCACCTCTGTGCCTGCAGAGCTGTATTCAAGATGAATAGAACCCGTGGTGCGAGACCTACCAGGCGTAATTTCGTGGCTACTAAACCACTAAAGCTCGATTTTACAGCAATTTTGAATCAAAGCCTACAACTCAGACATTAACGTTTAATATTTTGTAGTGTAAAATGTTATTATGCAATTCATGATTTATTGAATAGATGATATTAAGAAGAACGGAAAAATATTTAATCAAGAAAGTATTCAGCAAAATATATTAATATAATTATGAATAGCTATTTGTTTCGAAATAAGAACACGAAACTGAGATTCATCATCATGCAAAAGTTAGTATTTCAGTTAAAAAACAACGTATTTTATGATTCAAATGATGAAACACTGCACCACTTACATACTTTTCCGTGCTTGGCACGACAAATTTCGAGAATTTATTTTCTTTGTCAGGCACAAATACGTAGCTCAAAAGAATTAGGAAAACATGACATTGGCGTCTGCCACACTCCATTGAGCAATAATAGAGAAATGGGTATGTTACCAATTTATACCTTTATCTTCCACAAATTAAGTACACAACAAAACTTCAGTACATCCTCGATCGTTTACGTAAAAAGAACTGGAATGTCTGAGAGGTGACAAAAACAAAGTGGAAGCAATCATTCATTCTTTCGTAGTGGGTGATTTTCATTGGACACGCTGCGGTATTCGTTCTCATTCTTCAATGAGAACCCACAAGAGTTCCTGCAGAGTCTGTGGTGGAATAGGACGACCACGAACACGTCTGTCAAGCACGTCCCACATATGAATGATGGGGTTCAGGTCGGGAATCAACGACGAGCATTCCATTTTTCACTGTTCAGGCTTCACAAGACGTCCCTGCCGATGCCTGCCAGATGGGCCCTGGCATTAGAAGGAATTGAGGACTACCACCACATGCAGCATCCTGCACATGGTCCCACATGATCTGTTCGATATACTGCCTGGCAGCAAGACGTCCAAGGACAAGATCCGTATGGCTGTCAACATTTGATGCCGCCTCACAACATCACTGAACCTTGTAAATCCGTCGATTTCCTGAACAGCATGTGGAAGTTACCGCTCACCACGAGTCTCCACATACGAACACGGCCATCACCTTTCGTCAGACGATATCTGGACTCTTCTGTGAATAACATTTTTCACCAGAGAGGAAATCCCTAGTTGACACGGGAACGGCAGAACTGAAGGGTAGCTAAAAATGTTGTCGTGTCAAGCGGGGTACTCGAACATGACGTCTGGGTCGTAAGATTCTTTGTCGTAACCTGTTCATTACAATCTGATCTTGCACATGGACTCCAGTGTCCCTTGTGCATAGTCATGCAGTGCTTTGGTAGTATCAATGCGGCGTCGCAAAGCAGAGATGGCCGGATATCGTCTTCACGTTGGGTTGTCATGTGTCGGCGACCTTGTCCTACTCGCCTTGTGTACTGCCCTGTCTCCTTGTACCGTGACCACAATCGTGGATGAGAGATGGAGAGACATTGGCATCTGCAGCAACACAGTAGAAATTCCTTCCTTTTTTAATCAAACAGACCGCACTTGCAACTTGCATTGCATTAAGATGTCGCGTTTCATATGCTTGGCTGAATACAACGTCAACAAATGGCATCTACCACCTGTGTGCCTCACTAGAAAACACGGGGACACCGGTAATCACTTCCTTCTGAGGGGTCACCTGACACGGTAATGCATGACACACCTAACAGATGGCGGATTATTTCAGTTGTTGCATACATCGAAAGCAAAGATTTCAAGCCATGCAATAAGACCATAGATTTAACATACTGGAAATTGATTCATGTGTTCTCTTAATACTTTTGAACAGGGTATTTACAGAGGTATTTTATGTGATGGTTGTATGTGTGTTTTTCTGTCTCTCTAGCCTTGCAGTCTGAAAGAGGGATAATACAAAAATTGTGGTTTTTTATGTGAGTAAACAGGCAGAATACGGCGCTGTGGTCGGCAACGCCTATATAAGACAACGGTGTCTAGTACAGTTATTAGATCGGTTACTGCTGCTACAATAACTGGTTATCTAGATTTAAGTGAGTTTGAACGTGGTGGTACAGTCGGCGTACGAGCGATGGGACAAAGTATCTCTGAGGTAGCGATGAAGTGGGTATTTTGGGGTACGACCATTTTACGAGTGTACCGTGAATATCAGGAATCTGGTAAAACGTCAAATCTCTGAGATCGCTGCAGCTGGAAAAAGACACTGCAAGAAGGGGATCAACGACGTCTGAAGAGAATCGTTCAACATGATGGAAGTGCAGCCCTTCCACAAATAGCTACGGATTTCAGTGCTGGGCCGTCAACAAGTGTCAGCGTCCAAACCATTCAGCGAAACATCATCGATACGGGCTTTCGGAGCCGAAGGCTCACTCGTGTACCCTTGATGACTGTACGACACGAAGCTTTAAGCCTCGCCTGGGCCCGTTAACACAGAAATTGGACTGTTGATGACTGGAAATATGTTGCACAGTCGGACGAGTCTCATTTCAAATTGTATCGAGCGGATGGACGTTTACGCGTATGGAGAATAACTCATGAATCCATGGACCCTGCGTGTCAGCAGGGGAATGTTCAAGCTGGTGGAGGCTCTGTAATAGTGTGTGGTGTGGGTTGATATGCGACCCTTGATACGTCTAGATACGACTCTGACAGGTGACACATACTTAAGCATCCTGTCTGATCACCTGAATCCATCCATGTCCACTGTGCATACCGACGGACTGGGGCAATTCCAGCAGGTCAATGCGACACCCCACACGTCCAGAATTCCCACAGAGTGGCTCCAGGGAAACTCTTCTGAAATTAAACACTTCTATTGGCCACTAAACTCCCCAGATATGAATATCATTGAGCATATCTGCGATGCCTTGCAACGTGCTGTTCAGAAGAGATCTCCACCCCCTTGTACTCTTACGGATTTATGGGCAACTCTTCAAGATTCACGGTGTCACTTCCCTCCAGCACTACTTCACACATTATTAGAGTCCATGCCACGTCTTGTTGCGGCACGTCTGCGTGCTCGCGGGGACCCTACACGATATTAGGCAAGTGTACCAATTTCTTTGGCCTTTCCGAGTAGAACATAGTATTGCTTTTTCTCTACTTACAGATACTGTTGTCGTATCCGCAGAAAAAGCCAAATCTTGTAGAAAAATAGTAATAAATGGAGAAGAACGGAGGTCCTAGAAGTCTTAGGGCGTAACAAGGAAGCTACGAGCACAGAATGATCGAAGCCCATCATTACAGAGCAGCACTGATAGGCATAGCTCCAAAAATGGTTCAAATGGCTCTGAGCACTATGGGACTCAACTGCTGAGGTCATTAGTCCCCTAGAACTTAGAACTAGTTAAACCTAACTAACCTAAGGACATCACAAACATCCATGCCCGAGGCAGGATTCGAACCTGCGACCGTAGCGGTCTTGCGGTTCCAGACTGCAGCGCCTTTAACCGCACGGATACTTCGGCCGGCGGCATAGCTCCAAATGTACCCAGTATAGTTATCGATACCTATAGTGAGGCCAGCATTTCCTAGCTGGAGAGAGGTGGGACGAGATAGATGAACAGAGAGTATCTCTGGTAGAAGGCAATGACAAGTTTAGGAATCAGTGTGTAATAATATAGGGGGAAACGCCTCTCTCCATGTTGCTGAAGAGCAGGGCACAATTAGAGCCAATGAGGTGGCTACAGGCCTTCGGCGTCACGATATGCCAGGGACAGGCGGGGGCGAAGGGGAAAGGCGAACAAAACTGGGAGGCAGGAAGCTCCGAGCAATGAAGTTAGAAAAGTGGAAGGCAGTGAATTAGGGGAGACAGAGAGACAGAGAAGCAGGAGAGTAGCCTGGCAGTGCTAGGCAGACGTAGCTACAATAGCATCAGTGCAGTTAATGAAATATTATAGGTGAAGAGCTGGGGAGCTTTGCGTCTCGCATAGTGGGTGCAGTCTCAGTTAATACTGGCAGTCTCATTTAAAAGCGGACGAAACGGTGCTAGCCAGCCACCGTCTCTGTGCCAGGACTTGGCCTCTTCGTAGGCAAGTGGAGCAAGACTTGAAACAGTTTTCTGAATAAATTTAGAAGTTGGAAAGCTGTTGAGGTTGTTTCAAGTTACTTTCCAATCCTTTCCTTTTGTAACAATGGATTTTACGTTATAGCCCAGTCAGGACTCCCTCTCACATTGGCCAGTCAGATAATTCCCTCCTCACGAACCCTGTCGCCCAACCTCAGGCAATACTAGCGCTTGGAACGCGACACTGTCACCTTCATTATGCAGAAAGCTACACAAACTTATACTTTATTTCGGAAATCAAAACATAGTACTAGAATATTACAACAGTATGGCTTCACAAAGAGTTTAGATACAGTCTGAGGTATTACAGCGTCGATACCGCACCTTCACATCTGTGCTTGTTATCCAGAAACATTGTCGTATATTGACGACATAATGACTTGTACGTTCTTACTCTTAATGCTATTTGGTGCCATCAAGGGCTCTCCAAGGTAGGAAATGAGAGACACCATGTAGAGAGCAGCTAAAAGTGGTAGCGTTTAAGTTACCGGAGATAAATAAGCAGTAACGCTAGAGCCGTGCTAACTGCATACGCTCTGGGCAGCTGTCCCCGGAGAGAAGTTAACTTCGGAAAATCAACTGGTGACTCCATTTACCACCGAGACGCTGTCATAAGGCATGATTGTAGAAGATGGCCACGAAAAGGCACGTCTTAGTAGAGGCAGCAAGCTTGATACTTGCTCCTGAGAACTACAACGTCAGTGGGTTTACACAGGTTAGAGTGCTACTACAGCAGTCCCCACCTATATTGTTAAACAACTTGCTAGTTTAAATAAGCCTTAAGAACGAAATTCGACAATACGAGCTTGAAATATTCGTAGTTTACTTGGTGATGAATGGAAATTTAACATTGGGTTTCTGCCTAGTATCCTCTTCATGATTGTTGAAAATATTTTGAAGTAAGCTGTCAGGACGGCAACCTACAATACAATGTTTGAAACGTTATCATTCCAAGAATGTTGTTGGCTTCTACTTAACCCTACCATATCTTCCCTGTGAAAGTACCGAGACTCCTGAAATGCTGCGATGAACTAATCAGCACTTTCTTAAATACTGTAACATGTGTGGGCCTCAGTATGTAAAACCCGACTCTACTTAAATTTCTTGTAGAAATTATGGGGATGTATCGAGTCAGCCCTCCATTACTGTAATTAATGTGAAAGCTCCGTGGTCTTCAGTATCTGAGCTTTGATTTAACGACACCCTTTTAACAAAACATGTTGATAATGGGAATGTTTTACATTTTCAAATACTTGTTTATACAAAAAGAACATAAGCAGAATATCTAATAATGTGAGAAATACACTTCACAACAGTTTAAAAATTTTATTTATTTATTTACGTAGTTGCTTTTTTTGGCGAAAAAAGAAGAAGATACCAACTTCCGTTTGTCTCATTTATTGTACTGCAGCCTGCACGATATCAAAGTTCCCACTCTGTGCAATCGAATAATACGTGGCATTTCAAATTTTACACTAAACTTGTTAACTAAGCTTTTTTTCTTCGAGGAAAGTTCTTTTTAAATTTTATGTTGGAACAAAAGGTGCATTTGCGTGTAGGCATAACATCAGTGTTCACACAAATGACAACACGCCACGTCAACTACCAACAAGACTACTTAAACTTTATAGTCTGTCTTCTTTGCCCACAGAAAGCGCTAAAATGTTATAAGAATAAGTGGGATAAAAATCGTTCCAGAACATCTCACTGCAAGAAACTGTAAAAATTATTTTCTTTTTAAGTTAGAGAGACAGTGTCAAGAATATTCAAAACGTGTTTGCGTCCCAGATAAAATTCCGGCGACGCGGGAAACAGAAGCCAGAAAAGGGACTGTCCGGTTTTCTTACGAGACGAATTCCAGCGGGCAGGTGTGCTTCTGCTGTTGACTGACAACAGAGAAACAGGCGACAATGAAGTGAAATTATTCTGCATTGTTGTTCTTTAATAGCACAGTTACGTTGAGTAATCCGAGTTGGTCAATTCATTGCTCCGTGTTTAAAGAAAAATCTTTGTGCTCGGGTGCCGTGTTTAAAGTGAAACGCTTTGTGGTCATGTGCGGTGTAGTATGATTGGAACTGGATACAGTCTTTCTTTCTTTCCTTTTACCAATTTTTTCTTTTGTTTTGACAGTTGGTTTACAATTTTGAAAGTGCCTTAACATGAATAACAGTGAAAAAAGCAAACGTGCAAAATTAAGTGGGGCGGCATTTCGGAAATTATCGCAGGAAAGGCGAGAACGAGAAGCCAATGTTCTAAAAACGCTTAGAAGAGTAGATAAACTTTTCGCAAAAAATGTTGCTGGTTCAACTTCGAGTTCAAGTAGTACGGATGATATTTCTGGCACTGCAGCTGTTGTAAAAGAAGTAAATACAGACGAAACAAAAGTTAAAAATGAAGAAAAGCAAATTGTTCCTAGTTTCGAGTTTCACAAATAAACTAAGTGTCGAGTCAGACATTACAAAATGAAATAACCTCGTTAGTGGTGATCTGGCAGAATGGTGTGTCAATGAATCAACAATCGACATTCTCTTACAAGGTGGCATTAATTAAAATTGTAACGGTGATTTTTCTAATTCAAAAAGATCAGTAGGCGACAAAAACCAGATATTTGAACAAAAATGAATTTTACCGTAAACGTTTAAGTGGTTAATGAACTTTGCGTGATTTTTAGAGTGCTGCTGTGGCACCGGTGCTGTTTGTTGTGCACCATGTAAATTGTTCGGAGGTAAGGCCGCGATTGCTACTAATGGTATTGCAGATTGGAAATATATTTCTAATATTTTATCTCATCATGAGAATTAACTTGAACACAAAAATTCTGAGTTATGACTCTTAACAAGAAAAACGTCACTTGGAACAATAGATAACAATTTAGAGTCATATGTTGAGCCAGAAAAAAAAATTTACTGGCGCAGTGTGTTGAAAAGGGTGTTTGCAGTAGTGAAGAAGCTAACAAGTTATGGACTTTCCCTACGTGGACACGTTGAAAAATTGCATTCATTACATAACGGTCAAATTATGATGTCTCTTGAACTTATAGCCCAATTTGATCCTTTTCTCGCAGAGCACATTGAACGATCCAGGGCAGGGACATACAAGTTATCCTTCTTCAACAATCTGTGATGAAATAATAGAGCTTCTTTCTGAGCGAATAAAAAAAAATTATCATAAGTGAAATAAAACAGGCAAAATATTTCTCTATAATAGTAGATTCTACTGTGGACATTTCACATACTGATCAATTATCTTTCATATTAAGATATGTGAACGAGGATGGTGAACCTGTTGAACGTTTCCTTCCGTTTTTACCAAACCCGGCACATATTAGAAGTCCTGTCTACAAATTCCGTTGATATTACTAACTGTAGAGGCCAGTCATGTGACAACGAAAGCAATATGTCAGGAACCTATACTGGTTTGCAGGTACGCATTAAAGAACGAAATCCGAAAGCGCATTATGTGCCTTGTGCGGCACATTCTTTGAATTTAGTCGGCACTAGTGCTGCAAGTTGTGTTCGGGAAGCACGTTCACTTTTCAATGTAGTGCAAAACCTTAACAATTTTTTTCTCTGCTTCTACACAGCGCTAGGATAAACTTCTTTCTTTCATGAAACGAGCAAGCAAAACGGTAAAAAGTTTACCAAAAACACGTTGGTCTTCAGTAAGTCTATATGAAAACTGGGAGGGCGTTATCAATGTCTTCACACATATTGCCAATAATACATTTGAAAAACCACTTGTGCGAAATGAAGCTTCACCTTTATTGAATCAACTCAGCAGACTAGAAACAGTGTTTATGATAACAGTTTGGAAGGACTACTCCAGAGATTTAATAGTATAAATCTGAAATTGCAAAGTGTAAATATTGATACTAAAATACTGCATGAATTATATGAATCACTTGTAGGATTTATTGCGTCTGTTCGTGGCATGTTCGACTATTATGAAAATAAATCCATGGAGATTGTGACAGATGTAGACTATGAATGCACCTATAAAAGATCACGAAAACACAAACTTCATGATGACGAAGAAGCGGACTATGAAGATGATTTTCTAGCTGGAAGGGAAAAATTTATAGTCGAAACATTTCTCCCAGCACTCGACAAATTGTTCGCTGAATTAGTGAGGAGGAAGGAAAGGTATAGAACACTGTTGGATTCCTTTACAGTTTTCAGTAACCTTAAGAACAGTTTACCTGACGATGTTGCTGAACGTGCAGTAAAACTCTACGCGTCATGTGATACAGGTTTAGAGCCTTCCTTCCCTAGTGAATGTGTACATTTCGCGGAACTTTTGAACTCTTCTGAGAGTGGTGATATACCGGTCGAAATGAGTAAATTTTTACGAAAAGAGAGGTTACAGTCCATGTTTCCGAATGTTGACATTGCTCTTAGAATATTTCTGTGTATGGCTCTTACAAACTGTTCAGCAGGACGCTCGTTTTCTTCTCTTAAAAGACTGAAATCGTACCTACGTTCTACTTTATCTGAGGAGAGATTGAAAGCCTTTTCCATTCTTCACATCGAAGCCGACCTCCTAACTAAAAACCGTCTGAACTATGAAGATATGATCAACGAGCTTCCTGCCGTCAAAGCCAGACGCAAACTTTGCTGACTGGTGAGTTTGTTTATTTATTCATATTTGTTTTAAAAATTTAAGATTATAATGTGATTTTTATTATAGCTTAGAGCACATTCACTGGATTTACAAACTACGTATTACCTGTGTATTTTGCAATTGGCGATGGCAGAACGCGGAACTAAACCTCGTTTAAGTCCAGACGTGACCGAAGGCGCCCGACAATACTAAACAATACCCGAATGACCCAAGCCGCTCGACGCTGTACTGTCAAATCATACTGACACTGTATATTACAACTGATGCTTATTCTTGGCGTCCGCTGAAACGTATAGTTATCGCGGAAATATACGTTATCGGAGAGTACGCTCAGATGAAAAAGTGTTAATAAATAACGTAGTTCAGTTCTGTCGATAAATACGTAAAAGCTTTGCTAAAACCTTTAGAAAGAGCTATGGTGAGAGCAGTAGCTGCAGCAAAAACTGTTGAGACCTTACACGGATTCAAGGTATTGTGTACAACTATTATGCAGCGTCCAGCTACACAGACCATAATGCTTTACACGTTAACTATTAGATTATAAAACAAATTTGATTTTTCCACACTACTCTGTAAAATTATGTAATAGCAAATCCAGTTCTGTGTTTATTCGTCTGTATTTAGTTATTAGTTCGCGCATCGAAATTTCTATTTCATTTTGATTTCTTAAGCTTTCCTATAGGGTCACGCATTAATACTGAACGTGTTTTTTATCTGCTACACGTTCAAGTTATTAGATCATAAAACGACAGTTTAATTTTAATTTTGAACGCATCTCTGTTAAAGTACGTATTCAGTTCTAATGTATGACAAGTTCGCTTCAATTTTTAGATCTTAACACAACTTTTTTATTTTCATTTTCAACGTTTCGTGTAAAAGTATATATTAAAAGTGAATTTTTAGGCCATAAAAGAAAAGTTATATTCCTTGTGTTCGTATCTGTTGTCTTTCGACAGAAGAATGCGTTAACACAATGCAGTTTTAAGTTTGTTTTATCCGCTGCCGTACAGCAGGTACACTTCGGAAACCATATTACATTTTGATTGAGCGTAACTACTCCGCTGACGCGTTCTTCAGAACAACTAATAGCAGAGTACGGAAACAGCTCACAGCGCTCCCACCCAAAACGTCAACTGTGAGGTGATCCGGTAATAGTTATTGTTTAAAACATGTTTTTTGTGGGAGGGAGGGGCGGATGTAATATGGTGTGCATAGGGGCGTAAAATTTTTAAATCCGCCGCTATTCATGATGCTTACACGAAATGACAGTGTAGAATTGACTATGTGACAACAGTGTGAGTTTACATCCGGAGGGTGGTGGAAGATAGAAACATTGTGGGTAGAGCTCACATGCCTCTCCCACATGATTCTTAAACCGTGTTTCTTTCTATGTTTTGTTTTTCCTAGTCGGTTTTGGCGCCCTTTTTATGCCTGGTTCTTAGGTGGGGGTTTGTGTCGCTACCTCGTCGGTATGGCCCTAATTCTATCACAATTTTCCGTAGGTCGCGGGAGCGAGCGTTCCAGGCAGTTGCTAAAGCCGCAGTCTTTCCGGCTTTGAGGAAGTTCATCGGAGAGACGCGCGTAACTGTAGGCCTGCAACACGTTCTTTTTCTCGCATATTGTGACCTTCCAGAACTCTGAAAGCTCTGTAGAGAAAGGAGCACAGATTTAGTAAACAGCGATCGTGTGGAATTCAGCTGCTCTACATGTCCATGAGATTTAGGAGAAACGAGTAGTATGGCGGCGCAGAAGTTGGTGCTGTTTTTTCACTTCGAGAGAACGTTCCCTACAAAACACGAACAGCTTTGCTGCTGGAAAGTAAACCTCCTGACAGACAAAACTCTACACGTTGTTCGTAATGGAAAGAAGTCGTCAGTTGTGTAAACAGCTTCGGTAGTACCCCGAGGCGTTGTGGCTGGCGAGTGTTGGTGCATCTGTCAGCAACCCATGACCAGGCGTTTTCAGCGGGTGTGACATCTGGATAATTTGCTGATCGGGGCAACAATCGAACAGAAAATTTAGGGAACCCGTATTCGATGAAGACTGTGCGACAACACGGTTCCCACCATCGTGTACCTCGTGTAGGGGGTAACAACAGTAAGGTGAGAGAGGCTACGGCACCCACAGAGGCATACTACCCCAGTCAACGAATGCGGAAAAAGATCGGATGTGGGAAAATTCGTATAGTCTCAAACTTTTGTACAGAAGTAACAGGAAGTGCCGTGAACAACATAGTGAAAACGCTGATCGGTGGGGTGTGAGCGTGGGCGATATGGGCTTTTAAAGGTTACTTTTCTAAGTTTTTCTTGAATAACTCGAAACCCGCGGACTCTAGTGAAAATGTTTCAAAAGTAAATGGTTCAAATGGCTCTGAGCACTATGCGACTTAACTTCTGAGGTCATCAATCGCCTAGAACTGAGAACTAATTAAACCTAACTAACTTAAGGACATTACACACATCCATGCCCGAGGCAGGATTCGAACCTGCGACCGGAGCGGTCGCTCGGCTCCAGACTGTAGCGCCTAGAACCGCACGACGACTCCGGCCGGCGAAAATGTTTCCCAGCACAAAATTAAACTACATTAAATTTCCTAAAGAAAGTCTCCTATTCATTTTTTTCTATAGAACTAAGAGTTTCCACGTTGTAGTGGATATTAAAATCTCAGATTATTAAAAACAGTAGTTTAAAGGTATAAAATTAATGTTTCATGTTGAATGAAATGGTTTAAATACAAATATTATATGTGTATATCACATCTAAGTGAGCCGTATTAAGAAGTAAACTGCGTTCTGGGCGTGTAACAGGGTGAAGGGATGGGGTGGAGTGTAGACTGTGAAAAAAGCAGGTCGCCCCTTTGTGATCCTGCACTTCAGTCATTCGTAGATTTGCAAACTGAGCGTACATGCGAATCCCGACTCTCTGTACCCCATTACCTTGAAAGAAGCAGCTACAGGGCGTCCCACAAACTTATACCAACTCTTATGAATAACTGGTGACGTAGTGCGCAGACACGCCCGAGGGGTGTTATTTTCCATAAAGTGCGTTAACACTACGTGGAATGCAGAAATGATTTACTAAATGTGCTAATGCAAGAAAGGCATGGACAGAATCTACGTAAATCTTTGCACACAGTTCTACACTGCTAGAGGGGAAATTGATTCTTAGTCATCGTGTATGGCAATTGGTGTGCTTTTCCGAGAAAGGCGAATTCCCCCGACAACGAATGCTGCTCGCTTTTCAGTTTACATATAGGCTCTACCTCTCCAGCGTTTCCTATCCATTTCTCTTTTGTGAGTAGTCAAAGTAACGTCGCTGAGTTCGTGTCTATGTAGTTTATTAACTGAGTACTTATTTGTAGTTGTTAAATGATATTTTACATAAAATACGTTTCTGTCAACTACGGCTGAGAAGTGTTCAATTTATAAGTGTGAAGTTGTCGGTACCCTGTGCAGTGTTGGTTGGAACGGGATTTGATTGTTAAATATACCACCTTGCTACTGTCTATCGTTGACAGCG
Source organism: Schistocerca nitens (assembly GCF_023898315.1). Lineage (NCBI taxonomy): Eukaryota > Metazoa > Arthropoda > Insecta > Orthoptera > Acrididae > Schistocerca > Schistocerca nitens. The sequence continues at coordinate 327,538,685 of NC_064618.1, read as the reverse complement.
TATTGTAAAGCCTTGTAACCATGTTGTAATCACTTAGTGGTGAATTGGTGTGTGATCAGAAAGTTACTGTACTTCTCTCATCATTTATTCAGTAACTGGTAAATTGCATAGATCTCTTCCATTCAGCAACTGCTGACACTTGTAAAGTGGGCTGCATCGAATGGAGCTAATTAGCACACATCCACAGCATATCTTGCAAGGTTGGCGTGAATATGTCTGATGGAATGAGGCTGATAATATTCAAGTCAAGGACAATAATCTGTTATAATACATTCCTTGACTTACGTTGAATTATCTGAAATCCCATAACACCTAGGAGACCTACATCTGTTGCAAAGGGAGCCAATTTAAGCCTGTGAGCGTTCGAGTGGTGGCAGAGCTGAAGCTGGGGTGACGGATTTATGAGAACTCTTACAGCCGATGATAGTGGAGGCAATGAAATCGACATTGTCGAATAAATAATGATAGCATGGTACTCTTGAAAGAGGATCTCCAGTGTGGTAGACAGCTGACAGCTCCACCTGTTGAGTTTTTTACATTACAGCTCGCTTAACAACTGCAAATAAGTATTCACTTATAACTCACCTATGCAAACACGAGCTCAGTGAAGTTATGTTATCTACTCACGTAAGAGAACTGGACAGGAAATAGTGGGGAAGTGTATTCTGACAGTAAACAGAAGAGCGAACAGCGCTGATGGTGGAGGAAGTTGTCTTTCCCAGAAGAACGCTACAGCTGTTATGTGGGATGACTAAAAATCAACTTCCCTTCTAGCAGTGCAGGAAAGGGTGCATAGGTTTACGTAGAATCAGCCCATATACACTGGCGTCCAAAATTAAAGCAAGCAGTTTTGCATTGTTGCGTTTATTTTGCCACAAAGCGTTATAAACGGGTGTTAGTAAAGTAGATCCAATGTAAAGAATGAAGAATGAAACAACTGCAACATGCATAACAGCAGATAAAAATGTTCTTCCTTTTTTCCAACTTAAAAGGTTTTTTTATACACATTCCGACAACTGGTTAATGTGCTCAGTATGGAGTGTGGCCACCTCAGGCAGTAATACAGGCCTGACAACGACGGGGCATGCTGTGGATGATGTCATCAATCTTATGTCGAGGCAATAACGCCCATTCTTCCTGCACAGCTGGTCGCAAATCTTGGAGAGAGGTTGGTGGATGCTGAAGCGATGCAGCCCGTCTCCTTAGTGCATCTCAGACATGGTCTGCCAGGTGAACGTCATCCGCAAGCGTGTGTAGCGCCAACAGCAAAATTCGGAGGCGGTGGTGTTATGGTGTGGTCTTGTTTTTCACGGAGGGGGCTTGCAGCCCTTGTTGTTTTGCATGGCGCTATCACAGCACAGATCTACATTGATGTTTTAAGCACCTTCTTGCAGTCCTGATTTGGTATGGAGAGTGATTCACGGCAGATTCGCTTCGGGGGGGAACGTGTAACACGATTTTGGGACGCAAACACTGTGGAAAGAGACCGATATCTGGAGGGTCCCTAATGATGTGGGCAGGAATTATGATGACCACTCCACCATCTCTTCGTGAACTTACACGGGTGAATCAGCAAGGTTTAACTGCCGTCATGGTCTGTGGGATTCACATGGGGAGAACGAGCAGGCCACGCCAGACGTGCAATAACTTCCGATCCCAAGAAAACATCAGCCACCTGTGCTCTATGAGGTCGAGCATTATCGTCTATCACTACAACGTCTGGGCCCACAGCAGCTCGGCAGAACCGCACATGAGGTCCCGAGATCTCCTTACGACACTTGACGGCAGTTAAACCTTGCTGATTCACCCGTGTAAGTTCACGAAGAGGTGGTCGAGTGGTCAACATAATTCCTGCCCACATCATTAGGGACCCTCCCGATATCGGTCTCTTTCCACAGTGCTTGCGTCGCAAAATCGTGTTACTCGTCCCCCCCCCCCCCCCCCCCCAGAAGCGAATCGCCGTGAATCACTCTCCATACCAAATCAGGACTCGTCCTTGAAAAGAACATTGGTCCACTGTTCGACCGTCCAGGTGGCATGTCGATGACTCTACTCTAGACGTTCTCTTGTGTGAAGACGTGTCAGGGGTGCATATACAGCAGATTTCCGACAGTAAACACCACTCTGCCGAAGCCTACTGTATATCGTTTGCCTCGATACAACACGTCCAGTGGATGTTACGAGGTCAGATGCCAGTTGCCTTGCAGTTCTAAGGTGGCGCCGTCGTGCCCTTACTGCTAAATAACAGTCCTCTCTTACTGATGCAACACGTGTTCGGCCCTGGCCTGGTCTTCAGCAGACAGTTTCGATCTCTATAACTGTCACCACATCCGAGAAGCAAAGGACGATTCACCTTAGGCCATCGGGCCACATGCGTTTGCGACTGTCCTGCTTCCATTCTTCCTATTATCCTCCACCTGTGCCACGCTGCATCTTCTGTGACTGAGTACACAGCGATTGTGGATTTGGGACTACCCAGCAAACACTAGCCCGTTCAATATGTGCCCTGACATCATCGTTGGCGTAATTGTCCGTTGATCGGAATGCCAACCTGCGTAGAGTACACTATCGCACGGACATCTGTTTACCGTTTGTATGACTATATCCCCCCCCCATGAACCATGGACCTTGCCGTTGGTGGGGAGGCTTGCGTGCCTCAGCGATACAGATGGCCGTACCGTAGGTGCAACCACAACGGAGGGGTATCTGTTGAGAGGCCAGACAAACATGTGGTTCCTGAAGAGGGGCAGCAGCCTTTTCAGTAGTTGCAGGGGAAACAGTCTGGATGATTGACTGATCTGGCCTTGTAACACTAACCAAAACGGCCTTGCTGTGGCTGGTACTGCGAACGGCTGAAAGCAAGGGGAAACTACAGCCGTAATTTTTCCCGAGGACATGCAGCTTTACTGTATGATTAAATGATGATGGCGTCCTCTTGGGTAAAATATTCCGGAGGTAAAATAGTCCCCCATTCGGATCTCCGGGCGGGGACTAATCAGGAGGACGTCGTTATCAGGAGAAAGAAAATTGGCGTTCTACGGATCGGAGCGTGGAATGTCAGATCCCTTAATCGGGCAGGTAGGTTAGAAAATTTGAAAAGGGATAGGTTAAAGTTAGATATAGTGGGAATTAGTGAAGTTCGGTGGCAGGAGGAACAAGACTTTTGGTCAGGTGATTACAGGGTTATAAATACAAAATCAAATAGGGGTAATGCAGGAGTAGGTTTAATAATGAATAAAAAAATAGGAGTGCGGGTTAACTACTACAAACAGCATAGTGAACGCATTATTGTGGCCAAGATAGACACAAAGCCCATGCCTACTACAGTAGTACAAGTTTATATGCCAACTAGCTCTGCAGATGATGAAGAAATAGATGAAATGTATGACGAGATAAAAGAAATTATTCAGGTAGTGAAAGGAGACGAAAATTTAATAGTCATGGGTGACTGGAATTCGTCAGTAGGAAAAGGGAGAGAAGGAAACATAGTAGGTGAATATGGATTGGGGGGAAGGAATGAAAGAGGAAGCCGCCTTGTAGAATTTTGCACAGAGCATAACTTAATCATAGCTAACACTTGGTTCAAGAATCATAAAAGAAGGTTGTATACCTGGAAGAATCCTGGAGATACTATAAGGTATAAGACATTTCCAGGGGCAAATGTGGATTCTGACCACAATCTATTGGTTAGGAACTGCAGATTGAAACTGAAGAAACTGCAAAAAGGTGGGAATTTAAGGAGATGGGACCTGGATAAACTGAAAGAACCAGAGGTTGTAGAGAGTTTCAGAGAGAGCATAAGGAAACAATTGACAGGAATGGGGGAAAGAAATACAGTAGAAGAAGAATGGGTAGCTCTGAGGGATGAAGTAGTGAAGGCAGCAGACGATCAAGTAGGTAAAAAGACGAGGGCTAATAGAAATCCTTGGGTAACAGAAGAAATATTGAATTTAATTGATGAAAGGAGAAAATATAAAAATGCAGCAAATGAAGCTGGCAAAAAGGAATACAAACGTCTCAAAAATGATATCGACAGGAAGTGCAAAATGGCTAAGCAGGGACGGCTAGAGGACAAATGTAAGGATGTAGAGGCTTGTCTCACTAGGGGTAAGATAGATACTGCCTACAGGAAAATTAAAGAGACCTTTGGAGAGAAGAGAACCACTTGTATGAATATCAAGAGCTCAGATGGCAACCCAGTTCTAAGCAAAGAAGGGAAGGCAGAAAGGTGGAAGGAGTATATAGAGGGTTTATACAAGGACGATGTACTTGAGGACAATATTATGGAAATGGAAGAGGATGTAGATGAAGATGAAATGGGAGATAAGATACTGCGTGAAGAGTTTGACAGAGCACTGAAAGACCTGAGTCGAAACAAGGCCCCGGGAGTAGACAACATTCCATTAGAACTACTGATGGCCTCGGGAGAGCCAGTGATGGCAAAACTCTACCATCTGGTGAGCACGATGTATGAAACAGGCGAAATACCCACAGACTTCAAGAAGAATATAATAATTGCAATCCCAAAGAATGCAGGTGTTGGCAGATGTGAAAATTACCGAACTATCAGTTTAATAACTCACAGGTGCAAAATACTAACGCGAATTCTTTACAGACGAATGGAAACACTGGTAGAAGCCAACCTCGGGGAAGATCAGTTTGTATTCCGTAAAAATGTTGGAACACGTGAGGCAATACTGACCTTACGACTTATCTTAGAAGAAAGATTAAGAAAAGGCAAATCTACGTTTCTAGCATTTGTAGTCTTAGAGAAAGATTTTGACAATGTTAACTGGAATACTCTCTTTCAAATTCTGAAGGTGGCAGGGGTAAAATACAGGGAGCGAAAGGCTATTTACAATTTGTACAGAAACCAGATGGCAGTTATAAGAGTCGAGGGGCATGAAAGGGAAGCAGTGGTTGGGAAAGGAGTGAGACAGGGTTGTAACCTCTCCCCGATGTTATTCAATCTGTATATTGAGCAAGCAGTAAAGGAAACAAAAGAAAAATTCGGAGTAGGTATTAAAATTCATGGAGAAGAAGTAAAAACTTTGAGGTTCGCCGATGACATTGTAATTCTGTCAGAGACAGCAGAGGACTTGGAAGAGCAGTTGAACGGAATGGACAGTGTCTTGAAAGGAGGTTATAAGTTGAACATCAACAAAAGCAAAACGAGGATAATGGAATGTAGTCAAATTAAGTCGGGTGATGCTGAGACAATTAGATTAGGAAATGAGACACTTAAAGTAGTAAGGGAGTTTTGCTATTTAGGGAGTGAAATAACTGATGATGGTCGAAGTAGAGAGGATATAAAATGTAGACTGGCAATGGTAAGGAAAGCTTTCTCAAGAAGAGAAATTTGTTAACATCGAGTATAAATTTAAGTGTCAGGAAGTCGTTTCTGAAAGTATTTGTATGGAGTGTAGCCATGTATGGAAGTGAAACATGGACGATAACTAGTTTGGACAAGAAGAGAATAGAAGCTTTCTAAATGTGGTGCTACAGAAGAATGCTGAAGATAAGGTGGGTAGATCACGTAACTAATGAGGAGGTATTGAATAGGATTGGGGAGAAGAGAATTTTGTGGCACAACTTGACTAGAAGAAGGGATCGGTTGGTAGGACATGTTTTGAGGCATCAAGGAATCACCAATTTAGCATTGGAGGGCAGCGTGGAGGGTAAAAATCGTAGAGGTAGACCAAGAGATGAATACACTAAGCAGATTCAGAAGGATGTAGGTTGCAGTAGGTACTGGGAGATGATGAAGCTTGCACATGATAGAGTAGCATGGAGAGCTGCATCAAACCAGTCTCAGGACTGAAGACCACAACAACAACAACAACAACATGACTATATCGTGAATTATACATGGGATGGGGAAATAGCGGTCTGTTGCTTTAATTTTGGACACCAGTGTGCGTTTCTTTCTTTTGTATTACTACTAACCCATATCTGTATTCCATATGATTTTAACGCACTTTGTGGAAAATAAACATCTTTTGGGTGTGTCTGCGCACTGCGTACCAGTTATTCGTAACCGTCCATATAACTTTGTGAAACACCCTGTAGTTGCTTCTTGTGACGTTTGCAGAAGAAGGGAAGTGCATGAGCACAAAGTAGTGACCTACTTTCCTTCAGTCTTTTACCCTCCATCCTCACATTCATCCTGTTACACCCTCAGAACACAATTTATCCCTTAATATGGCTCTACTGCACCTAGATGAGTACACACATTTAATATCTATTCATAACCCTGGTCATTTAAATTTCAACATTAATTTTATACATATAAAACACTATTTTTAATATGTCGTCGGAGTCTTTCGAAATGGCGCGTCTGAATAAAATATTCTCGGTTTTCAAGCCGCGTCAGTTTGGATAAAATTCTCGAGATTTCGGTGGCTATTTTCACCATCGTCGTCAGTAGTAAAAACCACTGACTGCCGGATCCGTGCCGGCCGCTGGTGGCCGAGCGGTTCTAGGCGCTTCAGTCTGGAACCGCGCGACCGCTACGGTCGCAGGTTCGAATCCTGCCTCGGGCATGGATGTGTGTGATGTCCTTAGGTTAGTTAGGTTTAAGTAGTTCTAAGTTCTAGGGGACTAATGGCCTAGATGTTAAGTCCCGTAGTGCTCAGAGCCATTTTAACCGGATCCGTTTTTTTGTTTTGTTTATTGTTTTGTCAATTCCCCATAAAGGGGGTGAGTTGGCTGCGGATAAAAACCGCGTCATTAGCAAAATATTACGTAAGCTGTATTTAAAAAATGGCTAAGACATATAAAAATGATTGCAACAAATGATTTTGTAAAAAAACATATTGGAGGACGATATTTACAATTTTTAAATAAAAACAGATGATAATAAATGAGGTTTTTGTAAAATGTTCATACTGATGGTTTTTAAAATTCGTTTGTCGATTATATATTACATTTAAAATGTAGTCACTGATGAATGTGAATGATGCCATGGTGTAATGGTAACGCTGTCTAATATGTGGAAAAATTGCCATGCCATGATGAGTATGACTGTGGGGCCCTTTAGAATGACAGACAGCGACTAGAAGGCAGGAAGGGAGAAGGAGAAAATTGAAGGATGGTGGGAAGTGGAGGGTTGGAAAGAGGGGTATATCTCGGAACGGAGTTCGTTTTTAGGGAGTAGGGGTTAGTTTAAATTTCGGTGGAGAGGATGGGTAAGGCATGAAGGTGCACGGAAGGTGGAATGTGGATGTAGTGGCGCAGTAGGGTAGCTGGAAAATTGGGTGCTGGGACCGCGTTTTGCGATTAATGTATCGGATTCGAAGCTGCTCTAGGAAGAGAAGAAAGTGTGGGAATTGGATGAGTTGGTACAAGATGCGAGTTGGGGAAGGCGAGGTGGAGTGCGTATCTTTCCAGGATTTCAAGAGACTTGCAGAGTTTAGGTGAGGCAGAGATGCAGGCAATGTTGGCCTAGATTAGGATGCGGCAGATGAGCGATTTATAGGTGAGGATAATGGTAGAAAGGTTTAGATCCCAGTAGTGGCCTATTAGCCAGTAGCGGCCTTTTGGCCGATTTCGGGGTTTGTGTTGGATGGTAAGGAGATACCGCTTATTTAGGCAGCATCTGGTACCAATCAGAGAGGGTTGAAATGGCGCGTGCGCGGGGGGTGAGTTGGGCAGCTCATAGCAGCTCCGATCCGCCGCGGGACCGAATGATAAGTGGCGCGAGGTTCAAAAATGGCTCTGGGCACTATGGGACTTAACATCTGAGGTCATCAGTCCCCTAGAACCTAGAACCTAGAACTACTTAAACCGAACCAACCTAAGGACATCATACACATCCATACGCGAGGCAGGATTCGAACCTGCGACCGCAGCGGTCGCGCGATTCCAGACTGAAGCGTTTAGAACCGCTCGGCCACACCGGCCGGCGTGGCGCGAGGGGCCGGCGCCACGTTCGAAACTGCCGCTCCTTTCTTCCTAGAAGCGTCAAGCATCCGTCTTTTGCTTCCTTTCGATATCCAAAGCTCACTCCCACACCCTATAAGTGTGTATCCATGACTAAGATGACGGAGGTAACCATCGAAAGCTCGAAAATTTTATTCGAATTGATACAGCTTGAAGTGAAGAAGATTTAATTCACTATTTTTAATAATCTGAGATTTTGACATTCCCTACAACGGGGGAACAGTTACTTCCAGAGAAAAATGAACAGAACCTTTTTCCAGGAAATGTAATTTAATTTTTTACCAGGAAACATTATCGCTAGAAGCTACGATTTTCGAGTTGTTCAAGAAAACCATAAAAAACTATCCTTCAAAGGCCGCAACGTCACCCCCACACTCACACATCACCGTCAGGACTTTTAGTATGTTGTGATGCCACTCCATCCTCCTGCTGTACAAAAATTTGTTTCAAATGGCTCTGAGCACTAAGGCACTTAACATCGGAGGCCATCAGTCCCATAGACTTAAACCTAACTAACCTAAGGACATCACACACAGCCATGCCCGAGGCAGGATTCGAACCTGCGACCGTAGCAGCAGCGCGGTTCCGGACTGAAGCACCTAGAACCGCTCGGCCACAGCGGCCGGCAAAAGTTTGGTACTAACGAATTTTTTCCCTAATATACCTTCGTTGACTGAACTGTACAAACAGTCATCTGTTCCCCTCAGATTTAGTTATAAGTTGGCAACGTGGATTGGCATTGAAAAACTGAACACAGATCAATCGAGAAAACAGGAAGAAGTTGTGTGGAACTATGAAAAAAATAAGCAAAATATACAAACTGAGTAGTCCATGCGCAAAATAGGCAACATCAAGAATAGTGTGAGCTCAGGAGCGCCGTGGTCCCGTGGATAGCGTGAGCAGTTGAGGAACGAGAGGTCCTTGGTTCAAGTCTTCCCTCGAGTTTTCGGTTCCCATTGGAGAGGCACGTCCTTTCGTCTACTAATCGCACGGTTTTGCGGTGTGGTCGCAAAACACAGACACTAAACTTATTACAGTGAACAGAGACGTCAATGAACGAACGGACAGATCATAACTTTGAGAAAATAGAAAAAGTAAACTTTTTACTCGAGGGAAGACTTGAACCAAGGACCTCGCGTTTCGCAGCTGTTCACGCTAACCACGGGACCACGGCGCTCCTTAGCTCATACTATCCTTGATGTTGCCTATGTTGCTCATGGACTACTCAGTTTGTATATTTTGCTTATTTTTTTCATAGTTCCACACAACTTCTTCCTGTTTTCTCGTTTGATCTGTGTTCAGTTTTTCAAGGCCTAGCCACTGTGCCAACTTATAACTAAATCTGAGGGGGGTGCAATGGGGAGGTTCCCTTGTTAGTATGCGAATGTTATAGAACATGGAATCGCTAATGTTAGTACGATGTACCCTCCACCATTCTCTGTACAGTGGCTTGTGGAGTGAACATGTAGATGTGGACTCCTCTGTGGCTGTGAGTTTTGTACCTCGTCCAACGGATGTCATTACATCGTCGTGACAACCTGTGAAGGAACCGCGAGAGTTCGGTTTCAGAGTAAGGCTACTGCGGGCTCCTTCCGAGAGCTGCAGCCCAACAGGTGGCGCGCCGTAAAACCTGGCTGCAGTTTCGCAGAAGCGCCGTTTAACCGCTGCGGACCGTTCCCAGCGCCACACCTGCTCCGCCAGGAAATTCTACAGCAACTGCAGCGTCCATTAGCTGTAGCTAATGGCGGAACGCAATACAAAGAAGTTCATCGCTGAAAAAAGGCCAAGTCAGCCGAGCGATGCTAGCAAATTGTCTGAAGCCTGAATGCAAATGACGGTCTCGACAATTACTTTTTTGTCCAGGAGGGACAGTTTTCATTCAGGTAACTAATCCTAATTCACTTTAACGTATTTATTTTGCAACAATCTCTGGGGTTACTATCTTTTCCTTGGTGGTTGTAACAGGTATTCTCTCCCACTCTCTAAGATCCTTCACTTCCCTCGCACACTCCCCACTACTTGGAAGTGTGCCAATTAATTACAGCCCCGTTCCAAGTTAACTGGTGGTGCTGAAATATTATATAAAGTAATTAACTTTTGAACAAAAGAGTCGCCACTAGGCTTTATCGCCTAGAAAATACGGATGACGTTTATTTCCGAGTCCGAACAGTGAAGGTCTATCTATCGACTTGTATTACGATGGCTCTACCGTAAAGCGCTGTAAAATACTGGTCATTAATCAACAAAACCCACATTTTTTACTTTAAAGAGCATATAATACCAACGAAAGTTTCTGGTTGCAATTAGCCGAAGACATTTACATGTATACATGCTAGTCCTTTAACTAAATATCTATACTGACAAAAACATTCTATAAATAATATACAGGCTATCCTACGAGGAATGGTCAATATTCAGGGATATGACAGGGAGGATCATTCGAAGCAAAGAAGTCCATTAAATATGGGATCTAAAATGCATACCTTAAGAATTATGAGCACTTCATCATCTTTGATATTGTGAAAAAATGAAAAAATTCTCTTCTCCTTAACGCTCTTTGAATTCCATATTTTGAGAGGAAGTAGTGTGGAGCAAAGGAAGAAAAAATTGTCCAGTAAAAATAATGGTTCACCGGCCGCGGTGGCCGAGCAGTTCTAGGCGCTTCAGTCCGGAAACAGGTGGCTGCTGCGGTCGCAGGTTCGAATTCTGCCTCGGGCATGGATGTATGTGATGTTCTTAGGTTAGTTAGGTTTAAGTAGGTCTAGGTTTAGGGGACTGATGACCTCAGTTGTTAAGTCCCCTAGACTTAGAACTACTTAAACCTAACTAACCTAAGGACATCACACACATCTATGCCCGAGGGAGGATTCGAACCTGCGACCGTAGCAGCAGCTCGGTTCCGGACTGAAGCACCTAGAATCGCATCGCTCGGCCACAGCGGCCGGTTGTCCAGGAAACATGGAACGTAAAGCGCATACCGTAAGAGCTATGAGCAATTGTTCATCTTCGCTACTGTGATACACATCTACTGAACAAGTCTCACTGTTCTTGAGGTACGCGTTTGACAGTCGATATTTACTAGACAATTTTTTCTTGTTGTGGTCCATACTACTTCCTCCCAAAATATGGAATTCAAAGAGCTTTCAGGAGAAGAGATTTGTTTCACAGTATCGAAGATGAAGAAGTGCTCATAACGCTTAAGATATTCGTTTTAGCGTCCAGGATTACTAGACTTTTTTTATTTCGAATTATTGTTTCTGTCATATTACAGGGTGATACAGCTGCATAGCGAGTGAGAGAATATGAAAATGTGCGCATGGTATATGAAGGCGTGGCAGGTTGCATAAAACCCAGTAGTGGGGGCAGCTGAATCACCCTAAGTATACTGAGTGTGACTCCCATGGGTCGTCAGGCATATTTTCTCTGGTGTTCCGGCAGGCAATTGCAATGTAGTTATTGCAACATGTAGCTGGAGTCAGCCCAAACAAATTTTGCTTATCAAGTCACACATACGACGCCCAGCGTCGTCGAAAAGTTTGTTTGTTTTCCCTTACAAACAAAATGCTTTTTATGTCTTAATTTTACGTACACATTCGATAGAGTGGTCCCAAATTAATCTACTTCGTTATTCGTTTTATCGATTTCTGTTATTATGAACAGTAAAACGTGAAGAATAATTAGTACTGCAGCAGCGACTGAGCAGCGCGCTACAGCAGTCATAGCGGGCCAGAGTGGTACTGTCGCCGCTGGAGCACTCATTATTCCTCGTGTTTAACGTCCGTGTTAACACAGAAAATTCTGAAGGTGGCAGGGGTAAAATACAGCAAGCGAAAGACTATTTACAATTTGTACAGAAACCAGATGGCAGTTATAAGAGTCTAGGGGCATGAAAGGGAAGCAGTGGTTGAGAGGGGAGCTGGACGGGGTTGTAGACTATCCCGATGTTATTTAATCTGTATACTGAGCAAGTAGTAAACGAACAAAAGAAAAATTTGGAGAAGTAATTAAAATCCATGGAGAAGAAATAAAAACTTTGAGGTTTGCCGATGACATTGTAATTCTGTCAGAGACAGCAAAGGACCTCGAAGAGCATATGAACGGAATGGACAGTGTCTTGAAAGGAGCGTATAATATGAACATCAACAAAAGCAAAACGAGAATAATGGAATGTAGTCGAATTAAATGCTGCGGGAATTAGATCAGGAAAAGAGACACTTAAAGTAGTAAAGGAGTTTTGCTATTTGGGGAGCAAAATAACTGATGATGGTCGAAGTAGAGAGGATATAAAATGTAGACTGGTAATGGCAAGGAAAGCGTTTCTGAAGAAGAGAAATTTGTTAACATCTAGTATAGATTTAAGTGTCAGGAAGTCATTTCTGAAAGTATTTTGTATGGAGTGTGGCCATGTATGTAAGTGAAACGTGGACGAAAATAGTTTAGACAAGAAGAGAATAAAAGCTTTCGAAATGTGGTGCTACAGAGGAATGCTGAAGATTAGATGGGTAGATCACATAACTAATGAGGAGGTATTGAATAGAATTGGGGAGAAGAGGAGTTTGTGGCACAACTTGACTAGAAGAAGGGATCGGTTGGTAGGACATGTTCTGAGGCATCAAGGGATCACCAATTTAGTATTGGTGGGCAGCATGGAGGATAAAAATCGTAGAGGGAGACCAAGAGATGAATACACTAAGCAGGTTCAGAAGGATGTAGGTTGCAGTAGGTACTGGGAGATGAAGAATCTTGCACAAGATAGAGTAGCATGGAGAGCTGCATCAAACCAGTCTCTGGACTGAAGACCACAATAACAAAACGAATGTCGCACTTGACCACTTTGGGAATGCTCTGTTGAACGGGCATATAAAGTTACACTTTCAAAATCATTTTGTTTGTAACAAGAAACAAACCGACTCTTTCCATTGTCACTAGGCGCTGCGTGAAAGATGTTGGGCTCACTTCAGCTACATGTTGCAAAAACGAAATTACGAATATTTGCCGAAACCGCAGAGAACATGAGCATGACGACTTTTGGTGGAGACCCCCTATATGTATACAGGGTGTTACAAAAAGGTACAGCCAAACTTTCAGGAAACATTCCTCACCCACAAAGAAAGAAAATATGTTATGTGGACATATGTCCGGTAACGTTTACTTTCCATGTTAGAGCTCATGTTATTACTTCTCTTCAAATCACATTAATCATGGAATGGAAACACATAGCAACTGAACGTACCAGCGTGACTTGAAACACTTTGTTACAGGAAATGTTCAAAATGTCCTCCGTTAGAGAGGATACATGCATCCACCCTCCGTCGCATGGAATCCCTGACGCGCTCATGCAGCACTGGAGAATGGCGTTTTGTATCACAGCCGTCCACAATACGAGCACGAAGAGTCTCTACATTTGGTACCGGGGTTGCATAGACAAGAGCTTTCAAATGCCCCCATAAATGAAAGTCAAGAGGGTTGAGGTCAGGAGAGCGTGGAGGCTATGGAATTGGTCCGCCTCTACCAATTCATCGGTCACCGAATCTGTTGTTGAGAAGCGTACGAACACTTCGACTGAAATGTACAGGAGCTCCATCGTGCATGAACCACATGTTGTGTCGTACTTGTAAAGGCACATGTTCTAGGAGCACAGGTAGAGTATCCCGTATGAAATCATGATAACGTGCTCCATTGAGCGTAGGTGGAAGAACATGGGGCCCAATCAAGACACCACCAACAATCCCTGCCCAAACGTTCACAGAAAATCTGTGTTGATGACGTGATTGCACAATTGCGTGCGGTTTCTCGACAGCCCACACATGTTGATTGTGAAAATTTACAATTTGATCACGTTGGAGTACATACTGACGAAACTAAAATGAACTCTAACATGGAAATTAAGCGTTTTCGGACACATGTCCACATAACATCTTTTCTTTATCTGTGTGTGAGGAATGTTTCCTGAAAGTTTGGCCGTACCTTTTTGTAACACCCTGTATAATGTGCTCAGCCTTGCTACTCGTCCATGAGTGCCTTAGGATTCATCTCGAATAGTACCACGTACCATTCGCGGGCATGTCCATCGTCCCTCAAGATGCAGCTAAGAATGAGCTTCTGTCTTACGGTTTTCAGCGGGCTGGCGTCCTTCCTGTCTTCAAGTGTTAGGCTTTGCACTAAACCAGTAGACGATTGCCAGAACCCCTAACACAAGCGAGGCCTCTTACCCTTGTTCCAAAACAATAATTGTTTGTTATTGTTTACTGGAGACAACCCCCCCCCCCTTCATTAGGCGTCTGTATCTGTTTTTTTATTTTTATTTATTAAATTAATGTGCTCAGTTTGCTAATTACTTGTAGTTTGAGAACTAGTGCTTTTCGTGCCATCCTCTGTTCGATAGTTATGATGTCCGTTCGGTAATTCTCCCTCCTTCTGACGGATTGCAGATGGCAGTAATGGCCTGTCCGTCCGGCAGTGACTATTTCGAGGAAAACCACCTGTGGAAGGCGCCATCCTGGCGCCGGCCGCAAATTGCTCCCGGCAGCCCAGCACCACAGCTGGCTGACAATGAATGCCTCCCCCACTCCCCGTGATCTTGTTACTTTACAAAACACCTGAACTTCTGCGGCCTAAGTGGCAGAGCAAACTGCGTCTTCCTGGCGGAGATTTGCAGCGTTTCGGGCACACCTTCACTCAGTTTTGTCCGCTGACATTCCTGGAGCTTGTGGGTGCTCAAGGGTGACGTTACCAGCATGCTTATATTATTCTTTGGGACATTGCAGCTAAGGTGAAAGAAGTATTTATTCTAAAGAATCACGCAATAAATATACTGGTGAAGCTGACCACAAACATCTTGCAGAAATCTTCGGTGACCTACGGATTATTGTACTTGCATGCCAGTACTTTTTCTATCTAATTTTATTTGTTATTAATGACAAGAATGAATTTAGGATGAATTAAACAATTCACAAGCGGAAGACTAGAGGTGGACTTGAGTTCACTGTAGACTATGGATGCCTCTCTGGGATTCAAAAAGGAGTTTTATGTTATCACAACCTGTGAACATCCAGTGGAAAATTGTAAATTACCAAATATTTAAAAACAGACTAAAAGAATACTTAATTAACTACCTCTACAATTTATCAGAGTACTCCGACTTAGGTATGTAAATTTCGCGTAACTCTAATATTTTTGTTGGATAGATCCTGACTTTTCCAGTATTTAGTCACCAAATGCAAACCCACGTAACTATAATTTTCATGTTAGATGGATTCTGACATTCTCAGTATGTAGGCACCAGATAGCAGTGTGTGTGTAAATGCTTTGTTTAAAATATTAGATGAGAAATGCAGCTGAATAGAAAAGAACGAAAAGTTCCTACATTTATCAGTCTGAATAAATTAGAGATCCAAATTTATTGTTTTTGGATTTTACAAAAGTAGCCATCAGTGGTTGTTTCTGCCCGTTAATGTAAACTTGATTGGTTCTACATCCCTGAAGACATTTCTTCATGATGAGATTTACGGAACACAATGTGCAAATGAATGAATGAATTAATTAATTCTCGTTTCATTTTATGCTGCCTTCAGCTCTCTCAATATATGCGAAAAAGACACTTTAGACTGTGGTTCATTTTCCACTTTTCGCTCTGACTCAATGAAATCCATTTACAGAACGGAGAAGGAGATAGATGTACCATGTCCAAGAGGACTTAACTCTGTAAAGCACTTTGATCGGCGGGTATCTACCAAATATACTTAAGCTGTTCAAAATGGTTCAAATGTCTCTGAGCGCTATGCGACTTAACTTCTGAGGTCATCGGTCCCCTAGAACCTAGAACTACTTAAACCTAACTAACCTAAGGATATCACACACATCCATGCCCGAGGCAGGATTCGAACCTGCCTTCCAAACTTTACAGAAGCTCTCCTGCGAACCTTGCAGGACTAGCACTCCTGAAAGAAAGGATACTGCGGAGACATGGCTTAGCCACAGCCTGGGGGAGGTTTCCAGAATGAGATTTTCACTCTGCAGCGCAGTGTGCGCAGATATGAAACTTCCTGGCAGATTAAAACTGTGTGCCCGACCGAGACTCGAACTCGGGACCTTTGCCTTTCGCGGGCAAGTGCTCTACCATACTGGCAGAAGTAAAGCTGTGAGGACCGGGCGTGAGTCGTGCTTCGGTAGCTCAGATGGTAGAGCACTTGCCCGCGAAAGGCACAGGTCCCGAGTTCGAGTCTCGGTCGGGCACACAGTTTTAATCTGCCAGGAAGTTTTGTATCTTACTTCATTATTTAGGAGTAATACTAGTAAACATCTGTCACTGTCATCATCATCATCATCATCATCATCTGCATCGTCATCACATCTGCATCATCATCATCATCTGCATCACCATCATCATCTGTATCACCATCACCACCACCACCACTATCATAACCATTCTCAGCAAGTAATGGCGAAATGCATGTAGGGAATTATTAGAAGAGGGAAGAAAATAAACAAGTGGATCATTTAAGAGACAAGGTGCAAAATGTCAAAGCCGTATGCTTCGTCCATTTCAATGCCACATTTATTTAATATGCGAAGTAACTAAATTTTTATATACAAATTAGAGACAGTTTCATATGGAAATTAATAACATTTCAGTTAAATCCAATCGAAATTGGAGAGATTGCACGTTTATTTATATTTGCAATATAACGACAGAGACTGCGTTAGCGATTTCTTTTCTTTTTTCATTTCTTAATTTGTAGTTAGGCTCTGCGTGAGTACCGGGTACGACTTAGAACGACTCTGGAGAGCTATGTCCGCTCCAAAGGAGGCAGGACATTCCAACAAAGAGATCATTCTAACCGTCTGCTGAACTTAGGAGGTGGGGGTACAACAGGCCGCATGTACGGAAGACTGGTGCTTGGCCCCCGAGCCCACTGTGCAACGAACCGGGCTACACTGTCAAGTCGGCGCTACGGCACTGATATCCTGGAGAAACGGCAGCCGTCAGGCACCTCAGCCAAAAACCTCAATGCTCTGAACGTTCGAAACATGTTTCCCTGGTGAAAGGAGAATTCTTAAACAGCACAGGCTATTTGAGGCATTCGTAAGAGGAACTTTATAAGGGACATATAATCTTGGAAACTTTCTAAAAGCAAGCCGCACGGATCAGCCACCAGTTCTGCGTCTAGCCCAGGATTTTTACTTCTTTTTGTGTTACCACACCAGAAAACAACACGGTAGAGGCGCCAAATATAAGAAATCAGGAATGACTGGAACATAACGACGTAAATTTTTTAGACGAAAATTTTTGGGAAACGCGGCATCACTTCACTTGATTGGAGTGGCCGCATTTTCTTTGCTCTTGGTGGGAGTGCAGTGGCATTACCTTATTTTTCTCGTTGGCGGAATGCTAAATGTATATTTCTGATTAGCAACTGCTACATGAGGCGCGAAAAACTTTGACAGAATAGTCTCACTCTTCAGTCTTTCGATACCTCTAATTCTGCCTTCTGATGAGACCCTTCAATTTTATGAGAGGCAGCCAAATGAAAGGCGAATATCCGCCACCAGGGGCATGGAATGGTTCCATTCAAAAGTAATCACCGCATCTGTCAAGGCATTTATCCCATTGGGAGACGAGATATTGTATTCCTGTTTCGTACAACGCGATCGGCCGTAGCATTAATGTCAAGGGCATGGGGAAGACAAATAATGCAGAATCAAATCAGTTGCACCACTTTTATTGTGCTGCTACGGTACATAATACCATTAGATACCGGTATCATTGGTGCTACAAAAGGGCTCAATATGGTGTCCATCACTGTCCAGAAGAGTTTGAAAGCGCAGGATTGCATTCTGCACAGCAGAACGAAGCTTGTCCGTAAGTATGCTGCCTACCTCTCTTGATATGTTGCGCTTCAGATCAGCACATGTGTGAATTTTCACTGGTAAACCCTGTCCTTCAGGTAGCCCCACAACCAGAAATCACGGGGATTGAGATCAGGTGATCGTCGCGGCCAAGCATTTATAAGCGATCGGCTGATAATTCGATCGTTTCCAAATGTGTTTCGGAGAAACAGGTGAACTTCACGAGCGATATGCGGTGGGACCCCATCTTGCATGAAAATTGTTGAGTTCAATGCATCTCTCTCCTGTAGGGCGGGTATGACATGATGGCAAAGCGTATCGCAGTAACGCTGGCCTGCCACACTGCACGTCTTTGGTCCTTGATCACCAAATCGCCGATATGAAAAAAAAAGCAGTGAAGCCACACCACATGGTGACACGTTCACCATACAGAGCAACTTCGTGCATAGTGATTGGAGGTGAAGATCCCCCTACTCGGCAATTCTGTGTGTTCACCTAACCTGTCAGTGAAAAATGAGCTTCGTCTGTCCATAGGATGGTTAAGGGCCAGCCCTCGTCAACTTCAGCCCCTGCGAGAAAGTGGAGAGCGAAGTCAAGACGTCGTTGTGCGTCCTGTCGTGCGAGCTGCTGTACGATATGAATCTTGTACGGATACCATCTGAGAATGGTTCAAAGCACCTTCCGTACATTGGACTATCGAATGTTCAACTGTCAGCACGAGCACTGCCTGACTATCAGGAACTGCTCCCAGCGTTGTCTGCCATAGCAACATTCCCGGAGCGACGCGCAGTTCTACAGTAGATTCGAACTACTTCATCATGCTCCGCACAGCAGGTGGAGAAAGAGGACCCTTCCGTAATCCTTTCAGTCGGCGATGTCCACGAAGTGCAGCTGCAGCATGACTTGTTTTCATAATAGAGCTTGTCCAATAATGCCCTGCTCCTTTTGTTCAAGCTCATGTTGACACGTCAACAAGTGCACTGCAACTGGTCAGGTGTGCGAGAGTATGAATCTCGATTGCTGATCACGGCACCTGGTGGCCATGGTTAGAACTGGTAGCGCTGTGACGCATGGAAAGCATGTAATTACTTTCCGTGTTATAACGTGTAAATAGGGAAAGTTTAATTATAACCAGCCGGTACATAAATTTACGGGCGCCGGCGGCTATACCTCTGACACTCTGTAGCGTCATTGTATGACGTTTCCGGACATGGGTTCCTATTCAAAATATTGTGTACTCACTCTCCTCCACAAGTCCTAGAAGTTTGCAACAGGAATTTTCGAACACCCTGTACAGTACTTAATGCCTGTACACTCCTTTCCATTGTAATTGTAGCACCAGGATGTGTACCAAATATCTAAATTTTATTTATTATACAGATACAGTATAGTAGGAAAATACATTACCAAATTTATAGATGACTTGGGGTTGTACAAGAAGCGAAATTTAATACACAGTGCTGCCATCTCTGGTAGCAACCACGACTCTCACCCGGCTCCTGCACATTTCCTAAAGCCGTCTACTCACTCTATATAAGGTATAATCTCTTTTTCTATCCAACAACGAATCCCTTGATGCATGAGTCACTCATTCGCGTGACTTTCATCACTGTGTCCTCCCCTCCTTCCAAAGCCCCTGCTCTGTCGGAGGGAGATTGATGATGCCCGCCTAGATCTCTGTCCAGTGAAATACTGCTAATTAAACTGTGCACAACGGAAGTATTAAAAGCTAATTTTTGGGCCAGAAATGATTCAATGAGTGGGGATAATTACTAATTTTCACTAATTATACAAAGGGATGACTAACTATAAAAGGAAACTCAAAGGTAAAATAAATTATTAACAATAATTTAATTTATTAACAATTTTTAATTTATTAGCAATTACTGATTTTGAAACATTTTCAAATAATTCCTTAAAAGCTTACTTCAGATATGATAAACATTAATAATCAAGTGAAGAAACAAATTTTTAATTAACCGTGGTTGGCAACGTTTAAAACAGGGAAGAATGTGATCTTAAGTACAGTTTCCCAACATGTTAACTGACTAATCAAAATCCGCGACACAATAACAGTGATTGCTTATTATATTCCAAATAGAAGTGAAGTTACTGTACCTGCCCAGCGGCCAAGTCGAACCTAATCGTGAAATCATGGAAGGTTACTAAACTCATCGCTACGTATTCGTATATTGCTGGTGCTGCACGTTAATCTCACCTTTTTGGGCGCAGCTGCTGCATCGTCCTCGGATGTGGTGTGATCCGGAAATCTGCTACGCTAAGTTTCCACCTCAAGCGTTCTCACTGGCGCCTAAAATCGAAATTACTCAGCTAGAAACTATGAGGGCTAGTAAAATGAAAACTGAACACCCACCACTACAGGACCGTGGAATGGTTCCGTTCAAAAGTAATCACACACACGTTAAGACATTTATCCCACTGGGAAACGAGACGATCAATTCCCGTTTCGTAGAACGTGGTTGGCTGCTGACGGATCCAGACCCACGACCACCCTTACACCTCCTCGTCCAACTGAAACCGACGTCCACGCATGTCTTTCTTCTGGTAAACAAAAATGTAAAAATCCCACAGTGAAAGATCCGAGCAGTACAGAGGATGCTCCAGTGCTCCAACCAAACTGCTGAAGTATAGCCTTAGTGTCACTGGCAATGGAGAGTGTGTGTTACTATGTAACACAATGATTCTGTCCAACAGCATTAACGAGCATTATGTCAAGTCGCAGTTTCCACAAAGTGTTTTCATAGCGCTGAACATTGGTTGTGGTTCCACACTCGAGGAACTCAACGATTAGAGGGCCCCTGCAGTCAAAGAAGTAAGTCATCGTGACCTTACCGGAACTTGTGTGAGCAACTTTGGATTCCTTTGGCGTGGCTGATGTTGGAGGTTTCCACTGCTGGGTTTACCTTTTTCCCTCGGCTGTCGGAATGCTGTCGGCCGCAATCACCCTGTTGCATGATAACACCCGCCCCCACACTGCCAACGGGACGTAGGCTGCACTTCAGCGATTTGGTTGGGATACACTGCAATATCCCAGTGGGATAAATGTCTTAACATCTGTGGTACTTACTTTGAATGGAACCGTACCATGGACCCCTTGTAGCGTGTGTTCAGTTTTCATTTGACTGTCCCTCATAAAACTGAACTGTTTCAGGTGAAGGCAGAATCAGAAGTGTCGAAAGACCACTGAGTGCATATTTAGATACAATGTACATTCCTACAGGCTGATAATGTTTCATCCTTCCTATAAACAGAACAGCCAACATCTGAACACATATTCTGCAAGCCCCTGTAAATGATAACCGTATTTCTAATGAGGTGTAAACATGCCGAGTTAACGGGCACATGACTCCATTGCATGTTATCGGATTCGAACGTGGTTTCTCTGCTGGACATGAGAAAGAGGATGGTGGGGGTGTGTCCACGGATTGCTCCTGATGACAGTATAGCAACATTCATTGATCAACTTCAATACATTGGTTGTGGGCCCTCTGGGAGAGGTTTTCTTCCGCTCGTAATATTCTGGGTAGTGAGGATGGTGGCCGGTAGACGCTCACAGGCGCCCCCGCTGTGGCGATTGTAACTCCACTGGAGTAACTGGAATCTGCTGCTTGCTGCCTTGGTGGCGTCTCTACAGCCTTTGTGGGTGTCACTGAGGTGGTTGGAACTATGGGGCACGAGCCCCTGTTGGGGTACCAGCGAGGGTGGGGTAAGTGGGGGCGGGGGGGGGGGGGAGGCGTGTCAGAGAGGTCAGTGCGCTGTCTCAGCGACCATCGCCAGCTGCAGCTGTCTGACGTCGGTGGGCCTGGGCGGGCCAGGGTCCCCAGCTCTCGCTCTGATCATGGCATTTGTGTAGGCAGCGCCCCTGGGCAATGGCGACAGTGTGTTAACACAACACACTCCAAGCGATGAGTCTCATGACAGGCAGCTAGCTGCCTGTTGATGGCGTCCGACGATAATTACAGCGGTATTGCCACTTGTGTGTCTCCTAGGCGCGACCAGCATTACGACAGCGACTACAAAATGACTGCGATGGCAGTGACGACTCCGAATTGGTAGGGGCGCTAAGGGCCACGGGTTCTGAGTCACTCTGGCGCCTCACGATGGACGATGATGATGAGCTAACTGCTGGTCCTTAAATACGGCTTTTTGCCACTGATGTCTGCAGTTCTTCTTCCCCAGTAGGCTGGTGGAATATTCTGATGTTACTCGGCGGGCGTAACTGAACCGATTACCACCCCGATGTTGACACCCTGGCGTGCAGTGAGTTGGCCGGTTACACAGTGTTCTGCTTCCTGTTGCTTAACTCGGCACTTTTCTGACCCACTTACAGCACGGTATAGTACCATTGAGTTGCGCAATAGAATGTAACACACATATGACTTCTGGTTTCCAATATTCCTCCACATTTCAACTAACTTGATCACTTTAATCATACAACCCTCTAAAGTATTATCGATTTTCCTTCCATTCCACTCTCACGCACTGATTTATTAAAAAATTATAGTCTAAATACTGGACTCAGTACAGTATTGCTGCCAAATGCCTTGCTGCAGTGGTAGCACCGGTTCCCATCAGATCACCAAAGTGAAGCACTGTCGGTTCAAAATGGCTCTGAGCACTATGGGACTTAACATCTGTGGTCATCAGTCCCCTAGAACTTAGAGCTACTTAAACCTAACTAACCTAAGAACATCACACACATCCATGCCCGAGGCAGGATTCGAACCTGCGACCGTAGCAGTCGCGCGGTTCCGGACTGCGCGCCTAGAACCGCTGAAGCACTGTCGGGTTGGGCTAGCACTTGGATGGGTGATCATATGGTCTGCCAAGCGCTGTTGGCAAGTGGGGTTCACTCAGTCCTTGTGATGCAAACTGTGGAGCTACTTGATTGAAAAGTAGTGGCTGTGGTCTTATAAACTGACATACGGCCAGGAGAGCGTTGTACTGACCACGTGCCCCTCCACATCTGCATCCAGTGACGCCTATATGCTGAGGATGATACGGCGGCTGGTCGGTATCATTGGGTCTTCGTGGCCTGTTTTGATGGAGTTTAGTTTGTTTTAGTACAGTACTTCTGTCAGATTTCGACTGGAGAAGAAAACATCCCAACCCCACACATGGATACTGTGTGAACTTGTCCTATTTAGTTGCCTGGTAGTACAGTCTGTGATATATACATATTTTTTATGAACTTAAACAGTATGTGAAATACAATAGCTTGATGAGATGATACTAGTATCTGTACAGGGACTGTACAGAGAAATTAGATTTGTAACACCTGTCTGCCACCTTATGGTGGGCTCTGAAGAGAATGTTAGCAACCATCCTGTTCCATTCACATGAATGAATGGCTGAGGTACACATCCGTTGTGGTCATTTCGCGGGACTGGCGTGCTAGGAAGTAATATATCCTCCAAAACATACTCTCCTGGATTTTTTTCTCAACATCTAAATACCTCTCTATGATGAGTAACACGTCTCTTATAGAATTGACCAGGAACATCGTTGTTTTTGTTGTTGTTGACTGCTCTGTAATATTCTCGCAATCCTATGACATAAAGCTATCACTTTTATTAATTAAACCTGGTAAGTGTCTAAAGCCAAGGGACAAACACTTATAAAAAGATTGGTCTATAGATGTTCATTCCAGTATGATTAAACACATTTCCTTAAGATTCCTACAGATGAATCTGCACCCGGCTTATGCTTTAGCATGCTCTAGATACGTATGCCGAAGTCTTTTACGGTAGTTAATGTTTCCACAATAGTGTAAATATACAGCCGGCCGTTGTGGCCGAGCGGTTCTAGGCGTTTCTGTCTGGAACCCCGCGACCGCTACGGTCGCAGGTTCGAATCCTCTCTCGGGCATGTATGTGTGATGTCCTTAGGTTTAAGTAGTTCTAACTTCTAGGGTACTGATGACCTCAGATGTTAAATCCCATAGTGCTCAGAGCCATTTTTTGTAAATATACAGGAAAGGCCTATTTTGGTGCAATATTTACATTTATTTACGTTCAGGTCAACTACACCAGCAATTACTAATCGTCCACGGTTACTCTGGAAATTCACTACTGTCGTCCTACAGACAACTCCGTCATTGATAACACCCTAGATCAACTTATAGCATGATGTAGGCTACATGGTAGCAGTATTAACGATTTCCCTTCCATTCCATTATCATGCACTGATCAAGTAATTGTCTATACACCTCTGTACATCACCTTATCTCTCTTATGCTTCACAGGAAATAGGTGGTCTTTTTCTTGAGTTTTTTCTGTTACATGTGCAACTGGAGTATATGATCCTAGCATCCATATGATGCAACTGCTTTGCAGGTCTGACACAGCCAGTCAGGTAACGTGATCCTTATCAGTAGTAGTGTTTCCGTGGAAACGTCTCTTTCGTGGATGATTTACATTTCTCTCAGCCTGACCTCTGCTTTGACTTTATCAGGTCAGTTAATCCTAGTTATTTTACAATAGCTGCTGTTTTCAGTGACGTAGAAGATCATTATTAGTTTTCTTCTTCCCCTATGTATTCATAGTATGTTGCATCCACTGTCAACTCCATGCATAAATCAAAGAAACTCACGAATTTATGGAATGACTAACACCTTAGGAAAGTAACAAAGGAATGTCCCCTTGTGATGTAATGATTTTACTAGCGACTCTTTACCGGAAATAACCTTAGAGAGACAAGTAATAAAAAATATTACAGCAGTTGACACAGCATGCATTCTGGCGAGCTGCAGTTTTTTGATTCTGGGCCATATTACCTGTCATAGGCCGGGTCTTGTGGTCAGTGCACGTCTGCCCAACATCTTGCTGGTTGTTATTTATTGCATGTGGGCGAATTTTACCAGTTCGCACCTGGTGTGTGAGAGATACAGAACGTTCTCTTCTCACTTTCTGTCTCTCCAATGTAGGTGTGTGGGACACTTATGGCAATTACTTGTACCAGATAAATGTGTCAGTGTGCTACAGAGAGGGGCAATTCTCCTTCTCGCTTGCTCGAGCGTGCGACCACTATTGGATGTTATCTGTCATTTACGTAGGCGCTAGTCAACTATTGCTGACAGCCAGGGTGCTGGATGTCTGTGAGTTAAGGCTTGCTGACTGCAGTTTCTTATGTTGGTGGCCAGATGTATCTCCAGCAAACTGCAGTTCCCTGACCGGAAGCTGTAATGATTTTTATACACGGGGCACAGTGGTGTCTGGCGGACAGCCACACCTGGTAGTACTTCCCCTTGGCGGACTCTGTGATGGGCGATGACTGGCAGCTGGCAGCACCAGGCTCTGAGCAGGAAATCTGCAGAGTCGTGATTGACCACAGGCATGATGACAAGTGGGTCTCCAAATAACAGTTTTAACTTGTTTTAAAATAAAGTGCGTACCATTGCTAATTAATGACGGTGGTGCTGGTAGTTGTTTACAGTATAAACTCGTAAATTCACATACCTGGATTTTGCCGTCATTATTTACAAGTCTACTACTGGGTGCCCCACTAGAAAGAGTCCACACAAACAAACATTTGCTTAAATTACACTTAAAGGCTTTGCATAAAAATTCAGGAAATGAAATGATATGAACATGTCATACCTTGTTCATGGGGAAATAAAGATGAATCACAAAAGGTACTGGAAGTGACCTCCCTCGACTTGTAAATACAGTTGAACACGACACTGCAGATTCTCGAATGTTGCTGACAGAATCTCTGGTGTCACTGCTTGGATTTCATGGATGACGTTCTCTCGTAAATCTTCTAAGTTGTGTGATTTGTTCCTGTAGACCTTGCCCTTTGGGCCACCCCAGAGGACAAAGTGAGGTGGCGTTAAATCAGGTGATTTAAGGTAGTTCTTTTCGCGCTGTACGATATTGGAGTAATAGAGAATTGTGAAGGTGGTTCGATGAACCATCTGCCAGGCATTTAAATGTGATTTGCAGAGTATCCATGTAGATGTAGATATCCTGGGAGCCACAGTCCTTTCGGAATCACTCTGCTGGGGAACAATGATTCGACCTCAGCCATGGTAATTTGAGACATGTGGCGCCATCCTGTTGGTATCAGCCATGGGTAAGTTCTTCATCGTCCAACTGATTCACAAATTTCCGAAACATTTCCATGTAAACTGCACTTGTCATAATTGACTCAAAGAAATTGGTCCAATGATGTGACGCTGTGATATTGCACAGAACGCGTCAGTCTTTTGTGAATACAAGGGTTGCTTGACCAGTGCATGCGGATTTTCATTACACCTACCTCGAGATGACTGGGGATTATGTTGTCCTCATCATTTCATCATCATTCAAGAAAGTGGCGAGACTGGACTGAGCAAAGGTTGGGAAATTGTACAGGCGCTGATAACAGCGCAGTTGAGCGCCCCACAAACCAAACATCATCATCAACATCATCTTCATCATCACACCACAAACGTGTATTCTGGGAATTTACATAGCCAGAGAGGTGGAACCATGCCTCATCACTGAACCGTGTGTAATGTAATATTCCTGGCCTCTGAGCAACAAATTGCTGAAACCAATGGCAAAATGTAATGCATTTGTCTTTGTGAGTGACATTCAGTTCCAACAACTGTAAACCTGTATGGATACAAGCCGGCTTTCTTCACAGCTCTGTGACATGTGCTCCGTGACGTTCCACATTCATGAGATAAACGTCGAACAGACTTTGCAGAAGAGGCCAACAATGGTTGTTTCACGTCAGTCAAATTATCTTCAGATATCGGCGGCTGCCCCCCGCCATGAAGATCCAACATCGTTCCACTGCTGTCCATCTTGTTCACTAACTTTTGTATGTAGCATTTAGACGGTATATGCTGGTCACCAAACCATTCAACAAACATTGGCTGAGCCGGCCGGAGTGGCCGTGCGGTTCTAGGCGCTACAGTCTGGAACAGAGCGACCGCTACGGTCGCATGTTCGAATCCTGCCTCGGGCATGGATGTGTGTGATGTCCTTAGGTTAGTTAGGTTTAATTAGTTCCAAGTTCTAGGGGACTGATGACCTCAGAATTTAAGTCGCATAGTGCTCAGAGCCAACCAAACATTGGCTGACATGACTTAATGGAACCAGTAATCAAATATTGTTTCATAAGAGACACGCGCTCTTCGACACAATAACGATATATTGTTTCTAAACAATGAAAACGGAGGACTAGCGAGAGCGACGCGCGAAAACACACAGTTGCACCAAACGATGTTGCGGAGTCCAGTGTTGCCACGTCAAACGTAACAAATTACACGGTGCAATTTCAGCGGGATTATGACACATATTTGTGAGGTCACAGCTGCAAAATACTAACGCGAATTCTTTACAGACGAATGGAAAAACTGGTAGAAGCCGACATCGGGGAAGATCAGTTTGGATTCCGTAGAAATATTGGAACACGTGAGGCAATACTGACCTTACGACTTATCTTAGAAGAACGATTAAGGAAAGGCAAACCTACGTTTCTAGCATTTGTAGACCTAGAGAAAGCTTTTGACAATGTTGACTGGAATACTCTTTTCCAAGTTCTAAAGGTGGCAGGGGTAAAATACAGGGAGCGAAAGGCTATTTACAATTTGTACAGAAACCAGATGGCAGTTATAAGAGTCGAGGGGCATGAAAGGGAAACAGTGGTTGGGAAGGGAGTGAGACAGGGTTGTAGCCTCTCCCCGATGTTATTCAATCTGTATATTCAGCAAGCAGGAAAGGAAACAAAAGGAAAATTCGAAGTAGGTATTAAAATCCATGAAAAGAAATAAAAACTTTGAGGTTCGCCGATGACATTGTAATTCTGTCAGAGACAGCAAAGGACTTGGAAGAGCAGTTGAACGGAATGGACAGTGTCTTGAAAGGAGGATATAAGATGAACATAAACAAAAGCAAAACGAGGATAATGGAATGTAGTCGAATTAAGTCGGGTGATGTTGAGGGTATTAGATTAGGAAATGAGACACTTAAAGTAGTAAGGGAGTTTTGCTATTTGGGGAGCAAAATAACTGATGATGGTCGAAGTAGATAAGATATAAAATGTAGACTGGCAATGGCAAGGAAAGCGTTTCTGAAGAAGAGAAATTTGTTAACATCGAGTATAGATTTAAGTGTCAGGAAGTCGTTTCTGAAAGTATTTGTATGGAGTGTAGCCATGTATGGAAGTGAAACATGGACGATAAATAGTTCGGACAGGAGGAGAATAGAAGCTTTCGAAATGTGGTGCTACAGAAGAATGCTGAAGATAAGATGGGTAGATCACAAACTAATGAGGGGGTACTGGGCCGGCCGCGGTGGCCGTGCGGTTCTGGCGCTGCAGTCCGGAACCGCGGGACTGCTACGGTCGCAGGTTCGAATCCTGCCTCGGGCATGGGTGTGTGTGATGTCCTTAGGTTAGTTAGGTTTAAGTAGTTCTAAGTTCTAGGGGACTTATGACCTAAGATGTTGTGTCCCATAGTGCTCAGAGCCATTTTTGAGGAGGTACTGAATAGAATTGGGGAGAAGAGGAGTTTGTGGCACAACTTGACTAGAAGAAGGGATCGGTTGGTAGGACATGTTCTGAGGCATCAAGGGATCACAAATTTAGTATTGGTGGGCAACGTGGAGGATAAAAATCGTAGAGAGAGACCAAGAGATGAATACACTAAGCAGATTCAGAAGGTACTGGGAGATGAAGAAACTTGCACAGGATAGGGTAGCATGGAGAGCTGCATCAAACCA
Source organism: Schistocerca nitens (assembly GCF_023898315.1). Lineage (NCBI taxonomy): Eukaryota > Metazoa > Arthropoda > Insecta > Orthoptera > Acrididae > Schistocerca > Schistocerca nitens. The sequence continues at coordinate 327,510,162 of NC_064618.1, read as the reverse complement.
GTCTCAGGACTGAAGACCACAACAACTACAACAGCAACAACATTTGTGAGGTCTCTTTCATGTGGGACATCCTGTATAATCCTACAGTTTCATACTGCTCAAAGGCAAACTTATAGTGATGTCATCGTTTTTAAGAAACTAATAATGCAGTGATGAGTTCCTCATACACGTGGTACATACTCGTTGCAATACACTATTTGTTTAATGCGGGTTACCAATGTATTTGTTAGAAATATCAGAATATGATAACTAAATATAGTTGTTGCAGTATATTATTTGTTTAATGTGGGATATCGATGTATTTGTTGAAAATGTCAGAGTATGATAATTAAGTATTTGTTTAAAATATCATACTGTGCTAATTGTATAATATGGGATAATGGTGTATTTTTTTTAGCATGCTACTTGTTCAGTGTGGGATGCCAGTACATTTGTTAAAGAAATCACAATATGCTAAGTAATAATTTTGAGATATCAGCGTATTTGTTAAAAATATCAGATTATGATAATTAAGAAACGTAGGAAGTTGGTGCATTTGTCTAAAATATTACACTGTGCTAATTGTTCAAAAGGGAATATTGATTTATTTGTTTGAAAGTGCTTTTTGTTCAATGTGGGATACCAGTGTACCTGTTAAAAATACTACAATTTCCTAATTGATAAACGTAGAATATCGGAATATTTGTTTAAAATATCACACTGTGCTAATTTTTTAATGTGGGATATTGGTGTGTATGTTTACAGGGTGAATGTTATTGAGCTATATGAAATAAAATCGTCGTGACTTCTGAATGGTTTGCGTTAGGATGTTAAAACTACACGGTTGGCTGCGGGGCATGATGGGAATTAGTACGTTTTAGTTTAGCGACGAAGCCCACTTCTATGTGAATGGGTTCGTCAATAAGCAATATAGGCACATTTTGGGGATGAAAATCCGTAATTCACGATTGAATAGTCTCTTCAACCTCAATGGGTGACGGGGTGTATTGTGCAATGTGCAATCACGAAATAATCGGTGCGATATTCCTTAATGGCACGGTGACTACCGAATGGTACGTGAAGGTTTTGGAAGATGGTTTCATCCCCATTATTCAAAGTGACCCTGATTTCGACAAGACGTGGTTCATGAAAGACAGTGCTCGACCCCGTCGAAGCAGGAGAGTGTTTGATGTCCTGGAGGAGCACTTTGGGGACCGCATTCTGGCTCTGGGGAACCCAGAGGCCACTGGCATGGGCTTCGATTGGCCGCCATATTCTGCGGATCTGAACACATGCAACGCCTTTTTGTGGGGCTATATGAAAGACAAGGGGTACATCAATAATCCCGAAACCATTTCTGAACTGAAAACAGCCGTTCAGGATGTCATCTGCAGCAGCGATGTTCCAAAACTTCAGCGGGTCATGCAGAATTTCGCTATTCGTCTCCGACATATCGTTGCCAATGATGGCAGGCATTTCGAACATGTCATAACCTAGATTCGAATATCTACTGATTCGAATATCTGCTGTGATGTTTACATGTTGAGTAAAGTGTGTGCACGCCGTAGTTTGTAACTGTTCAAAAATGTGTGTGAAATCTTATGGGACTTAACTGCTAAGGTCATCAGTCCCTAAGCTTACACACTACTTAACCTAAATTATCCTAAGGACAAACACACACACACCCATGCCCGAGGGAGGACTCGAACCTCCGCCGGGACCAGCCGCACAGTCCATGACTGCAGCGCCTGAGACCGCTCGTCTTATCCCGCGCGGCGTAGTTTGTAACTACTTTACGTTTTTTCTCATATAGTTAAATAATTTTCACCCTGTAAATATCGTACTGGTCTAGTTGTTTAACCTTTAAAGTCTCATATTTATGCGCATCTTCGTGAAAAGTATTTATTTCGAAATAATCGGCAAAATTTTAATAAATTACCTCAAAATTGTAAAAAGCAATGGGAGGTGCTTAAACTTCAAAGTGTCATGACGCTCTTCATTTATAGCAACTCAGCAACACCGCAGACTGCAGTGTGAAAATGTCTTACATCTTAAAGTATATTAATATTTCCCTCAGTTTATTAGAATATGGTACGATGTCATTGAATTATGGTAATTCATCTGTGCCCCAGTTATACATTGTAAAGTAAAAGTGTCTGATAACATAAATTACGTTAATATTGCCAGCCATTTCGCAGAATATGTCCTGGCTTCAGTAAATAGTAGTAATTTAGTTTCCTCACTCACACAGTGTAATTTCAAAGTGTCTTGCCTCACAAATTATGGCAACATTTACCAACATTTTTAAGTAGGATAACTCTACTGCTGATGATCCTTGCAATACAGTGCACTGCACAAATGATGAAACTCCCACAGTGTAATAAATGTAAAAGTTGAGAGGGGGAGAGGTGTACTTGACTTAACTCATCCTGTTGGCCTACAGAGAGGGGGAGGGGGAGAGAGGCATTGTTGGGGAAGGTGTCCTTTATTATCTGAATGACAACTGGCACAGTGCATGGGTGACCTTTATTTTATGTCTCATAATTGCCTGAGAGCCGTGAGCGGAGTATCAGGTTACATCATGACCTTGAATGTACCATGCACAATTGCCTGAGAGGTGTGGGCCTGCTTGAGATACGATCGTTGTCTGTACTTTTCCTCTCTTTGATATACTACTCATCAACAAAAGTAAAACAAGGGTAATGGAGTAAATCTGAATGAAATCAGGCAATGGTGAAAGTATTATACCTGGGCTTACAAATCATGTCTCTTGACAGCTCACATGTAGTTGGCTGTACTGCGATTGCTAGTTTGCAATAGCTGCCACTGCACACTCACAGTTGGTAGCTCCGAAGTATTTTTTGTAAACGTAAGTTACAATCAGCAAGTATAGAAGCTGTTGCGTAATAATGTATACGTAAGTATAACAAAGAAAGTATTTTCTACAGTGGAGAAAAAACTAAAGAAAAAAGAGTATGATAGTATAATATATGAAATATATGGAATTTATGAAACCGTGAAATAAACGAAAACCGAAGTTACTGACAGTGCCTGTGAGAAGTCGATCCAAATTGTTACCGTAATAGTTATATATAAAACGTCGTATAAAAATGTAAACCTAAGCAGAATAAAGATCACGCTATCGACAGTTGTAGGACGAAATGAAGAAACAGGTGCATGCTCTTCTTTTCAGTTTCCGTCACAGTTGCGTTCAGACATTTTTTCATTTGTGGTGACCAGTTTCGGACTACGTTGTTCATTCTCAAACGTTAGCCTACAAACAATACATAGCTGTTAGTGTAATCTTTAAAAAAAATTACAGCTCATACAATTACACAACACTCATTAGTGTAATTAACATTGCATACCTTCGTGGCAAATACTAACATACATTTCCACCAGTGTACACATATACAGTAGCGATAACTAGTATTTTTACAAGTATGGAATAGTAATGCGTATTCACACATACAAGTATTGACAGCTCCCTCCGAATTACGTGGTGTACTGAAGGATGTTGTGACCGTGTCGAGGCAAACACGATAGAGGTCGTTAGTGACTACATGTGATATTCTGAAGTGCTGCGAAGCTTACATGCTTCATGTTTCTGCAAGGGAGTCATCTGCTCTACATTAAATAGCACTAATCGAAGCACAAATATGATGAAACTTAATACAATCTGCTAAACAATTTAATGTACTAATTAAAACTCTCAGAAGTCAAGAGTTATTAAAAATACAACACCATAATGAGGTATGATAAGACATTTGAAGTGGCTGCAAACTGTGAAAAAAGGAAACTTTAAAAATGATCTGAAAACGACATTGTAATGCATCAGTCTATGCCCCCCCCCCCCCACACACACACACTACGTGCCGACGATCTGTATCGGTCTGCAACGAATCAATGTCTATAACAGGGCAAGGCAACTTTTTTCCAGGAATATTTAAAAAATACGCAGTTTTCTTCATAGTGCCTCTGTTTCACATGGTTTACTTCAGTATGTTGCAAGTCTTCAATCGCTACTCTTTTCCTTATTGCAGTTTTCTAACTGAGTCTTGGAGATTTTGAGAAACGCTCTAAAACTTTATCAGCAGGAATTGATGGATGTCCAGGAACAGAAAAAAAATTTTTTCTTGTTCATTGCCTGGGGTGCCGTTAAATTGTCATGTTTTAGACATGACTATTTAACGGAACCCCACGACACAGCGATCTGTTACTTGCTGAATAACGTCTGAACTGCAACTTGAAGTAGTAACAAAACACAAATATTAGAAGCAGGCAGTCGCACACTAACAAAATGTATTTACGTAGAAGCTGACAACATGGTAGGTCGACGTTGGAATAGGAATCGTTAGCGCTAGTATTTCAGCCGGAACAAGACCCGCCCACTCACCCCCGGTTTTCTCTATCTTTGTTCGGCGCCTGGGCATCGTTTCAGTTGACCCACGTGGTTTACCGCGTTCGGCTGCACTTTGAGTGAAAGTGAAATTAATATCTTGCTAGGTCTTAAATTTTACCAGATAGTTAAAAGACACGTTACAAAAAACGTGCACAATTGGCCTCAGCTGTGCCAGGTACTTCCACAGCAAACTTAAGAGAAAACAATTCAGCACTGAATTCTTTAAATACGAGAACTCAGTATTCAGATGAATAGCCTATGAAGAAACATACTTCTATGTGAGAAAAAGCAACCAAAGCTACAACAGGAAAAACCTACTCTCAAGGAATAATTTGCTTGGAGAAAGAGGAACCACAGTATACTTGACATTTAAGTTTCAGAACTCAGACAGTATATGTGAAAGAAGCACCAATGTTCACTATACTTCCAGATGGCATCAAAATTACTTTGTTCTTGCTAGATCGATTCAAGCTGTTTTTGCGTGTATTCACTGAATAGTTGTGCTGAAAGTTTTGGGGGTGGAAGAAGAACTAGCACAGCATGAAGGACGTTTTTCAGCCGTGAAACACTGCAGCATTTATTTCTTCCATAACTGCTCTGTGACAAACATACACATCATCATTATTATTTTTTAAAAATGGTTTGAATGACATTTACGAAATTAATAAATCTTTTGGTTAAAAACAGACAGGACAAAGAATAAAGACAGGTTATTTTCCTGAGACGTTTGCAGCAGCATATAGGACACTAATCACATAGAAACAGCCACAATTCTTGTAATCTCGTTTATAATGAGCAGGTATGGCATTGGCAGAATTTAAAAGTTAAATTCACCCATTACCCATGCAAATACTAACGAAATATGGCATATAAGCAAATGTCTTACTGCTTGCATTAGGCATTTCTGCTTTATGGCATTCTTATATTTAATTTTCGTGAGCCACTATGAGGGCCTATGTAAACAAAACAACTTTCACTTATTTCTATATAACGTTGATTTTAGACAACAGATTTAGTCGACTGCATCTATGGCTTTACTCCGACATGACAGATTCAAGACCATTGTTTTCGCACTGTATGTTTGCTCTGCTGTTTCCCTCAAATAAACGTATTATAATAAGTTAATTAGTTAATGAAAGTTTGTCCTTGTTGCCCTTAAATAACATCACGTTATTTTTTGTTTTCTGTTACTGGCGATGCTTTCAATTCTCTATAAATACTTTTATTTCTTTAATAATGCGCATTCATATTATATTACTACCCAGAAAAACTTAAATTTCTTGTCATTACTGAATCTCATCACAGTGTAACATGTGTTGGACTGTGATGATAACAACTTTGATGTAGCTTTCAGCTTGTGAACTGGCGGCTGTTTAGAGTAGGGCCTTACACTATGGATAGGCGTGGAGGGGGGGGGGGAGGGTGAATGGGCGGGACTTGTTCTGGGTGAAATCCTAGCGATAAGCGCACGTCGTTGGAACCGGGTTTTGTGGCTGTGCCGTAATTGGTTCAGAAGACGCAGCGCCTTGCGTTCCTCATTTGTTTGTCAGTCGTACTGCCAACTTAAAGGCGCTTGTGGAGTGCCTTGAAGTGAAATATTTTAGCGACCTAGGTGTGGATTATGAAATGAGTGACTAGTAGTAATAGATGAGTTTTGATACTTGAACAGTAAAATAGCTGATGATGGCCGAGGTAGAGAGGATACAAAATGCAGGCTGGCAGTGTACACGTATACATAAACACATATCTAACGATCATGGGCCCTGCAGAGCACAGACGCTTCCACAAGGTGCCTCCATTCCTTTCTGTTTTGTGCTCGGTTCCTCCAGGTGTCTTCAATCCGCAGGGCTGTCAGGTCGTTCGTCCAGCGCTGCCTTGTTTGTCCTATGGGGCGTGTGGTGTTTGGTTCCCCTCTCAAATGCCTTCTTCACCTGTCTGTTTTCTAGCATATGAGCTACAGGATCCACCCCCACTGGATTGTTTTGCTCCTCAGCTTCTGTAGAAGTGTTACTTATTGCATCAAGAGATAGAGCTCTTCATTCTTCCTCATCATCCTTTATCTAAATGGGTCCACATATCTTCCTCGTTCTCTTTTTTCAAATGTTAGTAGTTTTTCCTTTTCTCCATTAGTCATGATCCAGGTTTCTAAGTCGTCCATGATGATGGACGTATCGCTGCGTTATATATTATCATATTAGAATTCGCTAATATTGTTTCTGAGCTGAGTGTGTACGTGAGGGAACACGTAAGTTTCATTCCCATTTGTATCCTTTCCTTGATGTCCATTCGTAAGTTGTCACTTGTAAGCCAAGATCCCAAGTATTTGAGGTGGTGAACTTTCTTGAGCCCCAAACCATATATTTCAAGAAGTTTTCGTGCTCTCATCTTCTCCCTAATTGCCAACTTGGGCTAAAGGTGAATCAACAAAAAACGTAAGATGGGCAATAGCAAAAAACTTGTTTTCGACAGAGAGACATTTGTTAAGATCGGATACAAATGTAATTTTAGGAAGCGTTCTCTGAAGGTATTGGTGTGGAGTGTGGCATTGTCCAGAAGTGAAACGTGGGCAATAAAGCGGTCAGCCAAGGAGAGAGTAGGAGCTTTTGAAATGTGGAAATACAGAAGAGTGCTGAAGATCATATGGGTAAATGAGGTAATCAATGAAGAGTTACTGAATCCAATTTGGAAGAAAAGTAATTTATGACACAACTTGCGAAGTTCCTTCACCAAGGAACACGAAGTAAATATTCCGGAATTCGAATCAAGAACCGCTGCTAACGTGAGTAACGTAGAAAGTGAAAAAAATGACTCTGAGCACTATGGGACTTAACAGCTGTGGTGATCAGTCCCCTAGAACTTAGAACTACTTAAACCGAACTAACCTAAGGACATCACACACATCCATGCCCGAGGCAGGATTCGAACCTGCGACCGTAGCAGTCGCGCGGTTCCGGACTGCGCGCCTAGAACCGCGAGACCACCGCGGCCGGCGGAGTGGTGAAGCAACTAAAATCGCTTAACAAAAGCAAGTCATCCGGTCCAGACTGTATACCGGTTAGGTTCCTTTCAGAGTATGCTGATACAATAACTCCATACTTAGCAATAATATACAACCTTCCACTCTACGAAAGATCCGTACCCAAGGACTGGAAAGTTGCTCAGGTCACACCAATATTCATGAAAGGTAGTAGGAGTTATCTACTAAATTACAGGCCCATATCATTAACATCGATATGCAGCAGGATTTTGGAAAACATTGTGTACGAACATTTTGCATTACCTCGAAGAGAACGGCCTATTGACAGACAGTCAACATTGATTTAGAAAACATCGTTCCTGTGAAACACAACTAGCTCTTTATTCACATGAAACGTTGAGTGCTATTGACAAGGGATTTCAAATTAATTTCTTTACTCTAGATTTACAGAAGGCTTTTGACTCGATACCTCGCAAGTGGCTTGTAGTGAAATTGCGTACTTATGGAATATCTTCTCGATTATGTGGCAGGATTCGTGATTTCCTGTCAGGGAGGTCACAGTTCGTGCTAATTTACGGAAAGTCATCGAGTAAAACAGAAATGTTGTCTGGCGCTCGCGAAGGTAGTGTTAAAGGCCCTTTGCTTTCCTTATCTAAGTAAACGATTTAGGCTAGAATCTGAGCAACTGTCTTAGGTTGTTTGCAGACGCCGCTGTCGTTTTTCGACTGGTAAGTCATCAGAAGATCAAAACAAATTGAAAAACGATTTAGAAAAGATATCTGTATGGTGCAAAAATTGGCAATTGACCCTAAATAACAAAAAGTGTGAGGTCATCCACATGAGTGCTAAAAGGAATCCGTTAAATTTTGATTACACGATAAATAAGTCAAATATAAAGGTCGTAAATTCAACCAAATACCTAGTAAATATAGTTACTAACAACTTAGATTGGAAGGAACATATAGAAAATGTTGTGGGGAAGGTTAACCAAATGTTATTGGCAAGACACTTACAAAATTTAACAGATGTACTAAAGAGACTACCTACACTACGTTTGTCCGTCCTCTTTTAGAATACTGCTGCGCGGTTGACGCAGTACATCGAAAAAGTTCAAAGAAAGGCAGCACGTTTTGTATTATCGTAAAATACGGGAGAGAGTGTCATTGAAATGATTCAGGATTTGGGCTGGACATCTCACGAAATTTCAGTTAACAACTTTCTTCTCCGAATGCGAAAATATTTTGTTGGCACCGACCTGCATGGGGAGAAACTATCATTATAATAAAATAAGGGAAATTAGAGCTCGCACGAGAAGATACAGGTGTCAGCTTTTTCCGCGCGCTGTACGAGATTGAAATAACAGAATTATTGTGAAGGTGGTTCAATGAGCCCTCTGCCAGGCACTTAAATCTGGTTTGCAGAGTACCCATGTAGATTTAGATGTAGATGACTAAAATAAGTTATACACTCCAGGAAATGGAAAAAAGAACACATTGACACCGGTGTGTCAGACCCACCATACTTGCTCCGGACACTGCGAGAGGGCTGTACAAGCAATGGTCACACGCACGGCACAGCGGACACACCAGGAACGGCGGTGTTAGCCGTCGAATGGCGCTAGCTACGCAGAATTTGTGCACCGCCGCCGTCAGTGTCAGCCAGTTTGCCGTGGCATACGGAGCTCCATCGCAATCTTTAACACTGGTAGCATGCCGCGACAGCGTGGACGTGAACCGTATGTGCAGTTGACGGACTTTGAGCGAGGACGTATAGTGGGCATGCGGGAGGCCGGGTGGACGTACCGCCGAATTGCTCAACACGTGGGGCATGAGGTCTCCACAGTACATCGATGTTGTCGCCAGTGGTCGGCGGAAGGTGCACGTGCCCGTCGACCTGGGACCGGACCGCAGCGACGCACGGATGCACGCCAAGACCATAGGATCCTACGCAGTGCCGTAGGGGACCGCACCGCCACTTCCCAGCAAATTAGGGACACTGTTGCTCCTGGGGTATCGGCGAGGACCATTCGCAACAGTCTCCATGAAGCTGGGCTACGGTCCCGCACACCGTTAGGCAGTCTTCCGCTCACGCCCCAACATCGTGCAGCCCGCCTCCAGTCGTGTCGCGACAGGCGTGAATGGAGGGACGAATGGAGACGTGTCGTCTTCAGCGATGAGAGTCGCTTCTGCCTTGGTGCCAATGATGGTCGTATGCGTGTTTGGCGCCGTGCAGGTGAGCGCCACAATCAGGACTGCATACGACCGAGGCACACAGGGCCAACACCCGGCATCATGGTGTGGGGAGCGATCTCCTACACTGGCCGTACACCACTGGTGATCGTCGAGGGGACACTGAATAGTGCACGGTACATCCAAACCGTCATCGAACCCATCGTTCTACCATTCCTAGACTGGCAAGGGAACTTGCTGTTCCAACAGGACAATGCACGTCCGCATGTATCCCGTGCCACCCAACGTGCTCTAGAAGGTGTAAGTCAACTACCCTGGTCAGCAAGATCTCCGGATCTGTCCCCCATTGAGCATGTTTGGGACTGGATGAAGCGTCGTCTCACGCGGTCTGCACGTCCAGCACGAACGCTGGTCCAACTGAGGCGCCAGGTGGAAATGGCATGGCAAGCCGTTCCACAGGACTACATCCAGCATCTCTACGATCGTCTCCATGGGAGAATAGCAGCCTGCATTGCTGCGAAAGGTGGATATACACTGTACTAGTGCCGACATTGTGCATGCTCTGTTGCCTGTGTCTATGTGCCTGTGGTTCTGTCAGTGTGATCATGTGATGTATCTAACCCCGGGAATGTGTCAATAAAGTTTCCCCTTCCTGGGACAATGAATTCACGGTGTTCTTATTTCAATTTCCAGGAGTGTATCTTGAAGAATCAAGGAATTGTCGGTGAGCCGTGTGTCGGCTCTCAACATATATCGCGCTGTAAAGATTGTTCTGCGTCCTTCCATTCCATCGTTAATGGATTCTTTCATACTTATCGTTATGCTGCGTACGATTCTGTTGAGATTCGCCTCTGGCGGCGTTCTGGTCTTATCGATCTTCGAATCGTTGCTTCCTGTTAGCCTTGTGTAAAGCCGTCGGCACACGGACCGTGCTGTCGAACGTTAACGTTGAGCGTGCCAAGTTCAACGTGTTGCTGAACGCTCAGGAACGATGCGACTTATGTATACGGTACGTGGGCCCGAACGCGGTATACGCGATCGCAACGCACTCCAGTGGCAGCTGAGGGATGTTTCTAGTTCGTAAATCACACTGTTTACTCAAAGGGCGAACGTAAAATTCCCACATTAGGTCTATTAATACGCACATTTCTTCCATCGTCCACGAAAAGGAAAGTACCATGTCCAATCAACAAGGACACAGACTTATAGAAGTTCCATTACAAACAGTGCGGTACAAATTTGGAATACTTCTCCGCATAAGATAAATATTATTTCATCATTCCCACATTTTAGTAAAACCCCAAGGTCTGTCTTACTTGATCACTGTTCCTACCCAGTAACAGAATCTTTGCAACATGTGAATTACGAAGCGTAAAAGAATAAGGAGCACAATATCTTTATACAAGTAGCGCAAGCTGCCCTTTAGATTAAGCCAGTCGAACAATGTCACCCCTCAAAAAAAGGTGAACTTGTATTAACATAACATCAAATATTATAGTCTATACATATATTAAACTAATAATAAAGTACCAGAACCTAATAAAAACGCGAATGTTAGGAAAAAATAATTGGTTGTGTCAGGACGCGAACCACCGCCCCAACAATAAAACTCATTGTAGGACACTGTCGCTACTCATTACCCTAAACCAACATCACGCCTCTTGTCTCTAATCATAGTGTCTTACCGCTTGCTAAAAACCTTAATCGTAGATATGTTAATAACTGAAATTTAATTGTAACAAATTGTACCAAGAACAATGCCTTTTGGGTGGACCTTCGGTGTGTCGCTGCCTTCAAATAGCCTACTCTCATAATACGCAAGTTACACTAATTCTTTTGCCACGAATATGATGTTTCTCATTGTCTTATTGGAACGAATCACACAGTTAACAACAGGTTTTCCAGTGATTCTCAATTTGCTGGTGCTCAGAAACGGCATATATGCATATAGGCTTGAAATGAATGCCAATATGGCGCCTCACAACTCTGTTCTGAAGGGAGACGGCGTGCTTGTGACGTAGGCGGCGTTGTGCCATCTCATTGGTCAACGCTCAGACGCACGCTCAGATTATCTGACATGCCAGATATTGCTCTGCACGTTCGGAAAGACTCCCGAGCGTGCTATTCCATGCTGTGACGTCAGAAACTCGGCACGCTCAACGCTCAACGTTCGGATGCACGGCCCGTGTGCCGACGGCTTAAGTGAGTAAGATCTTTGGGGGGATGGCCGGTTGGTTGGTTAGTGGTGACGAGTAGGTCTGTCTGGTTTTAAAATCGGGAATTAGAGAATGTCGTACGATGAGACCGCGGCGAGGCGGGGCGGTGGAGAGTTGGCTGTTGTTCCGAGAAGCCGCGTGGTCTATCCTGGCGGTGCGAGACGAGTGGGACGAATTGACGGGACAAGGCTGTAAGCTCTTGCTGTGAGCACCCGGGGGCCACGGCTGTGGTTCCGAGTCACTACTTGGTGGGAGCGGCAACGGATGTCTTTAACTCTTCCGTCTGGAGGCGGGAATGATGGACTAGTAACTCGCCTAACGTGAGGAGTGGTATTTCGCCGCCGTGGGTGCAGAGAAGAGGAGGACTTCGGTGACAGAGCGCGTGGCTGCGTGACTGTGCCCAGTTGGGTACGCTGGCGACGTGTACACGGTCGGGTGTGAGGAACCTTTGCATCGGAGTTCACCTGCTGTTTCTCTGATAAACTGCAAGTTAAGATGGTTAAAGGTTTAGAGGTTAATTGAAGAATTTTGGTTTGTTCAACCAGCGTATTTTCTGCCTTGTGGCCTCCTGCGTTCGGGTTTCCTGTCCCTGTCGCCGGTGTATTTATAGACAATGATCTTTTCCGCTTCTTATTAGTACTGCCCGATAGGAAGTGTATTTTTCGGCAGTGATTATTGTTTTAGATTACATTTTTTCTGCCTTGTGGCCTCCTACGTTCGAGTTTCCTGTCCCTGTCGCCGGTGTAATTATAGACAGCGATCTTTTGGCTTCTTATTAGTACTACCTGGGAGGAAGTGTATTTTTGGGCAGGGATTATGGTTCCTGATTTGATTCTTCCTCCTCCCCTGGCCTCGCGTGAGGCCGATGTGGTTTGCTGAATGTGAGGCGTTGTGTGTCTGTTAGTCCGCTTCTAGCCGGAGCATCCTTCGGGAGATTATTGTGGCCGCCATTACACAAGGTCAGTTAATTATTTCTATCCCAGGACATTTTGGTGGCAGGACATGGTATTAAAGTCGTTAGTTATTGTAAAATGTTAAATGGTTGTATTTTACTCTGATTGTTTTTGGCCACTGTTTAAAAAGGTTAAGTTTCCCTTTCATTGGCGGGTTTTTTGAAATTACGTGGCTTTAAAATTGTTAGTTATTGTAAAAGGTGAATGACTGTATCTTTACTTTGATGGTTTTAATCTACTTGGCATCCTTTGAAAATGCTAGTTCTGCCTCCCTGTTAAAGAGCCCTTGTACTTTACTATCTTGTTGTGCCGAAGTTTAAAATAAGTTGGCTCCCTACATGTTCGGTAGCGAAATTGTATGCAAATTGGTGGTTTTTGTTTCATTACTTGGAAAGTTTTTATTTTGTTATCAAATGCTTTATGAAAGTCGGTTTTAACTAAAATGGCTTGTCTGTTAACTGTAAAGTATATTGTTTTGAAAAGGCACTCATGCCTACTAGTTTTTTTGGATCTGTTCCTGGTCAAGTGATAAAGAAATGACTTTTAATAGTTGAAGTAATCAATAAAGAAATTGTAAATTGCAACTCGACGGTAACCAACTAATTTTGGCCCCGTTTCCCAACTGGGGGTTTTCCTCGATTAATCGTAAAACCCGTCTCAGTCGGTTTGGTACTGGAGGGAAATGAAGGTTGTACACTTTGTAGAGGGAGACAAAGGCTTGAGTACAGGTTCAGATGAATGCAGGTTGCAGCCGGTAGACCAGCATGGAGAGCTGCACCAAACCAATTTTCAGACTTGAGACCAGAACAGCAACAAAAACAAGTTTGACTCTGAAACGTCCCCTTTGAACAATTATACAAGACTGTGCTTAAACTGACACACAATATTTTCAGCGCAATGCAATCTGACTTTCAAAAATCCCTACAAAAGAATGGCCCTGACTAACAATAACCTATACGTTTCACAAATCACTTACCTCACAAAAATCTTGGTTACTCGAACTACTGCAATACAGCGAACGCCACTACTGCCAGCTAAATAAAAGATATGTTATAAAATTCTAATTGACACCAGTTCATCAAATTAAGTAACTTGTAAGTTACATTTCACTGCACACGCTTCTGTTGGTCGTAGTATATGGACAATATGTGACAAGTAGGGACTGATAGTGTTTGCACGTGTGTTAATAATTCAGCAAGGGACTGGATAACAGCACTGCTGGTTCTAAGGACATTTCAAACAAATTTTTTGTGAGTGGACAAGTGGTGGTTTATGGACTTGCTATATTCTTCGCAAGACTCTTCGATGGTGATTGTGCACCTACACAGTCACAACAGATGGCCGCTGGCCGTCTCTACAAGAACTACAGTGGGTCTGCATCTTTGATGGCCCACCAGTACCATTATTTCTACAAGGACTACAGTGGGTCCGCACGTTTGATGGCCCACCAATACCATTATCTCAAAAAGGACTATAGTGGGTCTGCATCTTTGATGGCCCACCAATACCATAATCTCTACCGGGACTACAGTGGGTCTGCTCTGTGATGACCTGTTGTTGTTGTTGTGGTCTTCAGTCCTGAGACTGGTTTGATGCAGCTCTCCATGCTACTGTATCCTGTGCAAGCTTCTTCATCTCCCAGTACCTACTGAAACCTACATGCTTCTGAATCTGCTTAGTGTATTCATCTCTTGGTCTCCCTCTACGATTTTTACCCTCCACGCTGCCCTCCAATGCTAAATTTGTAATCCCTTGATGCCTCAAAACATGTCCTACCAACCGATCCCTTTTTCTAGTCAAGTTGTGCCACAAACTTCTCTTCTCCCCAATCCTATTCAATACCTCCTCATTAGTTACGTGATCTACCCACCTTATCTTCAGCATTCTTCTGTAGCACCACATTTCGAAAGCTTCTATTCTCTTCTTGTCCAAACTGGTTATCGTCCATGTTTCACTTCCATACATGGCTACACTCCATACAAATACTTTCAGAAACGACTTCCTGACACTTAAATCTATACTCGATGTTAACAAATTTCTCTTCTTCAGAAACGATTTCCTTGCCATTGCCAGTCTACATTTTATATCCTCTCTACTTCGACCATCATCAGTTATTTTGCTCCCTAAATAGCAAAACTCCTTTACTACTTTAAGTGTCTCATTTCCTAATCTAATCCCCTCAGCATCACCCGATTTAATTTGACTGCATTCCATTATCCTCGTTTTGCTTTTGTTGATGTTCATCTTATATCCTCCTTTCAAGACACTGTCCATTCCGTTCAGCTGCTCTTCCAAGTCCTTTGCTGTCTCTGACAGAATTACAATGTCATCGGCGAACCTCAAAGTTTTTACTTCTTCTCCATGGATTTTAATACCTACTCCGAATTTTTCTTTTGTTTCCTTTACTGCTTGCTTAATATACAGATTGAATAACATCGGGGAGAGGCTAAAACCCTGTCTCACTCCTTTCCCAACCACTGCTTCCCTTTCATGCCCCTCGACTCTTATAACTGCCATCTGGTTTCTGTACAAATTGTAAATAGCCTTTCGCTCCCTGTATTTTACCCCTGCCACCTTCAGAATTTGAAAGAGAGTATTCCAGTTAACGTTGTCAAAAGCTTTCTCTAAGTCTACAAATGCTAGAAACGTAGGTTTGCCTTTTCTTAATCTTTCTTCTAAGATAAGTCGTAAGGTTAGTATTGCCTCACGTGTTCCAACATTTCTACGAAATCCAAATTGATCTTCCCCGAGGTCCGCTTCTACCAGTTTTTCCATTCGTTTGTAAAGAATTCGCGTTAGTATTTTGCAGCTGTGACTTATTAAACTGATAGTTCGGTAATTTTCACATCAGTCAACACCTGCTTTCTTTGGGATTGGAATTATTATATTCTTCTTGAAGTCTGTGGGTATTTCGCCTGTCTCATACATCTTGCTCACCAGATGGTAGAGTTTTGTCATGACTGGCTCTCCCAAGGCCATCAGTAGTTCTAATGGAATGTTGTCTACTCCCGGGGCCTTGTTTCGACTCAGGTGTTTCAGTGCTCTGTCAAACTCTTCACGCAGTATCTTATCTCCCATTTCATCTTCATCTACATCCTCTTCCATTTCCATAATATTGTCCTCAAGTACATCGTCCTTGTATAAACCCTCTATATACTCCTTCCACCTTTCTGCCTTTCCTTCTTTGCTTAGAACTGGGTTGCCACCTTAGCTCTTGATATTCATACAAGTGGTTCTCTTCTCTCCAAGGGTCTCTTGAATTTTCCTGTAGGCAGTATCTATCTTACCCCTAATGAGACAAGCCTCTACATCCTTACATTTGTCCTCTAGCCATCCCTGCTTAGCCATTTTGCACTTCCTGTCGATATCATTTTTGAGACGTTTGTATTCCTTTTTGCCTGCTTCATTTACTGCATTTTTATATTTTCTCCTTTCATAAATTAAATTCAATATTTCTTCTGTTACCCAAGGATTTCTATTAGCCCTCGGCTTTTTACCTACTTGATCGTCTGCTGCCTTCACTACTTCATCCCTCAGAGCTACCCATTCATCTTCTACTGTATTTCTTTCCCCCATTCCTGTCAATTGTTCCCTTATGCTCTGCCTGAAACTCTCTACAACCTCTGGTTCTTTCAGTTTATCCAGGTCCCATCTCCTTAAATTCCCACCTTTTTGCAATTTCTTCAGTTTCGATCTGCAGTTCATAACCAATAGATTGTGGTCAGAATCCACATCTGCCCCTGGAAATGTCTTACAATTTAAAACCTGGTTTCTAAATCTCTGTCTTACCATTATATAATCTATCTGATACCTTTTAGTATCTCCAGGATTCTTCCAGGTATACAAACTTCTTTTATGATTCTTGAACCAAGTGTTAGCTATGATTAAGTTATGCTCAGTGCAAAATTCTACCAGGCGGCTTCCTCTTTCATTTCTTCCCCCCAATCCATATTCACCTACTATGTTTCCTTCTCGCCCTTTTCCTACTGACGAATTCCAGTCACCCATGACTATTAAATTTTCGTCTCCCTTCACTACCTGAATAATTTCTTTTATCTCGTCATACATTTCATCAATTTCTTCATCATCTGCAGAGGTAGTTGGCATATAAACTTGTACGACTGTAGTAGGCATGGGCTTTGTGTCTATCTTGGCCACAATAATGCGTTCACTATGCTGTTTGTAGTAGCTAACCCGCACTCCTATTTTTTTATTCATTATTAAACCTACTCCTGCATTACCCCTATTTGATTTTGTATTTATAACCCTGTAATCACCTGATCAAAAGTCTTGTTCCTCCTGCCACCGAACTTCACTAATTCCCACTATATCTATCTTTAACCTATCCATTTCCCTTTTTAAATTTTCTAACCTACCTGCCCGATTAAGGGATCTGACATTCCACGCTCCGATCCGTAGAACGCCAGTTTTCTTTCTCCTGATAACGACGTCCTCCTGAGTAGTCCCCGCCCGGAGATCCGAATGGTGGACTATTTTACCTCCGGAATATTTTACCCAAGAGGACGCCATCATCATTTAATCATACAGTAAAGCTGCATGTCCTCGGGAAAAATTATGGCTGTAGTTTCCCCTTTCTTTCAGCCGTTCGCAGTACCAGCACAGCAAGGCCGTTTTGGTTAATGGTACAAGGCCAGATCAGTCAATCATCCAGACTGTTGCCCCTGCAACTACTGAAAAGGCTGCTGCCCCTCTTCAGGAACCACATGTTTGTCTGGCCTCTCAACAGATACCCCTCCGTTGTGGTTGCACCTACGGTACGGCCATCTGTATCGCTGAGGCACGCAAGCCTCCCCACCAACGGCAAGATCCATGGTTCATGGGGGGTGTGATGACTTACCTACCAATATTCTTCAAAACTTCGACTGACTCTGCTGTGGGTTTGCTCTGTTGTGGCCCATTACCTGTCTGCATGTCAAGAGTCAGCACTGTCTTTCCGTTGGAAGGATAGCACTACTTCTTCAAGACTGCATGGAAATCCACTACTTCCGTGTGCATTTTGTTTTACTGCTCAGACTTTGAGAAAAAAACTGCAATTTTACTGTGATGAACGATCAGGACTGTCTTTATGGACTGTGAGAAAATTTTAGCTTTTGACCAACATTGTATCAATAAGTGTGTGCATTTGATTTCTTTGTTATTGTAATTATAATTATGAAAAAATTTTTCAAATCATGTTGGCCAGTGCCCAAAACAATTTGTAAAATTTTTTGTGGGGAGCATGGGCTGTTTATGTTTTCTTATTGGCAACGTTACGTAGCGCTCTGTATGAAAATCACTGGCTATGCTGTGTGCAGTCTGTGGCTAGTTTGCATTGTTGTCTGCCATTGTAGTGTTGGTTTTTTTTTGTGGTTTAAGGGCGCTCAACTACTGAGGTCATTAGCACCCTGTCACAATTGTTAGAGCACATAGAATCTAGTAAAACTCAAGGGGGGGGGGGGCACCAGAAAGTTCTTACAAAGATGCAGATAAAATAAGTGAAAGAGTTAGATGTCTTTGGACAAGCCAGTCAAAGTAATGAAACGAAGAACACGAGCAGCTGCTCGAGCGTCATCAGCTAAAATATCCTGTAAAGTAGATGGCAGAGACAGGACAACACGAGATTGACTAAAACGGGGACACGACAATAAAACATGGCGCACTGTTAATGCATGACCACAAGGGCACTGCGGGGCTGGGTCACCAGAGAGCAGGTAGCTGTGGCTAAACTGGCAATGCCCAATCCGCAACCTGGTCAGAAGGACCTCTTCTCGCCGAGATGGTCGGGAGGAGGTTGTCCAAGCAGTTGGGAGCGGTTTTACTGCCTGGAGCTTGTTTCCTTGAAGTGATGACCAAGTATCCCACCACAACGACATAAGCCTCTTACAAACAACTCCACTAACGTCAGATGACGGGACACAATGGGAGGCTGGCCGAGGCAGGAGGACTGCAGCCTTGGCTGCAGCATCAGCAGCCTCATACCCAGGCACTCCTACATGGCTGGGAACCCACAGAAAGCTGACAGGAGAGCCATCTGCAGCAAAAGAATGGAGGGACTGCTGGATCCGTTGCACCAAGGGATGGACCGGAAATGGAGCTCCAAGGCTCTGAAGAGCACTGCGTGAATCAGAGCAGAGTACATACGATGAATGGCGGTGGCGGCGGGCATACTGAACGGCCTGATGTAGAGCAAAAAGCTTGTCCATAAAGCTGGAACATTGGTCGAGGAGCCGGTATTTAAAGGTGACGGCCCCGACGACAAAGGCACAGCCGACACCATCGTCAGTTTTGGAGCCATCAGTGTAAATAAAGGTGTGACTGGCAAGTCGCGCACGAAGTTCGACAAACCGTGAGCAATACACTGCAGCTGGAGTACCCTCCTTCGGGAGCGAGCTGAGGTCGAGATAAATATGAACTGGAGCCTGGAGCCAAGGTGGTGTCGGGCTCTCACCCTCTCTGAAGGCGGTAGGGAGGGCAAAATCCAATTGTCGAAGCAGGCGACGAAAGCGGACCCCAGGGGGCAGCAGGGCAGACACATACAACCCATACTGACGGTCGAGAGAATCGGTGAAGAAGGACTGATAAGAGGGTTGGTCGGGCATTGACAACAGCCGGCAGGCATACCGACAAAGCAGTACGTCGCGCCAGTAGGTCAATGGTAATTCGGCAGCTTCAGCATAAAGACTCTCGACGGGACTAGTGTAGAATGCTCCGGTCGCAAGTCGTAACCCCCTATGATGAATGGAGTTGAGACGGCGTAAGAGGGATGGCCGAGCAGACGAATAGACAAGGCTCCCATAATCCAGCTTTGATCGGAATATGGACCGATACAAGCGAAGCAGGACAGTGCGATCCGCCCCCCAAGATGAACCACTAAGAACTCTGAGGACATTAAGGGAACGTGTGCAACGGGCAGCCAAATAAGAGACGTGTGGAGACCAACAAAGTTTCCTGTCCAGTGTGAGCCCTAGAAACTTAGTTGTTTCCACGAAGGGGAGAACAATGGGACCGAGATGTAAGGATGGCGGAAGGAACGCTTTATATCGCCAAAAGTTGATGCAAACCGTCTTCTCTTCAGAGAACCGGAAGCCATTTGCCACACTCCATGAGTATAGGCTCTCTAGACAATGCTGAAGGCAGCACTCTAGGAGGCATGTTCTCTGGGCACTGCAGTAGATCGCGAAGTCATCGACAAAAAGAGAGCCTGATACATTAGGTGGAATGCAATCCATAATTGGATTGATCGCTATGGCAAAAAGGGCTACGCTCAAGACTGAGCCCTGAGGCACTCTGTTCTCCTGGAGGAAGACGTCGGACAAGTCGGAACCCACACGTACCCTAAACGTTCGATCTGTTAAAAAGGAATCAATAAAAAGGGGCAGGCGACGGCGTAGACCCCACCTGTGCATAGTGCGGAGGCTACCTCCTCTCCAACAGGTATCATAAGCCTTCTCCAAATTGAAGAACACGGCTACCGTTTGGCGCTTTCGCAAAAAGTTGTTCATGATGAATGTCGACAAGGTCACAAGGTGGACAACAGCGGAGCGGCGGCGACGAAAGCCGCATTGAACATTGGTAAGTAGCCATCGAGATTCAAGAATCCAAACTAACCGAGCATTAACCATGCGCTCCATCACCTTACAGACACAGCTTGTAAGAGAAATGGGGCGGTAACTAGAAGGAAGGTGTCTATCCTTCCCGGGTTTGGGTATAGGAACAACGACGGCGTCACGCCAACGCATGGGGATCTGACCTTCGGTCCAGACGCGATTGTAGGTACAAAGAAGGAAGCTTTTGCCTGCCAGAGAAAGGTGTGCCAGCATCTGAACATGAATGGCATCTGGCCCCGTAGCAGAGGACCGGGACAGTGCAAGTGCATGTTCGAGTTCCCGCATAGTAAAGGGGACATTATAATTTTCCAGATTTAGCGAGTGGAAGGAAGGTCGCCGAGCCTCTTCTGCCTCTTTCCTGGGAAGGAAGGCAGGGTGGTAATGGGCGGAGCTTGAAACCTCCGCGAAAAAGCGGCCGAAGGCGTTGCAGACATCCACAGGATCAACAAGGACCTCATTACCTGAAGTCATGCCAGGTACCGAGGAGTGGGCCATAATGCCCGACAGCCAGCGCAGGCCACCCCAGACGACAGAAGATGGAGTAAAACTGTTAAAGGAGCTGGTGAAAGAGGCCCAACAAGCTTTTTTGCTGTCTTTGATGACTCTACGGCATTGCGCTCGGAGTCGTTTGTAGCCAATACAATTCGCCAATGTAGGATGGCGGCGAAAGGTGCGTAAAGCACATTGTCGAGCACGGATAGCGTCTCTACAAGCCACATTCCACCAGGGGATGGAAACGCAACGTGAAGAAGAGGTAGTATGAGGAATGGAACATTCGGCAGCATTGATGATAACATCCGTGAGGTATTCGACCTGACTGTCACAACTGAGAAAATCGTGGTGCGGAAAGGTCGCCAGGGAGGAGTAAAGTCCCCAGTCAGCTTTCAGTATATTCCAGCTTGAAGGACATGGGGATGGGGTGTGGTGCAGGAGACGAACGACACAGGGGAAGTGGTCACTCGAATAGGTGTCAGAAAGGACATACCACTCGAACCGACGGGCAAGAGTGGTAGAACAGATCGAGAGGTCCAAGTGGGAGTAGGTATGAGTAGAGTCCAAGAGGAAAGTCGGGGCGCCAGTATTGAGGCAGACAAGATTGAGATGGTTGAAGACATCCGCCAAGAGGGAGCCTCTCTGACAGGATGCAGGAGAGCCCCAAAGGGGATGATGGCCATTGAAGTCGCCAAACAATAAAAACGGCGGAGGAAGCTGAACAATCAGGTGCATCATGTCAGCCCGACTAACTGCGGATGACGATGGAGTGTAGTCGGTACAAACAGAAAAAGTAAAGGCAGAAAGAGTAGTACGGACAGCTATTGCTTGGAATGGGGTGGTCAATGGAATGGGATGGTAATAGACATCGTCCCGAACGAGCAACATGACCCCACCATGAGCTGGAATACCGTCCGCAGGGGTGAGGTCAGACCGCTTCGAGGTATAGTGGGTAAAAGCAATATGGTCAGTCGGGCGCAACTTGGCTTCCTGGAGACCAAGGACGAGCGGACAGTGCAGGCAGAGGAGCAGTTGTAATTCCTCCCAATTAGATAGAATACCTCTTATGTTCCAATGTAACAAAGCCATCGCTAGTCATAAAAAAAGGGGGAACGAAACGGGTGAAGAGTGGGTCACCTCGACGGCCACGGAGGGCCAGGTTTCGAGGGAACAACGCTACAACCGGCGGGAGGCGGATCCTGTTCCATCGAGTCGTCGCCAGCTGCGGCCGCTTTCCCGGGTTGCATAGGAGAGGCAGCATCATTCGCTGACGAGAGGCCAGCTGAGCGCCTGGAAGCAGAGCGTCCCGGCGAAACTGAGGACGGCCGGGAGCAGTGACTCGCGGATGGAGTGTCAGACGAAACGCGCTGGGGTGGAGAGGGGGATAAAGACTTCTTCTTGGAGGCCTTCTTGGAAGTCCGATGAGGCACGGGGATGGTGGGCTGGACCCGAAGAAGGTCCTCACGCGCGGGGTCCGTTTTGGAACGCTGGACCTCGGAAGCCGGGGTCCGGATCGTTTCCCCGATGGACGCCTGAGAAGAGGATCACTTCTCAGGCGGCGTAGGGGGAGGAGGAGGAAGGGTGGCCCCTGGGGCAGAGGTGGCAGGGGCCGCGAGGGAGGATTTGGAAGGGAGGGATTTGGGAGGCGGAGGCATAGACCTCGGATGGGGTGAGGAGGTGGAGGGGGGACAAGATAGGGGTGAGGATACTGTGGAAGGAGTGGACACGACTGAGGCAAACGAAGTTGTCAACGTCACGGGATGGAGGCGGTCATATTTCTTCCTGGCCTCAGAATAAGAGAGACGATCCAAAGTTTTGAATTCTTGAATCTTCTTCTCCATCTGATACGCGGGGCAGTCTAAAGATCTAGGCGAGTGGATGCCAGGACAATTGAGGCACCGAGGTGGTGGGGTGCATGTATGTTCCTCACGAAGAGGACGTCCATAATCGCCACAAAGGGGCTCAGCCTCATACCGTGACGATATGTGTCCAAAGCGCAAACACCAAAAGCAGCGCATAGGAGGCGGGACGTAAGGTCGCACGTCGCACCGGTAGCACATCACCTTTACCTTCTCCGGGAGAACGTCCCCCTCAAAGGCGAGGATAAAGGCCCCGGTGTCGACGCGACAGTCTTTGGGGCCGCGCTGGACTCGCTGGACGAAATGCACGCCTCGGCGCTCCAGGTTGGCCCTGAGCTCCTCATCAGATTGCAGCAGGAGGTCCCGATGAAAAATAACCCCCTGCGTCCTATTCAGTGCCAGATGCGGGACAATGGACACTGGGATGTCCCCTAGTCGGTCGCACGCCTGGAGCGCCGCCGACTGTGTGGCGGAGGTGGTCTTTATAAGAACGGACCCCGAACGCATTTTACTGAGAGCCTCAGACTAAATTGCGGGGGAACTACTTCGCCCCAAGCTGGCGGGCCTGTCCTTCCTCCCAGGGAGTGGCCAAGGGGGAAAGGGCAGGAGAACCAGAACCAGAGACAGTACCTTTCTTTTTAAAAGACTCGGCCACAGAGCGGCCTGATACATGTTGACGTTTCATCTGCGAAACGTCCGCCCCGATACCACCCACTCCAACCAGGGGCTCTCCCCACGGGCGCCACCCAGCCTCAGCAAGGGCCACCTGGCAGGATGACCGTTGCCGGGTGTCCTGATGCCCCAAGGAGACGGGCGTCTACTCCTTGGCCGACGTGGGGAGGGTACAGCTCAGGTATCGGTAGTACGATCCCTGTGTGGTCAGGGGGCTACAACCTAGAGGGTACATGACGACCCCACCACAATGGGCTGGCTACCGTGCTGGATTTTGGGTGCCATGGAAAGACCATCATGATCGTAGGTGCAGATGGGGGCGCACTATGGGCATAACTTGTGCGACCCATCAGGCGTTTAGGCCCAGTTTGAGGAATAGTGGGTGTGGTTATAATGCCGTTACAATACTGAGTGCCAAGGTCTTAGTCCACTGAGGACCAGTGATACACCACATAAGGCGTCCTTCCCCAAAAGGCTCGTATTTCTGTAGAATTTTGAAAAATGGAGGTCAAACCCCAAGGGTGACCATCACATGGAAGGCCGAAACGGTTGAAACTCCTTTTAGTCGCCTCTTACGACAGGCAGGAATACCCCGGGCCTATTCTTACCCCGGACCTGCTGGGGGCGTTGTAGTGTTGGGCAGCGGCAGCTGGATGTGAACAGCGCGTAGCGTTGCGCAGTTGGAGGTGAGCCGCCAGCAGTGATTGATGTGGGGAGAGAAATGGCGGAGTTTTGAAATTTGTAAGACTGGATGTCATGAACTGCTATATATATGATGACTATTAAGGTAAATACATTGTTTGTTCTCTATTAAAATCTTTCATTTCCTAACTATGCCTATCAGTAGTTAGTTCTTTCCGTAGTTTGAATCTTTTATTTAGCTGGCAGTAGTGGCACTCGCTGTATTGCAGTAGTTCGAGTAACGAAGATTTTTGTGAGGTAAGTGATTTGTGAAACATATAGGTTAATGTTAGTCAGGGCCATTCTTTTGTAGAGATTTTTGAAAGTCAGGTTGCGTTGTGCTAAAAAAAATATTGTGTGTCAGTTTAAGCACAGTTATGTACAAATTTTCTAAAGGGGACGTTTCATAATTGATATAACAGAGCCCAAAAAATTTTCGTCGGCATTGTAATAAAAAAAAATGGTTCAAATGGCTCTGAGCACTATGGGACTTAACATCTTTGGTCATGAGTCCCCTAGAACTTAGAACTACTTAAACCTAACTAACCTAAGGACAGCACACAACACCCAGCCATCACGAGGCAGAGAAAATCCCTGACCCCGCCGGGAATCGAACCCGGGAACCCAGGCGTGGGAAGCATTGTAATACATTCACGCATTTACATACATTTCATAACTCTTAAAGTACGATTCTTGGTTTCCAACAACCTTTTTCACAAACCAGAGTCCCTAACCACTACTCATAATTCCTTACCTTATTCGTCGACACTTCAATATTTCATCATAACAGATACGTAGCGTACTCAAATAACTCATATAGCATCAGCTTATTGATCATAAACATGCCGCAACAGCATAATACACATAGTCATCGTAATAATATCATAACACCTCAGTCAACTCTCAAAATCGTCGTAGCTTTCTCCAATAATTTCAAAACCTAAAAAAAATTCTCTGCTCATTTCAATAGTGTCATCTACCTCAAACGTACTTTAAAATCATGCTCCCTTACCAAATATATCATTCAAAGCTCTCATAATATCACAATGGGTCCGAAAAAATATGAACAGTTCACAAAGTACAGACAAAATACAATTTCGTAAGTGTGAAGTTATCCAACGGTGTAATTATGTAAACATCTGTCACTGCCGTAGTAAAAAAGTTTGTCTCTCTCAGTTAAATGATCAGATAGCTGTGTAATTATGTGTTAGAGAAATATGGTACCGATGTGTAAAGTTGTGTAAGCAAATACCATATTAGCTAGGGCTCCTTGTGCTTGCTATACACATGATACACAAAGTAAGCGTGTACCCCCCTGAGGATTAATGTAATTATAACCTCAGGTGTTACAGATTACCGCTATGGAATGTAATGTATCACGGAAAACCTTCTTTGTAATTCAAAAATCTTGAAAAATAAATGGTTTAAGTACAAAATTAATCACTCAAATGCATGTCCTGTAGTGCTAAATGTGCGTCTTGCTGTAAGATAATTCTGTGGAAGTGTCTTAGTTATCGTTCTCTGTAAGCAAAGTTCTGCTGAAGTCAATGTACTTACCCCATCATAAACGAAAGTGATATGCTTTGCGTATAGATATCGTAGTTATTACGTACATTACCGTGATCAAGAAAGTACTATACTGTAACATATTGTTGTGCTACGAAAAAGGCTGTCTCATTGTAGCTATACCACAAAAGTTATTACTAAAACATGTTTTACTTTCCAGAAGAATTCAGAAAAACTGTGCAGATATAAAACAGAAACACCGCAAAAGCAACATTGTAAATTGTCACTCATTAGTAACGTCGTTATATAATCGTGTAGCTGTCACATAAATTAACCACTGTGTCATCTGGTATCTCGCAGAAAGTACTTTAAATCCAGAATGTATCTTCAAGTAAACCAAAATGTTGCATTAAAATCTCGTTAGCAGTACCAGTATATGTCCTAAGTATGTAAGCCTGATAGTCGTTACGTAATCGTGCAGCTAACAAGCAAGAATGTACAAATACAACACTGTGTCGTCT
The DNA here is from genome assembly GCF_023898315.1 of Schistocerca nitens. Classification (NCBI taxonomy): domain Eukaryota; kingdom Metazoa; phylum Arthropoda; class Insecta; order Orthoptera; family Acrididae; genus Schistocerca; species Schistocerca nitens. The sequence continues at coordinate 327,484,108 of NC_064618.1, read as the reverse complement.
GTTCACTATAACAATGCATTCGTAATTTCTGTTTAAATAATTTCTCTTGGTTCTTGACTGGATATTTAACCTCAAACATTGTTGCATGTTAACAGACTCTACGTCTGACAAAGCATACTAGTAATGTAAAGTGAAAAGTTTTATGGCAATGACAAAGTTAAAAAGCAGATCATCTTTCAATAAACGGTTTTACATGTTTAATGTGGTGTAAACCTTTACTCTTCCTAGTACACAGAGTTTCAACTTCAACGCAATTACCATGTGGTATACGTCGGTAAAGAATACTGGAATTTTTCTCAAGGTTAGCGTCTATGTTATTTTTTCCTAAGCCAGCGGGCGCACGCGACTGCCTGCGGTGCGAGTCATTGTCTGTTTCTTTGTTGGCACGCGTCGTTACTGGGATTAGGAGACCTAACTTCCACAAATTCACCTTGTCGAGAGAGCCCTGCTCTGTTTGAATCTCGCCAGTTCTTATGCAATTCAGCTCTGTCGTTACGATCATATCGTCTATCCTCATCATGTCGGTAGATTCCATAGTTTCTTTCTTGTCGGTCACGTGGTGGAGAATTTCTCCCTGAATCGTAACTGCGCGCTGGACTGTTGCGTCTAAAGTTATTCTGTCTCCCTTGATAATAATTATTTTGGTTCTCATATTGTCTGTTTCTATGGCTGTCTCTGTGATAGTCATTACTGTGGAAATGCGATCTTTCTCTGTAATTATTTTTACTCTGCCAACGGTTGTCATACGGGTGGTGTCTGTTTTGGTCACGATTTACGTTGTACGAATAGCCTTGTCGTGTATTATTTCTTTGATCGCGGAATTGTGACGGATGTGACATGTAATTGTTGTGTTCCTATTTTCGCGTTCCGCTATTGTCAGTGTCAATTTCCAATTCTTGTAACAGTCCCTGAAAAGCTTCAATGTCGTTTTTGCAACGTCCTGCCAAAATAATATGTCGTAAATGTTCAGGCAATTTGATTAAGCAAATGCGGATGAGTTCTGAGGGGCTGTAAGGGTTTGACAGGTACTGATTCTTGTGCAACATGTCTTCAAAATATTTCACAAGACTGGAAAATTCAGATTGTTCGAAATGTTTCATCATTATGATGCCATGTTTTACTCGGTCTTGTGTGGCTTGAGACCAGTATGCTGAGAGGAAGGCATGGTAAAATTCTCCTTCACTGTGGCAATCGTGAATGACAGATCGCATTCTTACAGCTGGTTCATTCTCTAAGTAGCCACACATAAATGCTAATCTGTGTTCTAATGACCAGTTGGGAGGAAAACAATGAGAGAATTGATGAAGCCACGCTTGTGGATGAATGTCGTTGCCAGAATTCTTAAATGTTTTGAATTTACGTGTAGTAATGAACAGCTTATAGTCAAAATCATCATGTCGGCGAGTCGCATGTCGGTCATTATTACGTCGTTTTGGCGGTTCCATCTCAAAATTCGGTGTACCTTGCCAATTTCTTTCATAATTTCCGAAGTGCCCTGTGTTATTATTTTGTGGCTGTTCCGCATTTCTATGTCCCTCTTCCCGTATTGGAGCGCGAATGTCCTCTGAAATACGTAATTCTTGTATTACCTGTGTCAGCTGATCTTGTACTTCCCGGATTTCTCTTTGGTGTTGCGTATTAATTTGATTCTGATTTTGTTTGAATTTCCTAATTTGTTCGCACTCTTCTGTGTCATTAAAGACTACCGGTTTTGTGTCATTCAGATTATCATCTACCTTCGTAGATAAATTATTTAGCTGATCCGAAAGTTCAACTACTTTCTCTGATAATGAACTAATTTCCTCCATGTGTCTTTCTGAACCAATTTTCAGAGTATCTACTGTGTCCTTTAAGTTTTCTTGAGTTTTTGCAAGTTGCGTAACCGAATCGGTAGATGCAACTAAGTCAATTTTAGCTTGCAAGGTCTCATGATTTTCATGTACAATAGTTTGCAGTTCTTTTATGGCTGCTTCGTGATTCTGTAATGCATTTTCATTCCGCGAAAAAATAGGTTGAAAATGCTCACAAATCTGTGTTTTTACGTCATTACAGACTTTTTGACATTTCGATTCAATGTTATGTAACTCAGTAGTTAAATCTTCACGTGTTTGTTCAAGTGTGGTGTCTAACTTTTGAAGCTTTTGCTGTGTTTGTCTCTGATTTTTTTCCATTGTGTCTAACTTTTGAAGATTTTGTTCCATTGTGTCAACTTTTGAAGATTTTGTTCCATTATGTCTAACTTTTGAAGCTTTTGTCCCATTTGTTGCATTAATTGTAATAACAGTGCACTGGTGTCTGAAACATGTTCCTCAGTGCTATTCGACAATGCATTTGAACCGACAATATTCGCATTTTGAAAAGCAGAAAATGTGTCTTGACTTATTTGAGAAAACGGTGAGGACGCAAAACCTGAATCTACAGTATTTGCAAGATTGTGTCCTGTCATTTCGGATTCCTGAGGCAAGCTGTTGCCGACCGATCGATCGATAATGCTTCCCTGTTCACTAATTGTTTCACTGTCTGCACCATTGTTTGCAGCCTGCTCCATTTCCCTATGCACAATTACCAAATTACTACTTTGAACATTAGTTAATTCATTACTCGGTTGCGCTAACACACTGCTTTCGTCTTCACTGTCATTTCTCAGTTTACTTTGGAGCCTAGTATTACGTTTTTTCAAACGCCATTATTGTCACAATATTTCACATGATAACACAGAAAAGCACAATTTGAAGAGCAAAAATAAGAGAACACATTAACGTAGCACTGAAAATAATATCTCGTTAATTGCAAGCGCAGCTGCAAAATACTTGCTGCAAATCTACATGCATGCCACAACCGTTTTACTGTACAACAATGAAAAACTACAACTACAAAGGAAATTCTCTCTACAATTACGCGCTACCAATAAACAAAAGCTACACTAATTACACAAACTACAAGAAAAAATTAGAAGATTCCAGTGAGGTATCCTCGGCTAAGGGTCGACATATGAAACGTCCCCTTTGAACAATTATACATGATTGTCCTTAAACTGACACACAATATTTTTAACGCAACGCAATCTGACTTTCAAAAATCCCTACAAAAGAATGGCCCTTACTAACATTAACCTATACGTTTCACAAATCACCTACATCATAAAAGTCTTGGTTACTCGAACTACTGCAATATAGCGAGCGCCACTACTGCCAGCTAAATAAAAGATTCAAACTACGGAAGGCACTAGCTACTAATAGGCATAGTTAGCAAATGAAAGATTTTGATAGAGAACAAACAATGTATTTACCTCAATAGTGTTCAAAAGTCATAATGTATATAGTAGTTCATGACATCCAGTCTTACAAATTTCAAAACTCCGCCATCTCTCTCCCCACATCCACCACTGCTGGCGGCTCACCTCCAACTGCGCAACGCTACGCGCTGTTCACATCCAGCTGCCGCTGCCCAACACTACAATGGCAGACAACAATGCAAACTAGCCACAGACTGCACACAGCACAGCCAGTGATTTTCATACAGAGCGCTACGTGGCGTTACCAATATAAAAACCTAAACAGCCTACTTACAACTCACCTATTCATCTACATCTATATCTACATGACTACTCTGCAATTCACATTTAAGTGCTTGGCAGAGGGTTCATCGAACCACAATCATACTATCTCTACCATTCCACTCCCGAACAGCGCGCGGGAAAAACGAACACCTAAACCTTTCTGTTCGAGCTCTGCTTTCTCTTATTTTATTTTGATGATCATTCCTACCTATGTAGGTTGGGCTCAACAAAATATTTTCGCATTCGGAAGAGAAAGTTGGTGACTGAAATTTCGTAAATAGATCTCGCTGCGACGAAAAACTTCTTTGCTTTAATGACTTCCATGCCAACTCGCGTATCATACCTGCCACACTCTCTCCCCTATTACGTGATAATACAAAACGAGCTGCCCTTTTTTGCACCCTTTCGATGTCCTCCGTCAATCCCACCTGGTAAGGATCCCACACCGCGCAGCCATATTCTAACAGAGGACGAACGAGTGTAGTGTAAGCTGTCTCTTTAGTGGACTTGTTGCATATTCTAAGTGTCCTGCCAATGAAACGCAACCTTTGGCTCGCCTTCCCCACAATATTATCTATGTGGTCTTTCCAACTGAAATTGTTCGTAATTTTAACACCCGGGTACTTAGTTGAATTGACAGCCTTGAGAATTGTACTATTTATCGAGTAATCGAATCCCAACGGATTTCTTTTGAAACTCATGTGGACCACCTCACACTTTTCGTTTCTTAGCGTCAACTGCCACCTGCCACACCATACAGCAATCTTTTCTAAATCGCTTTGCAACTGATACTGGTCTTCGGATGACCTTACTAGACGGCAAATTACAGCATCATCTGCGAACAACCTAAGAGAACTGCTCAGATTGTCACCCAGGTCATTTATATATAGATCAGGAACAGCAGAGGTCCCAGGACGCTTCGCTGAGGAACACCTGATATCACTTCAGTTTTACTCGATGATTTGCCGTCTATTACTACGAACTGCGACTTTTCTGACAGGAAATCACGAATCCAGTCGCACAACTGAGACGATACCCCATAGGCCACAGCTTGATTAGAAGTCGCTTGTGAGGAACGGTGTCAAAAGCTTTCCGGAAATCTAGAAATACTGAATCAACTTGAGATCCCCTGTCGATAGCGGCCATTACTTCGTGCGAATGAAGAACTAGTTGCGTTGCACAAGAACGATGTTTTCTGAAACCATGCTGATTACGTATCAATAGATCGTTCCCTTCGAGGTGATTCATAATGTTTGAATACAGTATATGTTGCAAAACCCTACTGCAAACCGACGTCAATGATATAGGTCTGTAGTTCGATGGATTACTCCTACTACCCTTCTTAAACACTGGTGCGACCTGCGCAATTTACGAATCTGTAGGTACAGGTCTATCGGTGAGCGAGCGGTTGTATATGATTGCTAAGCAGGGAGCTATTGTATCAGCGTAATCTGAAAGGAACCTAATCGGTATACAATCTGGACCTGAAGACTTGCCCGTATCAAGCGATTTGAGTTGCTTCACAACCCCTAAAGTATCTTCTTCTAAGAAACTCGTGCTAGCAGCTGTTCGTGTTTCAAATTCTGGAATATTCCATTCGTCTTCCCTGGTGAAGGAATTTCGGAAAACTGCGTTCAATAACTCCGCTTTAGCGGCACAGTCGTCGGTAACAGTACCAACGGCACTGCGCAGCGAAGGTATTGACTGTGTCTTGCCGCTTGTATACTTTACATACGACGAGAATTTCTTCGGATGTTCTACCAAATTTCGAGACAATGTTTCGTTGTGGAACCTATTAAAGACATCTCGCATTGAAGTCCGTGCCAAATTTCGCGCGTCTGTAAATTTTAGCCAATCTTCGGGATTTCGCGTTCTTCTGAACTTTGCATGCTTTTTCCGTTGCCTCTGCAACAGCGTTCGGACCTGTTTTGTGTACCATGGGAGATCAGTTTAATCTCTTACCAATTTATGAGGTATGAATCTCTCAATTGCTGTTTCTACTATGTCTTTGAATTGGAGCCACATTTCTTCTCAGGTGCCCGGACGGGGTCGTCAAGGGGAGTACGCCGGTGATCTGCCCGGAGCACATGTACGCGGCGGGTGCGCTGGCGGTGTCGGGCTCCCACGGCCGACCTGCGGGCACCGAGCAGACAGAGCCCGGCGTGGTGCGGGCGCCGTGCAGCGGGGAGCCTGGCGCGCCGCTCGCCTGCCACCGGGACTACTCGGCTAGCAACTGGCCGCCGCCCCCGCCAGCGCTGACAGCCGAACCGCCCGGTACGTGGTGTGGCGAAATAAATAAAAAAATTAAATTTATTGGTTTTTTGAAAAGAAGAAAAATTACGGACATGGAACTGTAACTTTAGAATTTTTGAAGGGCTTTTTTACGGACTGTATTGACCGGCTTGAATGCGGACAAATTCAGTGCTGCGTGAAATATGCCTGTAATATAATTTACCATTTCGATTAATTACATTTTGAATTCTACGTCATTGTTGATTTAATCAGAGTTCTCACCTTAGACGTAGAATTAGTCCTTCTGCCACAATATTAATTCATTAGTCGCCATCGATGTTCTTCTCTTTGTTGACCGTGTGTATCTTCCTAAGTCGGCATCGGTTCACTTCACGAAGACGGTGGAAACCAAGGAATACAATGCTACGTTGCTTTAAATAATTTTCGTAACACTTCGATACTTCTCACTATATTTTTATTCACAACACAATAAGACTTGCTGTGCTCGTCGCACAAACCATAATTACTAACTATATGGCTGCCTTTCCGCTCAGTCCAAAAATCACGTCCATCCTCCACGAGGCAACAATCGAAAGTGTCCCTTAGCTCCTTGGAGTATGGAACAAAAGAGAATCCAAAGTGAACATTACAAAGATTATAATCTACATGCCTCTCAATTTAATCTTTGGCGCAGCCTTTCAGGTATTGTATGTCTCTGCGTCGGAATGTGTCATTACAACTGCCCCCCTACTGTATACTGTCACTAGAAAATTTTATTTGGTTGACAGGATACAGTAGTCGACCTTGCAATTGATAGGTTTGGGGGTCTTTTATTTACGAACTTCATTTTTACTGTCTCATTATCATGGCGCTGTGAATTCTTTGGTATTACTGAGTGTGTGTCAGTTTTTTGGTATACTTATGCTAACATTTACAAACCTTAATCCTAAAATACAAAGTTTTGGTTAATACTGAGAAAACGACATCATGTGGTAAAGTTTGTACAATAAAATATACAATGAATACAACGTTATTTACCAATGTTTCCTTCCTCATCAGAGGTGAAAATTAAGTCCTTGTATTGCTTTCTGTATTTATTCTGGGGCGACGAGCTTTGTTCGCTAGCCCCAGTGTTGAATATGGTCGGGTGATACTCGCGCCTGATTGTTGGCTCGTTCGTTAGCGGGCGACGTTGGTTGAATGCACGCGCCAGTGCACTGAATATACACCGACGTGCGGGTACCGCAGAGACTTCCGAACCTCACCATGCGTGTGCTTTTTGTAGTTCCTTCCAGTACTTAGACTGGATACGACGAGGTACATTGGAATATGTGCCCCGAAGAACACACCACACTATGTGCGAGGCGGAGGACGATCCCGTCGATGCTGCTCCAGGTAAGAAGCGTACCGTGTCAAACTTGTTTGGCATTGTCTTTTCTTATTGTGACGCCATGGGTCGTTTGACGATACAAGCTTCAATTTTCCATGTCACTTGTTTAGCCTCGCTGACACTTGCAACGTAGCACTACTTTGCACAATTTTAATTTCTACACACACCACTTTAACCGCGAGTATTGCGATCGAAACTTCCTTTTTCACTAAACTTTTTTCTTCGCATTAACCCCTTTTACCTATTGTACCGAGATTCATATCCCTCAATACTTCTGGTCAATGTACATAAGTATTCACAAAATTGTAAGTCACGGGACTTGGCATGAAGTACAAAGTACAGGGTGGTCCAAAAGTCCGGAAACACCCTGATAAAATCCAAATGGAGTAGCAAACAAGGAAACATAGTCCCTACACACGAGGAACGGGAAGGGGGAAACTTTATAGGCTATGCCACCAACATGGCGGCCATCTTGAAAGCCACCATCTTGGATTCAACTCGAAAATTTCAAATGGGAATGTGGGCTTGTGACATATCAAACAGATAGAGAATTTCACCAGAAAAACAATTCCGTTGTTATTTTAAACATAGCTTTATTCATTCTTGGGTTATAGCCAATTACTTGCGGCAGCAGTTGGACGCTCGGCAGCGTGAGTATTACGCACTGAGAAGTCATAAAATGCAGTCTGAAACGGTGCAAAGTGACTATCCCTTGCCTGATGTGTTACATGTGTTTAACTGTTAGGTATCTTTTACTCATGCTAACGTTTTAGTCATTGTTTCCTTACTTACAGGTTACAAAATGTCCTTAACTTATGAAGAATGCATTGAAATCATCTTGATATCAGGAGAAAGATGCACACGGGTCATTGCTGAGGATTTCTACAGTCGTCACCCAACCAGACAGCCCATCATTCACAGCGCAGTTGCCAAGCTTTTGGCCAAATTCCGAGCAACAGGTTCTGTTGAAGATAAACATAAGGCTGGAAGACCAAAATCCGCCACCAATGAAGCAACAACAGTGAGCGTGTTGGCATCATTCAGCAGGAGTCCGCAACGGAGTACTCGTCGCCTGTCACAAGAATGTGGGGTTAGCCGTACCTCCATACTGCGAATTTTATCGCAGTACAAATGGCACCCGTACAAAATTCAGCTGCTCCAGCACCTGAACGAGGATGAACCAGACCGTCGGGTACAGTTCGCAGAATGGGTGACACAGCAGCTGTAGATACACCCACGTTTCCCCTATCAGGTGCTGATCAGTGATGAAGCCATTTGGTTTATCAATGGTGAAGTGAACAATCAGAATCACAGATACTGGTCCGACACAAATTGGCACTGGATTGATTCTTCCAAAACGGTCGACTCACAAAAAGTGATGGTCTGGTGTGGTGTGTGGGGTACCAGAGTCGTTGGACCATTTTTTTTATTGATGGTACGTTAACAGCCAACGGTTATCTGAGGTTATTGTATGAAGAAGTGTTTCCCTCATTGTTAACGGAGGACGGGACATTTTCGGAATGCTTCCACCATGAAGGAGCCCCACCACATTATGGGCACAATTTGCGAGCATACCTGGATGTGCAGTTCCCTCAAAAGTGGATTGGTCGTAGGGGTGCTGTGGAGTGGCCACCACGTTGGTGGTCTCTCGGGACTGTGTAACATCAGCGTAATGTCTCTTCGGCACATAACACACATGCTGCCGAGCGCCCCACCGCTGCCACACGTAACTGGCTATAACCCGAGAATGAATAAAGCTATGTTTAAAATAACAACGGCATTGTTTTTCTGGTGAAATTCTCTATCTGTTTGATATGTCACATGACCACATTCCCATTTGAAATTTTGGAGTTGAATCCAAGATGGCGGCTTTCAAGATGGCCGCCATGTTGGTGGATTAGCCTATAAAGTTTCCCCCTTCCCGTTACTCGTGTGTAGGGACTCTGTTTCCTTGTTTGCTACTCCATTTGGATTTTATGAGGGTGTTTCCGGACTTTTGGACCACCCTGTACATCACATAACAATGGAATGACATATAACACATACAATACATTGGTTTCATTAATTACAGGAAAAACTATCGACGAAAACTGAAAAATTTTTGACCACTCATAGTGGCTTCTTCGTCTTGGATTTCACTGACACACACACCTTTTTCCATTAATCTGTTAGAAGGAACAAGTCTTTTGTTTTCCTTCTTGAACTCGAGTGTAAGTTAAGGTTTACCTTCGTTACTTATTCTTCATACGCAACGACATGCATCAGCATGCAGCGGATACACCTGTAGCCGCTCCACTGCAGCTTGGGAAGGGAATTTCCTACCTTCTACTTAGGGTAATGGCAACGACTACGTGTATGCTACGGTTTTTTACGTATAAAATCTGAAAATGCACGAAATAATCATTTATATGTAGCATAACCCTAATATGTACAGTGTTTTGTGCTTAAGAAGCACGTTCTGGTGTGCTTGTAAATCATTACCTCTAATAAAACTTCCTACATTAACATGGACATATAAACATAAAATCTTGAAGTTCAGGGTGTAGCTACTATTACTACGTAGAGTGTTTCATAATAGCGGCACGCCCTTGTGTGCGTGTATCATCTTCAATTAAAGTGCGCTTATAGGCCTCTTGTGTTATCATGGGAGAAAAAATACAGACATTTTAATGCATCGGTTGTCATGAAAATCTATGTACACGAATAATCCGACTTTCATAGCTTCAGTGCAGCATAAAATTCTGTATGACGTTTTTGTTCATAATTCATTTTATAGACGATTCCTTTTGCTTACAGGTCGTCGATCGCACTACTTACCTGGTTCTCGTACAGCGGCGATATCATTTTCATTCGTTGTGACTGTAAATCGTGATATGTATGAAAGATATAATTTTGAAATGATTTTTCCTTTCATGTTTCAAGTGGGTAAAGTAATTCATACCTTCCTTGTGCATACATGAGTGAAGAATCGCTAATATTGCACTTTGTATCAGGTTTTTCGCATTTTCTCGTAAACTCGTAGAGTCTTACGGTTTTAATTAAGTTGTTTCCTTACGTTAGGTATACCTGTTTATACGAGGTTGTCTTAGAGTTTAATTTTCCTTATACACTTCTATGTTGTTTAGGTTCCGTACATGTACAGAGCTTCTTTCGCCTTTCATACATTCATACATACGTTTATACACACAAAAAATATCTACCACTATAATATACACATTGCTGGTGGGGCCCGTTTTTGGTACCCTGCACCATTCCTTCAATATTCCAAAATAATTCAGGGTGTGCTGAGCATCGTCCCTTATACTAATAATACTTACAACTAAATATTTCTTCTTACATACATAACTGCCTTACGGTCCATTAATGCGCAATAATTCCCTATTTTCCTCCTTTACACTTTAGCTTTCGTACATGTACCCTCGTGTATAGCTTAGATATTCTACAAAGTTGTTTGCTGAGTGCTTTAGGTGTTTCCTAACGTTAATGTCTCTCTCTCTCTCTCTCTCTCTCTATAAACCCTAGGTATTTGTTTTGAGAGCGATTCAGTTCATTACTCACGCTGCATACATCTGTTTATTATTTTCCTATTTTAAAGCTTGTGTCATTCTTTTCCTTAGTCACAAAAATTTATGCGTTTACCTTGTTGTTCATTTTGAAAATCGCTAGCTACTGTGTAATGTGAATGTATGCGTTATCTCTTTGCTTTCCTCTTTGCTGCTAGCTTTTACCTATATGTAATTGTGTGTTGTTCTCGTGTACATAGCCTTTCTTCCGGTTATATATCTGCTTTATTTATTTTTTTTCTATTGAGCTATTTTCTTTGTCCTTCCGTACAAGCTAAGATTTTACTCAATATAATATAATATTACAATACCGTCCATGACCAGTATGTACTTGTATGTTCACTTTTATTACGTAGTACCAGCTTATAATTAAATTTTCTAAGCTACTATTTACAAGACTTGTGTACCCTTTTCTTTCTTGTTTTTGAATGGCTTTCGTCACTGTGTCTCGTAGTAAGAGTGGTCTCAATACTTTTAAACGTTCCGCGCATGCGCGCTTATGTACCACGACTGGACTGTAGGCGCGGGGAAAACTCTGCATTGTTGGTGAACATTATTCGTGATAGCCGCCATCATATAATACGAGTCACGTGTCGCCTGAACTCTACCGCGCATGCGCCTTCGCTCTTTGTATACACTCAGTTGATTGGACAGGGAAGGGGGAAGATTTCTCCCCGGCTCGCTACCTACAACGCGGCCAATGCCCTCGTCTTGCCAAGCCGCTATCGCGTGTTCGTCAGCTGAGCGTTGTATTGCAACTTTGACACGTGGTTTGTTGCTCGTCTCGAGCGAACAAACTCTGACCTTCGCGCTAATTTGTCTTTGTTCCTCTCTCTTAAATAACTGAGTTAAACTACAAAAGTACCGTATGGTTTATTTTATAGTGTTAAGACTCACAGTAACACATGTTTTATTAGGTGTGGTTAACTATGCGGTTTTAAGCTGGCATATGCCCCCAGTTGGTTACTAGTTTCGATGTATAGTTGAAACTTCAGTAATAAGATGTGCTAGTTCATTTTTTTGAGTTTCTGAAAGACAAGTGGATTTTCCTACCTTCTCGTGGGCGGCCTGTTCGTTAATTATTTCCGTGTCTAATTGTTCGGGGAAAGGAATATCTATCAATAAAACTTGTGGGTAAACTAATTTTACTTCAGCTTGTTTCTGTAATTGGCCATTACACTCAATTTTTGACTTTACAAGATTGACCTTCACACTACGACTGCCCACTCGGAAATAGCAAAGTCCACTGCCTATGTCGATGTTTACTTTGTGCTGCCGGAAAACTTCCATACCTAAAATACAGTTGACGATTAATTTCTCAACGATTAAGAATGTACAGTTTATCGTGACATCGCTAATGGTAACAGGTATTTGCGTCTGCCGCTTAATACTTTTTGACTTGTTACCTACAGCTGTCAAGATTTTACAATTTTCCGTTGGCAACACTGGTACTTTTAATGCTTTCGAAACTTCTTTAAATAAACTGTTAGAAATAATATTCGTAGATGCGCCTGTATCTAAAATTACGTTGTTAATTATAGTTCCTATCTTTGCTGTTATTACAGCCTGCACGAGGTCACTTACCTTGTCCGGTGCTTTCCTCTCTTCTTCACATAGATCATCTACGGCAGCATCCTGATCATATCTTAAAAATAATTGTTTAAGATGTAATGTGTGCTTGTTTGTGCCCCCTGTTGTCAAATCGGTCGGCCGGTGGGGGCTCATTGCGACCGATTGTTGTTTACCGGGGGAGACAATGGCGTTGCTTCATTACTGTGCGTTACCTCTACGAAGTGTACTGAGTGGTTATTCTGTCGCCAATTAGTTTCCGGACCGCCGCGTGCAACATTTTCTTGCGACCGGCCGTCGCTATTCCTCCTTGGTCTGTCATTCCTATTACTGTAACTATTGTAATTTTCATTTGTGTGCCGCCTTTCATCACGCGGGCCTGACCAATCGTTCACGTGATTTCTATCATTTCCATGCCGGCGTGGGCCGTATTCTGTATTATATCTTCGGTCTTCAAGTCTCTGTGGCGCCGAATTCCTCCGATTTCCGTAATTCCAGTTTCCATTATTTGGCCTTGTCGCATACGGATGCCAACTGTGTGGATTTTGTCCACTGCCATTAAATTGATTCCCGTTACCGTTGTTTTGATTGTTTCCGGAATGTTCATTCCGATTACTTGTGCTCGGCTCTTCTTCGTATATTAGATCAATTGAGTCAAGCACGGAAAGAAAGTATTCAAGGTCGTTCTCCGGTATGGTTACCAATTTTTCGCGTAAGTTCGCGGGTAGTCTGTTTTTCAGAATTTTGAGAACATCTACGTGCGGTATCGGATTGTTCCAATAGCGCGTCTTATTCAAATACTTTTCGAAATACTTTCTCAACCCGCCGTTTTTGAGGTTGAACGGTTGTGGGTTGAATACCTCACGTCGCAGTCTTTCTTGGACCCCAGCAGACCAATATTTCTCCAAGAAAGCTCGTTCAAATTGTTCGTAGGTGACGCACTGTTCAGCCATGTCTGTGGCCCACAAAAGTGCGTCGCCTACTACATATCTAATCTTCTGTGCCTCAGTCCAGTTTCTTGGTAAGACATTTTTAAATGCTCTTACGAATACGACTGGATGAGTTTTTCTGGATTCTGTGGAGAAAACTGGAAACTGTCTATGTTTCAACAGGCTCTCATCGACTAGAATCGTCGAGATGCAAGGCGACACGCCTACTGCCTGTTGCAGCACCGCGTTTGGCGAATAGCCATTGTTTGCCTGTGCCGGTGAGTGCACATACGCCGGACTGGGCGCGTGATGTTCTGCGTTATTGACATCGTAATCTGGAACGGGTGAATAAGTGTCAGGCTGCCTGTTGCTTGACGTAGGTAAATCATTTGAAACATTTAGTCTACCAGCAATTTCCTTGCGTATTCTGTCCTCGGCTACTTTGATTTCATTACCTAATTTTTCAAAAAGTTTTGTTTCCCGGTCAGTTATCGATTCATTTACATTAACGGTTTCTAAAGTTTCATTTATTTTGATAATGTCCGCCTTGATACGTCCAGTCTCCTGTTTCAGAAGACCGACTTCTTCGTTAACTTTATTAACTTTGTCAGGTATTTCTTCACATGCGGACTGTACTCTAGTTAAATTTAATTGAATAGCCTGTACGTTTTCGTGTATTTCTTTTTGTACCGCATGTGTTTGTGTGTTTCTACGATTTCTGACAGTTCCTGTTCCTGTTTGTTTGTAAGATCTGACAATTTTTTTTTTCTAAATCATTGGCCAATACATTGTATACACTATTGACTGTTTTGATGACTTTGTCTTCGATCTTTTGATCGACTTCATTTGTGAGTTTATTTAATCGTTGATCGAAATGTTTGTGCAGATTTTCAAATTGCGTGCTTACACTTGAAAACTGCAGTTGGAACCCAATTTCCATGTTTGACAATTTTGTGTTCGTTGTGTTGTGACTGATCTTTAAATCAGATAATTGCTCGCTCACGTTTGACATCAGACTATATAATGCCTCAAGCGTAACTGACGAAGCTTGAGTGTTTGTATATATGCCATTATTTGTAGCCATTGTTTCTCTACCACGATCTGATTGAATCGAAACCGGGCTAGGTTCACTGAATCACGCGAAATATTTTCATCTTATCTGGTAATCGATGCTTCATCGACTGTGTACAAGGTTTCATTTGCAAGTGGTTCGTTATTATTAATCCCTGTCGAGTGCAATTGAATTGAATTTACTTCTACATTATGTTGTGCTGAAAAACTAATTGCGTCATCATTTAGGTCACTATTGTCAGAATCAGTGACGCGTCCATGAACATTTGTCAAATTAAAATTCTCCGATTCCATTGTGGAGATATTATTTTTATCTGTACTTTACTGTTAATCTAAATCTTTAAATTCTCTCGCAGTTGAATTAATAAAAATACCTCGCGATTGTTATTTGTTGCGCGTCGGAAATTTACAAGATGGCGCACTACGTCTTCTAATTCTGCGATTGTTGAACATAAAAAAGTAATTATCAAAGTGTAATAGTGTGTTGCCACAAACACTACCAGGATTTTAATATGGAAAGGAAAAAGTTCTGCTTTAAGTGGAGCTAAGCCAAGGTGCAGCCGCTGCATGCGTTTGCGCTTTCCTACCTTAATTACGGCTGAGCTGCGTCACTCACGATTACGTTAGTTTTGTAAATCCTTGTCCTTGTTCCTTCTGGTTATTGTGCCATCCGTTTATACAGTTAACATTGTTTCACCTTATTCGTCATTTTCCATGTGCGTCATGTTGAAAGGATATTTCATTGTTTTTCTTCTCAGTTTTATTTCTCTGCAGGTTTGATGTATATTTTAGAGTACTGATATGGAGCCTGACTTCTACGTGTGACTAGTGTACGCAATTTTTTTCTTTTGTTGATTTTGTTTTGTATTTAGACTTTGCTGTGTAAAGGTTTTTACAACGCAATTTATGAATGTCAGATTACTTGTTCTGTGTTTGGACGGTGAGCTATTTAAAATTTCATGAGTACAATTAGTATTTTTCTTAGTTGTCATAGAATTAGTGAAGTTTGGATTACTCCTAAAAATAACGGAGATCCCAGTAACCAAGCAAATTTTTATCTCAACATTATTTTTTATTTGTGTGATGTAATGTTTTATTTGTCATGTGGATTGTTGTAAACTTGTATGTGTACGTTACTCCCGATTGTGGAGAGTACAATAATGGAACAACTGTGTCAATAATTTGGTAAAGTAACAGCATTTGGTCGTCTGTTTGAGGTCACCAGGGGCTAAGGTCTCCTCCTGGTTATTTTGATGACTTGCTACGTTTGTTCTAATACAGTTTTCTGAAAAAAAAATGTTCGTAACTACCCTCGCATTGCAAGGATAGTACCGTGCCATTTTTTTCTGCATGGGTAGCCGGTGGTGAAAGGGTACAGTACCGCCCGACGTTGAAAATAGGTGCAACATACTTCATTATTTTTGTCAGAACAACACATTTTTTTGTAAAATAACTCAATTTCAATTAATAGAGAGAAGCCGGATACCAGTGTGGGAAAGAATGACAATTTATTTATTTAATTGATCACATGTGCACTCCCACAAAATAAATCCCTACATCCAGTTTGGTGAGATCTGTGAAATGAATGAATGTATGGTCGTCTGCTAACTGCAGATAGTGAATGTGAATATATGATCATCTTTGAGACGATCCTTTGGCCACCTCTGGTGGGACCAAAGAGATGAAATTTACCTGAGCTTTGAGCGCCTGAAATGTGGCTGACCAATACGGTAGCATGGTCTTCCCCCACCTCGACAGAGGTGCGAGATGACCTAAAGAACGGCCATGTTTCAGCACTCAGCCGCTGGATCTTGTGCTGTTAAGACATTTTTTAGTTGTGCTCCGTGATGACAAAAGAGTGGAGACATGGTATGCATGTGGAATATTTAAGAGTAGTTTGAAATAATAATTTCTCTATTTCAGGAACTTTTGTGGGGAGAATTAAGTGTCAGGCAGGTAATATTAATGGGATTGTAGTAATCTTCGGAAGTGACCAACGGTCACAATGAAACCACGTGTAACAATAAGTTGAAATACTATCGTGTGCTTAAGTTAAGCTGAATTACTAGCGTGTGTACAATAAGTTGAAATATTTAAGAAATAGCGTGTGTACCATAAGTTGAAATATTTAAGAAATGGTGTGTGCAGGACTTGAAATTAGAGACGAGTACTTCCACGTGGTGAGTACTGTGTGAGTCTCAAACTGTGTATGAGACAAAAGATAAAGAGAAGTACTCGTCCATGGTATCAGTTGAGGACTCGCGTGTGTGATGAATACGTTCTTAATATTACTTTGCATTATATGATTCCGTGTGACGCTAGATTCAAACTCTGAGAGAGAAGCAAGGTGAGTCGGCCGTCTATCCAGCAACGCCACTTGGCTTGCATTGCACAGGAAGACGTGCATATATCTCCAGAGTCCATAGTAGGAAAGTAGAATTACGAAGTGGGGCAGTGTCGTGTGAAACTGGGATAAATATTAATTGAAGTGGGAAAGCTGAAAGTGATAGTGTTGTGACTATTTAGTGTTTGGTATTTCATATTGTAGTGTGATTTATGTCATGTAATTTGGGTATGTGTGGTTTGCATGGGAGAGTAGCAAGGTATTTTCAAAAGATTAGTGGGTTATGCTTGTTCCTTCTGTACCGCTCGATCTGGAGGAAAGTTTCGTGATGATGATTGTGAGAGTCGAAGTGTGAGATATAATAAAAGATCTTCCATCCTATCCAGAAAGTGCACTGTAGCGTTAAATAATTACGAGACCATAATATAGAGATTCACAAATGTAAAGCTATGCCCACTGGGCGGAATTTCTCATGTGTTATTGTTGTAGGTTATAGAATTTGTGTGTTTAGGTTAGAGAATTTATCGGAATAAATAAGATAGTGAAAAGAAAAAGATTGGTGGACTTTTCCTTCGAATTGTATGTTGTCATAATGTCCCGAATTTATAATGTGTGCGCCATTCATATTCAGTGCGGTGGCCACGTGTTGACAAAAGCCGTTAAATAAAAGACAAAAAGAAAATGTGGTATTGCCAGTGCGTAGTGTACAGTCAGAGTTCTGTAAATTACTGATAGTCAGATGCGTGTTTCCGTTGCGTATTAATCATATAGGAGGATAACTTGTAACTTAAGTGTGAGTACTAGAGTTCATGTTACTCGATAAATAAGAATGAATCCACTCGCTTGGCAGACCACTCATCTTGCAGGCCTGACTGCTTGATGCCACAGTATGAGCATGGCATGTGGGTGCCTCTCATAATTTCGACCCTGCCAGGATTTTTTGCTGTTAGGGTTTGCTGTTAAGATTTTTTTAATGGAATGTATTGTGATAGCGCTAAGAACTACAATTTTTTTTTGTTTGCAGTTTCTTTCTGGATTGGTGAGGATCTTTTTATTTTTTTATGTAATCGCTTGCTACGTCATCTAAGGTTGGAAGATCGTTGTATAATTTTTTTTGCGTATTGTCCGTAGTAACTAGGTCGCAGTCGAAAAGTGTAGTCACCATGGCGAACAGTGATTCTGGCGTGAACGTAGCAGTGCGGCAGGAAGTAGCTGTCGACCATGGGCTAATGAGCGGGAACGGCAAACACTCGGAAGGGGCTGAATTGTTCAGCGGACCGCGGCTAGGTGATCCTTTATGCGGCGGGCTTTGTCCACAAACGGGGGCTTTTCCCGACGACGCGGGAGAGCCGGGACTAGGTCAGGTATGCAGTGAAAGTGCAGCTACTCTTAGCGAAGCTACGGTTTCTCAGGCGAACGAGGTGAGCGCACCGAAAGTAGCAAATGACAGTGTGCTACTGCAGTTTTTACAGAGGATGGATAGAGATAATAAGGAGAGAGATAGGGAGAATAAGGAAAGATTTGAAGCAAATAAGGAAAGATTAGAAGCGATGAATAGAGATAATAAGGAGAGAGATAGGGAGAATAAGGAAAGATTGGAAGCAAATAAGGAAAGATTGGAAGTGATGGATAGAGATAATAAGGAGAGAGATAGGGAGACTAAGGAAAGATTGGAAGCAAATAAGGAAAGATTGGAGGCAATGGATAAGGGAAATAAAGAGGCAATGAGGAAGCTATACACAGTTATTGATGAGCGTCTGTCCGCAGTTAATAATCGGTTAGATGAGGGGGAGAAGAATCTGGGTGCGTTGAAGCAAGTATGTGATGCCGTGAAAGAAAAAGCCAATAATTTGGAGGTGCGAATGAGTGCAATAGAGAGCGATATTACAGAACGCAGGGACGTGTTGCCGGATGAGTGAATCAAAGAGATAGTGGAGGACTTACTTGCAGATAAACAAGGGGCATTAGACAACGTGGAAGCTCAAGTCACCCGGCAGGAAGTGGCGCTAAATAAACACAGGGATGAAGTTGCGGAGGTAGTGGTCAGATTGAATACGATTAGCGCAGATGTAGAAAAGATCAGTATGAGGGGTGAAACAGGCTCTGACAGTACGCAGTGAGAGGTTTATGCCGACCAGGAGGAGATACAATCACTATTACAGTTTAAAGAGGCACAATTAGAAACAAATAGGAAACATAGGGAAGAACTTGCACAGTTGCAATTAGCATGCAGAAGTGAAGGTGAAACACCACCAGGTAGACTGCAGAGGGAGAGGAAGATAAATTCAAAAAACGAAAATAGGCAGAAAGAGGAAGATGAACTCAGAGAGTTAGAAGAACGGTTGTGTCGGATAAAACAGGTGTCAAACCCAACTGGGTATAGTCCAAGGTCGGAAAACATAAATGCTGAAGAAGAATGTAGGAGGCACTTCGTGTCGGTACAAACGTACACTTGTTTTCCGGATCCTGATAATTACCAACATCCATGCCTGAGGCTGTCTCAATTTCAAGATTCATTACCTTCATCGTGGGGACCGCTCCTCAAAATGAAGTTTGTGTGTAACCATTTGAGGGACGAGGCTAGAGCGAAAATGCAGGAAGTTATTAAAGACTGTAGTAGCTACAAGATATTTTGTGACAAGTTTTTAAATGAATTCTGGTCGAAAAGTAAGCAGGACCAGGTTAAGCAAAGCATATTGATGATGCCAAATTGTAACGAAGGTGGTATAAGGGATTCAGTGTCGTGCTATCAGGAAATGCTGAGACGAAATAGGCATTTGGATGTGCCATACGAACTTGGGGAGCTCATTAGGATCTGTATAACGAAGTTGCCAGTGAAATTGCGCAGAGATATAGTGATAGCAGGCAGAGGCTTAGACGATTCTTCGTCATTTCACCACTTGTTACAGGAACTTGGTAATGAGAGCAACATCGTAAACGGAGCCACGACTCATAGGTCAGACAGAGTCGAGGATAGGAACGGCAGAAACTATCAGAATGAGAGGAGAGCATGGAATCCTGGCATTTCATTCTTGTCATAATGGATTGAAGGATGGGAGAAACTAATCCAACATATCAGCCCTTAGCATCTTGCCTTAAAACACATGCAGCTGGCACTGAAAATTGTCTATGTAGCAGACATACTCCACTGATATGTAGGAATGCAAATACCATACTTCTGATCAGAGAATAAAACACCAGTAATGGCATCTGTTAGGCTGGTCTCTCAGAGCAATATTTGCAAATTTTTATTTCGAACAGTAAAGTAAATGGACTGTTTCCTCAAAGAAACCAGTTGCTAAAACGTTATGTAATAATGCCAATGAGTCCAGTTTAATTAGTGTGATTTGCTATTGCAGGTACTTAACACGTAATGTAAAAAGTAAACGTTGTGATCTGTATGGAATAGGGTACGTTTATACTGTTGTTACAGGTAACATCAGTAATGTGATCGAAGTTTTTAAATTAGATGCCATCTGATCGGTAATATGTCATTGTCAGTTATGAGGTGTTGCGTATGGTTGTTCAGAATCTGGTGTTAGGGAAAGAGGCCACTAGCACCAAAGTTTCTAACACTTGGGCTGCCCATTTCTCCCAGCTCGTATATTCTCTGCACACATTTAATTTTCATGTAAGCTCAGGTTCCTAACAAGCAAATTCTTTACTGTGTATAGTGGACCATTCAGAGTGAGGCGGATTGTCCATGAAAACGCTGTACTGATTGAGACGATCAAGGGAAAACAATCTCGTGGGATTCATCACATTTCTAACATCAAATTATGCAAAAGTGAAGGATAGATCGAAAGTAGGCAATTTATGGTAGATAGTCAGTGTATTTATTTGTGGTGTGTAACGTTGTGCAGGGTCAAATCGAACATAAGAATTTTCAGGCGGGATGTCAGGAAGTATGACGGAATAGACTGGTCGAATGAGTCATGAACAGGAGTCGACAGAGTGGTGTATGTACGTATTTTTTGTCATATGAATAAGGATCAAGCAGAAACGACATGATGATTAATGAGTGGATAAAGATGGTAGATAGAGAAGCGACGTGATAAATAGTAGTGGATAAAGGTGATATTTAAGGAGAGAAGCGACGTGAAGCAGTGTGATTAATAAAGAGAGATTCGACGTGATGAAACAGTGGTAAATAAAGGTGAGTAGAATTAATAATGTGGAGATGTCTTAGATGTATGTTACAGAGAGGCCTGTGTATGCTGCAATAGAGATTGATGCCAATGGCGAAGGAAGACCAGGAAATGATGGAGTAATGGACGGACGGAGAGCCGAAATACGAATGAAGAGATGAGGACAACTGCACAACGTGAAAGGACATACAGGGAGTATGAGATCCAGATGGTGGACGTTGTGGAATACTGACGTAGGATGTAATATAAGTGTAAATCTAATTCTTACCATAAGATTTGCAATTTGGCAAAAATAATTTTTTTGTTGTTGTTGAAGCCTGGTACCAGTATAACTAATCAAAACGGTACCAAGAATGTGTACAGTAATTTTGCAGGATGAATAATTCGTGTATTTTTTTTCTTAGATGACATGTCGCAATTCTAAGTTGATATTTAGCAGGATGAATAATCGGTAAAGTGAATGCAGAGGTAAGCCGATGGAGAGAGGTGCCAGAGTGAAAGGACGAATTCGGAGGCTGGAAAGCTATCTCCGAAACAGCTTCATGTGTTATGTGGTTGGGTATAAGGGAGCAAAGGTATGGTATGTTGTCGTGAGTGTGGTGGTGTTAAGGTTAGCTGACTTCTAGACCTATTCTGTTAGTGTATTAATGGATTGAATGAGAAGGAAAATGTGATGTCTGGTGAGTGAGAGTCGTAGAGTAGTGTGATCAATGTGCACACTCCTGTAAAGGGGATGCTACCGACCCATAACTAAAACATTATTGTGTTTTATTGTTTAATTGGGATGAACCTCGATGTCAGGTCAGGATCTGACATGTGGATGGTACATACGTGTCCTAGAAATGTTGTTATATATAATAAAATGTAAAATGTATAAAGAGATACTAATTTCAGTCTGTCACAAGCACAAAGGTGCATTGTATGTTGTAGAGTAAGAGTCACCAGTTTCTAAAATGTTTATTGTGTTAGGATGTTAAAGTAGTTTACTATTTAATAACATGTGGTAGGTAATTGTGAGCTGGGTAGATCATTTCTTATTTTTTTGTTAGAACACTTTCAAGGGGTATTAATTTCAGTCTGTCACAAGCACAAAGGTGCATTGTATATTGTAGTTTTAGGATCAACAGTTTCTAATATTTTCACTGTGATAGGATGTTAAGTAGTCTACTATTTGATATTGTAATTATGAGCTGTATAGATTGTTTCTTATTCCTTTTTTTTAACACTTTCATGTTTTGTATCAGGGACAACAGGTACAATCAGTAGCACAAGTATGGGCTGTATATACAAAAGGGATAAACTTGATGTTGTATGTGTAGAAAACTAGGGTGTATGACTTTATGTTTTTTAGAACAAAGATTCTTTTATTACCAATGTATCTAATAGATCATACATGTAATCAATGAGTATTTAAATAATGTAAGAATATCCTGTTGTCTGTAATGTTGCGAGATGCATGGAAGGCTCTGACTGATTGGGTGTCGTAGCGTTGAGGGGCTACACAGAACATGCCCGTACCACATAAGCCAAGCAGACGTCGGCAACAGAACCGCGGCACTCCCCACTCCACTGTGGGTCGGGGTACACTCCACGCGCCCGCTACAGCAGGTCAACGGCTTGGGGCGACACGCACGTACCACTGGCCATTCATAAGTTCCGCCACCCTGACGACTGGGGAAAGTATCCCGCGGAGGCAACAGCAGGTGGTTTCTTCTGCTCAACGGCGGAGCAACGGCAGAATGAACGACGCGCGGCAGAGTCCGGCGGGCATTTGTTACCAGCAACTATTAACTAGTACTGGACTGTGGAGCCGTGAAACAAGATGACTGCTCATATGTCTCCATAAGGTGGAAAGTGAGGGACTGGTGTTTCCACGTTGTGAGTGGTGGAAAAGATTTTGTCTTTAGCAGACAGGACGATCGTTTTGTTTCGTCTTGACCACTGAACAGTGGGATCCATAAACTTTTGGCAGTGACTTGTTAAGTGTGCTTTGGGAATTGCATGTGGGACGCTTGGTATTCTTGAAGAGGACAGTTGTCGTTTGGTGACTAATTATTGTATGAACGCAAGAAACTAGAGTGGGACATTGACATTTGCGTCTGTAGTAGGAGACATTTCTTGAATTGGTGCAGGAATAAGTGCTGTTTGTTGGAACTTACGACTTTTAATTACACCATGAACTGAAAGGACAGAACCGTGGGTAATAATAGTTGTAGGGCCATTTCTGGACGACCAGATTCGTGTGGATGGTACGCTGAGAGTGACTATGACATTTGTGTTTAATGTGAGATACAGTTTACTGTTCAGTGCGTGTTCAAAATGCCGATTTGAGTGACTTAAAGACATTCGTCCGGGTAACCATGGGAGAGCTTTGACACCGAGACAGTGTTTCTAGGGAACCTGTCAGCAACTTTTTAGACCCCAAGAAAATCACAGAATGAAATGATTCCGTGTGACTCGCAAGATAGGGAGTAATGTATTTGTACTTGTAATTGTGTAAATTTTTTATATGTTTCATTCCTGAAGGGACAGCAAGTGTAATTGTATTTCATTAACATTTGTGTTTAGAATAGTTAGTGTTTTTTTTTGTTTGTTCTGGGTTATCAAGTTCACGTAGCATGTTTATTAGAATATTTGGTACAATGATGCTTTAATTATTAGCCAGTGGCGTAATACTAACGTAGCGGCTCTTGTTGCGTTAGTCAGTAAGGTTGTCACAGGGGACAAGAGTTTGCATTGCACAACAAATATCGGAATTAACTGATGTATTTTGATGTCGTGGACAGTAATAACCTTGTTGGTGTGTTGACTGAAGCCACTTATTTGCATTATCACAGTGGTGATATTTCACATTAAAGTGTAACGAAGGCTAGTCGAAATGCAAGTTCTTGTCGTCCAAATGTGTAACAACAGAGAAATGAGCAGTAGAGTAAGATATGAGAGCTACTGGTGGATTCAAGCACTTACTGCTAAACTATTTACTGCGTGTATTGATCAAAGTTGATGGACTGACTGGCTCAGCAGCAGGTATTTGTACTGGTGGACAAGGATAAGGTTAAACTCACAGTCGAGTTGTGGTGGCAATTGCTTAAGTGATGATAGTTAACGAGGTACGACATGATGTCTTAGGTTGACTATATTACGTAACCAGTATGTAACTTGTGGTATATTTCATTGTTTTTCTTCTCAGTTTTATTTCTCTGCAGGTTTGATGTATATTTTAGAGTACTGATATGGAGCCTGACTTCTACGTGTAACTAGTGTATGCAATTTTTTTCTTTTGTTGATTTTGTTTTGTATTTAGACTTTTCTGTGTAAAGGTTTTTACAACGCAATTTATGAATGTCAGATTACTTGTTCTGTGTTTGGACGGTGAGCTATTTAAAATTTCATGAGTACAATTAGTATTTTTCTTAGTTGTCATAGAATTAGTGAAGTTTGGATTACTCCTAAAAATAACGGAGATCCCAGTAACTAAGCAAATTTTTATCTCAACATTATTTTTTATTTGTGTGATGTAATGTTTTATTTGTCATGTGGATTGTTGTAAACTTGTATGTGTACGTTACTCCCGATTGTGGAGAGTACAATAATGGAACAACTGTGTCAATAATCTGGTAAAGTAACAGCATTTGGTCGTCTATTTGAGGTCACCAGGGGCTAAGGTCTCCTCCTGGTTATTTTGATGACTTGCTACGTTTGTTCTAATACAGTTTTCTGAAAAAAAATGTTCATAACTACCCTCGCATTGCAAGGATAGTACCGTGCCATTTTTTTCTGCATGGGTAGCCGGTGGTGAAAGGGTACAGTACCGCCCGACATTGAAAATAGGTACAACATACTTCATTATTTTTGTCAGAACAACACATTTTTTTTTGTAAAATAACTCAATTTCAATTAATAGAGAGAAGCCGGATACCAGTGTGGGAAAGAATGACAATTTATTTATTTAATTGATCACATGTGCACTCCCACAAAATAAATCCCTACATCCAGTTTGGTGAGATCTGTGAAATGAATGAATGTATGGTCGTCTGCTAACTGCAGATAGTGAATGTGAATATATGATCATCTTTGAGACGATCCTTTGGCCACCTTTGGTGGGACCAAAGAGATGAAATTTACCTGAGCTTTGAGCGCCTGAAATGTGGCTGACCAATACGGTAGCATGGTCTTCCCCCACCTCGACAGAGGTGCGAGATGACCTAAAGAACGGCCATGTTTCAGCACTCTGCTGCTGGATCTTGTGCTGTTAAGACCTTTTTTAGTTGTGCTCCGTAATGACAAAAGAGTGGAGACATGGTATGCATGTGGAATATTTAAGAGTAGTTTGAAATATTAATTTCTCTATTTCAGGAACTTTTGTGGGGAGAATTAAGTGTCAGGCAGGTAATATTAATGGGATTGTAGTAATCTTCGGAAGTGACCAACGGTCACAATGAAACCACGTGTAGCAATCGGTTGAAATACTTCCGTGTGCTTAAGTTAAGCTGAATTACTAGCGTGTGTACAATAAGTTGAAATATTTAAGAAATAGCGTGTGTACCATAAGTTGAAATATTTAAGAAATGGCGTGTGCAGGACTTGAAATTAGAGACGAGTACTTCCACGTGGTGAGTACTGTGTGAGTCTCAAACTGTGTATGAGACAAAAGATAAAGAGAAGTACTCGTCCATGGTATCAGTTGAGGACTCGCGTGTGTGATGAATACGTTCTTAATATTACTTTGCGTGATATGATTCCGTGTGACGCTAGATTCAAACTCTGAGAGAGAAGCAAGGTGAGTCGGCCGTCTATCCAGCAACGCCACTTGGCTTGCATTGCACAGGAAGACGTGCATATATCTCCAGAGTCCATAGTAGGAAAGTAGAATTACGAAGTGGGGCAGTGTCGTGTGAAACTGGGATAAATATTAATTGAAGTGGGAAAGCTGAAAGTGATAGTGTTGTGACTATTTAGTGTTTGGTATTTCATATTGTAGTGTGATGTATGTCATGTAATTTGGGTATGTGTGGTTTGCATGGGAGAGTAGCAAGGTATTTTCAAAAGATTAGTGGGTTATGCTTGTTCCTTCTGTACCGCTCGATCTGGAGGAAAGTTTCGTGATGATGATTGTGAGAGTCGAAGTGTGAGATATAATAAAAGATCTTCCATCCTATCCAGAAAGTGCACTGTAGCGTTAAATAATTACGAGACCATAATATAGAGATTCACAAATGTAAAGCTATGCCCACTGGGCGGAATTTCTCATGTGTTATTGTTGTAGGTTATAGAATTTGTGTGTTTAGGTTAGAGAATTTATCGGAATAAATAAGATAGTGAAAAGAAAAAGATTGGTGGACTTTTCCTTCGAATTGTATGTTGTCATAATGTCCCGAATTTATAATGTGTGCGCCATTCATATTCAGTGCGGTGGCCACGTGTTGGCAAAAGCCGTTAAATAAAAGACAAAAAGAAAATGTGGCATTGCCAGTGCGTAGTGTACAGTCAGAGTTCTGTAAATTACTGATAGTCAGATGCGTGTTTCCGTTGCGTGTTAATCATATAGGAGGATAACTTGTAACTTAAGTGTGAGTACTAGAGTTCATGTTACTCGATAAATAAGAATGAATCCACTCGCTTGGCAGACCACTCATCTTGCAGGCCTGACTGCTTGATGCCACAGTATGAGCAAGGCATGTGGGTGCCTCTCAATGTAACAGAGAAACGGTAATTAGTACAAGTACATTTGTAGTACAACAATCAAGTACTTACTCTTTGTTCCACCAGCACTGTCCTTGTCAGCGGTCGCCAGTGTGGCGAAATAAATAAAAAAATTAAATTTATTGGTTTTTGAAAAGAGGAAAAATTACGGACATGGAACTGTAACTTTAGAATTTTTGAAGGGCTTTTTTACGGACTGTATCGACCGGCTTGAATGCGGACAAATTCAGTGCTGCGTGAAATATGCCTGTAATATAATTTACCATTTCGATTAATTACATTTTGAATTCTACGTCATTGTTGATTTAATCAGAGTTCTCACTTTAGACGTAGAATTAGTCCTTCTGCCACAATATTAATTCATTAGTCGCCATCGATGTTCTTCTCTTTGTTGACCGTGTGTATCTTCCTAAGTCGGCATCGGTTCACTTCACGAAGACGGTGGAAACCAAGGAATACAATGCTACGTTGCTTTAAATAATTTTCGTAACACTTCGATACTTCTCACTATTTTTTTATTCACAACACAATAAGACTTGCTGTGTTCGTCGCACAAACCATAATTACTAACTATATGGCTGCCTTTCCGCACAGTCCAAAAATCACGTCCATCCTCCACGAGGCAACAATCGAAAGTGTCCCTTAGCTCCTTGGAGTATGGAACAAAAGAGAATCCAATGTGAACATTACAAAGATTGTAATCTACATGCCTCTCAATTTAATCTTTGGCGCAGCCTTTCAGGTATTGTATGTCTCTGCGTCGGAATGTGTCATTACAGTGGCCCTGTCTGTGAGCACTCAGTCTGCAGTGTGACTGAAATTACTTCTCATCTGTAGTCTGGGGACATTAGTCTGACTCGAGAGGAATCACGTACGGGGTTACTCCAAGACTCAGTCGTAGGTCCACTACTGTTTCCCATATATGCAAACTACCTTTTGTCTAATACAGGGTGAAAGGTATTTAAAACGACAGACCGAGGAAGGTTTTAGGGGACATCAAAACAAATATTTTTCCCTAATGTCATTTTTTCCTATGGGGAGTATTTAAACCGGTAGAGGAAAATTTCTCTGGCGGCAAATTAATTAAACCAACAAACACTTTTCCATTTTTTTATGACCAGAGACAACACATTAGCACAACCCAATTTCAATTACAGTAGATTTTCAAAATGCCTGCATTCACACGTGAACAAAGGTTACACCGTCGGATCATGTTCTGTCTGGCACGGGCAAAAACCCTAGGCGTATCCTGAATTGTTCCTGCTGCTGCTACTATCCGGACAACCAGATCCTCTTCTGATGCAACAGGTGTTGCGTAAACAAGGTTGCCCATCTCTCACCACACAAAAAAGTCCAGAGGGGACATATTTAGGGATTGAGCAGGCCACGGTACAGGATCACCTCTGCCAATCCACGTTTCTGGGAACCGTCGGTCGATGAATCGACGCACGCAACGACTGAAATGTGCTGGTGCCCCGTCATGTTGGAACCATATGCGTTGTCTTGTAGGGAGCGGGACGTCTTCCAGCAATTCTGGCAATGCTCTGGCGAGAAAATTGTAATAGTGCCTGCCATTTAATGGCCTAGGTGGCAGATACGACCCAATTAAACAGTCCCCAAGAACACCGACCCACGCATTAACGAAGAACCGCACTTGATGAGCGCTAGTAACTGTGGCATGTGGGCTATCCTCACTCCAAACATGCGAATTGTGCATGTTTAAGACTCCATCACGCCCGAACGTTGCTTCATCGGTAAACAACACAGATGATGGAAATGTAGGGTGCATTTCACACTGTTCCAGGTACCACTGCGAAAACTGTGCTCTGGGTGGATAACCAGCTGGTTCCAGGTTGTGGACACGCTCTAAGTGAAATGGAGGTAACAACTGCTCTCGATGGACTGTTCTTACATTCGTCTGATTGGCCTCCATGTTGCGTGCAATTGCACGAGTGCTGATTGAAGGATCCCGATCCACGTGCTGCAAGACAGCTTCCTCAAATTGCAACGTTGTTACCGTGCGACGGCGTCCCTGTCCAGGTAATCTGATAAATGACCCGGTCTCACGCAGACACAGCAGCAAAGGTCGTATGATGAGGGATTCGGTGATTAGGATATTGTTGATAAACCCGCTGTGCAGCTCGTACGCCATGGTGCGCTACGTAGTACGCAGCTCTCCATACTGCTCTGTCCTGTGCAAGCCTCTTCATCTCCGAATAACTACTGCAACCTACATCACTTTAAATCTGATTACTGTGTTCATATCTTGGTCTCCCTCTATGATTTTTACTCCTCATGCTTCCCTCAAATACTACAGTTGCGATCCCTTGCTGGCTCAGAATGTGTGCTATCAACCGATTCATTCTGCTAATCAGATTGTGCTACGAATTCCTTTTCTCCCCATTTCTGTTCAGCACATCCTCATTAGATGCATGATCTGCCCATCAAATCTTCAGTATTCTTCTGTAACACCACATTTCAAAAGATTCTATTCTCTTCTTGTCTAAACTGTTTATCGTCCGTGTTTCGCGTCCATACATGGCTACATTCCATACTAACACTTAAATCAATATTCAATGTTAGCACGTGTCTCTTCTTCACAAACACTTGGCCCGTCTTCCTTAGTCTACATTTTATATCCTCTCTTCTTCTGCCATTTTCAGTTATTTTTCAGCTCAAATAGCAAAATTTATCTGCTACTTTCAGAGTCTCGTTTCCTAATCTAATTTCCTCACTATAACCTGGTTTAACTGAACTACAGCCCGCCATCGTCATTTATCTTTTGTTGATTTTCATCTTACGTCCTCGTTCCAAGACACTGTCCATTCCTTTCAACTGCTCTTCCAAGTCATTCGCTATCTCTAACAGTCTTACAATGTCGTCGGCAAACCTCAAAATTTTTATTTCTTCTCCCTGAACTTTAATTCTTACTTCAGATTCTTTTCTCTCGTTTCTTTCACTGCTTGCTCACAGTACAGACTGATTAACAACGGGGATAGGTTACAACCCTGTCTCACTCCCTTCTCTTTCACTGCTTCCTTTTCATGATCCTCGACCGTTATGTCTGCCGTCTGGTTCCTGCACAAGTTGTAAATAGGCTTTCGCTCCCTATATTTTACCCCGGTTACGTTCAGAATTTCAAAGAAAGTACTCTCTAATCTACAAATGCTATAAAGGTAGGTTTACCTTTACTTAACCAAACTTCCAAAAGAAGTTCTAGGGTCAGAATTGTCTCACATGTTCCTACATTTCTTCAGAATCTAAGCTGATCTTCCTTAAAGTCAGCTTCTACCGGTGTAAAGAATTTTTGTTCGTATTTTGCAACCATTACTTATAAAACTAATAGTTCGGTAATATTCACACCTGCCAGCACCTGGTTTGTTTGGAATTGGAGTTAGAATTTTATATTCTGCTTGAAGTCCAAGTAACAGTAGCTCTGACGGAATGTCACTACTCCAAGGGCCTTGTTTCGATTTAGGTCTTTCAGCCCTCAAATTATTCTCGCAACACCGCCATATCTCCCATCTCATGTTAATCTACGTCCTCTTCCATTTCCATAACATTGCCTTCAGGTTCATCTCATCTGTATAGTCTCTCTATATACTCTACTATCTTTAAGCTTTCCCTTCTTTGCTTAAGACTGGTTTTCCATCTGTGCTCTTGATATTTATACAACTGCATCTCTTTTCTCCAAAGGTTGAATTCATTATGGGCGAGTATTAATAAAATTCACTTATGTCTAATCATTTTTCCTTTTTGTCTTTAGATTAGATGGTTGATGATGTACGACTGAAATTATTCAAGATGTTATGTTCATTGAGTTCATAACTGAAGAGATGGGCTTTACAAAACCAGTTCCTTCCATGAATGGTGAAATTCCCCATAGACTCTTCGTTTATAATCAACTAGCGTTTTACTACAGTTTCTCCCACAGGTAGGTTTGGCACTTATATTGCTACATCTAAACCGCCCCCTCTCCTTTTCCATTTCCTTCTCCCACTCCCTCTGTCTTCTCCTCCCACTATCTCCATCCATATCCTCTTCCACCCCCTATATGTGTCTATCTCCTCTTTCACTCTCTCAATCTGTCTCCTGCTCACACCTCTCTCTGTCTGTTCCCTCCTCCCCATTGTCCTTTTCCACTTGCCCACTAACCCTCTCTATCTTACACCTGCCTCTACACCTCTTCCTCTTCCCTTTCTCTCTGACCACATCCTCCTGCCCTCTCTCTCTCTCTCTCTGACCTTCTCTTCCCTCTCTCTGTCAAATCACTCTTCCACCCTCACTCTGCCGCCCCTCCTCCATATTATCTCTGTCCATCCCCTCCTCCACACTCCCTCGTCTAACTTCTACTTCCACCTCTATCAACCCATTTCCTCCTGCCCCCTTTCTCTGACCATCTCATCCTCCCCCTCTAACTATCCATTTCCTCCATCCCTCTCTCTCTACTCATCCATACCCATCTACAGGTATACACCCTGCAACACATATCACCTGCATAACACGCCTGCCATGCAGGGCAGTTAAGATGCCAGGGATTACCAACCATTTTCACATCGACCTCGACCCCTATGGGAGCTAAGTGGTTCTTATCCCTGCGGTACTTCTTCCCAGGTAAAATGTAGTATGTGTAACAAATTAGACTGTACTCGATCCATTGGTTTGGAGTGCAAATAAAAGAAACAGTTCGTCAATATCGTAACTAATTCTCATGTTTACTGCAGAGCAGTTGACTGACTTGCAACGATCACCATTCCACAGCTGTCTGCACCCTATTTAACGACGGCTGTCTGCTAGAAAGTCTGTATACTCTCTGTACATACATTAACGCGCCAAAACGTTGTTACCACCTGCTTAATAATGTGTTAGTGTAACTTTGGGACGTAATAAAGCATCGATTCTGAATGGCAGGGATTCGAGAAGTCCTTGGTAGATTTTCGGAGATACGTTGCACCAGATTTATACACAGCGCTCGCACGATTCTTGTAAATGAGGGCAGGTGGTTTTCGGTCACGATATTGACGCCAGATAGTGTCCCAAGTGTGTCCCATCGAGTCCAAATCAGGCAAATTTGGTGGCCAGGATGTAGACGTAGGTGCAGTATCATGCTCCTCAAACTACTGACGCACGATTCTGGCACTGACGTAGACAGTTATCACGCTGGAAGATGCGACCACTGTCAAGGAAGACATCATGGCGTGAAGGTGGTCTGCAATAATGTTCGCATAGTCCACAGATGTCATTATGCCTTCGATTACTTCCACGGGCCCCAAGGAAAAGCAGGTGAATGTCCCCCATAGCACAATACTGCATCCAATGGCCTGCATCCATGGCGTAGTGAAAGTCTCGAGAATCCGTTAGTCTGGGTGGTGCTGTATCAGAACGCGACCATGCACTTGGTGTGACAGAAACGTGGTTCATCCGCGCAGATGAGACATTTCCATCGTCTGTGGTCCTATCTGATAATCCTGTACCCAATGCAGTCATAATATACGATGTCGTTGTGCAACATGGAAGCACATGGGGGCCATCTGCTGCACAGCACCATGTCCAACAACGTGCACTGAACATTGATTTTAGAAACACATGTGCTTCCACCGTCACTGTACCTTGTCACAGACAGCCACCTTTCCCGCCATATCAAACATGTAAACCTCCGACGTCCACGTTCTGTGATACGGTGTGGACGGCCATCACTTTCCCACCTTCGCCTGGTTTCACTATCCCTCAAACACTTTCCCAAGATACTCAGGACACCAGCGTGGAAACGGCTGACCAGCTTTGCCGTTACCAAGATGTTGGTTCCCAGTTGCCAGGCCATAACAATCTCCCTTTTGTCAAAATCGCTTAAGTCGGTGAATTTCGCTATCATCATCAGTGTAGTCGCTATTATGATTCTCCATTCTTCTCTGCTCCGCTTATATTCTTTCCTTAGCGCGTCACGTCCCATATCTCCATCAGGTGGTACTGAATCTCGCGGTGAGCGGTGACCGTAATGTTTTGGATCATCAGTGCAGGCTCTCTAATTATTCCTATACTTGGACTCGCTTATCACTAGTTTAGCGTAGTGCACACTGTTTGTTGTGTAAGTGTTTCTCTTCTTCATAACGTACTTAAATACACTGTACAAAAAAATTAAAGGATCACTTTTTGAAACTCTGTCATTTTCCCCCATTGCGGCGGAGAGGTTTGAAATTTGGCTCGAAGGTGCCGAAAACCTTCCTCTGTAATGAAGCAATAGCGTCGCGCCCTGCCACGTCACCCCCAGCGAGATGTAGACACATGCAAAATAAGAAGGCCAGAACTCAGAAAGTCATGTGAGATGTAAGGTAGGGTAACGATATCACATCGGCACCAAATTTCACCAGAGTTCTGGACAACGGCACTGTGGAAGTGTCACACAATGGGAAAGTGGTCACACCCCGCCTTACCCACGTCTCGTCCCTTCTCTTGACGTTTGTGCGATGGGGGTCAGAACTGTGATGCCCAGCGCTGAAATCTCGCAGTTTTCTTATGAGTGGCCCATGAAAACATTTCAGGCACACCCTCACTCAGAATAGACACGAAAATTCCTCAGGAAGTGGCATGGAGAGCATCAATGAAACCTTCCCTTCCCTTGGGGCGTACATTCGTACACATTTGGCGGTCGAAAACGACAATTCACAGTGCCATGAGCAACAGGACGATTTTATTGTCAACCTTCGCCACTCATGGCACCACCCGAGTGAATCAACTCCTCTATAGTGTGGTGTGTGTGTGTCGGCTCGATGGGGATGGTGGTTCAAGTCTGGCTGACAAAGGTTGGCGTCCGTCAATCGCGACAACTCCGATCTGTAACTGTTAAAACAAACTCCTCGCTTTGTTTGTTTGGTTTCAGATACTATCTCCCTTTAATAGATATCCGAATATCGATGGAGCAGCACACCGAAAAGGAATAAGCAGCCCTCGCTTATAATTGAAGCAATGGTGTTCGAAGGATGTCTGTCTTCTTTACTGCCACACACAGCGACTGCAGCACTCGGTACCACAACAACTCCCTTTATCTGAAACAATAAACCAAATATCCTTCGCGTGTTCACAACGGGCTTATAAGCTTACGCGAAACTTCATAACAGTAGTTCTTTATGCCCGATTTGCAAATGAATGTCCAAACGTAGATAATATGATATCTCGAATTATAAGTCCCACCATTCAAGCCGATGCCACATTATAGTCATGCAAGGATGTTGATTTGTGAAGTATTATAGCGTCGTTAAGGCGTCGCTACGGTGCTAATTCAACAACTCCTACGTCGTAAATCCAGAGTTAAGGTATTCTCTAAACAACGTACAGAAACGTCGTATTTAGATGTAAACTTACTGTTCCCTGTTGAAAATGTCACTAAATCACCTTTAACTTCGGCGTTCTCTCAAGAAATAATTATTTCACAGCTTGCAGTAAAGTTCCATTAAATGATGTAGCCGACACGAAACATTAAAGTTATATCCGAGTTTATTGAACTTCTGAATTATTTAACCACTGCACTTGAAAGCACACCGATCTATCGTTCGGGGAATTGAAGCTATTTGCATCAGCAATTCTGACAGTGACTACAGCTTCCGACAACACGGCGTACCTGTGAATTCTTCCTGATCGCGTGTAGATGTTTCCTACTCAAGGCTATTTGTAGAATATGTCGTCGGTTAGTATGTTGTTGTATACTTAAATGTTCGTGACTATCACAGATCATGACGATTAAGTCCCACAATTGATTAAGTATCACACAGCTTACTTTTCCTTCACGTATAATAACTGTTCCGTTGTCTCGCTAAACGGTAACTGTTATCTTACATATGCTCAGAATTCTGACTAGTACGTCAAGACGCTACTGGAAAAGCCTTAAAACTCCAGATCGGTCTGAAACAATCTAGTAGCGGTCAATAGGCGTACTGTTATCGTAACGTCTACAAGAGAGCGGATTAACATCTCCATTGAAGTTTTACATTGTAGTCGCAGCGATCTTACAGCTCGATGCGGCTACACTTCTCTTCTTGGATAAATGTTATCTCTGATCACTTTATCTTGTTTGGGTGTTAATCTTCGTAAGGCATATATTTTGAATTATTTATTTAGAGATTCATGCTTCATATCATCTGATAGTCTATCATTTAGTTCTTCCCTTGTAATAAACGTTGTTACTTACATAGTATTTCTGTTAGTCAGACTTTCAATAGTGTTAATATTTTGGTGCCAGTAGCTCTCGTCAAGGTCAGATTAACTTTTTTTTTATACCTTTTGCTATCAAAGGGATGTCATTAGGGGCTTTAGATATTTGGGGTGTTATAGTAGTGACACTGTGGGAATGTGATCTGATGCCTTTAGACTGTAGCGTGACCGCAATTCGTGCTCTGATATGTAGAGTGAAACCATTTTGGATCGTTCAAAACCATTGGACGAATTCTGAACACGATCCATGTCAGAAAAGGGTGTTCACAGTTTTTCATTTATGCTGAAACGTGACTAAGGAGGAGGTGGGTGTGACACATTGACACATGTGCATGAATAATACGCCAAAATCCACTCTAAATATCCTCTTCTCCTAGTTTGTCCGCAGTTGGTGGTCTTGCGGTAGCCTTCTCGCTTCCCGCGCACGGAGTCCCGGGTTCGATTCCTGGCGGGGTCAGGGATTTTATCCTGCCTCGAGATGACTGGGTGTTGTTGTGTCGTCTTAATCATCATCATCCATCCCCATTACGGTCGGAGGAAGGCAATGGCAAACCACCTCCACTAGGACCTTGCCTAGTACGCTGGTGTGGGTCTCCCGCATCGTTCCCTACGCCCCTCGGAGTATGGGACCTCATCATCATCTCCTAGTTTAGCAACACCCGCAGTCCCACCCACAAACCTTGGTTAAGGCTTTTTAAAATTGTGCCTGTACAGAGACAAGTTCCTAGGCGACTGGAGGCAGGCAACCGCTTTCGACACCATACAGCTGAGTGCGTTGCACTGATTGTGCAATCTGAGATGTGCAGTGAATAAGACTGTAGATCGATACAGTCCTGCGTAGAACCTGTATGACGGGCTCTCACAAATATTTAATTATCGCATCGAAAAAATCAAATTCTGACCACGAAACGTAGTATTATTCCTTTTCTTCATATTCAGCATCTAATGCGACACATTTCGTCGATGACTGTTGACTTGATGGGGACGTCGATTATAGCGATCTGATTTGGGTTGTTTAGGAAATTCGAAAAACACCTTTTCTGTGCTTCTAGAATTGCCTATCATGCAATGATTTCTTTGTTAGAGAAATTAGAAAGAAATCACTGGCTGCCGTGTCAGAAGAGTACAGGGGTGACGCGAAATTTGATAGACCAAAGAAGTATTGTGTGTGGCTTTGTCATACGTAGTGTGAACTGGTGGTCCATTGTGGAGCAAAAATACACCCTTGTTCAGATTCCGTGACATTTTGCCCCTGATAAGCATGGCACCACACCATTAGAGTCCCAAAAAACACTCAGCATCATGTTGACCAATGATGATTGGGTCTTCGCCTTTTCGTGGGCGGTGAATCATCATGTTTCCAATGCTTTCTCTGCTCCTTCGTCTATGGTCGTTAAGTGATTAGTTGGTCAAAGAAGTTATCTGTATTGGCCTGACAAAGCTGCAATATTTCCGCTGCTGCTCCGCTTCGGCTTGTTTCTAGACTGTGTATAAGATGTAGAGGTACTTAATGGGCAGCGATCTTAGACGTAAAAAAAAAAAAAAAAAAAAAACCGTATAAGATGTTGAAAACTGGCGCAGAACTACTTTTCACTTCCAGAATGAGATTTTCACTCTGCAGCGGAGTGTGCGCTGATATGAAACTTCCTGACAGATTAAAACTGTGTGCCGGACCGAGACTCGAACTCGGGACCTTTCCCTTTCACGGGCAAGTGCTCTACCAACTGAGCTATCCAATCACGACTCACGACCCGTCCTCACAACTTCAATTCTGCCAGTACCTCGTCTCCTACCTTCCAAACTTCACAGAAGCTCTTCTGCGAAACTTGCAGAACTAGCACTCCTGGAAGAAAGGAGTGCTAGTTCTGCAAGTTCGCAAAGATGCAGCAGACATCAACAGTTCCTCTCGTTTCCTTTCTTTTCTTCCTTCGTCCGCCTTCAGTAAAAAAAAAAGGATAGAGAAAAAAAAAGGTAGAGCACTTGCCCGCGAAAGGCAAAGGTCACGAATTCGAGTCTCGGTCCGGCACACAATTTTAATCTCTCAGGAAGTTTCATATCAGCGCACACTCCGCTGCAGAGTGAAAATCTCATTCTGGGAACATCCCCTGGGCTCTGGCTAAGCCATGTTTCCGCAATATCCTTTCTTCCAGAAGTGCTAGTTCTGCAAGTTTCGCAGAAGAGCTTCTGTGAAGTTTGGAAGGTAGGAGACGAGGTACTGGCAGAATTGAAGCTGTGAGGACGGGTCGTGAGTCGTGCTTGGGTAGCTCAGTTGGTCGAGATGCCCTCTCCAATTAAAAAAAAAAAAAACTGAGTTAATCGATCAACGACGAACTTAAACGGGTGTCTTACGACACTTGCCCGCGAAAGGCAAAGGTCCCGAGTTCGAGTCTCGGCCCGGCAAACAGTTTTATCTGTCAGGAAGTATCATACTTTTCACTTTTTTCTCTATCGCTTACATTGTAAGATGATGATCTTTAAGCTCTAGAGCCTGGCTCTTTGGTCTTCGTCATTCAATCCCGCCTGACCACACTGGAAACGTATGCGCCGCCAGATGATGGTGTGTTGTTGCCGTACTCTTTCACCAACACACATGGATCGTTGCAACGCTGTTCCTCTTCACACGCAGAAAACGAATCATTGCGTGATACTCCACTTTATCTGTGGGCTGCTGCAGCTCCTCTTATCTCTTCTGGCAGAGTGATACAAATTTTGACATAGGAATTTCAGTCTGTACCAGAACTGCAAACATGTAGTTGCAAACAAACAAAAATTCATTACGTAACCTATTTTTTTTCGAGGACATAAATAAAACTTTATGACTACCTCTGGTAAAAGTCTTACAACAGAATAAAGATAAATGTATTGATTAAACATGTTCATTTTATAAAGATTGTGTGATGAATTATAATTAAGGCCACTGAATATAAAGTTCTGCGACAGCAGCCCCACTCGTGCTTCAGATATTAATTAATATTTCTGATCGTTCTAACAGCCGGTCAGTAGCATATGTCTGCATATTGTCGCATACTGCCACTTCACCTTCATCCCCAGATCCATTGTCTCTTTCAAAGAGCGACTATTTACGCTTTCAAATTATTTAAAAAAATACACTGCCCAACAAGGAAATGAAGCACCTAGAAGATATGGTACGAAGTAATGTAACTTCGAATGTGTACACACCACCGGCAGGTATGAAATGGTTAGAGCATTTTCTGTGAGAGGTAGAACGGTCACCAGAGCGAGTTAGTGTTATTATTGTTTCACCAAGCCTGGTAGTGTATTTAAGGGGAGTGAACTGTGCCAGATGTGGAGAAATCACTGTGAAAGACACGTGACGTGTACTCGTGTGAGACAGCATTATCAATACCTGATAGAGTTTGAAAAGAGGCTCATTGTGGGTCACCATTTGGCTGTGGTCGTCGAATTGCGAAATATTCGTAGGGCATTTGTATATGATAGTGTCCTGAGGTTGGACAGTGTGGGAACGTTAACGCAAGCATACTCGTCATGACGATGATAGTCGACCATGCATTGTGCACCAACTGCATCATAACCGCCTAACATCTGCCCCTGCCATCTGAGAACAAATAACAGACTCCTGCAAAATTCTGCGTCACACTGCGCCATTCGTCAGAGAACAGTGGCCAAGATTAATGGGTGCATTTGCAGCGGTGGTACGAGTGGGAATCATGGACTGTTGCCGTCTGGCGTTGCATTCTGTTCAGCAATGAATCGCGATTCTGCACTATCCTAACTGTCGAGCGGTTCTAGGCGCTTCAGTCCGGAACCACGCGGCTGCTACGGTCGCAGGTTCGAATCCTGCCTCGGGCATGGATGTGTGTGATGTCTTTAGGTTAGTTAGGTTTAATTAGTTCTAAGTCTAGGGGACTGATGACCTCAGATGTTGCCGACCGGTATGGCCGATCGGTTCTAGGCGCTTCAGTCTGGAACCGCGCGACCGCTACGGTCGCAGGTTCGAATCCTGCCTTGGGCATGGATGTGTGTGATGTCAAATCAAATGGTTCAAATGGCTCTGAGCACTATGCGACTTAACTTCTGAGGTCATCAGTCGCCTAGAACACAGAACTAATTAAACCTAACCAACCTAAGGACATAACACACATCCATGCCCGAGGCATGAGTGATGTCCTTAGGTTAGTTAGGTTTAAGTAGTTCTAAGTTCTAGGGGACTGATGACTTCAGATTTTAAGTCCCATAGTGCTCAGAGCCATTTGAACCATTTTGAACCTCAGATGTTAAGTCCCATAGTGCTTAGAGCCATTTGAACTAACCCACATGACCATCGGAAGAGAGTATGGGGGCATCTTGGAGAGAGGTCCAGTTCTGGTTTTATGGTGCTGGGAGCCATCGGGTATGACCACAGGTAACGGTGG
This sequence comes from Schistocerca nitens, assembly GCF_023898315.1. NCBI lineage: Eukaryota > Metazoa > Arthropoda > Insecta > Orthoptera > Acrididae > Schistocerca > Schistocerca nitens. The sequence goes on along the minus strand of NC_064618.1, from coordinate 327,445,001 downwards.
TAGTGATTGAGGGAACTCTGACAGTACAACGCTATGCCACGGACATCACGCATCTTCACGTGCTGCCTCTCATACTACAGTATCGTGGTGCCGTTTTTCAACAGGACAATGTTGGTCCACACATGGCACGAATGCCCATCAACTCTACGCGTGATGTTGAAGAATTCCAGTGAGTAGCAGGATTCCCAGATCTGTCTCCAAGGGAACATGTGTGAGACCAATTCATCCCAGTGCCGACATCGAGGCTCTCAAGGATCAGTTACCACAGGTGGGGCAGATTGGCTCAGGCGACAATACAAAGTCTTTATAGCGCCACTTCCAACTGAATTAGTGCAGGGACCTAGGTCGGCAATCATAAGAAAGTACAATGTAATAAGGATAAGTGGGCTAATGATGCAGGATGTTCATTGTAAATGTGACTCAGTTTTGTCATCACTGAAATAACATCTCATGCCCTCTCAAAACGTGGATTGTCATTTAGTTTCCTCGTCGCTTTCCAGGTGAGTAACTTTTTTGTTAGGCACTGTATTAAAAATTAAGTGTACAATATTATTATTATTAGTAGTAGTATTCGCATTATTAGTACTGGGTTTGGTGCACCTGCCAGGGCAGCCGAGAACGCTAACGCGCAGCTTCCTGGACTCGGGTAGGCGCACCGGCCACGGATCGTATCCGCCCGGCGGATTAACGACGAGGGCCGATGTGCCAGCCAGCTTGGATGTGGTTTTAAGGCGGTTTTCCACATCCCGCTAAGTGAATACCGGGCTGGTCCCCATGTTCCGCCTCAGTTACACGGCTCGAAGACATCTGAACACTTTCGCACTATTCCATGGATTACACTCGATGCAGACAGTTGGGGTACACTAATTCCGTCCTAGGGGGGTACGGGGTGGCGGCAGGAAGGGCATCCGGCCACCCCTTAAACATTAACGTGACAAATCCAATTAACGATGGCTGACCCTGCCTATCTGCGGGACAAGGCTCAAGCGATAGATAGAATAGATAGTATTGGGTTGGTGCATGAGTTCATAGCGTTTCTCTGTAAGATTTAATAAACACAATAGATATGCATAACAGAGACTTTAGTAGTCAATAATATGTTCTGCTACCCTATTTACAACAGTCTACCAATGCTGGTGTAACTTCTCTATTCCTCTGCTCCTCTACGGTTTTGAGGTGAAAAGCTTGTCGAGCCATGTTCGGAGTGCATTTTCATCCAGAAAGGAAGTTCGCTGAAGGTTGTTCGATAGAGAACAGAAAAGGAGAAAATCTGAGGGCGCAAGATCAGGCGAATTAGGTGGGTGCGGAATGAGGGCGAATTAGGTGGGTGCGGAATGAGTTCGCAGCTGAACGCCTGCTTGATGTTTTTTGTCGGTCTAGTAAAATGTCGGATGACGTTCTCGTGGAGTAGCATCACTTCACACAGTCTTTGTGGTCGTTGTTCTTGGACTGCGTCTGCTTAACATCTCAGTTATTGACAATAAATGGTCAACAGTGATGGTTACACCTCCGGAAGGCAGTTCATAGTACACTACACCGTCGCTGTTCCACCAGATGCTTGGATGCGCGCAGAGTTTTTTACGGGGAGTTGCTGCTTTGTTTGGGCTCAAGCATTGCTTTCTTTCCCGTATGTTAGCATAAAGACACAATTTGTCGTCAGCAGCAACGATACAGGATAGAAATTGTCGGTGTTGTCCACTAGCTAATTGATGAGGACCAAGGGACAGTTGAACATATGGCCACCCGCTGATTTTTGTGATTTTGGCTTAGAAGATGCGGTTGACACACACCCAATTGTTGAACCGTCCCCACTGCGTGCAAATGTCGCACGATCGTGGAATGATCACAATTCATCACATTTACCACTTCTCGAGTACACTGGCGTGATTCACTGTGGATTAATGCGTTTAAACAATCTTCATCAAACCTCGGAGGTCTTCCTGAGCCTGGAGAGTCACCATCGTACTCCTTGAAACGAGAAAATCGTTTCTTTGGTTCGAATGGCTCTGAGCACTATGGGACATAACTTTCGAGGTTATCAGTCCCCTAGAACTTAGAACTACTTAAACCTAACTAACCTAATGACATCACACACATCCATGCCCGAGGCAGGATTCGAACCTGCGACCGTAGCGGTTGGGCGGTTCCGGACTGAAGTGCCCAGAACCACTCGGCCACCACGGCCGGCAAAATCATTTCCTTGCCGTGCTCTGTCCAATACCATTATCTCCATACACAGCGCAAATGTTTCTGGATACCTCCGCTGCTGTCACCCCTCTATTTAACTCGAACAGAAGAATAAGTCGGAAATGCTCCGATTTCTCCACTTTCTCCCCTAATTTGTAGCGTCCACAGCTCCACTCACTATCTCCAAACGAAAAAAGGACAGTATGTAACGTCAGACAGCAACAGTACACTACAGATAAAAAATGACAATCAATGAATAAACCCATAGCAACGCGAATAACAACGTGCGAAACAAAAACATTACGAATTCGTGCTCAAACTTAATACATTATTAATTAGTCGTGAAACAAGGATTATAAAGTTAAGTAGATGAACTGATCCTCATGCAGTAAAAGTGATTCATGCTGTCCTGGTGTCGCAGAGAACGAGCCGGCGCAGCTGGTGCTGGTGGGCGTGTCTGCGGGCAAGAACAGGCCGGGCCTCTCCTGCCGCGGCTCCTCCTCCGACTACCGCAGCATCGGCCCGCTCCAGAAGTGGGTGGAGCGCGCCATCGCCTACGCCAACAGGCAGCTGGAGCGGATCAACGGCAGACCGGGTGCGTTCCTTTTACCCTGCTCAGACGATCTGCAGTATCTAGTATAACGGCATTACCTAGTAACCTCATACTATGGCCATTGAAAAATGTCAACACATCGACGCCTTTTTACAAAGATATAGATATATGTAGACAATATTTTAATTGGCCCGCCCTGTTGGCCGTGCGGTCTAACGCACTGCTTTCCGGGCGGGAAAGAGCGCCTGGTCCCCGGCACGAATCCGCCAGTCTGTGGATGGTTTTTAGGCGGTTTTCCATCTGACACGGCGAATGCGGGCTGGTTCCCCTTATTCTGCCTCAGCTACACTATGTCGCCGATTGCTGCGCAAACAAGTTCTCCACGTACGCGTTAACCACCATTACTCTACCACGCAAACATAGGGGTTACACTCGTCTGGTGTGAGACGTTCCCTGGGGGATTTACCGGGGGTCGAACCGCACAATAACCGTGGGTTCGGTGTGGGGCTGCGGAGGGGTGAAGTGGACTGCGGCAGTCGTCGTGGGGTTGTGGATCACTGCGGCTGCGGCGGGGACGGAGCCTCTCCGTCGTTTCTAGGTCCCTGGTTAATATACAATACATACAGTACAATATTTTCATCCCTGATACATTAGTATATCGATATCGAAATGACAATATCAAATGCCAGTATTTTTCACTGTTTTCGGTTAAATATATGAAATTGTTTGTATGAAGTTGCAGTAAAGCATAATTGTATTTTTATTGTGTGAAGGAGTCTTACTACTTATTGAGCTTTCATCACATCCAGTCTTTCTCTTTGACCCAATGAAGAAATCCGATTGCACTGGTGGGGAGGTGGGGGGGGGCGGGGGGGGGGGGGGGCGGTGTGAATTGAATAACGAGATTTCCAATGTGCAGCAGTAGCACACAAGTTGCGTTAAAAAACAATTTTCAACGCAACTAGTGTGCTATTTCTTTACATCGGCATTCTTCAAAAACAGTTGTCGAAAGAGATGACCATAACCTGGATGACAAGATGTGGGCGGAGACGTGTCAGGGGAAACGCTGATGTTCTTAGCAAGGCTTGGGAACCAGTGATTGGGTTAATCAAGAGTAAATCGAGCAAACGTATAGTTGTGACGACCACGGCGGACAGAGCCATCACACCGACGTCATCTCAGACGTCGTCGCAATCTGTTCCACCGCGCGACCGTGGCACGGGGCGCGGACGGCGGAGGGAGTGCGCCGCGGGCGGAGGGTATTTAAATCGGCCGCCACCGCGACCGAACCCAGTTCCCCCTGAGCAGCCATAGCGTACGGATCTCCGTACCGGCACGTTCACAGGAGCTCAGTCCGTCAGTTCACCTGATGATGGCGACATGTATGATCGCCGAAATATTGTGCCCGTTGGACACTGTAGACCGACAGTACACCCGTGGATATTTTGATTATCAAATACGCCGGGAGAAACTCAAGAATCACAACGCTGATGTAATCGACACTCAGTGCTACCAACAGAAATTGCAACTTTTAGCTTCACCCGTGCAATTTTGACACTAAAACTGCTAGGTCGCTAGCGTTTTCAAAACTGAAAAGACAGGGAAGTCGGCACGAAGTGTTTCAGACGAACCCGACATGTAACGCAATCGAACGACGGAACAATGGGTCAACTTTTATTGTGCCACTTACGTGCAGTTACCATAGTTAGCTAAGTGATTGTTCTTGCTGTAAGGAGGAGAAGCAGGCAGGTAGCTTGTTGAAGTACGGAAAATCTAATAACATGTCAATACTTAAGTATAAAGATCTAAAACAGGCAGTGTATATAGACTGTGCAGCCGATATTTTTATAGGCCGATACGTCGATATTTTTTCCGTCGATATATGGATACATTAAAGAAGTAAAGGAAACAAAAGAAAAATTCGGAGTTGGAATTCAAATTCGTGGAGAAGAAATAAAAACTTTGAGGTTCGCCGATGACATTGTAATTCTGTCAGAGACAGCAAAGGACCTGGAAGAGCAGCTGAACGGAATGAACAGTGTCTTGAAAGAAGGAAATAAGATGAACATCAACAAAAGCGAAACGGGGATAATGGAATGTAGTCCAATTAAATCGGGTGATGCTGCGGGAATTAGATTAGGAAATGAGACGCTTAAAGTAGTAAATGAGTTCTGCTATTTGGGGAGCAGAATAACTGATGATGGTCGAAGTAGAGAGGATATAAAATGTAGACTTGCAATGGCAAGGAAATCGTTTCTGAAGAAGAGAAATTTGTTAACATCGAATATAGACTTTAGTGTCAGGAAGTCGTTTCTGAAAGTATTTGTATGGAGTGTAGCCATGCATGGAAGTGAAACATCGGCGATAAATAGTTTAGACAAGAAGAGAATAGAAGCTTTCGAAATGTGGTGCTACAGAAGAACGCTGAAGATTAGATGGGTAGATCACATAACTAATGAGGAGGTACTGGATAGAACTGGGGAGAAGAGGAGCTTGTGGCACAACTTGACTAGAAGAAGGGATCGGTTGGTAGGGCATATTCTGAGGCATCAATGGATCACCAATTTAGTATTGGAGGGCAGCGTGGAGAGTAAAAATCGTAGAGGGAGACCAAGAGATGAATACACTAAACAGATTCAGAAGGATGTAGGTTGCAGTGGTACTGGGAGATGAAGGAGCTTGCACAGGATAGAGTAGCATGGAGAGTTGCATCAAACCAGTCTCTGGACTGAAGACCACAACAACAACAATGGATACATTCCTTCGATATATCGAGGGCCGGTAATGATATTTTTTTAATATCGAGATATCGGATTCCCAATATTTTTAAAAATATCAATAGTCCTACCACATACACTGTGGGATCCCTCGCAAAGTGTAGCGTGACATGTGCAGAAGTTTACAGCCGTCTACGCTCCATGCTATCTGTGATGCGTTTTGGAGAGCTATTCGCCCACGTGTCTGATTACCGAACGGTCATCCGCTTCAATTGCTGTCACATTGGCCTGTGGCACGATAGGTCCAGGTGCACGTATGTGACACGAAAATGATGGAGAGATGTGGGACACACACTGTGTGATTCATCTGCTGACACCTGTCCAGCGTCTGAGGTTCTGCTGAGTGACTGTGCCATCGCCGATGTAGCTCTCAGCATCGCATGAGTACATAAACCTCTCCTCTGTCTAGAAGTTTGTAGAAGACTAGTCTGCACGATGTCTGCGATGCAGGATGCAGAGCTGCTGTAATGTTTCTGAGCGCCAAACTGAAGCTTACTGTGCTTTCTGGCACATTAGGTTGTCGGACAAAAGGTTCAAGCAGACGGCATAGGACGTGGGAGAGCCGGGACGTTGTGGGGCACACTCTGTCTGGTACATCTACTGACTCCTGTCCAGCTTGGGAGACCCAGTTAGTGACTATGCCACCAGTGGTATTGCTCTCGCGTCGTGTGACCACACAAACATTTCCACTTCTACATCTACGTACATACTCCACAAGCTATCGTATGGTGACTACCAGTAATTTTTTTCTCCTCCCACTCGCAATCACGGGAGGGAAAAACGACTGTCTATAAACCTCTGCATGACCCCTAATTTCTCATATCTTATCTTCGTGGTTGTTATGCGAAATGAGCATTGACGGCAGTAGAATCGTTCTGCAGTCAGCTTCAAATGCCAGTTCTCTAGATTTTCTCAATGGTGTTTCTCAAAAAGAATATCGCCTTTTCTCCAGCGATTCCCATTTCAGCTTGGCCTGCAATTGAATAGGTATGGGAAGGGGAGGCCCGCAAAGCTTGTAGGTGACGGTGTAGTAGGGGATGGTGGGATCACTCATGGAAAACTTTCTGTAATAATTGGTGTTAGAGCTGCACCTTTTTTAGATGAAATTCATCTGATAGGTACACCTGCTTAAAGGAAGTCCTTCTAACTAAGGAATCTCCTTCAGAGGACGTCACGTTTCCAAGCAGAGAAGGAATTAGCCCATTTTCATCAAAATATTGAGAGGTATTAGAGATAAAATTAGTGACCTGCTTATAGATGTTGACTCTGAAATTTTTGGTATATTGGAGCACCACTTAAGAAATAATTTGACAATTCAGGATACAGATTAGCTGGCTGTTTTTCAAAGAGTTCCTTGCAGGGTGGCAGAGTGGCCATGTACGTAAAAAACAGTATTCAATTCGAGTGCATAGACGTATCACAGCACTGTACTGAATAGATATTTGAGTGTTGTCCAGGGGCAGTTGAATTTAATGAAAATAAACTTCTAACTTCTGTTGTTTATTGTATGTCCCCTAACTCTGATTTCAGAGCATTTCTGCTCAAGCTAGAGAGGGTTCTTGGTTCACTTTATAGGAAGTACCACAAATTAGTTATACATAGTGACTTCAATATTAATTTTGTATATGATTGTGCAAGAAAAAGGATGTTGGTAGATCTTCTAAATTCACATGATCTGGTGCAGACTGTGTTTTTTCCAATAGGGTGCAGGGGAACAGTAGCACGCCATAGAAAATATTGTTATTCACTCTTCGTTACTAAATGGGCATACTGTTGGTGAAAGGGTGAATGGCATTTCAGACCATGATGCACAAATTTTAACACTAAAAGACTTTTTTACTCATACAAATGTCACATATAATAGCAGACTACGTAGGAAAGTTAATCCTGTGGCAATAGAGAGTTTTATAAAACTCGTCAAGGAAGAAGAGTGGCAGGATGTTTATAGTACCGAGAACATAGGTTACAAATATAATGTTTCCTAAACACATTTCTAATGCTCTTTGAGAGTTGCTTTCCATTACAACGTTCTAAACGGGGTGCTAGCAGAAAAGGGAGCTGGAGTGGCAGACCAATGGGATAAGGATATAATCTAGAACATAGTGGGAGTTATATCAAAATGTTAGAAGTGGTCACAATAAAACAGTAACCCATTACGAACAGTATTGTAAGGTGCTTAAAAATGTTATTAGGAAGGTAAAGAGTATGTGGTGTGCAAATAGAATAGATAATTCACAGGATAAAATTAAAACCATATGGTCACTTGTGAAAGAAGTTGCTGGTCAGCAGCACAAGATTGACGATATAAAGTCAGTTTGTAGTAAAAATATTTATGTTACTGATAAATCGGATAAATGTACAGTATTTAACATCATTTTCTGAGCATTGCTTGTGAATTAATTAAAAATTTAGTTTCTACAGGGAATCTCTTGGCAAATGCCTTTCTGAGATTGATGCCTAAAATACTCCTCTGTGATACAGACAAGGCTGAAATTGAGTCAATAGTTAAATCACTGTAGACTAAGGACTCTCATGGTTATGATGGAGTGCCTAGCAGACTATTAAAGTGCTGTGCATGTGAAACGTCCCCTTAGAAAAATTAATGAATTACTGTGCTAATAAACCTCTTACATTATTTGATTTTCAAACAGCTGAGCAGAACTGAACGTACTCAGACATTTCTCTCTTTACTTATTCTGATCAACACTAAACTGCAACCATATTTTTTAGTGCAACGCAACCTGACTTTCAACAATCCCTACAAAAGAATGGCCCTGACTAACAACAACCTACACCTTTCATGAATCACTTACCTCACAAAAATCTTCGTTACTCGAACTACTGCAATACAGCGAGCGTCAATACTGACAGCTGAATAAAAGATTCTAATTACTGAATGCACTAACTACTGATAGGCATACTTCGCAAATGAAAGATTTTGATAGAGAACAAACAATGTATTTACTTTAATAGTGTTCAAAAGTCATAATATATATATCAGTTCATGACATCCAGTCTAACAAATTTCCTCTTTCGGATGGACACACGTCCAGATCATCCGCTGTCAAAACTCCGCCATCTCTCTCCCCACATCCACCACTGCTGGCGGCTCACCTTCAACTGTGCAATGCTACACGCTGTTCACATCCAACTGCCCAACACTACAATAGCGAATATTTCAACAATGCCAACCAGCCACAGACTGCATACAGCACAGTCAGTGATTTTCATACAGAGCGTTACGTGGTATTACCAACATAAAAACCTAAACAGCCTACTTACGTAGCCCCCATGCTCCCCACAAAAAATTTTACAATTTGTTTTGGGCAGTGGCCAATACAGATTTGAAAAAAAAAATTATGATTACAATAACAAAGAAATCAAATGCACACACTTATTGATACAATGTTGGTCAAAAGCTAAAATTTTCTCACAGTCCATAAAGACAGTCCTGATCATTCATCACAGTAAAATTGCAGTGTTTTTTTTCTCGAAGTCTGAGCAGTAAAAGAAAATGCACACGGAAGTAGTGGATTTCCATGCAGTCTTGAAGAAGTAGTATTGTACTTCCAATGGAAAGACAGTGCTGTCTCTTGACATGCAGACAGGTAATGGGCCACAACAGAGCAAACCCACAACAGAGTCAGTCGAAGTTTTGAAGAATGTTGGTAGGTAGGTCATCACAGAGCAGACCCACCGTAATCCTGGTAGAGAGTATGGTATTGGTGGGCCATCAAAGGTGCAGACCCACTGCAGTCCTTGTAGAGACGGCCATCAGCCATTTGTTGCGACTGTGCAGGTGCACAGTCACCAACGAAGAGTCTTGCGGACAATATCGCATGTCCATAAGCCACCACTTGTGCACTCACCAAGTTTTTGGAATTGTCCTTAAAACCAGCTATGCTGTTTACCAGTCCCTTGCTGAATTATTAACACACGTGCAAACACTAACGGTCCCAACTTCTCACATATTGTGCATATACTATGACCAACAGAAATGTGTGAAGTGAAATGAAACTTAATTTGAAGAACTGGTGTCTCTACAATTATAAATTTGCAACATAAGAATACAATTACAAAGGTACAAAATACATCATTAAAGAACATAATAGTACAGATAACATTTGTAGTAATACAGGCTTTACAAAAGAATAGAAATAAACATATACATCAGTGTTACAGGAATTATGACATAAGTAAATACATAAAAGATCAGAATAGCTTTAGAAAATAATGTTTAAACATCTTTACAAAGTAAGTAACATATTATTAATGCAAATTATATTTGATGCTAACAGTATTCCTCATCATAGTGAATGTAGTTTAGTATTAGAAGAGAAAAAAAACTCTATGAAACAGCACACAGAGACAAGAAGAACACAAATACACAAGGGTACACAAACACATAGCAGAATAAAACAAAAGGAAAGGACTGGGTTTGTTTCGAGTGTAACATTTGATACTGCAGTCCAACCCAAAACTTCATTCCATAGATCTTTCCTCTTATTTCAACATTTGTTCCCAAAAAAAAAATCCTATCCAAGCATGCTTTCTGTATTTATATGTTCACATATTTCTTACCTCATTATTTATTTTCCATTATCTTACCTCATCATTTATTTCCACGAAAATCCTACCTAAGCCTGTTGTCCCTAAACCCTACTTTTTTGTTCATATCCTCTTTCAAAATAATTATTCTCCACTTTACACCACTTTTTTGATCAAACGATTTTCTTATAGCTTCTCAAAGCATTTCTTCCAATTCATCACAACTCATTCTCTTATATATCCTACCCCCTCTTAAGCTAACTTAAATTTACTGAGCTCAGATGCTAAGGTACGAGGCAATGGAGCAGCACAAAACAATTAACACAAACAGCAATGACAAAAAAAATGCAAATTGGCAAAGCAAGCAGCAGTATATCTAAATTAGCAAAGCAATTGCAGTATTACAACTAATATAAGACAATGTGCAGCAAACAAGAAAAATAAATCAGTACTAAAACTGGCTTAACAGAGTAATACGAAGTGAAATTCAGTAACACTATGCCTGGCAATCAGCAGCAGCAAATGCAATAACTTATACCTAAACATGACAGAGCTCAAGCAGAAAAAATATTACAGTAAAGATGGCCATGTCTAATACCTTTGCCACATCTTATCACTAGAGCGATGCATCACGCTAACTTATTCTAGCAGATAAGTTACCAAATCGTTAAAAAATTATTTATGCAATTCCTGTAAGGGAAATGTCTATTTGTGTTCCCTTTTTTTAAGAAATTAGATCATAAAATTGTTGTTTAATGGATCTGTAGACAGAAAATATTTACATTAGTACATCTATTAAATTTTATTTTAAACTATGCTGCAGTGCAGCTAGAAACTAGATATTAAACAAAATAGGCAAATATATATACAAAGCAAAGCATGAAACATCATTCACTAGCCATATGGCATTTCATAAGGCAGTAAAAAATCTCTCAACTAGAAAGACAATAGTCATAATCAGGTGTACAGACATAAAATATTTCTCATCATTTCATTAGGCATTTCAGTAAATATCAGAAAGTATGAGCTCAAAACTGTAATCATATGTTTCAAGTATGAGCGTGTCTTATTTGAAATGCTTTCTACAACGAAATGTCAATAATGAGGTTAATGGCCTCTTTTTTTCTCCACCTAATGGCTTTTTCTCCAGGCGACTGGCACAGCTGGGCATCCACAATACATTACGTCAAGGTCACTTAGCTTTCTTACCGAAATATTTACGACAGCAGTTTGCGCTACAGTGACAGTCTCATATAAAAAAATTTCACAGATCGAGAATTTGCATTACAAATGTGTAGAAACTAAATCCTATAACAGTGTCCAAAAAATTTTCGCCGGCATTGTGATACATTCACGCATGTACACACATTTCATAAGTCTTAAAGTACAATTCTTGGTTTCCAAGATCCTTTTTCACAAATCAGAGTCTCTAACCACTACTCAATATTCCTTACCTTATTACACATATACATAATCGTCGACACTTCTTCAATATTTCATCATAATAAATACGTGGCATAATCAAATTCCTCATATAGCATTAGCTTATTGATCATAAACATACCTCAACAGCATAATACACATCATCGTCGTAAGAATAACATCATAGTACATCAATCAAATCTCAAAATCGTCGTAGCTTCCTCCAATAATTTCAAAACATAAAAAAATTCTCTGCTCATTTCAATAGTGTCATCTACCTCAAACGTACTTTAAAAATCATGATCCCATACCAAATACATCATTCAAAGCTCTCATAGTATCACAATGGTTCCGAAAAAATATGAAGAGTTCACAAAGTACAGACAAAATACAATTTCATAAGTGTGAAGTTATCCAACTGTGTAATTACGTAAACATCTGTCACTGATGTAGTAAAAAAAATGTTTATCTCTCAGTTAAATGATCAGATAGCTGTGTAATTTATGTGTTAGAGAAATATGGTACCGATGTGTAAATGTGTAAAAGCAAATACCATATTAGCTAGGGCTCCTTGTGCTTGCCAGACACATGGTACACAAAGTAGGTGTGTACCCCCCTGAGGATTAATGTAATTATACCCTCAGGTGTTACAGATTACAGCAATGGAATGAAATGTTTCACGGAAAACTTTCTTTGTAATTCAAAAATCTTTAAAAATAAATGTTTTAAGTACAAAATTAATCACTGAAATGCGTGTCCTGTAGCGCTAAATGTGGGTCTTGCTGTAAGATAATTCTGTTGAAGTGTTTTAGTTATCGTCCTCTGTAAGCAAAGTTCTGCTGAAGTCAATGTACTCACCTCATCATAAACAAAAGTGAGATGCTTTGCGTATAGATATCGTAGTTATTATGCTTATTGCCATGATGAAGAAAGTACTATAATGTATTGTTGTGCTACGAAAAAGGCTGTCTCATTGTAGCTATACCACAAAAGTTACTACTAAAACATGTTTTACTTTCCAGAAGAATTCAGAAAAACTGTGCAGATATAAAACAGATACACCGCAAAAACAACATTGTAAATTGTCACTCATTAGTAGCATCGTGATAAAATCGTGTAGCTGTCACATAAACTACCCACTGTCTCATCTGGTATCTCACAGAAAGTACTTTAAATCCAGAATGTATTTTCAAGTAAACCAAAATGTTGTATTAAAATCTCATTAGCAGTACCAGTATATGTTCTAAGTATGTAAGCCTGATAGTCGTTACATAATCGTGCAACTAACAAGCAAGAATGTACACACAATAACACTGTGTCGTCTGTTCACTATAACAATGCATTTATAATTACTGTCCAAATAAGTTCCCTAGGTTCTTGACTGGATATTTAACTTTAAAACATAGTTGCATGTTAACAGTTTCGAAGTGTGACAAAGCGTACTAGTAACGTGAAGTGAAAATTTTATGGCAAAGACTAAGTTAAAAAGCAGATTATCTTTCAATAAACGGTTTTATATGTGAAATGTGGTGTAAACCTTTACTCTTCTTAGTACGCAGAGTTTCAGCTTCAACGTAATTAGCGTGTGGTATACGTCGGTAAGGAATGCTAACATTTTTCTCAAGGTTAGCGTCTGGATTTTTCTCTGAGCCAGCCGGCGCATGTGGCTGCCTGCGGTGCGAGTCATTGTCTGTCTCTTTGTTGTCGCACGTCGTTACTGGGATTTGGAGATCTAACTTCTATAAATTCACCTTGTCGAGAGGCCCCTGCCTGTTTGAACCACGACAATTTTGGTTAAATTGTGGTCTGTTGTTAAGATTATATCGTCTGTCGTCATGTCGGTAGTTTCTGTAATTTGTGTCTTGTGGGTCATGTGGTGGAGAATTTCTCCATGAGTTGTAACTGCGCGGTGGACTGTTGCGTCTGAAGTTATTCTGTCTCCCTTGATAATAATTATTTTGGTTCCCATATTGTCTGTTTCTCTGGTTGTCTGTATCATATTCATTACTATGGAAATGCGATCTTTCTCTGTAAACTATTACTACTCTGCCAACGGTTGTCATATGTGTGGTGTCTGTTTTGGTCACGATTTGCGTTGTAAGAATAGCCTTGTCGTGTCCAGTTATTGTTTCTGTCGTCACGGAATTGTGACGGATGTGACCTGTCATGATTGTTTTCCTGTTTTCGCTTCCCGTGATTGTCAGTGTCAATTTCCAATTCTTGTAACAGTCCCTGAAAAGCTTCAATGTCGTCTTTGCAACGTCCTGCCAAAATAGTATGTCGTAAATGTTCAGGCAATTTGATTAAGCAAATACGGATGAGTTCTGCGGGGCTGTATGGGTTTGAGAAATACTGATTCTTGTGCAACATGTCTTCGAAATATTTGACTAGACTGGAAAATTCAGATTGTTCAAAGTGTTTCATCATCATGACGCTATGTTTTACGCGATCTTGAGTAGCTTGAGACCAATATGCAGAGAGGAAGGCACAATAAAATTCTCCTTGACTGTGACAATCGTTAATGACCGATCGCATTCATACTGCTGGTTCATTCTCTTAGTAGCCACACACAAATTCTAATCTGTGCTCCAATGAGCAGTTGGGAGGAAAACAATGAGAGAATTGATGAAGCCACGCCTGTGGATGAATGTCGTTCCGGAGTTCTTAAATGTTTTGAATTTACGTGTAGTAATGAACATCTTATAGTCAAAGTCATCGTGACGGCGAGTCGCATATCGTTCATTGTTACGTCGTGTCGGCGGTTCCATTTCAAAATTCGGTGCACCTTGCCAATCTCTTTCATAATTTCCGAAATGTCCTGTGTTATTATTTTGTGGCTTTTCCGTATTTCTAAGTCCCTCTTCCCGTGTTGGAGCGCGAATCTCCTCTGAAACATGTAATTCTTGTATTACTTGTGCCAACTGATCTTGTACTTCCCGAATTTCTCTTTTGTACTGTGTATTAATTTGTGTTTGAATTTCCTAATTTCTTCGTACTCTTCTGTGTCATTAAAGACTTCCGGTCTTGTGTCAGTTAGATTATCATCTACCTTCGTAGATAAATTATTTAGCCGATCCGAAAGTTCGACTACTTTCTCTGATAATGAACTAATTTCCTCCATGTGTCTTTCTGAACCAATTTTCAGAGTATCTACTGTGTCCTTTAAGTTTTCCTGAGTTTTTGCTAGTTGCGTTACCGAATTGGTAGATGCAACTGAGTCAATTTTAGCCCGTAAGGTCTCGTGATTTTCATGAACAATAGTTTGCAGTTCTTTTATGGCTGCTTCGTGATTCTGTAATGCATTTTCATACCGCGAAAAAATAGGTTGAAAATGCTCACAGATTTGTGTTTTTACGTCATTACAGACTTTTTTTACATTTCGATTCGATTTTAAGTAACTCAGCAGTTAAACCTTCACGTGTTTGTTGAAGTGTTTCTTTAATTTGTTTCTGATTTTGTTCCATTTGTTGCTGTGATTCTTTTTGATTTTGTTCCATTTGTTGCAATAATTGCAATGATATAGTGTTAGTGTCTGGAATATGTTCCTTTGTGCCTATTGGCAGTGCATATCTTAATATACGGTATTTGCAAAATTTTGTCCTGTCATTTCGGATTCCAGAGGTGAGCAGTTGCCGACCGATCGATCGACAATGCTTCCCTGTTCATAATTGTTTTACTGTCTACACCATTATTTATTGCCTGGTCCATTTGCCTATGCACAGTTACCAAATTACTATTCTGAATATTTGTTAATTTATTACACGGTGGCGCTAACACACTACTCTCGTCTTCACTGTCATTCCACAACTTACTTTAAAGTCTAGTGTTACGTTTTCCACACGCCATAATTGTCACAATATTTCGCACGATAACACTTCCCCCCATGAACCATGGACCTTGCCGTTGGTGGGGAGGCTTGCGTGCCTCAGCGATACAGATGGCTGTACCACAGGTGCAACCACAACGGAGGGGTATCTGTTGAGAGGCCAGACAAACATTTGGTTCCTGAAGAGGGGCAGCAGCCTTTTCAGTAGTTTCATGGGCAACAGTCTGGATGATTGACTGATCTGGCCTTGTAACATTAACCAAAACGGCCTTGCTGTGCTGGTACTGCGAACGGCTGAAAGCAAGGGGAAACTACAGCCGTAATTTTTCCCGAGGACATGCAGCTTTACTGTATGATTAAATGATGATGGCGTCCTCTTGGGTAAAATATTCCGGAGGTAAAATAGTCCCCCATTCGGATCTCCGGGCGGGGACTACTCAAGAGGACGTCGTTATCAGGAGAAAGAAAACTGGCATTCTACGGATCGGAGCGTGGAATGTCAGATCCCTTAATCGGGCAGGTGGGTTAGAAAATTTAAAAAGGGAAACGGATAGGTTAAAGTTAGATATAGTGGGAATTAGTGAAGTTCGGTGGCAGGAGGAACAAGACTTTTGGTCAGGTGATTACAGGTTATAAATACAAAATCAAATAGGGGTAATGCAGGAGTAGGTTTAATAATGAATAAAAAAATAGGAGTGCGGGTAAGCTACTACAAACAGCATAGTGAACGCATTATTGTGGGCAAGATAGACACAAAGCCCATGCCTACTACAGTAGTACAAGTTTATATGCCAACTAGCTTTGCAGATGATGAAGAAATTGATGAAATGTATGACGAGATAAAAGAAATTATTCAGGTAGTGAAGGGAGACGAAAATTTAATAGTCATGGGTGACTGGAATTCGTCAGTAGGAAAAGGGAGAGAAGGAAACATAGTAGGTGAATATGGATTGGGGGGAAGAAATGAAAGAGGAAGCCGCCTTGTAGAATTTTGCACAGAGCATAACTTAATCATAGGTAACACATGGTTCAAGAATCATAAAAGAAGGTTTTATACCTGGAAGAATCCTGCAGATACTAAAAGGTATGAGATAGATTATATAATGGTAAGACGGAGATTTAGGAACCAGGTTTCAAATTGTAAGACATTTCCAGGGGCAGATGTGGATTCTGACCACCATCTATTGGTTATGAACTGCAGATTGAAACTGAAGAAACTGCAAAAAGGTGGGAATTTAAGGAGATGGGACCTGGATAAACTGAAAGAACCAGAGGTTGTAGAGAGTTTCAGGGAGAGGATAAGGGAACAATTGACAGGAATGGGGGAAAGAAATACAGTAGAAGGAGAATGTGTAGCTCTGAGGGATGAAGTAGTGAAGGCAGCAGAGGATCAAGTAGGTAAAAAGACGAGGGCTAATAGAAATCCTTGAGTAACAGAAGAAATATTGAATTTAATTGATGAAAGGAGAAAATATAAAAATGCAGTAAATGAAGCAGACAAAAAGGAATACAAACGTCTCAAAAATGAGATCGACAGGAAGTGCAAAATGGCTAAGCAGGGATGGATAGAGGGCAAATGTAAGGATGTAGACGCTTGTCTCACTAGGGGTAAGATAGATACTGCCTACAGGAAAATTAAAGAGACCTTTGGAGAGAAGAGAACCACTTGCATGAATATCAAGAGCTCAGATGGCAACCCAGTTCTAAGCAAAGAAGGGAAGGCAGAAAGGTGGAAGGAGTATATAGAGGGTTTATACAAGGGCGATGTACTTGAGGACAATATTATGGAAATGGATGAGGATGTAGATGAAGATGAAATGGGAGATAAGATACTGCGTGAAGAGTTTGACAGAGCACTGAAAGACCTGAGTCGAAACAAGGCCCCGGGAGTAGACAAAATTCCATTAGAACTACTGATGGCCTTGGGAGAGCCAGTCATGACAAAAGTCTACCATCTGGTGAGCAAGATGTATGAGACAGGCGAAATACCCACAGACTTCAAGAAGAATATAATAATTCCAATCCCAAAGAAAGCAGGTGTTGACTGATTGAAAATTACCGAACTATCAGTTTAATAAGTCACAGCTGCAAAATACTAACACGAATTCTTTACAGACGAAAGGAAAAACTGGTGGAAGCGGACCTCGGGGAAGATCAGTTGGGATTCCGTAGAAATGTTGGAACACGTGAGGCAATACTAACCTTACGACTTATCGTAGAAGAAAGATGAAGAAAAGGCAAACCTACGATTCTAGCATTTGTAGACTTAGAGAAAGCTTTTGACAACGTTAACTGGAATACTCTCTTTCAAATTCTGAAGGTGGCGGGGGTAAAATACAGGAAGCGAAAGGCTATTTACAATTTGTACAGAAACCAGATGGCTTTTATAAGAGTCGAGGGGCATGAAAGGGAAGCAGTGGTTGGAAAAGGAGTGAGACAGGGGTTTAGCCTCTCCCCGATGTTATTCAATCTGTGTATTGAGCAAGCAGTAAAGGAAACAAAAGAAAAATTCGGAGTAGGTATTAAAATTCATGGAGAAGAAGTAAAAACTTTGAGGTTCGCCGATAACATTGTAATTCTGTCAGAGACAGCAAAGGACTTGGAAGACCAGTTGAACGGAATGGACAGTGTCTTGAAAGGAGGATATAAGATGAACATCAACAAAAGCAAAACGAAGATAATGGAATGTAGTCAAATTAAATCGGGTGATGCTGAGGGGATTAGATTAGGAAATGAGACACTTAAAGTAGTAAAGGAGTTTTGCTATTTAGGGAGTAAAATAACTGATGATGGTCGAAGTAGAGAGGATATAAAACGTAGACTGGCAATGGCAAGGAAATCGTTTCTGAAGAAGAGAAATTTGTTAACATCGAGTATAGATTTAAGTGTCAGGAAGTGGTTTCCGAAAGTATTTGTATGGAGTGTAGCCATGTATGGAAGTGAAACATGGACGATAACCAGTTTGGACAAGACGAGAATAGAAGCTTTCGAAATTTGGTGCTACAGAAGAATGCTGAAGATAAGGTGGGTAGATCACGTAACTAATGAGGAGGTATTGAATAGGATTGGGGAGAAGAGAAGTTTGTGGCACAACTTGACTAGAAGAAGGGATCGGTTGGTAGGACATGTTTTGAGGCATCAAGGGATCACAAATTTAGCATTGGAGGGCAGCGTGGAGGGTAAAAATCGTAGAGGGAGACCAAGAGATGAATACACTAAGCAGATTCAGAAGGATGTAGGTTGCAGTAGGCACTGGGAGGTGAAGAAGCTTGCACAGGATAGAGTAGCATGGAGAGCTGCATCAAACCAGTCTCAGGACTGAAGACTACAACAACAACAACAACAACACAGATAAGCACAATTTGAAGAGCAGAAAGAGAAAACACATGAAAATAGCACTGAAAATAATATCCAATTAATTAGAAGCGCGGCTGCAAAATACTTGCGGCAAATCTACATGCATGCCATAACTGTTTTACACTACAACAATGAAAAACTACAAATACAAAGAAAATTCTCTCTTCAATTACGCGCTAGCAATAAACCATAACTACACTAATTACTCAAGCTACAAGAAAAAAATCAGAAAATTCCAGTGACGTATCCTCGGCTAAGGGTCGACATATGAAACGTCCCCTTAGAAAAATTAATGAATTACTGTGCTGATAAACCTCTGACGTTATTGGATTTTCAAACAGCTGAGCAGAACTGAACGTACTCAGACATTTCTCTCTTTACTTATTCTGATCAACACTAAACTGACACACAATATTTTTAGCGCAACGCAATCTGACTTTGGCCCCACAAAAGAATGGCCCTGACTAACAATAACCCATACCTTTCATGAATCACTTACCTCACAAATATGTTCGTTGCTCGAACTACTGCAATACAGCGAGCGCCAACACTGTCAGCTAAATAAAAGATTCTAACTACTGAAGGCACTAACTACTGATAGGCACAGTTAGCAAATGAAAGATTTTGATACAGAACAAACAATGTATTTACCTTAATAGTGTTCAAAAGTCATAATATATATAGCAGTTCATGAAATCCAGTCTTACAAATTTACTGTCTCTGATGGACACACGTCCAGATCATCCGCTCTCAAAACTCTGCCATCTCTCTCCCCACATCCACGACTGCTGGCGGCTCACCATCAACTGCGCAATGCTACGCACTGTTCACACCCTACTTCCCAACACTACAATAGCGAATATTTCAACAATGCCAACCAGCCACAGACTGCACACATGACAGTCAGTGATTTTCATACAGATCGCTACGTGGTGTCACCAACATAAAAACCTAAACAGCCTACTTACACATGTTAGCCCTGTACTTAGCCATATTTGTAATTTTTCGTTTAGGGATGGTCAGTTTCCTGAAAAGTTGAAGTACTCAGTAGTAAAGCCACTTTATAAAAGGGGAGAAATGGATAGCGTAGACAATTGTAGACCTATTTCTATGCCATCAGTGTTTGCTAAAGTTATTGAGAAGTCTGTGTATGTAAGAATAAATGTTCACTTTATACCACATAATTTGGTATCAAATATACAGTTTGGCTTTAGAAGTCGTTTAACAACTGAAAATGCAGTCTTCTCTTTTCTCTGTGAGGTACTGGATGGGTTAAACAAAAGGTTTCAAACACTAAGCATATTTTTTTATTTAACTAAGCCATTGGATTTTGTTGATCACAGAATATTGCTCCAGAAGTTAGAGCTTTGTGGAATATGGGGAGTAGCTCACAATTGGTTCACCTCTTTGTTTAACAACAAACAGCAAAAGGTCATTATTCACAGTGTTGAGAATAGCTGTGATGTGGGGTCTGAGTAGTGTACAGTCCAATGGGGGGTGCCCCAGGGATCAGTGTTGGGGCCACTCCTGTTCCTTATTAACATAAATGATATGCCCTCTAGTATTATAGGTAACTCTAAAATATTTCTGTTTGCTGATGACACTTGCTTGGTGCAATATTGGCTCGGTTTCAAACAGTGCAGTTCATGACATAAGTTCATGGCTTGTAGACAATAAACTAACGCTAAATCACAAAGACTGTCCTTGTTGATATTTATCAATGTCTGTATGCAGCGAATGGTCTACATTTAATTATAACTTCATTCTTTGAGAGCAGCAAGATCACCAATGGCATCTGTACAGATACCGGGTCCATATCAATTTTTACAGTTTCTAACACACAATTCAACAAAACCTGATATTTTAACATCAGAGAATGGGAATATAATTAGTGAAACTGAACAGTTAAAATTTGTAGGTGTTCAGAGAGATATTAAACTGTCATTGAAAGCCCACGTTCAGGATCTTGTTCAAAGACTTAATGTTACCATTTTTACTATTCGAACAGTATCTGAAGTTAGTGGTCGTTCGACACGAAAATTAGTCTACTTTGCTTATTTTCATTCGCTTATGTTGTATGGTATTATATTTTGGGGTAACTCATCCCATTCTAAAAGGATATTTTTGGCTCATAAATGGTCAGTTTGGGCAATAAGTTGTGTAAGTCTGCAAACCTTTTGATTGACTGTCGTTTGTTGTTAACAATATCAGCTTATTCCCCAAAATAAGCAGCTTTCCCTCAGTTAATACTCAGCAGAAGTCCAGTCTGCATTTGGATCATACTTCCTTAAATTTTGTGGAGAAAGGTGTGCAGTATACTGCTGCATCCATTTTCAATAAGCTACCACAAGAATTCAAAAATCTTAGCAGTAATTAACGCTATTTCAAATCGAAACTGAAGAGTTTCCTCCTGGGTCACTCCTTCTATTCTGTTGAGGAGTTCTTTGAAAAATTAAGCTGATTATTATGTTATATTGGTGACTGTGTTTACTTAAATTTATGGTTTGACTTTTTCTGGGTTCATAAACATTTTATTTTTATCTTTTATTAATTTTATGTTGTAATCTTGTGTACTGACACATTCTATGACCTTGGAGATTTACTGCTCTATTTGGTCCTATGGAACTTGACATGTGAATAAAATAAGAAGTTCCAGAAGCAACTCAATAATACTGTCTTGCTCCTCAAATCTATCAGTAACAAATCTAACAGCCTGTCTATGAATTGCTTCAGTGTTTTCCATTAACACAACGTGGTGCAGATTCCATACACTTGAGTAGTACTCAAGAATGAGTCACACTAGTGTCCAATGTGCAGTCCCCTATGCAGATGAACTACACTTTTCCAATAAACTAAATCGACCATTAGCCTTCCCCGCTGCAAATATTTACATCCTTGCAGCATATGTAGGGGATTCTCAGGCAAAGAGCTTATTTTTTTTAATTCTCAGATTTGAGACCAAGATTTTAGTTTTGGTATTTCCCCCATTTAAAAATTTACATATAGCCATGAACGAAATTTTCATTTATTTAGAAAACAATAATTTAATAAATTTTTCTCTTAATAAATAAGTTCTGCCAAAAATCATCAATCTATACCATCGCTTCAAATATTACTTTAAAAATTAAAAGTTTCATTTCAATTATAAGCTTTTTTATTTTTTAAATTCTTAATTTTTCCTCTATAAATAAAAGCAAAACAAAAATGTACTCCAAAGCTGAGCTATTTCAAAACTTAAAAAATCATTGTAAAGAAAAGTGTTGACTGTTGATTTAGAAAATTATTCTACAGAAACATATATACAGATGTAATCAGACAAGATCCTAGGGGATTACTTTAATATGAAAGAAAAGGAGAAGAGAGAACTAAGATATAAAAATGTAAAACAACTTTGAGCAATTTGTAAAACAAAAAATTAAAAAATTTTCTAGACTTTTAAAAAAAAGAAACATTAATCTCTCTTATTCTAAATCCATTTTGCAATTAATAATAACGATATCGAATTAAATAAGAGGTCTTCAAAGTAACATCATGAAATTTGTGAAACAAAAAATTTAAAGTATTATTCTAAACTTCCTCCCCCATGAACCATGAACCTTGTCGTTGGTGGGGAGGCTTACGTGCCTCCGCGATACAGATGGCCATACCGTAGGTGCAACCACAACAGAGGGGTATCTGTTGAGAGGCCAGACAAACGTATGGTTCCTGAAGAGGGGCAGCAGCCTATTCAGTAGTTGCAGGGGCAACAGACTGGATGACTGACTGATCTGGCTTTGTAACAATAAACAAAACGGCCTTGCTGTGCTGGTACTGCGAACGGCTGAAAGCAAGGGGAAACTACAGCCGTAATTTTTCCCGAGGACATGCAGCTTTACTGTATGGTTAAATGATGATGGCGTCCTCTTGGGTAAAATATTCCGGAGGTAAAATAGTCCCCCATTCGGATCTCCATGCGGGGACTACTCAAGAGGACGTCGTTATCAGGAGAAATAAGACTGGCGTTCTACAGATCGGAGCGTGGAATGTCAGATCCCTTAATCGAGCAGGTAGGTTAGAAAATTTAAAAACGGAAATGGATATGTTAAAGTTAGATATAGTGGGAATTAGTGAAGTTCGGTGGCAGGAGGAACAAGACTTTTGGTCAGGTGAATACAAGGTTATAAATACAAAATCGAATAGAGATAATGCAGGAGCAGGTATAATAATGAAGCTACTAATAATGAAGCTACTACAAACAACATAGTGAACGCATTATTGTGGCCAAGGTAGACATGAAGCCCACGCATAATACAGTAGTACAACTTTATATGCCAACTAGCTCTGCAGATGATGAAGAAATTGATGAAATGTATGATGAGATAAAAGAAATTATTCAGATAGTGAAGGGAGACGAAAATTTAATTGTCATGGGTAACTGGAATTCGAGTGTAGGAAAAGGGAGAGAAGGAAACATAGTAGGTGAATATGGATTGGGGCTAAGAAATGAAAGAGGAAGCCGTCTGGTAGAATTTTGCACAGAGCATAACTTAATCATAGCTAACACTTGGTTCAAGAATCATAAAAGAAGGTTGTATACATGGAAGAATCCTGCAGATACTAAAAGGTATGAGATAGATTATATAATGGTAAGACAGAGATTTAGGAACCAGGTTTTAAATTGTAAGACATTTCCAGGGGCAGATGTGGACTCTGACCACAATCTATTGGTTATGAACTGCAGATTAAAATTGAAGAAACTGCAAAAAGGTGGGAATTTAAGGAGATGGGACCTGGATAAGCTGACGAAACCAGAGGTTGTACAGAGTTTCAGGGAGAGGATAAGGGAACAATTGACAGTAGTGGTGACAAGAAGTACAGTAGAAGAAGAATGGGTAGCTCTGAGGGATGAGGTAGTGAAGGCAGCAGAGGATCATGTAGGTAAAAACACGAGGGCTAGTAGAAATCAATGGGTAACAGGAGAGATATTGAATTTAACTGATGAAAATAGAAAATATAATAATGCAGTAAATGAAGCAGGCAAAAAGGAATACAAACTTCTCAAAAATGATATCTACGGTAAGTGCAAAATGGCTAAGCAGTGATGGCTTGAGGACAAATGTAAGGATGTAGAGGCTTATCTCACTACAGGTAAGATAGATACTGCCTACAGGGAAATTAAAGAGACCTTTGGAGAAAAGAGAGCCACTTGTATGACTATCAAGAGCTCAGATGGAAACCCAGTTCTAACCAAAGAAGGGAAAGCAGAAAGATGGAAGGAGTATATAGAGGGCCGACACAAGGGTGTTGTACTTGAGGACAATATTATGGAAATGGAAGAGAATGTAAATGAAGATGAAATGGGAGATGTGATACTGCGTGAAGAGTTTGACAGAGCATTGAAAGACCTGAGTCGAAACAAGGCCCCGTGAGTAACAACATTCCACTAGAACTACTGATGGCCTTGGGAGAGCCAGTCCCGACAAAACTGTACCATCTGGTGAGCAAGATGTATGAGACGGGTGAAATACCCTCAGACTTCAAGAAGAATATAATAATTCCAATCCCAAAGAAAGCAGGTGTTGACAGATGTGAAAATTACCGAACTATCAGTTTAATAAGTCACAGCTGCAAACTACTAACACGAATTCTTTACAGACGAAAGGAAAAACTGGTACCAGCAGACCTCGGGGAAGATCAGTTTGGATTCCAAAGAAATATTGGAACGTGTGAGGCAATACTGAACTTACGACTTATCTCAGAAGAAAGATTAAGGAAAGGCAAACTTACGTTTCTAGAAATTGTAGACTTAGAGAAAGCTTTTGACAATGTTGACTGGAATACTCTCTTCCAAATTCTAAAAGTGGCAGGGGTAAAATACAGGGAGCGAAAGGCTATTTACAATTTGTACAGAAACCAGATGGCTGTTATAAGAGTCGAGGGGCATGAAAGGGAAGTAGTGGTTGGAAAAGGAGTGAGTCAGGGTTGTAGCCTCTCCCCGATGTTATTCAATCTGTATATTGAGCAAGCAGTAAAGGAAACAAAAGAAAAATTCGGAGTAGGTATTAAAATCCATGGAGAAGAAATAAAAACTTTGAGGTTCGCCGATAACATCGTAATTCTGTCAGAGACAGCAAAGGACTTGGAAGAGCAGTTGAACGGAATGGACAGTGTCTTGAAAGGAGGATATAAGATGAATATCAACAAAAGGAAAACGAGGATCATGGAATGTAGTCGAATTAAGTCAGGTGATGCTGAGGGAATTAGATTAGGAAATGAGACACTTAAAGTAGTATAGGAGTTTTGCTATTTGGGGAGCAAAATAACTGATGATGGTCGAAGTAGAGAAGATATAAAATGTAGACTGGCAATGGCAAGGAAAGCGTTTCTGAAGAAGAGAAATTTGTTAACATCGAGTATAAATTTAAGTGTCAGGAAGTGGTTTCTGAAAGTATTTGTATGGAGTGTAGCCATGTATGGAAGTGAAACATGGACGATAACCAGTTTGGACAGGAAGAGAATATAAGCTTTCGAAATGTGGTGCTACAGAAGAATGCTGAAGATTAGATGGGTAGATCACATAACTAATGAGGAGGTATTGAATAGAATTGGGGAGAAGAGAAGTTTGTGGCACAACTTGACTAGAAGAAGGGATGGGTTGGTAGGACATGTTCTGAGGCATCAAGGGATCACAAATTTAGCATTGGAGGGCAGCGTGGAGGGTAAAAATCGTAGAGGGAGACCAAGAGATTAATACACTAAGCAGATTCAGAAGGATGTAGGTTGCAGTAGGTACTGGGAGATGAAGAAACTTGCACAGGATGGGGTAGCATGGAGAGCTGCATCAAACCAGTCTGAGGACTGAAGACCACATCATCAACAACAACATTCTAAACTTAATAAAAAGCACTCTCTTATTGAAAGATCTGAGGAGGTAATGATGTTGAATTGAAAAAAAAATCTTTAGAAGTACATCATCAAATCGGAAAAACGAAAATTAAAGAAAATTCTAAATGTAATAACAATTAATCGATCTTATCAATAGATCTGCAGGTAATATTATAATTCATCGGTAATGAGAATTATTTTCAAAAGCTTCTAGTAAGTAAAAATCAAGAAATTAAATTTTCATGTTATAATTTTCTAGATGGTAATGATTTTTTAAATCAACTAAACGAATTAATAGAAAAGCTTCTGCTTTTAAATCGAGTATAATAGCTTATGAAATTTATAATAATGATAATATTGTTGAACCACAAGAATTTTTTAATCAAACTAAAGAAGAAGTAATCACTAAATTTAAAAAGATTTTAATACAAAAAAGACTGATTAAAGCTAACATGAAATTTATTGTAACTTTAGAAGACAAGATGAATCACAAGACTTTAATTTTAAACAAGCAATGATGTTTTTTAAGGACAACTGATTTAGAAGGTTGTTATCAAAAACAATAGATAAACTCTTAACTGCATAGGAAGAAATGCTAAGAAAAAATCTAGTTTGTCTTTATTTTGTATAAATAGTTTAGAACTAAGTGTTAATAGAAACAACCCAGTTAAAAACGAAAGAGCTGTAATTAATGTATAAGATACAGTTCAAAAGTATGTTCTTCATTCAGTGAAGTCAGCCTTTTGACAAGTAGATCGTGATGGACAAAAAGTTAGTAAATATAAAAATCCTGGATTGCAAGTAGATAAAATTTTTTGTACAGGGGAAATGAGTTTTCCTGTTCAATTAACAAATATTTCAAAATCTGAAAATCTGAAAATAAGACAAATATTTCTATTAATGTTTACACTATGAAGAAAAATTTATTGTATATTCTCCTTATCATACAAAAAATAAGCAAGAAAAACATGTTAATCTTTTAACTGCCGAAAAAAATAATTATTTTTATATAAAAGATTTTCTAGATTCATTAAATCACAAACAACTAACACAAATAAAAACTTTATCGTTAGATAGATGTTTCAGATATTTTTATTGTAGAGAAAAATTGAAGAATCATGAAAACGATTGCAAAGAACGTAAAGAGTAAAAGTAAAAATGCCCATAAAAGGTAAAAAAAATATATTTGAAAATAATAATAATTCATTATGATTATCTTTTAAAAGTTATACAGATTTCGAATGTCTTTTAAAAGATGTTAACACTTCTCAACCAAATCCTGAGAAAGCTTATATTAGTGAATATCAAAAACATATTGCATTTTAATTTAGTTATTATGTTGAATATTCTAATGGTGATTATAAAACTCCTATTATATAAGCTGGCAAAGATGTAGCCAAAAAATTTGTTGAAATGTTAAAAAAAGAATCTAGAGAAATTGTTGAAATATGTGATCGGAATTTACCAATGATAATGATAAATGAAGATTAAAATAGATTTTAAAAATTGAAAAACTTGTTTTATTTTTGAAAAGGAATTTACTAAATGGGACAAAAATTAAGAGATCATTGTTATTTAACAGGATAATATTGAGGACATTCTTACAAATACTGTAAACTTGATTATCAAAATCCTAATTTTATTCCAGTTCATAATTATAATTTAGCAGTTTGCAATATTCATTTGTTTATCAAATAATTAGCAATAGATAATGAAGATATCAATGTTATTCCAAATAATGAACAAAAATAAATTTCTTTTAGTGAAACAGCTGAAGATGGTCTCTAACAATAACACTTTTGGATACATTTGAATTTACAGCTTCAAGTATTGATGAATTATTTTCTAATTTTACAGAAGAACATTTCAGAGAAACAGCAAAATATTTTAAAGATGAACAATTAATTTAAATGATTAAAAAAGTGTTTATGCTTTGTATATGAACTGTGAAGAAAAATTAAAAGAAACAAAAAATTTTCTTATTCAAGACTTAATAAATGTGATGCAAAAGCTAAGCACTATCGATGTGCAAAAGCAGTTTTGAAAAATATTAATATTAAAAATTTAGACGAATATACAAAATTAAATAATAAATCTGATATTTTAATACTAGCAGATACTTCCGAAAATTTTAGAGATACAAGTATTGAATCATATAAAATCGTTCCATCTTGGTATTTTTCAGCATCTGTTTTATCTTTGGATTCTATGCTAAAAGACAAAAGTTGAAATTAGTGGATTCTTTTCCTGCAATTATGCATTCGTTTTCTTAATATGAACATCTGTTTTGCCAGGTGGCGAGAATGTTGCTGTTCAACCACGATTTTGTAGAGACCTGGGCTGGTTGACTCCTAGAGTGGCAAGGCTGAGTTGAGGTGAGGTTTGATGTTAGGACAGACCGAGGTTAGCTCAAGGAAATAGCAGTAACAGTCACATATTTTATTAGCAAACAAGTTACACCACTCGTATAGTCATTCCACAGTATTTATGCTCACTGGGTGTGCACTGACAGCAGGGAGGCCGGCAGTCGCCTGAGGCAGCAAGTGAGCAGTGCCCAGTTTGCCGTCAGAAGTGGGACAAGAGGGACACTGTAACGAACTTGTGACATCACAGTAGTCGCCTTGTCCGCTATACTTCACGAATGCTCGGCTCCTTGCAGGGCCCACAGGAAATCAGTAGGTCAGTGAAGAGATACTCACTAAAGGTCTTAATTTTGTCATGTGCTATCGAGCTTCCATGCAGTTAAAAGAGCAGTTAAGAATTATTAAACTCGTCTGAATAGTTATTCATTCCATGCTAGAGATGACTACTGTCACTCGCAAAACATGCAGCGTTATGTGCTGTGACATACGCACTTTGGCCTGTCTTTCTCGTGCTTCTTTGGGCAGGATTACCGACACAGATAAAGGCAATAGGGTGGCTACACTGCCCTCGATATGAACAGCTGCCATGGAAGGCAGGAGTCCAGCTGTGGCTGAACTGAGCCCAAGGTAGCCCACAAGCTGGGAAGTGGCATGACATCGGTGTAGGCTTAGTACCAGAAGACGGCTTGTCAGTTCTGGAGCCCAAATCTTGTGGCTGTTAATTTGCAGAACCATGTTGACCCATCACCTGGCATGGATCTCCCATCTTAGTAGGTGCTGCCAGTCTGCAAATACCTCTATTGAAACTGATGGATATTTTTACAGATTCGCTGCCCGCTTGCGGTGAGGAACTGCTTCTAACCACATACAGCAAACCAGGGCTGTGTCTGTTTGGGGTAGTGACAGGCCTGCTGCTGCTGTGGTGAGCCCACCTTTTGCTGCATAGCCAGTACTGGCACCTGGCCCACACTGCAGAAGGCAGCTGGGGGGGATTGCTGTATCTGATGCAACTGTGTTTTGTCAACTCCACACCCAGTGTCCATGGCTCATTCGCGACAGCTGTGGCAGTATTTCTGTTACTTAGCAGCGCCGAAAAGTAATGGCAGAGTAATAGTTCTGCCCTTTGTTGCAATTTTTAAACGGCCTCACCACTTTCTCCGTTCAGAATTCACACAAAACCTCTCCATATGCTCATCACATCTTCTGTACACCTGTCAGCAGTGACGATCGTTGAGAAGCCAACGCTTCCTTTTCGTTGGTATTATTATTTTCATTGCTGAGAATACGTAGACCTCATGTAGCTTAGGCTTGTGAAGCCATATGGAAACAAACGCTGTCTTCGAGGGCACTTCCTGACTGACTGTGACAATGTATTCACTGCTGATTAATGACTGGTGTAAATAAACACTGGTCGGAAAATCATCAGTATAAAACTGGTTTGCCAGAAGACCTGCAGTGCGTGTAGCACGTACAAAAGGTTCAGAATCATCACTTTCGCGAAGCGCACGTAGCTACGGTATACATTTTCCTGCAGGCTGACTGGACCTTGGGCTGCCCCTGAGTGAAGCGAGAAAAATTTCCCAGCACCGCCCTGGACTTCCATGGTCTACCCGCTAGATCACTACGACCACTGCGACGTAGAAACAGGTTAAAGAAACAGCGTCATTGTGGGGCTGTGTCACACTTGATGGTGATACGCTCGGCGTAATGCACCAGTACAATGTAGTGTGGATTGAACAAGTCGCTGAAAGTCCCCTGCAGGACTGTTGAGTCAAGTAGCGTCTGTTGGCATCCGTAATCGCGAAAGTGTAGCCGGTGCAGGTGTCTGTGCGTGAACTGACCTTTCGATTAAGTCCCATAAATGACTGACAGGATTCATGCTGGGCGATCTGGGTGGCCAAACCATTGCTTCGATCTGTCCAAAAAGTTCTTCAAACCAGCTGTGAACAGTTTTGGCTTGATAGTATGGCGCATTGACATCCAAAAAATACTGTAGCTGTTTGGGAACAAGAAGTCCACGAATGGCTGCAAATGGTCTCCAACTAGCCAAACATCCAGGGGACCCAGTCCATCCCATGTAAACACAGCCACACTATTATGAAGCCACCACCAGCTTGCACAGAGCCTTGTTGACAGTTTATGTCCACGGCTTCATGGGGTCTGCGCCACACTTGAAACCTACCATCAGCTCTCAATAACTGAAATAAGGACTCATTTGACCCGGCCACGACTTTCCACTCGTCTAGAGTCCAACTGATATAGTCACAAGCCTAGGAGAGGCGCTGCAGGCAATATCGTGCTGTTAGCAACGGCCTGGC
The DNA here is from genome assembly GCF_023898315.1 of Schistocerca nitens. Taxonomy (NCBI): domain Eukaryota; kingdom Metazoa; phylum Arthropoda; class Insecta; order Orthoptera; family Acrididae; genus Schistocerca; species Schistocerca nitens. Next base: position 327,414,786 of record NC_064618.1, on the reverse strand, counting down.
GTCGGTCGTCTCATGCCGTAGTCTATTAACGCCAAATTTCGCTTCACTGTCCTATCGGATACGTTCATCGTACGTCCCTCATTGATTTCTGCCGTTATTTCACGCAGTTTTGATTGTCCGTTAGCAGTGACAGCTCCACTCAAACGCCGCTGGCCTCGGTTGTTAAGTGAACGCCATTAGGCACTGTGTAGGGCCATGTGAGGGGTAATGCCTGAAAAGTGGTGTCCTCGGCACACTCTTGACACTGTGGATGACAGAATATTGAGTTCTCCAACTACCATTTCGCGTTCAAAGTCTGGTAATTCCCCTCGTGCGGCCAAAATTATGTCTGAAACATTTTCACGTGAATCACCTGAATAAAAATGACAGCTCCGTCAATGCACTGACCTTTTGCCTTGTGTGCGCGGTACTACTGCCATCCGTATGTGTGCATATCGCTATCCAATGACTTGTCACCTCAGTGTAAAGTCAGCGGCTGTTATCAAGCGTGAAACGGCCCTTACAAGTACGTTGTTATTTTTAACCTGCTTTTACGCTGTAATGTGACAACGATTCTTGCAAGTATATGAATTTTAATAGGCTCAAATATTTGTGCATACTACTGTTCTACTGCTACGTTTTTCTTGGTACGTAGTATCATGTCTTTGTAGATGTCTGACGATGGTACATAAGACGAAATTTCAATAGCAGAATGAAAACAGTAACAGACAAAAGCGGAAATTAACGTTATTTAAAAACCTTAGGTGTTGACTGACGGTGTCCTTCGTTAAAAACATTTCTATGGCGTATTTATGTCCATCTGTCAATAAAACCGTTTGGTATGAGATCTTCGGTTAGTTACCCCCTTCAGAGGTTTCATAGCCCTTTTAAAAACACAAACGTAGATGCAATAGCTGTTTGCGACTCTTGTAATAAGTAGTAGTATGATTTACTGTGCTTTCTTCTCTGCATAATAGGATATTTCTCTATTATAGGTATGATGTAATTTATGTCTTACCGCCAGCTTCCAATCAATGGCGACTGTTGAATGAAACAAGTTCTTTCTTGCAGTTTTCGATTTGAGTTCCACGCGTTTTCTAACATTCTGCGTGGTTTCTGTTTGTTCTATATCGTGTCTCCCTACCACTTTCGCGCAACGACGCTCTGAGAGTGTGTTTTAGGGAATTCACTAGTTTGAACCTGGGACCCGTTGCTGGTAAGGAGACGCCAGACCACACATGACATGTAGAGTTCAGAAGAGTTCAGTGAGACTAGCGATGATATAATCAAATACTTAATGATTTCAGCGTCAGCTCCACTGCACTCCATGTAAAAGAATCTTAATACTAACTAAATTTAGTGGAAGGGGTTCAAGACTTTCCTATTTTTAGTTAGCTGGTAAAATAACGTGGAAATAGCAGTTAAGTTTACCATTGGAAATTTTATTCTACTCACAAAACATTCTTTATAAATTGCACTATTGATAAAAGGAAATATTTTAATACAAGATGATAAAAACCAACTGCGTTCAACAAAAATATGAACGAATATTCCATGAATGGGTTTCCAAGTTCTAGAATGGATCGAAGGATGACCTATGCCGTATCACATCTATTATCTAGATTTAAGTTAAGTTTCATAAAAGAGAAAACTTTCAAAATGGTCTACAGTGACCCTCAATTATCTTTAATTACTTATCTAACTTGTCGTAAATTACACTGGCTGATGTGGCTTCTCACTGATTATATAACAGAAAAATCATCACGTTTCAGATTTTTACTTCAAGTAGCAAATGTAAACTCCATGAGATTTAACTGACGATCGACACTAGTATTACGTAAAAAGGGGATGTAATAGATGAAACTTCTGCAGTTCTGAGTGAAGCCTTATGCGCTCAAAAATGCGGCATCGCGTGCGTTCATTACCTTGTCGGTGTTTAGGCAGTGTCAGGAGGCGGTGGGCGGCACAGCTCCACGCACCTCGCCGTCTCCGAAGCAACTCTCCTCTAACTTCTCCTTACTACAATTTACCGAAGTTGGTTTAAAAAAAAAACTATCTGGCTGTGTTTTCAACTGACCAATCAGGGTCTCAATGTTAACCCTAAGCTCTGCCTACAAAAATTCTGTCTATCCAATGAGAAACGTTATACTTTTCGTGGTGGGGCAATGTTTTTAACGTTTGCAACGTAACAGAGACGCGAAAAAGTCTCACGCTAAAACTTGCAGCTGGTGTGGCCTTTTTAGTGTTATTGTAAGATCTATAGTGTTCTTCTGGAGGGCTCTATCTTTTAACATGGGCTGGGGATGATCTTGGTGGTCGGCTGGCGACGTGGGTGTCTGTCCCTTATCGTAGGGCCTCCTAGCCTACACGATTCTGCTCTCGGCTTCTGTTCTCGTTTCTCCCCTCGGAACTGCGTCTGTTTCACGGTGGGAAGGTATGACATGCATTTAGGCGTTCTTGTGTTAGTTTGTGGTATTCCATTTGCTCACTCGTTGATCGTATTACTTTGGTTAATTTAATGTCAGGATTTATTTGGAGCTATGTGACATACTGCCGGATTTGCTATCATGTCAGGGTTTTCATGGAAGATGTTGGATTTGCCTGACACTTTACAGTTTATTATATTAATCAATGGAATTTGTCTAACTGGGTTTCAACTTTATGAAAACGCATCTATTTTTTTTTCTTTTTCCTCAAAAACTAATGTATGTACCAGATGTTCCGAAATGGTCTTTACAACTTCGATCAAGTATATTTCAGAAATTGGGATAGGTAGGAAGATGCAGTTTGAGGCATAATGTTCATACACACCTAAAGTTTTAGCAGCCGTCTAATACATTTCAATGTGTGCACCATCTGCAGCACTTAGGACATCTAAACGATATTCCAGTTCCTCCCACGCGTGGTCTAGCATGTGCTCATTGATGTGTGCAATTGCTGCCTTGATCTCGCTGTTCTTGTACGTTTCACACCAGGGTGTGGGAGACAGCATCCTTCATATAGCCCCAACGAAAACAATGTAATGGGCTTATGCCTGGAGACCTTGGGGACTAGGAATTCGGTCCTCCTTAACCAGTCCAGCCATCTGGACGTGTACCGTCTAGTGTCTTCCTATCGATCGAGGCCCACTGACGAGGGGCACCATTCTGCTGCAGCAAGACGTCAGGTTGTAGTTCTCCGGCCTGTGGAAATGCAAACTGTTCCAACATTATCGTGTCTGTAGTTTCCTGCAAGCGGATCAGGACGGGAGCTAGACGCTAAATCCAGTAATGAGGTGGCTCGTCCAACTCGAAGTCCTGGTGCTGGAAAACAAGCTGGAAATTCTTTGCAGATAAGGGAACTCGGTGGGATAAAGGACGTATACTTCTGATGAAACAACTAAGATGAAACACGAGGTAGGATAAGACCACTGTCGAACCCTCAGAGGCACCACACATTGTAAGTTGGGCAATTCTGCATGTATCATGTGCAGCTAAGTGCCACGAGAAACTAAGTCCCTTCCCGAGGGCAGAGTAACTCAGGCCCAGCGTCTGAGGCAACTGTCGAAGGAATCTCTCTAGCAGCACCAGCGGCCTTGCTTATATAGGATCGTCTGATGCAATCCCCTGCGATCACGCGCGTATCCCGTGTCCTGTCGTCCTTCCAGGACATTATGTCGTAGCTGGTCATGTAGCTCCAGCATCCTTGCCAAAAAAAAACGCAAACTCTCCTGCTTCCCAGCGCCCTGGCTGAAGTTAGGTTGCTTTCCTACATGTTCATTTTATGCCATTTTATGCATTTCTACTCACATCCGCGACCCATTCGCGACAACATGTACAGATAAACATTCGATACTACTGACGCCTCGGCGAAGAAAAAGTCTCACCTCACAGTCGCGAACCAGACCACCCCATGGTTTGCCGTTGGATTGTCAGACAGGTTTCCATGCTCGAGGATTCTCAGAGCCCCAGATCCTCAAGCTGTGTCGGTTTACCTCGATGGACACATTAAGACCTTGACCATCACCTTGTTCTGGGTCATCGTCGATGCGACTCAAAATCTCAGTGGCAGATGCTTTGCGCTTTGGACTGACATCGAGTTAAAGAGCAAGCAGCAGCTGCACCTTGTATGTATGAAGCTTCAGTTTCTGGCGTTGCAGCCGGTGCACCGTGGTTGGTGGTAGCTGCAAATGTCGAGGCGCTTGACGGATTGATTTAGTTGCGCTCCGGATAAATGCGTGTTTCACCCGTTCCTTATCTGCATCACTCGTGCTCGGACCTCGAGAACTCGTCCTTTTCGTAACATTTCCGGATTTCTTGAATCTCGTGTACCAATGTCTGATAGTCGGATGTCATGGTGGTGTGCTTCTGTAAAGCGTTCGCAAGTTGTGCTGCACTTGGGTGTCAGATTTGGTCTCTATCAACCATTCCACAAAAAGTGCCATCTGGTGGTGTCATAGAGAAAATGAATTAAAGAGACTTGAGGTGTGAGCGAACTTTGTGCTGCAAACCACAGCTTTCTACCTACCCCATTTCTGAAATATATGTGCTCAAAGTTGTAAAGATAATTTCGGGGATACCCTACATAAAGGGTGGTCAGAAACAGTCTGAAAGTATGCAGGGTGTTACAGGATAGGCTGTGCTGAGAAATACTTGTTAAGAAAAAAAATAGATATGTTGCGCCATTTTCGAGTTAATTAACGTTGAAGTTTGCCAACCAGCGCGCTGCAGGCGCAAATTCAATTGACCCGCCAGAGACAGTTTCGCCAAAGGTATTTTTCGTATGGTTTCCTAAAACCGAACAAGAAAGCGCAACAAAAATTATACATGGGACGGTAGTAAGGGTCGAACCCGAGCTAGAGGCAGAGTAGTTTCGTGCAGTATCATCTATGCTATGAGGACAACTGACACTAATTGTATCTGGCAGACCGCTTGAACTTGCGCATGCAACTGCCTGATTGCCCAACTTCAAGGCTAATTATCTGGAAACGGCGCAAGGTATCTAAGTTTTTTCTTGACAATTATTTCTCAGCACAGCCTGCCCTGAAACACCCTTACAAGCTTTTCAGACTGTTTCTGATTACCCGCTACAGTTCGCTCTGAGCAAAACATCGGCATGCCTTTACTAAGGCACTCAATTACTGCATTTTTACACTGTGTTACTTGGGAACCTCTTTGGTGGAAGATTAATTGCTTATGAAACGTTGACATAATGTGTGCGTTTATGCGAAGTACACTCCTGGAAATTGAAATAAGAACACCGTGAATTCATTGTCCCAGGAAGGGGAAACTTTATTGACACATTCCTGGGGTCAGATACATCACATGATCACACTGACAGAACCACAGGCACATAGACACAGGCAACAGAGCATGCACAATTTCGGCACTAGTACAGTGTATATCCACCTTTCGCAGCAATGCAGGCTGCTATTCTCCCATGGAGACGATCGTAGAGATGCTGGATGTAGTCCTGTGGAACGGCTTGCCATGCCATTTCCACCTGGCGCCTCAGTTGGGCCAGCGTTCGTGCTGGACGTGCAGACCGCGTGAGACGACGCTTCATCCAGTCCCAAACATTCTCAATGGGGGACAGATCCGGAGATCTTGCTGGCCAGGGTAGTTGACTTACACCTTCTAGAGCACGTTGGGTGACACGGGATACATGCGGACGTGCATTGTCCTGTTGGAACAGCAAGTTCCCTTGCCGGTCTAGGAATGGTAGAACGATGGGTTCGATGACGGTTTGGATGTACCGTGCACTATTCAGTGTCCCCTCGACGATCACCAGTGGTGTACGGCCAGTGTAGGAGATCGCTCCCCACACCATGATGCCGGGTGTTGGCCCTGTGTGCCTCGGTCGTATGCAGTCCTGATTGTGGCGCTCACCTGCACGGCGCCAAACACGCATACGACCATCATTGGCACCAAGGCAGAAGCGACTCTCATCGCTGAAGACGACACGTCTCCATTCGTCCCTCCATTCACGCCTGTCGCGACACCACTGGAGGCGGGCTGCACGATGTTGGGGCGTGAGCGGAAGACGGCCTAACGGTGTGCGGGACCGTAGCCCAGCTTCATGGAGACGGTTGCGAATGGTCCTCGCCGATACCCCAGGAGCAACAGTGTCCCTAATTTGCTGGGAAGTGGCGGTACGGTCCCCTACGGCACTGCGTAGGATCCTACAGTCTTGGCGTGCATCCGTGCGTCGCTGCGGTCCGGTCCCAGGTCGACGGGCACGTGCACCTTCCGCCGACCACTGGCGACAACATCGATGTACTGTGGAGACCTCACGCCCCACGTGTTGAGCAATTCGGCGGTACGTCCACCCGGCCTCCCGCATGCCCACTATACGGCCTCGCTCAAAGTCCGTCAACTGCACATACGGTTCACGTCCACGCTGTCGCGGCATGCTACCAGTGTTAAAAACTGCGATGGAGCTCCGTATGCCACGGTAAACTGGCTGACACTGACGGCGGCGGTGCACAAATGCTGCGCAGCTAGCGCCATTCGACGGCCAACACCGCGGTTCCTGGTGTGTCCGCTGTGCCGTGCGTGTGATCATTGCTTGTACAGCCCTCTCGCAGTGTCCGGAGTAAGTATGGTGGGTCTGACACACCGGTGTCAATGTGTTCTTTTTTCCATTTCCAGGAGTGTATAATGTAATCTGCGTATTATAACAAAGAGTACAACATATTTCTAACGTTATTTGAAGTATATCGTACCACACAGACAAACTGTTACGAAGGAAGTATTTCTGGCAACCGGCATCGTAATGATTGCAAACCGGAACTAACTGACAAAAAGGGTATCATTCATTATTACATGGGTAAGTACATATCCGTGCGACTCAGGCGTGAAACAGCGTACTTGTATTCGCTTGGTTCCAGACGGTTAGCTGCAGTTATATTTAGTTTCACAATTATTTATGGATAAGTTGCACCTAATGTCATTTGATTCATAAAGTTTCTTGTAGACATTTCTGCACAGCTTCAATGCATTTAAAATGCGGTATTACGAACGCCCAATAGCTGTTGCACTGGAGATTTATTCGCTAAAAACAAATTTCGCTCAAACAACCGTCTTCAAATCAGGGATTAACCCAAAAAGTTTATGGAATGTTTCTTCGTGTCAAGTACATTACCCGTGCAGTTAATGACGACAATTTAGATTTTCAAAAATTTTGCGCGACTGTGAACGCAACTAAAATACAAATATACAATATTTTTCAGTTTCGGCACCTTTTGCATACATATGCGTCTATTACGTCATACATTCTCCGTCTGTCAATAACAGCGAAAATAGTACGTACCATGCTACAGCCTTGGCGAATCACCACGCTTAACACTGTATTAGACTGTCGATTTTTGCAGTTGCACGCAGTTATGTATTTCAGGCCAGGAAATGTTTCTTAAGCCTGACGTAGTGTTAATCTGTGATATGAACCAAAACTAATTATTGTGAATAAATATTCATTGAACAAGCCTTTTGTGATTCCATGAGGCAATTCTTTAAATACTCTCCACAAAATTAAGTTCTATTTACGCTTATTTTACGATCACTCTTGTGTGTTATTATTAAGACTCATGGTTGGGAGAAAAAAATATAGCGACTATTTTGAAAATTACGAAGATGAAAAACTAACACTATTTTTACGGTCCATATGACTTTAGAAAAGGACTGCTTTTTCACCACTTGGATCGCTAGTGTCGCTGCTGCTGTCAAGCACAACCGATCTTCATAGCAGTGAGAGGCAGCCATTAAAGCTTTAATTATCACCCCAAAAATATTTGCTAAGTAAGTGAATTTTTATTTGCTTGCAAATACATATCCACAGTCCTGCCACACATTTAAATTCCTGCACCATACACGGCACTGAGGAAAGCTAGTATCACTCGAATCTTGTAAACATGTGATGTCGAAATGACATGTCAATCGATGCGACTACCAACGTCGATAGCAGTCGATGAATGAAAACTTTGTAGACGCCATATTGGATTTAGTTGTATTTTGTTCTTTTTTATTGCAGCTTGTGTATTACTACTGTATATCATTTCAATGCAACAGTGCATCGAAGATTTATCACAAACACCTCACTGTCGGTACGATTTATTATAATTAAATGTTAGTTAATGACATTTCGGCGGTAAAAGCTTTCAGAGATACTGAGGAAAATGCTGATGTTGTTAAATGTTATGTTAGATCTTTCTGATGGTTAGAGATGTGATATTGCAGAGTCAAAGGTAGTAGGTTCACATTCGCCTAAGTGGTAATATTTTTTTCATCTTCGTGTTTGTAACAGATTCGTGGACTTTTTTCATGTATGTAATAGATGTATGTTCTACAATATTCGGTAAATATAATTCTGTCAGGAATGAGTTTCTTCGATTTTGTGACTTCAGGCTGATTACAGAACGAAAGATGAAATTACTGCGGATACAGGAGTGAGATTTGTGTTCTTGCTTACCTACATCAAGTTTTTTCTGTAAAACCGTCGTGTCCGTCTGTTAGTTTCTGAACGAGACAGTCTCCAAAACTACTCGACGGATTTTTGTGGGGTTTTCGCTGGTAACTTCTACGTAGCCAGGGGCACCGTATTGTATATTTCATCAAAATCGGATAACAGTGAAACAAGGTATTCATAAATATTATAAAAAATGTGTGTACATATGTATGTATATTGCACATCTCCTTCGAAACCACCGGACCGCTTTCAACTAAACGTGGAACACATGTCACTTGCTGTCTGGAAAGAGTCACTATGGGAGAAAGAGCCACCTGCCTATCAAAGGGGTGGGGTTGGGGATGAAAAAAAAGTGTAAGCCATGACGTGCGAACAGCCAGATTTTATTCCTCCAGTAATTGAGAAGGAGAGCACTTAGTGACTTGCAACAGAGTGTGCATATAATTTCAAATCCTTACGAAACTTTTTCTCCCTGACAACCTTTACAAAATGAAAGGAAAAAAAAAGTTTATCACTTTATTGGTTTTCGGTGTTCATGTCGCATAAGGCATGACGTCATGACAATTACGTTTTTTGCTTCTTTGCTGCTAGATCTATTCGCAACACGTTTAGCAGACAGTATTCACTGATGCCGCTGACTGTACCTACATAATTATATAACTGAACGACACACAGTTCAGGAGATATGTGGGATTAAGGAGATGGACAGAGAGAGGGAAGAGGAGGAGATGGACATAGGGAAGGGAGAAGAGAAGGTGGAAGTAGAAAGCGAAGAAGAGGTGGTTGAGTGAGAGAGGGATGAGTAGATGGGCAGAGAGAGGAAGAGTAGCAGAGGGACAGAGAGAGGGGCCAAGGAGAAGATGAGCTAAAATAAATACATGGCAGGGCAACTCCGGGTACTCAGCTAGTCTCAAATACGAGTATTTGGCCGTTTTTTCTAATATGCTGCGATTTTCAAGTTTGTGTTTAGGCAGGAAGCTAAGAGCACACCTTGAATTATATTTTTGCTTGCCAAAAATATTTCGCTGCATTTTTGTTTTCTCGGTCGCGATTTCCGAGAGTCCACGCACAGACGGAATACGCTAGAATCACTCGCGACTTATTGCGTCGACTGCTATCGACTTTGGTGATCACTTCGAGCGACATGTCATTTTGACGTCACTTCTGCGCAAGATCCGAGTGATACTAGCTGCTCCCCATGCCGTTAGAGGAGCGAAAAGAAAATGGCTACAGCTCAGTGATACAGCACAATATGCTGCGGTAATTGGTTTTATGTATTGATAGAAAAACAACGCAGCAACATTCCATGGTGAGTTGGTGGAAATGTGAAAAACACAGTGGATTGGTGGCACAGACGCTTCCAATATGACTGACCAAGTCTAAATGATGACAAACTAAGTGACAGACAAGCGCAAAGATTTCCAAACCATTTGTCTTCTCTACTGTCGTATGCTGTCTCTCATATCGCTCCTCGACCTCAGCGCTCTTGTCTGGATAACATGGCAGAAACACCTGTTCCCATTATAGCAAAATCTTTTCAGTTCCATTCCATCATTCAGCCACTTTCTCAAGTTCTTCTCAGTAGCTGGAACCTGACTCTACAGTAACCTCCCGTATTACACTAGAGAACTGAATAACATCTCGAGCTTCAGACGACAGTTAATGACGTGTCTACTAAAGTAACAATAGTGGCTACCATTGTCCCTGTACGCACTCGTTACCCTTGTACATCCATCTTTCCAGCCAGATATTCCACACTTCCCAGTATTCTTAACTGGTGCAGTCTCCTTAAATTTCCTTTCCCCAATACTCGCTAAATCATAAAACATCATTTTGTACACCTACAAATTATTTTTATTTATTCTATTATCATTATTGTTATTACTGTCATTATGAATGCCATTGGCCGGCCGAAGTGGCCGTGCGGTTAAAGGCGCTGCAGTCTGGAACCGCAAGACCGCTACGGTCGCAGGTTCGAATCCTGCCTCGGGCATGGATGTTTGTGATGTCCTTAGGTTAATTAGGTTTAACTAGTTCTAAGTTCTAGGGGACTAATGACCTCAGCAGTTGAGTCCCATAGTGCTCAGAGCCATTTTATGAATGCTATTATTATTATTATTGTATTTTTATTATTGGTGTTATTGCTATTAGTCGCAGCACCAGTAGTAATAGTACAAGTATTATCAATATTAACTTCATTAGTTGATACTCACTATTATTTACTCAAAAATGGTTCAAATGGCTCTGAGCACTATGGGACTTAACTTCTGTGGTCATCAGTCCCCTAGAACTTAGAACTACTTAAACCTAACTAACCTAAGGACATCACACACATCCGTGCCTCAGGCAGGATTCGAACCTGCGACCGTAGCAGTCGCGCGGTTCCGGACTGAGCGCCTTAACCGCGAGACCACCGCGGCCGGCTATTATTTACTCAGGTTGTTTCTATAGCCACTCAGATCATTTTAATAGTATTTGACATGTTAAAATTGTTGTTTCTTAGTGAACTATAGTTGGTTGGTTCGTTGATTTGTGAGAGGGGGCCAAACAGCAAGGTCATTGGTCTCATCAGATTAGGGAAGGACGGGGAAGGAAGTCTTCTGTGCCCTTTCAAAGGGACCATCCCGGCATTTGCCTGAAGCGATTTAGGTAAATCACGGAACACCTAAATCGGGATGGCCGGACGCTGCTTTGAACCGCCGTCCTCCCGAATGCGAGACCAGTATGTTAACCACTGCGCCACCTCCCTCGGTAGGGACCCTTCGTCCGATGTAAGCGTGGGCCCCATGGCACTAATCACATCATTTTAAGTAGATAAACAAAAATTAAAATAAATCTCTTCCTGAAGAGCTGGCAATCGCAATCGCTTCTCGAAAACAGGTGTAATCGATGCAATATTTGCAACTTTATGCACGTCATTTTGAACATAACAATAGAGGTCGCTTGCTAGTTTCTGCGACTGACCACACCCAGTCAGACAGTCCACCGAATAAAGCAGTAGCAGAAATGTTGTAGCTGTGTCACGCCAATAAAGATGACGTCACCGCGGATGTATCAAAATGATCCAGAGGAACAGGAGCAAAGCAATCAATGGAAACATGTGGATTCAGCGCCGCCGAAAAGACATAGACTCGAACTTCATCGAGCAACGTAAAATTCAAGTTGTCTAAATGTCTAAAGAAGGAAGATCGTAATGACATGTACCAAAAATCTGGCATTTACGAACACTGGTGTAACAGCTTTGATGCTCTACATTTTGAGCTGACCATCAGAACATGTGGAATAACGTGTAAGGAACACTAAAGAGCGTGGAATTATGACACCAGCCTTTTCAACATTAGTAGAACACCTCTAGCAAGAAAACCTCCACACTGCCACAATAGAAAAGGGCATGAAAATAGATTTTGTTGTTGTTGTTGTGGTCTTCAGTCCTCAGACTGGTTTGATGCAGCTCTCCATGCTACTCTATCCTGTGCAAGCTTCTTCATCTCCCAGTACCTACTGCAACCTACATCCTTTTGGATCTGCTTAGTGTATTCATCTCTTGGTCTCCCTCTACGATTTTTACCCTCCACGCTGCCCTCCAATGCTAAATTTGTGATCCCTTGATGCCTCAAAACATGTCCTACCAACTGATCCCTTCTTCTAGTCAAGTTGTGCCACAAACTTCTCTTCTCCCCAATCCTATTCAGTACCTCCTCATTAGTTACGTGATCTACCCACCTTATCTTCAGCATTCTTCTGTAGCACCACATTTCGAAAGCTTCTATTCTTTTCTTGTCCAATCTGGTTATCGTCCATGTTTCACTTCCATACATGGCTACACTCCATACAAATACTTTCAGAAACGACTTCCTGACACTTAAATCTATACTCGATGTTAACAAATTTCTCTTCTTCAGAAACGGAAAATAGTTTTAGTAACAAAAAAACATCTAACTTCTCAAGAGAACCTCCAAATCCAAAAAGCAGTAGTAGAGAAGACACACACAATAACTGACCACACAAGCATCAGCAACAAGGCCGCGCGGGATTAGCCGAGCGGTCTGAGGCGCTGCAGTCACGGACTGTGCGGCTGGTGCCGACGGAGGTTCGAGTCCTCCCTCGGGCATGGATGTGTGTGTGTTTGCCCTTAGGATAACTTAGGTTAAGTAGTGTGTAAGCTTAGGGACTGATGACCTTAGCAGTTAAGTCCCATACGATTTCACACATCTCATTTCAGTAACAAGATGTTATTTAAAAAATTAATAAAAATATTGTAGAGAAATAATAACCACCACAAAATAATATCACAAGCTAGGCACTATCCCTATACCGTGATCACTCACTACTGTACCAAAATAAAGCGATAATTTACACACAGTAGTTGGGTGATTTGGGGGAGAGACCAAACAGCGAGGTCATCGGCCTCATCGGATTGGGGAAGGATGGGGAAGGAATTCGGCCGTGCTCTTTCAAAGGAACCATCCCGGTATATACCTTAAGCGATTTAGGGAAATCACGGAAAACCTAAATCAAGATGACTGATCGCTGGTTTGAACCGTCGTCCTCCCGAATGCGAGTCCAGTGTGCTACCCACTGCGCCACTTCGCTCGATGCACAGTAGTTACGATATTTTAGCTCCCATAACAAACACACACACACACACACACACACACACACACACACACACACACATACACACATATGCACATATACATACACACACGCACAGAGAGAGAGAGAGAGAGAGAGAGCAGTAGCATACGCTCCTGCTACTACCCAAACAAACTACAGATGAACGCATCCCCCCCCCCCCCCCCCGCGCGCAATAGCAAAACAAAGCATACGTAATTGCGAGATGCCACTGGTTCTTCACAAGAGAAAAATCTCAATACATTTAGTGCTAGCAAAAGTGCTGCGTGCTAAAATTTAGCAAATATGTGGAAGCACTGGCAGAATGACGTACGCAACAAAAAACGATTATAATTAATATACTGTTTATGGCAGTACGTTAAAGCATGGGAACTGTTCATGATCCTAGCTAAAAAAATTATAAGAGAAAAAAGCTTTAGTCTTACAGTGACCGCTGAGGATGCTTTGGAATAAAGCGAAAAACGCGTTTGGTCTTATTAAGACTTTCATTACAGTTGCAAAAGGCGTATTTAAGCTATACTGCTGGTATATATTTGACTTCGGAAAAAAGAGGCAGAAAAACAAAATACTGAATGGTTCTTGTGACTGCCATGGGTTAATGCCAACGGATTATGCTCGTAATGTGCAAAGCTTGGACTGATCACTTTACAAAAACCTTCTGACGAGGTTACGAGAGTCTGTCAAGATGAACCGGCGCCAGAAGCTGTCCAAAAGGAGTGCTCTCGCCCCATTAAAAAGGCTCCAGCTAATTCTGAACTGGACACACCCACTCATACTATTTCTTTGGACTCTCAAAGTTTGCCCCACCTACCGTATTAACGCGACATAGAACCCGGTGACCTTACATCTTTTCTTGGATGAACGAACCACAGCATAGCGAGCATTTCCAGAAATGGGACGTCGTGATTTTCGCGATGGAGTGCATTCTGAACATCCAAAACTCAAACTTCTACAACTTAGCTCTCTCCTAAGTCATCTATCCTTGGGGAATAGTGTGACATTCAAAGATGATTAGACAGAGAAGGACTAAGACAATCTCCGAGACACAAGTTTGCAGCTTGGTTGTTTCCGACGTCTTAAACATGACTACTCCTCGTGTAGTTTGTGTTTGTTCGTACAATTTCACTGTCTTAGGCAATGAATCAAGTTACTTACGCCATATGTTTTCCCTGTGCTGCATTCAGTGACGGTGCCACCCGACCCGTACGCGCGGCGGCTGCAGCGCCTGAAGATGGAAGGCAGCTTGCCGGAGCTGAATTCCCGAGGAACAACCACGAGCGGACGGTACCTGACCTCTCTGCTGACTGCCGTCGCCTCCAGGATACTGCATAGCTTTTAAGAAAAGTGGTACCAACCAGTACAGTGCATTCTTAAAATCTGCGTGCTGGCTGGTAGCAACTGGTATGTGCCTGTTTACTTTCTTGTAAGTTACGTGTGGATCACCAGTTCTGTGTTGCTACTTACGTTTGTAATAAAATTCATTACAACAGATATGAACTGAACTTACTACGATTATGCCAGAGACAAATAAAGACGTTAATATACACTACTGGCCTTTAAAATTGCTACACCACGAAGGTGACTTGCTACAGACGCGAAATTTAACTGACAGGAAGGAGATGCTGTGATATGCAAATGATTAGCTTTTTAGAGCATTCACACAAGGTTGGCGCCGGTGGCGACACCTACAACGTGCTGACATGAGGAAAGTTTCCAACGGATTTCTCATACACAAACAGCAGTTGACCGGCGTTGCCTCGTGAAACGTTGTTGTGATGCCTTGTGTAAGGAGGAGAAATGCGTACCATCACGTTTCCGACTTTGATAAAGGTCGGATTGTAGCCTATTGCGATTGTGGTTTATCGTATCGCGACATTGCTGCTCGCGTTGGTCAAGATCCAATTACTGTTAGCAGAATATGGAATCCGTGGGTTCAGGAAGGTAATACGGAACGCCGTGCTGGATCCCATCGCCCTCGTATCACTAGCAGTCAGATGAAAGGCATCTTATTTGCATGGCTGTAACGGATCGTGCAGCCACGTCTCGATCCCTGAGTCAACAGATGGGAACGTTTGCAACGCAACAGCCATCTGCACGAACAGTTCGATGACGTTTTGCAGCAGCATGGACTATCAGCTCGGAGACCATGGCTGCGGTTATCCTTGACGCTGTATCACAGACAGGAGCGCCTGCGATGGTGTACTCAACGACGAACCTGGGTGCACGAATGGCAAAAAGTCATTTTTTCGGATAAATCCAGGTTCTGTTTACAGCATCATGATGGTCTCATCCGTGTTTGGCGACATCGCGGTGAACGCACATTGGAAGCGTGTATTCGTCATCGTCATATTGGCGTATCACCCATCGTGATGGTATGGGGTGCCATTGGTTACACGTCTCGGTCACCTCTTGTTCGCATTGACGGCACTGTGAACAGTGGACGTTACATTTCAGATGTGTTACGACCCGTGGCTCTACCCTTCATTCGATCACTGTGTAATCCTACATTTCAGCAGGATAATGCACGACTGCATGTTGTAGGTCCTGTACGAGCTTTCCTGGATACAGAAAATGTTCGACTGCTGCCCTGGCCAGCACATTCTCCAGATCTCTCACCAATTGAAAACGTCTGGTCAATGGCGGCCGAGCAACTGGCTCGTCACAATTCGCCAGTCACTACTCTCGATGAACTGTGGTATCGTGTTGAAGCTGCATGGGCAGCTGTACCTGTACACGCCATCCAAGCTCTGTTTGACTCAATGCCCAGGCGTATCAAGGCCGTTATTACGGCCAGAGGTGGTTGTTCTGGGTACTGATTTCTCAGGATCTATGCACCCAAATTGCGTGAAAATGTAATCATATGTCAATTCTAGTATAATATATTTGTCCAATGAATACCCGTTTATCATCTGCATTTCTTCTTGGTGTAGCAATTTTAATGGCCAGTAGTATACATGGGTTGGACAAAAATATGGAAATGCATACTTGAACGCCGCACGGAGTGGCCGCGCGGTTTGAGGCGTCATATCACAGACTGCGCGGTCCCTCCCGCCGGAGGTTCGAGTCCTCCCTCCGGCATGGGTGTCTGTATTGTTCTTAGCATAAGTTAGTTTAAGTAGTGTGTAAGTCTAGTGACCGATGACCTAAGCAGTTTGGTCCCTTAGAAATTCACACACATTTGAACAACATACTTCAACATAAATGCAGATGCAACAATTGATACTGTTGTATTTGACCACGCATGTCAGCAGTATGTTGCAAGTGGCAGTCGTGGTCAGAACAGTGTTTTGTGTAGTTGTGAGTGCATTATGGCGAAGCTAAGTGAATTTGAACGTGGCCAAATTTTTGGTGCTCGTATGGTGGGTGCTTACGTAACCAAGGCAACCAAAGTGTTTGATGTTCCTAGAGGTACCGTATCGAAGTTTATACCGCCTACAGTGACAGCGGACAAACATCATCCACTAAGTTACAACACAGACGAAAATGTGCGTCACTGAAGAGGATTGAGACTTAAAGTAAGACGACGATAGCTGAAAAGTCACTGCAGAACTCAATGTCGCACTAGCGAACCCTGTTAGCACCAAAACACAAGAAAGGGAGCTCCAGAAGCAGTGAGATGCAGGGCTTTCTGGAATTCCAGAACCACTCATCACTGATGGAAATGCCCGTAACAAAAAATGGTTCAAATGGCTCTAAGCACTATGGGACTTAACTTCTGAGGTCATCAGTCCCCTAGACTTAGAACTACTTAAACCTAACTAACCTAAGGACATCACACACATCCATGCCCGAGGCAGGATTCGAACCTGCGACCGTAGCAGCTGCGTGGTTCCGGACTGAAGCGCCTAGAAAGGCTCGACAACAGCAAAATGTGATGTCGAATCTATAGAACCTGGACTGTGGAGCGATGCAAGGAAGCCATTTAGTGGTATGAGTCATATTTCACACTGTTTGCAACTTCAAGCGGGTTTACGTCCCAGGAGTGAAACATGACGGAATGTAGTGTGAGGAGGGCCATGCGAGAGGCGTTCAATGAATTCGAAAGTAAAGTTCTGTGTACTGACCTGGCAGAAAATCCTAAGAAATATTGGTCTTACGTCAAAGCGGTAGGTGGATCAAAACAAAATGTCCAGACACTCTGTGACCAAAATGGTACTGAAACAGAGGTTGACAGACTAAAGGCCGAAATACTAAATGTCTTTTTCTAAAGCTGTTTCACAGAGGAAGACTGCACTGTAGTTCCTTCTCTAGATTGTCGTTCATATGACAAAATGGTAGATATCGGAATAGATGACAGAGGGATAGAAAAACAATTAAAATCGCTCAAAAGAGGAAAGGCCGCTGGACCTGATGGGATATCAGTTCGATTTTACACAGAGTACGCGAAGGAACTTTCCCCCCTTCTTGCAGCGGTGTACCGTATATCTCTAGAAGAACGTAGTGATTAGTGTTCCAAAGGATTCGATAAGGGCACAGGTCATCCCCGTTTTCGAGAAGGGACGTCGAACAGATGTGCAGAACTGTAGGCCTCTATCTCTAACGTCGATCAGTTGTAGAATTTTGGAACACGTATTATGTTCGAGTATAATGACTTTTCTGGAGACTAGAAATCTACTCTGTAGGAATCAGCATGGGTTCCGAAAAAGACGATCATGTGAAACCCAGCTCGCGCTATTCGTCCACGAGACTTAGAGGGCCATAGACACGGGTTCCCAGGTAGATGCCGTGTTTCTTGATTTCCGCGAGGCGTTCGATACAGTTCCCCACAGTCATTTAATGAACAAAGTAAGAGCTTATGGACTATCAGACCAATTGTGTGATTGGATTGAAGAGTTCCTAGATAACAGAACGCAGGATGTCATTCTCAATGGAGAGAAGTCTTCCGAAGTAAGAGTGATTTCAGGTGTGCCGCAGGGGAGTGTCGTAGGACCGTTGCTATTCACAATATACATAAATGACCTTGTGGATAACATCGGAAGTTCACTGAGGCTTTTTGCGGATGATGCTGTAGTATATCGAGAGGTTGTAACAATGGAAGATTGTACTGAAATGCAGGAGGATCTGCAACGAATTGACGCATGGTGTAGGGAATGGCAATTGAATCTCAATGTAGACAAGTGTAATGTGCTGCGAATACATAGAAAGAAAGATCCTTTATCATTTTGCTACAATGTAGCAGGTCAGCAACTGAAAGCAGTTAATTCCTTAAATTATCTGGGAGTAGGCATTGGGAGTGATTTAAAATGGAGTGATCACATAAAGTTGATCGTCGGTAAGGCAGATGCCAGTCTGAGATTCATTGGAAGAACCCTAAGGAGATGCAATCCGAAAACAAAGGAAGTAGATTAGAGTACAGTTGATCGCCCACTGCTTGAATATTGCTCACCAGTGTGGGATGCGTACCAGATAGGGTTGATAGAAGAGATAGAGAAGATCCAACGGAGAGCAGCGCGCTTTGTTACAGGATCATTTAGTAATCGCGAAAGCGTTACGAAGATGATAGATAAACTCCAGTGGAAGACTCTGAAAGAGAGACGCTCAGTAGCTCTGTACGGGCTTTTTTTGAAGTTTCGAGAACATACCTTCACCAAGGAGTCAAGCAGTTTTTTTGCTCCCTCCTACGTATATCTCGCGAAGAGACCATGAGGATAAAATCAGAGAGATTAGAGCCCACACAGAGGCATACCGACAATCTTCCTTTCCACGAACAATACGAGACTGGAACAGAAGGGAGAACCGATAAAGGTACTCAAAGTACTCTCCGCCACACACCGTCAGGTGGCTTGCGGAGTATGGGTGTAGACGTAGATGACGGAGGTTCGATAGAGATTTGGGCAGTCTTATCGTCGTATTGATGGGCCCCGTTATTACTCTGCAGGGTCGCATTACTGCCAACGGTTATGTGGCCATTTTGGCTGATCATGTCCATACCGCGGTACAGTATTTGTTCCCCAATCGTAATGCCTGTGTTCCAAGATGAGACGGATCTGTTCACATAGCTCGCATCGTCCGAGAATGCTTTTATGAGGGCAAGAGGATGAATTCTCGCATTTCCCCACCGAGCGAGGTGGCGCAGTGGTTAGCACACTGGACTCGCATTCGGGAGGACGACGGTTCAATCCCGTCTCCGGCCATCCTGATTTAGGTTTTCCGTGATTTCCCTAAATCGTTTCAGGCAAATGCCGGGATGGTTCCTTTGAAAGGGCACAGCCGATTTCCTTCCCAATCCTTCCCTAACCCGAGCTTGCGCTCCGTCTCTAATGACCTCGTTGTCGACGGGACGTTTAACACTAACCACCACCACCACCGCATTTCCCCTGGCCACCACAGTTACCAGATCTCATTATAATTGACTCTCTTACTTCTACATCGGAGAGAAGAGTGAGTGATCGATATCCACCTCCATCGCCGTTACCTGACTGTGCCACTGTTTTTCAGGAAGAATGGTATAAAATTCACTTGAAAACGACATAGAATCTGTATTTACCCATTCCGTGACGGTTGGAAGCTGTTTGTAATGCAGGCGGTTTTCCCACACTGTATTAGGGCTGATAATGTGTTGAGTGTTTGGTGTTTCTGTGTTTGTGTCCACCCCCTTTATATCAAAATTGGCTCACTTTGCAAATATTTCTTAGGGAAAGTGATTGAATAGTGGCGAAATCTGAAATCGGAAAGCAAAATTGATGAAACAATGAAATTAGCAAGAACAAATACTACGACAGACTGCTCTGCTTTTGCGTGTGACCTGGCTATTCTACATTAGAACATCCAAACAGCACAAAAACTAATACAAACTGTTGAAGGAAGAGCAGAATGAGCAGTTCTTCAAAAATCATGTGAAAAAACAAAATACATATAAAGGAACAACGCAACACCCAAATAACTAAAAACTAAGTAAGAAGAAATCGAGAGCGTTTCTCTGTTCAAATATTTAGATGAAGCCATTCAGGAGGCTGGCCTGGAAAATAATGGTTGCGAAGTTCTTTACCACAAAACAAAGAGCTTTGGGACTCACAAAGGAGATCTGTAACAAAAATTTCATCCCAAAATACACAAAACAGAGACTCTACAACACAAGTACTTCGGCAACAAGGTCATCAGCGCATGTCGCGAGTTGCCTACATAAGGGGCAAGTAATACATTCAGGAGCAAGTCTGTTGTTCTCTTTTGGTTGACGGGTCCTTAGCCTATTGTTCTGTTAAGTGGGTTATGAACCCCTGGAGATCTGTCCTTTTGATTGTAAAGTATTGTTTGATAAAGTGGTTTTTCAAGAAATCACACCCCTCCCCTTCCCCCTTCTCCTCCATTCCCCCCTCCTCCACCCCTATCCCTCACGGAAGTCCCATCGCCCACACAAGCACACTTTTGATATAATTTTGATTCACTAATTAATTAAATATATCAGTTAATTAACACCTCTTCTCGGAAAACCTCTATCCCTTCCCATCCCCTCCCCCATCAGGAAATTGGGGAGGGGGGGAAGGTGGGAAAGGACTCATTTTATTGGCCCTTTCGCTGGAAATCGATTGCAGTGTATGGGATATTGGTTAAACAATTTAGAATATGTGTGGAATATAGTTTATTTTAGCAATTTATCAGATACAAGACAGTGTTTGGATTATAGTCTATTTATTTAGTTAAAGAATTGGTCTGGAAATTAGCTGCAATGTATGGAATAGTGTTTATTTTAACAATTTGTGGGTGACAAGGCAGTCTGGAATATTTAAGCAACTGAGGCACTTTTTTTATTCTGAATGCACATGCAAACGCTGAATGGTCTTAGTTTATATTTGTTGCTGGAGTCAGGGATGTTAAAGCCCTTATTTTTTATTTTCATCATTTTTTGAAGCACACTGGAGTCTATGCATACACGAGGAAATCAGAACAATTACATACCTTAAAGTTCATAACATATATCTGCAGATGAAACAAATTACTAGAAATATTTTGTACAGATCGAGAAAGCTACGGCAGTCATATTGCACTGACAGTTAAACCCTGTAGAAGAGGTCTATAGATCATGAATGGAATGAAGTACGGTATAGTAGCCACCGTTTGGGACCCCCGCGCATGTGTCCATCGACAGGGCGCCACCACGAAGATCAAAACCACCCATTTTCCTAATTACAGATCACGTTACTAAATACTAACGATCACGGACTCCATATCAGCCTCCTTTGATATCATGGCCCTCACACAAAGCATCAAGTGGCGGCACTTTGCTGATTGGGAAAATCCAGACTAGCTTCTTGTCTTTATCTTTCTCTAGAGGCCACTCCCTCTTTGTCTATGTGAACCAACGTTTCGAAACATGCAGATGGAGATTTTCACCTCTCCTCAGAATATGGTGTTCCTATTGGCTAATGCTGGAGACAGAGGGAGAGCTGACAGTTTCAATATCAAAAATGAAGTGAAATAATCCATTTGCACTACCCTATCACATTAATTCTTTAACAATTCACAGGAATCAAATAGATCACTTACAACACTCGCCTCCAACTTAAGATGATCCTTGTTTGTAATAAAACGTATTTTCAACGTTTAAGTATGACATGCAAACATTATGCAAATCAAGTAATGAAATTTCCACCACAAATAGATTGTAACGCTAAATATATCAGAGGTTTTGTACGTACCCATGTTTGAGAGCAGAAACACCCTCCCCCACCACAACATTTCGACTAAAAATACCTGGTGAAAAAAACAAAAAATCCTACCGATTGCACAAACTAGCGATCGTGAAGCGTGCGCCATCTGCTGACTACAGGGTAGTCCTGTCCACAGCAGTTTGGAGAGAGGCCCACACCCAAGCAGGCCACGCCTGCTCATACCGACTGCATGCGTGCTTGCAATACATCTATCAGAAACAATAAATTGATCAATCGTGAATTTGATGTTGCGGTTGGGTTTTTAAAACACTATAGAATTCCTAAATTATTCCTCTCCACTACATTCAGAAGGAGGAAGAAGGGTCTGCCATGAGATGGGACAGTAACAGTAACAAATATCTCGACAAGACAGAGTACACTGCGATGTATTAAGAAGCACTAAACATGACACACTAAGATTGCGAGCCAATCTGCAGTAGTAAGTTCTCATTGCTAGATGTCAGAGATCACTGTCAGTCAGAACTTCACCTTCCAACTGGGTTTTTAAAGGACTACAGAATTCCTAAATTGGTTTCTCCACTACATGTGGAAGGAGGAAGGATCTACTGCATGACAGGGTAGAGACAACGGCATATACCACAGCAAGTCAGAGTCCACTGCAATGCATGGGGGAGCACTAAACATGACGCACTTAAACTACAATCTAGTCCGTAGCCATAGTTGTCACAGCTAGATGTCAGAGATCACTGAAACACTTGTACATCCAGCGTGCTCCTGTCCCGATGTCGCCGGCCGCGGTGGTCTAGCGGTTCTGGCGCTGCAGTCCGGAACCGCGGGACTGCTACGGTCGCAGGTTCGAATCCTGCCTCGGGCATGGGTGTGTGTGATGTCCTTAGGTTAGTTAGGTTTAAGTAGTTCTAAGTTCTAGGGGACTTATGACCTAAGATGTTGAGTCCCATAGTGCTCAGAGCCATTTGAACCATTTGTCCCGATGTCCACATGCAGCGTGCCGCCAACGCCAATGGTCAAAAGCCAGTGGAAACTGTTGCTATGGCTGCAGCTGCAGTTTTGGATGTGCGTGTATGCTATAGTGCATCACCACCAGAAATGGAAGCCATACAGGGATGTTTGGAGTGGTAGGAATTCGGATGTTATCAATACATACAGTGCAAACACCCATCATTTGAATCTTGTCTCACGCAACATACACGTCCGCTTCTGTCGCTGCTTCCCCAGCACAATGGACACTTCACCAGTCCCCAGTGCCATGGGCAATATCACACAGGTCGGTACATTCTTTGCACCTTCCGCTAACAGCCGCAGTGCACAGCAAGACAAACGCCGCCAGGCACGGTGCACTGCAATACATAAAGCTGCAGCTTTGATGTATGTAATAGTTCTAAACAGTTCCACCCTGACGTAGCTCCCCTGCCCCACCAGTTTCAAAATTCCACTTTACCCAGTCTGCAACAGCATTCTTGTTGACCAAACATCTCGAATATCTTACATGAAATGTAGACTTCTCCATTTTATACAGAGAGGAAATCAGGGCATACGCGCTTTTTCACATCGCTGAAGTATCGTTACTTGTGAAAATCCTGTAACAGTATGGCATAGGCTACATTTCCTCTTAACTATTTTCTAATCAGGTAAAAAAAAAATCTGTTATAATCAGCTTAATATTTGCTATCTCATGCATCACAGGGCTAGAATATTAAACTCTTTTTTGGCTCATGACAGAGTGTTAATTTCTACTTCTATCACAGGAGTCTTCTGCAGTACTGAACTCCCTTTAAGCAACCCAATGCCTTGCCACATACGAAATCGCTTAAGGTAACAGCACAGAAAAGTTGTGAATATCAGGTTTATACTAGGCATCACTTTATAAATTCGGTAACCCATCTGATTTTATTACGATGGTCCCTGTGTAGGGGGGAGATTGAAATTTCGTTAAAAGAAATTTCTGCAACAACCAAAAAATGCTTGATTACCACTTCAGCTCAAGGATCGTATCCATTGTACGATAGCTATCGCTTCCATCCGCCAGAGAGCACGTCATTGATATCAGATCGATAGGCTAATTAATTAAATTGATCAGGGAGTCACTGTGCATGGTGAGTAATTTTTTTTTAGCAATTGGTTTACACTCACCAGGTAGTTCAAATGGGAATCCCTGGAGGGAAGAAAATGTTCTTTTCGAGGAAGGCTATTGAAGCCGACTGCAGAAGGATTCTACCACCAGAAACAGACATTTTGCATAAAACATTTCACTTAAAAACATGATCACAATGAGTATGTTACTGTCACCCTGCATAAGAAGCGATCTTGGTTCTACAGGCAAGCACGTGACACAGACCTTGAAGTCGTTGTGGAAAAACAAAATGTATGGTGTTGTACAAAGCTGTTGGCTTACACTGCTGTATGTGTTACAGCAAAAAATAAAAACAATGCATCAAACTGCGTATAAAAGAATGCCCCCTGAGAGATGCAGATCTTCATCAGACTGCAGTACCTGTATGTAGTTTGGAGATGCACTGCAGTGCAGTAGCAAAATCCTCATCCTTCTTCTAGTTCCATATGATGTGGAGTCTTCCTAATTTTCCTGATAAGAAACAGCACCATAACTGCTTGTACTGTATTTTTCCTTCTACCTCGTGTTACAGGAGAAAGCTTCATCTGTGGCTGGCCTTACATGCTGTACACAGTTAGCGAAAATATGACAACATGTTCCCATTTCCACCAGGTGGTCAAATCATGGCCCTGTTGCATTAACTCAGCTCACTCTGTTTCTCCATGGGATGCAAAAGGTGGTAGACATAGTGCTCTCCAATTCTGCTCATTTCCAACTTTTAACTGGAATGATCACACGGACAGAAAAAGGTGACTCATTTCGAGATATGAGAGTGTCATGTATACAATTCATCAGTGGCTGTTATCGTTAAAAGACGTCTCCATAGGATCCAATCCAAGTACGTGCTTGAATGGAGAGACTTGACTCTAAATTTCAGACATCTTTCCTACCAGAAAGCATAAAACTATCAGGCTACACGGTTCTGCACTTAAAACATGCTATAATGCTAGAGCAGTGCAGTTTACGACCTATTAGTTGTGTGGAATGCAATGCTGTTAATATTCAAATATAAGAAATATATTTCCAGTGCATGACATACAGTCTGCCTGTAAGTTTCTCTGTGATAAACTATGGTGACAACTGCAAAGTGATAAAACCACTACCTTTCATGCCAAAGAAAACATTGATTCTTTGTAACACAAACACTACATAGGTCTCCAGAAGTGTATGACTTGAGCTGTTTACGAAGTTCAGCCCCGATTATGGTTCAGGAATTATCATATGTTCACAACAGTCCTATAAAATGATCGTCGGCAGCCGAAAATGCATAGGAAGAAACAAAAATATCTTACGAGGAAATAAACACCTTAATCAGTAGCCAGAGGAGATGTAACAGTCTTATAGCAGTTCACCACCGCCTCTGGTAACCTTCCTGTTGCACACACAACTCATGGTCCGATATTAGGTTGTTTTGATCATATGCAGGATAATATTGCCGTTTACCCTCGACGCCACGTCTCTAGAATGCCTCCTTTCTCCAGTATTAATGTGTATACAGGGTGTTACAAAAAGGTACGGGCAAACTTTCAGGAAACATTCCTCACACACAAATAAAGAAAAGATGTTATGTGGACATGTGTCCGGAAACTTAATTTCCATGTTAGAGCTCATTTTAGTTTCATCAGTATGTACTGTACTTCCTCGATTCACCGCCATGATTTCATACGGGATACTCTACCTGTGCTGCTAGAGCATGTGCCTTTACAAGTACGACACAACATGTGGTTCATGCACATTTCAGTCGAAGTGTTCGTACGCTTCTCCACAACAGATTCGGTGACCGATGGATTGATAGAGGCGGACCAATTCCATGGCCTCCACGCTCTCCTGACCTCAACCCTCTTGACTTTCATTTATGGGGGCATTTGAAAGCTCTTGTCTACGCAACCCCGGTACCAAATGTACAGACTCTTCGTGCTCGTATTGTGGACGGCTGTGATACAATACGCCATTCTCCAGAGCTGCATCAGCGCATCAGGGATTCCATGCGACGGAGGGTGGATGCATGTATCCTCGCTAACGAAGGACATTTTGAACATTTCCTGTAACAAAGTGTTTGAAGTCACGCTGGTACGTTCTGTTGCTGTGTGTTTCCATTCCATGATTAATGTGATTTGAAGAGAAGTAATAAAATGAGCTCTAACATGGAAAGTAAGCGTTTCCAGACACATGTCCACATAACATATTTTCTTTCTTTGTGTGTGAGGAATGTTTCCTGAAAATTTGGCTGTACCTTTTTGTAACACCCTGTATATATATGAGGGCTGTTCAGAAAGTAAGGTCCGATCAGTCCTAAATGGAAATCACTGTGATAATCCGATGGAAAATAATGTCGTAGAGCTGTCAGCTCTTAGTACAAATGCGCTTTTTTCTGATCAGATGCGTAGTATATCATTGTATTCTCATGCATCCAGTCACCTCCAACCACATAGTCTCCAGTTGCAGTGCATTTGCTTGCAGTGCATTTGCTCTGTTTTCTGTATGTCTGTGTCTGTGCATGTGTCATGGATGGCTACCATGACCCAGAGTAGACCCAAGTTAGTGCTTGAGTATGGATCCACCACACGTTATATCCAGAGCAATGTTTGGATGCAGATCCACAATATGTCACAGCCAGGATAGTGTTTGAAGGTGGATCCGCTGCATGTTATATCCAGAGCAAAGTTCAAAGGGAGATCCACAATATGTCACGTCCAGGATAGGGTTCGAAGGTGGATCCAACACGTTATATCCAGAGATGAGTTCTACGTCCGAAATTGGATGCACCAGCGCCAGGTGTTCCCAATGCTTTGCTCATTGTCGAATGTCACCATATTAGGCCTACATTCATAATATTTAATTATAATTCCACTGATAAACAGGTGGCTAGTTTCCTAGAACGACACCGCTTTCCATGTGCAATGCATGACAGATGTACCCAGTCACTAGAATGAATGGGCATTTCCAATTTAAGGTGGGGTTCTCCTAAATCAGTCAGGCACATGGTGGGGATGTAGCTGACGTCAGGGATGGGTGGATAGCAAAATACTCAGTATGGATTGGGCTGTCCCTGCGAGTACGTGCCTTCATGTATTCTCTGTGCAAAGTTGAGGGATTCAGTATCCATCACTGACAACCATTGGCACTAGATGTATTGATGACATCTGAATTCCTACCACACCAGTCATCCCTGGATGCACTCCATGGCTGGGGGCGATGCACTCTGGTAATCATATGCATCCATGACTGCATCTGCAGTAACAGCAGCAGTTTTCTGCAACATTTGAGCATTGGCACTGGCAGTGTATGAGGGGATTGGCATGCTGTGTGTGGACATTGGGACATGACTGCATGGGATGTGCGAGTGTTTCTGCCATCTCTGACATCTAGCCATGACCACTACTGCTATGGCCTGGATTATAGTTTAAGTGTGTCCTGTTCAGTGCTTCTCAATACATTGCAGTGGGCTCCGTCTTGCAGTGGTATTTGCTGTTTTCTCTATCCTATCACACAGTAAGCCCTTCCTCCTTTCGAATGTAGTGGAAAGAACCAATTATGGAATTCTGTAGTGCTTTAAAACCCAGTCGCAATGTCAAGTTCCCAACTTGTAGCGATCTTTGGCATTTAATAATGACAACTTACTACTATGGATTGGCTTTCAGTCTACGTTTGTCATGTTTGTTGCTTCTTAATACATCACAGCATATTCTGTGTTGTACAGGTATTTGTTATTGTTACTGTCCCATCACATGGTAGACCCTTCTTCCTCCAACTTAAATGTAGTGGAGAGGAACAATTTAGGAATTCTATAGTGCTTTAAAAACCCAATCACAACATCAGATTCCCAATTGATTAGTTTATTGTTTCTGATAGTTGTATTTCAAGCATGCACGCATTCGAAATGGATGGGCATGGCCTGCACGCATGTGGATGTCTTCTTTGGCCGGTGCGAACAGGGCTACCCTGTAGACAGCGGATGGTGCGCACCTCAATATAGCTAGTTTGTGTGATCAGTAGTATTTTTTTTCACCACGTATTTTTAGTGGAAACATTGTGGTGGAGGAGGGTGTTTGTGCTCTCAAACGTGGGTGAGTGCAAGACTTCTGATATATTTAGCGCTACAATCTATTTGTGGTGGAAATTTCATTACTTGATTTGCATAATGTTTGCATGTCACATTCAAACGTTGAAAATACGTTTTATTACAAAGAAGGATCATCGTAGTAAGTTGGAGGTGATTGTTTTAAGTGATCTATTTGACACCTGTAAATTGTTAAATGCCATTCAGGGTAGCTGCATGGTCTAGGGCGCTTCCATGGTTCCTGTGGCTTCCCCTTTTGGAAGTTTGAGTCCTCCATCAGGCATGAGTGTGTGTGTTGTCCTTAGTGCAAGTTATTTTAAGTTAGATTAAGAAGTGTGTAAACCTAGGGACTGATGACCTCAGCAGTTTGGTACCATAGGAACTTACCACAGGTCAATCAGTTGTTAAACAATTACTTTCATAGGGTAATGCAAATGGATTATTTCACTCTATTTTTTATTTGGAAATTGCATCACATCTCCCTTTGTCTCCAGCATTAGCCAATAGGCACACTGTCTTCTGGGAAGATAACCTCTGTCCGCATGTTTCGAGACACTGGTTCACACAGACAAACAGGGAGTGGCCTCTATAGAAAGACAAAGACAGGAAGCGAGTCTGGAATTTCGCGGTCAACAGGATGCCACTATATGATTCTTTGTTTGGGGGTGGCAATCTCAAAGCAAGCTGATATGGGGTCTGTGGTCGGTGGTATTTAGTAACAAGGAGATTAGTCAGTTTTTACCTTTGTGGCACCCTAACGATGGACACACGCATGGGGGACCCCAAACGGTGGCTGTGATAACTTCATTCCATTCATGATCTGTAGATCTCTTTTGCAGGGTTTAACTGTCAGTGCAATATGGCTTTCATATCTTTCTTGGTCTGTACAAAATACACACATAAAAAAATAATTTTGCATCATCCCATTTCCCAGAACTCCTGAAGATAGACATTGACTGTGGATATTGTACCACAGACACAATCCCTTTGACTGTTCAGAGATGTCACTAAACACGCCCGCCGGCCGCGGTGGTCTAGCGGTTCTAGGTGCGCAGTCCGGATCCGCGCGACTGCTACGGTCGCAGGTTCGAATCCTGCCTCGGGCATGGATGTGTGTGATGTCCTTAGGTTAGTTAGGTTTAAGTAGTTCTAAGTTCCAGGGGACTGATGACCACAGATGTTAAGTCCCATAGTGCTCAGAACCATTTGAACCATTTTTTTAAACACGCCTAAAAATGTAAACAACCATGCATGAGTAGTGCCTATTAGATGGAGGGGGTCAGCCAATCAGTTCCAGTCATTATACCAGGAAAGAGGTACATGGCTCTTGTTGACTGTAGTTCAACCATGCCTAGATGGTCAATACCATGGCTTGATCGTGTCTGCATTGTTACTTTGTGCCGGAAGGGCTCTCAAGTAGGGAAGTGTCCAGGCATCTCAGAGTGAACCAAAGCGAGGTTTTTTGGACATGGAGGAGATACAGAGCGACAGGAACTGTCAATGACATGCCTTGCCCATGGCTACTACTGTAGTGGATGACCACTACCTATGGATTATGGCACGGAGGAATCCTGACAGCAACGCCACCATGTTGAATAATTCTTTTTGTGCAGCCCTTTGATGCTGTGTTATGACTCAAACTGTGCACAATAGGCTGTGTGATGCGCAGCTTCACTCCAGACGTCCATGGCGAGGTCCATCTTTGTAACCACGACACTGTGCAGGGTGGTACAGATGGGCCCAGAAATGGTCTGCTCGGGAGTGGCATCATGTTCTCTTCACCGATGAGTATTGCATATGTCTTCAACCAGACATTCATCGTAGACGTGTTTGGAGGCAACCCGGTGAGGCTGAACGCCTTAGACACACTTTCCAGCGTGTGCAGCAAGGTGGAGGTTCCCTGCTGTTTTTTTTTTTTTTTTTTTTTGGGGGGGGGGGGGTATTATGTGGGGCTGACGTACGCCACTGGTGGTCATGGAAGGCGCTGTAATGGCTCTAAAATACATGAATGTCATCCTCTGACCGATAGTGCAACCATATAGGCAGCATATTGGCGAGGCATTCATCTTCATGCACAACTTGTGAATGACTTCCTTTAGGATAACGACATTGCTCGACTAGAGTAGCCAGCACGTTCTCCAGACATGACCCTTATCGAACATGACTGGGATATATTGAAAAGGGCTGTTTATGGACAACATGACCCATCAACCACTCTGAAGTGTCTACGCCGAATTGCTGTTAAGGAGTGGGACAATCCGGACCAACAGTACCTTGAACTTGTGGTATTGTATGCCATGACGAATACAGGTATGCATCAATGCAAGAGGACATGCTACTGGGTATTAGAGGTACCGGTGTGTACAGCAGTCTGGACCACCACCTCTGAAGGTCTCGCTGTATGGTGGTACAACATGCAGTATGTGGTTTTCATGAGCAATAAAAAGGACGGATGTGATGTTTTTGCTGATCTCTATTCTAATTTTCTGTACAGATTCCAGAACTCTCGGAACCAAGCTGATGCACAACATTTTTTTATGTGTGTATTTTGACTCTGACGTTCTAGTAATTAGTTCGATTTGCAGAAATATATAATGAACTTTTAGGTATGTAATTGTTCTGATTTCCCCGTCTGTGCTTACACACTTAGACATTAGTGTGCTTCTAAAAGTGAGGGAAAAAAATAAGAGCCTTAATATCCCTTACTCTGGCAGCAAATATAAAATAAGCCCACTGAGCGTTCCCATGTACGATCAAAATAAAAAAATCCCCGTTTTAATATTCCATACTGCCTTGTCATCCAGCCCGCATCTCGTGGTCGTGCGGTAGCGTTCTCGCTTCCCACGCCCGGGTTCCCGGGTTCGATTCCCGGCGGGGTCAGGGATTTTCTCTGCCTCGTGATGGCTGGGTGTTGTGTGCTGTCCTTATGTTAGTTAGGTTTAAGTAGTTCTAAGTTCTAGGGGACTTATGACCACAGCAGTTGAGTCCCATAGTGCTCAGAGCCATTTGAACCATTTGAACCTTGTCATCCACAAAAATTGTTTAAACTACCAGTATCCCATACACCACAGTCAATTTTCTGACAAATTCTTTCACTAAATAGATAAACTTTATTCCAAACACCACTTTGTATCCTATAAATTGTTTAAATAAATGTTACTCCACACATTGCCTTGTCTACCAGAAATTGTTTAAATAATATTCCACAGGCTGCAATCGATTTCCCGCCAAATGGCCAATAAACTGAGTCTTTTTCCTGCAAGTTACCAGGTGGAGGAGGGGAGAGGGAGGCCTGGAGGATTTCACAGAGGGGCATCAGTTAATTAATTGATCAAATTAATTAATTAGTCAATCAAACTGACATCAAACGTGTGCTTGTATATGCCAGGGGAGTTCCCTGAGGGATGGAGGAGGGGGAGGGGGAGGAGAAGGGGGAGGGTTAGGGGATTCTTGAGAAAGCCTTCAACTGAATTATGGGTAAAGTATCTGTCAATCAGAAGGATGGATTATCCCCAGGAGTTCATAATCTACTTAATAGAACCATAGGTTATAGACCTGTCAATCAAAAGTGAACAATAGGTTTGCCCATGAATGTACACTTTCCCTGTGATGTAGGCAACCAACAATGTGTTCTGATTACCTTGTTGCCCTACTACTAACATAGACATCAAGCCAGTGTGTTTCTGGGGCTGAAACACTCGTTTTGAACAAAAACAGAGACACTGAAGAAATGCAAAAGGGAGAGTGATAAGTATTTATTAAAATTTTAGGTAAAAATTATATTGAAAAGGAAACCTGTATACTAAGAGCAAATTAAGAATTTGGAAAGTACGCCGATATTTATTCGAATAAGAAAAAAAGGCATACTAAATACTGTGGGCAGCTTATCTAGACAAATGGTGAAGTTATATGTAAGTGACAGAAAAGCTGAAATTGAGAAAATAAAAGAAATAGAAGCACTAAAAAAAGACCAGAAAATGCAGGAGTAACGGAACCTGATGTACCAGAGAGAAAAGTTTTTAGGCATTAAATTCATGACTTGCAGGAAAAACCAAAGAAGACCAAAACAGTTTTACTTATGAGGGAAGTGGTGCATGGTGAGGTGAGGTGGCCATGAGTTTTTCTACCATGGATTTCGCGACTGATGTCGTCAGTGTGGTGTCTCTGACCACAAATACTTTAGCAGTGACTTCTCCGACCGTCAAAGGAAGCCGCAACAGAAGGGGGGGGGGGGCTATACTCGGATATAAAAACATGCTCCTTGTCCAGGCCTTGAAGGTCCAAGGATTATCCACCAGCCACCGTGTCATCAACTACCTTGCGGCGTCATGCCGGTGCGGTATGGAGGAGCATGAGGTCAACACACCGCTCAGCTGGCTGTTCTGCAGACTTTCCAGATTGTGGAGCCGCTACTCCATGGTCAAATAACACTTCAACTGGCGTGAAAAGGCTGAGCGCACCTCATACCAGTCCTCCTACCAAAAAAAGTCCTTGGCAGTAAAAGGGAGCGAACCCGAGTCCTTGTGGTCGGTAATTATTGCTTTTAGGAAGCTTTAATTGTCGAGTGCTAGTAATAGTGTTCCATAGATTTCGTGTTTGTTTTGAATACATTCGGAGAGAGTCCCTTTAGTCAACTGTAGTGCCAGTAGTGCTAGTGTTTGTTTTGAATACAGTCCAGAGACAGGTAGTGCTATTTTCATTGTTTTCTACAAGAAGTGGCTAGCAATCACAGTTTAGTCAACAATCAGCCGCCTTTAGTGAATTAGCAGTCTAGTTAAAAGTTGATTAACTCTCTACAGTAAAGTGATTCCTTAGGATGGATAGGATGTGTGACTGCTGTGTACGGACGCAGGAGGAGCTGGCCACTGTTCGCGAACAGCTGAGCGTGTTGATGGCCGCGGTCAGCCGTCTTCAGGCTGCTGCCTCGGAGTGTAGCGGCAGTGGGGAGTCTGGTGCGTCGCATGGTACACCCCAGGTGTTAAATGCTTCACCCACTGTCCCTGCTGTCGAGACATCTTCGCGGGTACCGGGCGCGGTTGGGCCACCCTCTCCCCAAGGGGAATGGTGGGTTCAGCGGCGTTCGCGGCGCACGAGGCGGAGGGTAAATGTGGAGGCTGGCCGTGTGGCAACGCCCGCTCTGCCTGTGAGTGGACATTTGGCTGCTCCTTCAGCAAGGTCCGTGCAGGCACACGGGGGGAGGGGTTTATTAGTTATTGGGAGCTCCAACGTTAGGCGGGTGATGGAGCCCCTTAGGGAAATAGCGGAAAGGTCAGGGAAGAAGGCCAGGGTTCACTCTGTCTGCTTGCCGGGGGGGTCTCATCCGAGATGTGGAGGAGGCCCTGCCGGCGGCGATAGAGAGCACTGGGTGCACCCGACTGAAAATTGTTGCTCATGTCGGCACCAATGACTCCTGCCGTCTGGGTTCAGAGGTCATCCTCAGTTCATACAGGCGGTTGGCGGAATTGGTGAAGGCGGAAAGCCTCTCTCGCGGGGTGGAATCAGAGCTAACTATTTGTAGTATCGTTCCCAGAACCGATCGCGGTCCTCTGGTTTGGATCCGAGTGGAAGGCTTAAACCAGAGGCTCAGACGATTCTGCGGAGATCTGGGGTGCAAATTTCTCGACCTCCGCTATCGGGTGGAGAAATGTAGGGTCCCCCTGAATAGGTCAGGCGTGCACTACACGCCGGAAGCGGCTACAAGGGTAGCGGAGTACGTGTGGAGTGCACATGGGGGTTTTTTAGGTTAGAGAATTCCATCCCTAGGCCCGACAAGACGCCTCCTGAGACGCGGCAAGGTAGGAGTAGGCAAAATGCAACAGGGAATAACAATATTAATGTGCTAATAGTAAACTGCAGGAGCGTCTATAGAAAGGTCCCAGAACTGCTCTCATTAATAAACGGTCACAACGCCCATATAGTACTAGGGACAGAAAGTTGGCTGAAACCAGACGTAAACAGTAATGAAATCCTAAACTCAGATTTGGAAAATATTTCGAGTAGATTTCCCCACCATGTTATAGTTCTGGGTGGAGATTTTAATTTGCCGGATATAGACTGGGAGACTCAAACGTTCATAACGGGTGGAAGGGACAAAGAATCCAGTGACATTTTTTTAAGTGCTTTATCTGAAAACTACCTTGAGCAGTTAAACAGAGAACCGACTCGTGGCGATAACATATTAAACCTTCTGGTGACAAACAGACCCGAAGTATTTGAAACAGTTAACGCAGAACAGGAAATCAGCGATCATAAAGCGGTTACGGCATCGATGATTTCAGCCGTAAATAGAAATATTAAAAAAGGTAGGAAGGTTTTTCTGTTTAGCAAAAGTGACAAACAGCAGATTACAGAGTACCTGACGGCTCAACACAAAAGTTGTGTCTCAAGTACAGATAGTGTTGCGGATCAGTGGACAAATTTCAAAACCATCGTACAATATGCGTTAGATGAGTATGTGCCAAGCAAGATCGTAAGAGATGGAAAAGAGCCACCGTGGTACAACAGCCGAGTTAGAAAACTGCTGCGGAACCAAAGGGAACTTCACAGCAAACATAAACATAGCCAAAGCCTTGCAGACAAACAAAAATTACGCGAAGCGAAATGTAGTGTGAGGAGGGCTACGCGAGAGGCGTTCAATGAATTCGAAAGTAAACTTCTATGTACTGACTTGTCAGAAAATCCTAAGAAATTTTGGTCTTATGTCAAACAGTAGGTAGATCAAAACAAAATGTCCAGACACTCTGTGACCAAAATTGTACTGAAACAGAGGTTGACAGACTAAAGGCCGAAATACTAAATGTCTTTTTCTAAAGCTGTTTCACAGAGGAAGACTGCACTGAAGTTCCTTCTCTAGATTGTCGTTCATATGACAAAATGGTAGATATCGAAATAGACGACAGAGGGATAGAGAAACAATGAAAATCGCTCAAATGAGGAAAGGCCGCTGGACCTGATGGGATACCAGTTCGATTTTACACAGAGTACGCGAAGGAACTTTCCCCCCTTCTTGCAGCGGTGTACCGTAGGTCTCTAGAAGAGCGTAGCGTTCCAAAGGATTGGAAAAGGGCTCAGGTCATCCCCGTTTTCAAGAAGGGACGTCGAACAGATGTGCAGAACTATAGACCTATACCTCTAACGTCGATCAGTTGTAGAATTTTGGAACACGTATTATGTTCGAGTATAATGACTTTTCTGGAGACTAGAAATCTACTCTGTAGGAATCAGCATGGGTTCCGAAAAAGACGGTCGTGTGAAACCCAGCTCGCGCTATTCGTCCACGAGACTCAGAGGGCCATAGACACGGGTTCCCAGGTAGATGCCGTGTTTCTTGACTTCCGCAAGGCGTTCGATACAGTTCCCCACAGTCATTTAATGAACAAAGTAAGAGCATATGGACTGTCAGACCAATTGTGCTATTGGATTGAACAGTTCATAGATAACAGAACGCAGGATGTCATTGTCAATGGAGAGAAGTCTTCCGAAGTAAGAGTGATTTCAGGTGTGCCGCAGGGGAGTGTCATAGGACCGTTGCTATTCACAATATACATAAATGACCTTGTGGATGACATCGGAAGTTCACTGAGGCTTTTTGCAGATGATGCTGTAGTATATCGAGAGGTTGTAACAATGGAAAATTGTACTGAATGCAGGAGGATCTGCAGCGAATTGACGCATGGTGCAGGTGTAATGCGCTGTGAATACATAGAAAGATAGATGCCTTATCATTTAGCTACAAAATAGCAGGTCAGCAACTGGAAGCAGTTAATTCCATAAATTATCTGGGAGTACGCACTAGGAGTGATTTAAAATGGATTGATCATATAAAGTTGATCGTCGGTAAAGCACATGCCAGACTGAGATTCATTGGAAGAATCCTAAGGAAATTCAATCCGAAAACAAAGGAAGTAGGTTACAGTACGCTTGTTCGCCCACTGGTTGAATACTGCTCAGCAGTGTGGGATCCGTATCAGATAGGGTTGATAGAAGAGATAGAGAAGATCCAACGGAGAGCAGCGCGCTTCGTTACAGAATCATTTAGTAATCGCGAAAGCGTTACGGAGATGATAGATAAACTCCAGTGGAAGACTCTGCACGAGAGACGCTCAGTAGCTCGGTACAGGCTTTTGTTAAAGTTTCGAGAACATACCTTCACCGAAGAGTCAAGCAGTATATTGCTCCGTCCTACGTTATCTCGCGAAGTGACCATGAGGATAAAATCTGAGAGACTAGAGCCCACACAGAAGCATACCGACAATCCTCCTTTCCACGAACAATACGAGACTGGAACAGAAGGGAGAACCGATAGAGGTACTCAGGGTACCCTCAGCCACACACCGTCAGGTGGCTTGCGGAGTATGGATGTAGATGTAGATGTAGAATACCACGGCGGAGGACTTGTTGGTGTTAGCCGTGACCTTTCCGACAGTTTTCTAACAATAACGTCGTTTTACATTTTATCCAGGCTTAGGGCAGACTATAAAAGTAGTACATAGGCATGTTTAAATTTTCAAGGGAGGCGCCGACGTCAGGCGCAGTTGGACATGAAATAATTCAGTGGTGAAAGTTGAAAATTTGTACCGGACCTGCACTCAAACCCAGACTTCTCGCTTTGGTGAGCAGTGGCCTTAACCGCCTCGTCTGTCCGGGTACGCTTCCCTGCGGCTCCAAATTCTCTACTTGTTACACGCTAGAAGCGACCACTGTCCAGTTACTTCATTTGCTCGCGACGTTTCCTGTACTGCCCCTACACGCACGGACCCTGCTGCGCATCCACACTGAAGATATTATTGCAGTCAAAATTACAGATATACTATGTGTGTGGGTCGGAAATGCCACGGCAGAAAACTGGTTTGTCGGAAGTGCCACGGTTCTTTGTCACCTAAAGAAAGAAAAGGGTCGGAAACGCCACAGTCGAAAAGTCCACGTAGCTGTGGTGCAGCGAGTAGCTATTTTGCCTCTTTTCAAATGATGCAAGTGATCGAGCGGACCAAGGGCCCAAAGAGGTGTATTTATTTATTTATTCGTGTCAGAAGCATTTACGATGTTTAAAATAATGTACAATATTTACATGTCCTGTGTATATATATTTACAAGACAATTATTTACACTTTTGCCGCCCAGAAGTTAGCGACCTTTATTGCATTTGGCGTTGCATGTAGCAGGTCTTCTGTTGTGCATGTTGCTGGACATTGGGTACCCTAGAGCAGGTGGAAGGTCGTCTGCGTTGCTCCACAATCAGAGAGTGGCGGCTCCTCTAGGAAATCCCATTTAGTCAAATTGCTCTTACATTTAGTGACCCCCGAGTGTAGTCTGTTGAGGGATTTCCATGTACTCCAATTCTCTGTGTAGCCGGGTGGTAGTCTTTCGCTTGGTGTAATTCATCCCACAGTACTGGTAAGCCTTGTACACCGTAGTTCGATTCGGCATTGCTGTGGTGTCCCAACTAGAGCCTCGGTAGATCTGAGGAAGCTCTTTCTGGATTTTAGTCGTGGGATTGCTGGTTGGTAGCCATATAGGGGGTGAGCTTCAGAAGTTTCTGATTTTTTCTTCGCACTTTTTGGTGATACCTCTCGGCGGATGTCGAGGGGTGCAATTCCCGCAAGGCTGTACAGTTTATCCAGAGGAGTAGGCTTCAGGCACCCGGTGATGACACGACAAGTATCATTAAGATCGACATCTACTGTTTTGGCATGGCAAGAACTGAACTACACTGGGCTTGCGTATTCTCCGGCAGAGTAACACAATGCAAGGGAAAAGGTTCTCACAGTGTTGGCGTGTGCTCCCCACGTTGTGTCTGTTAGCTTTCTGATGATATTGCTCCTGGCTGCCTCTTATATGTTAATGCACGGTCAAGGGTGACACCTAGGTATTTGGGATACATACAGTGTTCAAAATGGTTCAAATGGCTCTGAGCACTATGGGACTCAACTGCTGAGGTTATTAGTCCCCTAGAACTTAGAACTAGTTAAACCTAACTAACCTAAGGACATCACAAACATCCATGCCCGAGGCAGGATTCGAACCTGCGACCGTAGCGGTCTTGCGGTTCCAGACTGCAGCGCCTTTAACCGCACGGCCACTTCGGCCGGCATACAGTGTTCTAGTGATGTTTTTTCCCGGGTGATTTTGAGGGCTCTAGCTGCCTGCTGGTTTTTAAGATAGAAAGCGCAAGTCTGTGTTTTTCCAGGATTTAGTCTCAACTGGTTTTCCCTGCAGTAAGCTGACAGTTCTCTCAATGCTTTGGACAGATTCTCTTCAACAGTTTCAAAGCAGCGGGTTTGGGCGGTGATAGCACAACCATATGCATGGATGAAGCTCTGTGTTCCTTCAGGTAGTAGTGGATCATTTGTGTAGATGTTAAACAAAGCTGGAGCAAGCACACTTTCCTGGGGTAATCCGTTTTTCTGTGATCTCCATCTGCTTCTCTTGCCCTGGAATTCAACAAAAAATCTTCTATTTTCAAGGAGATTTCTTATGAAACAGGTTAGCTGGTAGTCTCTAGTGGCATTTTACAGCTTCATAAGAAGTCTTCTATGATTAACTGTGTCTTAAGCTGCTGTGATCTCTTCCCTTTCAAAACCATCTTCGATGTCCTGTGTTAGTTTCAATACCTGAAATGTGCAGATCTTTCCCTGTCTGAATCCAGCCTGCTGTGAAATGTATATTGTCTCTAGCTTCTCCGTTAGTCGGTGTAGGATGAGTCTTTCAAGAGGTGTTAAACATGTAGATTTTAGATGTTGTAGTTCAGGCCAGGGGTGGTTCGTTCATGTTTTGGAAACGTTTATCATATCATAGCTTGGGCCCACTCATTGAGGAACCAGGATGTTTACATCAACTTTCTCGGTGGCTAAGCGGTTCCCATTTTCTACGTCAGGGACTATCTGAAACATCGGGTGATTCGTATCAGTCACCAATCACGTAATTTGGTAGCCCTACGGAATCTAATCATCAATCAGTGGCTTCAACTGGATGAAACACTTGTGACGAAACTTGTGCACACTCTCCCACGCCGAATGAGGGCACTATGAAGGTTACAGGGTGTATTACACCCTTTCCGGT
This sequence comes from Schistocerca nitens, assembly GCF_023898315.1. Classification (NCBI taxonomy): domain Eukaryota; kingdom Metazoa; phylum Arthropoda; class Insecta; order Orthoptera; family Acrididae; genus Schistocerca; species Schistocerca nitens. The sequence goes on along the minus strand of NC_064618.1, from coordinate 327,375,872 downwards.
GGTGAATAACTGTTTACTGGAGTGCTTATGTTTTTCAATGCTTTCTCATAGTTAATTTTCCATCTGAATGTAACTTCCTTCTGACGTGCTCTTACGTGAGCAACCTCATACACCTTTAATCTTCAGTCCTTAATGTTTCAAACTGTTGTTGCACTGCTGAGACGTGTTACACGTGGTTCACCTAATAACGACCACACTAGAATCCACCTAATCACTTCTGAGCTGCTGAAAACGAAAAAAAAATGAAGGTACAGAGGACGCATCACGATTAATGTACACGAATGGAATGGAAATCGGTAGATATGATGTACATGTACAGACAGGCAAATGATTGAATTTTCAGGAAAAATAAGTGATCTATTCAAGAGAAAGAGCTTCGCAAATTGAGGAAGTCAATAACGCGTTGGTCCACCTCTGGTCTTCGTATAAGCAGTTATTCGGCTTGTATTTGATTGATAGAGTCGTTGGATGTCTCCCTTAGCGATATCGTGGCAAATTGGTTCCTGCTGGCGTGTTAGATCCTCAAAATCCCCGCTGGTTGGAGGGCCCAGCCTATAATGCTCCAAACGTTCGCAGCGGGGGAGATATCCGGCAACATTGCTGGCCAAGGCATGGTTTGGAAAGCATGAACGCAACCAGTAGAAACTCTCGCCATGTGCAGGCGGGCATAAGAAAGAAAAGTAAGCCCAGAATGGCTTGCCACGGAGGGCAACAAAACGTGGCATAGCATATCGTTGACACATCGTTGTGCTGTAGAGTGTCGCGGATGACAAGTAGAGTTCTGCTATAGGAAAAAAAATGACACCGCAGATCATTGTGCCAGGTTGTCGGGCTATATGGCGGTGACAATCATGTTGGTATCCCACTGCTGTCCGGGGCGCCCCCAGACACGTCTTCGGCCGGGAAGCTCATTGGCGACTGCTACGGTCGCAGGTTCGAATCCTGCCTCGGGCATGAATGTGTGTGATGTCCTTAGGTTAGTTAGGTTTAAGTAGTTCTAAGTTCTAGGCGACTGATGACCTCAGAAGTTAAGTCGCGTAGTGCTCAGAGCCATTTTGAAGCTCATTGACTGGAGTAGAACTGTCTTCAGTGATGAGTCCCGCTTCGAATTGAGCGAGTGAAGACGTGTCTGGATACGCCTAGGACATCGGCGATAAACTCTCAGAAACTGAATTTGATGCAGCAGGATATTCTGATTGTCCATTTGAACGGAATATCATTATCTTAAAGAGCTATGTAAACAAATCCATTGCACAGGAAAAGTTAACATTTGTTTTTTGTTATTGCAGAATGAGTAACAACATTAAATGAGCCTGAGTTCTTTCACACTAACACCATTGCTGGGCCAAACAGAAATTTTCTCCTTGTCCTCGTAAATTTCTCTACTGAAATGGAGAAAAGTGAATTCCGAGCGTTGATAAAGCACTGTTTCTTGGGGCAGTTGTCGAGACGTCCATTTCGACCATCTTGGAACTGTGCATAGCAAAAGCTTCGAAACATTCCAAGTATACGGCAATATGCAATATAAACAGATTTCCAAAGTTTAAGGAAAATAATACCGCTAAAACATCTATGTTGAGCGTGTGGAAACTTATCTTCATTACTGAATGCGTGACATAACACGAATAAAACACTTTTGCAGTGAAAGAGTCAATGTCTGAAGTAGGAAGATATTTGAAACGTCTAAAAAGGATGTACTTCTTTTGGAGCCGAGCAAGTAACGTTGTTCTGTGTGTCTTTTTACCCAGAATAGTAACACACACCACATACAGCAGTGCATAATTGTGTTATTAATTTATCTGTGAGATGAAGTTGATGCGACGTTCTGCACCCAAAATCTGTCTTCAGCACAACTACGGTCATTTGTTAAAATAAATGAACTACAAAACGTAACCGAGGCAACAAGGACAGATGTGACATAAGACGCTTAAAAGAGGGCTACAATTAGTAACCACAAACAGTTCAAAGTATTGTTGCCGAGTCCGTCGTTAACTGCAGTGAATCTGTTATAAAAGGGAAAACCAAGTCAGAATTAAGTGCGCGCAACCACACACTGACATGACTACAAAACGCCACTCTAGGTACAGCTGCAACACATTCAATTTATAGCAGTTATACGTTAGATATTTATGGAATAAAAAGTCAATATTGTTTCAATAAGAGTCAATAAATATTTCTACGAGCGCTCTTAGCAGAACGCTACCATACTGTAATACAGTATTATAAAGAAGAGAGAGACTTTGTTTAACAGAAGTAACAAATATCACGGAACAGATTGTAAAAACATAACGTTGTATTATTTAAAATGATACGAAATGTAGGAATCTCCACAAGTGAAAGAAAAAGTCATGTATTACGAGTGTTAGGTGGATGATTTTCTATCCCTGACAAAGTTCAATAATACAGATGTCAAAGGATTTTCGCAATTGATGGGCAGTATGTATCCAAATACGGAATATACTACAGAATTGGAAAAGGGACGTTGTATAATATCACAATCCTAGGGAAATAAGCATAAATTTGATGTCTATAGCAAGCCAATACGGACTGGCACAATTGTTAATGCAAATTCTTATCATCAGTCGAGATATAAGAGAGGGTATTTCATACTTCACCTCTTGCAGACGAAGAAATACCTAACGAGCTGAATGCCTTAAAAAATAGCAATAGCTAATGAATTCTCCGTAAATGACGTGTCGCGCCCTTATAAGAGAATAACGAAATAATAACAAAGGAGAATGTACTCACAGTTAATATGCAGTGGTAAAAGTATAGCTTAGTTTAAAGCTATATTCATGACACTACACGAAAAATACCACAGAAAAAGAGAAAGGCTTTAGAAAGGCCAATATCAGGCGTGGCTACTAATAAAGAATACTTTAAGGTTGAGAATTAGACATAATAGATAAGAAAATCGGTTTTCAGGGTCGAGGATATATAAAATTTACTGTAACCAGTCTGAAAATTATTATAAAGAAAAAACTGGTAGATCACTTCCTTTGGAGTTTAAGAAACACATGCGACAGCTGAATGGTTCTGCTGTCGCCACAAATTTGTCTGAAAATGGGCATCGACTGCATGACACAGAAAAAAGTACGCTCATTCTGCCCAATACGCCAAAAGGGAGCACCCTTGCTTACAGGAAACATTAGAGATCTGTAAATGTAACAAAATGTAACTGAGTTCTGTACTGCCATCTTTTACATGAACAATTATACTAAACAACGATAACCAACTGCATGAAAGCGTATTACCGAACGAGGTGGCGCTGTTGTTAAGTACACTGGGCTCGCATTCGCGGAGACGACGGTTCAAGTCCCTGTCCAATAATCCAGATCTAATGAAAACAACAGACTCAAAAGTAAAATAATATATTACGGAGGTATTTTGATGATACCTTGCTGCTATTTGATGGAACAAAAGTGGAGATTGAAGAACTACCAGCAGTACTCAATTCTTTCCACAAAAACATAACATTCACAGTAGAACATGAGGACAACAAAAGCATAAATTTCCTGGAACTTAAAATCACCAACCTCGAACAAAAACGTACGTTAAGCATGCACAGAAAACACACATACACAGACATAGCAGTGGACAACGCATCATGCCATCCCACCACACAGAAACGTGCTGCATTTCGGTCCATGCTACTCAGAGTACACTCTCTTGATTAAGAAGAAGACACCCTCAAGAATGAGATAGATACAATAGAGAGCATTGCCATAAGCAATGGATACACAGCCAAACCAATTGACAATTCAGAGAAACAAATGCACAAAAATAAGAAACGAATGACCACACTGTGAAAGAAGAGATAATATTTACCAGTATCCCATACCTGGGCCCCATATCACAAAAAATCGCTAACCTTTTAAAAAAAAACAAATGTAATAGTTGCTTTCTCTGCCAATAAGAAGTTAGAGAACTTACTTGTCCATAACATAAAATCAAATTCACAAACATACAATAACAGTGCAGTGTACAAAGTATCATGCCCCAGTTGTCCTGCCTACTATGTAGGGAAAAGAGGCAGAAACTTCAAAACCCATTTTCAAGAACACGCAAATTGTTTCAGGCTCAACCACTTGTAAAAATTAGTTATTGCCCAACGTATGTTGGAAACGAAACATTTCATCAACAGTCTAGTAAACAATTTGGTAATACAACATAATGAAGCCAATGGTAAGACCCTAAATCTGTTGGAACAACTGGAGCTGTACCTCTACAAAATCAAAAAACCAGAATCTATGTTAAATGAGCAAACAGATCTCGCAAGCCGCAGCTATTTCAGTAATTTTAAATATATATTCTTAAGTTATTCCCTGCACATGTCAGATCTTTAGCGCTATGAATAAATTCATCTTTGATCACACCATGTACAAAAACATCTGTGAAGTGTTTACAAACGTGTGTGTACAAATGTGTCTCTTCAGTGAAGTGATACGAACCAACAGGACTAGAAAAGAATGTATGATGGTGCTAACACGTTAAAAACGCTTCTCTTGGATTATGTGGCAAGTTTACACCTTTCCACTATTTCGCACATATTTTCCGCGTTGGACTTACGAAAATCATAACCTAACATTAAACCTTTTGATGACAGGAATATACATTTCACCTCATTAAAGAGAAAAAATAAAGCATTTATTAAGATAAATTACACTTGATGAAAACCCACTGGGTCCGAAACACATCGTGTGCTTAATAAAACACGAAAAGTTGTGACTGAAACCGTTTTTTAATTCACACTTCCAGTGTACAGAATAAAGTCACGTTTGAAGCTGCAAAATGTGGATAAAATTAAATACAGATTCAGATTTTTCTTGATTTACCTAAATGAGTTGAAGCAAATGATCAGATGGTTACAATGAAAAGGCACAGTTGATTTACTTTACATTCTTCCCTAACCTGAGCTTCTAGTCTGTATATAATGAGCTCGATGTAGGCGCGACGTTAAACACTAATGTTTCTTCTTTTGCAACAGGTTTCACTGACAATATTTACCTCCCCCCCCCCCCCCCTCGTGTTAACGCAGCTGCTCGACCACAGGGGCGAACTATTGAACAGACTTGTGTGAAAAGCCGTGTTCCGAGTGGCGCTGGCAGAAGAGTCGTATGACACTGTCGTCTGAAAGACGCTGACGATGCTAACGTCACCGCCCAGCGGACGGATCACCATCAAGGATCACCTGTTCTCACTCCATGAGACACCTCAGAAACGTTTCTAATTTAATCGAAGACAATTCCGCCAAGGCTGGTGATCAGGATCGTTAAGTCACCACCTGTTCTCCGATTGCTGGCTAAATACCGTTGGTGAAAATTTCTTCCGCGACCAAGATTCGAAGGTGGCTACTTCTGAGTCGAGCGCCACTATACAGGCAAGCTTTAACGATCTCGACACTCGGCGGCAGACACGGCTATCTGCTTGTGAAGAATAGAAGTTACCAACTCTAAACTATATATGCGTTGTTAATAAAAGATAACAAAAAGGAACTGGTTCGGTAATTATACGGACACCTGAACAGGGTACGGACATTGCTCTGTTATGTGCGGCGATTCAGTGATGAGTCAAGAAAAGACCAGGAAGAGCGGTGGTGGTAAAACAGAGGAACTTTGTGATCTTGTGCGAGAAGAATCGGAAGAAGTCTCCATCGCTGTGTGTCAATTTCGTAAAGATTAGAAACAGGTATTGCAAATCCAGATGTGAGCGCTTTTGTAGCCATGCGTTCAAAACGGATGGAAGATACTCTGTTGCAAATGATTTGGGGTTTTCAAGCTAAAAGATTCATCGATGGCGTACTATAGCAGATACTCGAAGAAGGAACTTTAGGGAAAGAAATTAGTGACACTGACACATTTATTTTAGGAAGTACTGTCAGAAGAGTCTAATTTTCCTCTGTAACATGCTATCAACAGCCTTAATGTGATGGCTCTTTTAATTTATATTATAACGAGGTTCCTCTGGCTAATGTTGGAGTCTATATCTAATTTTATCACACTACAATTAGTCTCTGTCGTTACAAGCGTGTCTAATATAAAATATCCTGCAGTGCAGAGAGACACCTTAGTGTTACTCACATCACGATGTAATCTTACACTGCTGGCCATTAAAATTGCTACACCACGAAGATGACGTGCTACAGACGCGAAATTTAACCGACAGGAAGAAGATGCTGTGATATGAAAATGATTAGCTTTTCAGGGCATTCACACAAGGTTGGTGCCGGTGGCACAACCTACAACGTGCTGACATGAGGAAAGTTTCCAACTGATTTGTCCTACACAAACAGCCTGGTGAAACGTTGTTGTGATGCGTCGTGTAAGGAGGAGAAATGCGTACCATCACGATTCCTACTTTGACAAAGGTCGGGTTGTAGCCTATTGCGATTACGGTTTATCGTATCGCGACATTGCTGCTCGCGTTGGTCGAGATCCAATGACTGTTAGCAGAATATGGGATCGGTGGGTTCAGGAGGGTAATACGGAACGCCGTGCTGGATCCCAACGGCCTCGTATCACTAGCAGTCGAGATGACAGGCATCTTATCCGCATGGCTGTAACGGATCGTGCAGCCACGTCTCGATCCCTGAGTCAACAGATGGGGACGTTTGCAAGACAACAACCATCTGCACGAACAGTTCGACGACGTTTGCAGCAGCGTGGACTATCAGCTCGGAGACCACGGCTGAGGTTATCCTTGACGCTGGATCACCGACAGGAGCGCCTGCGATGGTGTACTCGACGACGAACATGGGTGCACGAATGGCAAAACGTCATTTTTTCGGATGAATCCAGGTTCTGTTTACAGCATCATGACGGTCGCATCCGTGTTTGGCAACATCGCGGTGAACCCACATTGGAAGCGTGTATTCGTCATCGTCATACTGGCGTATCACCCGGCGTGATGGTATGGGGTGCCATTGGTTACACGTCTCGGTCACCTCTTGTTCGCATTGACGGTACTTTGAACAGTGGACGTTACATTTCAGATATGTTACGACCTGTGGCTCTACCCTTCATTCGATCCCTGCGAAACCCTACATTTCAGCAGGATAATGCACGACCGCATGTTGCAGGTCCTGTACGGGCCTTTCTGGATACAGAAAATGTTCGACTGCTGCCCTGGCCAGCACATTCTCCAGATCTCTCACCAGTTGAAAACGTCTGGTCAATGGTGGCCGAGCAACTGGCTCGTCACAATTCGCCAGTCACTACTCTGGATGAACTGTGGTATCGTATTGAAGCTGCGTGGGCAGCTGTACCTGTACACGCCATCCAAGCTCTGTTTGACTCAATGGCCAGGTGTATGAAGGCCGTTATTACGGCCAGAGGTAGTTGTTCTAGGTACTGATTTCTCAGGATCTACGCACCCAAATTGCGTGAAAATGTAATCATATGTCAATTCTAGTATAATATATTTGTCCAATGAATACCCGTTTATCATCTGCAATTCTTCTTGGTGTAGCAATTTTAATGGCTAGTAGTGTATAATCAGTCAGTACGAAAGGACAAAATTAATGAAATCTTTCTGTCAGACGTACATGGCTGTTAAATGTTCCAGGTTGAATCTTTCACTATGAATAGGAGTGTGCGCTGTTTTAAAACTTCTTAGCAGATTAAGGCAGTGTGCCTGAACATGACTCGAACCCGGCATCTTGCCTTTCAGTATTTCATACCTACTGATGACGAAGGCTTCGAGTTCACCACAAGCTAATCACATTTATGTTTTTCGGGATTTTTCGTGAGTTTACAGACATTCTATCTAAAAGACGGGGAGAAGCTAGTACGATGGAGTCCAAAATTTAAGGACAGAAGTAACTTTTGCAAGATGTGTTACTGTCGAGTATTACACCTCTGTGAAGCTTGGAGCATACATAGAAAGAGCTTCTACAGTGTAGAACAGATAGTAAATGAAAGAAGTACGCAGTGAGACGAACAGAAATCACACATTTATTCAAAGACCATAATGACGCTGAAGTCACCGTGATTCAAGATGGTCCCCGGACTTTAAAAAAGGCGCGACATGTTTGTTAATACGATGTGTGATCAGCACAGACAGCAAAGTATGTTCTGCAAGGTGCTCCCAATCTGATCACAAGCTTGGTAAGGAGTTACTGTGGTAGGGCGTTCCATTCCTTCGCCAGTGCGGTTGTCCGCCCTCGGGAGCTGCGCGGTCAGCGCGACAGAATGACAATTCTAAGGGCCCGGGTTCGATTCTCGACTGGGTCAGAGATTTTCTTCGCTCAGGGACTGGGTGTTGTGTTGTCCTAATCATCACCATTACATCCCCATTGACGCGCAAGTTGCCGAAGTGGCGTCAAATCGGAAGACTTGCACCCGGCGAGCGGTCTAGCCGACGGGAGGCCCTAGCCGCACGACATTTACATTTTTACCAGTGCGGTTGATAACTGCTGGGTGGTCGTGGTGGATGTGAACGTTGTGGAATATATGTTCCCAGCGCATCCCACACGTGTTCGACGGGATTTAGCTCGGGGGAACAGTCAGACCAGACCATTCGCCGAATATCGGCTCGTTGGAGGAGCTGTTCCGTCGTGTTCAAAGGTTTGGAGGTCAGGACGTCCATGCAACATGATTCCTCTACACACTATAACATCTGAACCACCAAAACGACCATGTTCGACAATATTCCTGGATGCATTCACGTGTTTCCACCTCTCGCCATATGACGATACGTACATCTTGTCGAAAATGATTGTTTTGGTGGTCAAGGTGTTATCGCGTGAAGAGGTATGTTTCGTGGGCGTACTGACCTCCAAATCTTTGAATACGCTACTCTCACAGGTCAGCGTTGTTGAGATGCCGTACTCCTTCCCCAAGTGTGCCTGTTCAAGGGTGCATCCGGCCCTGGCTTAATTTTTATGGATGACAGTGCTCGACCTAATCGAACAGCGCCAGTGGAGGAGCCTTTGGAACGAGAGGATACTCGTATTTGGCAGATGGACTGGACTGCCCATTGTCTCCAACGTAAATCCACGGAGCATGTGCAGGATCTTTAGGGAAGACGTATTGAAGCACATCCACATCCACCAACCGTCATCCAATAGCTGTCAAGCGCCAGTGGAGGAGTGAAATGTCCTTCTTCAACAACTCCATGCCAACCTTCATGCCATCATGGGAGCATGTTGCAGGGCATACACTGCCGTCCGTGGTCGGCGCGCATGCTATTAAGAACCATTAAGCGTCATTTTTAAAGTCCAAGTGGTCATCATGAATCGCGATGACTGAAGTGTACTTATTGTCTTTAAATGAAAGTGTCATTTCTGTTCGGCTCATTGTGTATTTCTTTTAGTTGCCTTCTGTATTACCTTCTGTACTATGCTGCAGCACTTCCTTCTGTGCATGGTCCAAGCTTCATCGACCTGAGTTCCTTGGCAGTGACAGATAATGCGAGAGCTACTTTCGTCCTTAAGTATTGCACATCAATGGACTATAATGCTCCTGAGCTATGACTGATTCGGCACTCTCTTGAGAGAACTCGGTAGTAAATTTCTGGAACAGAATTGCTCTGGGTAACTCCACAAAGCGATATGAGATGGTGCGAACGTGTAAAATTTGTACTGGGGAAATTTATTGGGAAGACGTTGATAAGTTACAATGCTTCTGTCAAGGAAACTGTTTTGTAAATTCCAGTGTGACGTGTTGCAGAGTAGCAATTTGCCTGCCGGGTGATGTGAAAGGAACGCATAGACGCGCTTTCAGGATCGTAATTGGTCAATATAATCCATAGAAAAGTGCAATAGAGAACGTAAACAGAATCATTGATTTCATTCTACATTTACAACTACATGGGTACTCTGCAAATCACATTTGAGTGCCTGACAGAGGGTTCATCGAACCACCTTCACAATTCCCTATTATTCCAATCTCGTGTAGCGCACGGAAAGAGCTCTGATTTCCCTTATTTTACGTGGTGATCTTTCCTCCCTATGTAGGTCGGTGTCAACAAAATATTTTCGCATTCGGAGGAGAAAGTTGGTGATTGGAATTTCGTGATAATATTCCGTCGCAACGGAAAACGCCTTTCTTTTAATGATGTCCAGCCCAAATCCTGTATCATTTCTGTGACACTCTCTCCCATATTTCGCGATAATACACAACTTGCTGCCTTTCTTTGAACTTTTTCGATGTACTCCGTCAGTCCTATCTGGTAAGGACCCCACACCGCGCAGCAGTATTCTAAAAGAGGACGGACAAGCGTAGTGTAGGCAGTCTCCTTAGTAGGTCTGTTACATTTTCAAAGTGTCCTGCCAATAAAACACAGTCTTTGGTTAGCCTTCCCCACAACATTTTCTGTGTGTTCCTTCCAATTTAAATTGTTCGTAATTGTAATTCCTAGGTGTTTAGTTGAATTTATGGCTTCTAGATTAGACAGATTTACAGTGTAACCGAAGTTTAGCGAGTTTCTTTTAGCACTCACGTGGATGACCTCACAACTTTTTGTTATTTTAGGTCAACTGCCACTTTTCATACCATTCCGATATTTCTTCTAAATCGTTTTGCAGTTTATTTTGATCTTCTGACGACTTTGTTAGTCGATAAACGACAGCGCCATCTGAAAACAACCGAAGACGGCTGCTCAGATTGTCACCAAAATCGTTTATATAGATAAGGAACAGCAAAAGGCCTATATCACTACCTTGGGGAACGCCAGAAATCACTTCTGTTTTACTCGATGACTTTCCGTCAATTACTACGAAATGTGAGCTCTCTGACAGGAAATCACAAATTCAGTCACATAACTGAGACGATATTCCATAAGCACGCAATTTAACTACGAGCCGCTTGTGTGGTACAATGTCAAAAGCCTTCTGGAAATCCAGAAATCCAGAATCGATCTGAAATCCCTTGTCAATAGCACTCAACACTTCATGTGAATAAAGAGATAGTTGTGTTTCACAGGAACGATGCTTTCTAAACCCATGTTGACAATGTGTCAATAGACCGTTTTCTTCGAGGTATTTCATAATGTTCAAACACAATATATGTTCCAAAATCCTTCTGCATATCGACGTTAACGATATGGGTCTGTAATTGAGTGGATTACTCGTACTACCTTTCTTGAATATTGGTGTGACCTGTGCAACTTTCCAGTCTTTGGGTACGGATCTTTCGTCGAGTGAACGGTTGTATATGATTGTTAAGTATGGAGTTTCCCATTGAGTAAATTTAGGGAATCGGTACTTTTCGTAGAGTGTACAGCAGATCAACTGCCTCTACCCGACGTAATGCGTAGAGACTGAGGATAAGGTAAGAGACACGATGACCGGTGTAGTTGCACTCATAAAATCATTTTTATTCTTTCCACGGGCGAGCAGAACAGGTAGGGAGTAGGTTCGAAAAAGCGCGCACATGAAAATAAATGTCAGGTGCATGCAGTAGTTGCATTGTGTTCGTTGAACCAGCCACAGAAAGATAGCACAGCAAGTACTGGCGTCAAGAAACGAATATGCCAGTGCAAAGGGTACAGGTCATATGACGTCTGTAGCATGGCGCAGCTCAAATGGTTCAAATGGCTCTGAGCACTATGGGACTCAACTGCTGTGGTCATCAGTCCCCTAGAACTTAGAACTACTTAAACCTAACTAACCTAAGGACATCACACACATCCATGCCCGAGGCAGGATTCGAACCTGCGACCGTAGCAGTCGCACGGTTCCTGACTGCGCGCCTAGAACCGCGAGACCACCGCGGCCGGCAGCGCGCAGCTCATTGCTTGGTAAACACGTCGTTTTCCCAATAGCAGCGAGCTTAATTGTTGAAAACTATTATGATAGTTGCAGTACTTGGGAAATATACAGATGCCACACTCGCGGATAATTCAACAATATCGAGATTAATCACCCATTTCCAGGAATGCGGCTCACTTGCAGACAAGAAGCGAGCCGCGGGGCCGGAGCATTTCGACTGGCCTAAACTAGCCGATGTGAAGAATGTGATACTGCGTTCGCTTTCGAAAAGTCTGTAGAGACTCTCTGTCCGAGCTCCGACTTCGTATGGTAGTGCTCAGAAAATGACGCAGAAGTTAAAATTTCGTAGTGTTAAGGAATACACCAAATAAAGAAATGCGTCATTTGTTGACAGCCATGGACTCGAGAGTGGACCGTGCTGCCTTCATTGATGAGGCACCGACATTTCGCTTTAGTGGATACACGAATACCCAAAACACCAGAATTTGCTCAACCGCAAATATGCATGTCTTTCACGAAAACACACAACAGAAAATTTGAGTGTGGCGTACTGTATCGCGTCGTCGAATAGTGTGTGCTGTTTCCCTTTGAATCTAACAGTATTGTGTACCAAGACACCACTACACAATTTATTTCACTTCTTGACGCAGATGAACGTTATTGTCTGCTGCAGCTGGAAGCAAATAACTGTTAAAGGCATTTTAGGTGACTGACTCTTCTCTAAACGTTTGTGGTCCTATGTTCTCCTGATTTAAGATTTAACATCGAGTATAGATTTAAGTGTCAGGAAGTCGTTTCTGAAAGTATTTGTATGGAGTGTAACCATGTATGGAAGTGAAACGTGGACGATAAATAGTTTAGACAAGAAGAGAATAGAAGCTTTCGAAATGTGGTGCTACAGAAGAATGCTGAAGATTAGATGGGTAGATCACATAACTAATGAGGAGGTATTGAATAGAACTGGGAAGAAGAGAAATTTGAGGCACAACTTACCTAGGAGAAGGGATCAATTGGTAGGACACGTTCTGAGGCATCAAGGGATCACCAGTTTAGAATTGGAGGGCAGCGTGTAGGGTAGAAATCGTAGAGAGAGACCTAAAGATGAATAAACTAAGCAGATTCAGAAGGATGTGGATTGCAGTAGGTACTGGGAGATGAAGAAGCTTGCACAGGATAGAGTAGCACGGAGAGCTGCATCAAACCAGTCTCTGGACTGAAGACCACAACAACAGGAATAGTTACTCTCCCCATCTCACTGTTTATCATCACGCATTACCTCGTGCAACAGTTCGAATATGTATTTAGAAATAGCGATCTAGCTTAGCCGCTGCCTGCTTACTGTTTGCTGTCGTGCTTTCGAGAAATCTGCTACAATGTTGTCAAGAAGTGAAATAAGTGGAAATTTTGATTAGGGCCTGATAACTGTTTGACTTCAATTGCGCATTTAATGTAAAGGCAAGCTGTATTCAGATCAGTTACAATTCAGTTCATATTAGGTTCTGTTTAGTCAAAGTTTATCATACGGGTTGAACATGGATAGCAGTTTGTGAGTACTTAGTTATGGTAATAAGTAGATTTTATAGAGTGGAAGTAAAGTTGGTCTAAATTTCAGACAGCTACAAATATAGTGGGAAGGTTACAATATGAATGTAAATATGTACGAGTACTTCGATTTTTCGTAGCTTTAATGGTTCATACACAGTTCGATTTGTCGTTGTATACAGTGGCTAGTTCTTTCACAAGCTGCAGTCACCAACCTCTACGCCTATATCTATATTCCACAAGTTGCTTAATGGAATGCGGCGGAGGGTACTTTGTATATCATTGTCAGATCCCCCTTTCCTGTCCCCGTCGCGAATACTCAGCGGAAATAACAAGGATTGGTAAGCCTTTGTGTGGGATCGAAGCCCTCTGATTTTATCTTCATTCTCTCTTCACGAAATACACATAGTGGGAAGCAGTATACAGGTTAACACTTCTGGGAATGTACTCCCTCGAAATTTTAGCAATAAATTACACCGTAAAGCAGAACCTCTCTCTTGTAGCGTCTACCACTGCAGTTTGGTGCGCATCTCCGTGATGCTTTCGCGCTAGGCGTGCAGATCTTCTTTGGATCTTCCCTATTTCCTCTCTGAAACCTATCTGGTACGGATCCCTGACTGGTAAGTAGTATCCGAGTATTGGTCGTACTAGGATTTGGTAAAATAGCTGCTTAGTGGATGGACTCCATGTCTTGAGGACTTTTGCAATGAATCTTTCTGGCATCTCCATTAGGAACGATTAATTTTATGTGGCAGTTTCACTTTAAATCGTTCCCCCTCACAGAAAGGCCCATTTGCCATGCGGATATCAAAAACCAACCTTGGTGAGCGCCTCCTCCCCCCCCCCCTCCCATTTCTGTCGCCGGTGCACCAAGCGCAGCTTTTAGCTCTGTTGTTCAGCCAATTCACTGTGCCGTTCTAGCACGTTGTGAAACGTGGTCACAATTGTTGGAGCTGAGATTATCGATTTACCTTTCGCGCTATCTGACACGTCACAAGCTCCAATTCTATAAAAGATTTCGTTATTAAACTCTGGTAGGCATTAGCAATTACAAGAGCAGTATTAAGTATTAATATATTCAATCTTATTACATTTAAGTCAACGTTCGTATAAGTCAAATCTAAAGGCCGTAAATTCAACTAAATACCTGGTAATTTCAATTACGAACAACTTAAATTGGAAGGAACACACAGAAAATGTGGGGAACGCTAACCAAAGACTGCGTTTTATTGGCAGGACACTTAGAAAATATAACAGATCTACTAAAGAGACTGCCTGCACTACGCTTGTCCGTCCTCTTCTAGAATACTGCTGCGCAGTGTTCAGTGAAATGATACAGTATTTGGGATGGGCATAATTAAAACAAAGGCGTTTTTTTGCGGCGGAATCTCCTTACGAAGTTCCAATCGCCAACTTTCTCCTCCGAATGAGAAAATATTTCGTTGACACCGACCTACATAGGGAGAAACGATCAGTATGATAAAATAAGGGAAATCAGAGGTCGTACGGAGAGATATAGGTGTTCGTTCTTTCTGCTCGCTGTGTGAGATTGGAACAATAGAGAATTGTGAAGATGGTTCGATGAACCCTCTGCCAGCCACTTAAATCTGATTTGCAGAGTATCCATGTATATGTAGATGTAGATGTAGATGTGATGACCAACCCATGGCCATACTCAAAACAAATTACGTATAAGCAGTCCTTAAACTCATTCAACCGACATTATTTCGATAAAAATTTTGCGTATGGTCTACTTCTGTGGTTCTCAAAGTTTCCGACAACGCGGACCCTCTGTTTATTCGGCAAGTATTTTGCTGTCTAAAATTTCACATGATATTAAAAAATGTCCTAATTAGAATTACCATTGTCAAAAATCAAGAAAAATAATGCGATAAGTAATTTATTCTACAGACACACGATTGTTGCCTAGTGAACGAAATTTCAGTTGAAAATACAGTAACTTACTGTAATATGGTAACAGTACAGTGAAACAGAAAATACAGTAATACAGTACAGTGAGTACAGTAACTGGAAATCAATATCTGTTTTTTAAGAAATCGACTTGATAAAGAATGTTATGAGATATGTCAGGAATGAAATATGTGAGGAGTGAAATTCTTTCTGTTTCTGCATAATTCCATTGAAATCTGGAATGAGTTCTGTCATTGTCGATATTAGATCTGATTCCACATTAAGACGATTTCGCTTTAAGTTTTTAATACTGCAAAGAGCAGGAAAGGTCTGCTCAAATAACAAAATGATAGGGAAAGGCATCAAATGTTGCAATGCCTCTTTAGGCAACTCTTCATACTCACAACTTACACGCAACCAAAAGCTATGAATTTCATTTTCCTTGAAAACATTTTTCCATGAAGTATTGCAGAATAGTTCCAATAGTTGTTCTTATCCTGAGTCACAGAGATTTTGCCATTAGTGAAAGGATTTTCAGTCTAACAATTACTAGGTTTTGGGAAAGGGAAACATTCTCGAAAACTTACAGCTAATACTATCAAGTCTCTTACAAGTATTCTGCACTTCAGCAGAGAGTTTTTCACCCTAGGAATCTATGAAGTCCTGAGCATTGAAAATGATGAATCGTTATAATTCTGTACTCGTACTGCCCATAGCTGCAGTTTGTTAATTGTTGATTCAACTTTACTCTCAACCTGCACGATATTAACTCTTCTTCCTTGCAGGCCTAAGTTAAATTCGTTGAGAAAAGAGAAAATATCCACCGAATAAGTCACTTTACACAGTCAAGCAAAATTACACAGTTTCTCGCTTAAAAAACTATGTTGGCTGTGTAAAAGAAACGAGCGCACTTCATCACGCAGCTCAGGGAAACGACATAAAACTTTGCTTCTTGACAAACAACCCACTTCAGTATGTAAGAAAAATTGTGCGTGTTCACTGCCAATTTATTCAACAAAACTGTGAAAAGACGGGAATTTAGAGAACATGATTTAATGATATTAACAAGTTTTCTAATTTCATCCAGAACACATTTCAAACCCTCAGGTATTTTTCTCGCTGCTAAAGCCTCTCTGTGTATGAAGCAATGAGTACACTGCTTCTGAAACAAAAGGTTTCACTCAAGTCATCAGGCCGGTCTTCCGACCTGTAAAAGTGCCCTAACAAAGGAAGAGTTTCTCTAGCTTGAAGTAGTCCTAGACAGGGTGTTTCAGAAGTAATGGTCAATAATTCACATACGATAAGTACAGGCAAAAGTAGCTAAAAGCTCCAATAAACATGGGTCGGAGCTTTTTAGCTACTTTAGGCCTGTCGCCCCCGCCACCCCATGAACCATAGACCATGCCGTTGATGGGGAGGCTTGCGTGCCCCAGCGATACAGATAGCCGTACCCTAAGTGCAACCACAACGGAGGGGTATCTGTTGAGAGGCCAGACAAACGTGTGGTTCCTGAAGAGGGGCAGCAGCCTTTTCAGTTGTTTCAGGGGCAAGAGTCTGGATGATTGACTGATCTGGCCTTGTAACATTAATCAAAACGGCCTTGCTACGCTGCTACTGCGAACGGCTGAAAGAAAGGGGAAACCACAGCCATAATTTTTCACGAGGGCATACAGCTTTCCTGTATGGTTAAATGATGATGGCGTCCTCTTGGGTAAAATATTCCGGAGGTAAAATAGTGCCCCATTCGGATCTCTGGGCGGGGACCACTCAGGAGGACGTCGTTATCAGGAGAAAGAAAATTTACGTTGTGCGG
Organism: Schistocerca nitens; assembly: GCF_023898315.1. Classification (NCBI taxonomy): domain Eukaryota; kingdom Metazoa; phylum Arthropoda; class Insecta; order Orthoptera; family Acrididae; genus Schistocerca; species Schistocerca nitens. The sequence continues at coordinate 327,358,896 of NC_064618.1, read as the reverse complement.
ATCGGAGCGTGGAATGTCTGATCTCATAATCGGCCAGGTAGGTTAGAAAATTTACAAAGGGGAGTAGATAGGTTAAAGTTAAATATAGTGGGAATTAGTGAAGTTCAATGGCAGGAGGAACAAGACTTCTGGTCTGGAGTAATGCAGGACTAAGTTTAATAATGTATAAAAAATAGGAGCGCGGATAAGCTACTATGAACAGTATAATGAACGCATTATTGTAGCCACGATAGACACGATGTCCACACCTACCACAGTAGTACAAGTTTATATGCCAACTAGCTCCGCAGATGACGAAGAGATTGAAGAAATGTATGATGCGATAAAAGAAATTATTCAGATAGTTAAGGGAGACGAAAATTTAATAGTCATGGGGGATTGGAATTAGATAGTAGGGAAAGGAAGACAAGGAAAAATAGTAGATGAATATGGACTGGGGGTGAGGAATAAAAGAGGAAGCCGCCTGGTAGAATTTTGCGCAGAGCATAACTTAATCATAGCTAACACTTGGTTTGAGAATCATGAAAGAAGGTTGTATACGTGGAAGAGGCCTAGAGACACTGGAAGATTTCATATAGATTATATAATGGGAAGACAGAGATTTAGGAACCAGGTTATAAATTGTTAGACATTTCCAGAGGCAGATGTGGACTCTGACCACAATTTTTTGGTTATGAACTGTAGATTAAAACTGAAGAAACTGCAAAAAGGGATGAATTTAAGGAGATGGGACCTGGATAAGCTGAAAGAACCAGTGGTTCATTTTAATTATAATCTCTCGGTACCTACATTGTCCTATGCATAAGGTTCGCTGTTCGTATGTAGCTGAAGTAAATATTCGTGGGACACTCACGCAATTTCTAATGATGGCCAATATGAGACCGGCTCGCGATACGAGAATGCTGCATGCGCCAGCTCTGCACGGGGCAGCTGTGCCAGAGTGGCCGTTAGCGCAGCTCGTCGTGGAGTCGAGCCTGACGTAATGAAGTCTGCGTTAGCGGCATGCGCGGGCGGAGGTTAATGGCTGGAGACTGGAGGCGGTGTATAGACTGCGACTGCAGCGGCGCCAGGCCAATGCCGTCTGTGCGGCATATGCTATGAAGCAGCCGCTCCGCACTGCACCTCCAGCTAGAGACCGGGCAGATTACCATGGCCAGTAGATGCGGAGACTGGAAGGCTCGCGTAGGGAGAGCGGTAGTGGCGAGGGTACGGGCAGGCGCTGTAGGGGAAATACTGAGCGCTGGAGGGGATGTACTGTTCTAAACTGAAGCCTACGCTCACATTTTTTGTTAACACTCTGCCGTCCGGCGACACCACAGTTGTGTCGACTCCATAGTATCGCTCAGTGGCCGGCGACACCACAGTGGTGTCATGAGCATAGTACCACGCAGTGGCCGGCGACAGCACTTTAGTATATCTTGCACTCTGTTGCTGTTTTGTTTAGGTAACAATAAGTTACACACGTCAACAAGTTTTCTGTTTTTATAGGTACTTGTGCCCTTTCATCATGGCTGACGAAAGAGACGATACGATTATTTACTATGAATGCCTGGGCGTCTTGTCTGACGTTCCGGACGACTTGGCCGATTGAGAAGAAGGCATTGGACATCGTAAAAATGAAAGTGAAGCGGAAGCGTCGGAAGGTAGTGAAATACGCTCAAGAAGAATTCGGCGAACGCCACGGTTGCCAACTAATTCGGATGAATCAGACGAAGAAGACAGTACACAGTGGTCAGACCGAGATTTACCGAGGACCAATAATAAATTTTAAGGATCCTCGGATCCAAACATACTTCCCAAAGATACACAGAGCGTCGAGGATATCACCGAATTATATATTGGGAACGATCTATATGAATATATTAGAAACGAAACCAACAATAGAAGAGAACTAGATTAAAAAATGTCAAATTTTTCGACGTCACGGAACCCGAACTTAGAAAATGCTTTCGGTTTGCTATCCTTATGGAAACTGTAAAAGAAGGCAAGGATCGATGAATACTGGTCAAGAAGTCCGTTGATAGACACACCGATATTTCGCGAAACGATGTCCCGCAACCGACTCAGGCAAATATAATTTTTACATTTTTTCGTCAGCAAAAATAAACCGGATAACGCCGAGCGGCTTTTCAAAGTGCAATTCGTAATTGATTATTTTTGCAAAAAGTTTAAATGAACAAATATTTGAAACAAATTTTGTATTTACTTACGTATGTATATCTTCGAAAATCCACGAATGTAGGAGAACAGGGTTGAGAACGTATGAGAACGAACAATGAGATTAGTAACATTTAACAATTTATAATCTCCGGCCGGCCGGGGTGGCCGAGCGGTTCTAGGCGCTTCAGTCTGGAACCGCGCGACCACTAAGGTCGCAGGTTCGAATCCTGCCTCGGGCATGGATGTGTGTGATGTCCCTAGGTTAGTTAGGTTTAAGTAGTTCTAAGTTCTAGGGGACTGATGAACTTAGAAGTTAAGTCCCATAGTGCTCAGAGCCATTTATAATCTCCCTATAACATCAAGAACGGCCAGCGACCGGCCAAGTAATCCGAATTAGTGCTGCGTGCTGCCGGCGCCAGGCGAATCAGTTTGTACCAGACGTGCGGACGGCAAAGTGTTAATATTAAGTGTAAAACCTACACATTTCTCTTGTTGCTATGTTAAAATTGGTTTCTTTTGCCAAAACTCAGCGCAGTTTAGACAGTCTCGCCTCACTAATGTGTTGTGCAGACGCGAGAGAATTCTGAAACAGTGTTTTATTTTTATTACGTGAGAAACTGACGAAAAGTAAGATCAGTAGCTTGTGAAAAAGCACATCCATGCTCCAAAAACCGTATAATGTCTTCACTTACGTTGTTCCCAATCCCGTGGCATTTCTCGTTTCACCAGTGGTCGATGTCTCTTAAAAATTACGTTCTTTCATTGAAAAAGTCTGTAGTTAGTGGAATAATACGGTAGATAATGAAGTTTTGTATAGTAATGATATGGCAAAATACTCTCTTCTTTGCGAATATCTGAAACTGTTTATGACATACAAGGAATGTTGTGGATATTTCACTCTGGCTTTATCGCTGGCGCTGCGCGGTCGCAAATTGAGTGTGCTACATTAGACCAATTTTCTCGAGACCTGTGACAGATTGTAAACTGTCTGAGATAAACCACCGCTATAAGAGGCCTGAAATAAAAGTTCCATGAAAAAATTAATTTATCGATATAAAAACCGTAGCTGGGGCTCTAGAATTCGCATCTGCCTGCTTTTAATAACGCTTCGCCCCTGCAGCTGCACACCATCACCAAGACAAGAAGTACATAAGTGTCTTCTTTTCATGCAGCAATTGAAGAATCTGTACTCTCTGCAAATCGATTTAAAATAAAATAATTAAAGTAATCTCAACTTTAATTTACTTTCTGTTGTAAAGGAAACAATAGACTGCTGAGAACAGAATTGAATGTGTGTTGCTGCTGTGGGAAAAGTAATGGGTGTACTTTCCTCCTGCTTTCAGCCGTTCGCAAACCAGCACATCCAGGACATTATGTTTCGTGTTACGATGCCAGATCAATGAGTCGTCCACACTATTCGCCACAAAATTACTGACAAGAATATTCTTGATATAATATTACAGGCAGCGCATTTCATCTTATTAAGCTGCCTCATAGTTGTTTTTGAAAACAAATCACTTATAACTGCCATAGCTCTGGCGCATATTCTGTGTGTCCCATTTATCTTGACCACCCTAAATAACTGTTTGTCCAGATGCAAATTACAAAATGTTTCAAGAAAATGCTCTTTAGCCGTCAGGGGGAGATCAATCAGCATGATTGCCTTCGTTGTAACTTTGTTTTTTTACAAATATATGAACAGCGGTATGACTTCTAAATGGTACCCCGTATTTTTTATTCGGTAATTCATTTTCTCTCCTAAAGACGTATTCAAAAAATGTATCGCAGTGTACCATTCACTGAAATACAACGTTATTAATTACATAACACAACATTGACGTTGACACTCCAAGCGTCGTGCATTATCTCGCTTCTCGCATCTCAGAACTCTTCATTTAAAGAGGCCTAAAATTACTTCTTTCCGTGGTAATATCATAGAATCTGAAAATCTGACGGGAAGTTGTGCAGGCGAGCGAATTTTTATACCAAGAATCCTGCTTATCCGTAACATTTTTTTCATTTTGCTTTAGACGTGTACAAATCCGGGTGATCTTATGTTATGCCTTGACAGTAAACGAACCACAAGACCAGATGGTGTGTGTAGCGAGCGTGCATCTTTGTGTCAGTTGCTTCTTGGGGGCGAATTTTTCTGCGGCTCCCTCACGTGTTAATGAAGCAAACAAACTTTTCATTTATGTCCTGTCATACTACTCCAAACGTTGTATACAAAGAAACTTTATAAGACAAATTGCACGCGTACGAAGTTTCAGGCACAGTTATAAACAAATACCCGGACAATGCCGGATTTCTCAGCTGACTACAGATAAATTGACGGAAGCAGCCACCTCAGCCTACTTCTGTAGGATATAACAGCACCAATTACAGCTATTACTTCTCTACTCACACTAGTAATTATGAAAATTACTTCTATAAGGTATGCCCAACTGAAAAGTGTTATATGCAATCCCAGTGGATTCGTGATGACTGGATCGTTATGTCCTTCGGTTAGTTAGGTATAATTAGTTCTAAGTTCTAGGGGACTGATGACCATAGATGTTAAGTCCCATAGTGCTCAGAGCCATTTGAACCATTTAATCCCAGTGGATGAATATGTTTGCCGTGAGATAGAGTGGTAGCATTTCCAGTTGCGCAAACGGAGATAACAGCTTCGCGGAAATTTCCTCATTTCTGGAGAGTTGTTTCCGCAGCACGTTTCATGATGGATTCGTCCCGATCAGCACAGAGAGCGGTTATCCAATTTCTTTGCACAAAAGAGGAGCATGCTTCGCAGTTTTATTGCAGGATGGAAGATGTGTACAGAGAGAAGTGTGCACTATATTCCGGTGGTGTCAACATTATGAGGCGGGACGTGTAAACATCAAGGGCACGCCACGCCCAGGTCAGGCGGACGTTGCCGCTACCGGTGCCAGGCTTTAAGCTTTGGAGGAGCTGATATGGACGAAACGTCGGATCACCACACGTGACATTTCTGTTGAACTGCCGATAAGCAAAGAAAATGTACATCACATAATCGACGAGAAGCTTCGTTACGGCAGAAAAAGTCCATTCTGGCTGGAGACCGGAAAAGTAATGCTCAGTTTCTTTTGCGGCGAAGAAGGACCTTTTACTCATCGAATGGCTGCCGCGGGCTGCAACGGTTAACGCTCAGCAGTACTGAAACACGTTGCCGAGCCTCATATAGGCGATCAAGAACAATCATAGGAGCAAGCTCTCGAATGGGATAGTGCTACATGCGGCTGGGGAGACCTCGATCTCCTTCAAAAGTGGCGATGGGAGGTCCCGGAACATCCTCCCCATATGACTCGCATATCTTCGGTCCCTTTAAAGAATCTCTGGAAGGTCAGAGGCCGACCGCTGTGACCGAGTGGTTCTAGGCGCTTCAGTCCGGACCTACGCTGCTGCTACGGTCGCACGTTCGAATTCTGCCTCGGGCATGGATGTGTGTGATGTCATTAGGTTTGTTAGGTTTAAGTAGTTCTAAGTTCTAGGGGACTGATGACCTCAGATGTTAAGTCCCATAGTGCTTAGAGCCATTTGAACCATTTTTGAAGGTCAGAGATGCCCCTTTGACGAGTAAATGCAGGACACTGTGGAAAGATGGATCCGTCAGCAAGACAGGAGTTTCCAGGCCGAGTGCATTCATTGCCTTCCTACACGCGGGGATCGGTGTATTAGTGTTAATGGTAATTATGTAAAGTTGTACTGTTCCACACGATCTGTAATTGTAATTTTGTTGTTATAATTCCTTTACATATAACAATAGTCTCCATTTCGTTTGGCCACACCTTATAGATTGTATGAAACTCATTATTTCCGTTGCTGCCTAGATCGTACGATTTCGGGTTAGATTCCCTCCGGGTTGGAGATCGCTCGGAGACTATTTGTATTGGTGTCATCATCTCACCTGCTCATCATCGAAGCGCAAGTCACGTAAGTGGCACCAAACATAAAGACTTACATCAGGCGACCGAACAACCCCGAACAGAGCGTCCCAGTTAAAAATGCCATACAAACACTTCATTTCACTTCTACTTTCCCACTACATCTAGATCCTCCGTTAGGATTGCCTCTGACTGTTTGGCTGAGGTACGCCTGGGTACTTGGAACAAGATGTACTTCAATTGAAGAGTCAGAAGAAATCCTAACGGGGACTTAAATGTAACGGAAAAGTGCTTTCATAAACGGATATTCCAACCAAACGACAGCAAACCGGTGGTTTACTGCTTCCACTTCAATAACAAACTCACCGGAAGAAAACTCAACAAACGGTTTGAAAATGCTACAATTACTCAAAATAAAACCCCTAAGTACGTTGGGGTAACCCTTGATAGATCTATCATATTTCATAGAGCATCTAACAGCGTAAAAATTGAAAACAAGAAACATCTTTCAAAAGCTATGTGGCACAACCAGAGGGAGCATCGGCATATACCCCACGTTCTTCTGTTCTGTTTTGTCCTCTCAGCCGCTGAATATTGTGGCCCAGTTTGGCTAAACAGCCTGCAGGCACAAAAGGTAGATGTTCGATTAAATAATACCATGAGAAGGATTGCTGATATTATTAAATCAACACCTACGGAATGGCCACATTCCTCCCACTCAATTACGACGAGTACATGCTCTCACGGACGAAGACGAAAAGATCGTAGATAAGAAAAATAAACGAATCCATCAATATCTCGAAGATGAAAGCATAACCAATTCCGCTCCGGGGACCACCAAGAACAGCAAGGGTCGATGTGGAAGACTGGACTAGAAACAAAATAATAATACATCGTGTATCATCCAAAAAAAAACCGGAATTTGACTTGCCGCACAAAACATGGAAAAAGATAAACAGAATTAGAACCCAGCATAACAGATGTACAGTCGTTATTTATTAGATAAATGGGGTAAACAAGTATCTCCACTTTGTGACTGCGGAGAACCGCAGACCGTCAGACATATCACAGAAGAATACCGCACAAGGTCATTCCATGGTAGACCAGAAGATTTCCTGCTTGTGACTCCAAAATCGATAGATTACATAAATGCTCTACATGGTGGTTTATAAGATTTTATGTCCATAAAAATTGGAAAAATGTTTGTACGAGGGTGTGCTGAAAAGTAATGCCTCCGAATTTTTTATTCCGTTCTCAGTATCGGTTGAGGCATAACGTCATATTACTCGTTCGACTTCCCCGCTTCGCTGACACAAACTGCAACGCTCTGCCGCTAGAGGGGTCCGAATTCAAAATGGTTCAAATGGCTCTGAGGAGTATGGGACTTAACATCTGAGGTCATCAGTCCCCTAGACTTAGAACTACTTAAACCTAAATGACCTAAGGACATCACACACATTCATGCCCGAGGCAGGATTCGAACCTGCGACCGTAGCAGCAGCGCGGTTCCGGACTGAAGCGCCTAGAACCGCTCGGCCACAACGGCCGGCAGAGGGCTCCGAACTGTAGCGTGTAACAGGGAAGTGCATAACATGACAATGTCGGTACTTGAGAAACGGCGTGCTATACTCGAGTTTCGAATCGAAGAGTTCGTCCACACAAGAAGCGGCCCCTCCTTCAGCATGACAACGCCACACCACACACGAGCGCTGCAACTTCTGCAACAATCTGACCCTTGGGTTCACTGTCACCGATCAGCCTCCCATATCCCGACTTGGCCCCATCCGATATTCTTCTGTTCCCAAAACTTAAAGAACACCTTCGAGGACTTCACTTTCATAGCGACGAAGAGGTGCAAGCAGAAGTGAGGTTGTGGCACCATCGACAAAGTCAAACATTCTACACTGACGATATAATCAAATGGTCTCTCATTGAGCGAAATGTGTTCGTCGCCAGGGTGACTACGTTGATAAATAAGTAGGGAGACACAAAGAATAAAGATATACACTGCTGGCCACCGTAAATGCAACACCAAGAAAGACAAGAGGTAGCACAATAAAATTTATTTTGTAGATAACATGTTGACCAAGTATCAAATGATTACGTTTACAGACGTCTGTGACATGTGGTTCCTGCCAGAATCAGTAGCCAGAGTAGCCGCCATTGTTGGAGATCACCGCTGCCACACGTCTCGGCATTGAGTCAAAGAGACGTTGGATGTGTTCCTGGGGTACAGCAGCCCAAGCAGCTTCCACACGTTGCCAAAGATCATCTGGTGTGTCAGCTGGGGATGTAATCTGGGTCACTCGTTGAGCAACCATGGACCACATGTTTTCTATCGGAGAAAGATCCGGAGAGCGAGCCGGCGAGGGAAGCAATTCAATCTGGTTACTGGCGAAGAACCTTTGGACAATGCGTGCCACGTGTGGTCGCGCATTATCCTGTTGAAATATGGCTGTGGCCGAGCCCTGAAGGTAAGGAAGGACAACTGGCTCCAGCACCTCGGATATGTAGCGCCGGCTATTTAAAGTACCGGCAATGCGTACTAGAGGCGTGCGAGAGTAATATCCAATACCGCCCCATACCATAATACCCGGTGCAAGACCAGTGTGGCGGTGCATAATGCAGCTGTCCAGCATCCTCTCTCCACGGTGTCTCCACACTCGAATCCGACCATCGTGGTGCTGCAGACAGAAGCGTGCCTCGTCAGTAAAGACAACGTCATTCCATTCTGCCGTCCACATCCGTCTGTCATCACACCATTGGCGACGGAGACGTCTGTGGTTCTGCGTCAATGGTAGACGAAGCAATGGACGTCTTGCGGGCAGACCACTCTGCTGTAAACGGCGTCGAATGGTACGCGCAGAAACTGGATGATGCGTTACAGACGCAATGTGCTGTGCTATGGTTCGGGATGTCACTGAGCGATCCGTCACTGCCATGCGCACAATTTGCCTATCAGCACGTGCAGTGGTGCACCGAGGTGAATGCGATCGACCACGTCGGTCCGTCGTACCCTCCTGCATCCAACGGTCACATATCCGCATTACAGTTGTTTGGTTTCGTCCAACACGACTAGCGATTTCTCTGTATGATAATCCACAATCTCGGTAATCCACTATCCTTCCTCTGTCGAACTCGGATACTTGATCAAAAGATGTTTGCTGTTGTCTACGAGGCATAACTGATCGTCTTGTGAAACAACCACAAGGTAAACACACGTGCCGAACGTACACTCGTCGAAATCGCCAAGCCTTAAATGGCGCTATGAGGTGGCGCCACAGGCGCGCGTGATGTGCGTCTGCGCTGAAATTCTAATCAGTTGCATATCTCATCGCTGCAAACTCATGGTGTAAATTCCACTTGATTCGGATGCTTCCTTCAGGGTGTTGCATTTACGGTGGCCAGCAGTGTAGATTGGTAATAAAGTTCGTTTACTGAAAATCTTTAAGAGTTCTCGCATAAAAATTTTAGACATTACTTTTCGGCACGCCCTTGTATGTATGTATGCTACACTTCTCTTTCTAAACCACTGGACAGATTTCAACCTAGCTTGGTACACATATCAATTACTATCTGCAAAGAATCAGTGTGGAGGTAAGAACCACCTACCTCTGAAAGAGGTAGTGGTGAGGGAGGGGAGGGGGGGGAGGGGTGAGAACGATGCGTAACTCACGACGTGCAAACTCAAACTACAATCATCCTGCATTTGAGTATGAGAGCATTCTTTACTTGCAACAAACTATACACATAATGAAATAAAAAAAGTTTATCGCTCTGTACATTTTCGTTGTTCATACTGTAAAACTGCCACAACAGGCATGTCGTTTTAATTTATTATCTCTGTACAGCTAACTCCTTTTGGAATACATTTTGCAGACAGTATTCACATGTACCACTGGATGTACCTGCAAAATTATATCGTTGTACGACACATACACTCCTGGAAATGGAAAAAAGAACACATTGACACCGGTGTGTCAGACCCACCATACTTGCTCCGGACACTGCGAGAGGGCTGTACAAGCAATGATCACACGCACGGCACAGCGGACACACCAGGAACCGCGGTGTTGGCCGTCGAATGGCGCTAGCTGCGCAGCATTTGTGCACCGCCGCCGTCAGTGTCAGCCAGTTTGCCGTGGCGTACGGAGCTCCATCGCAGTCTTTAACACTGGTAGCATGCCGCGACAGCGTGGACGTGAACCTTATGTGCAGTTGACGGACTTTGAGCGAGGGCGTATAGTGGGCACGCGGGAGGCCGGGTGGACGTACCGCCGAATTGCTCAACACGTGGGGCGTGAGGTCTCCACAGTACATCGATGTTGTCGCCGGTGGTCGGCGGAAGGTGCACGTGCCCGTCGACCTGGGACCGGACCGCAGCGACGCACGGATGCACGCCAAGACCGTAGGATCCTACGCAGTGCCGTAGGGGACCGCACCGCCACTTCCCAGCAAATTAGGGACACTGTTGCTCCTGGGGTATCGGCGAGGACCATTCGCAACCGTCTCCATGAAGCTGGGCTACGGTCCCGCACACCGTTAGGCCGTCTTCCGCTCACGCCCCAACATCGTGCAGCCCGCCTCCAGTGGTGTCGCGACAGGCGTGAATGGAGGGACGAATGGAGACGTGTCGTCTTCAGCGATGAGAGTCGCTTCTGCCTTGGTGCCAATGATGGTCGTATGCGTGTTTGGCGCCGTGCAGGTGAGCGCCACAATCAGGACTGCATACGACCGAGGCACACAGGGCCAACACCCGGCATCATGGTGTGGGGAGCGATCTCCTACACTGGCCGTACACCACTGGTGATCGTCGAGGGGACACTGAATAGTGCACGGTACATCCAAACCGTCATCGAACCCATCGTTCTACCATTCCTAGACCGGCAAGGGAACTTGCTGTTCCAACAGGACAATGCACGTCCGCATGTATCCCGTGCCACCCAACGTGCTCTAGAAGGTGTAAGTCAACTACCGTGGCCAGCAAGATCTCCGGATCTGTCCCCCATTGAGCATGTTTGGGACTGGATGAAGCGTCGTCTCACGCGGTCTGCACGTCCAGCACGAACGCTGGTCCAACTGAGGCGCCAGGTGGAAATGGCATGGCAAGCCGTTCCACAGGACTACATCCAGCATCTCTACGATCGTCTCCATGGGAGAATAGCAGCCTGCATTGCTGCGAAAGGTGGATATACACTGTACTAGTGCCGACATTGTGCATGCTCTGTTGCCTGTGTCTATGTGCCTGTGGTTCTGTCAGTGTGATCATGTGATGTATCTGACCCCAGGAATGTGTCAATAAAGTTTCCCCTTCCTGGGACAATGAATTCACGGTGTTCTTATTTCAATTTCCAGGAGTGTAGTTCAGGAGATACGACGTCGTAAGCTTTGAGCTGCTTGGAAACGAAACTGCAGGACGAAATTCGCTAGGGATACAGGTGAAATATGTAAATATATGTAAAATGTGCTTACATGTGCAACATCACGGGTAAAAAGCTTCTCCTTTCAATCAAGCTAGGTAGATGTATTATTTACTATCTGATAAGAAATACTATGGGGGCAACAACGAGCAACCTCCTACTGAGGTAGTGCGATAAAGTGGAGAGAGAAGGGGGGAGGTGCATATGGACTGACAGCGAGGGAAAAGAAGATGGACACAGATAGGGGGATGAAGGATACAGGCAGAGAGGAGGAAGGGGGAAATAGACAGAGAGAAGAGGAGATTAACAGATCTAAGGGAGAGCAGCAACTGGATGGGAAAAGGGAAGAGGAGGAGATGAATGGAAAGTGGGGGGGAGGAATAGATGGACTGAGATGGGAAGTGGGAGGAGATGGGCAGAGAGAGGGGGAGGAGAATATGGACAGGAAGAGGAAATTTAGGACAGAGAGAGAGAGAGAGAGAGAGAGAGAGAGAGGAGTATGTGAACAGAGGAAGGAGATGGAAAAAGGGAAGGGGAAGGAGGTGATGGACCGAGAGAGAGGCAGGAGGAGATGGTCAGAGAGTGAGGGTAGCAGGTAGATAGAAAGAGGGGGTAGGAGGAGATGGAAAGAAGGAGGGGAAGCAGAAGATGGACAGAGAGAGACTGAACTAAATACAGACCTGGACAATACGGGGTACTGAGTTTGTATATTATACTCTAAACTCTAATTACTTTTTAATGTGTCAAAAGCCATATGATAAACAGATTAATTTCATTTACTTAGCTGGTGTTTATATCTACAATTTTTGTCTAAGCAATCGTTACTTTACGGATTTCAGTTACGACTGTCACATGAGTATATAACTGTAAAGTTAAAACCTGTTTAGTGTGAACGTTAGTGTTAACAGAATTTACATCCACGAGTATAAAAGTTTTGACAAATAATAGGAGTGCTTACTAAAGTAACTCCATTTTATTTACCAGTTAATAAACTGTTAATATTAGAAAGGAATAACTGGAACTTATCTTTACTGCTATTACTATGGTTGTGATTTTAACAGTCCATCCTAAATGCACGCTAATCAAGAAGCACCACTGGGGAATAAGTTTATTTAGAAATAAACTTTGATAATGACAAGGTCCATGAAGAGACTGCTGCAAGACGTTCGATTATCACCACTGGATTATATTTGTACGGCACGCTACTGTGGGCCAGTGTTTTGACCCTATCTGTGTTGCCCCAGCTAGCAAACCCGGCAACACCGGTAAAGAGATTTCTAAGTGCAAAGCGGGCAGAATTGGACTTCAGGGTTTTCCATTTCTCCTGAAGTCCTTTATAAAGGATGTGAGCAACATGTACCAACCGTATGCATGTAGCGTTTCAGATTTCTATGAATAATGTATTAGAGGTAAACAGACGTCATGTAGACGAGTATCGAGACGGGCATAAAACCCACATTTACCTTGAGTGGCACGTCAGCTTGCTTCGAGACACTGCACCTTAACACGCAAGGCTATCCCCGTTACGAGCGTAACAGGGTGAGCCATGTTTGAGCTAATCAGTGCTTCCGAAAGCTATTAGGATGTGCTCGCCTGTGCCGGTCTCACGAAGTCGACATCCGGTGAGCACGCGTAATGGCCCATGACGCGGCCTGTTGTGGCTGGTGACAAGGAGGGAGGCGGCAGCGTCGGGATGTTCGCACTCCCCTGCACTTGTCACGTACGCTCACATCTGGCGTATAACTGAAACGTCTACAGGTGACGCATGTATTTTGCTTCTTCTACATCATCAACTTTTCGACTGATTTGATGGTTCCTCTAACTTGTGCTTATCTTTTCGTAACCATTAACACCATTCAGCGGTTAGGCCATAAGCCTGTTTCGACTGACCGTCTGCCAAGCAGTAAGAGGAGCTGAGGCAGCGTAATATATAGAGCGCAAATACCCAGACTTCATTCGTCTTGTGTTTTAGAGTGAGAACACTTAGCGACCAGCAGCAAACTTAACACATAATTTCAAACATTTGTGAATCTTTTTCTCGCTAACGCCCCCCGCCTCTCTCGCCCGAAAAACAAAAAAAGGAAAAAGTTTATCGCTCACTAAATTTTTGATGTTCATACAATAAAACTTAAGCATCACGCATGACGTTTAAATTTATTACTTCTTTACTACCAACTCTACTCGTAACACAATTCGCAGACATTATCCACATATATCACTGAATGTACTTGCAAAATTTTATCTTTGTAGTTCAAGGGATATGACATCATATACTTTTAGATGCGTCAAAAACGAGCTTCTGCTGAAAATGGCGGGCAATACTGCTTTACTACTAACTCTATTCGCAACATGCTTTGCAACCAGTAGACTAACTACTGAAAATTATCTGAATAATTGAAAATATGTCTGAAGTACTCTGTTTCTGATTGTAAGCTTGAGCTGTGATAATAAATCAACTGTCGTATTGTGAAAGCCAAGCTGCACTGTAAAAGTAATTAATTGTCGTAACGAAATGGGAGGTCTTTCATACTGTAAAAGTTAGCAATGTGACTGCAATAATTTGGGACAGTATAAACTGCCTGAATAATTAACATTGATATGAAACCTAGAGTAATTGGATTTACAAAATTTGATAAAAAAAACTGTCTCTGAAAAACGTAGGTTGGCCCTGATTGAATAAATAAAACAATCAAAATATTTCCACCTTACCTCTGATCTGCGCAAATCTGGATAACGCGTTGCAATACTGCTCTGTCTTGCGCGCCGCTGTGCTAAAGCTGAAAATTATTGTATCTACAGAGACACTCGAGAGGTGCAATGAGTACTCTGTTAATTGTAAATCGAACATACATGGTTGGTTTATCCACTAAAAAGTATTATAAGAGAAAGGTTGATAATAAAATGAAATATGCGCATAAATGACAACACTCTGTTTTTTTTTTTTTTTTCTTTGAGAACACGTGCTCAAGTCAGCTTTTAAATTTAATGAACTTCTCAACATTGAAACAATACAGTTTCCTATATTTCAAATCTAACAAATAACCAAGTTCGTTCGATGGCGCAGCAATAGTGAAAAATAATAACGTCATTATTGTATTTACCTGATATTCCATTAGATTTCCTCCTTCACAAATCAGTTTCGTAACCATGTTGCTTGCACAGAAGATAAATTTTAATGTGAATCATAAAGTTGCCATAGCTTCCTCACTAACACTGCTTAAAATTATCATCTTAACTCTAACACAGTATAACTTCGACTCCACTCGCTAACAGAGCTAAACATAGTCTGCTTTACTCAAACACACCTAAAATTCGACTGCTCCCCTGCGCCCTCGCGCAGCTCAAAGATGTTAGCTTAACTTCTGCGATACAGCTTACCACATTGCTGTTCGCCTACAATCGATTCAGCTACCAAAAATTCACGTATCAAAATTATACATGACACCTGTCACTATGTCCACCTCGGTAGCTGCGCGGTCAGTGCTGCGATTGCTAAGTGAAGGGGCCCGGTTCAGTTCCCGGCTGTGTCGCAGATTTTCTCCCCTTGAGGACAGGGTCTTGTGTTATTCTCACACTCCGATCGTCATAACTGACATTCCATTGTTGAGATGGCTGAATGGGCACGTTCCGAAAGCTAATAAACTGAAAAAAAGAGCCGGCCGCGGTGGTCTCGCGGTTCTAGGCGCGCAGTCCGGAACCGTGCGACTGCTACGGTCGCAGGTTCGAATCCTGCCTCGGGCATGGTTGTGTGTGATGTCCTTAGGTTAGTTAGGTTTAAGTAGTTCTAAGTTCTAGGGGACTA
Source organism: Schistocerca nitens (assembly GCF_023898315.1). Taxonomy (NCBI): domain Eukaryota; kingdom Metazoa; phylum Arthropoda; class Insecta; order Orthoptera; family Acrididae; genus Schistocerca; species Schistocerca nitens. Next base: position 327,343,612 of record NC_064618.1, on the reverse strand, counting down.
ATGACCACAGCAGTTGAGTCCCATAGTGCTCAGAGCCATTTGAACCATTTTTTTGAAAAAAAGAACAAAAACAGTATTACATGTATCACTGAATGTAATTGCAAAATTATATCACTGTATGACACATAATTCAGCAGGTATGATATCATAAACATTTAGAGGCCTGAAAATTTAGCTTTTGCTTACATTAAAGTGGAAATTAACCAGGCTGTATTCATCCAGTGTTTGATAATGACAGCGCTTAGCGACTTCCAACAAACTTTAATCATAATTTTAAAGCTTTTTGCAACTTTTTCTAGCTTTGTACTCAACGTCGACTATTTAACTTAATAACTCATTTGTAAATTAATTTGACGTTTCAAGCTGTTTTATACACGGGACTAGGATCCTTTAAAAACTCGGGGGTTTGCTGGATTCCATCATATACAAATATTACAAACAAAAGGTACTTCAGGAACCTTCAACAGATGATGAATGCTACATAACAGTTTGTGGTTGTTGGGTCTGAACTGGCGACCCGCAACGTAACACCCGATGACTCTAGTCCACGCGGCATTGTTTCTTCTCCTGCAGAAACGGCGACCCGCTGTTTCCAAAGATCTCACTGAAGCTGACTACAGCATCTTGGATCTAGAGCTTGTCAATGGTCCTCCGCATGACGGTACTGGAAGGTCATCGCTTTCTGTGTCTTTTTTATTTTTTTTTTACATCATCTTCACTATGATAAGCGTCGAAGGTATGATGATCATCGAAGGAAGTCCCTCCAGTCGAAGTTCCGGAATCGTTGAGTGGGTCTCCAGTTTACTTGAACGTTCCAACGTCGATATGCACTTCTGAACAGTAGAACGGCTTCATTGGAGTGCATAGACGACGTCTCTGCTCTTTTGTCATCCTGATGATGGGTAGAAACCCTAGAGTTCAAATGTGATTTTCGACAAGCCATGTAAGAGACAATATGGCCCAAAGTAGAGCTTAATTAACTTTTAGATAGTTCTACGTTTCGTATAAGCGTAAAAATTCCCGGCTGTATAGTTGCTGGTCGGTGTTTGGGATTGTAGCACTCTCGGTCCTTCTCCTGGGCATCTAGAGTCCATATGCCAGCCAGCTGTCTTACTTCTTCAGTCCAGGTGATGGGGTACTTCAGACAGTCATCCTGAATATCGTCCAGCCGAAACGGGAACAGCGTGTCCATTGTTGTTTCGGCTCCGTGTCCATGGAACGGGAAGAACAGTGTGAAACTTGTAGTGTCTTCCTGCACTCATTTGTAATGAATGTCACGATCGGCAGCACTGTATCCCAATCTCTGCTCAGCTTTTAACGTACATCGAGAGCATATCTGCGAGCAACTTATTAGAGCGTTCTGTGAGGCCATTCGTCGTTGGATGGTAGGCAGCTGTCTTTCTGTGAGTGATGTCGCAATGTGAAATTACCTCTAATACTTGTCTAGACTAAAAATCTTTTTCATTTTCAGAGACCATCATAAGGTGTGCTCCTTGCTTCAGAATTATGTCTTCCACAAGAAACTTCGCAAGTTTTGTAGTTTCAGCAGTAGGTACAACTTTATTGACAGCATAGCAGGTGAGGTATTAAGCGCAGATTACTCACCGACTCCCATTTGTCGACTTTGGGAACCTCCTCAAAAGATCGATTAGAATTCGGTGCGACGGTGCTGCTACAAGTAGGAATGGTACCAGATGCTCCGGAGGCAGTTGCTGCCGTGCTTCTGTTGTTGGCACTCCTTACAGTGGCTCACATAGCGTCTAACGGATCGGTAGAGATCTGGCCAGTGACACCTGCCTCTGATTCTGTTTAGAGTCTTTATGAATCCCAGAGACCAGGTGTTGGAACGTTACATTAGGTCTACAACTTTGCTTCCGCCGTTTTGCAATAGACGGCAGTAGTGGAAAGTAGTGGTGCAAGTCGTTCGTCGTAAGTGTCATACAGTAAGCTTAGGCATTTGAGATCACAACACAATCAAAATATCAGTAGATTTTTGATTGCATCATAAAGTTGTTCTCTACTCAATACGTCAACTTATGAGCCCAGTTCTCGTCATCTGCGGGAGGTTTTAATTTTCTGCTTTGTTATGAAGAAATATGCGGCTGAGGCTCATAAAAAGCTGGGTAATACCTATGATGAGACGCCTGTTAGTGACAGAACTTCGCAGAAAATGGTTTCCATGCTTCAAGAATGGTGATTTTGACGTTGAAGACCGGCATGGTTGTGAAAAAGAGAAAGCTTTCGATGTTACTGCAACCGACTGGAACAATCACAGGAGATCGTTATCGAAAGCAGTTGATGTGTTTGAGCCGAGCACAGTAAGACAAACGGCCACACTACAGCGATTGGCATGAAAAAATGGCAGTGCACGACCCTATGTCGAAAATCCCGTCAAAACATATTTGGAAGCGTTGAAATGGGAAGTTCTACCCCACCCGCTGTATTCTCCAGATATTCCCCCATCTGACTGCCACCTTTCTCGATCTATGGCACACGACCTAGCCGACTAGCACTTGCGGTCATATGAACAACTGCAAAATTGGATCGATTCAAGGCTCCACTCGACACCCAGTTTGTACACTGCGGGATTCGTATGCTACCCTAAAGCTAGCAGAAAGAAGTGACCAACGATGGCCAATACTTTGAATCGTAAATTTTTTGTAAGTTTTTCACAATAAAGTCTCAAAATTCGAGACAAAACGGCGGAAGGAAAGTTGTAGACCTAGTAGATAAACTGAAATGACCGACGATTTCTGCCGCATTGGACCACAGTTTATATTAAAATGCTTCGTTGTTGACTGAACTTCTCCTTTGGTCCGTTCCTCTTTCTTCAAGGTTTCTGTGGTTTTCAGAAATGCTGGATCTTCCCTCTGTTGAACAGCAATGTCATTTAACGCAGTGACTGAGATTTCATCCACACTGCTGTGTACCGCGGAAGGACTCCTTCAAACGCAGCTGGCATCCTTGTATTTGGGTCCACTTAGGTATAACACTGTGATGTACTACTCCCAAAGCCAAAGTGGGCACCTCACCAGTCGACCTGATGGATACTTCAGACTAGTCAGTGAGCTGAGAGAATGGTGGTCCATCACAACAGTGAATGATTTGCCAAACTGGAACTTGCTGATAGCTCAAACAGCTGCAGGGCACACTTTCTCGTTTGTAGAGTAATTCATCTTGGACTTTGAGAATATTCTGTAGGGATAAGCTATCACCTTCTCAGCATCAATTTGAATTCACACCAGAACTGCCCCTAATCCAAAACTCCAAGCGTCAGTGTGAAGTCTGTGTCGACATTCGCGTCATACAATGCTAGAAATGGAGAATATGTTAGCGTCTCCGTATGAACAACGGAAGATAATTCTTGTGCCTCGTTCCAGGAAAAACTGCCATCCCCCTGCAGTAGTTCTTCCAAGGGATGTGCCTTGGTATGGAAGACCTTCATGTATCACGAATAGTACAAGCACATTTCGAGAAAACCTCTAGCAACACAAATGGGTCAAGGTATCGGAAAATCTGTAATTGCTCTTATTTCCTCTGGATCAGGACAAACTCTTTCGCATTTCCTAGCTGCCATAAGATTTTTAATTCTTGGGTGAGAAAGAGTCACTTTTTCGGTTTTTTATGTGGAGACCTGCACTCTGAACACAGTTCAGCACATTTGTCAGGTGTCTTAGATGTTTTTCAAATGTCTTAAAAAAATGATAGTGTCATCCAGATAGCAAAGACATGTCTTCCATTTAAGTTGTTGAAGCAGGTTGTCTGCAACATGTTCGATGATGGCAGTAGCGTTGTACAGTCCAAACAGCATATCTTTAAACTCATAGAGTCCATATAGAGCTATGAACACAGTCCTTTTCCGATCAGCCTCATGAAACTCCATTTGCCAGTAGGCTCTTTATATCCATAGTTGAGAAATAATTTGTTCCCTTCAAGCAGTATAGTGTGTCACCAGTGTCAGGCAATGGGTGGACATTTTTCTTAATGATTACGTTCAGTTGTCAACAAATGATGCAGAAACGTCATATGCTATCCTCTTACTTTACAAGGACCACATGAGTGGACCAAGGACTATCTGAAAGGTCTGTGATGTCATGTTGCAGCATGTTCTCCACTTCCTTCTGCATTATCCATTGTCCAGCCAGTGACACGCTACACAAGCTCTGGCTGATTGGTGGATGCTTCCTATTGTTGATATGATGTTTTGCAATTCGTTGCTTTGGTCTGCCTTTTCTCAACTCCGATTTGAAAGCATCTGGAAATAATTGGGTCAGAACCGCTATCAATCCTCGGTCATGTCAGATCCTGTTGGCAATTCGATAGTAGATTCCCCTCAGTGTTGTCTGTTGTGGTAATGGAGCACAGTTATTTGTCGACAATAAGCTGCGCTTCCTGGAATGGTTCGACTATACCTATGCATGTACCTTAAGAGATGAATTGTGGCTGTTCATGACAGTTACCGATTCGAAATTCTCCTTGACAACCTATAATACTTATGATCGTCTCTGGCATGCATATTTCTCTTGTAAGCCTGAATAGCTTTTTGCAGTCGATACAAGCTCCACAATTTAACTGAGCATCTCAACAGACGACTGGAACTCGTGTTATTGATGACTGCAGAGTAACATCATCTTCAGAGGCAACAGCCCAGAGAAATCTTTGTTATGTGTACTCCTTGGAATAGCTTCGTCAATAAGGAGCTTCGATGTTCCACAGTCCATGACTGCTTGTGATGCCTGCAAGAGTCCCACGCAAGGATAACATTATGACTACATTCTGCTGAAATGATAAATGCGAAGGCTGTGTTCTGTTGTTGATAGTTATTCATGAAATACATTTTCTTGTTGGCTGGACGTGTTTTCCATTTGCGACCTTCAATGCAAATTGCTTTTGTATCTCGGAACAGAATTTTCTCCAGCTCATGATGCTAAGCATCCAACTTGCATTCGGGCACGATGGCTTTGATGATGATGTCAATGAGGTGTCCTGACGGTGGCTGACGCCGATGGAGGAATTTCTTCTGTAGCGGCCTCACCTCTTTCGATAGTAGCCTCGTTTAGTTTTCCTGAAATTGGTGTCTGGGCGAGCCGCTGGTGCCTCTGTATGGCGAGGAAAATGTCTATGGTGCGTTGGGGAGTGACCTCGTCCAGGTATGGCGACCGGACTCGTCCCATAAGTCGGCATACGCATCTGTAGTTGACTGACGTCGATAGGACTGTTGGTGTGGTTAAAATCTCCCAGTGTAACAGTCGTCGAAACTCTGCTGAGTTGCGTCGTCCAAGTAAAAGAACGCATTTGCGACCTGTTGTATTTGGCGACTCCGTCTAGTTCTTTCAGCAATTTCATCGGGTCCTGACGAGCATCACCGAAAACCAATGATGCACAGCTGACTTACTGCTTGCTTCGAATCCATCCGCCTCCTGAATATAAGGATGTATAACGACGTACTGCTTGTATTTCGATTCACTTTAGGATTTTACGCTGCCTAAATGGAACCACGGTGCTATTGATATTTTAAAGCACCCGGCCCCTCCTTCCAACAGTGCCATGTCGAAACCACAATCAGGTCCAAATCCTAAGGCAGCGTCATAGGTGATGTACCACACTTACGACTGAAAGCAGGTTTATTACTGAAACCATCTACATCTACACCTATACTCCGCAAGCCACCCAGCGGTGTGTGGCGGAGGGCACTTTACGTGCCACTGTCATTACCTCCCTTTCCTGTTCCAGTCGCGTATGGTTCGCGGGAAGAACGACTGTCTGAAAGCCTCCGTGCGCGCTCTAATCTCTCTAATGTTACATTCGTGATCTCCTCGGGACGTATAAGTAGGAGGAAGCAATATATTCGATACCTCATCCAGAAACGCACCCTCTCGAAACCTGGACAGCAAGCTACACCGCGATGCAGAGCGCCTCTCTTGAAGAGTCTGCCACTTGAGTTTGCTAAACATCTCCGTAACGCTATCAGGCTTACCAAATAACCCTGTGACGAAACGCGCCGCTCTTCTTTGGATCTTCTCTATCTGCTCTGTCAACCCGACCTGGTACGGATCCCACACTGATGAGCAATATTCAAGTATAGGTCGAACGAGTGTTTTGTAAGCCACCTCCTTTGTTGATGGACTACATTTTTTAAGGACTCTCCCAATGAATCTCAACCTGGCACCCGCCTTACCAACGATTAATTTTATATGATCATTTCACCTCAAATCGTTCCGCACGCATACTCCCAGATATTTTACAGAAGTAACTGCTATCAGTGTTTGTTCCGCTATCATATAATCATACAATAAAGGATCCTTCTTTCTATGTATTCGCAATGCATTACACTTGTCTATGTTAAGGGTCAGTTGCCACTCCCTGCACCAAGTGCCTATCCGCTGCAGATCTGCCTGCATTTCGCTGCAGTTTTCTAATGCTGCAACTTCTCTGTATACTACAGCATCATCCGCGAAAAGCCGCATGGAACTTCCGACACTATCTACTAGGTAATTTATATATATATTGTGGAAAGCAATGGTCCCATAACGCTCCCCTGTGGCACGCCAGAGGTTACTTTGTCTGTAGACGTCTCTCTATTGAGAACAACATGCTGTTTTCTGTTTACTAAAAACTCTTCAATCCAGCCACACAGCTGGTCTGATATTCCGTAGGCTCTTACTGTATCAGGCGACAGTGCGTAACTGTATCGAACGCCTTCCGGAAGTCAAGGAAAATGGCATCTACCTGGGAGCCTGTATCTAATATTTTCTGGGTCTCATGAACAAATAAAGCGAGTTGGGTCTCACACTATTGCTGTTTCCGGAATCCTTGTTGATTCCTGCAGAGTAGATTCTGGGTTTCCAGAAATGACATGATACGCGAGCAAAGCAACAGATCTACAACAGATGAATGTCAGAGATATAGGCCTATAGTTTTGCGCATCTGTTCAGCCATGACAGAACTGACCTCCTGGTCGGAGAGTGCAGATACCCGTGGAAACATGGATATTCCATATTCTGAATATCCCGGAATATTGGAGCATTACAGACGTAAATTATTTCAAAGACTTTTCAGAAATGATAAATATTACATTACAAATAATTGTTTGTGGCCTAATTAAGGGTGGCGACCTGCAACACCCCATCCACCACCATTACACTACTCTGGATACACCACAGCTCGCGGCGTCATTCGTTCGCGGCCGTGGCACTTGTTTGAATGTAATACGCCATTAATCTTGGTCACTTGTTGTTCAGACTTGGTGCGTTAAAGCCGAAGAGGCACTTTGTATTGTATTCTGATGTTGAGAAGGAAGCTGCCCCCGTGTGGCTGAGGTCCACGCTTTTGAAAAGACATTACAGGGCATAAGTAACTGGGTGATACCAGATCAGTTTATTTACTGCGATGAAGGCTAGTTTTGTGTGGCGATATTACTTTGCTATCATCATCCGCGAGTGGGTATGATATCACATGCTTCTGCGAAGTAACACGCGCTCATAACTTGCTATTACGAACTGTTCGTATCGTATATAACTTTGACTCCAAGGTATTATAAATTGAAAGATGTTAACCTCTCCTGAACCGAAAAGATTTTTTTTCTTCAAGGATTCACAGTGACGGAGTTCAGAAGATGTTACCTTCGTTTATGTTTTAAATAACGAAAACTGCAACAGTTACTTATATTTTGATGCTTATTACAGCGATTTTGAAGAATTTGTTCTTATTTCCATTCTGTATAATGGAGGAAACACAATACCTTCTAACCGTAAAAAGACTCAAGAAAGGCAGAAAATCGTACATGCAAACATCACCAAACAATCATGTCAACAAATGCACAAATGTATTTGAAAGGGAGAATAAATTCTCGAAACGCGTTGAGCTAAGCATCGAAACAAAAGTAACTGGTGCAATTTTCATTATTTGAATACTGAATGACACAGTTACAGACTTTCCTGAAACATCTAATATGATGAACGAAATTAAGTTACTTTGGTTTGTAGAGATAAATCTTGAAGTTGTAGGTTGAAATATCCCTATGGGGTTGTAAAGATTTCTTTTTGTGTCCATTGATTGTTAAATTCCCTTCTCACGAATTCATTTAATTGAGAACCACTTCACCCTTTGTCTTTAATCTACTTGAAAGTACTGCGCTGGCTGGTCACCATCTTGTTGTGTTACGTAAATTGACCACATGTGTCAAAAACATTTTGATGTATAGATATTCTGCTACCGAGCCGCAACAGAAAAATAATAGCAATGAAGAGAAATTCTGTACATGATAATTAAGTTTCAGCAGCTGAGAAAAGATAAGTCGTCGAGTGCTGGAGTGCTGACTGAGATTTCAAGACGTTATGTTGCACCACCTCACTTCTCTGATACCATATTACGTCCGGAGGGAAATGTGATTTTTTTATGTGATCTTTCTACTAATTAAGCATTTTCTGCTTTCGGAATTTTTGCACACAAAGACGAGGAGACTGCCTCGTTGTATAGCTGGACCCTACAAGCGGAAGTCCAGCACACATTTACAATACTTGTTGCATTCACAGAGCAGTACCCTCACACTGCTTACAAGTCTTAGATATGGAGGTTCGCATTTCTTTTCGCTGTGCTGATTTTATAAAAGTGTGTGTAGTGTTACTATTTTCTACTTAATTTACAAGTCAGATCGCGTTCCTAAGTTTGTTCTCTGGGACATTAGTAGTATACATTCTGCATATCATTAAAATATTAGGGCTTATTTGTCACTACATCTGAGAGTGGTCTATGCTTTTACATACACACACACACACACTCACTCACACACACACACACACACACACACACACACACGTACACCTTTCAACGTGACGTGTTCCATAGGCTGATCCATAGTGTGAACCATGTTTTATTTTATATTTATGCTTTGTCAAGCAGAAGAGGAACGATTTTTAAATTCTCTCTTTGTAATTTGATTTATGTGTTTCTCACTGTACTTTCTGAAGATTTTGTCATATGTAAAATTTTGTGATTACGACAGATAGAGAAAAAGATGATCAACATGCAGAACTGATACTTTTTGCAGACGATAATAGTACACACACACACACACACACGCACACACACACACACACACACACACACACATGGAAGAAAATAAATTGTTCAGGAGGATTGGTTTTAGGTTAGATTTAGAACTTTCTCTGCTACCTGGCAGACATCTGCTTGACATTGAACTTCTTTCTGAGTCACTGGGTAACAAATGCCAAATTTTTCCTCTAGTGTTGTAGGTATGGACATCATTACTCTTCTCAAATTATGATATATTAATTATGACGAATTTCGTTAACGAATATGTGTATTGTGATGGTGCAGTTACAATATATAACTCCTTGAAGCTGTATCTACATGACGAGCATATTATTCATACTGCTCGCTTTTGTGCAGTCAGTACTTTCTTTCTAAGTGATGGGTTCCCTCAGAAAATTATTCTATAGGATAAGATGGCAATGTGCAAAATATGTCAGGAGGTTGATTCGTTTGCTTCGAAGACTGGCAATTATACAAAGAGCAAAAGTAGCTGAACTTACAAGTTCGGTAAAGTTTTCATCAGTATCTACTCCAAAAAATTTGGAGTGTTCTACTCTATTCACTGAATCCAGTTCATGTGCTACGTCAGTTGTTGGCAAGGCTCTATTTCTTGTTCAGAACTGAATACAGCGTGTTTTCTCAAAATTTAAAGAGAGTCAGTTTTCAGCTAATCACTTAATAATTTTTTGTATAATATCATTAATAGTCTTCTGTTGCTTTTTCTTTAATGGGATTTGTTACACACAGGGTGTAAATTTTAAGTTGAAAAACCAGAATAACTCGAAAAATAAGCTTCACACGAAAAAATGTGTAGAATCCAAAGTTGATTATTTTCGAGGGGGACATCTGCCGGTGCTAAAATTAGCCCACCACCCTAGCCCCCGGAGAAGGGGGGCGGGAGGCAACTTTAAAAATTCAAATAGAAATCCCCATTTTTTATTGAAGAATCAGATTCTACAAAAAACTACGTACATTTTGTCTTAAACATTTGTTTTGATTCCTGGTAGTTGGTGCTGTAATTCAAGAAAATCCATGTTCTCATTTTTGGAGGAAAATGGTTACAGATAAATAAAAAATACTTATTTACTTCGTAAATTTTGATTCGCTAAAACTAAAACCCTCCCTCACTCCCTATAGGGTGGTGTTTGGGAGAGAGGAATTAGAGTTTTACAAATGTTGACCCAAATATTAATTTTTTCCGCAGATTCGGATAAGTTTTTTATGTTTCGTGGTCACGAGGCCACACAACTTTTAATTATCAAACAAATCATCTGACTAGCTAACTAACTAAGCAAACATTTTTTACTCTCTGGCGCAAGAAACTAAAAAGACCAGCGTTATTACTCACTCTTTGTTCTAGTCTTGAAGCTAACACACGCTACGGCTGCCATTTCTCATTGTAAGTTGTGAATTTTAAATAATACATGGTAATTTATGCTGAATGCATTTTTCTTACATATGCATAATGATCTTCATGCAGAAGTAAAAATATTATTTGTAAGGTTTTCAGCATGCTGGATAAACAACAAGAACGGTCGAACAATCGACCATTCTTGGCAGACATCTTGCGCAGGAATAATTTCATTGCGTTCCGTCATCAACGGACCCTTTGAAAGACTTGCACCATAATTAAAATGGAAAAGAAAGTGAATATATTAATTTATATCGTATTAAGGTAAAAACTAAGAACATTCAGTTCAGTTCAGACATTGACCGCTTCTCGGCAAACAAAGATTATTACTTCTTTAAATCCAAGGTTTATTTTAACTAAATTTCGCTACAGTAAAGATATCGTGCAGCAATATTTTAATGTGATAACACGAAATACGATCACTGAGATTATGGTTCAAATGGCTCTGAGCACTATGGGACTTAATATCTATGGTCATCAGTCCCCTAGAACTTAGAACTACTTAAACCTAACTAACCTAAGGACATCACACAACGCCCAATCGTCACGAGGCAGAGAAAATCCCTGACCCCGCCGGGAATCGAACCCGGGAACCCGGGCGCGGGAAGCGAGAACGCTACCGCACGACCACGAGCTGCGGACCACTGAGAGTATGTTTAAGTTTTTTTTGTCGGTGTGAATGCTCCACGTAGACATCAATTTTAACAAATTCTAAAAGCACCTCGCGCAATCCTATAGTAACAAGGCTGTGAGTCACGCGCTGTTAAATAATCAGAGCTCCGAGAACTATTTTACGAAAGTATAGATTCCGGTCCCCCACATTATCATGATTCTTTCTTGTGTCCGCTCCGCCGAATAAGTGCTCTATTCACGCTTTGGCCGGGCTTAAATATCAGTAAAGTTAGGAGGTAAGATCTTCTTACACTCTTTTCGTCACATTAGCCCTGTACACCGTAAGTATACTTGAAACGGTGTCCAGACAGGGGCGGTAGCGGTACAAAATGATGTGGAACGAGTCAGCCTACAGGATATGTATACATAGATAGTTGCTGTTAACGTTAATGACAACGTTATTTTTAGTCCTACTCATGCAACTACAGTTAAAATTAGGATTTAAGTTACTATTTTTAGTTACAGGCTACCACTTTTGAAACAGAAATTCACATATATACATACAAAAGAATACATGACAGGAATTTCCGACTTTTGCTGCATTGGAACATTGATATAACTCAATGGCGACAGATGAAAATTTGACTTGCAACAGTATTGTCAACGTAAGGTGGTCTTAAATTCTGACATTCAGACGGATGTTTAAGTTATGTGTAGGTGGATCGTGCGGGGCTCGGACAGAGGACGATCCAAGTATTCGGACTACCATTTCAGGTTCCCACTGAGGTGTTTGATTGGTTGGTTGATTTGGGAGAGGGGACCAAACAGTGAGATCATCGGTCCCAACGAATTAGAGAAGTATGAGGAAGAAAATCGGCCGCGTCCTGTCAAAGAAACCATCTTGACATTTTCCTGAAGCGATTTAGGGAAATCACGGAAAACCTAAATCAGGATGGACGGTTGCGGTGTCGTCCTCCCGAATTTGAGTCCCGTGCGCTAACCAAAGCGCCACCTCGCTCGGTCCAAGGTGGTGATTAATGCGCTGAGCACCTATCGAAAAGTTATTAACCGTTTGGTTGAAAAATGGGTGCACTTCATCACTTATCCCGTCCTCAACGCCGTAAGACAGGTCTGCACCGAACTTTCCAAACAAACCCTGTCCTATCTGCGCATCGGCGGCTGTCGTGTCATTGTCATCTATAATAGTCAACCGAGGATGTGCTTGGGATGCGGCCAAGAAGGTCATGTATGTTCCACCTGTCTGCAACGTCAAATATCCAATTACTGCCAGGGGAGGAGCAGACACTGATGGCACTTTCACTGACGTATGTCAAGGCTTTCCGAGACTGGAACGGAACCAGCTAGTAGGCGAACTGCACCTCGTAGATACCTGGCGACGGATACACGGCGACCGGGAAAGATTAGTTTATGGCAGCAGCCCATTGGCGAGCCGCCTTGACTGTATATACGTCCCCCCAGGCCTTACGGCACGATACTCGATGCGGAGCTATGGCTGATGGCATTCTTCAACCATGTCACTTATGTCTGCTTGTTATCCTTACCAAAAGAACGTGCGGTGCGGACGAGGCTTATGGAAACTGAATTTTGCCCTCATGAAGGAACCAGAGTGTCGGCATCTGATAATGGAAAAATGGAGGGAATGTGAGAGGTGCCTTCCGTGGCTTATGTGGTGGCTCGAAGGCATCAAACCTGCCTTCATATGCCTGACGACCCAAAAGAATATTGCAAATGCTTTTGTGGAACACTATCGGCGGTTCTATGAAGTAGAGGAAGATGACGCCTCGGCGACAGATCACGTTCTCCATTCGCTAACAGGGGTTCTCGATGGAGAGGCCGCGATGACTAAAAGACCTGATCATGACAGATCGCATAAATGACATTCTTCTCATAGTGACTGCTAATGAATCACCACATCCATAAGGTTCCTCACTAGAGGTATACTGCGCATTGAAAGACATTATGGCTTCTCACCGGTAACGATGTACTAGGAACTGATGAACCCCAGCATTCCCCTACCACTTGAATTCGTCGAAGGCCTTCTTCTTCTGGTCCCCAACCCGTCAGGTGGCAGGGATGTTGAACATTATCGGCCTCTCACTATGCTTAACAGAGATTCTAAAATTCTTACCCGGATTCTAGACTATTGCATTTGGTTTGTACTGCCCCAAATTGTCTACTTGTACCTAACATGTCAGAACGGTACGGTGATATACAGACAGCAATCAGAGATTATGGAGACGTCATGACCCTGGCAGAGGCTTGTCACTTGAGTGGAGCTTTGATGTCGGTGGAATTCAACTGCGCCGGCCGCGGTGGCCGAGCGGTTCTAGGCGCTTCAATCCGGAACTGCGCGACTGCTACGGTCGCAGGTTCGAATCCTGCCTCGGGCATGGGTGTGTGTGATGTCCTTAGGTTAGTTAGGTTTAAGGAGTTCTAAGTTCTAGGGGACTGATGACCTCAGATGTTAAGTCCCATAGTGCTCAGATCCATTTGAACCATTTGAATTCAACTGCACATTCCATATGGTGAACCACGATTACCTCGAGGCGGTGTTGAGGCAGTTGGCTTCGTCCCATCTCCCCCTACGCCCCAGCCTTTACTTACATTGTCATGCGACTACTCCGAGGTGCTTCATTGTGAGTGATGATCAATGGACGTGTGCTAGGCCCGATTACCACCTCCTGGTCGTTACGACAGGGATGTCTGTTATCAGTGAGTATGTACGCCATCACATTCGAGCCACTGCTACATGGAATATGGTGTTGGTTGACGGGAATTACATTGAGAGGCAACGCCTTCGTTTGTCATGGACGATCTGGCGTTTTTGGCGCTATTGGGAGACGAAGTGCAAGGGATGCTGGAATGGATTGCCAGATACAGAGCTGCGTTGTATGTATTTAAGGAAGTATCGAGCAACAGTAATAGGTAGGGATCTCCCATAAGGGCACATGGCCCTGTTCCGATTACAAGACACGCTTAAATGTCTGAGGTTTGTCTTTAAATGCGGCGTCAGGCAGACGGTAGTGATTAATTGCACCCGTCTTGTTCATAGGAGGCACAGGAGCGTCTAAGGCAACTTACTTTGGACATTAAGCATGGTTCAAATGGTTGCTTACGTCAACGTTTACCTGGCGTCCAGATTACCCATTTGGCCATCATTTTACCAGTGCCAAAGACAATGATGCACAGGTTGATGGCAGACTTCGGCTACTTCGTGAGCGCGAGTCTGACCCTTAAAGTACGATACGATACACTAATGCTACCCATAATCAATGGTGGCCTAGGTCTCGTCAACATCCAAGTCAGAGCGGCTGCCCTGTATATCAATATGATGATAAAGTCGTGAATTCAGTCAGTCACCTAACGGACACACTAATCTAAGAGCTGGATCCGCCCTCCCGACTATTGCCCATTGCAGTGGCGTATGTTTCCTCGTTGCTTTCCCGTTTCAAGTCTTTTTTCGTTGATTACGGGTCATATTACATACATGCCGACCTGCTGAGTACCATGGCCCGTGATGATTATTGACTGATGATGAGAGGACATCTGGAATGTAACGGAGTGCCATCAACCTATGATAACTTGGGACGTGGTCTGGCGTTGAGTACGCCAATCCCTCTTCGACTCAGACGCCTGGGCGACCAAAAACGTACGTTGCAACAACGGCTCCATACCATTAATATCGCCGACTCTCCACCCTGCCGACAGTGACGTCTGCCTGAGATGGACGTACATAGCCTGGAGTGCGGATCTTCTCTGTGGCTGTTGAAAAGAAAAATGCTTGCCTTTCTTCTCCACACAACCGCTTATGCAGTGGTCCTACAGTCCCCTTTATTCCTGGATGAGACGTTTTCCCCTAGAACTAAGACTAATTCCGTGACTTGGTCGATATTCTATTTGTTCCATGACGGTGACAGTAGTATATCAGTTTTTTGGGCAGTGTTTTCTTGGACCCTCCCCGCAGCTGGACTATGCCGGGCATGAGAAGATAACTTTATTGCGAGTGTCTAGTTCTCCCCACAGGACCAGTGACAGGAGCATACGACATTTTTCTTCGAAAAGATGTACCCAGACCTCGCTTGCAGGACGAGGGAATCGACTTGTAACTAATCACATAGAGACTCTGGTGTGTGGCGTTTTGGTTGTTCCATCAGGAGGGCGGTCTGTTTCTTATTTTAATGATTATACTTTGTGTTGCTGTTGTTGTTTTCTTTCCATAACAAATCCATTGTGCAAAATAAACTATGATGTGTTTTCCTCTCTAGCTATTTCTCATTAAAAAGCGACTAAGACGACTGCTCGCATACAGCGATGAATTAATGTTCGAAGCCCGGTCCGATGCAAGTTTTCATCTATCATTGTTCAGTTGTTTCAATGCTCCTATACAGCGGAAGTCGGTAATTTCTTTTGTCAAGTAACTAACTAACTTAAGATTGTATATTTTTTGGCATGTCCAGTCCTCTTCATTGATACACCACGTAAAAGCCATCAGTTTTTCCAACTGCTGGGCAGGTTGCAGTGTTTGGGCGTGTCGGTTAGTGACCTTTTCTCAGTGCGAAGTTCACTGGGCGCAGTTTATAAAACTATATTGACAGAGGTTTCACGCGAAAATGCGGGAGAGCAAACTGAAACGTCATACCAAGACGCCAGAGGGCGTCGAAATAACAGAAGAAAGGACTACTGCTAAACTATGACTTGCAAAGCTGACGGTCAGCAGGCCGACAAACCTCGCAATGGGATCTGTCAGTGTTCAGAACTTTAGATGGAGTCTGATGCTTCCACGCTTGTCACCGTAATAATTGAAAAACCGGTAAGCGCAGTGACAGAAGTGGCATGCAACTCATGTTTGCTGCCAAAGGGGTGACGCAGCCATCCTCCCGTATACTTTGGACGCTCTGTAGCCTTGTTGGACGCCGTTTCCGGACATGGTTTGCCATCCTAATTTGTTCCTCAAGATACCGTCGAAGTTAGTCAGTGTATTGTTGTTACACCCTCTTTACGAATGATCTACATCTACATCTACATTTATACTCCGCAAGCCACCCAACGGTGTGTGGCGGAGGCCACTTTACGTGCCACTGTCATTACCTCCCTTTCCTGTTCCACTCGCGTATGGTTCGCGGGAAGAACGACTGCCGGAAAGCCTCCGTGCGCGCTCTAATCTCTCTAATTTTACATTCGTGATCTCCTCTGGAGGTATAAGTAGGGGGAAGCAATATATTCGATGCCTCATCCAGAAACGCACCCTCTCGAAACCTGGACAGCAAGCTACACCGCGATGCAGAGCGCCTCTCTTGAAAAGTCTGCCACTTGAGTTTGCTAAACATCTCCGTAACGCTGTCAGGCTTACCAAATAATCCTGTGACGAAACGCGCCGCTCTTCTTTGGATCTTCTCTATCTCCTCTGTTCAAATGTGTGTGAAATCTTATGGGACTTAACTGCTAAGGTCATCAGTAACTAAGCTTACACACTACTTAACCTAAATTATCCTAAGGACAAACACACACACACCCATGCCCGAGGGAGGACTCGAACCTCCGCCGGGACCAGCCGCACAGTCCATGACTGCAGCATCTAGACCGCTCGGTATCTCCTCTGTCAATCCGGCCTGGTACGGATCCCACACTTATGAGCAATACTCAAGTATAGGCCGAACGAGTGAATTGTAAGCCACCTCCTTTGTTGATGGACTACATTTTCTAAGGACTCTCCCAATGAATCTCAACCTGGCATCCGCCTTACCAACAGTTAATTTTATTTGATCATTGCACTTCAAATCATTCCGTACGCATCCACGTGGTGGATAGTACCGGAAGCTCCCTGAGATTGTTAATTGTTCACGTTGTGTATAGGAATGCTGCAGCTTCTGAGAACAGTAGCGCAGTGTAGCAAGACTGGTAGAGAATCGACGCTTATGTAGGGAGAGGCAGTTGACCCTTATCGTCAGTAAATACACTGTCTGATCAAAAGTATCTGGACACCCCTGTGTAATGTGGATTTGACCTCTAGAGGTCACAAGAAGCCGACCCGCCAGTCTGAGAGGAGGCGCGGAATATCGTCTTGTCAGTAGAGAAGCAGAATCAGTCCGTCAGGAGATTTGAGTGATTTCGAATGAACTAGTCGTTGGATGTCACCTGAATAAGAAATCCATTAGGAACAATTCAACCATTCTAAAGCTGCCAAAATAGATTGTTGGTGATGTGGCTGTGGACTCGAAACGCGAAGGAACAACCTCAGATAAAGGAAGACGAGGAAGACCTCATGTATTGGCAGACGGGAACCATCGAGCACTGTGGAAGGTGGTTGTAAAAACATCATTAAATCAGCGAGAGGAATCACTCTGAGTTCCAGGGTGTTACCAACCGTCCAACACCATAATGAATGTGCGAAGGGAGATAAAAAGAATGGGATATAAATCTCGAGAAACTCCTCGTAAGGCACATATTTCTAAAATCATTGCTAAGTGACGCTTGAGGTGATGTAAAGAGGGACGCCACTGGACAGTGGATAACTGGAAACGAGTGATTTGAGGTGACGTATCACGCTATACCCTATGGTAATCCGATGGAATGGTTTGGGTCTGGCGAATGCCTGGAGGAAGTTACCTGCTATGGTGTGTAGTGCGAACAGTGAAGTACAGAGGAAGCGGTGTTATGGTATGAGGGTTTGTTTCATTGTTATGGTGTTATCTCCTTGTTGCGCTTAAAAACCCTGAATAAGGAAGAATGTGAACACATTTTGCAGCCCTGTGTATTGCTTGCAGAGGAGGCACAGATTGGAAACAATGACTATTTGTATCAGAATGGCAATACACCCTCTCATAGAGGGGCATCATAGAGGGCATGCTTTGTGGACAGTAACATTCCTGAAAAAATATAGGGGAGGGAAAGGATCCACCTTGTTACAACAAACATATTAGGAAGTTGCTGAGAAAGCAGAGAATTTTGCACAGACGTTTTAAGCGTAGTCACTGCCCCGCTGACAAATAGAAATTATGCGAAATGAAAGCAGCTGTCAAAAGGTCAATGAGAGATTCTTTTAACGCATTCGAAAGCAATATTTTATCTGTAGATTCTAAAAATAACCCAAAAAATGTTGGTCGTACGTAAAATCTATGAACGCTACAAATAATTCAATATCTTCTCTTGCTGACAGTACGGGTAATGTAACGGATGATGATAAACAGAAGGCCGAAATTCTAAACCTAGCTTTCAAAAACTCGTTTACGGTAGAGGACTGCAACACCAATCCCACTTTCAATTATCGAACAAACGCAAGGATGGATGACATAGTGGTTACTGTATCTGGTACTGTAAAACAGTTAAGATCCTTAGACGCCAGGAAGGCATCTGGCCCAGACGGTATCCCCGTAAGATTACATGTTGACTGTGCTACAAATATAGCACCATTCTTATCTACCATATATCAGAGACCATTGAAACAGCGGAAATTTCCACGGGACGGCCCAGGTCATAGCAATCTATAAAAGGGGTAGAAAATCGGATGCACATAATTACCGGCCAATTTCCCTGACGTCGATTTGTCGTAGAATCGTGGAACATATTTTGCGCGCCGGCCGAAGTGGCCGTGCGGTTAAAGGCGCTGCAGTCTGGAACCGCAAGACCGCTACGGTCGCAGGTTCGAATCCTGCCTCGGGCATGGATGTTTGTGATGTTCTTAGGTTAGTTAGGTTTAACTAGTTCTAAGTTCTAGGGGACTAATGACCTCAGCAGTTGAGTCCCATAGTGCTCAGAGCCATTTGAACCATTTTGAACCATATTTTGCGTTCAGACATAATGACCTTTCTACACTCTGAGAAGCTCATCTGCAGAAACCAGCACGGTTTTAGGAAACAGCGGTCATGCGAGACACAGCTGGCCCTCTTTGTGCTTGATATACAACAGGCTCTAGATACCGGCTCCCAGGTTGATGCCATATTTCTCGACTTTCGAAAGGCGTTTGACTCAGTTCCGCACTGTCGCTTGCTCCAAAAAGTGCGCGTTTACGGTCTATCCGATCACATATGAGGTTGGGTTGAAATTTTTCTAACAGACAGAGAGCAGTATGTCGTCCTGAATGGAGTGACTTCAACAGAAACAAGCGTAACTTCAGGTGTGCCCCAGGGCAGCGTAATAGGTCCGCTGCTTTTACGATTTACATAAGCAATCTGGTTGATGGTATTGACAGCGGCATTAGACTGTTTGCCGATGATGCTGTAGTCTACAGGAAAGTAGTATCACACGAGGGTTGTGAACAAATCATTGAGGATTTGCAGAAAATAAATGCGTGATGTAATGAGTGGCAGTTATCTCTCAATGTTAGTAAGTGTAACCTACTGAGTGTAACAAGGCGAATGGAATGATCAGATTACACAAGTAACGGGCAAGACGAACTCTAAATTGCGGTTTATTGGTAGAATCCTGAAGCGATGCACTCCTTCAACAAAGGAAATAGCTTACAATACGTTAGTTCGTCCAGTCTTAGATGATTGTTCGTCTGTATGGGACCCTTACCAGCTGGGTCTGATTCAAGAGATTGAGAAGGTCCAAAGAAGAGCGGCAAGATTCGTGACTGGTACATTTAGCCATCGCGAGAGCGTTACAAATCTCATAGGAAGTTTGAAGTGGAACACACTTGCAGATAGACGATGCGCTAAACGGAAGGGGCTGCTCACTAAATTCCGAAATCCGATGTTCGCCGAGGATGTAGAACATATACTATTACCACCAACTTTCAAATCACGCAATGATCACCGTTCAAAGATAAGGGAAATTACAGCTCGTACTGAGGCGTTCAGGCAGTCGCTTTTCCCTTGCGCGATCCGCGAGTGGGACAGTGTGGGGGGGGGGGGGGGGCCTTCGCCACACACCGATTGGTGGCTAGTGGAGTATATATGTACGAAGGGCGTTTGAACAGTCCATGCAAAGTCCGAGAGATGGAACCACTGGCGCATATCGAGGTCATGTTTAGTCAGTAGCATCTTTGGAAAGAACGCACACCAAATTTCAGCCATACTGGTCTATTTATTTATGTTTGGCATTCGTGTGAATCAAGGAAGTCGAGTGATTGTCAAAAAATGGACGGAAAAGAACTTAGTGTGGTGATAAACATTACTTTATGAAAGGAAAAATGCCTCAGGAGACTAAAGAGAAGCTTGAAAAGCATTACGGTGACTCTGCACCTTCGATTAGAACAGCTTATAAGTGGTTTCAAAATCTGCGGAGTGGCCATACAGGCACAAGTGATGCTGAATGTTCTGGACACTCTGTGGAGGTTACGATTCCGGAAATCATTGATAAAATCCATGATATGGTGATGGATGACAGGAGAGTTAAGGTGCGTCAGATTGCTAGTGTTGTGGGCATCTAGAATGAACGGGTACATAATATTTTGCATAAACATTTGGACATGAGAAAGCTATCTGCAAGATGGGTTCCGCGATTGCTCACGCTTGACCAAAAACGGAATCGTGTGAAGTGTTGCAAGGATGATTTGCAACTGTTCGGGAAGAATCCGCAGGACTTCAAGCGTCCTGAGATCAATGAACAATCTAAACAATGGGTTACCAAGGGAGAATCTGCACCAAAAAAGGCGAAGACCATACCTTCTGCCGGAAAGGTTATGGCGACTATCTTTTGGGATTTGCAAGGAATAATCCTCATCTACTATCTGGAAAAGGGTAAAACTATTACAGGTGCATATAATTATTCGTTATTGGACCGTTTGAAAACCGAGCTGCAAGAAAAACGCCGGCGATTGGACCGCAAAAAAGTCCTTTTCCATCACGACAATACACCAGCACACACCTTAGCAGTTGTGGTCGCAAAATTAGTGGAAATAGAATTCCAACTCCTTTCACATCCCCCCTATTCTCCAGACGTGGCTCCCACGGACTACTATTTGTTCCCCAATTTGAAGAAATGGCTGACAGGACTAAGATTTTATTCAAACGAGAAGGTGATTGCAGCAACTAATAGCTATTTTGCAGACTTGGATAGTTCCTATTATTCGGAAGGGATCAACAAATTAGAACAGCGTCGGACGAAGTGTATAAGTCTAAAAGGAGACTATGTCGAAAAATAAAAAAAAGGTTTACCCCAAACACGTAAGTAGTTTCTATTTTTGCACGGACTTTTCAAGCGCCCCTCGTAGATGTAGATGTACAGGGTGTTTCAAAAATGACCGGTATATTTGAAACGGAAATAAAAACTAAACGAGCAGCGATAGAAATACACCGTTTGTTGCAATATGCTTGGGACAACAGTACATTTTCAGGCAGACAAACTTTCGAAATTACAGTAGTTACAATTTTCAACAACAGATGGCGCTGCGGTCTGGGACACACTATAGTACGATATTTTCCACATATCCACCATGCGTAGCAATAATATGGCGTAGTCTCTGAATGAAATTACCCGAAACCTTTGACAACGTGTCTGGCGGAATGGCTTCACATGCAGATGAGATGTACTGCTTCAGCTGTTCAATTGTTTCTGGATTCTGGCGGTACACCTGGTCATTCAAGTGTCCCCACAGAAAGAAGTCACAGGGGTTCATGTCTGGCGAATAGGGAGGCTAATCCACGCCGCCTCCTGTTTGTTTCGGATAGCCCAAAGCAATCACACGATCATCGAAATATTCATTCAGGAAATTAAAGACGTCGGCCGTGCGATGTGGCCGGGCACCATCTTGCATAAACCACGAGGTGTTCGCAGTGTCGTCTAAGGCAGTTTGTACCGCCACAAATTCACGAAGAATGTCCAGATAGCGTGATGCAGTAATCGTTTCGGATCTGAAAAATGGGCCAATGATTCCTTTGGAAGAAATGGCGGCCCAGACCAGTACTTTTTGAGGATGCAGGGACGATGGGACTGCAACATGGGGCTTTTCTGTTCCCCATATGCGCCAGTTCTGTTTATTGACGAAGCCGTCCAGGTAAAAATAAGCTTCGTCAGTAAACCAAATGCTGCTCACATGCATATCGCCGTCATCAATCCTGTGCACTATATCGTTAGCGAATGTCTCTCGTACAGCAATGGTAGCAGCGCTGAGGGGTTGCCGCGTTTGAATTTTGTATGGATAGAGGTGTAAACTCTGGCGCATGAGACGATACGTGGACGTTGGCGTCATTTGGACCGCAGCTGCAACACGGCGAACGGAAACCCGAGGCCGCTGTTGGATCACCTGCTGCACTAGCTGCGCGTTGCCCTCTGTGTTTGCCGTACGCGGTCGCCCTACCTTTACAGCACGTTCATCCGTCACGTTCCCAGTCCGTTGAAATTTTTCAAACAGATCCTTTATTGTATCGCTTTTTGGTCCTTTGGTTACATTAAACCTCCGTTGAAAACTTCGTCGTGTTGCAACAACACTGTGTTCTAGGCGGTGGAATTCCAACACCAGAAAAATCCTCTGTTCTAAGGAATAAACCATGTTGTCTACAGCACACTTGCACGTTGTGAACAGCACACGCTTACAGCAGAAAGACGATGTACAGAAAGGCGCACCCACAGACTGCGTTGTCTTCTATATCTTTCACATCACTTGCAGCGCCATCTGTTGTTGAAAATTGTAACTACTGTAATTTCGAAAGTTTGTCCGCCTGAAAATGTACTGTTGTCCCAAGCATATTGCAACAAACGGTGTATTTCTATCGCTGCTCGTTTAGTTTTTATTGCCGTTTCAAATATACCGGTCATTTTTGAAACACCCTGTAGAAATGGACTGGCCTCCCCAAAGTACCGACCTTAACCCAACGTAAGACTTTTAGGATGAATTAGAACGTTGACTCCGTTGCAAACCCCAGTGTCCATCATGATTACCTTCTCTGATTTCAGCTCTTGAGGAAGAATGGGTTGCCACAGAGATTTAGGAACTTTGAGATTCGTCGGGTTATGGAGTTTGGACCATCTTTGGACTATCTCCGGAGGTGTATGAAGAGGAACATAGATCTGTGGCCTTTCTTCCTTATGCTGGAGGCTTAGCGTTTAAGATTGGACGAATTTTAAGGAATTTTAACATTAAGAGTGTGTGCCGTCCACCTTCTAATATTAACGCTCTGCTCGGCTCTGTGAAAGATGATTTGGGGCTTAGGAAACCTGATGTGTACAAAATTCCGTGTCAATGTGGGAAAGCTTACATTGGCCGTTCGATTCGCACAGTGCATGACAGGTATGTGGAACATCGCCGTCATACGAGGCTACAACAGCCGGAAAAATCGGCGGTAGCAGAACACTGCCTAAATGAGGAACACAGTATGAAATTTGATGAAACTGTGGTAGTTGCCGACATTTCCGGTTTTTGGAACAGTGTCTATAAAGAGGCAATTGAAATTAGGTTGGCTGCTAATTTAATTAACAGAGACAATGGGTTTCCTCTTAGCAAGACGTGGAATCCTGTATTATCACGCATCAAAACTGAACGTTCTTCGGTGCGGCCTTGATTGCGATATATCGTTGCCAGCAGTGTTTCACTAAGGCGGCGCCACCTCCCTGTCTTGGAAGGCAGAAACCGTGATGGACGGCGCATGCGCCGTGTACTGAACGGTGGCCTATATGTTGTTGTTGTTGTGGTCTTCAGTCTTGAGACTGGTTTGATGCAGCTCTCCATGCTACTCTGTCCTGTGCAAGCTTCTTCATCTCCCAGTACCTACTGCAGCCTACATCCTTCTGAATCTGCTTAGTGTATTCATCTCTTGGTCTCCCTCTACGATCTGTACCCTCTACGCTGCCCTCCAATACTAAATTGGTGATCCCTCGATGTCTCAGAACATGTCCTACCAACCGATCCCTTCTTCTAGTCAAGTTGTGTCACAAGCTCCTCTTCTCCCCAGTTCTATTCAATACCTCCTCATTAGTTATGTGATCTACCCATCTAATTTTCAGCATTCTTCTGTAGCACCACATTTCGAAAGTTTCTATTCTCTTCTTGTCCAACTATTTATCGTCCACGTTTCACTTCCATACATGGCTACACTCCATACAAATACTTTCAGAAACGACTTCCTGACATTTAAATCTATACTCGATGTTAACAAATTTCTCATCTTCAGAAAGGCTTTCCTTGCCATTGCCAGTGTACATTTTATACCCTCTCTACTTCGATCATCATCAGTTATTTTGCTCCCCAAATAGCAAAACTCCTTTACTACTTTAAGTGTCTCATTTCCTAATCTAATTCCCTCAGCAGCACCCAATTTAATTCCACTACATTCCATGATCCTCATTTTGCTTTTGTTGTTGTTCATCTTATACCCTCCTTTCAAGGCAATGTCCATTCCGTACAACTACTCTTCCAAGTCCTTTGCTGTCTCTGACAGAATTACAATGTCATCGTCGAACCTCAGAGTTTTTATTTCTTCTCCATGGATTTTAATACCTACTCCGAACTTTTGTTTTGTTTCCTTTACTGCTTGCTCAATATACAGATTGAATAACATCGGGGATAAGCTACAATCCTGTCTCACTCCCTTCCCAACCACTGCTTCCCTTTCATGCCCCTCGACTCTTATAACTGCCATCTGCTTTCTGTACAAATTGTAAGTAGCCTTTCCCTCCCTGTATTTTATCTTTGCCACCTTGAGAATATGAAAGAGAGTATTTCAATCAACATTGTCAAAAGCTTTCTCTAAGTCTACAAATGCTAGAAACGTAGGTTTGCCTTTCCTTAATCTTTCTTCTAAGATAAGTCGTAGGGTCAGTATTGCCTAACGTGTTCCAACATTTCTACGGAATCCAAATTGATCTTCCCCGAGGTCGGTATCTGTCAGTTTTTCCATTCGTCTGTAAAGAATTCGCGTTAGTATTTTGCAGCTGTGACTCATTAAACTGATAGTTCGGTAATTTTCACATCTGTCTACACCTGCTTTCTTTGGGATTGGAATTATTATACACTCCTGGAAATTGAAATAAGAACATCGTGAATTCATTGTCCCAGGAAGGGGAAACTTTATTGACATATTCCTGGGGTCAGATACATCACATGATCACACTGACAGAACCACAGGCACATAGACACAGGCAACAGAGCATGCACAATGTCGGCACTAGTACAGTGTATATCCACCTTTCGCAGCAATGCAGGCTGCTATTCTCCCATGGAGACGATCGTAGAGATGCTGGATGTAGTCCTGTGGAACGGCTTGCCATGCCATTTCCACCTGGCGCCTCAGTTGGACCAGCGTTCGTGTTGGACGTGCAGACCGCGTGAGACGACGCTTCATCCAGTCCCAAACATGCTCAATGGGGGACAGATCCGGAGATCTTGCTGGCCAGGGTAGTTGACTTACACCTTCTAGAGCACGTTGGGTGGTACGGGATACATGCGGACGTGCATTGTCCTGTTGGAACAGCAAGTTCCCTTGCCGGCCTAGGAATGGTAGAACGATGGGTTCGATGACGGTTTGGACGTACCGTGCACTATTCAGTGTCCCCTCGACGATCACCAGTGGTGTACGGCCAGTGTAGGAGATCGCTCCCCACACCATGATGCCGGGTGTTGGCCCTGTGTGCCTCGGTCGTATGCAGTCCTGATTGTGGCGCTCACCTGCACGGCGCCAAACACGCATACGACCATCATTGGCACCAAGGCAGAAGCGACTCTCATCGCTGAAGACGACACGTCTCCATTCGTCCCTCCATTCACGCCTGTCGCGACACCACTGGAGGCGGGCTGCACGATGTTGGGGCGTGAGCGGAAGACGGCCTAACGGTGTGCGGGACCGTAGCCCAGCTTCATGGAGACGGTTGCGAATGGTCCTCGCCGATACCCCAGGAGCAACAGTGTCCCTAATTTGCTGGGAAGTGGCGGTGCGGTCCCCTACGGCACTGCGTAGGATCCTACGGTCTTGGCGTGCATCCGTGCGTCGCTGCGGTCCGGTCCCAGGTCGACGGGCACGTGCACCTTCCGCCGACCACTGGCGACAACATCGATGTACTGTGGAGACCTCACGCCCCACGTGTTGAGCAATTCGGCGGTACGTCCACCCGGCCTCCCGCATGCCCACTATACGCCCTCGCTCAAAGTCCGTCAACTGCACATACGGTTCACGTCCACGCTGTCGCAGCATGCTACCAGTGTTAAAGACTGCGATGGAGCTCCGTATGCCACGGCAAACTGGCTGACACTGACGGCGGCGGTGCACAAATGCTGCCCAGCTAGCGCCATTCGACGGCCAACACCGCGGTTCCTGGTGTGTCCGCTGTGCCGTGCGTGTGATCATTGCTTGTACAGCCCTCTCGCAGTGTCCGGAGCAAGTATGGTGGGTCTGACACACCGGTGTCAATGTGTTCTTTTCTCCATTTCCAGGAGTGTATTCCTCTTGAAGTCTGAGGGTATTTCACCTATCTCATACATCTTGCTCACCAGATGGTAGAGTTTTGTCAGGACTGGTTCTCCCATGGCTGTCAGTAGTTCTAATGGAATTTTGTCTACTCTGGGGGCCTTGTTTCGACTCAGGTCTTTCAGTGCTCTGTCAAACTCTTCACGCAGTATCATATCTCCCATTTCACCTTCATCTACATCCTCTTCCATTTCCATAATATTGTCGTCAAGTAACTCTCCCTTGTATAGACTCTCTATATACTCCTTCCACCTTTCTGCTTTCCCTTCTTTGCTTAGAACTGGGTTTCCATCAAAGCTCTTGATATTCATGCAAGTGGTTCTCCTTTCTCCAAAGGTCTCTTTAGTTTTGCTATAAGCAGTATCTATCTTACCCCTAGTGAGATAAGCCTCTACATCTTTACATTTGTCCTCTAGCCATCCCTGCTTAACCATTTGCACATCCTGTCGATCTCATTTTTGAGACGTTTGTATTCCTTTTTGTCTGCTTCATTTACTGCATTTTTATATTTTCTCCTTTCGTGAATTAAATTCAATATTTCTTCTGTTACCCAAGGGTTTCTACTGGCCCTCGTCTTTTTACCTATTTGATCCTCTGCTGCCTCACTATTTCATCCCTCAAAGCTACCCATTCTTCTTACTGTATTTCTTTCCCCCATTCCTGTCAATTGTTCCCTTATGCTCTCCCTGAAACTCTCTACAACCTCTGGTTCTTTCAGATTATCCAGGTTCCATCTCCTTAAATTCCCATGTTATAGGACGTCAATTTGCAGCCTGACGTCAGTTCTCAGCGGGAATCATCAGGAGAAGCAGCATTTTCCTGAAGATGGCGACCAGTTGGATCGCCGAAATATCGAGTCAAGTTGATTTTAGGATCCGGCAGCAAACCCGAAGAGACTTACAAGACTTATTACGCCGGGAAAGCCTACGTAATCACATTTAGGAACTTTATTGAAAGTGTCCCCTGCAGAGTTGAAGCCGGTATAAAGGGGAAGGGTGGACACATCTCACATTAATGCCCACCAGTAAGTGTCCGTTTACTTTTGATCAGACAGTGTATAACAAGAGATCTCACCGTTTAGTGGAGTCCACGTTAATATACAGGGTGTTACAAAAAGGTACGGCCAAACTTTCAGGAAACATTCCTCACACACAAAGAAAGAAAAGATGTTATGTGGACATGTGTCCGGATACACTTACTTTCCATGTTAGAGCTCATTTTATTACTTCTCTTCAAATCACATTAATCATGGAATGGAAACACACAGCAACAGAACGTACCAGCGTGACTTCAAACACTTTGTTACAGGAAATGTTCAAAATGTCGTCCGTTAGTGACGATACATGCATCCGCCCTCCGTCGCATGGAATCCCTGATGCGCTGATGCAGCCCTGGAGAATGGCGTATTGTATCACAACCGTCCACAATACGAGCACGAAGAGTCTCTACATTTGGTACCGGGGTTGCGTAGGCAAGAGCTTTCAAATGCCCCCATAAATGAAAGTCAAGAGGGTTGAGGTCAGGAGAGCGTGGGGGCCATGGAATTGGTCCGCCTCTACCAATCCATCGGTCACCGAATCTGTTGTTGAGAAGCGTACGAACACTTCGACTGAAATGTGCAGGAGCTCCGTCGTGCACGAACCACATGTTGTGTCGTACTTGTAAAGGCACACTTCTAGCAGCACAATGTAGAGTATCTCGTATGAAATCATGATAACGTGCGCCATTGAGCGTAGGTGGAAGAACATGGGGCCCAATCAATGCCTGCCCAAACGTTCACAGAAAATATGTGTTGATGACGTGATTGCACAATTGCGTGCGGATTCTCGTCAGCCCACACATGTTGATTGTGAAAATTTACAATTTGATCACGTTGGAATGAAGCCTCATCCGCAAAGAGAACATTTGCACTGAAATGAGGATTGACACGTTGTTGGATGAACCATTCGCAGAAGTGTACCCGTGGAGCCCAATCAGCTGCTGATAGTGCCTGCACACGCTGTACATGGTACAGAAACAACTGGTTCTCCCGTAGCACTCTCCATACAGTGACGTGGTCAACGTTACCTTGTACAGCAGCAACTTCTCTGACGCTGACATTAGGGTTATCGTCAACTGCACGAAGAATTGCCTCGTCCATTGCAGCTGTCCTCGTCGTTCTAGGTCTTCCCCAGTCGCGAGTCATAGGCTGGAATGTTCCGTGCTCCCTAAGACGCCGATAAATTGCTTCGAACGTCTTCCTGTCGGGACACCTTCGTTCTGGAAATCTGTCTCGATAGAAACGTACCGCGCCACGGCTATTGCCCCGTGCTAATCCATACATCAAATGGGTATCTGCCAACTCCGCATTTGTAAACATTGCACTGACTGCAAAACAACGTTCGTGATGAACACTAACCTGTTGATGCTACGTACTGATGTGCTTGATGCTAGTACTGTAGAGCAATGAGTCGCACTTCAACACAAGCACCGAAGTCAACATTACCTTCCTCCAATTGGGCCAACTGGCGGTGAATCGAGGAAGTACAGTACATACTGACGAAACTAAAATGAGCTCTAACATGGAAATTAAGCGTTTCCGGACACATGTCCACATAACATCTCTTCTTTATTTGTGTGTGAGGAATGTTTCCTGAAAGTTTGGCCGTACCTTTTTGTAACACCCTGTATAAACACTTGCCGATAAGGAACGCGCATGTGCCTTTGCCCATTGTTATACAACCTGTCAGTCCAGAGTTGGGAGCTTTGCAGACGGGACACCCGTTACCCTGACGACGCCTCACCTGGACCGGTCGTCGGCAGCGCCTCCACCGGCCACCCGCCTGGCTCCCAGTCTCGGAGCCGGCGCGGGGCGGCCGACCACAGAGGCCTCCCCAAACTGGAAGAACAAATACTTCCGGGAACTCGCGGAGCAGCCGCCGGCGCGGACAAACAAAACGAACATAGTTAAGTATTCCGTATGTGTTTCCAGGGGCAGCGGCGAAAGAAAGGGAGGGAGGGGCACACAGCAGCGGGTAGGGGCAAAAAGAGGAGGCGGCGGTGGCCGTTCGGAGAAGCGCCGTAACTTCCGACAGGTCGCCCTATGGTCAACACGGCGACATGGGCAGCAGTACACGTGTACCGGGGAGACATACAGCGCATTCCGGACGCCTGCCCGCGCCTAACGGCAGCCGCTGTCGCCGCCGCAGTCGGCCCGTTTCGCCCGGCCGGCATTCTTGCAGGCTGCGACACGTCTGCGCTGCAGCCTCCACCGCCCCGCCGCTCCTGCCGCTGCAGCCCACAGCGTGAGGCCAGGGCACCTCTGGCAAACGGGACCGACAGCTGGCCCGCTGCACGACGGCGGGCTGCCTCTGGCCTCTCGCAGATCTCGCTAGTGAACAATTTAAAAGCACGCCATGACTGTTTCAAAAATATGAAAAGGTTTCTCAGACACCGATGTCGGTCACAAAATTTGTTGACTATTTAAATTATTAAATGAACCGACACGTTTTGAGGAATAAACCTTATCTTCAGTCTTCCTTTTATTCTTATTTTTCTTGTGCCTTTCCGGGCAGTGTCGGCATGGTTATTAACAGTTTTCACACAGTTAATTTAACTGTCCTATTTAGTCCTAACAATATAAAAAATTAATTTTAAATTATTTTTCACAAAATTGATCTGTAACATCATAATAACCAACGAATACAAGAAGAAATTCACAAAAAGTAAACATTCAGTTATTTTAAGAAGGTGGTTTCACTTTGTAATATAAGTTTAAAATTTTTCACAAAAGTAACCTTTGTTATCATAGAAGAAATTGGCAAGAAGTACACAGTCATTGTCTTAAAGAAGTGGTTTCACTTTGCACCTCTGGGACATGCAGTTTTAAACCACCCTTCATTTCATTAAATATATCTGAAAGCAATTTCGCTTGTAGTCATAAATAGCAATCAAAAAAGGGGCCTAAATTTTAGTAAATTTACATCAAAAGACGTACTGCTCTGATAGTTTCATGTCGTAACCACTCGTAACAGCAGTAATACAAAGTAAAAACATACGTTACAATGACTTTAGGTATACATACTGTCACTGTCAGTTATCTCGATATAAACAATTTGTATTCTTGTTTATTGTTACATTTGTATGTGTACTAGCTAAGTACTTGGCATTGCCCAGGTACTTATTTATTCCAGTCTCCTTTTAGCTCATCTCCTGCCTTCCCCCTTCCCCTGTCCATCTCCTCCCCCCTCCCCCCTCTGTCGACCTCCCCCACTCTATCTCGCCCTCACCCTTTCTAAGTCAATCTCCTACTCCTCTCCCCTTCTGTTTAGACCCTCTCTTCCCTCTTCCTCCCCCCTCCTTGTCACCCTGCTCCCCAACTCAATCTCCTCCTCTCTCCTCTCCTGTCCATCTCCTCCTCTTCCCTTTCTGTCCATTTCCTCGTTTCTCTTTCTCTCTCTGTCCATCCACCCCCCTTCTCCCCCCCCCCTTCTCTCTGTCCATCTCCTCCTTCCTTCTCTCTGTCTGTCCATCTCCTGCTAACCCCTTCCCTCTCTGCTTTATCACCTTCACCCCAGCAGGAGGATGCTGGTTCTTACCATCACAGTATTTCTTTCCAGGTAGAAAGTAGTACGTCTACCAAGTACAGTTGATCCAGTGGTTAAGGATGAGATTTTTACCGATGGATTTGCCCTCCTACGCGTAAGTCACACGTATCTGATTCATTTCCCACATATTTGTGCACATAATTTACTTTTATCTCTAGTGAATTTCGCCCTGAGTTTCGTTTTCACGCTGCTGAATGTTTAGGACGTCATATCTTCTAAACTACACTATGTGATCAAAAGTATTCGGACACCCCCAAAAACGTACGTCTTTCATATTAGGTGCATTGTGCTGCCAGGTTCTCCAAATCGGCGGCCTCAGCAGTCATTAGACATCGTGAAAGAGCAGAATGGGGTACTACGCGGAACTCACGGGCTTCGAACGTGGTCAAGTGATTGGGTGTCACTTGTGTCATACGTCTGTACGTGAGTTTTCGAGAGTCATAAACATCCCTAGGTCTACTGTTTCCGATGTGATACTGAAGTGGAAACGTGAAGGGACACGTACAGCACGAAAGTGTACAGGCCGACCTCGTCTGTTGCCTGACAGAGACTGCCAACAGTTGAAGAGGGTCGTAATGTGTAAAATAGAGACCATCACACAGGAATTCCAAACTGCATCCATTACACGTACTATGACAGATAGGAAGGAGGTGAGAAAACTTGGATTTCATGGTCGAGCGGCTGCTCATAAGCCACATATCACGCCGGTAAATGCCAAACGACGCCTCGCTTAGTGTAAGGAGCGTAAACGTTATACGACTGAACAGCGGGAAAACGTTATGTGGAGTGACGAATCACGGTACACAATGTGGCGATCCAGTGGCTTGGTGGGGGTATGGCGAATGGCCGGTGAACGTCAGCTGCCAGCGTGTGCAGTGCCAATAGGAAATTTCAGAGGCGGTGGTGTGGTGGTGTTACGGTGTGGGCGTGTTTTTCACTGGGGGGGGGGGGGGGGTTGCACCCCTTTTTGTTTTGCGTGGTACTATCACAGCACAGGCCTACATTGATGTTTCAAGTACCTTCTTGTTTCCCACTGTTGAAGAGCAATTCGGGGATAGCGACTGCATCTTTCAACACGATCGAGCACCTGTTCATGATGCACGGCCTGTGGTGGAGTGGTTACATGACAATAAAATCCCTGTAAGGGACTGGTCTGCGCAGAGTCCTAACCTGAATCCTGCAGAACACCTTTGGGATCTTTGGAACGCCGACTTCGTGCCAGGCCTCACCGACCGACATCCATACCTCTCTTCAGTGCAGCACTCCATGAATAATGGCCTGCACACAACTCCAGGTAACGAGCGGCCGATTTTATAATCGAACTGACCTTTCAGATGATCAGTCTGGCGTGTTACAGATACGCTGACGCCTCAGCTGGCCCACGAGATTTCGTCGGAGGCCAGCTACAGCGTCAACTCCTCTCCACTAACATTTCTTTAACCCACTGGCACAATTCCGCCAGTAGCCGTACTATCCGCCCAAATTATAACAGAGGTTTTTTTCCCACGACACTTGTCGTAGCATTCTTTTTCCTCTTTTCTTAAAACAGCTATCCTTTAATTGCTTTCTGTCTAGTATATCCATGATGGTACCTTATATAGATGGTGATCGCACCCAGACGTATGGACAGCATCGCAGACCCGCGTACCGTGACTTTCGATTCGAAAACTAACCATTTTCGCAGAGGTGACACTAGAAGATTTCGTGTTAGACGTGGAGGACTTTACTTCTTCTCACTCAGTTAACTGTGTTAACTAGCACCTGATGAAGACAACGAGGCACGATATCGAAATATTGTGCATGAACGCCACTGGTATACGGAGGAACACACAACACCTCAAGATGTCAACAGATCGTCGGGAAAGCCTAAGCAATATTTCTTCTTTAGTTTCACACATCAAAGACTTCGTGTAGGCCCGTGAGAATGAATGTTAGAGATGTTTTATGTATTTAGCGGATGGCTTAAACAGTTATATTTTACCAAGTATATACAATTAAGTTGATAAAACGTAAGATAAATAGATATTAATCAGTCAGTATAAGCAAATACCTATCAGTACTAGCTGAGTATCTGATGTTGCCCGGTAAGTATTTATTCCGAACTTCTGTTACTCCATCTTCTTCTTCTCCCTTTCTCTGTCCATCTCCTCCATCCCCTCTCTCTGCCCATCTCCTCCACCCTGCCACTCTCTCTCCATCTCCTCCTGCTCCTCCCTTTGTGTATTGAAGTTCCAATCCACGCATATTGTGTGACATCTCGAGTTAACTGCGGGACTGTTTCAGGAATTCAATGTAAGATGTGTCATTTGCTTGGCTCCTCCTGTCCCTTTCTCTGTCTAGCTGCTCTTCGTCCACTCTCTCTGGCCATTTGCTAGTCCAACCCTGTGTCCATCTGCTCCTTCCCTCTGTCCATCTCCTTCTTCCCTCATTTATCTCCTTTTCCTCCTCTTCTTCCTCTCCCTGCCCATTTACTCCTCCCCCTCTCTTTGACCATCTCCTCCTTCCCGTTTCTTTCTCCCCATTATCAACCCTACCGCAATGCGAGGCTGATGGTTTTCGTCGCCACAGTATTTCTTTCCGAATCGTAACTTTACATGTAACAAATTTCGTTGAAGTCGTTCCAGGGATATTTTTGTAGTTGCATTCAGCAGAAAATGTGCATACTGTCTGTGAAATGTGTTCAGACAGAGTTAGTAGCAAGGAAGTAACAAACTGAATCGTCGCGGATGATGCGGAAGTGTATCACGATCTGAGTCTTCAAGATGTCATACCTCGAGAACTGTGTGTCGTAGAATGATATAGTTTTGTAGGTACATTCAGCGACATATGTGGATACTGTGGGCGAAGTGTGTTGCGAATAGAGCCAGTAGTGAAGAAGGAATAAATTAACGTCACGCTCCATGCTGCAGTTGTTCTGCGTGAACAGTGAAAACTAAGCAAGCGATAAACTTTGTCCCTCGTAAGGAGTAAGGAAATGACACATCTTACACTGAATCCCTGAAACAGTTATGCAGTTAACTCGATATGTCACACAACATGCTAGGGTTGAAACTTTACTAGTGGCAACTATTTATTTACAGCTCGTGCAAAACAGATACATGTTTGAAAGTTTTACTGACCTTCAAAATAGTTACCAGCATTGTGTATAGCCCGTTGCCAGCGATTTGGGAGTCGTAGGATAGTCTTACAAGGGAACCTCCCCATGGCACCCCCCTCAGATTTAGTTATAAGTTGGCACAGTGGATAGGCCTTGAAGAACTGAACACAGATCAATCGAGAAAACAGGAAGAAGTTGTGTGGAACTATGAAAAAATAAGCAAAATATACAACCTGAGTAGTTCATGCACAATATAGGCAACATTAAGGAGAATACGAGTTCAGGAGCGCCGTGGTCCCGTGGTTAGCGTGAGTAGCTGCAAAACTAAGGATCCTTCGTTCAAGTCTTCCCTCGAGTGAAAAATTTAATTTTTTATTTCCAGACAATCATTATCTGTCCGTCCATCCGTCCGTCCGTCCGTCCGTCCGTCCTATGCGATCACTTTTTGGGGAGTGATTATCACATCCACAAGAAAAACTAAATCGGGCAAGGTAGAAGAATCTTTTTACCCATTCGCCAAGTGTACAAGTTAGGTGGGTCGACAACATATTCCTGTCATGTGACGCACATGCCGTCACCAGTGTCGTATAGAATATATCAGACGTGTTTTCCTGTGGAGGAATCGGTTGACCTATGACCTTGCGATCAAATGTTTTCGGTTCCCATTGGAGAGGCACGTCCTTTCGTCTACTAATCACACGGTTTTGCGGTGCGGTCGCAAAACACGGACACTAAACTTATTACAGTGAACAGAGACATCAATGAACGAACGGACAGATCATAACTTTGCGAAAATAAAGAGAGTAAACTTTTCACTCGAGGGAAGACTTGAACCAAGGACCTCTCGTTTCGCAGCTGCTCACGCTAACCACAGGACCACGGTGCTCATGAGCTCACACTATCTTAGATGTTACCTATCTTACACATGGACTACTCAGTTTGTATATTTTGCTTATTTTTTCATAGTTCCACACAACTTCTTCCTGTTTTCTCCATTGATCTGTGTTCACTTCTTCAAGGCCTATCCACTGTGCCAACTTATAACTAAATCTGAGGGGGGTGCGATGGGGAGGTTCCCTTATTAGCAGTACCAGTTGTGTTGAGTGGTCTATTGCCCGGTGAATTTGTAGCAGTTCTGAAGCGATGGCGTGACGTGTTTCCCTCAGTTTAGAAATCGAGTTGAATTCACGAGGGCTTAAATCAGGGGAGTGCACTAGGTGGTATAGCACTTAGCAGCCTCATCAGTCAAACAAATCAGTAACAGCTTGCACTGTACGTGCTTGAGCATTGTCCTGCAAAATGATGGTCAGGTCCTGCAGAAAGTGTCATCGCTTCTGTCTCAAAGCTCGTCGTACGTTGTGTTCCAAAAATGAACAGCATAAAGCCGCCGACGCAAGGTAAACACACGCGCGTCCGCGCCACGCCAGCAAGTGATACTCGATTGAGACTCAGAACTGCGGTCGTCTCCATCTCTCCTACTTTTTTTTATTCAGTCGTGACCTGTAGTTAAACATATTCACGATTGTCAGGCTTAATTGAAGCAGGAACGCGAGATGTCCGATCTGACGAAAAGGATTGTTCAGCCACTGTAGGGTTATGAATTGTTTTAATTGTGTACTTCTTTTTGATTGCTCTTTACCGACCCCCATTCAGTTTTCAGTTTTTTCATTGTGCATTTTAATGTAATTGGTATCTTTGGCCCCTACTGGATTTAATTTTTTTGTGTTTTTATCGACCCCCAGACATGGTCACCAACCATCTTACCATCAAAGAACCTTATAATAGGAATTTTGTTTCACAGTTGTGAAAATCCAGTATCAATATTTTACCATACTGTACGTAACTTTCGTAACACTGCTATTTCATGAAGTCATACTTAGAGAAAAAATAAACCTTAATAACGAAAATCTAAGATTTTCATTTTTTTGCTAAGATATAGTTACGCCTGAACCGGTACACTAATTCCTGTTAGCGTTAACGTTTCTTTTACAGGGAATGTAGTGGAACCGACATTGAGATTATTGTCTGATTACATCACTGTCCGTACTGACGCACTCTTCTGAACTCTGCATGAGTGAGATGGTGTCTTCCTACCTTCCAGGCCGTAGGTTCAACATCAAATTCCTAAAACACTCACAGAGCATCCTTGCGCACGTGTGGTAGGGAGATAGATCAGAACCAGTCACACCCGTGTTAGACCCTTTCATAATTTTGTGGGGGTGATCAGCAAAAGGAAGTTTCGTAAAGGATTGAAATTACGTGTAAATTTTCTTGCAAGTCACTAAGTGCTCTCATTATCAAATATTTCGTGGCTTACAATGTTTCTTCACTCCCATCCCCACTCCATTGATAAGTAGGTGGTTTTTATCCTTGCAGCGATTATCTCAAGACAGTAAGCGAAATGTGTACCAAGTTTGGTAGAAACCGTTCCAGTGGTTTAGGAGGTATCGAACATACATACATTCATGTGTGCATGCATCCATTTTTATAGTATGTATGGATACATAGGTAATCATTAAGGCTGAAGAACCGGCGGTAGATAAAATAAGTTGTGATATCTATCTTCCATCGTTTTTGGACATCCAAAAACTTCAGCCAGTTAACTGCTGCACGTGTTGCGTCTATGAAGTCTTTCCAGTTGTAGTTGCGAATCGTTTGCTCCAGTGTTTGTTCCGATGTTCCGCAGTCGCATTGGTCAGCATCGGCAGTTAATTCCCCACTTGTGGAGCGTTATCTGTGTCATTACGTGACCACTCCCGACACGTTTAATGAAGCCCCATATTCTTCTTGGTTGGTTCGCCGCCGGGAGTTGGGTGGTCGGATATACTCGTATATTACCTAACTTCATATGACCATGGAAGAACGTCCTCTGATTTCGCTATTCATCTCTTATATTGTAGGTATCTGGGGCGAACCGGGCAGTGGTTACCCAGACTTGTTATTTAGATTTTAACCGGGTGCGCATTAATTTGTTCAGTGCTTCATGAATCGGTAAGTCTCTGGCTCTTTTGAGTTCCATCCATTTATGTGTTACTGCTTGTTGTCGTCGGTGATTTGAAGCGGTAAGATTGGCAAGTACTGACAGTTCATGGTGTTGACGTGGATTTAAGAATTCCTATCACGATCCTCATCTGTTTTGTTTGTTTTGTTGACATGGCTGCTTCTATTCCAGACAGGACAATAGTATTCGGCAACAAGATACACACGTACTTGTGCTGTAGTTCTTAAGGTGTTGTCATTAGAGAAGTGAGATCCGGCAAACACGTTGGCTATAGGACGTTATCTCCCTGTCCGAACCAAAGTTGACGGTACGTGTTGTTCAGGTGCTCACAGACGTTAACACTGAAGTGGATTGGAGCTGCAGTGGCGAAGACGAGTGAGCAGCGCTCGTCTCCCATCACTCTCCACCCACGCGGTTTGGTTCACTATAATCCACGCTGACGAGCACTCGTCGGCTGCGACTTAACAGGTCGACCCCTTCACGGAGCTAAAGAAACATGGAGATTAGCTACGTTACAACGTAGTGCGAGGCTTAGAGGAAGAGCATCCGGCGTCTGCACATTGCAACTTCGTAGCCTATGTGCATCCGCGTGAGTTTGGCGTGGCTAAGGAAGTCACGCAGGCGGCTCTATCATTACGTGACGAAGTATCAGTCATCGGCATTTTCCACCTTGCTGTGCGTAGTTTATTCGTCCTCTTTCTCGCTCACTGCCACCGAGTGAACACCTTGCGGATGCTGCATCGGCCATGGGCATGCATTGCTCTAGATGGACCACCATCGTGCTCGAACCACATTCTCTCGCTAACATGAAGAGGAATAGTTTTCCATAACAGCGAAAGTTCGTCTTTGAAGAACGCAAAGTAACCTGTACCATTCATAGTAGGCCCTAGAAAATTTTGTTTAATTGGTCTTGTACAACTCTAGCCCCCAAGTTGATAGATAGTCGTTGGTCTTCATCTGGGGCATCTGTATCACAACAGACGTACATAATGCAACAGTTTAAAAAAACCATCACAGTTGAAACAAACTTCAACTGTAGACAGTACTATCTGTAGGAAGTTCTGGACTGCAGTACCACAGTGGAAAGCCGATTAACAGAACTGAACTCTGCATTCGTTCTAACCGCTTGCAGACGTTTACGCTAGTGTTATAACTGCTGCACCATCAATACACTCCACGTTGTATTTTTCGCAGTGCGCATTTCACTGGAAGTTTCCTTCTGCTTTTTGAGAAATCTCCTCCTACATGATCCAGTACCATCTCCTCAACATCAGCGATCCTTGTTTCCTGGTAGTTATCATACATGGCGATACATTTCTTCCAGTTAAAATGAGGGCTGGTAGGAAACTTTTTTTCTGCTTGTTGTTTCGGCTTCCTCACTACCACATGCTGCTGCACCATATATAGTGTGTCTCCGGAGAATTGGTCAGTTTTAAGGGACTTGACAGGGACGATAATATGAAGCAAAAAATTTCATATATACATATGCCCTATTCCGAATGGTTTCCGAGATGAAATACATCTAAAACTTACTTCGCCCTCCATACTAATGTGTGACTTACTTTTTGAATTGCCCTGGTACCTAATGCTCAAGGAATGTCAAGCAGTTCTTTACTTCCGACCCATGTACACCTCGCGATATGACCACGAAGGTAAAAAGAGAAAAGGTTCAAATGGCTCTGAGCACTATGGGACTTAACATCTGATGTCATCAGTCCTGCCCGAGGCAGGATTCGAAACTGCGACCGTAGCAGCAACGCGATTCCAGACTGAAGCGCCTAGAACCGCTCGGCCCCAGAGGCCGGCGGTAAAATGAGAGAAGTAATGCTGACACAGAGATGTACGTAATTTAAATTCTCGAAAATAAATTCGAAAATTCGCGGAGGCAGAGTCGGGGAAATGATAGTGAAAATACTACACCACCCCTATACTTTTGGAACTGGCTCACCGAATACACCTGAATGAAGTTCCATCAGTAGTCTTAGTGAAACAGAACTGTGACAACGAGGCCGGGTTTCAGAATCACCTTATCAGTCAATAAAAAAAAAAATTGTAACAAAAAATGGCTCTGAGCACTATGGGACTCAACTGCTGTGGTCATCAGTCCCCTAGAACTTAGAACTACTTAAACCTAACTAACCTAAGGACATCACACACAGCCATGCCCGAGGCAGGATTCGAACCTGCGACCGTAGCAGTCGCACGGTTCCGGACTGCACGCCTAGAACAAAATTGTAACATATCAGTTCTATGCTAAATATCTAAAAATAAATAAAATTACTACTTGAAAGTATAAGCCAATCAATAATCTAACTACGTACACACACATACACACACACACACACACACACATATATATATATATATATATATATATATATATATATATATATATATATATATATATATGGTGGCCCATTGATCGTGACCGGTCCAAATATCTCACGAAACCTACAAAGAGCGAAACTTGTCTAGCTTGGAGGGGGAGACCAGATGGCGCTATGGATGGCCCGTTAGATGGTGCTGTCATACCTCAAACGGATGTCAACTGCATTTTTTTTAAATAGGAACCCACATTTCTTATTACGTATTCGTGTAATACTTAAAGAAATATGAATGTTTTAGTTGGACCACATTTTTCGCTTTGTGATAGATGGCGCTGTAATAGTCACAAAGATATGGCTCACAATTTTAGACGAACTGTTGGTAACAGGTAGATTTTTTAAATTAAAATACAGAACGTAGGTACGTTTGAACATTTTATTTCGGTTGTTCCAATGTGATACATGTACCTTTGTGAACTTATCATTTCTGAGAACGCATGCTGTTACAGCGTGATTACCTGTAAATACCTCATTAATGCAATAAATGCTCAAAATGATGTCCGTCAACCTCAATGCATTTGGCAATACGTGTAACGACATTCCTCTCAACAGCGAGTAGTTCGCCTTCCGTAATGTTCGCACATGCACTGACAATGCGCTGAGGCATGTTGTCAGGCGTTGTCGGTGGATCACGATAGCAAATGTCCTTCAACTTTCCCCACAGAAAGAAATCCGTTGGACGTCAGATCCGGTGAACGTGCGGGCCATGGTATGGTGCTTCGACGACCAATCCACCTGTCATGAAATATGCTATTCAATACCGATTCAACCGCACGCGAGCTATGCGCCGGACAGCCATCATGTTGGAAGTACATTGCCATTCTGTCATGCAGTGAAACATCGGTAGATCATTTGTTGCAGGTCGTGGTTGACGTTTCACATGTGGTTGAACATTTCCTGTTTCCTTAAATAACGTAACTATCCGGCGAACGGTCCGGACACTTGGGTGATGTCGTCCAGGATACCGAGCAACATACATAGCACACGCCCGTTGGGCATTTTGATCACAATAGCCATACATCAGCACGATATCAACCTTTTCTGTAATTGGTAAACGGTCCATTTTAACAAGGGTAAAGTATCACGAAGCAAATACCGTCCGCACTGGCGGAATTTTACGTGATACCACGTACTTATACGTTTGGCACTATTACAGCGCCATGTATCACAAAGCGAAAAAAGTGGTGCAACTAAAACATTCATATTTCTTTACGTACTACACGAATATGTAATAAAAATGGGGGTTCCTATTTTTAAAAAAACGCAGTTGATATCCGTTTGACCTATGGCAGCGCCATCTAGCGGGCCAACCATAGCGCCATCTGGTTTCCCTCTTCAAGCTAGACGAGTTTCGTTCTTTGTAGTTTTTTCGTTTGATGCTTATTTCGTGAGGTATTTGGCCCGGTCACTATCAATGGACCACCCTGTATACATTAGATAAATGATTGAACTCGAAATGATTTTTTTAGCCAATAAATTAATCTGTAGTCGGGATACGATGGTCGAGCTGAATGTAGTACGTGCCGTAGTGGTAAAACCGGTTCCCTTTAGATCACCGGAGTTAAGCACTGTCGGAGTTGGCTAGTACTTGGACGGGTGGCCGCCCATCTCTGCCCAGCCTCTGTTAGCAAACGGGATGCAGTCAGCCCTTGCGAGGCCAATTGAAGGGCTTCTTGTCTGAGAAGTAGCGACTACGGTCACGGAAGTTGACAACAGCCGGGAGAGCGGTGTGTCGACCAGATGCCGCTCCATGTCAGCGTCCAGTACAGCTCTTTATAGAGAAAGTACGGCCAACTTGCCAGTGGCCGCCGTTTTGAGCCCACTGCGGTGCTCGTGATACATTGACTTCTGCAGCATATTTAGCCGTGTATATTAAAGAAATGCACTCAACCGTCTAATGCACTGCTAAAACTGATCAGTGGCTTCAAATGGAATATGTCGGATATTTAGCAACAAAAAAATCTCAACAAATTTCAGCTAACTGAGCCGAAAAGCATTGGTTGTGGCGAGCACCTGGTGTCGTAATTAGCGTTAAATTGGTCCTATCTAATAGTCAGCAGAACAAAAGGGAACCAATATTAGTTTCCAAGTGCAAGAAAAATCCATTGCTAATTTAAAGCTCTGTATCTACTTACTTCTTGTTCCTGCTATTCGGCACTAAGAAAAATCGCAAAATGTCTCTTTTGTTGTATGAAGGAAAGCATTGGATTAAAGTATATATGCGCGGTACCTCAGTAAATAGAATTGATAAACGTGCCTATATGGTTACGCATGCTTTATATTTTTGTCAGATCTATCCCATAAAATGTTGTCTGCAAATTGTTCTATAACATTAGGAGAATGATTACGAAAGCACAAGAGAATACAATATTTTTAAAATGTGTTCGAATAAAACTAGGCCTACGACCAAAAGTAGGCTGAAGGAAACAGTAAGAACTGTGTTTGTATTAATACACTGTAGATCAGCGGCCAGGTTGCAACAGTAGTAACAGTCTCCTGGAGCAGTCGGCTCTCAGCTGTGTTGTGGTTCTAGTGGCTCTAAGCACTATCAGACTTGACATCTGAGGTCATCAGTCCCCTAGACTTAGAACTACTTAGCCAGCCGCTGTGGCCGAGCGGTTCTAGGCGCTTCAGACCGCTACGGTCGTAGGTTCGAATCCTGCCTCGGGCATGGATGTGTGCGATGTCCTTACGTTAGTTAGGTTTCAGTAGTTCTAAGTTCTAGGGGACTGATGACCTCAGATGTTAAGTCCCATTTTTTTAGAATTACTTAAACCTAACTTACCTAAGGACATCACACACATCCATGCCCGAGGCAGGATTCGAACCTGCTACCGTAGCAGCAGCGCGGTTCCGGACTGAAGCGCCTAGAACCGCTTTGCCACAACGGCCGGCGCCGTGTTGTGAAGCGGATATGCGTGGGGCTCTGTTCAAAAATGGCTCTGAGCACAATGGGACTTAACATCTCAGGTCATCAGTCCCCTAGAACTTAGAACCACTTAAACCTAACTAACCTAAG
The DNA here is from genome assembly GCF_023898315.1 of Schistocerca nitens. Lineage (NCBI taxonomy): Eukaryota > Metazoa > Arthropoda > Insecta > Orthoptera > Acrididae > Schistocerca > Schistocerca nitens. The sequence continues at coordinate 327,301,089 of NC_064618.1, read as the reverse complement.
GACATCACACACATCCATGCCCGAGGCAGGATTCGAACCTGCGACCGTAGGGGTCGCGCGATTCCAGACTGAAGCGCCTAGAACCGCTCGGCCACCAGAGGCCGGCGTGGTGGCGTGGGGCTCTGTGCGGCGCTCCGCAAGCGGGCCGTTGTTTACTCGCGCCGGTAGTGGTATTGCAGTGTAAACAGATCACCTCGAACGACGATGGCGCTTTCTTATAGAAAGGCCACGATTAAAGTAAAGTTCGATGCCCAGTAGGCACAACCTAAGGCATAAGAGGTAGAGCATTTCCTGCGTGAAGTAATGCACGTCGATTCCCAGGAACTTATCGGTATACATCTTTCGATCGTCTCCAGCACAGTTTACCTGAAACTTGTCGATGAAGCAGCGTGCAAACGACTTCTTCGCTGTTCCACCGATGGATATCGTTTCCACCACTCGGACGGCAATGTGGGTGTAGTGGCTGTCGACCATGCAGGACTCGGAGTTCGGAACATAAGAATCTTCGAGCTGCCGCTTGAAGTTCCGGCCACGCTTGTCGTGAACGCGCTGCAGTCTTACGGGAAACTATTAAGTCACGTAGAAGAAAAGTGGCATACGTTCGAGACGTATCCTGTGCTGAATGGAGTGCGTCAGGTGCGAATCGAACTGCGTAAACACATCGTCGTACGTGACCGTTCATGGTTGTCGAGCGACCGTCATTTATGACGGTCAACCACGGACTTGTTCAGGGTGCTGGCAGGAAGGGCATGTACGCTCTGAATGCCTGCAGCGACGCCTAGTCCTGATACCACGTGCAGACACGACGCCTACATCGCAACCGACAAGGCTTCCTATTACATACGCTGAGGCAGTGAGGTCCATGTCGGACGCTGACGTTCTTCCGTTCCAGTTGCCGACTCCCGCGGGCCCGGTTTCTGCGCCCACGACGACGCAGCCTCCATCGGAACCGTCGCCGTGCTCGACAGCAGCGAACACGTCTGCACCCCAGCCGCGTGAGGAAAGAGAGCATCAGCAAATCGATTCGAGCTCGGACACGGAGATGCGGGAGGTGTCTACTGTTTGTCGTGATCCACAGTACGTGAACACGCTTTTCCGCAAGCAGAAGTCGCCCAAGCGACGAGAGAAGAGGAGGCTGTCTGCAGGAAATGTTTCGAGAGATGGTGACACGCGGCAGGAGGATGAGGAAAATTCATCTGTGGCCAGGTCTGTGGACTTCACACCAACGGTTCCTGGTTCGGTGCTGGCAACGTCCGCCCAAGGACAAAGCCAAGTTGACGATGCTCATCTCACCGAAGAGCTCCCTGGCAATTTTACGGCTAAGACATCGGATGAACGTCATGCGTCGCCTAACGTACCACACCTCCAGCTTGGTGACTGGGTGTCCGAGATGGAGATGGAAAAAATATCAGACTCGAGTGACAACCAGATGCCTGCGCCGACGGATCGTCGGACGGACGTCTTGTCTCAGCCGATCAGTAACATACAGGGTGCGGTGACAGGGACTGTTGGACGGACGACGTGGCGAATACTGGCTTAAACGACTGCAGATACGTCGTAGTACTACCAAATGACCCAGATTTATCGGATAGGTACAGTCAATGTCAGCCCGCATCTCGTGGTCGTGCGGTAGCGTTCTCGCTTCCCACGCCCGGGTTCCCGGATTCGATTCCCGGCGGGGTCAGGGATTTTCTCTGCCTCGTGATGGCTGGGTGTTGTGTGCTGTCCTTAGGTTAGTTAGGTTTAAGTAGTTCTAAGTTCTAGGGGACTGATGACCATAGATGTTAAGTCCCATAGTGCTCAGAGCCAGTCAATGTCAACGGCATTAGTTCCACGATCAAAACTCAGTCGTTAAAGGACATGATTCGGGCGGCGGACATTGATTTCGTGTTTCTTCAAGAGGTACGGCCTGATATGCGCCTGGATGTTTATGGATACGCGTCTTACGTCAACCCAGCTTCCGACGTTGGTATTGGAACGGATACACTACTACGTGATAGCATCGAACCAACGGATATTCAGTTTTTGCCATCAGCGAGATGCCTTGAGCTCACCATCGGCGCTGTCCGTCTTGTGAATCTGTATGCCCCGTCTGATACTGCGAAGCGTCGAGAGCGAACACCCTATTACTCCACTGAGGTAGCTCCATTGTTTCAAGGCGTTACAGAACACCTGGTGATGGGCGAGGACTTTAACATCGTCTTACGCCCTGAGGATCAGATCCCTCACCAAGTCCCTTCATGCTATGGTCAGAGATCTCGCTTTGCATGATACATGGACGCTAATCCACGGTGACCGACGCGCATATACACACTTTACCAGCCACTCGGCCAACAGGTTGGACAGGATTTATGTCTCCCGAGGTCTTCGGGCAGCAACTTTCGGTGCTGAGCTGTGGCCCACCTCATTCACCGACCATCATCTGCGCCGTGACTCTGCCACAACAGACGAGCCATAGTAGAGGACCTTGGACTCTTAACGTTAACAATCTCCGGCAAGAGGCTTGCCGTGTAGCTGTCACTGATACCCGGCACAAATGTGAGCGACGGAATCACACCAATGATTCCCCGACACAATGGTGGACATACTGCGCCAAACCAGCTCTCCGCCGCATGCTCGTGGAGTATGGACGAGACAGGGCGCTTTGTATCCGATCCACCTCTGAGTTTTACTACACGGTCTTGCGGGAACTAGCGTCGCAACAATCTTCGCCAGAGCGCCAAATGGCCGTCCACCGGACACAGGCACGGCTTCTGCAGATCACGGCTGTTAGATTGGACGGCACGCAGGTTCGATCGAGACTGCAAGATTGCATTCCAGAGGACCGCGCCTTTCTTTATCACATCGTCAGAGAACGTAGACACCGTAAGAGACGACTCATCACGGCAGTTATTTCTGCTGACGGGCAACGCCATCTCCAGTGCCCCTAGCAGAACAACGGCGTGACAATGACATTGAGGACGTCCTGCACGACCTGCCACCTTCGGGTAGGGCGCAAGGCGACGACACGCTCTTGGAGGCTATCACGTGGGACGAAATACGCATGGCCCTCTCGCTGGGCGCGAGAAACAAATCACCTGAACCTCATTGTCTTTCGCTTGAATTTTATAGCACCTTTTCTGACCTGATGGGGGAAGTTTGGTGGCAGATGTGCTGCGAAGTCATGGATCCGGACGTCCGCGTCCCCCCCCCCCCCCCCCCCCCCCGCCGCCGACCCCCTCACCCCCCCCCCCCCCCCGGATTTTTGGAGGGCATGATCAAATGGTTCAAATGGCTCTGAGCACTATGGGACTCAACTGCTGAGGTCATTAGTCCCCTAGAACTTAGAACTAGTTAAACCTAACTAACCTAAGGACATCACAAACATCCATGCCCGAGGCAGGATTCGAACCTGCGACCGTAGCGGTCTTGCGGTTCCAGACTGCAGCGCCTTTAACCGCACGGCCACTTCGGCCGGCTGGAGGGCATGATCATCCCTGTGCCAAAACCAAACGGGACGGACAAACCGCAAGACTTCCGGCCGCTGACGTTATTGAATTCGGATTACAAGCTGTTCGCCCGCATTCTTCGTGCTCGTCTCCTCGCTATTGTCAAAGATGCCATCCATGCCGACCACGTCTGGGAGGTGGCAGTAATATACACACGGCGCTAAGCTCTTATAGAGTGTGGTGGAGTTCATATTGACATGCCGCTTAGAAGGCGCCCTCGTGGCGGTTGACCTAGACCACGCATTTGACCGAGTTGAGCACGATTTCTTGCAGGCTGTCTTACAGAAGATGGGACTGTCCCCAACATCGGCAGGTGTGGTTCTCCGAATCGTCCACGGAGAGCCTTCCACAGTTCTGGTCAATGGCTACAACTCGGCACTGTTTACTATTTAGCGCTCAGTGCGACAAAGATATCCTCTGTCAGACTTTCTATTCGTCGTCGCCCTCGAGCCTGCACCTCATGGTCTACGACAGCGTTTGGAGGGCATTCGCCTCCGCGATGTGCATTTTAAATGTTGTGCCTATGCGGACGATGTACTATTCTTGCTGAGGTCGGCAGAAGATATATGTACGGCGATAGCGTGGCTTCAGCAATTTGGAGAGGTGGCCAGGAGCCGTATCAACCTGCGAAAGTCGCATTACATGGGTGTGGGTAGAGGACTGCATATGAGTACGCCAGTACCCATTACCAAAGCCCCGGCGATGAAGTGTTTGGGAATGACCTTCCATGGGAACGTGCAGCGTACAGCAGCAGACACGTACCCGTACGGAAGTTCGTCTCCATAACTTTCGGACAATTGACTTGACCATGCGGGTTACGTTTTGTCAACGTCTACCTCGTTCCGATACTTAATCATTACACACACGTTCTCCCGATGGCCTCTACGGTAGCTGCCAAGTTCCAGGCAGCCTTCGGTCATTTCGGCACCGAGGGTAGGGTGTTTAAGAACCGTTACGAGACGCTAACGTAGCCCACACATACGGGTGGCATTGGAATGATAAACTTACACAACAGGGCGCACGCTCTCTTTCTGCGGACGATGCATCGTGTACGTACTTTGGACAAGGGCACCCTCCCTGGTTCACTGATTCAGGAGGCGTCGCTTCAGTCCCTCCGGACGCGTGATTCCTGTTGCACGTATCACGCCAGCACTGTGTCACACTCGCACCTATCTGGTCGACATGAGTTATCTGTTGGATATCTTATCGGCCACCGGGATATTAGGACCAAGGACTTCTACCGCTACTTTCAATGGACGCTGCCTGCTAATGTCGTTTTACGCCGACATCTGGCAGTTGGATGGAGGCGGGTGGGGAGTAACATACACTCGCCTTTCCTTCCCACCACGGTCAGGGTGCTGTGGCATGTGATAACGATTGAAAAATTCCCCACCCGACAACGTTTACACATGGTCCATCTTGCCGAGGATTCTCTCTGCCCCAGATTCGCCGCTGTCGACACCGACATGCACCGTTTCATTTGTGGTACGGCTGCCGACTGCTGGCTCCTCACACGGCGTATATTGGCAGTGTTGCTGCGACGGACGCCTCAGTCCATAGAGCCCACCGAACTGATCCATCCCGACGTCACTTACTTCCCTGCTACTCGTCATAACGCCACGGTGTGGGTTAAGGGTATGGCATTGTCATACTTGTTTGATGAGAGCGTTGCAGGGTTGTTAGATTACTGGTATTATTTAACGAGTAACTACACGATTTTACGGCGCAAAACGTCGTATGGTACGTTCTTTGCGAATTACTTGGGATCGTTGTTTACGCACCCTCCAGACCACTAGGGTGTACCGGGTGTGAGAAGAGACTGAGATATTGCACATGATGGACTGATGAGAGGCATCAACGGTAATTGTAGGAGGTTTCACCCTCGTTAAACGAGAAGACGACCAGGACATCCCGCCATCTGGCTGCTGTGGACACCCCCGAGAGAGAGAGAGAGAGAAGAAAAAAAGGGAGAGTGAATTACAAATAAAAACATAAGAACAAAATTAACAACAAATAACATATAATAAAGTATCGTACCCATTCGTTTATACTTTTATTCTTTTTTAATAAAATGTTCAGGGGCATATTTTTGTTCAAGGGTGGAGTCTGAAGTGGTGGAGCACCACCGTCCTGCTTAGCTTTAGGGTGAAAGTGGCGGTGGCACTAGCTTTGTTTTTGTTTTTAGGTTCGATAGGTTTCTGGGGGTAGTATGGGTGATACGGGCCAACGCCTGAAGTCGAAGAGATCTAAACAGTGCAATAAAATCCATAAAGTTTGAAAAAAAGAAAAAACAATTAAAAAAAAGGTAACGTAAATGGATACTGAATGAAAGGTCGCTAGTTTGGTCCTTGCCTAGGGCATATTTTTGTTACGTTGTGTGGAACAAAGTGCAATTTATACTGTGAGCGTCATAAATATACGTAAATTTAAACGATACTGCACAGTCAATTGGTTCTAATTTGTTACTAGTCGCGATAACTTTGTACAGTACCACTCACTATATTTCTTTTTATGTGCTAACAGTGGCAGTTTCTGTTTTGTAATTAAATTACCATTAAACCATCCTATTAGCTCTTCTGACTTTTTTTGCTGCTCGAATGGATTGGAAACCAAGTAACAGAAATGTAAAAAAGGAGACAAAGACAAAACGCCAGAAATGAATAAAATTAACTGAATGGGTAAGTCGAGTTCCTGCAACGTTTCCCACTGCGACCAATATTCTCCTTTTTGTTGAATCTCCCCGTTCGGAAGGAATTCTGTACAGCTTTCGTTTTCGCCTCGAAACTAACAGCCAAACGCCCAGCACTGAGGCATTATTCTACTTGAAACTTCGAAGATACACAACACTTCCTATGCTTCAGACGTAACGCTTGGGCCCACAATGGCTGCTAATGTCACGTGACACGGCTTCAGCCAGTCCTGAAGTGCGGACGGCGGCAAATGCAGGGGAAAGGGATGACCATACTTTCCTTACACAGAGCTTTAGCGTCGAGTGATGCCTATCTCCTGAGGATGACGCCGGTCGGTCGGCACCGTTGGGCCTTCCGAGACCTGTACGGATGGAATTTGAGTTTTTAAAAAAATGTAACACGTAAAATTTCTTCTTACGCGAACTGAACGCGCGGAAACGCTTTAAAGTGAATCGAGTAAACAGAAAGTTCATTCTTACGAAAAAATTAAAATCTTGCTTTCATAAATCTACTTTTATTCAGATTTTCCGTGCAAAAGTCACGTTTTTTGTGAGCTTTTTTACGCGCATCACGTCTATGTTTTAGACTTCTGTGAATCGGTACAAGTTTTGTAAGAAGGCAGACAAATACATGTAATTAATGGTCGCTCTATTGTTTTAAGAAAACTTTATCCTCTATAAAATCGCACATAAAATGTACGTAAAATTCAGTTTTACAGGAAACGCACGTGCTGAGACGCTTCAAAGTGATACAGCTGTTAATAAAAAAATATTTTTACGGTAATCGTAACAAGCATTTGCAAAAATCTTTCATCGTTCGGGTTTTAAGTGCGAAAAATCACGCGTTCGCGCATGAAGTTGCATGTCGTCGAAATGTGTTGCATTTTCAGCGCTGTATTAGAATGTAGCTAAAAAACCTGGTTATTACAGTTGATTATCGTTTCGTTTTTTATATGATAAAGATTATGTTCACCAGTGACTTAATATAATTGAAAAATCTTTGGACGTGCAAGACAATGCACTTTTCACACCAGAGTTACACGCTGCCTTGAACAAAATGATATACTGTACTGTTTGATCGAGTATTTACACCTGTATCGATGACCAAGGAGAAAGTTAAAGTAACCTGAAATTACTATAAAAATAAATGTCAAAAAAAGAAACACCTTATTTCTAATCAGTAAGAAATGTTCTACTGTGGTTTCCTCAAAAACTACTATGCTGTTTTGTAGAAAATTTACTTTCGGACTAAATAATTAAGTTCGTCAATTGTCGTACAGGATTGAAAAGTTGATAGTATTTTGTCGTGCATACATTGCTTCGTAGTTCTACTTATTTCAGCCAATCATACTCACACTTAATTCCAATTGGTTGTTGCAGCATTTCATCCCAAAATTACTCACGTGAATTTCTTAATTTCAGTTTTTTCTTTCATACTTTACATAAACAATGACAAAAATTTTAAGATAAGAGATAATAACAAGATTCATGCTTTTAAATTATTTTGTATTTATTGCGCGAATCGGCCTGCATTTATGTAGTGCATGATTCATTACAAAGCCACCTTTCTTCTTGTTTTGTTTAAGATGTAACATTTCGTATACAACACCATCAAAACATTTCGAAACAATACGTACGCTCAGCTGATTGGTAAGTTCGATTTAAATACAGGCCGGCAGCGTCCCCATAAAGTTGGAATTATTGTGGTTTATAAGTTAATTAGTCAACGGGTTAAATTCTCAACTAGTTAAATGGCCAAAAGAATGGTTCAAATGGCTCTGAGCACTATGCGACTTAACTTCTGAGGTCATCAGTCGCCTAGAACTTCGAACTAATTAAACCTAACTAACCTAAAGACATCACACACATCCATGCCCGAGGCAGGATTCGAACCTGCGACTGTAGCGTCTAGAACCGCACGGCCACTCGGCCGGCTGGCCAAGAGAATTGTCTATTATTCATATTACTTACGCTGTCGGTTGGTCCTTTTTGTGTCTTCCAGGACACTTCTTACTGCTATTCGTCAAATTATTAGATGTCCAAGAGTCAGCCTATCCTAGTGCATTGTTGCGCACACTTCGTGATTGATCATAAACGTACTTTCACATTTTACAGTGACCGATTGGTTGGTCACACTGTTCCTGTGGGTTACTTTGCAACTACTTACAAGAAGTACAGTAATGTACTGTCTCATGCTGCTGTTAAATTAAGCGAAAGCTGGTTGTCGTACTGAAGCCATTTGGCAAGTAACCTCTTTTAATGGTAGTATTTGGACATGGAAAGATTCTCACAAGCTCATAAGTTTCAAATCTGCTACTTCACATGAATTATGTGAACATGTCTTTTTTTTTTGCAACCAATCTACATTTTTGTTTATTCAATTTCAATGTTGTTAATTAACAAATTATTTCAATTTCAAAGTTGTTAATGTAACTTTGAAACTGAAATGAATAATTGAAGTTGCTAATTAACAAATTATCCCAATTTAAAAGTTGCTAATGTAACTTTTAATAATTTGTTAACCTGGCACTCAGCCATTATTGATCCTCATGTCATTGTCAGGCATTTCGCCAGTACTAATGCTTGTCCAACTATTATTAGTCATGATGGTTTCTGAAGGTTTTAAACAGACGTAATTTATGAAATCCCATCTTACAAGTTATTTAGTAGTTAACAGAACCCAAGCAAACTCCTTTTTATTAAATTCATTCTTAGCTGCTGCGAATTGCTGTAAACCACTTGGAAAAAAGGCAGTCATTTAAAGAGGTGAGTGCAAAACTTAGGGCCGAAACAGAGACACTGACACACTACAACATATACTCTAATCAATACATTCCGTAGCGCAAGCCAGATTCTGTATCACTAGTAAATTCGTATTCAAATACGCTGTCAGATAGCTTATCCAAATGTTAGTTTTAAGTTTTTCATGTAACGATCTGTTGAGGGCTTAAATGACAGTCAAACTGACACTCATACTACACGCACACAGTGTTATGAAGGTTAGATTCCGATTACTGATAGCTCAGGTTGCTTATCGAGTCCATTTTCACAGACAAACATGGGCCATATTTGTTGTTGGTAAGAAACATATTTCTTGTAGGTACGTTACAGTGGCTCGGCCACCAGATCGCCCGACATGAATCCCATCGAACATTTATGGGATACAATCGCGAGGTCACTTCATGATTAGATTAGATTTACTTTCATTCCAAGTGATACGTAGTGAGGAGGTCCTCCAGGATGTAGAACATGTTAGAAAAATAATAATACATGACAGATATTTACAACTAAAACAAATAAGCTAATGTACCTTCCACAGGTCCCAAGTGGAATGGTTGTCATTTTTTTAAGAACACTTTATGAAAGGATAATTTTACCACATTGATTTAATAAGATCCCATTAATGCACTGAATTTAAAATTTAAAAAATGTTTTCTTTATTTGTAAGGTAATAAAAGTATATAGATCTACTAGAATACTTATTTACAATGAACACATTACTGCACTGAAATGGTACAGAAGTTAGATTGTACTTTGTATATTACTGAGAAAGTCATCAATGGAGTAGAAGGAGTTGGCCACCAATAAATCCTTTAGGCTTCTCTTAAACGGGATTTCATTGGTTGTTAAGCTTTTTATGGCTGCTGGCTAGTTATTGAAAATGTGTGTTCCTGAATAATGCACACCTTTTTGTGCAAGAGTAAGTGACTTTAAATCCTATACCGACAACACTTCCGCAATTATATAGACTGCTATAGAGGCTGCATGGCTCATTTTTTCTGCAGGGGACTTCCAACAGTTTGTCGAGTCTATGCCACGTCGAATTGCTGCACTACGACGGGAAAAGTAGATCCGACACGATATTGGGAGAGATCCCATGACTTTTGTTACCTCAGTACAAACAGTGAATTTTATTCAGAGGAATGTGTGGTCTTGCACTTGCCAGACGACCACATAATTTGTGTACGTTACAGTCTACATACTGGTTTGGTCGTTCTCAGCGTTATAGTTTCGGTTTTATAAAGATCATAACTGCTTGTAAGTGCTACCAGCAAAGATAGTGCCTCTATTATGATCGTGTTATTCGATGATATAATGGTGCACTATAATTTGAACGAAACAAAGAATTTCTTACAACAACTGCTATAACTTATTTCCCTTAAAATTGTACACTTTCCGACATTAAATTGTCTGCAAGGCGTCCGCTTCACGCCACCTGTAGCATGAAAGTGACAGGCGAAGGGTTTCGTAGTCGTCTACATTGACATTTATAGTCTGCGAATCACTACAAAGTGCGTATCGAAGGGTACTTCTTATTGTACTATATATAAAGCTTAAGAATGACTGACTGTACGCCTTTATGCAAGAACTTGTATTATCTGCATGATTTCTGCAGGATTGATACATAAGGGGCCGAAGAATGTTCGTCGTCTTTGACGTGAATGACAGTTGTTTGAATTTAAAAAAAAAAAAAAAATAAAAGATCAAATGTGTGTGAAATCTTATGGGACTTAACTGCTAGGTCATCAGTTCCTAAGCTTACACCCTAATTAACCTAAATTATCCTAAGGACAAACACACGCACCCATGCCCGAGGGAGGACTCGAACCTCCGTCGGGATCAGCCGCACAGTCCATGACTGCACCGCCACAAACCGCTCGGCTAATCCCGCGCGGCGTTTGAATTTCCTAAGTAGTTTAACCACGAGATGTACGCCATCTTCCTTCGAGTGGATGTCATATAAGATCTGTCAGCATTTCAGACCAGAAGTACAGTATGGCTTACTCTGTCGTGTATGTTGTATATCATTTGTACCGGCAAATCCCTAACCCATCGTGAAGATCGATCCCGTTGTTCATCGCATCACAGATAAGAAATTCGAGGAAATAAAAAACAGTTATTGTGGATTCAGATGGCCATTGGAGAGATGCAGAAGTTTAGTTAATGCGGTACTGCCAGCTGACTCCTAATTAGTAAGTCTAATCGTTCACTTAGCAAAAAATGACTTTATGTTATATCTTTCATAAAACACTTCAGTTAAATGTAATTAATATACAGTTGAATATCTGTGATTGAAAATAATGATTGGCTTGAAATATAAATCGCAGTCAAACCTTATTGTAGAAATTTTTCAAATTGGAACAATCAATGCAGGTTTGGAGGATAAATGTTGTATCAGTTTACCTTTAGTTATTTCCTCTCGCACCTATTTAAATTTGCAAACTCGTGAAATAGAATAGTAACATCAACAGGAAGAGACATCTTCGAACAATACGTACCATCAGGTCACTGGATGCGTCTAAGTTCGTTTACCTTAATTTTAGCGACTGCGGAATTCCGGCCACATAAGTTTATATAAATTAAAATCAGTTGCCGCATGTATGAAAGATCATCACTTGAGAACGGCTCGATTAAGGTCGCTGATTTTACGTTGTTGTGTTCATAATTGTAAAGACAAAGTTTGTATGAAAGAATATTTTTGGAAAATCCGCCGAAAAAGTCGGGAATTCGGTTGGTATTTCTGTATGAAAATCTCAGTGAAATAAATGTAACGCTCGCTTTGACAGTTCTGCTGTCACATGTTTTCTTAAAAAAAGTGACCTTCAGTTCGACAGTTCTGCTGTCACATGTTTTCTTAAAAAAAGTGACCTTCAGTTCGATAGTTCTGCTGTCACATGTTTTCATAACAACAACAAAATCTGAAATGAACACTAACATTTTGCGAAAAAGAAGACAGCTGAAAGCGATATGATCGTATCATTGGTGAGTTGCAGAGTTTGAATTATGTCAGTCCGTCGTAATTTGTTGTGTTGCTAACTTTCAATTGATTTCAGTTCGTGGTGTATTTCTTTCGAAAAATGCCACCAGTGAGGCGTGGACATATCGGTAGGCGTACGCGCAGCGTAAGGTAATTACAGTACATGATCATCGGGTCAATGAGACTGACGAAGAGCATCGACAGCGTTTGGAGGAAAATCGAATAAGGATTTCCCAAGCGACTACAGTTGAGTTCGACTCGCTCAGTTGGAGGTTACGCGTAAAATAATCTGGAACATCGACAAGCCGGCCGGAGTGGCCGAGCGGTTCTAGGCGCTACAGGCTGGAACCGCGTGACCGCTACGGTCGCAGGTTCGAATCCTGCCTCGGGCATGGATGTTTGTGATGTCCTTAGGTTAGTTAGGTTTAAGTAGTTGTCAGTTCTAGGGGACTGATGACCTCAGCAGTTAAGTCACATAGTGCTCAGAGCCATTTGAACCATTTGAACATCGACAAAAAAAAACAGCCAAACGTGTATTTCCGGTGGTGATCATATTTCTGGTGAGTTTCAAAGATTGCATTGATATCAGTTCGTAGTAATTTGGTGTGTTGCAAACATTCAGCTGATTTTAGTTCGTGGTTTATTTCTTTGGAAAAATGCCACTAGTGTGGCGTATAAATATCGGTCGGCCTATGAGCAACAAAAGCTAACCACATGGTCGTCGAGTCAACGCGTAGGACGAAAAGCGTAGACAACGTCTGAATGCAAATCGAATAAGAAATATACAATAAACACATTGTGTTAAACCGTTTGCGAGAAAGAACGTGCCAAGCTGTGCTGTGAAAATGTGCCCATTTGTTTTCCTTTTCGCACTCAGTTTAAACAGAAAAGTTGTATCTATGGCAAACTTTATAATTCTACTTGTTCGTAGATTAAAACCATGCGAAATACTGTAGTTAAACTACTATCCTCTCAGATACAGTGTAAAGTTCTTTTATAAAATGAAATAATAAGCTTTACGATTATGTTGAATGAAGTCTGAACTGTGGAATGAGTGTTGAACTCTAATTATCGTGTAGCGTGTTGTAACTCCAAGTGGTGTACTTACCTTGTGTAACTGTTGGCAAAACTTTACACAAGTTGATTGCAACTCCCAATGCCAATAAACACAGTTACTGCAAAATACGAGGCCTGTTCAGAAAGTAAGCTCCGATTGATTGCCAAATTGAAACCACAGTGAACATCAGAAATGTTTTACTTGTAACAATTAGCTACACCTTTCAGCTACTTCTCTACGTAGTCGCCGTTCTGACTTAGACTTTTGTCATAGCGTTGTACCAACTTTTCAATAGCCTCATCATAGAAGGCAGCCGCCAGTGCTTTCCGCCAATTCTCCACGCTGGCCTACACCTCGTTGTCTGTGTCAAAATGTTGTCTTCAAAGAAGCGGTTCATGTGACCAGAGATGAAACTCAGGGGGAGACAATTGCGGACTGTATTGTGGGTAATCTCACATTTCCATTTGAAAACGATGCAGGAGCATCTTCATTGCCCCTGCCGAATGCGGCTGAGAATTGTCTTGAAGAAGAAACAGCACGACAGTTATGTAATGTTAGCTGCATAGCTTCAGGCGAAATTTCTCACCAGGCCCTCGTACTTGGCGGCAGACACTATTTTCTAGACATCTTTACGCACTCACTGCGAGCTCAGAAATGAGAAGAGCGACGTGATGCTAACTGGGGTTATACTAGAGACACTACCCAACACATCTGTGCAAAGCTTTATCGGATTTTCATAGTCGTTTCCATTTCGCGACCGATCGGAGCTTACTTTCTGAACGCCCCTCGTACATTCAGCCCCTTACGCACTGAGTCATCTGGCCCTGTTTAAAACTGATAAAATTAAATTGTCTTACCTCTAAAGCACCATCGGAGTAACGCGATACATTCTAGTCTCTCATAAAAAGATATAAGTAGTCGTCGACTGATGCCGTGATCCCGAATGATTCATGCCATCCGCAGGCTTATAAGGAAGCTGCTCTCCGTAGTCTCGTGCATAGGGCAGTCAACATACCTATGAGTGAAAAAGATAGGGAGACTGAAATTAATACCGTTAAGAGAATAGCAATGAATAACGGTTACAGAATAGATATGGTTAAAAGACTGTTACGGAAAAGTAATAAGCGCAAAAAGAATAAACCTGATGGAGAGAAAGTGAAAATTATCACGATGCCATACTACGGAAAAGTCTCACAAAAGATAGCAAATATTTTTAAGCCATACGATGTCAAAATAGCTCTTCAGACTAATAACCCAGTGAGGTATAGCCTTAAGCACGATATTGGCGAGAAGAGAAATAAGTTTGAAAGATCGGGAGTTTATGAGATTCAGTGCAGAACTTGTGATGCAAAATATATAGGGCAGACAGGAAGATCATTCGCGATCCGGTATAAAGAACATAAAGATGCGTTCAGGTTAGGAAATTATGACAAATCAGCTGTTGCGAACCATATATATGAAACAGGCCATCCCCTTAATAGCATAGAAGACAACGTAGAAATAATGCATGTAGAAAAGAAAGGGAGGAAACTTGATTTACTAGAGGAATTCGAGATAGCTATCCATGAAAAGAAACAAAGCAATATTCTAAATGCACAAGATAATTTTAAAGAAATGAGATTTTTTAGCGGGTTTTTAGAATTATTTTAGGGCAGGTATGCGACTTTAAACTTGTAGCATGTCACTGACGGATTTGCGAGAGGCTAACGATGGCAGACCAATGCAATAAGGAAATCAGGCGCCCAATAGCATAGCGTTACCGTCAGGCACACGGCTGTAACCACGCCACAACACCTAGGCACGTCAGTCCACAACAGCTCCCGAGCCAGCGCAGTGCGACAGCGTATCTGGTAGCTATGGGACGGCCATTGACTTGTGTCAACGACTTCAATGTAAGACGAGGACCCACAGTCCAATATACTTTTAATTCTGTTTTACTCTATGGACTTCCCAACTATTTGTGATGGTATTTTGTCTTTTTAGTTCGTTTAATTTCATGACATAGACTTTACAACCTGGTGATGAGAGCATTGTCTCTTGAAACGCGTTGTTAAAATATATGTATAGGAATCGCGGTTGAATGCTAACAGTGATAACCATAAGTATGCTAGCTGCAGGCTCAGCAGTGTGCAATGCTGGCCATAATACTTGAAATGCACATGACATTCATTTGGCTGATAAACGAGAACATTTAAGAAAATCCAACTTTTTTGAAAAATATATGACCTGGACTGGGAGGCGGTACTGCTTATGGTGAATTAGTTACACTCAGTTTTTTTAGCAAAATTATATTACAAGTTAAATTTGTCTTTTCAAAAAATCTGACAACTGAAGTTACATTACTCACAATTGATTCACAAATAATGAGATTTAAACATCAAGTGTTATCTAACTTCATTAATCCAACATACATGCAAATCGTCAAATTACACATAGCACTGTTAACAAATCTTGAAAGCATTAAAAAAGTGAAATATCTAACTAGCTTTTTTTATCAGAACAGTTTAGGTACATTCTGCGTTACTCAACAATTATCAGTCAACTCATCTATACTAACGCGCTTGGAAAAAAAAAGAAAATTCCAGAAATCATAATTATTTAATATTTTTACCGTGGTTGTATGAAGACTTCTGCTTCCATGTTCAACAATACGGACATACCTAAATTAATCTCTCTCTTGGTGGCTTCGCACAGCGCACCACAAAAACTGCCTACTCCATTCTTTCCCTCACAGACAGCTCCCTACAACTGTGCGCTAATCGCTCTCTTACTCCAACAAAACAGTACAGTTCTTCGGCTCTGCGGTCGCGCAGTCAGCGATCCGCATTATCGAACCTATCAGAGACATTAATCGTTTATAGTATATTAGTTTCATTTTAATTTATTAATATTCTTATCTTTTTCTGGTGGCACATACATGAGTGCCCCAGTATACTCCTTTCAACAGCAACTGGAAAAGTCTCTCTTACACCACGTGAAGTAATGATTCCAACCGATTTACCCATTCATTTTGACTTCTGTTCCCAATCAAGGTTCCGTTTGCAATAATAATAAGTAAGGTCAGAGGAGGGGAGGAGGAGAACAGAGAAGGGAGGAGGAAATGGATATAAAGAAAGGGAAAGGAGGATATGGACAAAGAGATGGAGGAGCAGGAGATGGATAGAGAGAGTGTGGGATGAGAGATATAAAAGAAGTGGGGGGAAGATGAGGGACAGAGATGAGGGGTAGTAGAAGGAGATGGACAAAGGAGCGGGTAGGAGGAGAGGGACAAATGAAGGGGGTGGAGGAGAAGTAGATTATGACGTCCATCCAATTTCTGTGCATCTTTAGCAATTGCGAAGCATTCCCGGGTTCGCTAGTATTATAATATTATATGAATCGCTAAGTCCCTGAGTGTTGTGTAGAGTCTATCATTACGAGGTAAATATATTATGCATGTAATCGTACGTAATGAGAGCAGTCATGAATTGCTTTCTATTCCTGTCAGTCCACAGCTCTTGGTCGTGCGGTAGCTTTCTCGCTTCCCACGCCCGGGTTCCCGGGTTCGATTCCCGGCGGGGTCAGGGATTTTCTCTGCCTCGTGATGACTGGGTGTTGTGTGATGTCCTTAGGTTAGTTAGGTTTAAGTTGTTCTAAGTTCTAGGGGACTGATGACCGTAGATGTTAAGTCCCATAGTGCTCAGAGCCATTTGAACCATTTTTTTGTTCCTGTCAGTGCTGAGACCGGAAAAACTGCAGACAGAAGACTCAATACCGGGACTTCAGTACTAGACAAATGATACTTGAAAGGCGGTCAGCGACGTAATATTAAAAGTTCTAGCAGCTTCTGTGCTTCAAAGATTTTACGGGATAAATATATTGATGTACAAGAGAAACAGTAAATAATGCTTAAGACATTAAAAAGTGCTTGCGTCACTCAGGTAGTGCCACGTTCTCAGTAGGCTGGTGCATCCTAAGACAGGGGGCCCTGGGAAGAAAATTTAAAAAAATGGAACCTAAAACGGTAAAAGGAATAAAAATTTTCCTATGTTTACGAATGTGCTTAGTATGTTGACGAGTAACAGCTGAGTTCCGAACATATCCCTCTGAATGTGAGTTAACCTCGGGTCGCCCACGCTGTGTCTACAGATCAAGTGTAAGAGTCAGGTGTATGACAGGCGCTTGACATTCACCCACGCACATTCCTGGAGAGAGAAGGCAGACCACTTTATGGAAGCTAATTGGCCGGTACATGCCACGCAGTAAAGTACGGTCGCCTACTCCGATGAAAGGAAGACTGGTGACCGCAAGAGATTTTTTACAGTTGAGAGTTGTGTCAGGGGGAGTCAAAGGGAATGCAATAGAAGGATAACATAGGCGATTCTTCTTCCAAATCTATACACACTTTAGTGTGCCAGATTTGAAACTGAAGTCATTTCTAGTTTGTAAAATAATGAGATCCGCAGAACGTTTAGGTGGTATAGCTTAACTCGCAGTGCAGTCAACTAACATGTAAGATGATGAAATGAGTCAGTCCCAGATCAAATCCACGCAGCGGATTGACAGCCTTCGGTCTGGTATACCGGCAACTTGAGTGTGGTTCTTAGGCAGTTTTCAAGCTTATTTAGGTGAATGCTAGGCTGTTCCCCAGTCATCACCTTATAAAATATGATACGAAAACAGTTAAAATGCTATAATGTACAGAACAAAGCTTACATCACTCGCACAGAGGTGGTGCACACAACACCCTTCCTTCTCTTTAATTCACTGACTACTGTGTCAGCAGGAAGGGCACCTGGCTTCAAAGGTAAAATAAAATAAATTTGCCAAATCATATAAACAGCAACTTCTACGGTGGGTTAAACGCAAGGAAAGAAAGTTGAGGATTTGCCTGTTGTGTATGACGGTATCTTTTTATAACTCTGTTTTTAAAACCGTGGTACAAAGATACGTCATGAGAAAGGAAAAATGAGCGTTACCGCTAGATTACAATACAAATATGCAAAACATTTTAGGAACTTGTGCAAATTAAAAAATAGAGACAATTAAAATAAAAAGAGCATTTGGCAGAGTGCTTGAGAAAGCTTCCATCTATCTACAGTACTAATAAATCTGTAAAACCGTTGTGTCTATCTGTCTGAACACGCTAATCTCCAAAACTACCAGACGAATTTTCATGGGGTTTTCACTGGTAACTTGAGCATAGCTTGAGGCAACATATATGGTTTATTTTGTCAAAATCCAAGCAGGAGAAAAAATATATCGTAATTTAAAGTGTTATCTAAATCTGTCTTGTCTGTTTTCTTGAACACGCCAATCTCCAAAACTGCTATACGAACTTTATGGGAGTTTCACAAGTAACTTGAGCGCTGCTTGGGGCAACGTATAGTCTCTATTTCATAAAAATCGGAACATAAAAAAAGATATCATAATTCAAAGGTTTATCTAAAATCGTCTACTCAGTTTGGTTGTTTTTAATCATCAAGTTATAGTACACCAAAGAACCGAGAGATGGGTCTGTTAGTTTTCTTTACATCAATGGCAGAAATATTTTCGGAATTTTACGTCAGTGATAGAATTAAGGGCCACAATCTTATCTTCATGAATACAAACTTGCAGCGAATTTACTTGGCTAGGATATATGGATATGTTAATTTTCTTTTGTATATTAAAATTAACGGCATTGCTTTGCTTATTTCGATACGACTTATTTACATTATTTTCTAGGAAAAACGAATTTATTAAGTTTGATTTGTGATTTGTGTGACTACTCAGTACATTTTGATTTCGTTTTGTTTATGAATTAAAGTTCCCAGAAAACCGTCGAGGCTTTCTGAATACAACAACATGGCTATAAAACTGTGGGCTATCCTGTCTCAAGAAACAAATGAAGATCGGGAGGCAGGACTTGCTGCACCTTAGGATCATCAGGCCTTAACTCGCTGTTGGGAAGCTCCTTCCGAAAGCGAGACGTGACTTAATTCTGATCTAAACATCTTGTCTACTCCATAGATATCAGCATACATTTAATGTAGGAAATACATAACTCAAATGGTGAGTTCAAAGTAATTTATTCGCTTACCTGTTTCAGTAAAGGATCATAATCATGGCACTGTACAAAAGCAATACAAAAATCACAGTAAAATGCAGTGACCAATATGACCAGCAATGTCGAGAATTACAACAACTTTCTTAGGAAGATACTTACGTCAAATATGCAATTATAAAACCAAAATTACATGTCTTACATCTTTCAAAATGTAAGGTGTATAATTTAAGTCGAGCAGAACAATTCTGAACGTGATAACTATGTGAAATGCAGGCACTAAGCAATGCAAATGAAGACGGCTCAAGATAGCCTACAACAGAATCACGTTTGACCACAATATCAGTCACCATGGAATACAAAGATGACACAAACATGGAACATATTTGAAGACATCTGAGATTATAAGGCCAAAATATAAAACAAATGTGCATAAATAGATTACAAAACGCTATAATGCGTCTTATGTAAAATACGTAAAAATCAAAATAGAAATCAGTTTTTAGGCTTTAAAACTAACCACATGGTGACATAATTGTAATTATGGCTAATATCTCTGGCTCTGATCATGAGCGTCATGTATTATCTCGCTCCTCAAAACACTTCCCTCACAGTGGCTGTTTCTTTCTCTAACGTAACATCATAGAATCAGAAATTCTGACGTGAAAATTTTGCACCACGAGTCCTGCTTGTTCCTAACAACTTACCATTTGAAACTTCCTGACAGATTAAAACTGTGTGCCGGACCGAGACTCGAACTCGGGACCTTTGCCTTTCGCGGGCAAGTGCTCTACCAACTGAGCTACCCAAGCACGACTCACGACCCGTTGTCACAGCTTCAATTCTGCCAGTACCTCGTCTCCTACTTTCCAAACTTTACAGAAATTCTCATTCTCAACGTATCATTTGACTTTAAACTTGTACAATTCCCAGCACAAAGCACAAGACCAGACTATGCGTGTTGTGGATGCAGATCTTAATGTCTGATTTTCGCACAACCGCCTCTGTGTAGCACTCTACCGTGTTTGTGAAGTAAACGAGCTCCTCATTCATATCCCCAGTCAAACTGCTCCACACGTTGTATACAAAGAGGCTTTATAAGTCAGAAATAAATACCACACGTACGAAGTCCCGCGCACAGCTGTAAACAGATGATGTAGCAACGCAGGGTTTCCCAACCAGTGTATTAAATACAGGGCATCGAGTGCAAATTTTCTAATTTTGTACAAAAACGCTAAACAAAATATCAGTCTCCCTGTCCTGGATGAAATATTTCGATGTATCTGGATACTTGTGGTTAATTTCTAAGCAATGCTCTGAAAAAAACATAGTGCGTTTTCTGCAGTTACAAGCATTCATTACGTTCCTTCTGACTGGTGCAAACTGATCCACCTTTTTTCTCCTATGTAATACAAGGCAAATGGTATTATACATTCCACTTTTATTCATAGTGCACTGCAAGCTGCAAGCTCTTTTTAGTTAGTCCACCGTCTGTTGTCTCTGTGGTGTAAAATGGTACAAATGGCTCTGAGCACTATGGGACTTAACATCTATGGTCATGAGTCCCCTAGAACTTAGAACTACTTAAACCTGACTAACCTAAGGACAGCACACAACACCCAGTCAGCACGAGGCAGAGAAAATCCCTGACCCCGCCGGGAATCGAACCCAAGAACCCGGGCGTGGGAAGCGAGAACGCTACCGCACGACCACGAGCTGCGGACTCTGTGGTGTAGCAGCCCACTGAATAATTTTAGTGCTTTTAAGACGTAGTCTATTTTGATTAACAATTACCCAACAGACTGACAGCACACATCTTCTCTTGGCTAAAATTTGAGAGCTTATTTCGCGGGACATTAAAGCCTCTGCTTATTTGTGTTCCTCCAGAGTACGCAGTAAGTTAAGATGGGCTGGTAACGGTTGTTCAGAGCTATTATTTTGAAAGAACATAGTTCCTGGCCAAAATAAATTATGAACGTAAGGACTGATAGTAAATGGTACTGTATACACCAAGACGATGATAGACTGCCTGAATTTCCCGCTGCGACAGCTGCTAACCACCACAGCACTAAACACACAGGACCCGACGGACCGCGGGTCAGTTCTACGTACTAACAGAAATGTAGTTAACCAATCAAATGCGCATTCTAACGACACTGTTTTAGCCTGAAAAACACGGAACTTTATGTAGGCGTATTGTTCTAATCCATCTTACGATATTATCTGCAGTTTCGACGCGGAATTGTCGACGCTAGGACAAATGTGTGTGATGATCTATCTGTGTTCGGTGCACAACGTTCTGTTATCCTAGCTATTCGAGGGGACTTTTCAATAAAAGCCTATTTCAGCATGTGCTCAACTGTCGAGTGGACATCCCTATGTGGAAAGTGTTCCAGGTGGTGACAAAGATATTTTTCGCCATGTCCTTTCTCATAAGGACCTTAGTTTCCTCATATGTACGAACTCTGAACGTCTGGAAATGTAGGGCGACATATGGGCTGATCGAAGCGTTGAGCCGGTCAGTGAGTTCGGATGACTCAAATAGTTTAAGGTGTCTCCACGAAAGAGAGAAATTCCTGTTTGTTTTCTGAACTACATAGTTGCTGAACTGCTATACATGCACGCTCATATCTATACAAAGGATTGAAGGTTGATGTATTTTTTCCATACGTGTGTCTTGCTCACGTTGTTATATTTGTTTGATTGTGGAATTAAGGTTATTCCATTCAAGTTCTCCTTGTTGTGTACCTCAAGCCACATAGTATTCCAAGAATTTCCTGACGATAGACAATGTTGACAAAGCCTTTCAGTACAACATGTAACGTGTCCAAAACTTCACTTCTAAAGCAGGTAACTCACTTTTTGGCAGTTGCAGTAGATAATAGTAGACATTATTCCAGTAACTGTTTCTTCAGCTTTCAGTTAAAATTAAAATGAAGCAAAAATTCACGTTAGAAAATGTGGATTACAGACAGATAGGCGGGTAATTTCCTGAAGAGATAGTTACTGGTTTTAAATTGTAACCTCAGATCTCTATGCATAAAGTACAAATACACTACTGGCCATTAAAATTTCTACATCACGAAGATGACGTGTTACAGACGCGAAATGTAACCGACAGGAAGAATATGCTGTGATATGCAAATTGATTAGCTTTTCAGAGCATTCACACAAGGTTGGCGCCGGTGGCGACACCTACAACGTGCTGACACGAGGAAAGTTTCCAACCGATTTCTCATACACAAACAGCAGTTGACCGGCGTTGCCTGGTGAAACGTTGTTGTGATGCCTCGTGTAAGGAGGAGAAATGCGTACCATCACGTTTCCGACTTTGATAAAGGTCGGGTTCTACCCTATCGCGATTGCGGTTTATCGTATCGCGGCACTGCTGCTCGCGTTGGTCGAGATCCAATGACTGTTAGCAGAATATAGAATCGGTGGATTCAGAAGGGTAATACGGAACGCCGTGCTGGATCCCAACGGTCTCGTATCACTAGCAGTCGAGATGGCAGGCATCTTATCCACACGGCTGTAACGGATCGTGCAGCCACGTCTCGATCCCTGAGTCAACAGATGGGGACGTTTTCAAGACAACAACTGTCTGCAAGAACAGTTCGACGACGATTGCAGCAGCATGGACTATCAGCTCGGAGACCTTGGCTGTGGTTACTCTTGACGCTGCATCACAGACAGGAGCGCCTGCGACGGTGTACTCAACGACGAACCTGGGTGCACGAATGCCAAAACGTCATTTTTTCGGATGAATCCAGGTTCTTTTTACGGCATAATGATGTTCGCATCTGTGTTTGGCAACATCGTGGTGAACGCACATTGGAAGCGTGTATTCGTCATCGCCATACTGGCGTATTACCCGGCGTGATGGTATGGGGCGCCATTGGTTACACGTCTCGGTCACCTCTTGTTCGCATTGACGGCACTTTGAACAGTGGACGTTACATTTCAGATGTGTTACGACCCGTGGCTCTACCCTTCATTCGATCCCTGCGAAACCCTGCTTTTCAGCAGGATAATGCACGACCGCATGTTGCAGGTCCTGTTCGGGCCTATCTGGATACAGAAAATGTCCGACTGCTGCCCTGGCCAGCACATTCTCCAGATCTCTCACCAATTGAAAACGTCTGGTCAATGGTGGCCGAGCAACTGGCTCGTCACAATACGCCAGTCACTACTCTTGATGAACTGTGGAATCGTGTTGAAGCTGCATGGGCAGCTGTACCTGTTCTGGGTGCTTATTTCTCAGTATCTATGCACCCAAATTGTGTGAAAATGTAATGACATGTCAGTTCTAGTGTAATATATTTGTCCAATGAATACCCGTTTATCGTCTGCATTTCTTCTTGGTGTATCAATTTAAATGGCCAGTAGTGTATAAACTACTCTACAATACCGATATTGGTATTCAGATGTACAAGGGTAGTGACTTTACAACATTTGTTTGAATAGAATACGTGGTTGATAAACTGATTCAGAAGAAAGACGCTTTAGCAGGATAGTGTTTTAGGTATTAACTTTCTAAACTTACAATCAACCAATAGCTTTTTTTCATATTCTACTGGCTGGGAGAGTTAGATCGTAAGGTACCAGATCCGCGAGTCAAAGTTTCTGTATTTGACCCATATAAACACAAAGTTTATTCCAATTATTTCAAATTCAAATGAATGCTATCTACATTTTATATAAGAGTACACTTTTTCTTGAACATATCCCTCTGAACTGTTTGTTCATCTCCGAAAGTTGTAAATCACACATATCTGCTACACATTTCGGTATTTTTGTTACTGCGTGTTACTTTTGAGTAGAAAAGCAAAGTGGCTGAAGAATGGTGACACCACGAGTGGCAACAGGGCGCTGGACTTCCATGCCGCATCACAGAACGTGGCATCAGAGACTTGTCCTCTGTGTAATGCTGGACAGACGGCAATTTGTGACAGATATGACAACAGTGTACAGTGCTGGTGCAGGCACAAGTGTTTCGAAGCACACCACTCAGCACCATGGCTGAGCGTGCTGTGGTAGTAATCGAAGACACCGTGAGAGCTGTGGTCTACGTGAATATCGTTGTGGACCACTAGCATCTCTTAAGGCTTCGACTTCTTAAGTAATAGAACCCAGTACGTTGTCCTCGATGGTGAGTGTTCATCAGAGGTGAGGGTATCATCTAGAGTGCCCCAGGGAAGTGTGGTAGGTCCGATGTTGTTTTCTATCTACATAAATGATCTTTTGGATAAGTTGGATTGTAATGTGCGGCTGTTTGCTGACGATGCTGTGGTGTACGGGATGGTGTCGTCGTTGAGTGACTGTAGGAGGATACAAGATAACTTGGACAGGATTTGTGATTGGTGTAAAGAATGGCAGCTAACTCTAAATATAGATAAACGTAAATTAATGCAGATGAATAGGAAAAAGAATCCTGTAATGTTTGAATACTCCATTAGTAGTGTAGCGCTTGACACAGTCACGTCATTAAATATTTGGGCGTAACATTGCAGAGCGATATGAGGTGGGACAAGCATGTAACGGCAATTGTGGGGAAGGCGGATAGTCGTCTTCGGTTCATTGGTAGAATTTTGAGAAGATGTGGTTCATCTGTAAAGGAGACCGCTTATGAAACACTAATACGACCTATTCTTGAGTACTGCTTGAAAGTTTGGGATCCATATCAGGTCGGATTGAGGGAGGACATAGAAGCAATTCAGAGGCGGGCTGCTAGATTTGTTACTGATAGGTTTGATCATCACGCGAGTGTTACGGAAATGCTTCAGGAACTCGGGAGGGAGTCTCTAGAGGAATGGAAGCGTTCTTTTCGTGAGTCGCTACTGAAGAAATTTAGAGAACCGCATTTGAAGCTGACTGCAGTACAATTTTACTGCCGCCAACTTACATTTCGCGGAAAGACCACAAAGATAAGATAATAGAGATTAGGGCTCATACAGAGGCATATAGGCAGTCATTTTTCCCTCGTTCTGTTTGGGAGTGGAACAGGGAGAGAAGATGCTAGTTGTGGTACGAGGTACCCTCCACCACGCACCGTATGGTGGATTGCGGATTATGAATGTGGATGTAGATGTCTTCCCGACGGCGATGACACCTTCTAGCAGGATAACTATCCGTGTGACGAGGCCAGAATCGTGCTATAGTAATTCGAGGAGCATGACAGTGAATTCACATTGACATTTCGGTCACCAAATTCGACTGATGTGAACCTGGTGGAACACATCTGGGATGCAATCGGGTGCCAGCTCGGTGCTCACAAACCAGCACCTCGTGTGTTATGGGAACTGCGTAATCTGTACGTTGACATCCGCTGGCACATACCTCCAAAAACCTACCAAGGACTTGTCGAATCCATGGAATGCAGTGTCGCTGTTGTATTACGTTCCGTAGGTAAGACTAATACGTTGCTAAGCAAGTAGTTTCGGCTCATTTGGCTCATCAGTTACATTCAATGCTAGCTGCACCCGGCCACACTTGCCTATGGCTCCGCCTCCTTAAATGCAAGAAAAAAACAAAGCACACGTTTTTAATATGTATGGTAACTCGATATACATCCTAATCTCCTTCTCTCCCTTCTCTCTGTCCTTCTCCCTCTCCTTCTTTGTGCATCTCCTCCTCATTCCCCTTCTGTCTGTTCATCATTAGCCGGCCGAAGTGGCCGCGCGGTTCTGGCGCTGCAGTCTGGAACCGCGAGACCGCTACGGTCGCAGGTTCGAATCCTGCCTCGGGCATGGATGTGTGTGATGTCCTTAGGTTAGTTAGGTTTAACTAGTTCTAAGTTCTAGGGGACTAATGACCTCAGCAGTTGAGTCCCATAGTGCTCAGAGCCATTTGAACCATTCTGTTCATCATCTCCTCTCCCTCTCTCTGTCCATCTTCCGCTCCCCCTCCTCTCTCTCCATCTCCTGCCCCCTCTCCCTCTCCCTCTCCCAGTCTACCCCTTCCTGCTCCCTTTCTCAGTTCACCTTTTTCGCTTCCCTCTCTCTCAATCTCCTCCCACTCCCTCTCTCTGTCCATCTCCTCCTTCCCGTTTTCTGTGTGCACTTCCTCCTACCCCTCTATTCATCTCCCCCCCCCCCTCTGGCTCAGAGCGTTTTTTGTTGTTACCCGAAAATCAGATTCTGTAGTAGTATTCTAATCATAAACCAATAACCCATAAATACAACTTTCTTGTTTCCTAACAAAGCTTTAGTATTGTATATTTTGTGTATATATTTTTGTATTAAAAAGTATATAGTTTATATGTGTCTAAAAGGTTATTACTTGCTCTTCCACTGTTTTATTTCCACTTAATTTTTGTTGACGCTCTAGATATTCTGTTTCTGTCTTTTAATCGAATTTCTTTCAAAGCTTTGGACATTCTGTGCCACCTTGTTGTGACAACTGACTGTGATCCCAAGCTCGGAGTCACAGCATGTCTTCATCAATGCTACGAGGGCAACCACCTGACCACATTTCTTCTTCCACTTGCTCCTATTTGTCCTTAACAGCAGGCCAAATTTCGCCTAATGAGCTAGGATCTGCTAATGACAGGAAGGCCCACAAAAATATGTTTCCAGAGCACCTTTCCACAACGCTTGGATGACTAAATTGAAGCCATTACTCCCCACTATCAGAACAGTCATGTGGTTTCCAAAGAGAATAAATTCAGACTTTGGAATGTAAGGGTGTTGGATGGTTTGAAACAACTGCAGTACGATTATAGTTCACGCCGTACATCCGCTGTATGAAGTCAAAGCTGTGTTGACAACTAACAACTGAAAGAATTCAAAATGAGCATAAGGAAAGCAATGGAAGAGTCCTATAATAAACTTCTATTTACCAACTAGTTGTAGTCGACCACACTTCGGTATGGCTGTTTGCTTACGCGGGAAAGAAAGAAAAGAGAAAAGACACTTTTCTAATATGTAGGGAATTGGATATACGTTATAATCTCCTTTCTTCTCCTGTCTTTGTCCATCTCCTCCTCACCATTTCTTTCTCCCCTCCTCCTCCTTCCCCCTCTCTCTGTCCAACACCTCCTCCCCCTCTCTCTCCATCTCCTCTTGCTTCCTCTCTCTCTCCCTCTCTCTCAATCCATCACCTCATAGCCCCTCTGTCCATCTTCTCCTGCCTCCTATTTCTGACCATTCCTTCCTTCCCAATTCCTGGGTCTATTTCCTCCCAACTCTGTGTCCATGTCCTATTCTCCCCTCTCTCTGACCTTGAGACTTGTTTATTGTTATTGCAAATTCACATTCTGAAACAGTACTGTAATCATAAATCGCTAGACCATAAATACAATTTTCCTGACAACGTTTCGCTATTGTATATTTTATATGGTTATTTATGTGTGTCTCAGCGTTTGTTATAATATTGTGTAAAAATTAGGAGCACATCAGAAAGGTACATTTTTAGATTTTTGGTAACGATGTTTTCCTTTTTTATATATAGTAAATATACATATATTAAAGAAACAGGTACCTAAAAACATGCCCGTATTAGAGTTGAACGTTGTTCCAAAATTTCAAAGCAATCGCTCAGTTTTGAACAAACCAACATTTACATTTTATTACGTTTCCATTTTTATTACATATATATCAGACATATACTAGATGGCATTTGAGTAGGTGCAGAAAAACATTTGAGTATGTGAATGCAACAGTGTGTAAAAATGTCAAAGTAATCCACGAAGAGATTTTGAAGAAACAAACATCTACGTTTGTACTTATATAGAAAATGTAGATGCTCCTAATCGCATATCTCCGAAAGTTTTGACCGATTGCTTTGAAATTTTGACACAATTTTCCACTGGTACACACAGGTGTTATTATTTATCTTTTTTAAAATATTTGTCTAATACATAAATTTGTATAAATTTAATAATAGCGAGATTTTGTTACAGAAGTCTCAAAAAGTTACATATACATATATTGTACATCATATATTAAAGAATTAGGTACCTGAACACCTAAACACGCTGCTATACTAGAATTCAACGTTGTGTCAAAATTTCAAAGCAATCACTCAAGAACTCTGTGAAATTAACGATTTCGAACAAACCAACATTTACCTTTCTACATCCTTTCCCGTTTCATAACAATTTATTACACTTATACCACATGGCGTTACAGTAGATATATAAAAACACGTGAGTATTCGAATACAGGAAACGAATATCTACGTTCGTATTCGTATACAAATTGCAAATGTTCCTAACTGCAAATCCCCGGAAGTTTTCGACTAAATGCTTTGAAATTTTGAAACAATGTTGCATTGGAATATACATGTGTTTTTATACACCTATTTTTGAATATATGTATACATTATTTTTTATAAATTTAATAATAGGGAAACGTTGTTACAAAAATGACAAAGAGTTTGATGTATATTACAGAAACAGGTACTGGAAAACATGCATCTATTAGAATGCAGCGTCACGTCAAAATTTCAAAGAAGTCGGTCAAGAACTTTCGAAAATCTTCAAATTTGGACTAACGAAAATTTGCATTTTTATTTGTAATTTTAAGAAAGTATGATTTTATGCAAAGACAATAAACAGATCAAAGTCATTTATCAAGTCACCCAGTGATCATACTGGAACAAAAACGGAAGATAATAAACATAAGACTGAAATACTGAATTCTGCGTTTCGAAATTCTTTCACTGTGTAAAGCCGCAGTACAGTTCCTCCTTTTAAAGATTTAGGAGACAATGATGTTGCATTTATCGTCTACTAAAGTCATCAGAAGATCGAAACGATTTACGAAATTATACAGGCAAAATATCTGCATAGTTAGAGGAATATCAGTTGACCCTAAACAATAAAAAGTGTGAAGATGTCTACATGAGCACTAAAAAAAATTCTTAAATTTTCGTTACACGACAAATAACACAAATTTAAAGATTGTAAATTTAACTAAAGACCTGTTGTTGTGGTCTTCATACCGAAGAGTGGTTTAATGCAGCTCTCCATGCTGCTCTGTCCTGTTCAAGCCTCTTCATTACTAGATAACTACTGCAACTTACATTATTCTCAATCTGCTTTCTGTGTTCATCTCTTGGTCTCCCTCTACAATTTTCAACCCCCACACTTCCACCCAGTATTAAATTGGTGGTCACTTGATGTCTCAGAATTTGTTCTATCAACTAATCCCTTCTTCTAGTCTGGCTGTGCCACAAATTCTTCTCTCTCCAGTTTTATTTACTAATTCTCATTAGTTAGGTCTAGTCTTCAGCATTCTTCTTTAGCACCACATTTCAGAAGTTTCCGCTCTTTTTAATTGAATCACCTGTGGGTTCTTGGTGAAACATTGTAAACCAGCTAAACAAATACTGTTTTCGGCCTTGTTTCACAATAATAATAAAATTGTGAAACAAGGCCAAAAAATAGTCTTTGTTTAGTTCTGTTCTGTTCATCGTCCATGTTTCTCTTCCACGCCGGCCGGAGTGGCCGAGCGGTTCTAGGCACTACAGTCTGGAACCGCGCGACCGCTAAGATCGCAGGTTCAAATCCTGCCTAGGGCATGGATGTGTGTGATGTCCTTAGGTTGGTTAGGTTTCAGTAGTTCTAAGTTCTAGGGGACTGATGACCATGGAAGTTAAGTTCCATAGTGCTCAGAGCCATTCTCTTCCACACATGGCTACAGTCCATACAAATACCTACAGAAAAGACTTCCTAACACTGATTTCTGCATTCTCTGTTAACATATTACTTCAGAAACGCTTTTCTTGCCATTGCCAGTCTACATTTTATATCCCCTTTACATCGGGCATCATCATTTATTTTCCTGCTCAAATAACAAAACTCATCTACTACTTTAAATGTCTCGTTTCCCAATTTGATTCCCTCAGCATCATTGTATTTAATTCGACTACATTCCAATATCCTCATTTTGCTTTTGTTGATGTTCATCTTTTATCCTACTTTCAAGACACTGTCCATTTTTGTTATCGGTAAACCTTAAAGTTTTTATTTCTTCTGCCTGACCTTTGATTACTATTCTAAATTTTTCTGTGTTTTTCTTACTGCCTTCTCAATGTACAGATTGATAAGCTACAATTCCGTTTCATTCCCTTCTCAACCACTGTTTCCCTTTCACGCCCTCGACTCTTATAATTGCTGCCTATTTTCTGTACAAGTTGTAAATGGCTTTTGCTTTCTGTATTTTACCCCTGCTACCTTGAGAATTGCAAAGACAGTGTGCAAGTCAACATTGTCTTATCCACAAATGCTATAAACGTAGGTTTGCCTTTCCTTAAATCATTTTCTATGATACGTCGTAGGGTCAGTATTGACTTGCGTGTTCCTATCTTTCTCTGAATCCAAACTGGTCTTATACAAGTTTCTCCATTCTTCTGTAAGGAATCTGTGTTAATATTTTCCAACCATGACTTATTAAACCGGTAGTTCGGTAATATTCCCACATGTCAGCAGCTGCTTTCTTTGGAATAGGAATTATTGCATTCTTCTTGAAGTCTGAGGGTATTTCACATGCCTCATACATCTTGCACACCAGATGGAGGAGATTTATCAGTACTTGCTCTCCAAAGG
Organism: Schistocerca nitens; assembly: GCF_023898315.1. NCBI lineage: Eukaryota > Metazoa > Arthropoda > Insecta > Orthoptera > Acrididae > Schistocerca > Schistocerca nitens. Next base: position 327,270,524 of record NC_064618.1, on the reverse strand, counting down.
CTGTCAAGAGTTCTGATGGAATGTTTAATTTAGGTCAATCAGCGCTGTGTCAAAATTTTCTAGCAGTATCATATTTCCCATCTCATCTTCATCTACATCCTTTTCCATTTCTATAATATTGCGCTCATCTCCCGTGTATAGACCCTCCACGCACTCCTTCCACCTTTTAGATTTAACATCTCATCTCTGCTTAGGACTAGTTTCCCACCTGAGCTCTTGATATTCATACAGTTGCTTATCTTTTCTCCAAAGGCCTCCTTAATTTTCCTGTAGCCAGTCTCCATCTTACCAGTAGTGGAGTGTGCTGCTAAATCGTTACATTTCTCCTCTTGCCATTCCTAGTTAGTGATTTTGCACTTCTTGTCAGTCTCATTTTTTGGACGTTTATATACCCTTTTGCCTGTTTCATTTGCTGCATTTTTATATTTCTCTTTTGATCGATTACATTTCACATTTCCTTTGTTTTCCAAGGATTTCTACTAGGGCTTGTGTTTTTTCTTATTGTATCCTCTGCTGCCTTCACTATTTCCTCTTCTACTGTACTCCTTTCCCCTGTTCTAGTCAATCGTTGCCTAATGCTTTTTCTGAAACTCTCAAGAAAAATGTTCAAATTGTGTGAAATCTTAAGGGACTTAACTGCTAAGGTCATCAGTCCCTAAGCTGACACACTACTTAACCTAAATTATCCTAAGGACAAACACACACACCCATGCCCGAGGGAGGACTCGAACCTCCGCCGGGACCAGCAGCACAGTCAATGACTGCAGCGCCTTAGACTGCTCGGCTAATCGCGCTCGGCAACTCTCAAGAACTTCTGGTTCTTTCAACTTATCTAGGTTCCTTCTCCTTAATGTCTTACCTTTTTGCAATTTCTTTTTAGTTTTAATCTACAGTTCATAACAAATAAATTTTTGTCAAAGTTCACATTTGCCCTGGAAATGTCTTACAATTTCAAATCTAGTTCCAAAATCTCTATCTCATCATCACATAATAAATCTGAAACCTTACAGTTCTCCAGGTCTCTACCACATATGCAGCCTTCTTTCATGATTCTTAAACCAAGTGTTAGCTATGTTTAAATTACGCTCTGTGCAAAATTCCGCCAGGCGGCTTCCTCTTTCATTCCTTTCCCCCAGTCCGTATTCACCTGCTACTTTTCCTTCTCTTCCTTTTCCTACCATCGAATTCCGGTCCCCCATCACACTTAAATTTTCGTATCACTTAACTCTCTGAATAATTTCTTTTATCTCAGTGTACCTTTCTTCAGTCTCTTCATCGTCTGCGGAGCTAGCTGGCATATAAACCTGTACAACTGTGGTGAGTGTGGGCTTAGTGTCTATCTTTTCTACGATAATGCATTTACTACGCTGTTCACAATAGCTTATCCGTATTCCTATTTCCTTTTTCATCATTAAACCTACTCCTGCATTACCCCTATTTGATTCTGTATTTATAACTATTTCCTCGCCAGACCGGAAATCCTGTTCCTCCTCCCAGAGAACCTCACTAATTCCCACTATTTATAACTTCAACTTATCCCTTTTCCTTTGGAAATTTTCTAACATACCTGCACGATTACGGGATCTAACATTCCACACTCCGACCCGTAGAGTAACAGATTTTTCATCCTGATGACATCTTCTTTAATTGCCCCCGCCCGGTGATCCGAAAGAGGGTCTATTTTACCTCCGGAATATTTTACCCGAGAGGACGCCATCATCATTTGACCACACAGTAGAGCTGCATGACCTCTGGAAAAATCACGGCTGTAGTTTCGCCTTGCTTTCAGCCGCTAGCAATACCCGATCAGCAAGGCCGTTTAGGTTGATGTTACAAGGCCAGATCAGTCAATGATCCAGACTCTTGCCCCTGCAACTACTGAAAAGGCTGCTGCCCCTCTTCAGCAACCACATGTTTGTGTAGCCTCTCGACACACTCCGTTCTGGTGGCACTTGCAGTACGGCTATCTGTATCACCGGAGATCGGAAGTTACCCCACTAACGACAAGGTCCATGGTTCATGGAGGATGGAGGATTAGAATTACAAACAACTTGAAGTGGAACCGTCACACTGCTAATGTTGTGAGAAAGACAAAGCAAAGACTGAGTTTAATTGGCAGAACACTTAAAAAATGCGACAAATGTGCTAATGAGACGGCTTGTCTGTCTTCTTCTGGAGTATTGCTGCGCAGTTTGGGATACTTACCAGACAGAAATGTCGGAGTACATCGAAAACGTTTAAAGAAGGGCAGCCCGTTTTGCATTACCGCGAAATAAGAAGGAGAGTGTCAATGACATCATTAACGGTTTTGGGCGGTATCTGTTCACGAAACCATCAATTTGCTCCTCCTAATGCTAAAATAATTTTTTTATTCCCGCCTACATAGGGAGAAATGATTATCGTAATAAAATACGAGAAATCAGGGTTCACACGTAAAGAATTAGATGCTAATTTTTTCACGTGCTGTTCGAGAGTGAAACGGCCGAGGAACAGTCTGCAAGTGGATCCATGAACGCTTTGCCAAACACTTACGTATGAACTGCAGAGTTTTCGTGTCATGTAGATATCGCTCGAATTTCTAAATAACAGATACTGGTATAAGAGACAAATAATAGAACATACACCGACGGAAATAAATCGCAACATCAAAAAGGAGTTGTGCGACGTAAACAAAAGTTGGTAGGCGTTTTTATACACCTGAAAGACGATGACTATGGAAATTTCGTATCAATCGCATTAGCGTGGCGCTAGTAGCTTTCTTTTAATCTTCCTCCTGTTGGTTTCCATTGAAAGATCTTCTTTGTAGTTCTTGAGTCCTACATCCTTAGGACACGTCGTAGCCAGGCTATTCTTTACTTTTAACTAAATTTACAATATCTGCTTTTTGTATGAGATGATCTTATTTATTATTGGTCCTTGCTCTCAAAGTACAATCATCATTTCGGATCCATCCATAAATTTTCCACAGTATTCTTCGTTTAAATACTCTGAGTTGTTTTTCATTAGTGCTGTTTAGTGTCCATTTTAAGTTTATGATAACGCCTATTACCATTTAAAATGTGGGCTTTTGTTTCAGTGGATATGGAATTTACTTTATTAATGTTAGCCCCTACGTATTCAAAATCCTCTTCATACCCAAAATTAAAATCTGCTGCTGACAAGTTATCCACATTATTATCCCCTGCTCTAAGGAATTTCATATATTTAGTTTTGGATTAATTAATTTTCGATCCCCTATGGTGTGAGGCTTCTTTCAGTTCCGCCACTGCTCTCTCCAATGACATCCTTCGTCTACTGATAACTGCAATTTCTGCAGCATATGTTGACATACTCTTATGTGTGGTTCTTTTACCTATGGGCTCAGATATTTTGCAGTGTTCTTATAACTGCTTCTAAGGTGAAATTGAAACGCATTGTTGGAAGAGCATCACCTGCTCTAACTGCTTCATTGATACTGAAACTCTGAATTAATTCACCTTTGCCTTGGAACCTGCCCAGGCTGCCTTAATAGCCGGGATATATTTGGATGATATGCTGAGCAATTCTATATTTTCTAATATCTCTTCCCTATTTCGACTATCGAAGGCCTGTTTGAAGTCCACGTAAATATTGTTGAGTTCTACAGTATATTCATAAGTTTTTACTTGTATTTGTCTCAGTACACATATTTGGTCCACAGTTGATCGGCCTAAAGCCGCACTGATAATCACCTAATATATCTTCCACATATGTACTAATCTATTGTATAGGATTTCGGATAAAACTTTATACGCCTCATTCAACAGAGTGATCCATCTGTAGATCAACATGCCTTGTCACCTTTCTTATGTAAGGACTGAATTTAACCTATAGTGCATTTTTCTGGAATTCTTTCTTGATTCCAGATTAAACAGATGCGTTTATGTTTCTGTTTGTGTAAAGTAATGTCTCCTCCCTTTTAACTGTTGGGCAATTAGTCCATCATTTCCTGGAGATTTGTTATTTTATTGACATTTCATTACCTTCTGTACTTCTGCAAGTGTAGGCTCTTCAATTTTTGGTTCTACTTTATCGTACATCCGTGGCTCACCATCAGTGCATTCACCTTCTAGCATTTCTGTAAGATATATTCTCTCCATCCGTTCATCACTTTCCCCTTTTCTGTTAGCAGGTTTCCATCTTTATCCTTGTAGCCTATTATTTTAGGTTTATACCCTTGCGTTCCTTCTTTTAACTTCTTATAAAACTTTCTACTCTCATTCCTGTTGCATGCTCTTTTATATCTCCTATCTTTCTTTTTAAGGCTTCTCTTTTCTTTCTTCTGAATACCCTTGCCTCTCCTATCCTCTTCTTATTATACATAGCCTCATTAATTCTCACATTTCGTTGGAGACATTTTAGTCTTGCTCCTTTCTTCTGTTGCACTACCTTTCGACATTCATCATAATAACAGTCCTCATTTCTAGGTGTACTGGATTCCCCTGTTAGATCCTTTGCGAAAGTTATGATATTATTCTTAATACATTCTCATTCCCTACCTATGTTATTACTGCGCTCCACTATCTGTAGTCTCTGTTTCAATTTAATCTCAAAAGCTGCTTCACTATCTTCCAGCTTTCTACATTTCATTTCAGAGCTGCCCTAGCTTTCCGTTTGTATGCCACAGCAATCCTGTGCGTCATTTTTGCAGCTACAAGGTAGTGATCCGAGTCTCAGTTTGCTCCCGGAAACATGCGTAAATCTCCAATGTCACTTGTCCATCTTTTGGATTTGCAACACTCGTACCTGGAATTCTGCAGGTCTTTTTGTGAATATTTTATCCTGGGGAAACATGTGCTTATTGATTTGAGATTCATTGGCAGCCGCAAACTTGGCAACTCAGCCAATACTATTTGGTTCCTCATGCAAGCTTTCCTTACCAAAAAGGGCGTGGAAAGGTTCTTCTTTTCCAAGCTTTGCGTTAAAATCCTGTAGGACTATTCTTCGACTCATGTGATAAAAATAGAATATAAGTTGACGGAAGAAAATGCAACACCAAGAAGGAGTCGTATGACACATACGAAGGTTGGTAGGCGCCATCTGAAAGATGGTGTCTGTTCAGATTCCACACGAGTCGCATAAGAGCGTTGCTAATAGAGGCGATAAGAGGATGCAGATCAGCTTTGCTTTAAATACACGCTGTAACGTTGGTGAGTGTTAGTTACCTTTCAGACTGGACGTGACGAGTTGATGTTAGTCAAGAATGCCTTTAAGTCCACAAAGACGCCACTATCAAACCCTCACTGATCGAGGTCATGTAATAGGGCTACGAGAAGCAGGGTGTTCCTTCAGCGATATTGTAGAAAGAGGCAGCAGGAATGTATCCACTGTATGTGATTGATGGCAGCGATGGTCACGAAAATGTACGCTTGCAAGGAGACCAGGCTCCTGATGACGACGTGGCACTAAAGAGAGGGAAGACTGTCATGTTCAAGGTGGGGCTCTGCAGCATCTTACTGCATCTGCAACAGAGCAGCAGTTGGCACCATGATGACACAACGAACTGTTATAGATCTGTTACTTGAAGGATAGCTCCCAGTCAGATACCCTGTAGCGTGCATTCCACTGATCTCAAACCAACGCCATTTGCGACTTCAGTGGTGTCACGCGAGCACTCATTGGAGGGCAGGGTGGAGGTCTGTTATGTTTTTGGATGAAAGCTGGTTGTGCCTCGGTGCCAGTGATAGCTGTGTGTTGCTTAGAAGAAGGGCGGTTGAAGGCTTGTAAACGATCTGTCCACGTGCTTGTTACACTGTACCTACACCTGGGGTTATGGTCTTGGGGTTCGATTGCGCATGACAGCAGGAGCACTCTTCCTAGTTAACCCACTCACCGTGGTTGCGAATTCGTACGTCAATCTGGTGACTTGACCTGTCATGCTGCCATTCATGAAGAGCATTCCAGGGGCTGTTTTCTTTTAACAGGACACCGTTGGTATAATCCAACATGCTCTACAGAGTGTCGACATGTTGCCTTGGCTTTCTCCATCAGCACATCTGTATCCAATCGAGCACATCTACATCTACATCTACATGGTTACTCAGCAATTCACATTTAAGTGCCTGGCAGAGGGTTCATCGAACCATTTTCATTCTACTTCTCTCAAATGGTGCGTGGGAAAAAGGAACGATTAAATTTGTCCGTTCGAGCTCTGACTTCTCTTATTTTATTATGATGATCATTTCTCCCAACGTAGGTGGGTGTCAACAAAATATTTTCGCATTCGGAAGAGAAAGTTGGATATTGAAATTTCGTTAATATATCTCGCAACAAAGAAAACCACCTTTGTTTCAGTGACTACCACCCCAACTCGCGTATCATATCAGTGACACTCTTGCCCCTATTGCGCGATAACACGAAACGAGCTGCCCTTCTTTGCACTTTTTCGATGTCCTCCGTCAATCCTACCTTCTGGTACGTTTCCCATACCGCGCAGCAATGTTCCAACAGAGGACAGACAACTATAATGTTGGCTGTCTCTTTAGTGGGTTTGTCGCATCTTCTAAGTGTTCGGCCAACAAAGCGCAGTCTTTGTTTCGCCTTCCCCACAATATTATCTATGTGGTCTTTTCAATTTAAGTTGCTGTATTTAGACGAATTGACAGCCCTTAGATTTGTGCGATTTATCGTATACCCAAAATTTATCGGATTTCTTTAACACCCATGTGGATGACCTCGCACTTTTCTTTATTTAGTGCCAATTGCCACTTTTCACACCATACAGAAATTCTCTCTAGATAATTTTGTAATTGTAATTGATCGTCTGATGATTTTACTACATGGTAAATTACAGCGTCATCTGCAAAAAATTTAAGGGGGCTGCTCAGATTATCACCTAGATCATTTATATAAATGAGGAACAGCAGAGGGCCTGTGACACTACCTTGCGGAACGCCAGATATTACTTCTGTTCTACTCGATGATTTACCGCCTATCACTACGAACTGTGACCTCTCTGAGAGTAAATCACGAATATAATCACACAACTGAGACGATACTCCATATGTACGCAATTTGATTAATAGTCGCTTGTGAGTAACGATATCAAAAGCCTTCTGGAAATCTAGGAATACAGAACGATCTGAGATTCCTTGTCGACAGCACTCATTACTTCGTGGGAATAAAGAGCTAGCTGTGTTGCACAAGAACGATACTTTCTGAACGAGTGTTGGTTATGTACCATTTTCTTCACGGTGATTCATTTGGGACGTCATCGGACGACAGCTCAAGTATCGTCGCTGTATTGACCGAACAAATTCAACAGGTACGGAACTCCATCTCCCAAACTGACATCCGGCACCTGTACAACACAAGGCATGCACGTTTGCATTCTTGCATTCAACATTCTGGTTGTTACACCGGTTATTAATGTACCGGCATTTCACAGTTGCAGTGGCTTATTTCGCGCTTTCGTGAACCTGTGATCTTGCAATGTCAATCATTTAAGTATGTTACCTGCACAAATGTGTTCCCGAAATTTCGTTACTGTGTACTAATTATTCCTTAGTCTTTTTTGTTCGTCAGTGTAAAATCAATTACAAACGCTCGTTAGAACAACGGTTACAGGAACTGACAGGATACACGCACAATTCATGATACAAACACCAACGCGTTTCCGCAGTTTCATTCATCATCGAGCGACAGGATTCAGCTTTATATTTTAGTAGAACATTGGTATCTTATTGCGTCAGAAAAGCAGATCTGTATGTGACAAATTCAGTGATGTCCTTCTTTTGTAGATTCGACAAGAAATTACAGAGTAAGAAGAAATTAACTGCGGCCATCTGAATGGCGTGGCGCAAAGACCCTCCCTCCCAAACCTACGAGGATCACACCAAAAGAAATGCACACTATTTTTTTTAATCCATCTTTTATTCTACATGTTTGAAAGTCTTACAGTGTGTAGATACGTACATCCTTTAGGAACAATATTTTCATTTCTCCACATAATTTTCATCCCTCTCAACTGCCTTACGCCATCTTGGAACCAGCGCCTGTATACCCGCACGGTAAAATTCTGGATCAACCTGTTGGAGCCACTGTTCGGCAGCGTGCACAAGGGAGTCATCATCTTCAAACCCTGTTCCACGAAGAGAGTCTTTCAGCCGCGCGGGATTAGCCGAGCGGTCTCAGGCGCTGTAGTCATGGACTGTGCGGCTGGTCCCGGCGGAGGTTCGAGTCCTCCCTCGGGCATGGGTCTGTGTGTTTGTCCTTAGGATAATTTAGGTTAAGTAGTGTGTAAGCTTAGGGACTGATGACCTTAGTAGTTAAGTCCCATAAGATTTCACACACATTTGAACAGAGTCTTTCAGTTTCCCAAAGAGATGATAGTCATTTGGAGCAAGATCAGGACTGTAAGGCGGGTGTTTCAGTGTTGTCCATCCGAGTTTTGCGTCGCTTCCATGGTTTTTTGACTGAAATGTGGCCGTGCATTGTCGTGCAACAGCAAAACATCCTGCTTTTTCCGATGTGGTCGAACACGACTCAGTCGAGCTTGAAGTTTCTTCAGTGTCGTCACATATGCATCAGAATTTATGGTGGTTCCACTTTGCATGATGTCCACAAGCAAAAGTCCTTCGGAATCGAAAAACACAGTAGTCATAACTTTTCCAGCAGAAGGTGTGGTTTTGAATTTTTTTTTCTTGGGTGAATTTGATTGATGCCACTCCATTGATTGTCTCTTCGTCTCTGGTGAAAAATGATGGAGCCATGTTTCATCACCTGTCACAATTCTTCCAAGAAATTCATCTCCACCATTCTCGTACTGTTCCAAAAGTTCGCTGCATACCGTGTTTCTTTGTGAACCACTGTCAACATCCTGGGAACCCACCGGGCACAAACCTTTTTTAACGCCAACACTTTCAGTATTCGGCAAGCACTTCCTTCCCCTATCCCAACTTAGCCTGACAATTCGTTCACTGTGATGCGTCTGTCAGCAGTCACCAATTCGTTAACTCTCTGCACATTGTCTGGAGTGTGTGCAATACGAGGCCTGCCGCTGCGAGGAAATTCCCCAATATCGCCGTGCCCACTTTCATCACGAAACCCGCTTGCCCACGACTAACTGCACTGCGATCGACAGCAGCATCTCCATACCCCTTTTTCAACCTCTTGTGGATGTTTCCCACTGTCTCGTTTTCACAGCACAGGAGTTCTGCCGGCCGCGGTGGTCTCGCGGTTCTAGGCGCGCAGTCCGGAACCGTGCGACTGCTACGGTCGCAGGTTCGAATCCTGCCTCGGGCATGGATGTGTGTGATGTCCTTAGGTTAGTTAGGTTTAAGTAGTTCTACGTTCTAGGGGACTTATGACCACAGCAGTTGAGTCCCATAGTGCTCAGAGCCATTTGAACCATCTGAACAGGAATTCTATGACAGCACGTTGCTTCTGACGAACGTCAAGTGTAGCAGCCATCTTGAAGACATGCTGTGACGGGTCCACTCAAGGGAACAGGTTGAACTGTTTGAAAACAAGCGGGAAGGATGTATCTACACACTGTAAAACTTTCATTCATGCAGAATGAAAACTGTATTTTTCTAAAATAGTGTGCATTTCTTTTGGAGTGACGCTCGTAGGAAGAAAATCTTCAGAAACCGAAATCGCGTTCTCTTTCGAGAAGCGGACGTATCAATTTAATATCAGTTTGTAGACAACTGAAATACGTAATTCATGTTGACAGAGGCATTGAGCGTCAGACCTCAAAGTTATTCAATGTGTAACTAACAAGAATTGCTCCAATCCCCCCCTCTCCCCTCCCCCCTCTCCCCTCCCCCCTCTCCCCTCCCCCCTCTCCCCTATCCCCTCTCCCCTCCCCCCCCCCCTCCCGGTCCGTAGCTCACACACTGATACTGGCGGTGCTGTACGCTCCTTAGCGCCGCCGAGAACTATACGCTGTCTATAAAGAAACTTCCGCGATGAGTTAACAACACAAATCGCTTTCCATGATGGCGCTAGTTTTCGTAGAGAGTCGAGTAAATGTCCGGGCAGCGTGTCGTTCGAACAGCCCCAACAACAGCACAAAAATCACTATATTCAATGCATATTTACTTAGTAGTTTCCTGTTACACCCTCAAAAGAGCTGTATAACTGTACTGTCTGATGCAGATCTGCTATTTTGATGTTAATACGAGAGGCATTCAATAAGTAACTCATTTTCTCTGAAAGCAAGTTGGTGTTACACAGTATTCCAAAAGGGTATATTATTCCCCACTCCTTTGGCTACAAAACCCTATTTTACATCATAGTCACCGTTCAATGCGCGGCTGTACGCCAGCTTACTGTGAGAGCCTGTACGTCCACATGGTGCCACTCTACTGGTCGACGTCGGAGCCAACGTCTCGTTGCATAAGTAACCTCCCCATCGTCCACGTAGTGCTTCCCGCGAAGTGATCTTTCATTGGGCTAAACTGATGCAAGTCGGAAGGTGGGAGATCCGGGTTGTAGCGTGGATGAGGAAGAACAGTCCAAAGAAGCTTTGTGAGCTCCTCTCGGGTGAGGCCTCTTGGGTGAATCCTTGAGTTGCCGTGGAGAAGGAGAAGTTCGTTTGCATTTTTGTGGGGACGAATACGCAGAATACTTCAGTATCCTGAGGGTAGCACAACACACTTCAATCTTTCTACCACGAGGGAGGCCATCAAATAAAATAACCCCTTCACCAGCGAGGAGTTTCTGATCCGTCGATCACCTCGCATGTGTGTGTCCACACGTTCCAACATTGCAGGAGTCACAGCTGTGTGCGGTCGGCCCGCAAGCTAGGGTTGGAACATGTCTGCGCGGCCTTGTTGCGACGGTGACAGACGCCTCGCTCAAAGAGTCACTGTGATTTTGTTCACTGCCAGGTCTCCATAGATATACTGCAAGCATCTACAAATTTCTGTAACGCTTTGGTATTCCGCCAAAAAAAACTTAACCCTTTCGGGAAGCGAGGCCCGTATACGTGGCCCGATTGTCGCGTCACACACTCAGCGCTGTATTTAGGGACTGGCTTGCAGTATCGACGCGGGACGGGGCGCATCCTGACAAAAGGGTAATTGTTCTGGCTAATTTCAGGTGGGGATCGCCAACGCTTAGTTGCCCAACGTAAAGTCCCGAGCGACTGGAAAAAAGCCTGTATATAAGAAGGGTAGAAGGACGGCTCCTCAAAATTACAGACCAATATCCTTAACATCGGTTTGTTGCAGGATTCTCGAACATATTCTCAGTTCGAATATAATGAATTTCCTTGAGACAGAGAAGTTGCTGTCCATGCATCAGCACGGCTTTAGAAAGCATCGCTCCTGCGATACGCAACTCTCCCTTTTTTCACATGATATCTTGCGAACCATGGATGATTGGTATCAGGCGGATGCCATATTCCTTGACTTCCGGACAGCGTTTGACTCGGTGTCCCACTGCAGACTTCTAACTAAGGTACGAGCACATGAATTCGTTCCCAAATATGTGAGTGGCTCGCAGACTTCTTAAGTAATAGAACCCAGTACGTTGTCCTCGATGGTGAGTGTTCATCGGAGGTGAGGGTATCATCTGGAGTGCCCCAGGGAAGTGTGTAGGTCCGCTGTTGTTTTCTATCTACATAAATGATCTTTTGGATAGGGTGGACAGCAATGTGCGGCGGTTTGCTGAGGATGTTGTGGTGTACGAGAAGGTGTCGTCGTTGATTGACTGTAGGAGGATACAAGATGACTTGGACAGGATTTGTGATTGGTGTAAAGAACGGCAGCTAACTCTAAATATAGATAATGTAAATTAATGCAGATGAATAGGGAAAAGAATCCTGTAATGTTTGAATACTCCATTTGTAGTGTAGCGCTTGACACAGTCACGTAGATTAAATATTTGGGCGTAACATTGCAGAGCGATATGAGGTGGGACAAGCATGTAATGGCAGTTGTGGGGAAGGCGGATAGTCGTCTTCGGTTCATTGGTAGAATTTTGAGAAGATGTGGTTCATCTGTAAAGGAGACCGCTTATAAAACACTAATACGACACATTCTTGAGTACTGCTCGAGCGTTTGGGATCCCTATCAGGTCGGATTGAGGGAGGACATAGAAGCAATTCAGAGGCGGGCTGCTAGATTGGTTACTGGTAGGTTTGATCATCACGCGAGTGTTACGGAAATGCTTCAGGAACTCGGGTGGGAGTCTCTGGAGGAAAGGAGGCGTTCTTTTCGTGAATCGCTACTGAAGAAATTTAGAGAACCACCATTTGAGGCTGACTGCGGTATAGTTTTGATGCCGCCAACTTACATTTCGCGGAAAGACTACAAAGATAAGGTAATAGAGATTGGGGCTCGTGCAGAGGCATATAGGCAGTCATTTTTCCCTCGTTTTGTTTGGGAGTGGAACAGGGAGAGAAGATGCTAGTTGTGGTACGAGGTACCCTCCGCCACACACCGTATGGTGGATTGCCGAGTATGTATGTAGATGTAGATATGTCATCATAGCAAAGAAAAGAGGAGAGACACCAAAGAGTCATTTGGAGTTTCGGAAGAGTCTCGTCAAGGAGCTCGTGGGCGACGTTAGGGCTCAACCAACCCATCGAGGAAGAGGCCACGTTCTGAGCGTGGTGACCCACACGGGATGGACGGCCTGTACCATGCTATCGCAAGAATGGACACCGGAAAAAAGAGTGACTGTGTCGTTTGCAGTGATTGCTCCAAGCCAGGAGGGCGAAAACGCTTCCCCTTTTTTTGCGAAGCTTGTGCGTCTAACCCTTCTCTTCATGTGCCTGTGTGCTTCAACAGGTATCACGAAGTAGCAAAGTACCAAAAGCACTTGTAAAACATTTTTGCCAAAGTTGTAAAGTTCGTTTTAAGCAAATTTTATGAAATTTTATAGAGTATTGACATAAATCAAATTTTTCATCCCTCAAAATGGACCTCTTGTTTTTCTTCCCAAGGACGTCCCATAAGAGATAAAATTTGATTTTATATGTCGTTTTAAAGCTTTAACTTTAAAGAATAAGATACAACTAATTTTAATACGTCTAATTTAGTGCATCACCTCTCAACTAAAAATAAAAAAGAAAACAATTCAAATTTTTCATTTTTTTCTATTTTAACACCACCGCCAAGTCAAAAAGTGCGCGATATGGAATAATGAAAATAGTATGCCAGTAAAAAGCGTGTTTTAAGCTTCATTTACAAAAAAAATCATCGATAAGTCAAAAACTGTAGATTTTATAAGCGACGAAAGAAACCTAAGGGATATGGAACCCGCAAAGCGCCGCAGAATTGCTCCGCTTTGGGGAAACGCACTCCGTCCCGAAAGGGTTAAAGACAGCTCTCTACCTGGAAATCACCTCCGTTACAGATACCATTTTGAAGGCTACATATGGTGCTGCTACCTATCAAAACTTCATGAAACTATAGAAGCTGAAGCGGGAATATTCCACGATGTGAGGAAAAAGTGTTGCTTTATTGAATGCCACTGGCGGTTAAATATCGTTTGGGGAGATTAATGTGAGTGAGTTTTACAATGCCGGACATAAATGTGGAGTAACCAAAAGGTGAGGAGGAAACGAAATGAAACTTCACGAACTGAATTTTCATGTGACATTATTTCCGTGATTATAAAATGTAGTCAGATTTATAAAGAACTTGGCAGTATGAGCTCACTTATAACCATGACGTTGCACCTCCTCTGGCTTGGATGCCTGAACTAATGTGGCTGGGAAGGGTTTCATCAAGCCGTTGTACCATCTCCTTCAAGCTGGCCCATAACTGTTGCAGCTGCTCATTGATATTCTGGATACTGGCATGGGGACGGAGTTGACTTAGAAGCTAGACCCATACATGTTCCTTTGGGGACAGATCTGGATGTCTTTTTGACCACAAGATTACATAATCATGCAGACAGTTGACACAAACGTGCCATGTGTCGACCATAATTGTTCTGTTGAAAAAGTGCACCACCATGGTGTCACATGACACATAACACATGCGAACGTAGAATATTCATGACGTACCGTTGTTCAGTCAGAGTTTTCTCAATCACTACCAGCCATGATTATAAATCATACTTCATGGCTCCCCACACCATGACACCATGAGACCACTGAGTCTCGCCGAAAGACTGGAAGAGTGGGAGTTCTCCACAGGTCGCCACCACATTCACCAAAGACGGTCATCTGCGGTAGTTCAGAACTGGGATTCACCGCTGAATACAATGTGACGCCATACACCAATAGACAACGCTTTCTGGTCATAGAACTACTCCATCCTCGACCGTTTGTGTTGTGGTATTAAAAGCAGTCTACACATGGGTCGCTAATTCCCTTGTCCAGTTGTTGATAGTCTCTGACCAATGGTTCAGGCTGGTGCAGGAACTTGCAGGGAATCCATTACTTGTTGCTGGATGGTTTCAGTGTGCTTGGTGCATAGTACAGCGATCCTGCCCTGTGCTATTAAGACGTGGCCGACCTGAATCTTGATGTTGGGTATGCATGCCCTTAGATTTCAATGCAATTGAACATTGGGCCACTATCGCATTCAAATGCCCCATGCATCTACATCTTGAATGATTCGAGTAGCTGGCCGAATGTAGACCCACAATTAGGCTCCTTTCAAACTCTGTCAAGTTTTCATAACGCGGCGTCGCACGAATAAGCAGCATCTACATATCCTTTACAGTGATCACTCAACATTAAATACTATTTCCACCGTTATACACTCTACCAGATCTGCTAACGACACTAAACACTAATGTACTTTGGTGGTCAATCTACACTACTGGCCATTAAAATTGCTACTCCACGAAGATGACGTGCTACAGAAGTATATTTTAACCGACAGGAAGAAGATGCTGTGCTATACAAATGATTAGCTTTTCTGAGCATTCACACAAGGTTGGCGCCTGTGGCGACACCTACAACGTGATTACATGAGGAAATTTTCCAACCGATTTCTCGGACACAAACAGCAGTTGACCGGCGTTGCCTGGTGAAACGTTATTGTGATGTCTCGTGTAAGGAGGAGAAATGCCTACAATCACGTTTCCGACTTTGATAAAGGTCGGATTGTAGTCTTTCGCGATTGCGGCTTATCGTATCGCGACACTGCTGCTCGCATTGGTCCAGATCCAATGACTATTAGCAGAATATGGAATCGGTGGGTTCAGGAGGGTAATACGGAACGCCGTGCTGGATCCCAACGGCCTCGTATCACTAGCAGTCGAGATGACTGGCATCTTATCCACACGGCTGTAATGGATCGTGCAGCCACGTCTCGATCCCTGAGTCAACCGACGGGGACGTTTGCAAGACAACAACCATCTGCATGAACAGTTAGACGACGTTTGCAGCAGCATGGACTATCAGCTCGGAGACCATGGCTGCGGTTACTCTTGGCGCTACAACACAGACCGGAGCGCCTGCGATGGTGTACCCAACGACGAACCTGGGTGCACGAATGGCAAAACGTCATTTTTTCGGATGAATCCACGTTCTGTTTACGGCATCATGATGGTCGTATCCGTGTTTGGCGACATCGCGGTGAACGCACATTGGAAACGTGTATTCGTCATAGCCAGTATGGCGTAATGGTATGGGGTGCCATTGGTTACACGTCTCGGTCACCTCTTGTTCGCATTGACGGCACTTTGAACAGTGGACGTTACATTTCAGATGTGTTACGACCCGTGGCTCTACCCTTCATTCGATCCCTGCGAAACCGTACATTTCAGCAGGATAATGCACGACCGCATGATGCAGGTCCTGTACGGGCCTTTCTGGATACAGAAAATGTTCGACTGCTGCCCTGGCCAGCACATTTGACTCAATGCCCAGGCCTATCAAGACCGTTATTACGGCCAGAGGTGGTTGTTCTGGGTACTGATTTCTCAGGATCTATGCACCCAAATTGCGTGAAAATGTAATCACATGTCAGTTCTAGTATAGTATATTTGTCCAATGAATACCCGTTTATCATCTGCATTTCTTCTTGGTGTAGCAATTTTAATGGCCAGTTGTGTACCTGTCACAGAGAATTGCAACTCTAATCATTTACATAGCCATATTTAGAGGGTGTATCTACGAAGTCTTTTTGACATCAGACCATGTCTTCCCTCTGCTTGACTTTCTTTCGTCACAGAGCATATATATATGGGTGTCCCAGCTATCTTGTCCACCCAAAATATCTCTGGAACAATAACAGCTATTGGAAAACGACTTTCACCGGTATCAATGTAGGGCTGGGGCCCATGAATGTACATTTTTGGAAACATTCTAAAACGAAAGCATATGTGTTTTTTAACACAAACTTATGTTTTTTTAAATGGAACTCGTATATGTTTTCTTCAGCAATCCATAGCATGACAAAGCACATACACAATGGCGCTGATTGCATCGCAATATTCCCATTACATCCCGAGATATTAAGACGCAAAGTTGACGCTTGAAACACCCGACATGCGCTGCTAGCGCACGTCCTGAGGCTCAGGCGTGAACCCCATGCTGCCCGTAATCGCGATGTGATTGACATGCGTAATCACACTTCCATACTTATCAAGACGTCCGAAACGAGTAATATGGTCTGCTGCCATCCTGCATTAACGTCGTACATTCCAGCAGGTATTTATCCCATAGGCTAGGGGTGATGCGGTTCTGTAACATATCTGTGTACCGCAACGTTAGTCACAAAGTTAACTTCGCTTATCGTTAATCCGTTACTAAAAAGGTAATGCCGTTCAGCGTTAAAACTTTACTTTACTGTAGATCTAGCGCAAGTGACAGTTAATCATTCACTCGTAATAGTAAAATTCATGTTGATGGTCTTAGTGAAACGAGCAAATGGACTAAAAGTTTTACCGTTGTTTAGGTAAAAATATTTTGATTTGGGAAGTTCAGGTAGGACATAGCAGATGAATGTAAACATGTTTAACCAATTAGTTTTATTATCACATAATTATCAATGTTATGTTTATCTAATGCGTTAAATGACAAATTGTTGCAAACAAATGTTTCTTTACATCACTGGGTAAAATGGCCCTTTGTAGAAACTTCTGCTGTGATACCAGCACTACATACTAAACATAGCGTTCACATCTCATGCTCAAAGTGATGCCCATTGGCTTGCATACATAGGGTCACTCTGCGGATGAAGGATGCCCTACTTCGTGCTACTGTTTCCTCTTTGATGGCTGTACAAGCATCAATAATGCGTTGCTTCATGTCCTCTAGTGTTGTTGGTTCATGTTGGTAAACAGCATCCTTCACTGCTCCCCAAAGAAGATAATCCAGCGGTGTAAGGTCCGGAGATCGGGCAGGTCACCTAACTGGGCCACCTCGTCCAATCCACCTACCAGGGAACTTACGGTTCAGAAGTCGTCGTGCTCGTAAGGCGTTATGTGCAGGGCATCGCTCATGCTGATACCACATGACCATTCTCCGGTTCAGAGGTATGGTGTCCAAGAGAACAGGAAGATTGTGTCGTATAAATCTGGAATATTGTCTGCCGTTTTGGATGCCATTTATAAAGAACGGTCCGATAATGGTATCTCCAATAATCCCACACCAAACATTAACTTTCCACGGACGTTGATGCTTTACCTGACGGAGCCATTTTGGATTGTCTGCGGACCAATAATGCATATTCCTCATATTGACAATTCCTTTGTTGGAGAATGGTGCCTCGTCGGTAAAGAGAACATCTGCAAAAAAATTTGGATTAGTCAGAAGTTTTTGCTGAGCCCACCGACAAAATGTTACCCTATTGCGGAAGTCATTTCCATGAAGTTCCTGGTGTACATGAACATGGTAAGGATGAAATTTATGACGTTTAAGAATACGCTGTGCACTTGATTTCGACACACCAACTTCACGTTCAGTTTGACGTGTGCTGATTTGAGGATTCACAGCTATGGTAGCGAGCACAGCAACTTCAGCCGGTTCATCTGTGCGTGTTCTAGGACGATGTCGAGGTCTTGGATTTAAGCTTCCCGTTTCACGTAGACGAGATGTGAGACGACCAAACATCCGGCACGAAGGCGATGGCTTGTCAGGGAATCGTCTTCTGTACAGCCGTTCTGCCTGAACAGCATTTCGTCCACCTACAACAGTGTACAGTACAGGTATGTAAAGTAGGGTAGAAAACAGACATATTAACTTAAAAATCATAATGTTCGCTAACAGTACTATCAACAAACAAGCAATCTCATAACGTATTTCCCGTCAACGTACATTCTCCATAGATCAGCAGCATTTCTACCATATCTTCATGTGTGTACATTATACTGTACAGCATAAGTTCCACAACACAACGTTTATTCACAATGTGTACTACCTCCGTGCCGTCACTAGATTACTCTGCTGCACGACTACACTGGCAAGCGGTGTACTGCACGCCAAAGCAACAACAATTGGGATGCTCGGAGGGTGGTGGAGTACAGGAGTTTGCATGGGTCGCAAATCATAAACAAGGCGAAGTGGTAACTGTGGCATTAGTGGGAACTACGTTGGACACTTGACTAGGTAGAGCCAGGCCCTGCGCGACAGGCACAATGGGTCATATAACGCATTAGATAAACCTTATTTTGGTTGTGCAGGATAAATAAGACAACCTGACGGGTGTACACCGATCGGTAGTGGTTCATATTGTGTACGTAGATACGTAAAACGTGCAAGAGGGAAACCATTATGTGCTTATGAGAGTTGATGGCAGCAGACCGTATTATTCGTTTCGGACCTCTTGATAAGTATGGAGGTGTGATAACACATGTCAATCACATCGCGATTACGGGCAGCATGGGGTTCACGCCTGAGCCTCAGGACGTGCGCTAGCAGCGCATGTCGGGTGTTTCAAGCGTCAACTTCGCGTCTTAATATCTCGGGATGTAATGGGAATATTGCGATGCAATCAACGCCATTGTGTATGTGCTTTGTCATGCTATGGATTGCTGAAGAAAAAATATAGGAGGTCCATTTAAAAAAAACATAGGTTTGTGTTAAAAAACACATATGCTTTCGTTTTAGAATGTTTCCAAATATGTACATTCATGGGCCCCAGCCCTACATTGATACCGGTGAAAGTCGTTTTCCAATAGCTGTTATTGTTCCAGAGATATTTTGGGTGGACAAGATAGCTGGGACACCCTGTATATACAGGGTGAGTCACCTAACGTTACCACTGGATATATTTCGTAAACCACATCAAATACTGACGAATCGATTCCACAGACCGAACGTGAGGAGAGGGGCTAGAGGTTAATACAAACCATAAAAAAATGCACGGAAGTATGTTTTTTAACACAAACCTACGTTTTTTAAAATGGAACCCCGTTAGTTTTGTTAGCACATCTGAACATATAAACAAATACGTAATCAGTGCCGTTTGTTGCACTGTAAAATGTTAATTACATCCGGAGATATTGTAACCTAAAGTTGACGCTTGAGTACCACTCATCCGCTGTTCGATCGTGTGTATCGGAGAGCACCGAATTACGTAGGGATCCAAAGGGAACGGTGATGGATCTTAGGTACAGAAGAGACTGGAACAGCACATTACGTCCACATGCTAACACCTTTATTGGTCTTTTTCACTGACGCACCTTACCATGAGGGGTGAGGTAAACGTACACACGTGGTTTCCGTTTTCAATTACGAGGTGGAATAGAGTGTGTCCCACTGGAAACGCGTCGACGTATGTGGTATCAGCATGATGGTGCACCTGCACATTCCGTAATTAACACTAGGCTGATCGTTGACAGGGTTTTCGAATGGCATTTCATAGGACGTGGAGGACGCATAAATTGGCCAGCCCGTTCTCCTGATCTTACACCTCTGGGCTTCTTTCTGTAGGGTACGTTAGAGGAGAATGTGTACCGTGATGTGCCTACAACCCCAGAGTATATGAAACAATGTATTGTGGCAGCCTGCGGCGACATTACACCAGATGTACTGCGGCGTGTACGACATTCATTACGCCAGACATTGCAATTGTGTGCAGCAAATGATGGCCACCACATTGAACATCTATTGGCCTGACATGTCGGGACACACTCTATTCCACTCCATAATTGAAAACGGAAACCACGTGTGTACGTGTACCTCACCCCTCATGGTAAGGTACATGTGCGTCAGTGAAAAAGACCAATAAAAAGGTGTTAGCATGTGGACGTAATGTGCTGTTCGAGTCTCTTCTGTACCTAAGGTCCATCACCGTTCCCTTTGGATCCCTACGTAATTCGGTTGGTTGGTTGGTTGGTTTGGGGAAGGAGACCAGACAGCGAGGTCATCGGTCTCATCGGATTAGGGAAGGACGGAGAAGGAAGTCGGCCGTGCCCTTTGAAAGGAACCATCCCGGCATTTGCCTGGAGCGATTTAGGGAAATCACGGAAAACCTAAATTAGGATGGCCGGACGCGGGATTGAACCGTCGTCCTCCCGAATGCGAGTCCAGTGTCTAACCACTGCGCCACCTCGCTCGGTCGCAATTCGGTGCTCTCCGATACACACGATCGAACAGCGGAGGAGTGGTACTCAAGCGTCAACTTTAGGTTACAATATCTCCGGATGTAATTAACATTTTACAGTGCAACAAACGGCACTGATTACGTATTTGTTTATATGTTCAGATGTGCTAACAAAATTAACGGGGTTCCATTTAAAAAAACGTAGGTTTGTGTTAAAAAACATACTTCCGTGCATTTTTTTATGGTTTGTATTAACCCCTAGCCCCTCTCCTCACGTTCGGTCTGTGGAATCGATTTGTCAGTATTTGATGTGATTTACGAAATATATCCAGCGGTAATGTTAGGTGATTCACCCTGTATATATATATATATATATATATATATATATATATATATATATATATATATATATATATATATACAAAAAGGTACGGCCAAACTTTCAGGAAACATTCCTCACACACAAAGAAAGAAAATATGTTATGTGGACATGTGTCCGGAAACGCTTACTTTCCGTGTTAGAGCTCATTTATTACTTCTCTTCAAATCACATTAATCATGGAATGGAAACACACAGCAACACAACGTACCAGCGTGAGTTCAAACACTTTGTTACAGGAAATGTTCAAATTGTCGTCCGTTAGCGACGATACATGCATCCACCCTCCATCGCATGGAATCCCTGATGCGCTGATGCAGCCCTGGAGAATGGCGTATTGTATCACAGCCGGGGTTGCGTAGACAAGAGCTTTCAAATGCCCCCATAAATGAAAGTCAAGAGGGTTGAGGTCAGGAGAGCGTGGAGGCCATGGAATTGGTCCGCCTCTACCAATCCATCGGTCACCGAATCTGTTGTTGAGAGGCGTACGAACACTTCGACTGAAATGTGCAGGAGCTCCGTCGTGCATGAACCACATGCTGTGTCGCACTTGTAAAGGCACATGTTCTAGCAGCACAGGTAGAGTATCCCGTATGAAATCATGATAACGTGCTCCATTGAGCGTAGGTGGAAGAACATGGGGCCCAATCAAGACATCACCAACAATGCCTGCTCAAACGTTCACAGAAAATCTGTGTTGACGACGTGATTGCACAATTGCGTGCGGATTCTCGTCAGCCCACACATGTTGATTGTGAAAATTTGCAATTTGATCACGTTGGAATGAAGCCTAATCCGTAAAGAGATCATTTGCACTGAAATGAGGATTGACACATTGTTGGATGAACCATTCGCAGAAGTGTACCCGTGGAGGCCAATCAGCTGCTGATAGTGCTTGCACACGCTGTACATGGTACGGAAACAACTGGTTCTCCCGTAGCACTCTCCATACATTGACGTGGTCAGCGTTACCTTGTACAGCAGCAACTTCTCTGACGCTGGCATTAGGTTTATCGTCAACTGCACGAAGAATTGCCTCGTCCATTGCAGGTGTCCTCGTCGTTCTAGGTCTTCCCCAGTCGCGAGTCATAGGCTGGAATGTTCCGTGCTCCCTAATACGCCGATCAATTGCTTCGAACGTCTTCCTGTCGGGACACCTTCGTTCTGGAAATCTGTCTCGATACAAACGTACCGCGCCACGGCTGTTGCCCCGTGCTGATCCACACATCAAATGGGCATCTGCCAACTCCGCATTTGTAAACATTGCACTGACTGCAAAACCACGTTCGTGATGAACACTAACCTGTTGATGCTACGTACTGATGTGATTGATGCTAGTACTGTAGAGCAATGAGTCGCACGTCAACACAAGCACCGAAGTCAACATTACCTTCCTTCAATTCGCCCAACTGGCGGTGAATCGAGGAAGTACAGTACATACTGACAAAACTAAAATGAGCTCTAACATGGAAATTAAGCGTTTCCGGACACATGTCCACATAACATCTTTTCTTTATTTGTGTGTGAGGAATGTTTCCTGAAAGTTTGGCAGTACCTTTTTGTAACACCTTTCATTTGAGCATTTCACAATGCCATTATCGGTCTCGACCACATTGATCTCATCTTCAGACTGGTAGTCAAATAGATAAAAGTTTGATAAAAGAAATCGTTGTGTAATATACTCGTATAGCATCTGCCAAGTAGTTATCTATGTAATGACAAAAAATGGTTGAAATGGCTCTGAGCACTATGGGACTTAACTTCTGAGGTCATCAGTCCCGTAGAACTTAGAACTACTTAAACCTAACTAACCTAAGGACGTCACACACATCCATGCCCGAGGCAGGATTCGAACCTGCGATCGTAGCAGTCGCGCGGTTCCAGACTGTAGCGCCTAGAACCGCTCGCCCACTCCGGCCGGCTATGTAACGACAAAATGGAGTAAAATCATGTCTAAGAGCGCAGGGTGAAAGCAGTTTCCGATGTAGTGCAATCGGTACTGAAGATAACAGTTTATAATGATCGAGGTTTTGTAGGCAGATTCACATCACAGGGCAGTTCTAGATGGTCATGTACGGTTAGTCAACGAGATCTCAGACAAGTCGAGATGCGTGGTGTATGTCCTGACATACATGTGTCGCATTTCTCATATTGCAAAGAAAAGGGGTTTTTGCTTTATATTTATTTATTGGTGGGTGGGGGGGTGGGGGGGGGGGGAGGGCATCTGTCCTAGCTGCAGTAGGAATCGGCTGGCATGCAGCCCCAGCAATAGAAGGTAGTAGCCCTGGGTTACAGCCAGGGCTGGTGACTGGAGTGTGGTGACTATTACTATCGAACTCTGCTGACTAGAGCTAAGAGGAGGAATGTTGACAAGTGGATAGATTTCAGGAATGGAGCTGTGTTTTAGCTGCTACACTGCCCCCCTCATCGAATAATCTGGCCAGCTGAAACTGAATCCCTGACAATGTAGTCCAGCTGGAACAGAGGTGTTGCTACCTTTCCAATATACAGTTTCTAAATTCCAAATCAAATTGCATGTGTGGTGCAAAATTTCTAGTTTAGCTGTATTATGTCTAAAACTTTTGTTCCCCTATTTATATTTACACTTTTCATACCATTCCACGTTCATCAACTCAGTTAATGAGGCTTAGGTTGCTGACTTGTGCACTACCTCCTTTCAGTACCCAAACCTCAGTCATTTCTTTATTCATGCTGACACCATTCGCATGGCCCCACAGGTCAAAGGATGGTAAGTTTATTTATTTAATCGTATGGCCGGGGCCCCCCATCGGGCAGACCGTTCGCCGGGTGCCGGTCTTTCAATATGACGCCACTTCGGCGACCTGCAGTCGATGAGTATGATGATGACAGCACAACACCCAGTCTCTGGGCGGAGAAAATTCCCCGACCCAGCAGGGAATCGACAACTGGACATGCTAGTTTCCACTGCAATGAGCCGATGCTGATATTTCTTATGGTATTTCTTCATGTGCCCAAGCAAATATTCCAATGATATACGGCGATTATGAACAACCAGTATCCCACGTAAATAGGCTCGGAGGGTCATGAATATGGTGACAGTCACACAGGTTCGGTTTTTTTTTAGATAAAATTTCGAATGGAAGGTGTAGCAAGTAAAGTACTGAGTAGGTGGTGTTCATGGTTGTGGTTCTGGAGATGGTGGGTGGTAACCAGACGGTAGATCCAGAAATATAGGAATCGATGTCACTGGTCAACAACCGTTACTCTTGCAGCTCTAAATGCTGCATGCTACCAAGGCATCCTTGATCGTAACAGGTCGAGAGGATGACTAAGGGATCTACTATGGAAAAGAGCCAATGCGATCTGATCTTTTGGAAGAACTCATTTTTACTCGCAATCACCTGCAAGGATACTAAAACACAGGGGTCTCAGCGCAAAATATGTTGAACTCCCATGCCCCTGGTGCCATATGTATTAGTTTTGTGTGACAGACGGTAACTCCACTCAACCTAGCACTACATAAACACTGAAGTGCAAGGCGAGAGACTTCCCCAGATCTTTTCGCCCTCCCTCCTTCATCATCTTAAATAAATAGTTTGGCTCAACAACAATATACTTGCGAAAAGAATCTTTAAAATTGAAGCTGAATACCCAAGTTTGAGTTTGGACAAGAAATTAGTGCCATCGTGTGCTATTATGATGTATGGCGTCGCAAAACGTAATCAGCAGTGGTTAACAATTACCTGAGCTACTATTTCCACTTGCTGAATGGCACAGCAGTCATGGTTACAAATCACAAAAAATGATCAGTTAAAATTAACACATACCAATGTCCTGCTGGTATCTGTGCAAAATAACCAAGAATTCCCACTCCGATCATTTGGAATTGTCTCCTGGCCTCAGGAAACCTTTGCAATGGAATCTTTTGATGACTAAGCTCAGCCCTTTGAGCACACGGTACACTGTTTTTGACCTACTTACCACATCGTGCTAACGCATTCTCCACAAATAATTTTCTACAGCACGTCAGTCTGCAGCTCGCTGGCCTCGATGCCCCGTCAAGATAAAATCATAAGCCTGCCTCATCACTTCATCGTATAAATTAGCCGACATGACTACTTGCCACGCCATATTTGTCTATATACTATTTCGTCGTCAGCAATAAACTGTTCTTGTGTTGTTAATTGCAGACAATATTGGTCAGCAGTTGAGACTTTTGCACTCATCTGCAGATACACCATTACATTCCATGGCACGTATCTTGTGGTTCATCCTGCCTGCATTACCATGAGTCTATCCATGTCTTCAAATGTTTTGTGATGCGTTATAACTTAAAGAGGCCGACCATGCTAGAAGCAACTGAAAGAAATCATTCAAAAGATCAAACTGAGCAGTAGTCGTGTAATTTTTCTCTAAGTTACTGAGCAGTCTAGAAACATAAGTTAGCTGGTTCTCTGTTCCGCCACTCCAAAGCATGGTTGCTCGAATCACATGATGATACAAATTATTCAAAATTCTTTATACCAAGTATGCCCTGACTGGCTACTGATACCTGCAACCCTGAGACTAGAAAAAATTTGGATACTCTTCCTCCTACATAGCCAGTTAAAGATTAACCTGTCACTGATTCTACACTGCTGGCCACCGTAAATGCAACACCCTGAAGGAAGCATCCGAATCAAGTGAAATTTACACCATGAGTTTGCAGCGATGAGATATGCAACTGATTAGAATTTCAGCGCAGACGCACATCACGCGCGCCTGAGGCGCCACCTCATAGCGCCATTTAAGGCTTGGCGATTTCGACGAGTGTACGTTCGGCACGTGTGTTTACCTTGTGGTTGTTTCACAAGACGATCAGTTATGCCTCGTAGACAACAGCAAACATCTTTTGATCAAGTATCCGAGGTCGACAGAGGAAGGATAGTGGCTTACCGAGATTGTGGATTATCATACAGAGAAATCGCTAGTCGTGTTGGACGAAACCAAACAACTGTAATGCGGGTATGTGACCGTTGGATGCAGGAGGGTACGACGGACCGACGTGGTCGATCGTATTCACCTCGGTGCACCACTGCACGTGCTGATAGGCAAATTGTGCGCATGGCAGTGACGGATCGCTCAGTGACATCCCGAACCATAGCACAGCACATTGCGTCTGTAACGCATCATCCAGTGTCTGCGCGTACCATTCGACGCCGTTTACAGCAGAGTGGTCTGTCCGCAAGACGTCCATTGCTTCGTCTACCATTGACGCAGAACCACAGACGTCTCCGTCGCCAATGGTGTGATGACAGACGGATGTGGACGGCAGAATGGAATGACGTTGTCTTTACTGACGAGGCACGCTTCTGTCTGCAGCACCACGATGGTCGGATTCGAGTGTGGAGACACCGTGGAGAGAGGATGCTGGACAGCTGCATTATGCACCGCCACACTGGTCTTGCACCGGGTATTATGGTATGGGGCGGTATTGGATATTACTCTCGCACGCCTCTAGTACGCATTGCCGGTACTTTAAATAGCCGGCGCTACATATCCGAGGTGCCGGAGCCAGTTGTCCTTCCTTACATTCAGGGCTCGACCACAGCCATATTTCAACAGGATAATGCGCGACCACACGTGGCACGCATTGTCCAAAGGTTCTTCGTAAATAACCAGATTGAATTGCTTCCCTGGCCGGCTCGCTCTCCGGATCTTCCGCCGATAGAAAACATGTGGTCCATGGTTGCTCAACGAGTGACCCAGATTACATCCCCAGCTGCCACACCAGATGATCTTTGGCAACGTGTGGAAGCTGCTTGGGCTGCTGTACCCCAGGAACACATCCAACGTCTCTTTGACTCAATGCCGAGACGTGTGGCAGCGGTGATCTCCAACAATGGCGGCTACTCTGGCTACTGATTCTGGCAGGAACCACATGTCACAGACGTCTGTAAACGTAATCATTTGATACTTGGTCAACATGTTATCTACAAAATAAATTGTGTTGTGCTACCTCTTGTCTTTCTTGGTGTTGCATTTACGGTGGCCAGCAGTGTATTTATAGTGGTACCCACTGCTAACATTCATTGGGAATGTTGTACAATGGCTATATCGTTCCCTCTTTCGTTTAACAATGGGGTTTGAGATCAACCCTCATGTTTGCGTATCCCTGCACCAGCAATTTTCATTCGGAGTGTCCAACCTGCTTACACCTCTTACAATGTGACTTCCTACAACATCTTTGAATGTTGCCAGGCTGACCATGTCCATAACATATGGTCTTAATATTGAAAACTGCTTCCTTCTGTTTTAGCTTGATCATTGCATCAATCCCGGCCAAAGTTGCCGTATTTGTTAGAACGTAGTTTAGGGTTTTGGAAACTCTACACGACATCTCAGCAGGCAAATCCGGCGAAAAATGCATCTAGAGCCCTTCGTTCTGCCCCTGCACAATGTGCCCGTTTCTTTACATTAATATTAATCTTTCTATTAAACATCTTCACGTTATCAATCATGATACCCTCAGTATACACCAAATTAACGTAAAACCTAGTTAACTTCTTGCACCACGGCATATTATCATAACGCCGTCAGTTGAACATGAGGCCACTTCCAGACGCGCAGAAAATCCCATAAATCCCTAAAGGGCAGGCCAGAATGCCATTCGCTGCACAGGCAGGCACTGAAGACATCTTTGGAACTCAAAAAATGAGCGAAACTGTGAGTGTTCTCACAGTTCTGACTACACGTTATTCTTGGGCAAAATGTAACTTGGAAGTCTTTTATATATAGTTGTGAGGTTCTTTGGCACCATTTTGGCACAAACCTTTAAGTTTGACACCTCAGCCATCATCCTTACTGTTAAACATGAGTCTGATCTCACAAGAGCACGCACACGTTCGGCGTTTTTGAAGGTCTCCCTGAGTGGTGTTCATCTTCAAAGTGTTCTCAACCTGTCAAAAATGATTTGTTATAGCGGAAAACTTGTGCTCATGATAAGGAATTTTCCTATAGACCTGTTTCAACTTTTCGAAGGCCACACTCGCGGATTCCCCAAGTCTTACCAAAAAATTGATGGCATGACGTTCCTCTAAATTCCGTTGTTCCATTTTCGTATCTCACAACAAAAACAAAAAAAAACAGCTTTACTGGTGGTGCTTTCAAAAATCACATGGTGACTGTACATGGCTGAAACTCGGGCTGAGCATCTGGAAGGAAAAACACACCGGTCTACACAAGCAGAACAACACAGCCTTACCAAATCGCTCGCAGTGTTCTCAGTCCGATTACCTTTCTCACACACAACGTATTTACAGCTCACAAACATTCCAGAGACGCTATTGTCTGCATGTTTGTCAGATTTCTCATATATTACAGATTTTTTTCCCTGATGTCACAGTGGAAGTATGTCGCTTGTGATAAGTATGGAATCCAAGATGTCCACTAAGTTCGAAATTCAAGATGGCAGTTCAAGACGTAAGACTTTACAATCCATGATGGCAATCCTGTACATCATCGCTGTCATCAGAATTCCAGACGGCGATTCAGGACGGCTGACCAGGGTATACGAGCACATGCTGCAAAGTTAACAGTGCAAAACAGTTGTCACCTGGACTCACTATTTGTGGTTTTTATACTGCTGTGAACGACAGACTGTCATCGTGACACATAATCAGAGATCTACCATTTTCATACAGAAAAAAACTGACTTGCACTGTCGCATGAAAGTACCAACCCACTCCTCGTTTCTCAGACGTTATGTCTGGTTAAAAATGGAAAGTGCGCGGACCTTCATCAAGCGTGACTTCCTTTTAACTGTACGGTATATGTTACATTGCATTTAGGAACTTTCGGGTAATTGAACATGTATCAATAATTACAGATTTCTGTAGTTGTATATATACGTTTGGATGTAGCTGTATTGCGTTGATGTACTGGTGGATATTGTGTGGTATGACTCCTGTAGTTGATAATATATTTGGTATAATGTCAACTTTATCCTGATGCCACATCTCCTTGACTTCCTCAGCCAGTTGGATGCATTTTTCAATTTTTTCTCCTGTTTTCTTTTGTATATTTGTTGTATTGGGTATGGATATTTCGATTAGTTGGCTTAATTTCTTCTTTTTATTGGTGAGTATGATGTCAGGTTTGTTATGTGGTGTTGTTTTATCTGTTATAATGGTTCTGTTCCAGTCTAATTTGTATTCATCATTCTCCAGTACATTTTGTGGTGCATACTTGTATGTGGGAACGTGTTGTTATATTAGTTTATGTTATATGGCAAGTTGTTGATGTATTATTTTTGCTACATGGTCATGTTTCTTGGTGTATTCTGTATTTGCTAGTATTGTACATGCGCTTGTGATGTGATCTACTGTTTCTATTTGTTGTTTGCAAAGTCTGCATTTATCTGTTGTGGTATTGGGATCTTTAATAACAGGCTTGCTGTAATATCTGGTGTTTATTGTTTGACCCTGTATTGCAATCATGAATCCTTCTGTCTCACTGTATATATTGCCTTTTCTTAGCCATGTGTTGGATGCGTCTTGATCGATGTGTGGCTGTGTTAGATGATACGGGTGCTTGCCATGTAGTGTTTTCTTTTCCCAGTTTACTTTCTCCGTATATGTTGATGTTATGTGGTCTAAAGGGTTGTAGAAGTGGTTATGAAATTGCAATGGTGTAGTCGATGTATTTATATGAGTGATTGCTTTGTGTATTTTGCTAGTTTCTGCTCGTTCTATAAAGAATTTTCTTGAATTGTCTACCTGCCCATAATGTAGGTTTTTTATGTCGATAAATCCCCTTCCTCCTTCCTATCTGCTTAATGTGAGTCTTTCTGTTGCTGAATGTATCGGATGTATTCTATATTTGTGCCATTGTGATCGTGTAAGTGTATTGAGTGCTTCTATTTCTGTGTTACTCCATTTCATTACTCCAAATGAATAGGTCAATATTGGTATAGCATAAGTATTTATAGCTTTTGTCTTGTTTCTTGCTGTCAGTTCTGTTTTCAGTATTTTTGTTAGTTTTTGTCTATATTTTTCTTTTAGTTCTTCTTTAATGTTTGTATTATCTATTCCTATGTTTTGCCTGTATCCTGGATATTTATAGGCATCTGTTTTTTCCATCGCTTCTATGCAGTCACTGTGGTTATCCAATATGTAATCTTCTTGTTTAGTGTGTTTACCCTTGACTATGCTATTTTTCTTACATTTGTCTCTTCCAAAAGCCATATTTATATCATTGCTGAATACTTCTGTTATCTTTAGTAATTGGTTGAGTTGTTGATTTGTTGCTGCCAGTAGGTTTAGATCATCCATGTATAGCAAATGTGTGATTTTGTGTTGGTATGTTCCAGTAATGTTGTATCCATAATTTGTATTATTTAGCATGTTGGATAGTGGGTTCAGAGCAAGGCAGAACCAGAAAGGACTTAATGAGTCTCCTTGGTATATTCCACGCTTAATCTGTATTGGCTGTGATGTGATATTTGAACTTGTTTGGATATTAAGCGTGGTTTTCCTATTTTTCATTACTATGTTTAGAAACTGTATCAATTTAGGATCTACTTTGTATATTTCCAATATTTGTTGTAACCATGAGTGGGCTACACTATCAAAAGCTTTTTGGTAATCAATGTATGTGTAGTGTAGCGACCTTTGTTTAATTTTTGCTTGATATGTCACCTCTGCATCTATTATCAGTTGCTCTTTACATCCTCGTGCTCCTTTGCAACAACCTTTTTGTTCTTCATTTATAATTTTGTTCTGTGTTGTATGTGTCATTAATTTCTGTGTAATGACTGAAGTTAATATTTTGTATATTGTTGATATGCATGTTATGGGGCGATATTTAGCTGGGTTCGCTGTGTCTGCTTGATATTTAGGTTTCAGATAAGTTATTCCATGTGTAAGTGTATCAGGGAATGTGTATGGGTCCGCCATGTAACTGTTACATAATTTAGTTAGATGTGAATGTGTTGAGGTGAACTTCTTTAGCCAGAAATATGCTATTTTATCTTTTTCAGGGGCTCTCCAATTGTGAGTAGAATTAATTGCTCGGGTGACTTCATGTTGCAAAATTATCACTTCAGGCATTTGTGGTATCATCTTGTATGTGTCTGTTTCTGCTTGTATCCACCGTGCATGCCTGTTATGTTGTACCGGGTTTGACCATATGTTGCTCCAGAAGTGTTCCATATCTGTTATGTTTGGTGGATTGTCTATTTTAATGTGTGTGTTTGTAATGTCTGGTAAAATTTCTTTTGGTTTGTGTTGAATGTTTGGTTTTGTTTCCTTCTATTTTCACTTTTTTGTATCTTATTATTATTATTATTATTCAGTATGAGTGTAAGTGTTCGTGTGTTTCCAAGATTTTCTTTTATTTCTTCTGCAACACAACAGTTGCCTTACGTAGACAATGCACTGCCTGGTACGTTTGAGCAGCAGCAGCAGAATCTAAGTTAGCAAGCAGACACACTCAGCTTCAGTTACAGCGTCGTACAATTCTGTCTTGCTAATGTGTTGTGCTGTCTTATACACTACTGGTCATTAAAATTCTATACCACGAAGATGACGTGCTACAGACGCGTTATTTAACCGACAGGAAGGAGATGCTGTGATATGCAAATGATTAGCTTTTCAGAGCATTCACACAAGGTTGGCGCCGGTGGCGACACCTAGAACGTGCTGACATGAGGAAAGTTTCCAACCGATTTCTCATACACAAACAGCAGGTGACCGGCGTTGCCTGGTGAAACGTTGTTGTGATGTCTCGTGTAAGGAGGGGAAATGCCTACCATCACGTTTCCGACTTTGATAAAGGTAGGATTGTAGCCTATCGCGATTGCGGTTTATCGTATCGCGAAATTGGTGCTCGCGTTGGTCAAGATCCAATGACTGTTAGCAGGATATGGAATCGGTGGGTTCAGGAGGGTAATACGGAACGCCGTGCTGGATCCCAACTGCCTCGTATCACCAGCAGTCGAGACGACAGGCATCTTATCCGCATGGCTGTAACGGATCGTGCAGCCACGTCTCGATCCCTGAGTCAACAGATGGGGACGTTTGAAAGACAACAACCATCTGCACGAACAGTTCGACGACGTTTGCAGCAGCATGGACTATCAGCTCGGAGACCACGGCTGCGGTTACCCTTGACGCTGCATCACAAACAGGGGCGCCTGCGATGGTGTATTCATCGACGAACCTGGGTGCACGAATGGTAAAACGTCATTTTTTCGGATGGATCCAGGTTCTGTTTACTGCATCATGATGGTCGAATCCGTGTTTGGCGACATCGCGGTGAACGCACATTGGAACGTGTATTCTTCATAGCCATACTGACGTATCACCCGGTGTGATAGTATGGGGTGCCATTGGTTACACGTCTCGGTCACCTCTTGTTCGCATTGACGGCACTTTGAACAGTGGACGTTACATTTTAGATGTGTTATTACCCGTGGCTCTACCCTTCATTCGATCTCTGCAAAACCCTGCATTTCAGCAGGATAATGCACGACCGCATGTTGCATGTCCTGTACGGGCCTTTCTGGATACAGAAAATGTTCGACTGCTGCCCTGGCCAGCACATTCTCCAGATCTCTCACCAACTGAAAACGTCTGGTCAATGGTGGCCGAGCAACTCGCTCGTCACAATACGCCAGTCACTACTCTTGATGAACTGTGGTATCGTGTTGAAGCTGCATGGGCAGCTGTACATGTACACGCCATCCAAGCTCTGTTTGAATCAATGCACAGGCGTATCAAGGCCGTTATTACGGCCGCGAGGTGGTTGTTCTCGGTACTGATTTCTGAGGGTCTATGCACCCAAATTGTGTGAAAATGTAATAACATGTTAGATCTAGTATAATATATTGGTCCAATGAATACCGGTTTATCATCTGCATTTCTTCTTGTTGTAGCAATTTTAATGGCCAGTATCGTATATAAGGATGCTATGTGTGAGGGTATTCTCCCTCCCTCCCACAGACATCTTGTATAGTACACTAGTACACACTTTAATTCCACTCTGTTAGTGTTCGATACACCTAATTATAGTGGTGATATAGAGCTTATGTCAGATGAGCATATATAGGATCAACCATCTGCCACAGGTGGTGTCATCATCTAGGATTCTAGAGTTATATGTAAGAAGCCTGAAACCGTGAATACCCATTTTGCTTTGTCTAACA
Source organism: Schistocerca nitens (assembly GCF_023898315.1). Taxonomy (NCBI): domain Eukaryota; kingdom Metazoa; phylum Arthropoda; class Insecta; order Orthoptera; family Acrididae; genus Schistocerca; species Schistocerca nitens. The sequence continues at coordinate 327,237,559 of NC_064618.1, read as the reverse complement.
ATAAGGAGAAAGTGCAATTTGACTGTGAGTCAGTTTACAAAGTAATTGTTTATCGTACCGCACATATTGGTTCAATGGAACAAGCGGCCCATGATTGTAGTCACTTCCGCAGACATATGAAAAACTGCGCAAAATTTAGTCACCTGTCATGGATGAACGCAGCAGAAGTCATATGTGGAGGAACTTACATGAATTTTTTTTAAAATCATTATATGTCAGAAAAATGATGTATTAATTACAGCACTCGGTGGAGCTAATATTAAACTTCAGGAAGCCGTAACACTTGTTAGCCCTAACGCATCAAGTGCATTGTCATCTGAACAACATGTGACTATGGTGTTATCGACATCGTTCGCTTGTGTATTTTTCCTCGAAATGAGAGTGGTGTTCTTGCATGCGGACACATAACTGTTTTCATTAAATATATACATTCCATCTCATCTTGTTCTGTGTGTCAGAATCGTATTGCAGCTAGAATAAGAGAATTTTTGTCGTAATAAATTTAGTATCAACCAATAGTTTATCCATATAAAATGTTTAACTGTGTTATTTCATACGCCAGTTAGCCTCTGCTAATAACGAACTGCTAAGTTCAACAAGAATTCAAAAATATATGAACTACTATATCTCACTCTCTGACATTGCAACTCCTGAACTGTCAAGTTTCATCATGTAAATATGTGGTGTCTCCTCTACACAGAAACAACTGGACTGTAAAGCCGCTCTGACATTGCTAATGTATGAACTCTAAGACTCTCTCTCTCTGACAGCTGAATTATTAAGTCTCATGGGATGTACGTATGATGGAACAAAACGCATAGCAAATAGTAAAATTATTATTTATTATTGTAAAAATTTTGATACAGTTTGTACACATTGTTAAACGTGGAAATAAATCAGTATCGTTAAAACATTGCCATTCTCTTTTTGCTACATACAACCTGTTCAGCACTCAGCATGTAACTGTTTTGGTATCTTCAAATTCAGCCTGTATTGCACTCAAACCAAACTGAGCATCTATAACCTCAGCGCCGGCCGGTGTGGCCGAGCGGTCCTGGGCGCTTCAGTCTGGAACCGTACGACCGCTACGGTCGCAAGATCGAATCCTGCCTCGGGCATGGATGTGTGTGATGTCCTTAGGTTAGTTAGGTTTAGGTAGTTCTAAGTTCTAGGGGACATGACCTCAGCTGTTAAGTCCCATAGTGCTCAGAGCCATTTGAACCATTTGTAACCTCAGATTTTATGGAGTTCATCTACATCTACATCTACATTTATACTCCGCAAGCCACCCAACGGTGTGTGGCGGAGGGCACTTTACGTGCCACTGTCATTACCTCCCTTTCCTGTTCCAGTCGCGTATGGTTCGCGGGAAGAACGACTGCCGGAAAGAATCCGTGCGCGCTCGAATCCCTCTAATTTTACATTCGTGATCTCCTCGGGAGGTATAAGTAGGGGGAAGCAATATATTCGATACCTCGTCCAGAAACGCACCCTCTCGAAACCTGGCGAGCAAGCTACACTGCGATGCAGAGCGCCTCTCTTGCAGAGTCTGCCACTTGAGTTTGTTAAACATCTCCGTAACGCTATCACGGTTACCAAATAACCCTGTGACGAAACGCGCCGCTCTTCTTTGGATCTTCTCTATCTCCTCCGTCAACCCGATCTGGTACGGATCCCACACTGATGAGCAATACTCAAGTATAGGTCGAACGAGTGTTTTGTAAGCCACCTCCTTTGTTGATGGACTACATTTTCTAAGCACTCTCCCAATGAATCTCAACCTGGTACCAGCCTTACCAACAATTAATTTTATATGATCATTCCACTTCAAATCGTTCCGCACGCATACTCCCAGATATTTTACAGAAGTAACTGCTACCAGTGTTTGTTCCGCTATCATATAATCATACAATAAAGGATCCTTCTTTCTATGTTTTCGCAATACATTACATTTGTCTATGTTGAGGGTCAGTTGCCACTCCCTGCACCAAGTGCCTATCCGCTGCAGATCTTCCTGCATTTCTCTACAATTTTCTAATGCTGCAACTTCTCTGCATACTACAGCATCATCCGCGAAAAGCCGCATGGAACTTCCGACACTATCCTATTATTGACGTAATACTAGTTTATTTAGACATAGCACACGAACTCACACTAATACCCTTGTCTAACTCCTCGTCAGCGTCAACATTATGTTCCTGACCACACCATGGAAGAGTAGTTTAACGTATGTTCGACATAGATTATGTCTATGGGGTCCATACTGCTGCGTACAAGCCGCACATGTTCGATTAAATGTACGCACTGGGTTGGTTCTTAAGATGTTAATTTCATCGTATCACCTCCAAGCGGGCCGACGATGGATACTCTGTTGCTGCCGAAGATACAGCCGTCATCAGGGAAGGGATTGTAGTCAGTTGTCAAGCAACTCTCAATGTATTTCACAGCGTGTATGATGCCGTGCCCGCTCGGCACACTTCCGCTAGGCCGACGGCAGAATGTCTATGATCACTGTTCTTGGATTTGGCGTTTAACATTGCATACGACAACCAGACCATTTGTGTCGTGCCTTTAGAACAACTTGGCAGCCTGAAGATGATCTACCATCGAAACTGGTCGCAACACCATAAATGTATAACACACTCAAAGACAAAAAAAGAAAAAAAAATGGAAGACGCACAGCAAACGAATTATCCGAGTGGACGGAAATCAGTAGATGTGATTTACATGTGCAGACAAAAAGTGATTGCAATTTAAAAAAAGCTGGATGAGTTATTTGAGAGAAAGACCTTCACATATGGAGCAAGTCGATAACGTGCTGGTCCACATCCAGTCCTTATACAAGCAGTTATTCGTCTTGGTATTGACTGACAAAGTTGTTGGATGTCCTTCCGAAAGATAATCTGACAAATTCTGTCCAATTGCAGAGCCAGATCGTCAAAATCCCGAGATCGTTGGAAGGCCCATCCCATGATACTCCAAACTTTCTCAATTGGGGAGAGATCAGGCTACCTAGCTGGCCAAGGTAGCGTTTGAAAAGCACGAAAACAAGCAGGAGAAACTGCGGGTGTTATCTTGCTGGAATGTAATTCCAGAATGGCTTTTCATCAAAGGCAACAAAACTAGGGGGAAGAATATTGTTGACCTACCGCTGTGCTGTAAGGGTGCCACAGATGGCAGATGGGCAACCAGACGGATCCTGCTATGAAAAGAAATGGCACCCTAGAGTCACCTACAGACACGTCTTCGGCCTGAAACCTCACTTACTAGAGTATATTTATCTTCAGTGATGACTTTTGAAATGAGACCTGATGACCAGCTAAAACATGTCTGGAGACGCCTCGGACAGTGGCGGATACCAACCTGAATATCGCACGCCGTATGGCCCGACAGCCAGGGCTGCTGGTCTGGGGTACCGTTTCTTTTCACAATAGGGAAAAAATGGCTCTAAGCACTATGGGACTTAACATCTGAGGTCATCAGTCCCCTAGACTTAGAACTACTTAAACCTAACTAACCTAAGGACATCACACACATCCATGCCCAAGGCAGGATTCGAAGCTCTTCAGTCCGGAACCGCGCGACTGCTACGGTTGCAGGTTCGAATCCTGCCTCGGGCATGGATGTGTGTGATGTCCTTAGGTTAGTTAGGTTTAAGCAGTTCTAAGTTCTAGTGGACTAATGACCTCAGATGTTAAGTGCCATAGTGCTCAGAGCCATTTGAACCATTTTTAGATATCATTAACCTCAGGGCATTTTGACTAATGAACTGCGTCTGCTCTTCACAGCAAAATACCGAGCGCTTGGTTAATGCTCAGCGATGAAGAATGAAATGTTTGTGGAGATAGAACCGTGCGGCCTAGCCATTTGTGGTGCCTCCCTCCACTCCTACCACACTGATTGACGGGCAGTGTGGCAGCAGCACAGGATTTCAGACCACACTGTTCAGTTCGCCAGCTGGAGTGCTCTATAGTTTCGTCACCCCTCGCCCAGCACTTTTCTGATTTTACACTGTATTTCTCCTGAATTCATAACGACGAACCCACTGACGAAAATACGAGGTTTGACTCAAAAGTAATGCCTCCACATTCGTAACTCTTCAACAGTCGGCAGCGTTGGTATGCGGCAGGTACTGACTTGTTCCGTAGCCTCTTCTCTCGACCATCATTTTTCTGATTTTACTCTCTATTTCTCCTGAATTCATAACGACAAACCCACTGACGAAAATACGAGGTTTGACTCAAAAGTAATGCCTCCACCTTCGTAACTCTTCAACAGTCGGCAGCATTGGTATGCGGGAGGTACTGGCTTGTTCCGTAGCCTCTTCTCTCGCCCAGCACTTTTCTGATTTTACTCTGTATTTCTCCTGAATTCATAACGAAGAACCCACTGACGAAAATACGAGGTCTGACTCAAAAGTAATGCCTCCACCGTCGTAACTCTTCAACAGTTGGCAGCATTGGTATGCGGCAGCTACTGGCTTGTTCCGTAGCCTCTTCTCTACAGCTCCAGTTGACGGGAAGCCTTAACATTGAATGGTTGTGTTGTTTCAGTGTAAAGAATGGAACCCTGCGCAGACGGTCGGTCAATGCGATTTAAGTAACGTGCAGTCATTGAATTCTTGACAACAGAAGGTGTCACGCTAAAGGAGATTCATCAGAGAATGAAATTCCTGGCACAAAGTAACAATGCGGACGTGATCGAACCGCGGTACTGACAGTCTAGGCATGGTTGAACTACAGACAACACGAGACGTGTGCCTGCTTCCTGATGGAATGACTGGAACTGATCGGTTATCGGACCCCCTCCGTCTAATAAGCGCTGCTCATGCACGGTTGTTTATATCTTTGTGCAGGTTTAGTGACATCTCTGAACAGTCAAAGGGACTATGTCTCTAATACAGTATCAACAGTGAACGTCTGTGTTCAGGAGTTCTGGGAACTGGGGTGATGCAAAACGTTTTTTGATGCGTGTATTTTCAAAAAAAAAAAAAATTGTTCAAATGGTTCTGAGCACTATGGGACTTAACATCTGAGGTCATCAGTCCCCTAGACTTAGAACTACCTAAACGTAAGGACATCACACACATCCATGCCCGAGGCAGGATTCGAACCTGCGACCGTAGCAGTCGTGCGGTTCCGGACTGAAGCGCCTAGAACCGCTCGGCCACCGCGGCCGGCGTGTATTTTCAAAAAACCTTTCACCCACAATTTTACCCCTTAGTGGCTGCTTTTCCAAAACTGCTGAAACTCGTATTTTATTTTATTTATTTCTGACTGAGCTATCAAATACCATTTTTCATAGTTCTAGCTTCAATACTCCCTTAATAGCGAAATATCTTCATATTTTCATAAACCTTTCATTCCTTATTTCGCTCCCTTAGGTAAGGAATATCGAACAAGCCCTTCGTAAACGATGCCTACAACATAAGACACCCTTTCCAGATTTCAAGTTTCTAGCCTTAGCGGTGTGCTGGGTGATGACAAGTCAGTGAATCAGTCTGGCTCTATTTCACTCCCTTTTTAAGTTGGATTTCCAAAAACAGTGAACACGAATTTCTTTATTTGTAACCAATTTTAACAGATCTAGCTTTAAAACTACTTCTGTAGTTCTTTAATAACGATTTATTTTCCAAAAGAACTTTCACCCTCCATTTCACCCCCAAAGGCATTAAATTTCCAAAAATGCTGAAACTCGTAGTTATTTATTTCTGACTTTGTAACTAGGCACCAGTTTTTGAAGGTCTATCTTCAAAATTGCCTTCATAGCGACACATTTTCAAAAAACTATTCATTGTTTATATAACTCCGTTAAGACTGGAATTTCGAAAAATCCGCACTCCATGTTTCAAGTTTCTGTTTCAGCGGTTTGTGCTGGACGGTGATGAGTCAGTCAGCCAGGACATTGCCTTTTACACTCGTATTGCTCATTTTATATGAACGACTGATTTTTGTCAACATATTTCTTTGTTATTACAGTCAGCAGATTAGTTTGAAATCGAAGGAGCAAAAGTAATATGATGTCCAAAAAATGATACATACAGTAGAATTCGCGACTTTCCAGCTTTCTTTAGTATACAGCATTCATAAAAACAAAACTTTGTGAATGCATTGCAAGCGGACGTCTTTCTCGATAGCGCTAAGTACTGTGGTCAAATCGCTGTACCAAGTGTATCATTTCACGTTCCGCGTAATTAAGTTGAACTTTACAACATGTATCTTAAAATAGTATTACCAAGAACCCAAGAAAAGAACCCTGAGAGGAGATGGCGGGGACAAATGGTGATACGTTACTTGTGCGGAGAAACGTTCTTCAGCCGGACCTACGCCTCCTCGTCTTACATAAAGCCGTCCACTTCACTCTGCGCAACCAGGCCGCAAACAGTGTCCTGTTCTCCAGCTGTGGCTGCCCCAACTGGCCACTTGGCGCTTCTCCTCTTGCCTGGAGGTATTTGCGAGCTGCTGCGCCTGAGGTGCCATTCTGCGTTCGCAACTTGTGTTTGCATTTCGGTATCTGAAGTGTACGATTTTTGGTAAGGCGAGGATCCACGGTCTCTATTATATTTTACTTAATGAATGCTATAAAATGATTATCGACAAACTCATGATGAGATCATTGTCTCTCGAAACGCATAGATGAATTGTATCACGTGCTATCAAAGTTGTTGAACGCAAATAATTATTAATAATCTGTACTGCTACATAAAGAAACGTCCTTGTTTAGCGTTGGTACCAAGAATCTCGAAAAGCACCTGACCGATTTTGGTTCAAATGGCTCTGAGCACTATGGGACTCAACTGCTGAGGTCATTAGTCCCCTAGAACTTAGAACTAGTTAAACCTAACTAACCTAAGGACATCACAAACATCCATGCCCGAGGCAGGATTCGAACCTGCGACCGTAGCGGTCTTGCGGTTCCAGACTGCAGCGCCTTTAACCGCATACCTGATCGGTTTACTTTATATTTGTACACAACACATTAATAAACGTTTGGGCGGACATAGGGATCATCTTTTTTTTAACAACAATATATATTTTTTCTATTAAAACCGACGGCCAGTAAACAAAAGCTATACGGTGGTGTGCTGTGAAAGTGTGAAGTTTTGTTTTCTTCTTCGCTGTCAGTTTCAACTACGATATCAGGACATTTAAACCATTACACAACTTCTTTCTTACACATATATTATTTTTCCTTATGCACAACTTTAAACAAAATTATATACACAACAATGTGCTGTTAGTTTTATTCCTCGTGATCGGTTTTATCAGAAAATACAAAACCTGTATTTATGGCTTACTGGTTTATGATTAGAACACTATTGAGGAGACTGAATCATCTAAATTTGTAATCCTACGTATTCGCAAATTAAAACTACGCAAAATACTGTTACTGAAGCTACTAGCGCCTCGCGGTCTAAGGCGCCTTGTCGCGGTCCGGGCAGCTCCCTCCGTCGGAGGTTCGAGTCCTCCCTCGGGCATGGATGTCTGTGGTGTCCTTAGCGTAAGTTAGTTTAAGTTAGCTTAAGTAGTGCGTAAGCTTAGGGACCGATGTCCTGAGTAGTTTGGCCCCATAAGAAAAAAAAAAAAAGGAAAAGGAAAATAAAAGCTACTATCCTCACAGATCCTAACAATCATCCCAACATATTTAACAGTTCATTTTAAGCGACTTCAGTTCCCAGTAAAGGTCTCCTTTGCATCAACAATAAACAAGGCTCAAAGTAAGCGACAGGGGGATAGAAGAGTTGGACAGAGAGGGTTAGGAAATGAACATAGAGAGGGTAAAGGATGAAATCGACAGAGAGAGGCAGAAGAGGAATAGGATGTATGTCCTGATCGCCGTCTCGTCCCTCTATCTGTCTATCTAAGCCTTCTCTCCTTCCCACTTTGTTTTCCCTGCTCCCTGCAACATCATGAAACTCATTCAAAACTAAGGAATTGTAAATCGTTCTTCACGCACAAACGTAACGGCTATGATGTTTGTGAGTGGAAAGTAACATCAGTGTCTGGAACAGACTCAGTCTATCTTTATGTAAGGTGATGAAATATTAAACAGTAACAACCGTAGACTGTAAGAAGATGAAAAGAGGATTGTTTCTAATAACGTAAAAAGCGTGTGGTCACAATGAACTAGAAATCCTCTTGAAGGTGATGATGTGTGAACAGCTATTGCAACTGTAAGCGCATGTAAACGGCAAGAAAAACTCAACAGTACCATATTTCTGATCGGTGTGGTGAAGTTTTGTAACTGTGATTTGGTTTTCATATGAGAGGACTGTTGAATCGTTTACAGAAAAGTTAAAATACTCCTGTGGACCACATTTGAACCACTGATCTATGAATAACTACTTATAAACAATTATAGACCTCTGCTCTGCCAGCTGCGCTACCAAACAATGCGTGTAATTTTGGAGAGTCGATTCTGCCAAATTTTACTGCGAATTTTATTTCTTTCAATGACTCTGTCCTTCCTGTGACAGTTCGAAGGTCTATCTTGGACGTGAATTAATGTTAACTTGATAGCGCAAGGCATTTTTAATTAAGTAAGGGAACTTGTGCATCGACTTGTTCTCATTCTCTGCAACTACTCAAAAACAATTTTTCAGAAGTTTTATAGGTGTATTTGTACAATTTCGTACTACACACCTTTTGTTATCCATTTTTAGAATCGTAAATTCCGAAACTAGGGATCGCTGTGAACGAGCTCTACGACAGTTGGAGCAACGAGTTAGGCAATGACCTCACGTGTATCACATGACCCAACATGGAGCGTTTTGGCGGACTTTCAAATTATTTGAATTTATTTTCCCTTTTTTAACATTCTGTAACTGATGAGGAAACAAAGCATGTTATGGACATAAAATAATATACTTAACCATTCAAAACGATTTCCAGAAAACAAGTACCTTACTGAGAAGCATACCAAAGTAAACACTGATGAGCCAAAGCACTACGACTACCTACTTAAAAGCGTGTTCATCCACTTCTGGACGGCAATTCAGCAGTGATTCTGCGTGCCATGGATTCTACAGGTACTTGATAGGTTTCCAGAGGTTTGTGGTACAAGATGCCTACGCACAGTGATGTGTGCACATCGACGTAGCAGTTATCGATCCCGTCTGGCCTAAAGTTTGCCTACGTAGAGCGCGCCAGCGTTGGTGATTCTGACGTTCATTGGTTGACGGGACTCTGAGTGGACAGCCTTGCTTCTGCTCACGACGGCATTGGAACCATGGATAGTCTTTTTTTTTGGGGGGGGGGGGACCTGAGAAAACTTTCAGCCCATGAACTGTGGTAACAATGTGATTTAATTGCTGACTCTTGTTGCCCATTCGTCAGCTACTTCAATCTGTGGTATGGGCATTGCCAACTGCCAGCCCTGAACGATTTCCTTAGTTGTGACATGCCCGTGTTTTGATGGTTTATCAAATGTGGTTAAATTTCATTTACCGGACCAATTGGTTGCTTGAAGTTTTCCATGCCATAGTTAAAATTGTCATTATTGTCTGGCCTGTATTCCCTGAAGCACGTATGAACATGTTTCTGAGGCTTGTTGAATTAACAGCAGCTGTTTGTGTGTTTTAGAAGCTTGTCTTGTTACTTTGTGTCCTCTCCCGTGTGGACAACGACCTGCCTGAGGAGACCGGCGAGCTGGGCCTGTTGATTGTTGGAGAGTAAAAGGGCTCGCACGAAGAGCGGCAGTTCATGTGTAGTGAAAGGAAAGCTGTGTAGTCCTGCTTTGAGTATACGAAACATGGCCCTGACCACTGTGGGACTTAATATCTGATGTCATCAGTCCCCTAGAACTTAGAGCTACTTAAACCTAACTAACCTAAGGACATCACACACATCCATGCCCGAGGCAGGATTCGAACATGCGACCGTAGCGGTGACGCGGTTCCAGACTGAAGCGCCTAGAACCGCTTGGCCACACCGGCCGGCCTTTGAGTATACGCCTCCAATTATAAACATTATCTCTTGATGCATTTGAAGTTGCGTGACTGGTGACTTAATTTTAAAACCACGAGTTTGTTCAATGTTGTTTAATGATCCTGTGTTGAACTATTGCAGAAGTTAACTCTAAAGTTATTTACTTGTCAGCTTGAATTTGTTTTTGAGATTTCTATATTTAATTACAGTAATGTTTTTATGAGGAACTTTGCCTGAAAATTTTATGCTCTGTGCCTTTCTTTTCCTTTTTTATTAAGTACCAAGGAATGAAACTTGTTCAGAGAGTTATATTGTAATAATGTCAATCATGTTTGAAAATTGTGGCCTAGTTCTTTCATTAACTGAACCTTTCCTGTGCTAGCGTGAAGTGGCGCTTCACACAGCTGACACACTTCCCGCAATTTACGTTTACTGAACGCCGTGCTGGCACCCGATAGCGTCTCAGCTGGGTTTCATCGGATTCAGATAAGCCGAATTTGATGGCCAAGACATCAGCGTGAGTTCACTGTCATCCACCTCAAGCCACTGTAGCACGGTTCTGGCCTTGTGACGCAGACAGTTATCCTGCTAGGAGGTACCATCGCTTTTGAGGAGGAAACCAAGCATAAGTGGTTACAGGTGGTCCCTGATAATGTTCAGGTAGGCCACAGCTGTCATGGTGTCTTCGATTACTACCGCAGGGCCCGTGGGAGCCCAGGTGAATGTTCCCCATGACGTAATACTGCTCCCACAGCCCTGCGTCCGTGACGCGCTCACTGGTTCGAACAGCCATTCGCCCGGATGACGGCTTATCTAGACACGACCATCGAGCTGGATTAACGGTAAACGGGATTCATCCGATCAGGCGACACGATTCCATTGATCCGCGGTCAAATCTCGATGATCCCGCGCCCACTGTAATCATAGCTGACGATGTTGTTGGGTCAACATGGGAACACGTAGGGGTTCTCTGTTGCGGAACGCCATATTCATCACTGTCCGCTGACAGATGCGCTCCAAAACAATTATGCCTGCGTCAGGCACTTTGTCGTCAGACTTGCCACAGATCGCCGCATATCCTGCTTTAGAGAGCGGGCAAACCTGCGATCTCTACGTTCGGTTACGAAGTATGGATGTCCAACACATCTTGTCGCCCACTCGTGGTTTCAGAATACTTTCCGTTGATGCTGACGACAGTAGCACGCGAACAGTCGACCAGCTTTGTCGTTTCCGAGATGCTGGCTGTCAGGGACTGAGCAACAACAATCTGGCTTTTGTCGGCGGATTTCCGCATTTTCGCCATTTATCGTCGCCAGAATGATTCCCTATTCGTTTCTGATCCGCTCATATGCTTCTCTTACCGCCTCACGTACCCTTAGCGCCACCAGGCAGCATAAATACTCGCAGTGAGCTGGCGGATTAAAACTGTGTGCCGGACCGAGACCCCCAACTCGGGACCTTTGCCTTTCGCGGGCAACTGCTCTACCGACTGAGCTACCCAAGCACGACTCACGACCCGTCCTCACAGGTTCAATTTCGCCAGTACACCGTCTCCTACCTCCCAAACTTCACAGAAACTCTCCTGCGAACCTTACAGAACTACCACTCCTGGAAGAAGGGTTATTGCGAGGACATGGTTTTGCCACAGCCTGGGGGATGTTTCCAGAATGAAATTTTCACTGCGCTGATACGAAACTTCCTGGTGGATTAAAACTGTGTGCTGGACCGAGACTCGAACTCGGAACCTTTGCCTTTTTCAGGCAAGTGCTCTACTGACTGAGCTACCCAAGCACGACACACGACCCGTCCTCACAGCTTTAATTCCGCCAGTACCTGGTCTCCTTCCTTCCAAACTTCATTTTCATATCAGCGCACACTCCGCTGCAGAGTGAAAATTTCATTCTGGAAAAATCACCCAGGCTGTGGCTCAGCCATGACCCCGCAATTTCCTTTCTTCCAGAAGCGCTAGTTCTGCAATGTTCGCAGAAGAGCTCCTCTGAAGTTTGGAAGGTAGGAGACGAGGTACTAGCGCAATTAAAGCAGTGAGGTCGGGTCGTGAGTTATGCTTGGGAGCTCAGTTGGTAGAGCACTTGCCCGCGAAACACAAAGGTTCCGAGTTCGAGTCTCGGTCCGGGACACAGTTTTAATCCACCAGGAAGTTTAATATCAGCGCTCACTCCGCTGCAGAGGGAAATTTCATTCTGGAATGGTCATAATGTTGCGGCTCACAGTGTAAGAACCGCTACTTCAAATCAGGAAAGTAGGCAGTAGTACGGAGAGGTATTCACTGATATGATAGGGCAGTACCGAAAAATGAGTTGGTCAAAGAAGAAATTTGCCGATGGCGTTGACCTCAGATGAGAAGTGTGAGTAACGCTACTGTTGCGGGCAGCCGCTACCGTGCAGCTGGCCTGCGCGTCAACGACGGAAGGCGAGCGACCGCCTCTCGTCCTCGCGGCTACGTGGGCGGGCGGCCGCGAGGCGGCTCTGGCGTCGCGCGCGCGGGCGGCCGTGCAGCGAGTGCGCGGCCGCGGCCACAGGTGTCTCTGCAGTCGGCGGCTCGGCGGGGGCAGGGGCAGGGCGCAGCTGCAGTGAAGGTGACGTCGCCAGCCGCAGCCGCAGCGGCACTCGGCAGCAGACATCTCACACCTTTGTTCGGCAGCGGACTAGTCTCCTCGTCGTCGTCGTCGGCGGCAGCATGCACGCCAAGACGAAGGCGCCCGCGGCGGCGCTGCCCGACGCCCGCGCCAAGCAGGTGCTCAAGGAGGCGGTCGACGCCGTCGTCAACAGCTTCGCCAAGCACACGCAGGGCTACGGCAGAGGTGAGTGAGAGCGGGGAAGGCGAGCACGCGGCCACGTCGCCGCTGACAGCCGTGTTTTCGCGCCGCAGCGGCAGCGGCACGCATCGTCTACGTTGCGCCTCGACCGCGTGACAGCTCGCCAGGCCGTGCCCGCTGCCGCTGCCGCCGCCGCTGCTGCAGCCGCTGTACCGGGCGCAGGCGCACCGCTGCATCCGTCGCGTGTCACACTCCCACCGGCCGTCTTTGTCCCGGCCACTCGTTCTCACTGCTGCCAGCTCGTTTTCCCTGTCCCCAGCTGCGAAAAGTTACCTGTCTTACAGTCGCTGCTAGCCTGTCATCAGTCTCACGATCGCCACTACTCGTTACCTTTCGAGAAGCCACCTACTCGTGCTCTGGACCTCTTCGTGTTGTTACTCACAAAGAGTTTCGATACAGGTGACAATCGAAACTCGTTTTCTCGAATAGAGTGTCGCAAAGTTAGTGTCAGTTCTGTTATTTCTACATCCACTCCTCATTCGGTGTATTTCGAGAACTTGCTGTCACTGTCGAGAACGTGCTCGAAATATTTTGCACTACTGTTGATACTAGTTGGTTAAAATATTCGATAGCACCACCTCACCCCTAATTATGCGTTTTCATGTTATTCTTCTATAGTTTCTGCGGTACCTGTGAATTTCGTTCAGCTGCTAATTCTACGACGACATAGTCTCAAGTGAAATGTGGTGCAAAAATAGTTGTAAGTAAGAATTTTCGTTGCTTATCCTTTCCCTGCGATTATGTAAATTTTTCGTTTGCTCCTGGAAAAGATATTTCGTACCTGTAGTTTTAATTCAGTAACTTCTCCGTTCATAGAGAATTTACTGCCACTGTCGAGAATGTGCATTACGTATTTTGCATTACTTTTGATACTAGTTGCTTATTAAGATGTTCAGTAACAACACATCGTTCCCAGTTTTTTTCCCCAGCTAAAAGTACTACATGTGGTTTCGGTTTCTGCATTCACTTGGCGGCTGATAATTTTACGAGAGTATAGTGCCCGATGAAATTTAGTGTAAAAACCATTGTAAGTATGAATTTGCATGCATTTGTTACTCGCCATTCCATTTATCTTTCGTCTGCATCAGTTCGATACAAATCTGTCTTATTCGCACTTACTCATTTCGTAACTTAATATTTTCTACAAGTTTTACTGGTGTTACGTGTGACGGTCAAAAATGTGAAATAATGATGCATGAACAGTACCCTGCCGTTTGAGCTGTTACTTTCTTTTTTCTGTCGTTCATTATTGTTTTGTAGCATACGTTTCTGAACACTGTCGCCAGTGTAAGGTCTGAAGAACGAAGAAACTGTGCATTGCATTGGACATGTTACTTTATTTGTTTTTTAATAGTAAAAATAGCAATATAATTCTATGGACAGTGTACAATTTGACGATTTGCTGAAATTCGGTGTGAGCTGTTATCATTTGAGTTCAAAAGCAAAAAATTATAACTGTTGCAGATTCGCTTACACAACCAAGTTCCCTTCCTTTGTGTAATACAGTTACATGTAGGCTCCGCTGTGGCTGCCTGGTGAACTGCGTTTATAATCCTTCTTGTTTTTCTTCTGTTTTAAAATTTTCAAAAGAAACATTTCACGAGTCAATTTTCAGCGTATTACACGACTAGGTAACAAATTTAAGGGCAAGAGGTGTCAGTCTCAGTTGTATTTTGGTGTTTGCGTCGAAATCAATATCACATTATGTATGTTACTCTACAAGAAAACTCATACTATCCATGCGGGGATGTATGTGTAGCTTTTGCGTTCTTCGTTCTGGGAAGTTTGAAGATGTTCGGGAAGCATTAAAATCATATTCTCGTCTCATTCTCACGGATGGACATTGCTGGTGATGAGTCTTTGAAAATCGATTTGGTCGAGGAAGCGAGATTCTGCTCAAACTTTCAGTCACTTTATTCCTTTTTCAAAGAGGGCTGGTGGACAACGGCAAATTGCGAAATTACTTACTGCCGGTTGAACGCAGGAAGTACTGGACAAATAGCTCCTACCTTATTCTGAAGGCAACAAGTCATTGGAGGGAGACTGAATCGCACGGGAAGCAGCATCGCGCACGATGATGAAGCACAATTCCATAATAAACGTTGCGAATTGTAGCATCGTCGCTCATGCAAAGGAACTCGCAAATGTGCGAGCGCTTTAAATCCAGAGTATGACTCGAGTGTTATTACTTCGTTGTGTTGTTGGCTTTCTTAAAGCACTGTGCAGAATACGTATGTGAACCAAGGTGAAATTTAAGTAATTGGTTTACCGGCTAGTACTGATAGATCTGATAGCGAATAGCGTATATCGGTATTACAAGCTGCAGAAAACGTGAATCTCTTAGCAAAGCAAGATATTGCTGGTGGACTCCACCTACCTATGCAGATACGTTAAATCTCAACGCAATGTACAGTTTAAACTGTCGAGGCGAAGAAATGCAAACCAGCCAGTTCAAAGCAAGAAAGTTTTTTAGAAAATGTGTTACGAATTTTATTCCACAACAATTATTATATAACTTACAGACAGGAATTTATCTGCAATTACAGTAAGGTGACTGAGAAATAACACTTCATTTTTATTCCCTGGTGGCTATTTCTCATTTTAATACCACGTGAGCCGGCCGAAGTGGCCGTGCGGTTCAAGGCGCTGCAGTCTGGAACCGCAAGACCGCTACGGTCGCAGGTTCGAATCCTGCCTCGGGCATGGATGTTTGTGATGTCCTTAGGTTAGTTAGGTTTAACTAGTTCTAAGTTGTAGGGGACTAATGACCTCAGCAGTTGAGTCCCATGGTGCTCAGAGCCATTTGAACCAATACCACGCATCTATGATGCCTTTAGCGATCGCTCTAAACAGGTTTCACCTGTGTGTCATAATTGTTGCCTTGCAGAACTGAACACTACTGTAAAATGAAATAAGACGTACTTTTCATTTTTAAGGCTATCGAGGGTGATTATTCTAAAACTAACTCGTTAACTTCGTGCACGATCGGGAAGGTGGATTAGTTCTTTAACAATGGAAATTTAATTCCTAAAATATTTTGTGTGTGTGTGTGTGTGTGTGTGTGTGTGTGTGTGAATAAATCAATAACTGTCATTGGATGATGAATGTAGAGCATTTTTATAATATTTTGAAAATCAAAATAAATTGTATATGTTCCACTCAAAACTAAGTTTTTGTTTTTAATTTTGACATAGGACGGTACTTTACTAAGGAGTGACGGGAAAATTCATCAATGTGTGATTTTATTCTAAATTTCAAGAAGCACTTTACTATAGACCTATGGACAGAAGTCAAGAGAAAAACGAATTTCGGCTAGTGTGGAAATTTTTTATTAGTTGTGTGCAAAAACTGAATCGTGCAAAAACATTTTAGATTATTTTCGGGATTATGGAAAATGAGCTCATTAGTGAACATAAATCGACACACTGTGGGAGATTTCAATGCGTGGTAGAGTGTGTAACCTGTACGCTTCCATAGGGAGTTGGAGACATCAATGCACGACCAGGAGAGGAACTTGAAAAAGGCCACGATGCCATGTGGAAACAATTGTCTTCCCGCAAGACGCGGACCGGCCTCTCTTCCCTTCGTTGGCGAAGAGTGGTGGGTACGGTTCCGCCGAAAGGTAGCCGGCCCATTCATTATGGGCTGCAAAAAGCGCCGCCGCCCTGCTCCGTGGTACTGGCTGGCGGCCCGGCGCAGCCAACCGTCTGCACACCGTTCTTTTTCGCCATTTTTCATGTAAAAAAGAAATTCGGCGTCGGCACCAAACCGGTCCTGCAAATTTTGAAGTAACTATTGTTGCACACTAAAAATGCTTCAATGGAGACATTGCTGAAGCGGCATTCCTGCATCGCAACCATTAGGGCTGGCGGGCGGACGTCTCTTGCAGAACTCAAATGTTTTTATGCGCCGCGCAGGAGTCGAGCCGAGGGGCTGGAGGCTGGCTGGCCGGCTTCTGTCGGACATTGTAGTCTCTTTTATTTTCCCACGAGGCCCGCGCGCACAGGACGCGGCAAAAAAACTACACGCCGGGCCCGAGCTCTCTTTCTCTCGCTCCCGCTCTCTCTCTGTCGCTCTCTTTCTCTCTGCCTTAACGCCGGCCCTATAAAATGACCAATATTTGGCGAGCCGCTGCAACTGGACCGGAATATAAAGTAGCGGGCGACCCGGCGCAGATCATTGCCTGGATATGGGAGCGCCGTCCCGGAGGCGCCTCTGTCCGCGAGTGCTTTGCGCGTAATTACATTAATCCTGCGAGCGCTGCACGCGGCCGCCGCCGCCGCTGCAGCCTGTTTCTGCGACGAGACCCCCGGCGCAATCTCCTGCAGCTGCAGACAAATAATGCATCGGCGCGCCGGCTCGCGTAAATACGCGCGTTTCATTAAACGAGGCGGAAACAGCGCTCGTGGTTAATTTTTCTCCTGCTAACAGCGCGGCGCCGACAAACGCGGTGGAAAATCCGCGCTGATGCTGCGCGAACCGTAACTGTCTTTACGGCATCGCAAGTAACGACCGAGTCTCTCCCTCCCTTAGCCTCTAATGGTGTTGTTCCTTATCGAGTCGCAGAACTTTGATTCTGGCCGTGCGAAATACGCGGTACTGTACTGTATTTACTGTTATAGTTTAAATGACAGGTCAGTTCGTTTTCAGATTTGTAGTCTGTTAGAGAGAAATTGATGCTGCACGCGCTTAAGTTTGCTACACCATGGTGATGGGAAGAACCAAACGGTTAAAACCAGTACCTGTATTTTAGTTCTGAATAACCGATATTTTCGGTATTTCTTTAACGTCGTTTATAACAGGTATTTTTTTTAATTTTTTACTCATAACCGGGTGAAAAACAGAATTATCGTTTAGCCATTTTAGCCTTTTTGATTTTTAAATACACCTTTTTTTTAAAAAAAAACGAGGTAATAATATTGCTGAGGCAACAATGTATATTTTACCTCGTCCGTTGGATAGCACGCGTGTACATGCAATGTGCGAGACTTGCACAATATGTTTTATACCGTAGTTTCGGCTGTTGTAGTCAGACTTTAGATGATGTGCGGCTGGTCCCGGCGGAGGTTAGAGTCCTCCCTCGGGCATGGGTGTGTGTGTGTGTGTGTGTTTGTCCTTAGGATAATTCAGGTTAAGCTGTGTGTAAGCTTAGGGACTGATGACCTTAGCAGTTAAGTACCATAAGATTTCACACACATTTGAACATTTGAACAGACTTTAGATGTATTACAGAATGGCAATAGCTCTAGCCTGTAATTACTTTACAAAGTGTGGTATTAAGTATAATGCCCCTCTAGCTTTAAAAGACTAAAGGGATAGATTACAACAAACTAGCGGCATCATATAAGGATAAAACTGAAAACTTCACAATTCATTCATAGTTTACAACAAAAACAGAAAGTAGCTGATTTGTTGCCTGCGTGTACATAATATGCCTTTATATGCTTGTAGCTTTTAAAAACGAACAAACTGACATGAAAAATATTGTTTCCAACCTCGGTTTTTACTCTTTAGCACTGACTATTCGTAATGCCATAACAGTGGTATGATCTTAGATTGCAACTTAATTTTTGAGCAGAGTTTCAAAAAATTACAATCAATAGGACAATGCTTGTGATTTTTTTGTAGTATTCAACCACTTATCACTTTTCGAGAAAACCAGTGAATGGTGGACGGACTTCTTTTTAGTTGCCTATTTAATTTAATATTTTGATTCTCTATATCTTGAAACTGAGGGAGTCATAATTTTTCAATTTTTGTTCGATTTCTACGGGAAATAATAGGAAATAATCGAAAGTCGGTTATTTCAGAAAAAAGTGGAATTGAGCGTATGACATTGTTGACCGGGAGGCCCCATCCGCGGAAGTTCGGTCGCCAAGTGGAAGTCTTATTTCAGTGGACGCCACATTGGGCGACTTGCATGCTGGTGATGAGGATGAAATGATGAAGAGGACAACACAACACCCAGTCCACGAGAGGAGAAAATCTCCAATGCAACCGGGAATCGAACCCGAGCTCGCTTGCTTGGGAGGCGAGCACGTTACCGCCCAGCTAAGCAGGCGGACGGTTATTTCAGAAACCGATTATTTTGAGCGGTTTTAGCACTCGGGTTAAACCGGCGTTGAAAAAGGCCAATATAACCGAAAACAGGTTGTTTCAGCCATAACCGCCAACCCTACTACACTATCTATTTTTTGACGTCACGTCGTCCTGTCCTCGTATTTCGCGTGGACTGGCCGCATATTTTCATTGCAGTTCAAATTCTGCATTTTTTGTCTGGCACACAATTTCTTTGACATCTGAACCCTACTTTAACATCAGCGCAAGGTGTTTCACCTACATATGTAGGCGTATAGTGCATTGCAAGATAACATATCGCACCCCGGCAAGAAAAGTGACGCAGGTCGGAAAACGGCATCTCTAGTTTGTCACTGAAAAACGAATTTATGCCAACAATACTTCCTTGAAATTTAAAGGAAACTTACACTGGATCAGTGTACATTGGATTAGTTCCTTAATTCGAGCTTTCACAAGTATTGTATTTTTGAGTTGACACTATTATTGCTGGGGTGCCACATACAACAGTTATGACCGGGCAGCAAGTCATTCGAATCTCACTTGCGACACCCAGTTAAGTGTGAACGTAAAATATTTGAAGTTGTACGCTGAAATTCCCCCTTTTTTAAGCCATAGCGGTAACGTGCTCGCCTGATATTGCAACAAAATAACAGAAGTGCGCAAAGGAGATATTTGCAGTGAAACGCCCTGAAATCCGTTGACACTGAAGGCTAATGCTTCTTGCATAACCATCAACTCCTTGTTATGCAATACGTGCGTAGCTAGTCGGTAGATAGAAACTGAGTTCAACTCTTCAAAAAAATGGCTCTGAGCACTATGGGACTTAACATCTACGGTCATCAGTCCCCTAGAACTAAGAACTACTTAAACCTAACTAACCTAAGGACATCGCACACAGCCATGCCCGAGGCAGGATTCGAACCTGCGACCGTAGCAGTCGCGCAGCTCCGGACTGAGCGCCTAGAACCGCTAGACCACCGCGTCCGGCTCAACTCTTCAGTGTAATACACTACTTGACCCTTCGCGCACTATTGCACCAATTGTACATTTTTTCGATGGGGTGAGTGAAGGGGGCGCGAGGGGACCACACTCATGTAGAACTTTTTGGAAGAAATTTTCGCCATTCGACCGTAGATTTGTATTCATTTATTTAACACAATCATGATTTCAGTTTTTACAGCCAGTCTCAAGTGCAATTTGAAATCACAAAAAATGTCCCACCTGCCTAAATGGCATGTCGTCGTCTAAATAACATTTATCTGATTTATAAATCATCAAATTCATTCTTGCAATAGTATTGTTCAAAATGTTCAAATGTGTGTGAAATCTTATGGGACTTAACTGCTAAGGTCATCAGTCCCTAAGGTTACACACTACTTAACCTAAATTATCCTAGGGACAAACACACACACCCATGCCCGAGGGAGGACTCGAACCTCCGCCTGGACCAGCAGCACTGTCCATGACTGCTGCGCCTGACACCGCTCGGCTAATCCCGCGCGGCATGCAATAGTATTAACGATTAATGGTATTACGGGTATGATTGAACAAGTCAGTGAGTCACATTGCGAAAAGCTTAAAGAGCAATTCAAGGCGTGGCATTTGTAGAAAAATATTATATCATGTTAACAGAAAATAAGAAGACATTTAGAGATAAAATAAGTGAATTAATATTAATGGGGATCTAATTTTAATCGTTAAATAAGCGTACTAAATTGTATTTTAACCCAGCAAACGAGAGGAAACTTCATATACAAGAGATTAATTCTACAACACCATGAGATCTGTCACGTATTTTCGATGTACTTTATTCCCCCCCCCCCTTCCCCTGTAAATTCAACTAAATACTTAGGGATTACAATTACAAATAACCTAAATTGGAACGATCAGATAGATAATGTTGTGGGTAGATCAAACCAAAGACTGTGATTCATTGGCAGAACACTTAAAAGGTGCAACAGGTCTACTAAAGAGATTGCTTACACTACACTTGTCCGCTCTATTCTGGAGTATTGCTGTGCGCTCTGGGATCCACATCAGGTGGGACTGACGGATGACATAGAAGAAGTTCAAAGAAGGGCAGCTCGTTTTGTATTATCTCGAAATAGAGGAGATAGTACCACAGACATAATACGTGAATTGGAGAGGCAATCATTAAAACAAAGGGGTGTTTCGTTGCGACGGGATCTTCTAATGAAATTTCAATGACCAGAATTCTCCTCCGATTGCGAAAATATTCTATTGGTACCCACCTACATAGGGAGAAATGATCATCACGATAAAATAAGAGAAATCAGGGCTCGCACAGAAAAATTTAAGTGCTCGTTTTTCGCGCACACCTTTTGAGAGTGGAACGGTAGAGAGACAGCTTGAAGGTGGTTCATTGAACCCTCTGCCAGGCACTTTACTGTGAATAGCAGAGTGATCACGTAGATGTAGATAAATGTGCAAAGACGTACAACAGCCGTCTTTGAATCATAGCCTAAAGAGTTTTTTCTCCATTTCAGCGACAATAAATGACGTTAGCGATTTTTATTGAAGTAAAGAATCATTACATTTCATTTGGGATTGTGAGTGTTCTTGCATCAGCTGTCGGAGGAAGAATTAATAGTCTATACCACCGGCATTTTGTAGATCTCCGATGTCGTGCAGTATAAATATTATCCAGAACGTGAGTTTCAGAAACTCCAGCGCAATTCCCGGCTTCAAAGATACGTCAGTTTCTTTTTTCTTTTTTCTTTTTTTTGTTTTTAAAAAACTCTGTTAAATACGTAGCCGTCCTACGCTAACGTGCTGTTGTAATGTGCGCGTCCATGTCAGAGAAATACCATTTTTTATATTTATATTCTTTCATGAGTCCTGACGAAGTGAAAACAGGTTTCGTAATGGAATATTTACAAATATCTGACTTGGTGTTTCTCTGATTACGCTTCGCAAGGCACTTCAGTTTTTTTAATGAAAGTTTCTAGAAAATCTCTCTGCCTCTACACTTACACTCCTCAAGCCACCTGACCGTGTGTGGTGGAGGATACTTTTGGTACCGCTATCTATTCTCCCCGTCCCTGTCACATTCGTGAATGGCGCGTGGGAAGAATGATTGTTGGTAAAACGTATTAGCTCTTAATTGTTGCATGTCCTCGTTGTGATTATTTCGTGAGGCGCATGAAGGAGAAAGTAGTATGTTGCTCGGCTCTATCTGGAATGTACTCTCTCGGAATTTCAATAGTAAAGCTCTCCGCGATGCACAACGCCTCTCGTGTAGCGTCTGCCTCTGGGGTTTCTTGAGCAGCTCCGAAATGCTGTCGTGCTAACTAAACGATCCCGTGACGAAACGCGCCTACCTCTCTTCTATTAATCCAACCTGGTAAGAGTCCCAGAACTCAGGAATCGATCGCACAAGTGTTTTGTAAGCGACTTCTTTCATGGATGAAACAAATTTCCTTAAGACACTTCCCATTGCAGCTCAGCCTGACATCTGCTTCTCCTAGTATTTGTTTTGTGTGACTGTTCCACTTCTGGTCGCTCTGGACGGCTACTTCTACGAATTTTTCGGTCGTTACTGTTTCCAGTGATTTGTCATCAATAATGTAATCGTACAATAGTCGATTTCTTCGCCTGTTTACGCACAATGCGTTACATTTATGTATGTTCACGATCAGTTGCCGGTCACTGGACGAGCCATCAATCCTTTACACCTCTTCCTGCAGTTAGCCATAGTGTTCTCGCCGTTCTGCCTCACAAGATGGAAAAACGCAGATGAGTTTCTGAAACGTACGTTCTATGAAATGACTTCCTCGCTACGCAAGACTATGCGGACATTTCATGCTTTCCTTGGTAGTGGTTCAAGGAACTGTCTAAATGATTTTTCAACGATGTATAGGTTGTTGTCATAAGTACGATGCTTTTTTACTGTTCAACAATCACCCATAGCGTGTTACACTGAAGCCGTTGTAAAGTTGTCGGATTCACTTTAGGTCTCAATCACTTTATAGTTCGGCACAGATGCGTACCCGAACTCCTTTTGTGCGGAACTGTTCGTCGTTTACACGTTTCGTTCGGGCCAGTATCTTTTCTAATCTGTCAGGGTCATTGTTGTTGATTTAATGTCCATCACTGGCACTTCATGTGTCTTTAGGAGGAGGAAGAGATCAATATTTAATGCTTCCTCGACAACGAGGTCATTAGAAACCGAGCACAAACTCGCATTGGGGATGGATGGAGAAGAAAATTGTCCTTGCCCTTCTGATGGAACCATGCCGGCATTTGCCTTAAGCGATTTACGGAAATCACAGAAAACCTAAATCAGAATGGCCTGAAGCAGTTTTGAATCGTCGTCCTCCCGAATGCGAGTCCAGTGTGCTAACTACTGCGCTACCTCGCTCGGTCATTTGTCTTTAGCTGCTGAATATTCTCTCACTATTCACCTGTGTGTTTTACTTTATCATTAAAAGTTGTATCTTTTCCCATAGCACACAACTTTACGAGAAACCGTAATTTGTATAATACAAGTCCTACTTTGTACCCCCATGACTCACAGCCACCATCTGTAATTTGATATCGAAACAACCGACGTCAGTTTGCCTTTCAAAGACGTCACTTCTGTTACATCTGTAGTGACAGTTTAAAAATAAAAACAACATTTACACGACTGCGAATTTAATTCTGTTATAAAAATTACTTTTAATTGTTACTGGAGACTTTGAGCATGTATAAGGTACGAAACGCACCATGGATGTGAAAGTGCTCAGTGTGATTCAGTTGCTTTACGATAGTAAGCTGCTGTGACAGAACTTCTGTGATGCCACGTTACTATATACATCTGTCAGGGAATGTGCTTGATGAACGATAGCGTTTCTCCACATTTACTTGCACATGTTCGAGAATACCTTCAGGTACATGAACTTCTCAGTAGGTAGGTCGTCCACGTTCACCAGACTTAAGTCTAATGGACATCTTTCTTCACAGTTAAGTAAGATCGACCTTTTAGGTGACAACTATATTTAGCAGACATGAGAGTTGTGGAGGTATTTGAGACAGTATACGTTGTACTGTTTGTTGTGGTCTTCAGTCGGAAGACTGGTTTGATGCAATTCTCCTCGCTTGTATATCCTGTGCAAGCCTCTTAATCTCTGCATAATTACTGCTACATTCATGCATTTGAACCTGCTTACTTCAGTCACAGCCTTTATCGCGCTCTAAAATTTTCACTCCTCGAGATTCCTCCCATTACGAAATCGACAACTGCTTCTTACCTCAGAATGTGTCCAACGAACTTCTTTTAGTCAGGTTGTATCCTCTTGATTTCTTTTCCCCCTAATTCGCTCCGTACCGCTTCATCATCTGCTCATCTAATCTTTAGAATTCATCTGTAAAACCATATGCCCCTTCTTGTCTGTACTGTTAATGGCCCACGTTTCACTTCAGTAAAAGTTGAAACGTCCCCTTTGAACAATTTTACACGACTGTGCTTAACCTGACACACAATATTTTCTTTTAGCGCAACTCGATCTGACTTTCAACACACAATGTTTTGTTAGCGCAACGCAATCTGACTTTCAAAATTCTCTACAAGAGAATGGCCCTGACTAACATTAAACTATACGTCTCACAAATCACTTACCTCACAAAAATCTTCGCTCTCAAGCTACTGCAATACAGCGAGCGCCACTACTGCCAGCTAAATAAAAGATTCAAACTATGGAAGGCACTAACTACTGATAGGGATAGTTAGCAAATGAAAGATATTAATAGAGAACAAACAATGTATTTACCTTGATATCATGACAAATTACAAAACTCCGCCATCTCTCTCCCCACATCCACCACTGCTGGCGGCTCACCTCCAACTGCGCAACGCTACGCGCTGTTCACAGCCAGCTGCCTAACACTACAATGGTTGAGTATTACAACAATGCAAAGCAGCCACAGACTGCACACGGCACAGCCGGTGATTTTCATACTGAGGTGGCGTTACCAATAAAAAAACCTAAACAGCCTACTTACAAAGTCTACACGTCAAATAGACTGGTATTCAGGAAAAACAAATCACCTTGAACAACTAGAGATAGGACGTTCATATTTACAGGACATGTACACTACTAGCCATTAAAATTGCTACACCAAGAAGAAATGCAGATAATAAACAGGTATTCATTGGACAAATATAATGTACTAGGACTGACATGTGATTACATTTTCACGCAATTTGGGTGCATAGACCCTGAGAAATGAGTACCCAGAACAACCACCTCTGGCCGTAATAACGACCTTGATACGCCTGGGCACTGAGTCAAACAGAGCTTGGATGGCGTGTACAGGTACAGCTGCCTATGCAGCTTCAACACGATACCACAGATCATCACGAGTAGTGATTGGCGTATTGTGACGAGCCAGTTGCTCGGCCACCATTGACCAGACGTTTTCAATTGGTGAGAGATCTGGAGAATGTGCTGGCCAGGGCAGCAGTCGAACATTTTCTGTATCCAGAAAGGTCAGTACAGGACCTGCAACATGCGGTCGTGCATTGTCCTGCTGAAATGTACGGTTTCGCAGGGATAGAATGAAGGGTAGATCCACGGGTCGTAACACATCTGAAATGTAACGTCCACTGTTCAAAGTGCCGTCAATGCCAACAAGAAGTGACAGAGACGTGAAACCAATGGAACCCCACAGCATCACGCTGGGTGATACGCCAGTATGGGGATGACGAATACACGCTTCCGATGTGCGTTCACCTCGATGTCGCCAAACACGGAAGCGACCATCATGATGCTGTAAACAGAACCTGGATTCATCCGGAAAAATTACGTTTTGCCGTTCGTGCACCCAGGTTCGTCGTTGAGCACACCATCGCAGGTGCTCCTGTCTGTGATGCAGCGTCAAGGGTAATCGCAGCCATGGTCTTAGAGTTGATAGTCCATGCTGCTGCAAACGTCGTCGAACTGTTCGTGCAGATGGTTGTTGTCTTGCAAACGTCTCCATCTGTTGGCTCAGGGATCGAGACGTGGCTGCACGACCCGTTACAGCTATGCGGATAAAATGCCTGTCATCTCGACTGCTAGTGATACGAGGCCGTTGGGATCCAGCACGGCGTTCCGTATAACCCTACTGAACCCACCGATTCCATATTCTGTTAACAGCCATTGGACCTCGACCAACGCGAGCAGCGATGTCGCATTAAAATAAATCGCAATCGCGATAGGCTACAATCCGACCTTTATCAAAGTCGGAAACGTGATGGTACGCGTTTCTCCACCTTACACGAGGCATCACAACAACGTTTCACCAGGCAACGCCAGTCAACTGCTGTTTGTGTATGAGAAATCGGTTGGAAACTGTCCTCATGTCAGCGCGTTGTAGGTGCCGCCACCGGCGCCAACCTTGTGTGAATTCTCTGAAAAGCTAATCATTTGTATATCACAGCATCTTCTTCCTGTCTGTTAAATTTCGCGTCTGTAGCACGTCATCTTCGTGGTGTAGCAATTTTAATGGCCAATAGTGAACATTAGTATGTTCTGCAGAAACGATTAGCATTTGAACCATGTCGGCCCGCGGGTTCGAGGTCGAAGTCGATAATGCGGCGCAACACCACCTACCGGTAAAAAGTGAGTGCGGCTCTCGTTGTCGGTGTAAGCCGAAGGTAATGGATCAGACGTATGTGCGAATCCTACCGTCAGGTCAGTGACAGAATGTGAAGCATCCATTCGGGAAATTGCTGCTCGTGAGGAACGAAGTGCTTCGGCAGTGCAATGGGTGCGTGCAGAATGGTTCACGGAACGTCGCAGAACATGGCGAGATGGGTCCTGTCACGCCACCCAGACCATCCCCAGAGAAGATCGACACCTCATCCGAATGGCATTGCGGGACAGATCAGCGTCCTCCTCTGGCGCAACAGTGGAATAATGTAACACATTGTATTCGACTTGTAGGGGGAGTGTGTGTCCTGCCATGATATCGTGGTGTCTACGTAAGCGTGGAACTTACTCGTACAATGATTCCTCTGTCGAAAAATGCGGACTGTACTAGTAGTCTTTTGACACCGGATCGCTTGTTCTTTTAACTCTGAGTGTCCCTCTTCGTAATTTATTACGGCATGGGTTACGTGCACGTTTTCCACTTCTCCATCTACCTTTGACGAATGTACAGAAACATGCTAGACGTCAATGGTGTACGGACCGTCGTCACTGGGAACGGGGATGGTATTAGACAGTGTCTCTTATAGACAGAGGACCCACTTACATAGACGAGGTCGCCGATACGTACGTTTGCGGTGGCGCTCGACTCGGAGGTTCGCCGGTTCGAATCCTGGTGGTGGATGAAATTTTTGGTGCCAATTTTTGGCCAGCATGGCGTAGAGAGGTGGTGGCGTAATGTTTCTGATCACAAATCTTCGTGCCAATGTCCTGGACTCAGATCCAAAGCTCTCCACAGAGTACGTTAGTCTTCCTGTAGCATTAGTCAGTTAGTCGTAATCGCGTTACCTGTGCAAAATGGTTCAAATGGCTCTGAGCACCATGGGACTTAACATCTATGGTCATCAGTCCCCTAGAACTTAGAACTACTTAAACCTAACTAACCTACGGACATCACACAACACCCAGTCATCACGAGGCAGAGAAAATCCCTGACCCCGCCGGGAATCGAACCCGGGAACCCGGGCGTGGGAAGCGAGAACGCTACCGCACGACCACGAGCTGCGGACGTTACCTGTGCGTTAGGCTCGTTGCGTACCTATCGGACGTAACCTCTTTTCCATTTTTTTTTTTTTTGTGTGTATGCAGTCAGTGTCTTACTAGATTCCTGTGGAAACCAGACGTGGTGAACGGTCTAGAAACTGAGAGAGGAAATATAAAGAGCAGCATAAACTAAGAAACATTTTTTTCTGCATAGTTACTGTCCTGCTTGTTGCTAAAAACACAGTTTTTATAACAAAACTGAAGTTGTCAATCTATAATTCAGGTTTTATTCGAAAGTTGTTAATTTGGAACGTAAAACACAGAGATATTGTAGTAAAAATAAAGAAAAGATAACGGCTGTATAATACAGCGACAGAAAACGCAGTTTCATCAACAAGAAGGGAAAACACAAAACCCGCGAAACAAATATATCAGACATCGCTTCAATATTTCGTCGAACTTATAGAAAAATGTTTGTTGTTCATAAATAACTTTCGCACTTATCAATAACGACCTGAAACTCTTTCCTTTGATCATGATGACGAACGTTCCACTGAGTACAAAATAGCAGCAATCATTACATAGTTTTTTATGTTTGTGCATGTAAACTGTATTTGCGTCAAAAGTAATTTCTTCGGTTACATAAAAGCGCCGAAGTTAAACGACCAACTAATTTTTATTACTTATAAAATAGAATCTATATTTTTCAGGGATATAAAATGCACAAACGACTAACACCGAACGATGTGCGGTCCTAAATGTATGCAAAACAAACAACCAAACAAAGAGGAAGTCGTAGGCTCTGTTTCTCTCTTACGTTCATTTATGTTTCTTTCCCTTCCAATGCTACAAATACTACTGGTAATCCTGCCACTTACTACATCATTTATATACTGTACCACAGCTACCAACCCGCAGCTTTTATAGGGTACAGTTCTAGCAGTGTCTTATGAAGTGAGGGCATATGATAGTGTTGATGGTGATTCGTCCGTAGGATGGGAACGTTAAGATCGACGGTCCTCTTGGTGTTATTCGAGGGGAGAGGGCTATTTGCCGTCACCGGGTTTCACCCTGTCCCAGTCCTTCATCGGTAACAATGTAATCACAACACAGTAATGCACTGGTGTCGGGTGTTTCTTTGTACTTGGCGATGATACCTTTCAATGTCGGCTTCTTGACCTGTGCTCGATTTTTTACCACGAAGCTGTACGCCCTCTATCAGGCCATCCAGTACATTCGGCGACACAAGCTTCCAAATTGTCATCTGCTCAGATTCTCTGTGGTCTTCAGAGCCTTCGTGTGCTGTACTCAGTCCACACTTCCTAGGGGAGAGGGGGGGGGGGGGGGGAGGAGCCAACGTGGTGTTCCTGTGGGTTCCTGGACACGTCGGCGTGCCAGGGAACGAGGCTTCTGACGCTGCTGCAAACTCTGCAGCTCTTCTCCCTCGGCCTGCTAGCCGTTCTATTCCCTCGGATTATCTTCGTGTCACTGTCAGTCGACAGGTAGTATCACTTTAGAGTGCTCAACGGTCGTCTCTCCAGGGGAACAAACACGGGGATATTAAATAGCGGGGTCAACTTCCTCTCGGCTCTACAAGCTGCGACATCGTCGCGAAAGAACACAGTGACCCGTATATGTAACAAGTTTCCTTTAATTTACGTCTATGGTCACAATCTTTTTTGTTTAACAGATTGCCGATTTCGGTCTTTAATGACCATCATCAGATCTGTTTCATAAAAACAAAGTCCTAATGTACTGCAGCCATGGTGGCATCGCCAAATGTTAATTGCGGAATCAGGACCAGCATCGTCAAATGCATATCAATCACATCACATCACATGCACGAGTCATGTTGTCAGTAAAACTACTGTTTTTTTTAACAGATGTTTTACTGACAACATGACTCGTGCATGTGATGTGATTTATATGTATTTGGCGATGCTGGTGCTGATTCCGCATTTATCATTTGACGATGCCACTACGGCTGCAGTACATTAGGACTTTGTTTTTATGAAACAGATCTGATGATGGTCATTAAATACCGTGACCATAGACGTAAATTAAAGTAAACTTATTCCTCTCGGGCCGGCTGTGGTGGGCGAGCGTTTCTTGGCGCTACAGTCTGGAACCGCGCGACCGCTACGCTCGCAGGTTCGAATCCTGCCTTGGGCATGGATGTGTGTGATGTCCTTAGGTTAGTTAGGTTTAAGTAGTTCTAAGTTCTAGGGGACTGATGACCACAGCAGTTGAGTCCCATAGTGCTCAGCCATTTGAACCATTTTTTGAACGCATACTATTCACATTCAAAATAATACATATGTGAAAATCATTAGATTAAATTACACTTTTTTTTAATAACATACGCTTCTCTTTTCATGTACAGTAATCATATTAAGAAACGCAAGTAAGCCTACAACATTTTGAATAAAAAAAAGGCGCAGAGTGACAGTTATTAGAAATATAGATAAATTTGATGTAGGTATAATTGCAAGCAATCTGTTTGACATATCACTGATAGTGTAATGGTGAACGGGAAGGGCTGGGAAGCATGGTGAATTTATAGTAACTGTTCGAAACACCTTGAAAGACAAAATTTTTTTGTTATATTTTGTTATTTATACGAATTATTTGGCGTTATTTGTGAGTCTATAGGCACTGTGCCTATTATCCACAATGATTCCCTTTGTGTGCATGTAAATTAGCAGCATGGGTATATTACCCATACTAACGGAATGTGGGAATCCCAGTAGCATATCCGTTGTTTCTGTAGCTTGCTCCCACCTCCAGTTCTGTTCGTGGTGGTTCT
Organism: Schistocerca nitens; assembly: GCF_023898315.1. Lineage (NCBI taxonomy): Eukaryota > Metazoa > Arthropoda > Insecta > Orthoptera > Acrididae > Schistocerca > Schistocerca nitens. The sequence goes on along the minus strand of NC_064618.1, from coordinate 327,207,237 downwards.
TCTGTCTTCAGCTATGGCTGTCCTCAGCCAGTTAAAAAGTATGGAAGTCACACGACACGAAAGCAGCGCGTTTGCTGCAGGAAATACGAAACTGCCAAGACGCCCAAGTGTAGCGCTCTCGCACCTCATTTGTGTTTATATGGACGTACTTATATAGTAGATATTCAAGATCATAAAATGTGTAGGTTTATTAGATTACAAAACACAAACTGTTTCACTGTTTCGAAACAGCCTATCGAAACATTACATTGTACTGTTTCATTTGTTTCGAAACAGTTACGTGTTTCAGTTTGCCCATCTCTAGTTCGAAGGAAGTCATTGACATACTGCCTCGACAACAATGTTGCCTAGAAGGCGATTAAGGATTGTTGCATCTGCTCCCCTATACTGATTTTCCTTTGTATGAGACTACTTTGACTTTTCGAATATACTGGGTGATCTAGAAAGTCATGACGACCATTTTTAATCGTTGACTAATGATCGCAAATCATCTGTGAAACACGTACATAATAGTGAAATGCTATCCATTCAGTCCTTGCGACAGCCACGCTGTTGTGCGTTGAGTTGGCAAAACCTGCGGTACAGCCTTGAGCGGCAGCAGGATGTAAACACACAGGTAGTCTGGCCTACCTGCTGCTCCAGACAGAATGGAAGGGGACACGTGGTCTCTCGGGCTGGCCGCCCCCCTCGGTCCAACCCTCCAGGCTTTCCCTAAGCGGGCTCGTGAAAGATCCCGTGTGCACACCCCTGTACGATCTTACTGAGTTGATATTAACTATCTTCTATGTCTTATGCGGAAGTGGGCTTAGAAGGCGGAAACTTAGAGAGTAAGGCACAGTTGTGTAGTGAATGGAATGGTTGAAAATTGTTTCTATAATCTCATAGTACTGAATACATGGTGCAACTGAGCATTTTTCACATCAATAAACATTGGCATAGGTGAAAGGAGAGCTAAATGATAGGTTTTTATCTATCACTTACCACTTATTTCCCCTAAGGCACGTTCGAATCCTGTCTCTGGCATGAATGTGTGTGATGTCCTTAGGTTAGTTAGGTTTAAGTAGTTCTAAGTTCTAGGGGACTGATGACCTCAGATGTTAAGTCCCATAGTGCTCAGAGCTATTTGAACCGAAAGACTTCCTTTTATTAATTGCCTGAAGTTGTTTCACTACTCCGAGGATATCTACTTCTAAGCTACTCGTGTTGGCACCAACAGTTACAAAAACAACTGATTTATTATAAGAACATACAAATTAACATATCTTTACTTTAAACAGCTAAACAATATTTGTTCAGTATTCAAAAAAATCTTCTGAATTTCTAAACACAAAAGTAATAATTACATTTTTCTTCGCAAAAAAAAAAAACTCCAAACAGATTTGTACACTGACTATCCTTTGAGGTGAAGAATTTTTAATTAACCGCTGACAGACTCTGCGTACTAAAATATATCGTATCAGACAAGAATTATCTTATCGTTATTTAGTAAAAAAACTAAATTTGTTTGTAGGGAATGGTACCCTGAGCTTTATCAGTTCTGCGAGGAACTCTTCTCTATTCCTGGAACTCGGAACACAGTTCAGTTTTCATATCCTTTTACCTTTTTGTTACCTTTCTTTCGTTTGATAGCTTGTTACTACTACGGAAGCGTATGCACAACCATTTACTACTTAGCTTTTTCGACTGCACTTTTTGATTTGTTAGATAAAAGAAATAGGAACCCCGATGGTTATTCTGAGTACTTGAATAGTTTCTTCATAAAAGTTTGTGTTTTCGAATATTGGCATGCATTGCAATCACAATTTGTGTGCCTCATCCTCGTTATGTTATAGAAGCGCAACAGGTAAAATCAAAGACGAAGCAAGAGCTAAAATCTATTTTCACATTATTGATGTGCACGATGTTTATCGCCAGATCGCGTTCATTTAGTGCAGTCTTGTATCTGACATTCGGTGAAGCTACATACTTACCTCAAATTGAAAGAAAGTACTAATTTCATTTAAACAGACTCATACATTAAATCGTGGGCAGATATTAAGATATAAGATATATTTTACTGTCAAGTAGTTTTATGCAGGTGATGCTAAATAATAAAATTTAACAAAAAAAATGGTTCAAATGGCTCTGAGCACTATGGGACTTAACATCTATGGTCATCAATCCCCTAGAACTTAGAACTACTTAAATCTAACTAACCTAAGGACAGCACACAACACCCAGCCATCACGAGGCAGAGAAAATCCCTGACCCCGCCGGGAATCGAACCCGGGAACCCGGGCGTGGGAAGTGAGAACGCTACCGCACGACCACGAGATGCGGGCAAAATTTAACAGCTGTTACCAAAATTTTATACACAAATAAGATTACTTTGTACTCACAATGGTCATAGTCTACGCTAGTCTATTTCTTAACAAGTTAAGGCACTGATATCAAATGGTAGTGTGGTTCTATTAGTGAAATAAGTTGATTGAAGTGGCAGATGAAATGTACGTAATTTTTTCCCTGAAAGCAAAACATCTTGCAAGTTCTGAGTGATATTGTTGTTGTCCAAGTCCGTTGTTTCAGTCAGTGTACAGCTTCTCGACATCTGGCAATGTGGGTGGATTTCTTCTACCTGGGCTGCCTTTTTAGTCTTTGTTAATGTTCACTCTTAGCTAGGTGGCAAGCAATAAGGGTCTTATTTCTAGAAATTATTCAGATTTCCGTTAAATGTTATTACCACCGTCATTACTGTTGCCTTTCAGATCACAGTCAACACTAAACCAACGGGAAACGCACAGCGAAACTCGCCCTAGCGCTGCGCCCAACGACTCTCGTGTTTCATGACTTCCCTAATCTTTGCACGAAACTTACGAAATACTTGCATTGTTCTTGTACGAACTGGTTTTCAGACAATCGAAAATAATAAATGTCTCCGTCATCGCTACCTGCCCCACCCCCCTCCTCCTTGGTGTTAATGAGGCAACAAAATATCAGTTGTACAGCAGAAGACAGCTATATGTGCAGTTAAAAAATAAAGGGATGCTGAAACATTTTTGTGAAAAAAGAAGAAAATTTAGTCAAGGCAGTCCTTTTTCAAATCATATGTATGTGAAAGCAAACATGGACACATGGATTTCAAGATGAATAGCTATTGTAACTATTGTGTAAGAATTGTATTGTGTTAATAATGTTGTTGTATTCGCTGATGGACTTGGCATATAGTAGTGTGTGCATCTCCTACGTATCTGCAGAAAAGTAAGTAAAATTAGCAAACAAATAAAAATTACTGCAAGCTGTTTTTTGTGAATTGGACACTTGTTTGCCTGACGGGAAGTGTACGACATGCATGTCAGGACTAGTTTTTGTGTCCTCGCTTTCCTGTCGTTAATCCAGGTGCAGCGTGCACGCAACACCAATGCACTTCACACCATAAAATGCGTACGCTTCGCAGAAAGCTTTCGGAATGAGGTACTGAAGACGTCATGTATAAATTATTAATCTAGAAAATACCTGCCATGAATTACGACTTCATTAAACTTCTGTAAATCAAGAAAATCTTACGCGAGTTGCCCTAATTATGGTTTATTCGTACGAAAAGTGTTATTTCATTACTCCTGCAGTTGTTCGTAACACAACTTTCGCTGCTGATAGCATAAAAGTAAGAGGTACTAATAACACTTACAAAGTAGGAGGCCCTACATTTTAAATAGAAAACGTGTATTAACTGTCTGATGCATGGTCTCAGGGAAAATGCAGCGGTAAACGATGCATTTTGTATCTACATGCAGAACAAATCACTGTAAATTGCGTGGGAGAGTAATTTTTATTTTACCCTGAATTAATTTTCCTCGTTCCAGTAATTTATGGTGCATGTGAACATCGACAGGAGTCAGTTACATACCTTTGGGCTACATGTTATTATTCTAATTTTATCTATACAGGCAGGAAAAATAGATTTTTTAAATTTTTAGAGTAGATGTTAAGGAAAGACTGACGTGTCTTGAGGCATCTATGGTTTGAGATATTGCTGCGTATCTGTTACTTTCTGATTTATGTCAGGCTAGCTTTGTAGTTACTCAAGCTGTATCTCTCACTCTTCAGCATTATTACACTGTAAAAAAATCTACATGTTCCTTTTTTTTCTTTCGTAATTGGAAGCCAGTGTGCCAGTATACCATTAGCATATATAAACTTGTTGTTTAGCTGCAGTTGAACATTTAGGATCGGAAAGACACGTTTCATCACTAACCATGATGTAAGATAAAATTCCTACACCCCAACTTACCCCCCTCCCTCCCCCGCCCCTCCTTCTCCTCCTCCTTCACTGTATTGATTCAGTGAAGTATGTGAAGATGTATTTTTTATTTCAACCATTTTGGTACATAACTTGCTTATTAAACCCGGTAATTCAGTTCTCACAAGGGAAACTACTCATCGCACCCCCCTCAGATTTATTCGTAAGAGCCGGCCGGAGTGGCCGAGCGGTTCTAGGCGCTACAGTCTGGAACCACGCGACCGCTACGGTCACAGGTTCGAATCCTCGGGCATGGATGTGTGTGATGTCCTTAGGTTAGTTAGGTTTAAGTAGTTCTAAGTTCTAGGGGACTGGTGACCTCAGAAGTTAAATCCCATAGTTTTCATAGCCATTTGAACCATTTATTCGTAAGATAGCCCGTCAAAAATTGAATACAGACCAAGCATGAGAACTAGAAAAAAAATCAACTGAACTGTGAAAACATTGCGAAATACACTCCTGGAAATTGAAATAAGAACACCGTGAATTCATTGTCCCAGGAAGGGGAAACTTTATTGACACATTCCTGGGGTCACATACATCACATGATCACACTGACAGAACCACAGGCACATAGACACAGGCAACAGGGCATGCACAATGTCGGCACTAGTACAGTGTATATCCACCTTTGGCAGCAATGCAGGCTGCTATTCTCCCATGGAGACGATCGTAGAGATGCTGGATGTAGTCCTGTGGAACGGCTTGCCATGCCATTTCCACCTGGCGCCTCAGTTGGACCAGCGTTCGTGCTGGACGTGCAGACCGCGTGAGACGACGCTTCATCCAGTCCCAAACATGCTCAATGGGGGACAGATCCGGAGATCTTGTTGGCCAGGGTAGTTGACGTACACCTTCTAGAGCACGTTGGGTGGCACGGGATACATGCGGACGTGCATTGTCCTGTTGGAACAGCAAGTTCCCTTGCCGGTCTAGGAATGGTAGAACGATGGGTTCGATGACGGTTTGGATGTACCGTGCACTATTCAGTGTCCCCTCGAGGATCACCAGTGGTGTACGGCCAGTGTAGGAGATCGCTCCCCACACCATGATGCCGGGTGTTGGCCCTGTGTGCCTCGGTCGTATGCAGTCCTGATTGTGGCGCTCACCTGCACGGCGCCAAACACGCATACGACCATCATTGGCACCAAGGCAGAAGCGACTCTCATCGCTGAAGACGACACGTCTCCATTCGTCCCTCCATTCACGCCTGTCGCGACACCACTGGAGGCGGGCTGCACGATGTTGGGGCGTGAGTGGAAGACGGCCTAACGGTGTGCGGGACCGTAGCCCAGCTTCATGGAGACGGTTGCGAATGGTCCTCGCCGATACCCCAGGAGCAACAGTATCCCTAATTTGCTGGGAAGTGGCGGTGCGGTCCCCTACGGCACTGCGTAGGATCCTACGGTCTTGGCGTGCATCCGTGCGTCGCTGCGGTCCGGTCCCAGGTCGACGGGCACGTGCACCTTTCGCCCGCCGACCACTGGCGACAACATCGATGTACTGTGGAGACCTCACGCCCCACGTGTTGAGCAATTCGGCGGTACGTCCACCCGGTCTCCCGCATGCCCACTATACGCCCTCGCTCAAAGTCCGTCAACTGCACATACGGTTCACGTCCACGCTGTCGCGGCATGCTACCAGTGTTAAAGACTACGATGGAGCTCCGTATGCCACGGCAAACTGGCTGACACTGACGGCGGCGGTGCACAAATGCTGCGCAGCTAGCGCCATTCGACGGCCAACACCGCGGTTGCTGGTGTGTCCGCTGTGCCGTGCGTGTGATCATTGCTTGTACAGCCCTCTCGCAGTGTCCGGAGCAAGTATGGTGGGTCTGACACACCGGTGTCAATGTGTTCTTTTTTCCATTTCCAGGAGTGTATAAACAGTGAACGGTCCAAGCTCAACAAGTGCAAAACTGAGCGTAAGTAAACAGCTCCGACGTCGTGGTGAAGTGGTCACGGTGTTGGACTATGACGGGGATCGGCTGTGTTCAAATCTCTCTCGTATCAATAACTTTTTTCCACAGTCCATATTCATATGTGATCTTTTTTTATTTTTTAAGCAGACTTTTTGCGCAAAGAGAAAGTGACAACAGTAACAGGAACGGAGGCTATTCCCCACAGAAGCTATGCGCTGCAGTTACACCATTTCAGGAGAGTTAGCAACAATTTGAGATAACATCGATCGACCCTAAACTAGGCCCGTACAATCTAGGGCTTCTCAAATTGTTTCATATACAATTATATACTGTTATATATACTGAAAAAGGCCTCCATGCAGTGGACAGTGAAAATAATTGTATTAGAAGTCGCTCAGGAACAAACATGCTTGTAATAAAATTATTCGATAGAAAATAGTCTGGCAAAATATCACGGTGTCTTTCCTCCTGTCTGAAGTGAAATCCACGTGGTGCAGAAGAATTAATAGCACCATACTAGCTAATGACAATATTTATGGTGTCCGCCTTATTCCATCATACCAATGTGATATCTATGCGGAAAGAGACTCGCTGGAACACGAAATCACACGCCAAGCTCCTTCATCGGTGCGGGAGACTGCAAAACAAACGCTGTGGTCAGCATCGCAGCAGAGGAGCGGCGACAATATGGAGACTCATAGTGGTCAATTTTCTGCTTGCCTTACAAAAACGAACTCCTCTTCGTGATACACTTTCAAGAAGCATGTACAAGACAAACGGGAAGGTAAAACTTTGCGCTTAGGATTATTCAAGGGCGCTTTTTAAGTAAGGTCCAACAATAGAATTGCGCGCTGTTAACTTTTGCTCGTGATCGAAACAACCATTGAAGTTACATTTTAAGTACCGAAAGTTAAGTTTCTCCAAGAGGATGATTTTCGTCGTCCTCGTGTGGACGCGGAAACAAACGGCATGCTTTATTGTATGAAATTTATTCGGCATCCGGCAAAATGAGTTTTCGTTCGCCATATTTATGTACTATTTCGCGTTTGTTCTATTTTCGGTCAGCAGCCATAAACTGATTTTATGCAGCTTCTTCATTGCAATTAAAACACTGCATAATATAGTCACACTCCCGCACTCAAGTCTGTACCTGCGATTATTTCATTCCATTATCCATTCAGTTAGTTTTCAACAATGGCACATGGCATGAACCCCACGATTCCCTATCACCTTTACTACGTCTTTTCACGTGAACTCGTTGCAAACGTCTAAAATCCTCCTCCGATCGATCCATTCTACACTCCTGGAAATGGAAAAAAGAACACATTGACACCTTTGTGTCAGACCCACCATACTTGCTCCGGACACTGCGAGAGGGCTGTACAAGCAATGATCACACGCACGGCACAGCGGACACACCAGCAACCGCGGTGTTGGCCGTCGAATGGCGCTAGCTGCGCAGCATTTGTGCACCGCCGCCGTCAGTGTCAGCCAGTTTGCCGTGGCATACGGAGCTCCATCGCAGACTTTAACACTGGTAGCATGCCGCGACAGCGTGGACGTGAACCGTATGTGCAGTTGACGGACTTTGAGCGAGGGCGTATAGTGGGCATGCGGGAGGCCGGGTGGACGTACCGCCGAATTGCTCAACACGTGGGGCGTGAGGTCTCCACAGTACATCGATGTTGTCGCCAGTGGTCGGCGGAAGGTGCACGTGCCCGTCGACCTGGGACCGGACCGCAGCGACGCACGGATGCACGCCAAGACCGTAGGATCCTACGCAGTGCCGTAGGGGACCGCACCGCCACTTCCCAGCAAATTAGGGACACTGTTGCTCCTGAGGTATCGGCGAGGACCATTCGCAACCGTCTCCATGAAGCTGGGCTACGATCCCGCACACCGTTAGGCCGTCTTCCGCTCACGCCCCAACATCGTGCAGCCCGCCTCCAGTGGTGTCGCGACAGGCGTGAATGGAGGGACGAATGGAGACGTGTCGTCTTCAGCGATGAGAGTCGCTTCTGCCTTGGTGCCAATGATGGTCGTATGCGTGTTTGGCGCCGTGCAGGTGAGCGCCACAATCAGGACTGCATACGACCGAGGCACACAGGGCCAACACCCGGCATCATGGTGTGGGGAGCGATCTCCTACACTGGCCGTACACCACTGGTGATCGTCGAGGGGACACTGAATAGTGCACGGTACATCCAAACCGTCATCGAACCTATCGTTCTACCATTCCTAGGCCGGCAAAGGAACTTGCTGTTCCAACAGGACAATGCACGTCCGCATGTATCCCGTGCCACCCAACGTGCTCTAGAAGGTGTACGTCAACTACCCTGGCCAGCAAGATCTCCGGATCTGTCCCCCATTGAGCATGTTTGGGACTGGATGAAGCGTCGTCTCACGCGGTCTGCACGTCCAGCACGAACGCTGGTCCAACTGAGGCGCCAGGTGGAAATGGCATGGCAAGCCGTTCCACAGGACTACATCCAGCATCTCTACGATCGTCTCCATGGGAGAATAGCAGCCTGCATTGCTGCGAAAGGTGGATATACACTGTACTAGTGCCGACATTGTGCATGCTCTGTTGCCTGTGTCTATGTGCCTGTGGTTCTGTCAGTGTGATCATGTGATGTATGTGACCCCAGGAATGTGTCAATAAAGTTTCCCCTTCCTGGGACAATGAATTCACGGTGTTCTTATTTCAATTTCCAGGAGTGTATATTCAACAGTCTTCTGTGGCTCATTACAGAGGCAACTAGTCACTTCACATCTGCATGACATTGTGTATTTGTAACCCGTCCTTACATGTTGTTGCAACCACTTAAAAAAAATAATAAAAATGATCGCTCTAGTACCGAAGTCCCTTTCACTGAGACGATGAACTCATTGGCGTTACTGTAACTGGATCGGCATTTTTATTTACTGTATTTCCTTACTAACATTATCTCGATACTTATCTTCACTTGGGTGACAAAATTGCATTCACAGCACGCATATGAACATTCAGAAAGGCAACATCGCCACACGCGAACTTTCACAGACTATCATAGTTCGTGCTAACTAAAATTGCAATATTGCACGGCGTTGGATACTTTACCACTACTCCCAAATATATCTTATTGTTATCGGATCGACAGTTATAAGCTATGTTCAAAATCTACTCTGATAATTACAGTTCAAATACATGTATTTTACGAAAATCAAATACATATACAAATTGAAATTTTTTTTTTGTTGTGTGTAAGAGAAGGAAGTCTTCAAATTGTACGTTGGTTCTTATTCCGTACGCGTGACTGTTAGTTCTGTTCACAGTACTGTCAATAATTTTCGGTGTCTAAAAGTATATGCGAAAAATTCCCTCTCATCTCGTCACGCATGAAGATGTAGAGTGATGCTGAAATTTCTGTCTTCGCCGATTTTGCTAATAAGGCGTGACGCCTTTCTTGATTTTACGCGAAATACACACTGAAATGATTGTTGACACACTTGAGTAATAAATTGGCTAGAAATAAACAGCTTTTATTAACTACAAATGAACTCAGTGCATTACATGGAGAAATATTCAGGTGGGACTAATATTTTCAACTTACTCAGAATTGCCGATTTTCAGTATTTGATTGCAATATCAAATTGTAGGGAATATATCCTTTATTACACAGAAAAGCCACACAAATCAATTAGATAGGCTGTGCCTTAATAGAAGTATCATTTAGTAATCAGTTATTCCTCAGCGTATTTCAGAGGCAAGTCACATCATCATTATTGGCCCACAATCAGCTCCTCTATGCTCAAAAATCGCTTGCAGAATCTCAACAACCTTAATAATTTGGATTCACACGTGCTTTGCTCCATCTATACACACCTTTTTCGGTAACTGTTAATCCCTGAGTTGTTCAAATTCTCATTTTCATACTTTCGATTAGCAGAAAATCTCATGCCACCACGTCATTCCATCTTCCTTCAACTGTCCGCTCCTTGACTTTACTCAGATACTAATCATTGTGTTTATATGGGATTCTCAAAACCGGATTTCGTAAATCGATGACGCAATACCATTTCTGGTTGGCCATGTAAACTGTCGAAAATCGATTCTGGAAATCACTACCGAGCTCCCGCTTTTCCACTCCACAATCGGTTTACGCTCCCATGTAAACGCACAACCGTATTCGAAACGTGTTTGGATTGTTAGATGACGTCTTCTTTTCGTAATATTCAACTAATATGGGCTTAATGTGCCATGAAGGGGAAGCAGAAATGCTAGAATGAGCGTGAAACAGCCTCCCGCTAATACTTAAGTGAAAAGAAAACATTGAGAATGTACTGACTAAATCAGAACAGAAACTGGAACAACTTTCTACCAGACGCCATATTTAACTAGGCTTACAAATCCGCTTCAGACCTTAACATGTAAACGAGAGCGAAAAAGTTTTCCGAAATACATGTATGAGGAAACACAGATAAAACTCATTAAAGACGATATTGCATTAATTGACTTCAGTTGGTTCGTTGCAGAATATTTCCTGTATTATGAATGAAGAGAAAAAAAGCACGACACTGGTGTAATATTACCTTGTTCAGTCACCCGCCCTCTCCCCTCCCTTTGGAACATGTCGCCAAAGTTTACTATACAATGTTCAACTTACCTTTCTTCTTACAAGGGAACCTCCCCATCGCACCCCCCTCAGATTTAGTTATAAGTTGGCACAGTGGATAGGCCTTGAAAAACTGAACACAGATCGAGAAAACCGGAAGAAGTTGTGTGGAACTATGAAAAAAATTAGTAAAATATACAAACTGAGTAGTCCATGCGAAGATAGGTAACATCAAGGACAATGGGTGTCACGGAGCGCCGTGGTCCCGTGGTTAGCGAGAGCAGCTACCAATCGAGAGGTCCTAGGTTCAAGTCTTCCCTCGAGTGAAAAGTTTAAATTTTTATTTTCAGTTTATGTGACAAACTCTTACGTTTTCATCACTTTTTTCGGAGTGATTATCACATCCATAAGAAAACATAAATCGGGCAAGGTAGAAGAATCTTTTTACCCATTCGCCAAGTGTACAAGTTAGGTGGGTCGACAACATATTCCTGTCATGTGACGCACATGCCGTCACCAGTGTCGTACAGAATATATCAGACGTGTTTTTCTGTGGACGAATCGGTTGACCTATGACCCTGCGATCAAATGTTTTCGGTTCCCATTGGAGAGGCACGTCCTTTCGTCTACTAATCGCACGGTTTTGCGGTGCGGTCGCAAAACACAGACACTAAACTTCTTACAGTGAACAGAGACGTCAATGAACGAACGGACAGATCATAACTTTGCGAAAATAAATAAAGTAAAATTTTCACTCGAGGCAAGACTTGAACCAAGGACCTCTCGTTCCGCAGCTACTCACGCTAACCACCGGACCACGGCGCTCCTTATGCTACAATCTCCTTGATGTTGCATATGTTGCGCATGGACTACTCAGTTTGTATATTTTACTAATTTTTTTCATAGTTCCACACAACTTCTTCCTGTTTTCTCGATTGATCTGTGTCCAGTTTTTCAAGGCCTATCCACTGTGCCAACTTATAACTAAATCTGAGGGGGGTGCGATGGGGAGGTTCCCTTGTTAGCACGAGTGTTGTAATTCGTTATGAAGTTTGAAGTTATTTGATGTTAACTAAATAGCTTTCCATCATATATTACTGAAATATTTATTCTTGTTTTAGTCCTAAATCAAAGATTGTCATTTTTGAAAATTAACGAAGGTAGGGGACGAGGTTCAAAAATGGTTCAAATGGCTCTGAGCACTATGGGACTTAACATCTATGGTCATCAGTCCCCTAGAACTTAGAACTACTTAAACCTAACTAACCTAAGGATATCACACAACACCCAGTCATCACGAGGCAGAGAAAATCCCTGACCCCGCCGGGAATCGAACCCGGGAACCGGGGCGTGGGAAGCGAGAACGCTACCGCACGACCACGAGATGCGGGCTACCAAAAATTTCACAACCACACACTTCTCCTTGTACGTGACAGTGGTGTAAGAACCGAAATCCGATTGTTAAAATTATAAATGTTGTAGAATGGTCACCAGTGCTGTTTTTCAGTCATAAATAAGAAATGCATATAAACAAACGCACCCGAAAAATTGTCTCAGTACAGTGAATTGATATGTACAATTGTCCATACACTAGTATGGCTTAGTAAAGGCTCTAGTGTAGCTATTCTCTGTCGTCGAAGGTAATCGTACATTCGCAGCTATGTCGCAATCAGCTCGTTTGAGGAACCTTGCTTACTGTAACTTTTTTGCTTCTGCTATACTTCCACTCTCGTCAGTTTTCGCTGTATGTTGACTATTGCTCCCGCCAGAGACTAGGAGAGACTTCTAGGAAGCGAGTGACAGCCAGGGCCGCGGCTGCAGAGCAGTAGCGAGGCGGTGATTCGTGTTGCCGGCGCTGGCGGTATCTCGAGCGGGGGGAATTTTTGTCGCCCTGGCTGTTGCCCTCGGAACACCTCGGCGGCCGGAATACCGGCCGGCGGGCTGCTTAATGCTTTCTGGATAAGCGCGCCAGCTGAGGAGAGACAAAAAACGGAGAGCTTGTGATGTTCCACAAAGAGCATTGTGTCTGAAGGATGACAGCCGTAAAACGGGGCCTTTCGGAGAAAGCCCGATACCGGCCTTCCCACGTAACGGCCGTTGCTCGCCCACTGTTTGTCCGGGTGCATCTCTGTTTATTTGTACCGCGGCGACTTAATTTAGCCACTAAAAGGAGATATCGCGCCTAGTGCCGGGCATACCCGTCGGTGCTCTACTGAAATCGACTGATAACTTCATTTACCTACTATTTCACAACAGGCTACCAGCCCGTTTCTACTATAATTTGTTCCCATTCGCGTTTCGGAGAATTTTGTTCGTCTTCAGTGGCTATTGTCTCTTGGGTTACATGTATTTCTGCGTACAAACGTCGCTATTTGGATACGTTCGCTAATGCTAAACTAAAAGGGACCGTCCAGATAAAGATAACATCGAGTAGCAACAATTAAAATCGCTCAGAAGAGGAAAGGCAGCTGGACCTGATGGGATACCAGTTCGATTTTACACAGAGTACGCGAAGGAACTTGTCCCCCTTCTTGCAGCGGTAGGTGAATCAAAACAAAATGTCCAGACACTCTGTGACCAAAATGGTACTGAAACAGAGGATGACAGACTAAAGGCCGAAATGCTAAATGTCTTTTTCCAAAGCTGTTTCACAGAGGAAGACTGCACTGTAGTTCCTTCTCTAGATTGTCGCACAGATGACAAAATGGTAGATATCGAAATAGACGACAGAGGGGTAGAGAAACAACTAAAATCGCTCAAAAGAGGAAAGGCCGCTGGACCTGATGGGATACCAGTTCTATTTTACACAGAGTACGCGAAGGAACTTGCCCTCTTTCTTGCAGCGGTGTACCATAGGTCTCTAGAAGAGTGTAGCGTTCCAAAGGATTGGAAAAGGGCACAGGTCATCCCCGTTTTCAAGAAGGGACGTCGAACAGATGTGCAGAACTAGAGACCTATATCTCTAACGTCGATCAGTTGTAGAATTTTGGAACACTTATTATGTTCTAGTATAATGATTTTCCTGGAGACTAGAAATCTACTGTGTAAGAATCAGCATGGGTTTCGAAAAAGACGGTCGTGTGAAACCCAGCTCGCGCTATTCGTCCACGAGACTCAGAGCGCCATAGACACGGGTTCCGAGGTAGATGCCGTGTTTCTTGACTTCCGCAAGGCGTTCGATACAGTTCCCCACAGTCGTTTAATGAACAAAGTAAGATCATATGGACTATCAGACCAATTGTGTGATTGGATTGAGGAGTTCCTAGATAACAGAACGCAGCATGTCATTCTCAATGGAGAGAAGTCTTCCGAAGTAAGAGTGATTTCAGGTGTGCCACAGGGGAGTGTCATGGGACCGTTTCTGTTCACAATATACATAAATGACCTGGTGGATGACATCGGAAGTTCACTGAGCTTTTTGCAGATGATGCTGTGGTGTATCGAGAGGTTGTAACAATGGAAAATTGTACTGAAATGCAGGAGGATCTGCAGCGAAGTGACGCATGGTGCAGGGAATGGCATTTGAATCTCAATGTAGACAAGTGTAATGTGCTGCGAATACATAGAAAGATAGATCCCTTATCATTTAGCTACAAAATAGCAGGTCAGCAACTGGAAGCAGTTAATTTCATAAATTATCTGGGATCGTCGGTAAAGCAGATGCCAGACTGAGATTCATTGGAAGAATCCTAAGGAAATGCAATCCGAAAACAAAGGAAGTAGGTTACAGTACGCTTGTTCGCCCACTGCTTGAATACTGCTCAACGGTGTGGGATCCGTAGCAGATAAGGTTGATAGAAGAGAGAGAGAGAGAGAGAGAGAGAGAGAGAGAGAGAGAGAGAGAGAGAGAGAGAAAGAAGATTCAACGGAGAGCAGCGCGCTTCGTTACAGGATCATTTAGTAATCGCGAAAGCGTTACGGAGATGATAGATAAACTCCAGTGGAAGACTCTGCAGGAGAGATGCTCAGTAGCTCGGTACGGGCTTTTCTCGAAGTTTCGAGAACATACCTTCACCGAGGAGTCAAGCAGTATATTGCTCCCTCCTACGTATATCTCGCGAAGAGACCATGAGGATAAAATCAGAGAGATTAGAGCCCACACAGAGGCATACCGACAATCCTTCTTTCCACGAACAATACGAGACTGGAATGGAAAGGAGATCCGATAGAGGTACTCAAGGTACCCTCCGCCACACACCGTCAGGTGGTTTGCGGAGTATGGATGTAGATGTAGATTTATCATGACACAAACTGCCACTGAAGATGAAAATATAAATGTACTACACCCGTCTATAAATATATTAGAAAGATGGCTAGCAACTTGTTTGTTGCAATAGCTCGTAATGTATATTGTCATAGGTGTTTTCAGGCAACTTCCGTCGGCTCCAAGTCATAACCAAATATATCGCTGTATAAATTTATCCGTTAGGAAATTATCCTTCTACCTGAGACGATAAAATCAGTGCTATCTGTAGTGTCGGCAGACTTGCCAACACTACGCACACTAATTGAAAGAGGCGGCCAAGATGCACGCGCTAACTCACGAAGGATGGGATGAGGTCTGAAACAGGATACGTAATGAATGCTATAAAGAAAAGTACGTAGCTTCTTGAATACTTAACTTTTAATCCATCCTTGTTGTATACATCGTTCTTGATGAGACAAGTGAGACACTTTAGATACAAGCTATGTAAGGCTAATGGCGCCTTGCTAGGTCGTAGCCATGGACTTAGCTGAAGGCTATTCTAACTGTCTCTCGGCAAATGAGAGAAAGGCTTCGTCAGTGTAATCGCTAGCAAAGTCGTCGTACAACTGGGGCGAGTGCTAGTACGTCTCTCGAGACCTGCCGTGTGGTGGCGCTCGGTCTGCGATCCTGACAGTGGCGACACGCGGGTCCGACATGTACTAATGGACCGCGGCCGATTTAGGCTACCACCTAGCAAGTGTGGTGTCTGGCGGTGACACCACACTATCTTTTTCGACAAATGTATTTCAACTTTAGAGACACGATATTCTGAAGGATTGTGTCGGAATGCCTCCTCATACTTTAACAATGATGCAATATTTGTGGAAGTTCGTGTATCCACTGAGATCGTATTTATGCAGTGAAGAGTCAGGTACATTTGCCTAAAATCATGTAGGGTCCCCGGGAGCACGCAGAAGTGCCGCAACACGACGTGGCATAGACTCGACTAATGTCTGAAGTAGTATTGGAGGGACACCATGAATCCTGTAGGGCTATCCATAAATCCGTAAGAGTACGAGGGGGTGGAGATCCCTTCTGAACAGCACGTTGCAAGGCATCCCACTTATGCTCAATAATGTTCATGTCTGGGGAGTTTCGTGGGTAGCGGAAGTGTTTGAACTCAGAAGAGTGTTCCTGGAGTCACTCTGTAGCAATCCTGGACATGTGGGGTGTCGCATTATCCTATTGGAATTGCCCAAGTCCATCGGAATGCACAGTAGACATGAACTGATGCAGCTGATCCGACAGGATGCTTACGTACGTGTCACCTGTCAGAGTCGTATCTAGACGATCAGGGGGCGCATATCACTCCAATTTCACACGCTCCCACACCATTGCAGAGTCTCCACCGGCTTGAACAGTCCCCTGCTGACATGCAGGGTCCATGGATTCGTGAGGTTGTCTCCGTACCCGCACACGTCCATCCGCTCGATACAATTTGAAACGAGACTTCTCCGACCAGGCAACATGTTTCCAGCCTTCAACAGTTCAGTGTCGCTGTTGACGGGCCCAGGCGATGAGTACAGCTTTGTGTTGTGCAGTCATCAAGTAATAAGAGTGGGCCTTCGGCTCCGAAAGCCCAGATCGATGATGTTTCGTTGAATGGTTCGCACATTGACTTTTGTTGATGGCCGAGTTCTGAAATCTGCAGCAATCTGCTGAAGGGTTGCGCTTCTGTTACGTCGAACGATTCTCTTCAGTCGTCGTTGGTGCCGTTCTTGCAGGATCTTTTTCCGGCCGCAGCGATGTCGGAGATCTGGTGTTTTACCGGAGTCTTGATATTCACGATACACTCGTGAAATGGTCCTACGGGAAAATCCCCACCTCATCGTTACCTCGGAGATGCTGTGTCCCATCGATCGAGCGCCGACCATAAAGCCACGTTCAAACTCGCTTAAATATTGATAACCTGCCATTGTAGTAGCAGTTACCGATCCAACAATTGCGCCAGACACTTGGCTGTCTTATATAGGCGTTGCCGAACGCAATGCCGTATTCTGCCTGTTTACATAACTCTGTATTTGAATACGCAGGCCTATACCAGTTTCTTTGGCGCATCATTGTATAACGACACAGTAATGCAAAAGAAGTATAAATTTATCGTTAATGGAATTTATGATGTGGAATGTAAAACAGGTTGTTAATTCGCAGTTAATTCGGGACATGGCGGCAGAGTGCGTGAAATTTTATAACAAATGTGTGTGAAATTTTATAGGACTTAACTGCTAAGGTCATGAGTCCCTAAGCCTACACACTACTTAACCTAAATTATCCTAAAGACACACACACACACCCATGCCCGAGGGAGGACTCGAACCTCCCCCGCGATCAGCCGCACAGTCCATGACTGCAGCGCCTTAGACCGCTCGGCTAATCCCGCGCGGCAATTTTATAACAACTGTTTCATATTTTGTAAGATTGTTGTAAGTCAAATTATATAAAAGACAAATTAAAACAACAGTTTTCTTTGTCAAATCATTATCACTTTCTTCAACGGGGCGTTTTCAGTGCTCACAGCCTCCTCTTCAGGCGTGATAGTGGTTTAGGTATTTCCTTTCGTTAAGCGTCATTTGCTATGTTGATACAACACGCAAGTCGTACACTATAAAGGATAACAAAGTTAATTACAAGATGCTTCGGCAACCGCATGGCATTTCATTACGCAGGGTGATTTCCGTAAATGGGGACGCAATGCAGGAAACGATCCCTGGTAGCATAAGGAGCAAAAAAGATCACGTGGACATGCGGCCGCAAATGCGCTCTGAGAGGTATATCCACTTCAAGGTGGAGATAAATTGATCTTCGTTAGTGTAGGTTTCAATGACTGAAAACCACACAGCAGCCAAATAGGAATGTTACGTCTGCACGGTTTTAGCTCCACTCTGTTAGCCGGAACAGCATCATGTAGCAGCCAAGTTAAGCTACGTACCAGGTGGTGTACGCGTGAGGCGTTGTTGAAGAATGACTGGTCCCTCGAGCGGTCGCCGATAATCCACGCCCACACACCGAGGCTGAACGAGGGCTGATGGTACACTGTCACCATATCATGATGTTTCTCCGTAGCCCACAGGTGAGGCAGTTCGGCAGAATGTTCCACACGGTCGTGTGGCTTATTCCATACCGGCGGTCAGCCTGCCTAGTGGTGATGCAGCTTACACAGAGTCGACAAAAGCCTTGGACCACCTCCTAATACCGTGTCGGACGTCCGTTTGCCCGGCATAGTGCAGCATCTCGATGTGGGGTGGACTCAACAAGACGTCTGAAGTTCCCTGCAGAAATACTTAGCCGCGCGGTCTCAGGCGCCTTGAGGGGGGCCCGCGCGGCTCACCCCGTCGGAGGTTCGAGTCCTCCCTCGGGCGTGTGTGTGTGTGTGTGTGTGTGTGTGTGTGTGTTGTCCTTAGCACAAGTTAGTTTAAGTTCGATTAAGTAGTGTGCAAGTCTAGGGACCGATGACCTCAGCAGTTTGGTCCCTTAGGAAATTACCACAAATTTCCAAATACTGAGCCATGCTGCTGCTATAGCCGTCCGTAATTGCAGAAGCGTTGTCAAGGCAAGATTTTGTGCTCTAACTGAATTGTGGAGTATGTCTCATAAATATTCGATGGGATTCATGTTGGGCGATGTGGGTGGCAAAGTCGGTCGCTCAAACTGTCAAGAATGTTATTCAAACCAATTGCAATCAACTGTGGCCCGGTGACGTGTTCGGGAACATGAAGCCCGTGAATGGCTGCAAATGGTCTCCAGGTAGCTGAACATAACCGTGATGGGTTCAGTCAGACCAGATGACCCGGTCCATACCAGGTAAACACAGCCCGCACCATTATGGAGCTACCACCAGTTTGCACAGTGCTTTATTGACAACTCGGATCGATGGCTTCATTGAGTCTGCGCCGCTCTCTAAAAAATGGTGCAAATGGCTCTGAGCACTATCGGACCTAACGTCTGAGGTCATCGGTCCCCTGGAACTTAGAACTACTTAAACCTAACTAACCTAAGGACATCACACACATCCATGCCCGAGGCCGGATTCGAACCTGCGACCGAAGCGGTCGCACGGTTCCAGACTGAAGCGCCTAGAAGCGCTCGGCCACACCGGCCGGCGCCGCACTCCTACCATCAGCTCTTACCAACTGAAACCGGGACTCATCTGGCTAGGCCACGCTTTTCCAAGGGGCCTAGAGCCCAACCTTTATGGCCAAGAGCCCAGGAGGATCGCTGCAGGCGATCTCGTGCTGTTAGCAAAGGCACTAGAGTCGTTCGTCTGCTGTCATTGCGTATTAACGCCAAATTTCCCCGCACTGTCCTGACGGATAAGTTCGGTGCAAGTCCCGCTTTGATTTCTGCGGTTATTTCACGCAATGTTGCTTATCTGTTAGCATTGGCAGTTCTATGCAAACGCCGCTGATCACAGTGTAACGTGAAAGCCGTCGCCACTGAGTTGTGCCTGTTGAGAGGTAATGTCTGAAATTTGGTACTATCGGTACATTCTTGACACTGTGGATCTCGGAATGTTGAATTCGCTAACCATTTCCGAAATGGAATGACCCATGCGTCTAGCTCCAACTACTATTCCTCGTCAAAGTCTCTTGATTCCCGTCGTGTGACCGTAATCAAGTCGAAAACCTTTTGACACGAGTAAGAATGCCGGCTCGGGCAATACACCGCCCTTTTATAACTTGTGTATCTGTTACTACTGCCCACTGTATATGTGAATATTGTCATCCCATGACTTCCGTCAGTTCAGTGTACGAGGGCAGTTCAATAAGTAATGCAACACATTTTTTTTCTCGGCCAATTTTGGTTGAAAAAACCGGAAATTTCTTGTGGAATATTTTCAAACATTCCCGCTTCGTCTCGTATAGTTTCATTGACTTCCGGCAGGTGGCAGCGCTGTACGGAGCTGTTAAAATGGCGTCTGTAACGGATGTGCGTTGCAAACAACGGGCAGTGATCGAGTTTCTTTTGGCGGAAAACCAGGGCATCTCAGATATTCATAGGCGCTTGCAGAATGTCTACGGTGATCTGGCAGTGGACAAAAGCACGGTGAGTCGTTGGGCAAAGCGTGTGTCATCATCGCCGCAAGGTCAAGCAAGACTGTCTGATCTCCCGCGTGCGGGCCGGCCGTGCACAGCTGTGACTTCTGCAATGGCGGAGCGTGCGAACACACTCGTTCGAGATGATCGACAGATCACCATCAAACAACTCAGTGCTCAACTTGACATCTCTGTTGGTAGTGCTGTCACAATTGTTCACCAGTTGGGATATTGAAAGGTTTGTTCCCGCTGGGTCCCTCGTTGTCTAACCGAACACCATAAAGAGCAAAGGAGAACCATCTGTGCGGAATTGCTTGCTCGTCATGTGGCTGAGGGTGACAATTTCTTGTCAAAGATTGTTACAGGCGATGAAACATGGGTTCATCACTTCGAACCTGAAACAAAACGGCAATCAATGGAGTGGCGCCACACCCACTCCCCTACCAAGAAAAAGTTGAAAGCCATACCCTCAGCCGGTAAAGTCATGGTTACAGTCTTCTGGGACGCTGAAGGGGTTATTCTGTTCGATGTCCTTCCCCATGGTCAAACGATCAACTCTGAAGTGTATTGTGCTACTCTTCAGAAATTGAAGAAACGACTTCAGCGTGTTCGTAGGCACAAAAATCTGAACGAACTTCTCCTTCTTCATGACAACGCAAGACCTCACACAAGTCTTCGCACCCGAGAGGAGCTCACAAAACTTCAGTGGACTGTTCTTCCTCATGCACCCTACAGCTCCGATCTCGCATCGTCGGATTTCCATATGTTTGGCCCAATGAAGGACGCAATCCGTGGGAGGCACTACGCGGATGATGAAGTTATTGATGCAGTACGACGTTGGCTCCGACATCGACCAGTGGGATGGGATGGTACTGTGCAGGCGTACAGGCCCTCATTTCAAGGTGGCGTAAGGCCGTAGCATTGAATGGAGATTACGTTGAAAAATAGTGTTGTGTAGCTAAAAGATTGGGGAATAACCTGGTGTATTTCAATGCTGAATAAAACAACCCCTGTTTCAGGAAAAAAATGTGTTGCATTACTTATTGAACTGCCCTCGTAGTTGTCACAGATCTCGTAGCTCATCCTTCAAGCAGGTGTACCTCTCTTGGAAAACATTTCCGGCCATCTTGTCCGTATCACCTTTGTTTGTTCCTGATAACGTTAAGGATCGTTTTCTGCAGTGCGTCACCATTTAGCCAAGTCACCCGTTATATGCACATTTATATCGCTATCACCCATGAACACATAACTAAAACAGTCCACAGATGGTAAGCCACCACAGCTACCTTTCTCACTGCACGTGAAAAATAAAAAGTCTGACAACTGTTGTCAACACGTGACAGGACGGCTCCTGTGACGGCTGTACTCAATTTGTCACATTGCAGCGATTTCAGTACGTTAGGAATACTTAACAAAATCACAGATGTAGTTGACAACAATTGTAAATGATTTACATTTGATTTTTTTGTTGATCGTCGTTTCTCATTGTCTTCATACACCACTAACTTGTTCACACACATTGTATATATATGCCTCTTAACCAACATATCTTCTTTCTCAGTTAACGCTTTAATTCAGCTACCCATTACCTGAAAGTAATTCGAATACAGTGTGAGTCACTAGCTATTGCCACCTAGAATAACTAGGTGAGGTCGCTTCAGAGAGATGAATGTCAACTTCTTTAAATTTTTTAATGGGATGCTATAGTTTGGAACTTATTTTGTGATAGCGGCTACCGAGACGAATCCAATGATGTGACAGTAATGTCTTTGAAGGTCAGCGAATGTCAAAAAGGTGGCATGAACGTCCATTTCGAAGTGATGACCATTGGTATCAATGCGGTGCTGCAATCTTGTTATCATGAATTGAGTGGTATGCCTTATCACTTCGGCACTTATCGAAGCACATGCTCTGACAATTGTCTCTCGTATATCGTGCAAATAGTAAATATTCGCCGAATACGGCGTATCCATCTAACGTGCCATTGATATGTAAACACCATTCGACGGTTTCGCACTACAACGCTAATAGATTAGTATCGTCGAATCAAGCGAATGTGAGTGATGTATTCCTTCGAAGAACAAGGCGAGATGCTTCTCATTTACGGAGAACAACGAAATTCTGTGAGCGCTAGAGACTTATACGCTGAAAGATATCCTAAACGTACTCACCCTACACATCGCACATTTAAATATATGTATGATAAATTGAGAACAACTGGATCTTTAACGCATCGGAAACACATACGGGAAAGGAAAGCTACTAACGAGGAAACGGAAATTGGTCTCATGTCAATGTTGTGCAAGATCCTTGTGTAGTTCGCGTCAAATCGCAAGAGAATCTGGCATCAGAGAGAGTAGTGTTGTTGGTGCACTGCATCACCGTAAATATCATCCTTACCACATCAGTCTCCACCAAGAATTAACCGGTACGGGTTGTATGCGTCGTATTGAATTGTACCGATGGGCTCAACTTCGGCTTCAGAGGGACGACACATTTATTAATTTGATTTTATTTACTGACAAGGCTACATTCACGAACCATGGAAACGTTAATTTGTATAACATGTATTACTGGGCAACTGAAAATCCATCTTGGCTGCGGCAAGTTGCACACTAAAAACCGTGGTCGATGAATGTATGGTGTGGGATTGCGGGAAGACTGAATCATAGGCCACCATTTCATCGTAGGAAATCTTAATGGTAGGAAGTACACCACATTCCTGCAAGAAACATTAGGTCTGTTATTGGAAGAAATACCTTTCGAACAAGGAACGGAATGTGATACCAACACGATGGGTGTCCGCCACATTTTTCGCTGATTACTAGGAATGAGTTGCAGAGACAATTCCCAAATCGTCGGATTGGACGCGGGGGAGATGTGTCGTGGCCAGCTCGTTCACAAGACTTGACGCCTCTCGATTTTTTCTTGTGGGGATTCGTAAAAGACATTGTGTATCAATACTTTCTAACCACACCTGAAGATATGTGAGAGAGAATTGTCAGAGCATTTGCTTCGATAAGTGTCGATGCGATAAGGAATACCACTCAATCCATGATAACAAGGTTGAAACACTGCATTGATACTTATGGTCATCACTTCGAACACCTTCTGTAAATGGACGTTCATGCCACCTTTGTGACCTTCGTTGACCTTCAAATACACTACTGGTCATTAAAATTGCTACACCATGAAGATGACGTGCTGCAGATACAGAAAATATTCGACTGCTGCCCTGGCCAGCACATTCTCCAGATCTCTCACCAATTGAAAACGTCTGGTCAATGGTGGCCCAGCAACTCGCTTGTCGCAATACGCTAGTCACTACTCTTGATGAACTGTGGTATCGTGTTGAAGCTGCATGGGCAGCTGTACCTGTACACGCCATCCAAGCTCTGTTTGACTCAATGCGCAGGCGTACCAAGGCCGTTATTACGGTTAGAGGTGGTTGTTCTGGGTACTGAATTCTCAGGATCTATGCACCCAAATTGCTTGAAAATGTAATCACATGTCAGTTCTAGTATAATATATTTGTCCAATGAATACCCGTTTATCATCTGCATTTCTTCTTGGTGTAGCAATTTTAATAGCCGGTAATGTACCTTACTGTCACACATCATTGGATTCGTCTTGATAGCCGCTATCAGAAAATATGTACCAAACTATGGCATCCCATAAAAAAAAAGTTGACCTTCATATCTGTGAAGTGACCCCAAGTAGCAACAAAAAACCAACGTCATATTATGGCCCCAGTTGTCCTATGGAACTTTCGTCTGAAAAACTTTTCAGCTCCTATCATTCGTTCGGAGTTCTTCTTGGTGGCAACTGTTAGTGACTCACCCTGGCGCGATGGTTTATCCCTGCGTTATTATGTCACAGATATACATTACCAGTTTAAAAATTAGCGTTTCTTCTCCAGAATGCTTATCGATAAAATTAAGTTTGTTTCGCTGATATACTTTTCACGGCCTAATATGATCGAAACTATTATTACTATATGTTTTCAAGCACGACTTTTATGATAATTTGTTATTGTAGCCGTGTGGTATTTTGTAGAGACAAAATCGATGTAGGTAAGTCGATAAACGAATTCTGCGTGAGATACAATTCCAAGAGCACTACGGTTTGCAAGAAAATCCAAAATTAAAAAGTGGCAAAACGTGGACTGGATCGAGGAAACAAACGCTGTAATACTGGACTGAAGTTAAGGCCCCGCTGCAAGGAAAATAAAAAATGTAGTTTAAATATTGTGATTCCGAGATGACGAATGCGAAAAGAAGAAAAAGAAGAAGAAAATGCTGTTTAACATAAGGTAGTTTCGCTACGCCTTTTATTAGGTCTAAAACTGCTCTTGCGCCCTTTTTTCTCGAAGTTCGAGGCTTTGTTGCGCAAAGCATACAAAAAATTTCGATTCAAAGTACTGGCTTGGTTACTACTGTCTCTCATCTTCTTGACAACTTACGAATCCCGCGACGGAGGAAGTGGGCGTCTTTTGAGGAGATCCATGAATCGATCCAATTTGGCACTTGCTTACATGACCGGAAGTGCTAGTCGGCCAAGGCGCGTTTCATGGGTCGAAAAAAGTGGTAGTCGAAGGGAGCAATGTCTGGACAATACTGTGGTTGGGACAGAAATTCCCATTTCAGCGTTTCCAAGTATGTTTTGGCGGGTTTTGCGACATGGGGCCGAGCACATGTCTATAGCCGTATTGTGGCCGTTTGTGTTTCAGTGCTCGGCTCAAATGCGTCTGCTTTTGATAACGACCTCCTGTGATCGTTTCCGTCGATTTCAATGGCTTCGAAAACCTTCTGTCTTCCACAGTCATTCCGGTCTTCGACGTCAAAATCACCGTTCCTGAAGCACTGAAACCATCCTTCGCACCTTCTGCAACTAATAGGTGCCTCATCATAAGTATTACCCAGCATTTTATGAGCCTCAGTCGCAGGTCTCTTAATGCTGAAGCAGAAAATTAGAGCTTCTTGCAAATGACGAGAATTGGGCTCGTAAGCAAAGTTCAAATATTTTGGTGGCGTTATGTTTACAAATGCCACAAATGACACTTACGACCTACCACCTTCACCATCACTTGCCCTGCTGCCACATATTGCAAAACGGCAGAAGCAAAATTGTAGACCCATTATATGTTTGGTAATGACTACGTACTTACATTGTGAATAGCGGCAGACAGACTGATGTAGAGAATGTTACGATGACGACGAACGAATCGTCACCAATGTGATTGACTGGTGGCCAGAGCTAAACAGAAACATACAAACCTCTTCTTTGCTTATACAGCAGGATTAAGTCGATAAGAAGCTGGCTGCATGGTCTAGGCTGCAAGTACTAAAATAATTAGAAGTCGTTGGTAAAATGGTTCAAATGGCTCTGAGCACTATGGGACTTAACATCTATGGTCATGACCGAGCGAGGTGGCGCAGTGGTTAGACACTGGACTCGCATTCGGGAGGACGACGGTTCAATCCCGCGTCCGGCCATCCTGATTTAGGTTTTCCGTGATTTCTCTAAATCGCTCCAGGCAAATGCCGGGATGGTTCATTTGAAAGGGCTCGGCCGACTTCCTTCCCTAATCCGATGAGACCGATGACCTGGCTGTCTGGTCTCCTTCCCCAAACAACCCAACCCATCTATGGTCATCAGTCCCTAAGGACATCGCACAACACCCAGTCATCACGACGCAGAGAAAATCCCTGACCCCGCCGGGAATCGAACCCGGGAACCCGGGCGCGGGATCGTTGGTAAAAAGTGGTATATTGTACTTAACAGATGGTACAGGAGTCTTCATAGTCAGGAGGAATATAGTTACAAATAGAGAGCTATAGAGCCATCACATAGGCCATACTTTAACTAAGCACCTTGTTAGAGGTTGCTTCCTGTTAGCTGAAGGCTGTACTGCTTTCCTACTTGACGTCCCGAGCAAGAGTCGCCGAGCGCACGCTAGAGACTTATTGTAGTAAGCCGCGGAGCGGCGCTAGTCTCGACTCGCGGGTCCAGTGATACTAGTACGGACCGTTGTCGATAACTGCAACCTCTGACACGTGTGGTATCGAACATTGATACCACAGAGAACGTGAATGTACAGCCTGAATGTATCTTGGCTTCCACAATACATTTTCAAAAAGTTTCGGAATTTTTTAGGGCCCTTTTGCCTGCAGTTGATTAACGAACACATCGTGCATTCGCTTCCCGTTTTCTCGTCTTTGCAGCGTAGGAAACACTGCTCAACCTTCTCTTGCCTCTGCGTCTCTCTTTTCCTTCACTAAGGCGATGCGTGATATGGACGCTCATATTTCCTAGAGGTTCCCATCCACTTACTGTGTGTACAAAAAATGAAAGAAATGAGCCGAGCGGTCTAAGGCGCTGCAGTCATGGAGTGTACAGCTGGTCCCGGCGGAGGTTAGAGTCCTCCCTCGGGCATGGGTGTGTGTGTTTGTTCTCAGGATAATTTAGGTTAAGTAGTGTGTAAGCTTAGGGACTGATGACTTTAGCAGTTAAGTCCCGTAAGATTTCACACACTTTTTTTTTTCTATTTGAAAGAAATGAGCCAAAAGAGGATGGCCACCTACTCAACGGTGTGTTGGTCGAAGTTTGGAACGCAAGACACTTGCGTGGCAGGGATTCGACAAGACCGTGGTAGGTTTCTGGAGGTATGTAGCACGAGACGTATACGCACAGGTCACACAGTTTCTGTAAATTACGGGCCTACGGTTTATGGGCTCGGAGCTGGTGCCGCTATAGTGTTCCATCGGGTTCAGATCGGGCGAATTTGGTGGCAGAGATATCAAGGCCGGCCGGTGTGGCCGTGCGGTTAAAGGCGCTTCAGTCTGGAACCGCGTGACCGCTACGGTCGCAGGTTCGAATCCTGCCTCGGGCATGGATGTTTGTGATGTCCTTAGGTTAGTTAGGTTTAATTAGTTCTAAGTTCTAGGCGACTGATGACCTCAGAAGTTAAGTCGCATAGTGCTCAGAGCCATTTGAACCATTTGAGATATCAACTTGAGTGCACTACTATCCTCCTCAAACCACTGTTGCACAACTCCGTCCTTGTGACGCCGACATCCTTCTAGATTATGCCATCGCCATCCAAATGCTTCAAAGGGCTCTGAGCACTATGGGACTCAACTTCTGAGGTCATTAGTCCCCTAGAACTTAGAACTAGTTGTACGTAACTAACCTAAGGACATCACACACATCCATGCCCGAGGCAGGATTCGAACCTGCGCCCGTAGCGGTCTCGCGGTTCCAGACCGCAGCGCTTAGAACCGCTCGGCCACTTCGGCCGGTGCCATCGCCATCCGGAAGATATCAAGCCTGAATGGATGCTGGCTGTGGGGAATAATGTCAACATCGTCCACAGATATTATTTTGCCTTCGATTACTACCACAGGTGCCATGAAAGCCTAGCTGAATGTTCCCCGTAGCATATACTGCTCCCACCGGCCTGCGGCCACGTCGCGGTGCGTGTTTCGAGCAGCCGTTTTCCTGGATGACGACGTATCCGTATACGACCATCGGCCTGGTCTAACAAGAAACGTCATTCATCCGAGGAGGCGACACGTTTCCATTAAGCCACCGTCCAGTCTCGATGGTGCAGTGCCCACAGCACTTGTGACGACATCGTTGGATCGACATGGAAACAAGTAGCGGGCGTTTTCTGAGGAGTCCCATGTTCAACAGTGTGCTCTGCACGATGTGTTTGGAAGCAATTTTGCCTCTATCAGCAATGCACTGTGTCGTGAAACATGCACAGATCGCCACACACTGTACTTCCCAGAGCGGGCAGGCCTCACACACCATATTCGGTGATGAGTTGTGGACATCAAACGCCTCGTTACTAGCTCGTTGTGTCAGCGTTAAACAGCCACTTTCCATAGATGCGCATGACAGTAGCACGCGAACAGTTTCGCCGTTCCAGAGATACTCGTACCCAAGTGCTGAGCTGTAACAATGTATCCTCTGTCAGAGTCGCTTATAGCGGATTTCATTGTCGCCCGTAGCGTCGCTATAATGGTTCCCTATTCGTATCGGCTCTGCTTTTGTGTACTTTATTTACAGCGTCACATGTGCACTACTGCGCCAGGGACATTAATTCTCTCATGGACTGTGCGGCTGGTCCCGGCAGAGGTTCGAGTCCCCCCTGGGGCATGGGTGTGCGTGTTTGTCCTTAGGATAATTTAGGTTAAGTAGTGTGTAAGCTTAGGGACTGATGACCTTAGCAGTTAGGTCCCATAAGATTTCACATACATTTGAACATTTGAATTTGACATTAACTCTCCCTGTAGGGCCCTAGTCATAATCTTCATTTGAAACTTCGGGACTGATAGGCCACGGTAGATGTATGAAACTTCCTCCTAACGTTTCATCTCCGACCGCGAGAGACGTCTTCAGACATAAAGTGGCGAACTGGAATCAGAACTCGAGGGAGCGCCGAATACATAGGCTGCGAGATTATCTCTGGAAATGCCAACATCCTCGAATGAAAGTAATTGATCGTTATTCATACGGTGCAACGTTGACATCGCAGCCGACGTCATGTGATGCAAAGTAAAGGAAATTTAGTTTTGTGATGGGCCATGGTGCCCTCCACACCACGCCGATTTACCTCTGAAGACGTATCCTGCAGTCGGAGATGAAACGTAAGGAGAAAGTTTTATGCATCGATCACGACCTGTCACTCCCGAAGTTTCAAGTGAAGCCAGTACCGACCGTAAAAGGCTACACTGAGGGGTCACAATGTTTCGGCTTATCAGTGATGTTTATATTGCAACCAATAGCTATGTTTTTAATCCTTAACTGTTGACATTTATTTATTAGCGCTTACTCTGCTATACAGGGTGATTTCTTGATGACGATAAAAACTTTCAGGGATGATGAGATAAGGAATCCTGGTCTGGTAACGACCGAATCGATAGTCAAGAATATAAGCGAAAATCGTTCTGATACTTTTGGCAGTGGAGCTCTTCTACCGCAAGCTCTTTTGTTTCTATATTTAGGGAGGAGGTAGTATGGGCTCAAATAAGAAAATAATATCGAGTAAAGATGGGCTCTAAAGTGTATTCCTGAAGAGTCATGACTACTTGTTCATCCATGCTAATGTGTAACACATCTGGTTCTCGTAACTCCTAAGGTATACGTATTAGAGTTCATGTTTGCTAGACAATTTTGTCTTGATTTGGTCCATACTACCCAAAATGTGGAAAACAAAGAGCATGGAGTAGAAGACGTCCACTGTCAGATTTGGCGGAACGATTTTCGCCTATAACTCTGCATTCGGTCGTTTACGGACCATGGTCCCTCACTTCAAACTGATACATTTGCACTCCTCCATCGTTCCTGAAAGTTTGTATCATACCACGGAATCACTTGGTATAAGTGATTTATAAAATATTGCTAGTGCGTTTCGAGCCACTAGCGGTCGTCATCGAGCACCGAGCCGTACAAATCATTTAAAATAATATTTTATGGTACTAATATTGTTGAATACACTACTGATTTCTTGGGTTGCCAGAGTGTTCTTAAGCTAGAGAACATATGCTACCTTACATAAAAGTGACAGAGGTGAACAGCGTGTTTGTTCTCGAAACACTTGCCGGCAGGTAAATGCTTTTGATGATTCTACCCTGTTGGCTTACAGTAACTGACCAGCATACTATCGCCCGAAATATTTACAAGACTGCACGTCTTTTGGGAAGAAATACACATGAACTTACGTAATTCGTAAGATTCGATGCCTGATGATGATCACTCGTTGCTCGAAACATGTCATAAATAAATCAACGTCATAGAGTAATAGCCTTTAAACAATGTGACTACATGCGGTACATATTTGTATCCTAAACGAATCTGCCTACATGGCTAATGGTTACAATGAAACAAGCAACTTTCTATCAAAATGCAACTACATAGAAAACATTGATTATGGTATAAACAAAGGTACAATTGAAGAGCATATAAATAAAGGAAATATACCTGTAAGATAGAGGTATAACACACACATAAGGGTGCAATAGTATGGACGCCAAACTGAACAGCAGATAGCATTCAATAGACACGCAATTTAGGTGCTGTCGTGTGAAAATGGAACGATCGCTCGCTTTAAGAGAATCTCAGTACAGAAATAATGCGCCAGGGACACTGCAGTAGACTCAGCCTTCAGAGTAGCCAATTGAGACAAGAAAGTCGCTCTTGTAAAACAGCCTTTAGTGTCTTCGCCACCCCGCTGTGTGTTTTGCTCGAGAGTGCTGGAATATCTCTTTTTTGTTGTGGCTAACCCATTCTGCACCGTAATCTTTCCCCCGGAGACGCTACACCATAAAGATATGCAGAAGAGTCCCGGTGGAGGCGGGAAACTAAGTGAGAAGCAGCGCTGCCGTGGGCCGCGCTCGTATGACTCAGGTGGTGAGGGCATTGCCCGCGAAAGCCGCAATAGATCCGGGTTCGGTTCTCACTACGGCAAACCACATTAAATCGAGGGCAGTTACCTAGCTCTCATACTGCGTGCCGTAACTGTCATTCCGCTTTGGCTTCGTTGAGCTGATACTCCCATGTCGAGGTTACAGTATGCTGAAACTGCTATGTGAAATAGAAATTATAGCTTGAAATGTCAACGATGAGACTACAAGTCTCAGCGTACACAGACGACATACATCTATGAAAAATTTATGATGAGGAAAGAATTAGAGACGACAAATAGCAATCTTCACACATTTACTTCCGATTTTAAGGTTATCAGAGTGTGGCATTTAAGGAAAGAGTGTTTCGTAAATCGCTTGCGGATCGTTTCATGAAATTTTGGGAGGTATACCGGATGTCAGTAACTTGCGGCACAGAGTCTTCGGGCCGTCGCCAGTTGTATACGGATTACTGGCGAAAGAACACTAAGCTGTTCTATTGAAGAGATCCCAACCCCCATGGCGCATGCGTGGCGTACTTATAGATCGCTGCGTAGGCGTTGCTTGAGCCATGTGCTTTAAGTCTGTGCATTGCTCCCAGTGACTCCCGTGTTGAAAATTCTCTTTATCGAGTCGTATCGACCATATTCATTGTATAAAATCGCAGAAAGACATAGATTATGAGGACAAAGATTAAATGGCACCACAGAAGATCGCCATCAAAATTTTAGCAGTAGCTAATGTCCCGAAATACGTACGATAAATTCTGAATTATTTTTATATCATAGATTTTGTCACACATCGTAATGCTGAGGTTTTGAGAATGACCAGTACACTTAACTACTGAGTTATGGTTCAAATGGCTCTGAGCACTATGGGACTTAACATCTGAGGTCATCAGTCCCCTAGAACTTAGAACTATTTAAACCTAACTAACCTAAGGACATCACACACATCCATGCCCGAGGCAGGATTCGAACCTGCGACCGTAGCAATCGCGCGGTTCCGTACTGAAGCGCCTCGAACCTCGCGGCCACGGCGGCCGGCTAACTGAGATATAATAAGAATCTCGTTCCCCATGATGGACACTATCGCTATCGTGAACTTTGACTTGTCTAGAGGGAAGATGTATGTCTGTTTCCTTGGACATCAGAAAAAAGATGACTCAGTTCACATAAGAACGAAAAATTATTTTCGGTTCGTCAGTGAATATTTTAGTCACACTTAGTTTCTGTACTCTCTACATTCATGGTTAAAGTTTTGGTAATGTTTAATGTTTTACGTTTGGAGAGGAAGTGGATGTGGAAGCGTGTAACTAAGATAAACTAAAACAAAACAAAAATGAAAATAAAAAAGAATGCACCACGAAGGAATTACTCGAATGGGAAGGTAATCATTAGATGCCATGTACATGTAGAGACAAACATATTATTAAAATTTCAGAAATATTGAATGATTCATTCAGGAGAAAGAGTTTGACAAATTGAGCAAGTCAATAAAGTGTTGGTCCACCCCTGGCTCTCATGGAAGCAGTCATTCTGCTTGGCGTTGATTGACAGAGTTGGATGCCCTCTCGGGGAATATCGTGCCAAATTATGTCCAATCGGAGCATTAGATCGACAAAATCTCGAAATGTTTGGAGGGCACTACCCATATTGCTCCAAACGCTCTCAATTGGGGAGATGTCCGGCAACCTTACAGGCCAATGTAGACAAGCACGAAGACAAGCTGTAGAAACTAACGCCGTGGGTGATCGGGCATTATCTTGCTGAAATGTAAGCCCAGGATTGCTTTCCACGAAGGGCAATAAAACATGCTGCAGAATATCTGTGACTTACCACTGTGCCATAAGGGTCCCGCGGATGATAACCAAAGACAATGGAAATAAATGGCACCCTAGATTCTCTCTGCTGGTTGACAGGTCGCATGACGGGTGACAATCGGGTTGCTATCCACGAATGTGCTCGACGGTTCCAGATACATCTTCGCTGGTCATCGAGGCTCAGTTCAAAGTGCGACTCATCACTGAAGACAATTCTACTCCAGTCAATCAATTCCAGGCCGAGAACGTGTCTGGAGACGCCCCAGACAGTGGTGGGATACCAGCCTGACTGTCGCCTGCCATACGGCCCGAATCCAGGAATGATAGTCTGGAGTGCCATTTCCTTTCATAGCAGGATCCCTTTGGACCCCTTTGTCATCCGCGGCACCCTTGCAACTCAGTGGCACGTCGATGATATTCTGCGTCGCGTTTTGTAGTCCTCCATGGCAAGCCATCCTTCCCTTGTATTTGGACAAAGTAATACCTGCCCACATACGACGATAGTTTCTACACCTTGTTGTCATACCTGCCAAACCCTGCCTTGTCTAGCAAGATCGTATTATCTCTCCCCAATAGGCAATATTTGGAGCATTACGGGCAGGGTATTAATGAGTATACAGAAATGCTGGTTAGTCCGTTGACTTTCAAAGGTTTTTTTTTCTTTGCGTGGCGATTACTATTCAAAAATATAGTTTTTACAATGAAATGAATACCCCTATCTGCATACAGGCGTTGATATGTCAGCGGCGACAGTTGAAAATATGTGCTCCGACCGGGACTCGAACCCGGGATCTCCTGCTTACATGGCAGATGCTCTATCCATATGAGCCACCGAGGACACAGAGGATAGTGCGACTGCAGAGACTTATCTCTAGCACGCCTCCCGTGAGACCCAAATTCGCAACTCATTTCCCGCACTATATTCATAGTGCCCGTGCCCATCATAATTATTCATGGCTTTACTGCCGGTTCCCGCAAGAGTTCGGGCACTATTTGTGCATCCGCGCAGAAGAAGATGGTCAAATGGCACTATGAATATAGTACGGAACAATGCGTTGCGAATGTGGGTCTCACGGGAGGTGCCGGAGATAAGTCCTTGCAGTTGCACTATCCTCTGTCTCCTCGGTGGCTCAGACGGATAAAGCGTCTGCCATGTAAGCAGGAGATCCCGGGTTCGAGTCCCGGTCTGGGCACACATTTTCAACTGTCCCCGTTCACTTACATCAACGCCTGTATGGAGCCAGGAGTACTCATTTCATTGTAATTTCATTCTAACGACCTGCATGGTCACCAAAGTTATCTGTCTCTCGGACATTTCGGAATGGTATTTGTTCTTTCGGACATTTCCGAAAGAACAGATACAAGACCGCTCTGGTGGCTTCGGAGCAGTGTAGATGGCACAGAACTGGTAACACGCGGTCGTCTGACTCTACGCCACTCACGTGATTTATAGCAGTGAGATAGTGGGTATCTGCCCCTTGACTGCATAGAATCAGCGCAGCAAGATGGGACGACATGGAAGTGTGGCAGAGAGGAGAAATTGTGATTGGATGTGATCATGATCATGCCGAAAATGAAGTTGCCCGATTTGTTAGTGTGTCAACGTGGATTGTCCAACGTGTCTACAGGGAATGGTATACCAGTGACGGCCACGTGAGACACAGCGGAATTACAGTAATCGTAAAAATATCCTAAACTACAGCGCCAGGACACGAACTCCATGTTACTGGCAATACGTTCCAATCCGAGAGAAATTGCTGCTGCCGCTGAATGTGAGTCAACCTCAACTCTGCCCAGGGGAGTCATTTGTCATATGCAGTGACTCCCTGAGTGGATTACAAGCACTCGACCAGTGTTTTTCTCGGGACCCTTTCGTGCGCGGTATTCAAGATGCTGTTTTTGCTCTCGCCGAGTGCGATCGTTCAGCGACGTTTGTGTGGACCCCGGGCCACATCGGCATTCCAGGAACGAACGTGTCGATCGGTTGGCCAAGCAGGCCACCACTTCGCCACCTCTGGAGCTTGGTCTCGTGGAAAGAGGCCTCCGGTCAGGCCTACTTCGCAAGGTCCGCGATGTCTGGAGCTCTGAATGGTCTGTCTTGAACACACCAAATAAGCTCTGCATGGTAAAGTCGCCCACTCACGCGGTTGACCCACAGCTTCGACCGTGATCAGGTGACTGGATGTCACTTGTGTCATACGTCTGTACACGAGATTTCCACACTCCTAAACATCCCTAGGTCCACTGTATCCCATGTGATAGTGAAGTGAAAACGTGAAGGGACACGTACAGCACAAAAGCGTACAGGCCGACCTCGTCTGTTGCCTGACAGACACCGTCGACAGTTGAAGAGGGTCGTAATGTGTAATAGGCAGACATCTATCCAGACCATCACACAGGAATTCCAAACTGCATCAGGATTCACTGCAAGTACTATGACAGTAAGGCGGGAGGTGAGAAAACTTGGATTTCACGGCCGAGCGGCTGCTCATAAGCCACACATCACGCCGGTAAATGCCAAACGACGTCTCGCTTGGTGTAAAAAGCGTAAACGTTGGACGACTGAACGGTGGTGAAACGTTGTGTGGAGTGACGAATCACGGTACACGATGTGGCGATCCGATGGCAGGGTGTGGGTATGACGAATGCCCGGTGAAAGTCATCTGCCATTGCCAACAGTAAAATTCGGAGACGGTGGTATTACGGTGTGGTCGTGTTTTTCATGGAGGGGCCTTGCACCTCTTGTTTTGCGTGGCACTATCACAGCACAGGCCAATATTGATGTTTCAAGCACCTTCTTGCTTCCCACTGTTGAAGAGCAATTCGGGGATGGCGAGTGCATCTTTCAACACGGTCGAGCAACTGTTCATAATGCACCGCCTGTATCGGAGTGGTTACACTACAATAACATCCCTGTAATGGGCTGTCCTGCACAGAGCCCTGACGTGAATCCTACAGAACACCTTTGGGATGTTTTGGAACGCCGGCTTCGTGACAGGCCTCACCGACCGACGTCTATACCTGTCCTCAATGCAGCACTCCGTGAAGAATGGGCAGCCACTCCCCAAGAAACCTTCCAGTACCTGATAGAACGTATGACTGCGAGAGTTGAAGCTGTCATCAAGGCTAAGGGTGGGCCAAGACCATATCGAATTCTAGCATTAGCGATGGAGGACGCCACGAGCTTGTAAGTCTTTTTTCAGCCAGGTGTCCGGATAGTTTCGATCACGTGATGTAAGTAATATGTATACCAAGTTCGGTTGAAATCGATCCAGACGTTTTGGGGGAGCTTTACACCCGTAGCTTTGACAGCTTACGTACATGTCGCATATACCTCACATATATTTAATAGATTTCACTCGTATTTGCAAACATATTTCACCTGTAACTCTAACGAATTTCGCCTTGCCGTTTCGTTTTCACGGATCTCTTTGTTTATGACATCACACCTTCTGAATTACGTGTTGTACAATGATACAATTTTTCTGGTACATTCAGCGTTATATTTGAACACTGCAAAATGTCTAGCGAATACGGTTAGCAGTAGAGAAGTAATAAATGAAAACAACATACCTGATGCAGCAATTCTACTACACCAACAGCGAAAATATGGTAAGCAAAGGAGGTTTTTCATTTCATCATTTTGCGATGATTGTCAGCGCAAAGAAGTTCCGTTAAGTTTTGAAATTATGTGTACAGTTTGTTGCAAGTCACTAAGTGCTGTCATTCTCAAATACTCGATGAATAAAGTATGAGTATTAGCATGTTGTGTGCTACATGTCTTTTTCACTCCCATCGCTTCAATAGGGAGATGGTTCTCACATCCAAGCGATTCTTTCCAGACAGAGATATGCTTTCCGAGTTTGTTCGAAATCGCTTGAGTGGTTTAGGATGAGATGTGGACTATACTAAATAAATACGATTTTATAATATGTAGGATGTTACATCGGGTTAGATCACGATTGAAGCAGTAATCGTGGTCCAATGGCGGTTTCTAAGAATAATCCATATTGCAAAAGCAGAAGTCTCTTAAACAAGTGACAATGCTAATTTATTTAATGCCCTTGTCTTTCATTAGGTTGAAGAGATTCTTAAATACTGGATTATATTTTGCTGAAGTGAAACGATGTACTTTGTATTTGTCGTTTTAATTGTAGTAAGTCGTGAAACCTGGAAATTAGCTGCTTGCTCTTGCCTCTAAGTGCTGTGCAGCGATGCGAGTAAGAGCTTTTTTTTCACTTCTTATCCTTTTAATAACGCGTTTGTCCCGCAATGAAATGCGATTTACGTCGAGTACGATACGGTCCGTGTATCTGGGCACGGAGGCTCAGCACTTGTCCAGACGTACTGACTGCTGCTTTACGGCCACCGAAGGAGTCGACAACTGCACGTGTGCAACAGTTGTGAGTATATGTGGAGGAAACTTTTCTGCGGGTACAGAGTCGAGGTTTTCGCCATTAGCTCACTTACCAAATAAAAATTTTACACGCTGTTGACCACTTTTCGGAACAGATGTCTGTCCCAAAACAGCTGTTCGCGGGCTGTTGGTAAAATATGGTGACGTACGAAAGGAACATAAAAGTTTACCATCTATGGGATTACAGTGACAATCCGAAAGCTGCGCTGAAATTTAGGTATTTGAATACCATAGTCTTTTTACCGAAAACAACTAGAATCTATTGCCAAAACTTCTTACACAGGATGTATCGAAAAGAATCATCCGATTTGGCACGTCTAAATTTATGAAACTAATAAACATATACAATGAATTTTGTTTTTTTATGAACGGGAAACTCAAGGTGTTTTTCATACCTTCCGATAGGTGTCCAATATGCCCCCCTGGAGATGCACGGCATATGTCAATGCGGTACTCAAATTGTTCCCACACCGCATCGAGCATGTCTTGATTTACAGCTTCCCCAGATGCTGTTATGCGATGTCTTGGTTCATTTATTGTTGTTGGTAACGGAGGCATATACACAGTCTTTTATACCCCCCCCCCCACCCCCCACTCATATAGAGTCAGGTCCGGTGACCTTGGCGGCCAGTAACTTGAGGCTGAATCATTCGGTCTAGTGCGACCTATCCATCGTTCAGTACACCTTTGATTTACAAATTCCCGCACTTCCAGATGCCAGAGTCGCGGTGCCCCATCCTGTTGGCAAATTAAGTTCTTCGAATCAGTCCCAAACTGTGGGAAAAAAAAAGTTCTCAAGAATATCGAGATATGTGCTTTCTGTAACAGCGATCTCGGCAAAGAAAAACGGACCATACACCTTTTGCCGTGAAACTACACAAAACAAATTAAATTTTGGAGAGTCCCTCTCAGGTTGTACAACTTCATGTGGTTGTTCCGGACCCCTATTCTCACACTGACGGATCACCTTTCCATTTAAATGGAATGTTGCCTCGTCACTAAACACCAAGCGTGGAAGAAAACTGTCATCCTCCATCTTGCCAAGAACGAAATTACACAACTCCACACGTTATTTGTCACATTCACCAAGAGCTTGCAGTAACTGAATTTTGTATGGTTCCATGTGTAAACGTCGACGCAGCACATGCCAGGCGAACATCAGGGGCTTGTGGAGCTGTTCAAAATGGTTCAAATTGCTCTGAGCACTATGGGGCTTAACTTCCGAGGTCATTAAGTTTTGCAAAGCACTATGTATTCACATTATTGTTAGGTACACGGCTTACAGAATTAAAACGCTACCTGAAAAAGTATTCTTGTTGAATAGGAGGCATATTTATGCACTTCATGAGAACGACAATGAGAATGGACGGTGGATAAAAATGTAATCGTAAATCTTTTCCAATTATTGTTGACAGTGTGCTTTAATAATAACTATTTTTATGATTTCGTTTCCTATTCACTTAGGAACTGAAATCATCGCAATCTGACTGCATCAGTCATAGAGACTCCCCTTTCAGGTGCAGGCCACAGTTGTCATAACATTTTTTCTGTGTTACGTAATTACATGCCCAAAATCGCTGCTTTATCAGGTCATCTTATTCGTTACAATAGGCTTATTTCGGCAGTTAGCCATCGTCAGGTTATCTGTAAGTACATGACACATAATTTTGGTACAATATTTCTAATATTAATCTCCAATAACAACAAAATTCGAGGGGCGCTCCGTAAGAAATGAAACACACTTACTTTTTCTGAAAGCAGGCTGGTTTGTTCAGGATTCCATTACGCCATATCACTACTCACTCTTTTGGCTAACTTTATTTTTGAACATAATCTCCGTTCAGTGCGACGCCTTACGCTACCTTGTATTGTATTGTATGTTAATCGGGGGCCTAGAAACGACGGAGAGGCTCCGTCCCCGCCGCAGCCGCAGTGGTCCGCAACCCCACGACGACCACCGCAGTCCACTTCACCTCTCCGCCACCCACACCGAACCCAGAGTTACTGTGCGATTCGGCCCCCGGTGGACCCCCCAGGGAACGTCTCACACCAGACGAGTGTAACACCTATGTTTGCGTAGTAGAGTAATGTTGGTGTACGCGCAGCAATCGCCGACAAGTGTAACTGAGGCGCAATAAGGGGAACCAGCCCGCATTCGCCGAGGCAGATGGAAAACCGCCTAAAAACCATCCACAGACTGGCCGGTGCACCGGACCTCGACACAAATCCGCCGGGCGGATTCGTCCCGGGGACCAGGCGCTCCTTCCCGCCCGGAAAGCCGTGCGTTAGACCGCACGGCCAACCGGGCGGGCTACGCTAATGCCTACATGCCTACCGGTCGACGTCGGAGCCAACGTCCTGCTGCATGAATAATCTCTCCATCATCAACGTACTGCTTCTCGCGGAGTAAATCCTTCATTGGCCCTAGCAGATGGAAGTGGGAAGAGCTCGATCCGAGCTGTGGGATGGATGAGGAAGAACAGTCCAGTGAAGTTCTGTCAGCTCCTGCCGTGTGCGCAGATTTAGGTGTGGCCTTGCAATGGGGAAGGACGACTTCAGTTGCATTTTTGTGGCGACAAATGCGCTGAAGTCGTTTCTTCAATTTTGGTACGCGGTGAATCGGACAGGTTTGCGCGGCGTTGTTGCAATGACAGTCGCCTCGCTCAACGACTCACCGTGCTTTTGTTCAGCACCGGGTCTCCGTAAACATTCTGCAAGCGCATATAAGTGTTTGCGAGTCTCTGGTTTTCCGTCGATAGAAGCTCAACGGCAGCTCTCTGTTTTG
Source organism: Schistocerca nitens (assembly GCF_023898315.1). NCBI lineage: Eukaryota > Metazoa > Arthropoda > Insecta > Orthoptera > Acrididae > Schistocerca > Schistocerca nitens. The sequence goes on along the minus strand of NC_064618.1, from coordinate 327,167,733 downwards.
GAACGCACCTCCGTTGCAAAAAAAAAAAAAAAAAAAAAAAAAAAAATCTTTCAAATGGCTCTGAGCACTATGGGACTTAACATCTATGGTCATCAGTCCCCTAGAACTTAGAACTACTTAAACTAACTAACCTAAGGACAGCACACAACACCCAGTGATGACGAGGCAGAGAAAATCCCTGACCCCGCCGGGAATCGAACCCGGGAACCCGGGCGTGGGAAGCGAGAACGCTACCGCACGACCACGAGCTGCGGACACCTCCGTTGCAGACGCCATTTTGAAAGCTACGTATAGTCCGTTACAGCAAGTTAATTGCTCTGCTTCTTCCGTTGCACACCAACGTTCTTCACCATTCAAGGCGACTGGGCAAACTGCATAGCCGTATATTTTTTACTTGAGTTGATCTACGATCTTATCACAAAATACATGAATTATTGTCCGTCATTTTAGCCATGCGGTACTAACAGGACTTAGCAGTGATTCTTGAGCCAAGTTAGTTAAAGATATTTATCTCTGACAGATCTCTACCACCGATCTCGATAACGTCCGTGTTATTTGCATTTGTTTATAGATATTAAGATCTCTTTACATTCAGACATCGTCTAGATTGTTAAAGACGATTCTTCTATGCTTGTATTCATCATTGTAAATCGTTACCATGATATAACTTCGTGTATACATAGTAAATGCCGTCCATACCCGGGGCCAAAGGGTGGGCACCAATGTCTGGGGGCAAGGGGGGGGGGCGAAGGTTGGGTGCCTCTCCCCCTTCCCCCCCCCCCCTCCCCACCCCAACTCTCAAGCAAAAAGAAAAAATATAGAGTAGTCAGGTGTCATTCTTTTAAGAAAATAATTAAAAAGCCGGTATTGCGTAGGTCTTTAACATCATCGGAACTGGGACTTTTTTAAGGCTACTTAAGTCGCCATTCATCTTCCAAATAGCAAAGATACTCCATACTCCCAGGTCTACTCCACGTACTTACAAACTAACGTATGGGCGCCCTTCTGTATCTTACATAGTCCTGAGTAAAGTCTGTGACAGTCTAATAGATTTTATAAACATAATTTCTGCTTCGGTTACATTAATTAACAATATTTATTTTAACATAACACATTTCTGCAGCATGTTACCATTATGAGGTGCACATATTTTGGTTATACAAAATTTTGTATGACTAAATACGCCAAAACTACGATGTTTTTGTAGCTGTGTTAGGGAGTGAGATTAGGTGGTGAAGTTCGCCGAACTTCGCTACCTAACCTCAATGGCAAAACATCGTACCTGTAGCGTATATAGTCACACAAAATTGTGTAGTCAATAGATGGTTCAAATGGCTCTGAGCACTATGGGACTCAACTGCTGAGGTCATTAGTACCCTAGAACTCAGAACTACTTAAACCTAACTAACCTAAGGACATAACACACATCCATGCCCGAAGCAGGATTCGAACCTGCGACCGTAGCGGTCGCGCGGTTCCAGACTGTAGCGCCAGAACCGCTCGGCCACCAGCGGCCGGCGGTCAATAGATGTTCTCCTGATGATGACACTAAGCTGTCGTTCTAAAACAAATCTTGCTAGAAAACGTTACCGAAACAGTGAATTGTGTTGTTTATAAAATTACCAGACTTCAAGAAGAATGTAATAATTCGTATTCCAAAGAAGGTAGGTGCTGAGAGGTGTGAATATGAATGAAACTTCAGTTTAATAAGTCAGGTTTGCAAAATACTGTCACGAATTATTTTCAGAAGAATGAAAAATAAACTAGTAGAAGCAGACTTCGGGAGAGAACAGTTTGGGTTCTGGAGAAATGTAGCAAAACATAAATCCATAATGTCTTCAGGGCTTAGCTTAGAAAATAGACCGAAGAAAAGCAAACCTAAGTTTATAGCTTTCGCAGGTTTAGAGAAAGCTCTTGACAATTTTGACTGGAATACACTCTTTCAAATTCTGCAGGTAGCAGGGATAAAATAAAGGCAGCGAAAATTTATTTGAAATTTTGTACAGAAACAAGACTGTAGTTACAAGAATCGGAGGATATGAAAGTGAAGCAGTATTTGAGAAGAGAGCGAGACAGGTCTGTAACCTCATATTATTGAATCTGTGCATAGGGCAGCCTGTGAAGTGGAAACCAAGAAGAAATTTGGATGAAAACTTGGCGGTTGGTCGAGGATACAATTCTCTTAGAGACAGCAACAGACTTGGAGTAGCTGAACGGGATAGATAATGTTCTGAAAAGAGGTTATCAAACCGAATACCAACAAAAGTAAGACGATGGTATTGTAATGTAATTGAAAAAGATCAGGCGATGCTGGAAATTAGATTAGGAAATGAGACACTATAAGTAGCCGACGTGTTTCGTTGTTTCGGCAACAAAATAACTGACGACGACCAAAAATAGAAGGCATGTAAAATGCAGCCTGGCCAAATAGAAATTCGTCAACATCGTGTACATGAGGGTGTTGTGAAAAGTAATGCTCTGTTTTTTATGTAAAAACTGTTAATGGTTTTTAAATAAGACAACCGTTTATACATTCCATTTCTTTATTCTTCTTACCTACGTATTTTCAGCCCTTTCGCACTAGATGGCGCTGAATTGTAGCCTCCAACATGGCGTGTAATGTGACAATGCGTGAGAAACAACGTCCTATAATTGAGTTTAGAGTTCAAAGAGTTCGTTCACACAAGCCGCACGCAATAGGTGAGGTCAATGAAGTCAAACTTTCTACGGCGACGCTATCAACAAATTGGGAAAAATGTGTTCGTTTCCCATGTGACTGCACTGAGATGACAAAAGTCAAGGGATATCGTATCGTGGTCTAGCGGTTCTAGGCGCTCAGTCCGGAACCGCACGGCTGCTACGGTCGCAGGTTCGAATCCTACCTCGGGCATGGATGTGTGTGATGTCCTTAGGTTAGTTAGGTTTAACTAGTTCTAAGTTCTAGGGGACTGATGACCACAGATGTTAAGTCCCATAGCGCTCAGAGCCATTTGAACCTTTTGATATCGTATCGAACCTCCTTTTTCCCGCCGTAGTGCAGCAGCTTCACATGACATGGACTCAAGTCGTTGGAGGGCCGGCCATTGTGACCGAGCGGTTGTAGGCGCTTCAGTCTAGAACCGCGCTGGTGCTACGGTCGCAGGTTCGAATCCTGCCTCGGGCATAGAGGTGTGTAATGTCCTTAGGTTAGTTTGGTTTAAGTAGTTCTAAGCCTAGGGGACTGATGACCTCATATGTTTAGTTCTATAGTGCTTAGAATCATTCGAACCATTTTTTCAAGTCATTGGAAGTCACCTGCAGAAATACTGTGCCATGCTACCTTCATAGCGGAAGTGTTGACGGTGTAAGAGTGCGGGGAGTGACCTCTCGATTATGCCTCATGAATGGTGGATGGATTTCATGTCGGCCGATCTGGATGGTCAAATGATTCGCTCGAACTTCTCAGAGTGCCCTCAAACCAATCGTGAACGACTGTGGCCTGGGGCCAGGGAGCATCGTTGTTTGGGAACATGAATTCCATGAATGGCTGGGAATGGTCTCCAAGTAGCCGACCACAACAATTTTCAGTCAATGATCAGTTCATTTGGACCAGTCCATACCACGTAAACATTATGGAGCCACCACTAGCTTGCACAATGCCTTGTTGACATCTTGGGTGCAGGGCTTCGTGAGATCAGTGCCACACTCGATCCGTACCATCAGTTCTTACGAACTGAAATCGGGACTCATCTGACCAGGCCACATTTTCCCAGTATTCTAGGTCCAATCGATATGGTCACCAGCCCAGGAGAGGCGCTGCAGGCGATGTCGTACTGTTAGCAAAGGCACTCGCGTCGCTCGTCTGCTGCCATAGCCTATTAATGCCTAATTTCGCCGCACTGTCAGGGCGGATACATCCTAGATTGATTTGTGCATTTATTTCACACAGTGTTGCTTGTCTATTAGCACTGACAGCTCTATGCAGTCGCTGTTGCTTTCGGTCGTTAAGTGAAGGCAGTTGGACACTGTGTTGTCCATGGTGAGAGGTAATGCCTGAAATTTGGTATTCGCGGAACACTCTTGACACTATGGATCTCGGAATATTTAATTCCCTAACGATTTCCGAAATAAAATGTCCCATGCGTCTAGCTCCCAACTACTATTCCGCGTTCAGAGTCTGTTCACTCCCGTCGTGCAGCCATAGTCATGTCAGAAACCTTTCCACATGAATTATCCGAGTACAAATGACAACTCCCTCAAAGCACTGCCCTTTTACACCTTGTCTACACGATACCGCCGTCATCTGTATGCATGTACGTCGCTGTCCCATGACTTTTGTCACCTCAGTTCATGTTGAGAAATAGATGTGTAGACATGAGGAATAAAGATGTAGAATATCAATAGCGTCTGTTTTATTTAAAAAGCTTTAAGTGTTTTAACATTAAAGATTCGGGGGCTTTACTTTTCAGAAAGCCCTCATAAAAGTGTTTGTCCGTCCTGAAGGTATTTGTAGGTAGGTATTCTTCTGTGGAATTGAAAACGGGCGACAAGCAGTGCCGTCAGGAATGGAGTTGTGTACTGTGTATTTAGAATTCACAGCCGGCCGCGGTGGCTGTGCGGTTCTGGCGCTGCAGTCCGGAACCGCGGGGCTGCTACGGTCGCAGGTTCGAATCCTGCCTCGGGCATGGGTGTGTGTGATGTCCTTAGGTTAGTTAGGTTTAAGTAGTTCTAAGTTCTAGGGGACTTATGACCTAAGATGTTGAGTCCCATAGTGCTCAGAGCCATTTCCATTTCCTAGAATTCACTAAGATCGTGTAAAGTTCAATGTAAATATGTTGTCTTTTTGTTTTTGAAGCCTCTTTCTTGCAGCCGCAGTTTTACAAGTAATATGAGGGTTATACCACCTTTTCGCCCGTATAAATTCTTATTGGGACTAAACACGTTTTGCTTTATTGAAATGCATCAGTGGTCCGTTTTTTAGGTCCTTACGTTGTTTCCTGTTGTTCTCCTATTAACAGGCGTCAGGTTTTTAACTCACTGCATGGCACTGGACATACTTTACTCGTTTGCACTTTTTCCGCATGTATATCTTTACACTGAGCTCGTGGTTACAAGTCCTTTGTGTATAGTCAGATACATATCCGTCCTTGTTATTTCGATCTTCCAAATTTATACAAGGTGACTGGGTAACAACTAAGCGGACGTGTATCAGTAGTTTATACATGAGACTAGATAAAAAAGATAAACTTATCGCACTGCCGCAGAAGCGTTCAAATGGGACTAACTGCGTTCAAATGTGCCGTGGAATCGGCCGTGGTTTCAGCTGCGAATAGTATCTTCATTTTTCGGTTATGCCCGGAAGTCTGACTCTCGGGTAACTGCTTCGCATAATCACACTATGCTCATGGTGAGAAGTATCTGGACGGCTTGCGTGAGACTGAGGACCTGAAACTTTTTCACAAATTGTTCGCGGGTGAATCGTTGCACGTGGACGGCGGGAACGTATCAAGCGACAGGCCCATTGTTTCTGCGTGGTGGCGGAAACAATTGACGCGTGTGTCGCCTTAGGACTGAATAAATAGTGGCAACCCGGAGAATGGACCCGCTGACGGTCTTCAGAGCGAAAACACACATGCAGTTCACACGATCACTTCTGAAGGATAGCTACAATCGCGATATGTCCAGCCATGATCTAATTTTTCCGCATTTTACCGTTACAGAGTGTGTGGCTACTGCAATTATGTGAATCTGTCTGATTTCTCATTTTGTTACACTGTTTGACTGCTTACTGAAACAGAAATAGAAGCTAATTGTTGGCTGGAATAAATGCATAAATTGGGTGCCACTGTTCATCGTTTATTAATCTCGCAAATGTTAGTCACACAGACCATTGTGTAACTCTACCAAAGTCAGTTTTTACGGTAGTCATTTTTAACAAGAAAAATAATTTTTTTGTGATCCACAAAATTTTTAATAAACATTTTAAATAAAGCATTAAATAACTTGAAAAGTTTTTTGCAGTTAGCCAAAGATGTGAAATGGAACAAAGAAATTTCGGTTTTCAAATGTGAACGAATTTAGGAAAAGATTTCAGAAGAATCTGACACATATAAGGAGGAGGAGGAGTTTAGTGTTTAACTTCCCGTCGACAACGAGATCATTAGAGATGGAGCACAAGGTCCGATTAGGGAAGAAAATCGGCCATGCCCTTTCAAAGGAACATCACAGCATTTACCTGAAGCGATTTCGGGAAATCACAGAAAACTTTAATCAGGCTGGCCGGATGCGGGTTTGAACCGTCGTCCTCTAGAATGAGAGTCCAATGTAACATAAAGTCCGGGAACATTTTCAATTATTTATTGCACAAGAACCAAACATTGTACAGACATCATACATATGTCATTTTGAAGAGAAACTCGGAAAGTATTTTTTCATGTATACCGCCACAGCGTAGTTTGGTAATTTGCCGATAGTCAGCGCTAGTTGCAAACATGGCGAGTTCAGATTCGGAGCGAGCTTTCTGTGTGTCGGAGTTCGACAAAAAACAGTGTGCAACAGCTGTTCAACGGATGTTTAGAACCAAGAACGATAAGAAGCCAGCAACAAGGAAGGTCGTTTACCACTGGCACAACAAATTCGACACGACGGGTCGCTTGTGCCGCGCAAAGAGAAGCGGACGTCCCAGTGTGAGTGAATGAATGTGGAGCGCGTACGAGAGACATTCATAAGGAGTCCAAAGAAATCGGTTCGTCGTGCATCCGGTGAACTTGAAATGGCTCCAATGATAATGTAGGAAGTCCTGCGACAGAAGCTGTCTATGAAACCATTCAAAGTGGAGCTAGTGCAGAAACTCAATGACGACGAGAAAGACAATCATTTCGAGTTTTGTTTGCAGTTGCAAAAACTGAATGAGGATGGGGATGGCATTGTTCATGGCTTAATTTTTAGCAACGAAGCCACTTTTCACACTAATGGGAAAGTGAACGGGCATAATTGTCGAATCTGGGGTACAAAGCATCCACACGAATGCATTGAATCTGAGCGTGATTCCCCAAAGGTAAATGTTTTTTGTGCCTTGTCACGTCGAAAACTGTACGGGCCATTCTTCTTCGCCGAGAGCGCTGTCACTGTATATTCCTACTTGGACATGTTGCAGCAGCCGGCCGAAGTGGCCGTGCGGTTAAAGGCGCTGCAGCCTGGAACCGCGAGACCGCTACGGTCGGAGGTTCGAATCCTGCCTCGGGCATGGATGTTTGTGATGTCCTTAGGTTAGTTAGGTTTAACTAGTTCTAAGTTCTAGGGGACTAATGACCTCAGCAGTTGAGTCCCATAGTGCTCAGAGCCATTTGAACCATGTTGCAGCAATGGCTGATGCCTCAAATGTAATCGGACTCTCCGTTCATCTTTCACATTTTCATCGTGAAGTTCGTGGGTACCTGAACACGCAGCTGCCGCATCGATGGATCCGCCGTGCTACAGAAGGGGACAGCTGTTTCATGAAATGGCCTCCCCGATCGCCAAATCTCACTGTGTGTGACTCTTTTCTGTGGGAATACATTAAGGATCTGGTGTACGTACCGTCTCTACCACGTGATGTAGCAGAGCTCCGGGAGAAAATACGGGAAGCGACTGCCACAGTCGGCGATATCGTGCTGGGCCGGGTAGGGTAATAATTCGGTTACCGTATTGACGCCTGCCGGGTCACGCTTGGTTCGCATATCGAATTTTTTTTTAAAAAAACTTTGAGTTTCCCTTCAAAATGCAATATGTATGACATTTGTATAATGTTCAGTTCTTGTGCATGAAGTTTAGCTCGGCTATCTTTGCTGTCATAATGTCCTCGCTTGACTGAAATTGCGTTCCTGTCAATGGCCCCTTGAGTTTGCGGAACAGACAGAAGTCGCAGGGGGCCGCATAAGGAAAGTAAAGAGCCTGCTGAAGCACAGGTATCCGGTTTTCGCAAAAAAAGTCTGAATGAAGTGCGAGGAACGTGCTGGAGCGTTGTCGTGATGGAAGCGCCAATTTCCTGTTGACTGTAGGTCCTGTCTCTTGTGTCTCTTGCTCCGCACAGTATCATGCAGGTAGTTGAGGACAACCCTGTAATATTCTTTGGTGATTATTTGACGCTATAGTTCGTACTAAGGGTGTAGCACACTGCGGGAGTCAAAGAAAGCAGCCAGCATCACACTGGCGTTGCTGCGCACTTGGCGGGCTTTCTTTAGTCCTGGTGACGAGGAATGCTTCCACTGTGACGACTGGGATTTGGTTTCCGGGTCGCATCCGTATACCCAGGACTAGTCATCAGTGGTTATGGTCTTCACGAAGTCGGGTCATTGTGAAATCCACCAAGTCTTGTGAGACTTCAATACGAAGGTGTTTTTGCTCCGCCGTTAGCAGCTACGGATTGTGCCGAAAGAGTGCTGATGACCATCTCTTCTGCAATTTCTCTGCCTAGTCACAAAACATTCCTGCATCAGCATGGCGTTCTCTTTGACAATGGCCTGGTTATTTCGGCACATTGACGGCCGACCGGAGTGTAGTTCGCTCTCCATTGATGTGCAGCCGTCTTTAAACCGATTGTACCACTCCTTAATATGTGTGATGCCCATAGCATCGACACTGAAAGCCATGTGACTCTCCAAAATGGTTTCCACCTGGCTGTCGCCCAGTTTCTGGCAAAATCTGATGCAGCAGCGCTGCTCCAGCCTTTCCGTCGTTTCCTTCGCAATGAAAAAGCGACGCTACCACTGCACACTACCTCACTCAACTGCTGCTTGCCAGCAACTGACGCTATCGACAGCCGAGAAGAAATTCACGCATGCGTGCGAAGCTTGAAGGTCGGCTCATGCAAGCGCTCCAGATTGAAATCCATCATTTGTCGGAGACTTTTCTAAGAGACCTCTTATACATCGGGTGTCCTTTGTAAGAGTCATCTGTCTGGTATATTTTCTTTGCTGTTGAGGAAGATATTTGCAATTCAGTTTTTTCAGTGTGTAGCTGGAGTCGTCCCAAACAAATGCTGCTAATCGCGTTTTTCATGCTACTTCGACGGAAAACTTCCCAGTGTTTTCCCATTTTAAAGAGCCTATTCGACAGAGCGGTCCCACATTAGTCTGGTACGATATTCGTTTCAGCAGGGACAGTAAAACACGATGACTAACCAGCGTTCCAGCAGCTACTGACAAGGGAAGGCCTCAAACTAGGGCAACCGATTCGGCTCATATTTGGAAAGTCGCTTGTGTGCAAGGTGGAATGAAAGACGCTAAGACGTTTTGAAATGATAATTAAACTAAGACCCAAAGCTGTCGACAGGCGTTGATATACACTCCTGGAAATGGAAAAAAGAACACATTGACACCGGTGTGTCAGACCCACCATACTTGCTCCGGACACTGCGAGAGGGCTGTACAAGCAATGATCACACGCACGGCACAGCGGACACACCAGGAACCGCGGTGTTGGCCGTCGAATGGCGCTAGCTGCGCAGCATTTGTGCACCGCCGCCGTCAGTGTCAGCCAGTTTGCCGTGGCATACGGAGCTCCATCGCAGTCTTTAACACTGGTAGCATGCCGCGACAGCGTGGACGTGAACCGTATGTGCAGTTGACGGACTTTGAGCGAGGGCGTATAGTGGGCATGCGGGAGGCCGGGTGGACGTACCGCCGAATTGCTCAACACGTGGGGCGTGAGGTCTCCACAGTACATCGATGTTGTCGCCAGTGGTCGGCGGAAGGTGCACGTGCCCGTCGACCTGGGACCGGACCGCAGCGACGCACGGATGCACGCCAAGACCGTAGGATCCTACGCAGTGCCGTAGGAGACCGCACCGCCACTTCCCAGCAAATTAGGGACACTGTTGCTCCTGGGGTATCGGCGAGGACCATTCGCAACCGTCTCCATGAAGCTGGGCTACGGTCCCGCACACCGTTAGGCCGTCTTCCGCTCACGCCCCAACATCGTGCAGCCCGCCTCCAGTGGTGTCGCGACAGGCGTGAATGGAGGGACGAATGGAGACGTGTCGTCTTCAGCGATGAGTCGCTTCTGCCTTGGTGCCAATGATGGTCGTATGCGTGTTTGGCGCCGTGCAGGTGAGCGCCACAATCAGGACTGCATACGACCGAGGTACACAGGGCCAACACCCGGCATCATGGTGTGGGGAGCGATCTCCTACACTGGCCGTACACCACTGGTGATCGTCGAGGGGACACTGAATAGTGCACGGTACATCCAAACCGTCATCGAACCCATCGTTCTACCACTCCTAGACCGGCAAGGGAACTTGCTGTTCCAACAGGACAATGCACGTCCGCATGTATCCCGTGCCACCCAACGTGCTCTAGAAGGTGTAAGTCAACTACCCTGGCCAGCAAGATCTCCGGATCTGTCCCCCATTGAGCATGTTTGGGATTGGATGAAGCGTCGTCTCACGCGGTCTGCACGTCCGGCACGAACGCTGGTCCAACTGAGGCGCCAGGTGGAAATGGCATGGCAAGCCGTTCCACAGGACTACATCCAGCATCTCTACGATCGTCTCCATGGGAGAATAGCAGCCTGCATTGCTGCGAAAGGTGGATATACACTGTACTAGTGCCGACATTGTGCATGCTCTGTGTCTATGTGCCTGTGGTTCTGTCAGTGTGATCATGTGATGTATCTGACCCCAGGAATGTGTCAATAAAGTTTCCCCTTCCTGGGACAATGAATTCACGGTGTTCTTATTTCAATTTCCAGGAGTGTACATCAATGAGGTCGGTTGAAAATGTGTGCCCGACCGGGACTCGAACCGGGGATCTTCTGCTTATATGGGAGACGCTCTATCCATCTGAGCCACCGAGGGCACAGAGGATAGTGCGACTGCAGGGATTTATCCCTTGCACGCTCCTCGTGAGACCCACATTCCCAGCTTAATGTCCACACACTTCATTCGTAGTGCCCCTGTCCATTACACTCATTACTCGCGGCAGACAATCTTACCGAGTCCAGTGCATGTGCATCCAGCATAGAAGGAGGAGGTCAATGGCCAGCTAGCCTTAACTCTATGAAGATGGTATCTGTTCTTTCGGACATGTCCGAAAGAACAGATACCATCTTCATATACTAAGATGTTTCGGCTCCACAACCTCGTTATTGAGAAAATTACACGACTCACAGTCGACTTATAATTGACGAGATTGTTCCTAGAAATGGAGAATATAAACTCTTTTGACTGCTACTTATTTACCGTTGAGATCAATGGTCTGCAATGAAAGCTCCACTGGTGTAGTGACAAAAACATCTGGGTGCGGAGCGGAGATTCCTATTTGCAATCTGCAGTTTTTTTATTCAATTTTTTTGTTTTGAAATCAGCATCCACAGGAGGGATGATACGGTAAGTAAATCAACACGAAATAATAACAAAATGCAAATAACAATTAATAAAATATTCTGGGCTATTATGTCGTGGTCGAGTGGATTTCACATTGAAACCCGAAGTTACGTCTCCATGTGCAGAGGACATTTGCAAGGGGAATCGTAGCTTCTTCGAGCATCCGATTCACACCGTGGCTCGCTACTGACGGCAGCAAAATTCCGTTTACGCGTGCTCCCGTGCAGTGCTTTGAATACCCGAGCCTGATTTCCCGTTTGGAACCATACTGAATTACAGTTTGGACGATAATGGAGAGTGAACTTCCAGCATGCTGGCGTAGCTGAACAGAACGAAAAACCAGTCCAAAGCTGCAAATGTCACCTTTTTTATTCACTCGATGACTAGTTTCGGACGGGGACCCATTTTTAAATCATCGTAACATATTGAAAAATAGTACAGGGTATATCAAAAGGAATTATCCGATTTAAAAAATCATAACTATTATGTTATTTGAGATATGTACATGAACAACATACTGTTGAAGAAATAAACTCTCGAGTCCTACATGATTCCCGCTAGGTAGCAGCGGTGTGCGCCCACTTCAGTTCTAGTAAAACTGGTATCTGGACAACAGGAAGCGTTTTGTATTCTACGTTTCGTGCAGTGCGGGTCGGTAATAACTGTTCAGCGTGATTTTCGTACTAGGTATGGTGTGGATCCTCCTACAGCACAAAGCATTAGGCGATGGCATGGACAATTCCGAGAAACAGTTTGTTTGTGTAAAGGCAAATCGCCGGGCCATCCCCGAGTATCTGATACAGACATCGGACGCATCCGCCGTAGTTTCACAAGGAGTCCGCAGAAATCCGTTCGCCGTGCAGTTCGACAGCTCAGCATGCCCCCGATGTCCGTCTGGCGTTTGTTGCTTCGACGTTTACATATGAAACCATACAAAATTCAGCTATTGTAAGCTCTTCGTGAAGGTGACAAACAAGAAAGTGTGGAGTTCTGTAATTTCGTTCTTCGCAAGATGGAGGATAAGAGTTTCTTCCACACTTACTGTTTAGTGACAAGGCAACATTCCATTTAAATGGAATGGTGAACCGTCATAAAGTGAGAACATGAAGTACAGAACAACGACATGAAGTTGTGCAATATGAGAGGGAATCTCCAAAATTTAATGTGTTTTGCGCACTTTCACGGCAAAAGGTGTGTGTTCAATTTTTCTTTGCCGAGGACGCTGTTACAGGAAGCACATACCTCGATATGCTTGAGAACTTTCTTTTCTCACATTTGGAGACTGATTCGAACACTTCATTTACCAACAGGATGAGCCACCGCGACGCTGGCATCTGGAAGTGTGGGAATTTTTAAATCAAAGCGTTACCGAACGATGGATCGGCCGCACTGGACCAAATGATTCAGCCTTACATTACTGACCTCCAAGGTCACCGGACCTGAGTGTTTGTCACAGATCGCCGCCTATCCTACTTTACAGAGCGGTGGAGTCTCCAGCCTGCAAAAATTGTTAAGACGCGTAGACGTCCAAGAGCTTGTCAACTACTCGAGGTTTGCCGTCCTTCAACCACTTTCCAGCTTCGCTAGTCAGTATACTTACCTTGTGGTCGTTATTTCTTCCACGGTTGCTCGCCCACAGCTTAATTTGATGTTTGAGATGTTGTTGAGGGATGAACACTTTGCGTCACATTTATTATTATCATTCAACGCGGAAAAAATAACTTTTATAAGGAAAACTTCGTGTATAATGAACACAGAGCCTGCTGTCTGAAGCAACAGATTTAGGTACATTTCTAGATCTTGCAATCGAACTTTGATTTATCCTTTGGGCGACTGAGGACGGTGTGCTGAACAGCGTTACATCATTGTTTACGTCGTTTGCAGACTAACAACTATAGCCATTACAAGTCGTATGTTTTCAGGTTGATTAGTACCTCCAAGTACTTGCAAGTACTTGTGGCAAGAGCAAATCATTAACTCTTACTTTCCCTGGGCAGAAGGTCGGGTGTTGAAGCGTGGACGTGTAGATGCAAAACGAATAGACTATACTGACAAGCATAGTCCGCTTAGTTGTCCATGCAGGAAACATAAAGACGTGAAATACACTCCTGGAAATTGAAAAAAGAACACATTGACACCGGTGTATCAGACCCACCATACTTGCTCCGGACACTGCGAGAGGGCTGTACAAGCAATGATCACACGCACGGCACAGCGGACACACCAGGAACCGCGGTGTTGGCCGTCGAATGGCGCTAGCTGCGCAGCATTTGTGCACCGCCGCCGTCAGTGTCAGCCAGTTTGCCGTGGCATACGGAGCTCCATCGCAGTCTTTAACACTGGTAGCATGCCGCGACAGCGTGGACGTGAACCGTATGTGCAGTTGACGGACTTTGAGCGAGGGCGTATAGTGGGCATGCGGGAGACCGGGTGGACGTAACGCCGAATTGCTCAACACGTGGGGCGTGAGGTCTCCACAGTACATCGATGTTGTCGCCAGTGGTCGGCGGAAGGTGCACGTGCCCGTCGACCTGGGACCGGACCGCAGCGACGCACGGATGCACGCCAAGACCGTAGGATCCTACGCAGTGCCGTAGGGGACCGCACCGCCACTTCCCAGCAAATTAGGGACACTGTTGCTCCTGGGGTATCGGCGAGGACCATTCGCAACCGTCTCCATGAAGCTGGGCTACGCTCCCGCACACCGCTAGGCCGTCTTCCGCTCACGCCCCAACATCGTGCAGCCCGCCTCCAGTGGTGTCGCGACAGGCGTGAATGGAGGGACGAATGGAGACGTGTCGTCTTCAGCGATGAGAGTCGCTTCTGCCTTGGTGCCAATGATGGTCGTATGCGTGTTTGGCGCCGTGCAGGTGAGCGCCACAATCAGGACTGCATACGACCGAGGCACACAGGGCCAACACCCGGCATCATGGTGTGGGGAGCGATCTCCTACACTGGCCGTACACCACTGGTGATCGTCGAGGGGACACTGAATAGTGCACGGTACATCCAAACCGTCATCGAACCCATCGTTCTACCATTCCTAGACCGGCAAGGGAACTTGCTGTTCCAACAGGACAATGCACGTCCGCATGTATCCCGTGCCACCCAACGTGCTCTAGACGGTGTATGTCAACTACCCTGGCCAGCAAGATCTCCGGATCTGTCCCCCATTGAGCATGTTTGGGACTGGATGAAGCGTCGTCTCACGCGGTCTGCACGTCCAGCACGAACGCTGGTCCAACTGAGGCGCCAGGTGGAAATGGCATGGCAAGCCGTTCCACAGGACTACATCCAGCATCTCTACGATCGTCTCCATGGGAGAATAGCAGCCTGCATTGCTGCGAAAGGTGGATATACACTGTACTAGTGCCGACATTGTGCATGCTCTGTTGCCTGTGTCTATGTGCCTGTGGTTCTGTCAGTGTGATCATGTGATGTATCTGACCCCAGGAATGTGTCAATAAAGTTTCCCCTTCCTGGGACAATGAATTCACGGTTTTCTTATTTCAATTTCCAGGAGTGTATTTGACGTTTTCTGGGAAGACTGTTCGATGGAGAGAAAAAACAATCACCACACTGACATGTGTAGATATTAAGGCATCACATACAAAGTATCTGCACTTGTACCACTTACATCCTGTATAATTACTGACCGAATTTAAATATTTAAAATCCTGTCACAATCTACTAATTAAGACGTATAATCTTACGTTAAAGGTCTAACACAGTAAGATAGTCATAGCAGTTAGAAGCTGTGCATATGTGTTGAGACTGCTTGACTCACTGCGCGCAAACACCCAGACCATATTCATCCAGTATTTGAGATTGGGAGCATTTAGATACTTGCAACAAATTTTACACATAATTTTAAACCTTTACGAAACTTGCTCTCGCTGACACCTCCACAAAATCATGAAAGGAACAGAGATTATCATTTACTACATTTTCGCTGTTCGTGCAGCGAAACTGCCGCAACAGGCATGACGTTTTCATTTATTACTTCTTTACTACCAACTCTATACGCAACACGTTTTGCAGACCTGGAAAACTATATCGATTATGCTTTTATATGAGACATAGTTCAGGAGATACGACGTGATAAACATTGAGACCCATTGGCTACAGTTGTGTACAAAAACAGAAATAGTTGCCCCAACAGAAACATCATGTAAGCAGTGCTGATGTTAAATATTTTGTATATATGATGATGGTGACCATCAGTGACCATGCAGCTCGTTGGAATGAAATTACAGTGAAATGAATACCCCTAGCTTCATACAGGCGTTGATATGTCAACGGGGACAGTTGAAAACGTGTGTCCCGACCGGGACTCGAAAACAGTATCTCCTGCTTACATGCCAGATGCTCTATCCATCTGAGCCACAGAGGATAGTGCTACTGCAGGGATTTATCCCATGCACGCTCCTCGTGAGACCCACATTCCCAACTTAATGTCCACACACTACATTCGTAGTGCCCCTGCCCATTACACTCATTACTCGCGGCTTCTTGCCGATTCCTTTAAGAGTTCGGGCACTGGCACTGTTTGTGCATCCGCACAGAAAGAAATGGCCTATATATATATATATATATATATATATATATATATATATATATATATAGGCCATTTCTTTCTGTGCGGATGCACAAACAGTGCCAGTGCCCGAACTCTTAAAGGAATCGGCAAGAAGCCGCGAGTAATGAGTGTAATGGGCAGGGGCACTACGAATGTAGTGTGTGGACATTAAGTTGGGAATGTGGGTCTCACGAGGAGCGTGCATGGGATAAATCCCTGCAGTAGCACTATCCTCTGTGGCTCAGATGGATAGAGCATCTGGCATGTAAGCAGGAGATACTGTTTTCGAGTCCCGGTCGGGACACACGTTTTCAACTGTCCCCGTTGACATATCAACGCCTGTATGAAGCTAGGGGTATTCATTTCACTGTAATTTCATTCCAACGAGCTGCATGGTCACTGATGGTCACCATCATCATATATACAAAATATTTAACATCAGCACTGCTTACATGATGTTTCTGTTGGGGCAACTATTTCTGTTTTTGTACACAACTGTAGCCAATGGGTCTCAATGTTTATATATATATATGGCTCACCGGCCATTCGACCATTTTCTTCTGTGCGGATGGCCGGCCGATGTGGCCGAGCGGTACTAGGCGCTTCAGTCTGGAACTGCGCGACCGCTACGGTCGCAGATTCTAATCCTGCCTCGGGAATGGATATGTGTGTGATGTCCTTAGGTTAGTTAGGTTTAAGCAGTTCTAAGTTATAGGGGACTGATGACCTCAGATGTTAAGTCCCATAGTGCTCAGAGCCATTTGAACCATTTTTTTCTGTGCGGATGCACAAATAGTGGCGGAACTCTTACGGGAATCGGCAAAAAGCTGTGAGTAATGAGTATAATGGGCTGGGGCACTATGAATATAGTGCGGGACGATAAGTTGGGAATGTGGGTTTCACGGGAGGCGTGCCAGAGATAAGTCCCTGCAGTAGCACTATCCTGTCTGTCCTCGGTGGCTCAGAGGGATAGAGCTTCTGCCATGTAAGAAGGAGATCCGGGGTTCGAGTCCCGGTCGGGGCACACATTTTCAACTGTCCCCGTTGACTTATATCAACTCCTGTATGCAGCTAGAGGCATTCATTTCATTGTAACTTAATTAAATCTTTTGATCATGCACAAGCGCTGCCAGTTGTAGGGTATCACTATAAAAATATGAAAAAGTCTTGTAGCAGTGTGCAGCGGTGTGTAACCACCGGATAGATACAAGTGGTTGGTTCGTAACGTTTCACAGCTTAATTGAATGATGTTGTCGTTATTTTGCATGGTAATTATTGGATAATCAGTTTATTTATCAAAACAGTGCATATTTCAAAATAAATCATGTTAGTGCATAAAAAGAATCCAAGTGTACAAGATATACTTTGAAAGTGGGTGAGTATTTTTATATAAATCTTACATCAAAAATCATCAAAATATGATCTAAGAGCATTACAACATACAGAAAAATGTTCCTTCCTCCAGAAAAAATTCAGGTATGTAAGGGTTAAAGACTCGGGGGTTTATCAGTACTGCAGAAGCCAGTAAAATCTGGCGCAAGACGAACATGGGGCATTAATACTATAGTGACTCTTACGACCTGTCTGTGCGAAAAGAAGGCTAGTACAGCCTGACGGCTACCAACGGCACTTGTAACTAATTTACGGCCCTGTCCAGAGGTTGTGTCTCTCCGACACGGCTGATGGCAATCTGTCGTACACGAACGCCACGCACGGCCGACTCCAACCACTAAACACCACCGCGTCTCCAGTCGTGGCATTACTCTTCATGGCGATCGTCGTACGACTTTTACGTGCATTCTACGGTGTTAAGGCACGTGTAGAAGACGTCTTGAAGAATTTACACTTTTGTTGTTTCGCACTCTTCGGTAATTAAATGATTTAACGACCCGTGTTACCTAATGTTCCATATTTGACAGGAAAGGTATAGATCCCGAACGATAATGCTAGCCGAAAGAATGAAAGCAAGGTTAAACGTGACAGTTAAACACAGACTTTGAATAAGTAGCTGGAATTGAAAGTACTTTTGACTGCACAATAATAAATTACAATCGCCAGCACAAAAGTGAGCGAAAGTTAATGATTATTAACTACTGAAGTAAAACCGAAATTAAATAATAATCACCGGTGGGTAAGTAGTTAGTAACAGAACAAAATGCACATACACGAACATGAATGGAAAAGCCACGTATGACAAGATGACTAAGTTATGTATTAAAGCAATGGAGTCTTCGTAATTAATTGTACCCATCAATGATTGATTATTGGTAACATCACTCACTATGAAGGTATCTGTCATCATGTCTTGTGAAGCAAATAAGCACGACTAATCACTATTTTTAGTATATATCACTTCAAAAAAGCTCGTAATAGTTTCGTTAAATAACAAAAAACACCTCTTCAAGCCAGTTTACAGAAATCGAGAAACATGAAATTTGCGCAAATTCAATACAAAACTATAGTGATCGCCCTTGTTAAAATTGAACGTTCAGTTTAATTTACCAGCAATCTGAAGTTAGTACTTCATTGTCCAGTTTTCACTTCGCTGTTGGTAGGTACCATTATAAGCGCTACAGTGCACAATGAACTTTAATTAATTATTACTGCACCTAGTTTTATGACTTGGTTGAATTTGAGTTCACCGGAAAATACAGTAAAAATTTTCTCAGCTGAAATAATATTATCTCCCTCACTTAATATTCACTCATTAATAATGGTGAGAGGGTAGGAAAGTACTAATGGACAATGACTTACGATAATGAGCAACATTCTAATTCGTTAGAGTTTAAGTGGAGACACTACGATGTTCAAAATATTGCGTCTACGACCTCTTCATACAGTTATACAAAATGAATTGCCTGGGTCATAATTGTGAGGAGCTAGATTCATATCCTATCTGACTATAAATTTTTCATTGGGACAAAATGGGACACCATTGTTCCAGACCTCAATTAAAACACTACTTTCCCTTAAAACTGCTGTTCCATGAAGGTGCATACACCAAACGCTATACTTGAATGTACTACATGCTTTGAAATATAAATCATTAGCATTTCAGCAGAAAGTAAATAGGAACAATGCATTCTTTGTATAAGAAGAGATTACACTGTGGGGCCGGCCGTAGTGGCCGTGCGGTTCTAGGCTCTACAGTCTGGAACCGAGCGACCGCTACGGTCGCAGGTTCGAATCCTGCCTCGGGCATGGATGTGTGTGGTGTCCTTAGGTTAGCTAGGTTTCATTAGTTCTAAGTTCTAGGCAACTGATGACCTCAGGAGTTAAGTCGCATAGTGCTCAGAGCCATTTGAACCATTACACTGTGGGTATATAATTAAAAGTAAAAAACCACTCTGACCACTGTTTTTTCTTTCTCAGAAGATCGTGTTATGCCTTGTGTAACAAACATAAACGTCTACCAGCATGACAGCAGCTACAGTGCTGCCCAACACATCCTCCAACCTGAGGGTAAAAGCTTCTGAGTTGGTAAGCTGCACCATATTCCTCTTCAGACTTCATCGTATCTGTCCCACTGCTGGGATCTTGTTGAGGATTCCACTAGTGTCCCTGGATGGCTGAACATAATCTCCAGATCTCTCACCCATTGAAAATGTCTGATCATAGATTACTAAGAGACTGGCAAGCCATACTTGCCAGCCTTTACAATTGCCAAACCCTGCCATAAAATTGAAGCTGCATGGAATGATGTACCCATATGTCATCCAAGCTCAGTTTGAGTTGATGCCCATCCAGGTTAGAGCTGCTGGTGCTGCCAGAGGTGACAGTTCCCTGCACTGCATCTCACATCCTGTATATCCACGAATCACCATAAAATTTAATCAACATTTTTCCTACTGTACTGTATGCACGCAGTTAATTAAATTACGTATTTTTTATCCTTCAAGATGTTGTATTTGAAAGCTCAGGAGTGAGATTTCAATCTCCTGACTCCAGCCAAGATTTTTGGGACTTACCTTATCCACATTTGTGGCTGCAGATGCGAATCCAAATGGGAGTCAGGGAGTTTATGACCCTTTCCCCCTCTCCAAAAAAAATCTGCTTCATTTTTAAAGCAGAGTGTATGTGTATGAGTGTAGGTCCAGGATATTCTCCCATAACCCTTGATCTACTTCAACCAAATTTTCCACAGAAACAGCAGTATCAGAACTGTTGCATTTATAACCACCTAGATACAGTAGGAGCAGATATAAGGCAAAAACGTGTTTCTCTGGCCCCTGGCATATCGGCTGTCCTGCACAAAAGGCATCTTGCATGGGAACAGTATCAGCCTTGCAAATTAATCTGTTCTGCCAGGCAGCCTACTTGTCAGGGACAAGAAACTTTTCTGGATCCTGACATGTAGGTTGCTGTGCATGACAGGTGTGGTGCTGGAGTTATATTGGCCTACTTTATCGACCTGCTTTGCATGGTGGCCTCTACATCAGTGCTAAATATATGATTTTCGAGCCCCTAATGTTTATCCTACTCTGCATGACCGGTGTGTTGTTGGAATAGTGTCAGCCAGCTTTACTGAACAGCATTGCAGGAGCATGGCTGGGGACAGGTTGAGATGGATAGAGGAGGAGGTGAAAAGAGCAGGAGAGAGGAGGGTGTGGACAGTGTGAGGGGAAATGGAGAAAGGGTGTGAAGGAGAGTGAGATGTGTGAGGCAGATGGAAGGTGAAGACAGGTAGTGGGCAGGTGGAAAAGGAGGAGAAAGGCAGAGCTGGAAAGAAAGATGGGAAGGAGGATATGGTCAGAGGGAGGGTGAGAAAGATATGGTCAGAGAGGGAGGGTGGAGAAAATGGACAAAGAGAGGGGGAGGAGAAGATAGAAATGGGAGGATGAGTTGTACAGACAAGAGGAAGCGGTGGACACAGAGAGGGTGAGGAGAAGTTGTTCAGTATATGTGTCGAACACATACATAGATGAACCGGTGGGAAACGGCTAGCATTTTACTAAAAATGTTTGTATTTTTACATAAATTATATTAGTTTTCTAAATTCTTGAAACAACTATTTGAGAATACAGAAATGTGAAAATTGGGATTCCTGAAAATGAGCAAGAAATTCTAAAAAATAAAAAAAATCAAACTGCGTTTAAAACGGAATAATTTTAAAATGTGTTCCAGGGAGTTAGCCTACGTGAATTGGTTTGTGGCCTGCTAGGCTGCACAAAACAGGCGTCCATTCATAGACTCGTCATATCTACTGTCAACGACAAATCTGACACAATTCGCGAGTTTGCAGGTGGAATCGACAAACAACAGGACGTTGGCGGAAGGCAAAACAGATGGGGGGGAAAATGCTTCACTAAGAAAAAAAAATAACAGAAAGACTGAATTTCCCGAACATAGGTGGAAACGACACGTAGATATAGCATTCCTTCCATTTGTATACGAAAACGGCCATAGCACGCAGATTTGTGATTGTAAACTTCAAATTTATACGGTATAAGCTAAGAAGTTGTCAGAGTTGTAAACGTTAGTTGCTATTATAGTTGTTAAAACAATTGCATATCACTAATATTCGGACAAATGCATTTAGGATGGTATATTTATGTAAATCGCAATTTGTTGTAAGCTGAAGCGATGTACGAAGCAATGATGTGCACAAATTATATAAAATGCTTTAATACAGTAAAAACAGTATATTTTTGTGGCCTTTAGTTCGAAAATGCAGCTCCCCATGCTATTCTAAACTCCGTGAGCCTCTTCATTTCTGCACAGCTACCGCAACCTACACGGTGGTTGTATTTAAACGTTCTTTACTTGAGCCAGAGAACGCTTGGGCACCACCAACTCTATAGGAATGACGCTCACACTGTGTACTGCAGGATTTGTGCTGTTAGTAGCGTTAGTGTCAAGCTTGCTATGTTAAATTGAGCTTCGGCTCTGCTTGCTATCTGAACGTGGCGGTACACTTCATGTCGACTGTCTTATGTTGACGACTGTTGCCTACAATAGTGATCTAACGGCAGTAGCACTATAGTAACGAGACGAACTGATGCTGTATATGTCAACTGAGAAGTAAATAGCGTAGCGAGTACACTATGTGATCAAAAGTATCCAGAAACACCCAAAAACACAGGTTTTTCATATTAGGTACATTGTGCTGCCACCTACTGCCAGGTACACCATATCAGCGACCCCAGTAGTCATTAGAAATCGTGAGAGAGCAGAATGGGGCGCTCCATGGAAAGCAAGGACTTCGAACGTGGCAGGAGGATTGGGTATCACTTGTGTCATACGTCTGTACCCGAGATTTCCACACTCCTAAACATCCCTAAGTCCACTGTTTCCTATGTGATAGTGAAGTGGAAACGTGAAGGGACACGTACAGCACAAAAGCGTACAGGCCGACCTCGTCTGTTGACTGAAAGAAACAGCCGACAGTTGAAGAGGGTCGTAATGTGTAATAGGCACACATCTATCCAGACCATCACACAGGAATTCCAAATTGCATCAGGATCCACTGCAAGTACTATGACATTTAGGTGGAAGGTGAGAAAACTTGCATTTCATGGTCGAGCAGCTCATAAGCCTCACATCACGCCGGTAAATGCCAAACGACGCCTCGCTTGGTGTAAGCAGCGTAAACATTGGACGATTGAACAGTGGAAAAACGTTGTGTGTAGTGATGAATCACCGTACACAATATGGCGATCCCATGACGGGGTGTGGATATGGATAATGCCCGGTGAAATGTCATCTGCCAGCTTGTGCAGTGCCAACAGTGAAATTCGGAGGCGGTGGTGTTACAGTATGGTCGTGTTTTTTCATGGAGGGGCCTTGCAACCCTTGTTGTTTTTAGTGGCACTATCACAGCACAGGCCTACATTGATGTTTCTTGCTTTCCACTGTTGAAGAACAATTCGAGTATGGCGATTGCATCTTTCAACACGATCGAGCACCTGTTCCTAATGCACGTCCTGTGGCGGAGTGGTTACACGACAATAACGTCCCGGTAACGGACTGGCCTGCACAGAGTTCTGACCTGAATCCTGTAGAACACCTTTGGGATGTTTGGAGCGCCGACTTCGTGCCAGGCCTCACCGACCGACATCGATACCTCTCCTCAGTGCAGCACTGCGTGAAGAATGGACTGCCATTCCTCAAGAAAAACCTTCCAGCACCTGATTGAACGTATGCCTGCGAGAGTGGATGCTGTCATCAAGGCTAAGGGTGGGCCAACACCATACTGAATTCCAGCATTACCGATGGAGGACGCCACGAACTTGTAAGTCATTTTCAGCCACAGTCAGGTGTCCTGATACTTTCGATCACATAGTGTATATTTGAACATGACAGCTCTATGATAAGTTTTCACATAACCTTGTTACTTCCCTGTGTAATTTATACCATAGCAGATGACTGTCTGAGCGTATACATACTAGAAGTGACATCATTGTATAAAAGGCAGAAAAAATTACCATGCTCATGCCCGTCCTCTACGTGGGAGCAAAATTCCCCTCCCTGCTTTCTCCGCACGTCACACTCCACCGAGGTCGAAGCTTAACTTAGCACCGACAACTTAAAATCGACTTCCGTCGCTATCTACAGAACGGAGCTGTGGCATATGAGCTCAATAGAACTTGAAATCAAAGCAACTTGACAAACAAGATAATGATTACAAAATACTTGGATTTTCTTAATGCTTTAGACTTTCTCAGAGTTAATTTGCAGTCATGTAACAATAGTAGATCCATAGGCGTCAGCAAGGGGAGGCAATAGAATGCACTGGCCTCTCTCTCTCTCTCTCTCTCTCTCTCTCTCTCTCTCTCTCTCTCTCTCTCTCTCTCTCCCCCCCCCCCCCCCACTCCTCCGAGTTTTTATTCATATATTGAGTGAATCATATCAATTACAATTCTCTGTTATATAGTATGTTTATCGTGTCACCTATTCTGTTTAGTCCTTATAGTATGACATGTCTCGAAACTGACCAAATCTTGTCCCTCCTCCTGGAAAATACATGATTATAGATAATACATAAGTTGGACATACTTCAAGTTGCGTAACATCGGGTAACTGTGTCTTAGGGTCACTGACCAAACACTGGGCGTGTGTTTGTTTACCTAAGGGTTAAACGATGGGTAGGACCTGTGGAACTTTTAAAAAGTTTCGTCGCACTGATGGCAAAGAGAGCATTTCAGTGGTGAGTGTGACTGTGATTATATTGTTCGTCCAGTTCATCTGAGCTGATGTATCAGCGTTATTATTTTACTTATATTTTGGAAGAGTGAACTGTTATTAAATAACTGGGTAACATTACTCATATTAATGTTACTTGCAATATTAAGGATAGGGAGCTACCACTTAAATAAACCAGAAGTGGTCTGTTTCTAGTTGCTTTTAAATGCGTTAAAAATGAGAGTAACGCTACAGGAGAAAGACCCGTTGGAAAAAAAGAAAACTTTAACAGCGAAAATGTGAGTGTTGCGTTCTTCGTGTATAAAGCAGCATTTGTAAACAAAAAGAGAATATATCACTACTCACTTGATTATAGGGACTTAATTCCAAAGGGCTGCTGATCCTTTCCTAATATACCACATATACAAATTATGCCTTATAACACGCACTTTTGAGAGTATGTTCGAATTATGTTCATCGGGAGAACAGCAAGAAATAACATGGTAAAGGAAACAGAAAATGGTTTAATACGGCGAGATCACGTAAATCCAGTGTGGCGGACCTGTTTATCTTCGTAAGTCAATAGCACTGTGGCTCGTTAGATAGAATGTTATCGGGAGAAATCTTACGTTACGTTCTGACCACTTGCTGTGATGGAAATGACGCCAGTAAGTAATGTTTCATGAAAGCGCGTTACAGCTGTGTTCATGTTCACATCTGGTACTCATTTGTAGCTATGAATATGAAATTAAATTAAACTAACGCTACTGCTCAGTCAAGCAGTTCACTGCGTAACGCTAGTGCAGTGCCATTTAGTGTCAGCTCGCGTAGATTGGCAAGCACTGCAGCATGCGTCACGAAAACTTCCGAATTCTGATCAGTATTAGATGGCATTGCTTCAAGAAAAGTTGTCCATGTTATGTAATATGGTCACGTATGCGAATGCAGTGGCCTGTGGCGTGTAAAGTAAGAAATTTCAATTTAACATGACGCAAACATATGCGCATGATGCGAATCAATTGCTTGTATCACCATTACATGACTGTGAAATAAAAAGGAATGATATGTTACATATCCACTACTTTTACTTAAATAGGACAGCTTTTCAATTTTAAATAAAAAGAACAGCGAGTTACGTGTGAGCAGTGGTACCGCAATTAAAATACTTCAAACTAGAATTGTATGACAAACAAACATAACTCGCCACACCCCACTCATACTCCTTAGTTTACCCGACGGAGCTAATCAATCAACGAAAAAAATAATATGCTAACTGCCGTGCTAATACCTACACAGTTAACACATACATCAAAAAAAGTTTTGCATCACCTCGGTTCCGAGAGTTCCAGAACATGTACAGAAAATTGGAAGAGAGATCAACATAAACATCATTTCCGCCATTTTTATTGCTCATGGAAACCACACATTGCATGTTCTACCACCATACAGCGAGACTTTAAGAGTTGGTGGTTCAGATTGCTGTACACACCGGTACCTCTAATACCCAGTAGCACGCCCTCTTGCATTGATGCATGCCTGTATTCGTCGTGGCATACTATTCATGAGTTCATCAAGGCACTGTTTTCTACATTGTCCTACTCGTCAACGGCGATTCGGCGTAGATCCTACAGAGTTGTTGGCCGGTCACGTCGTCCATAAACAGTCCTTTTCAATCTATCCCAGACATGTTCGATATGGTTCATGTCTGCAGAACATGCTGCCCACTATAGTCGACCGACGTCGTCATCCTGAAGGAAGTCATTCACAATGCGGGCGCGAATTGTCGTTCACGAAGACGAACTTCTCACCAATATGCTGCCGATATGGTTGCACTATCGGTCGGAGGATGGCATTCACGTATCGTACAGCCGTTACGGAGTCTTCGATGACAACCAATCGCGCACGTCGGCCCCACATAATGCCACCCCAAAACATCAGGGAACCTCCACCTTATTGCAATCGCTGGACAGTGTGTCTAAGGCATTCAGCACGACCGGTCTGCCTCCAAACACGTCTCCGACCACTGTCTGGTTGAAGGCATATGCGACATTCATGAGCCAATACTGAACGCTCCATCCGGCCTGTTGTTGGGCCCACCTGTACTGAACTGCATGGTGTCATGGTTGCAAAGATGGACCTCGCCATGGATGTCAGGAGTGAAGTTGCGCATCATGCAGCCTACTGAGCACAGTTTGAGTCGTATCACGATGTCCTGTGGCTGCACGAAAAGCATTATTAAACATGGTGACGTTGCTGTCAGGGTTTCTGCGAGCCATAATCCATAGGTAGCGGTCATCCACAGCAGTAGTAGCACTTGGGCGGCCTGAGAAAGGCATGTCATCGACGGTTCCTGTCTCTTTGTATCTCCTCCATGTCCAAACAACATCACTTTGGTTCACTTCGAGACGCCGGGACGCTTCCTTGTTGAGAGTCCTTCCTGGCACAAAATAACAATGCGGACGTGATCGAACCGCGGTATTGACCGTCTAGGCATGGCTGAACTACAGACAACACGAGCCGTGTACGTCCTTCCTGGTGGAATGACTGGAAATAATCGGCCGTCCCCCTTCTTTTTTTTCCTTTATTGATTTTCAATTCCCCCCGAAGGGGGCGGGCTGGCTGCAGCTTAGTACGCTGCTCTACAGCCTACAGACTTTTATTGTAAAGAACGGAAGAAGAAAAGAAACAAGAAAAAACAGGCGATAAAACGGTGACGTCAAGTGTAAAATGGCGGAAAAATGCGGAAAGTTAAAACAGAAAGCAAAAGGGGTTGGTGACGTTAATAAAAGACAAAGGGATCAGATAAGTAACATAGTACACACACAATTAAAAAAACACGGCGACAGTCTGGTTTCTGTCCGCACGAGATAAAAGGCACACCCAGCGACAGTACGATGGCCGTTCGCAACACTTCCCAAAAAATACAACACGGAACACTCACTGTAAAACACGCACTGTAGAACGCTCACTGTAGAACACTGCACGAAAGCGGCGGCACAAAGATGACACTCCCGAGCCAAAGGCTGATGGGGGGGGGGGGGGACCTGGAGGAGGGGGAAGAACAAGGAGGGAGGAAGGAGAAAAACGAAAAAGGGGGGGGGGGGGCTAATCGGCCGTCGGACCCCATCCGTCTTATAGGCGCTGCTCATGCATGGTTGTTTACATCTTTGGGCGGGTTTAGTGACATCTCTGAATAGCCAAAGGGAGTATCTTCTGTAAATAATTCGTGTCAGTATTTTGCAACCACGATTTACTGAACTGTTGGTTCGCTAATATCCATGCTAATATTCAGTTCCTCCTTTGTAATGAGAATATTACAGTCTTCCTGAAGTCTGAGAGTATTTTACCTGTCTCATATACCTTGCTAGCCTAATGGGTCGTTATGCCACTGCCTGGCGGTCCCAAGGATCTCAGTAATTCTGGGGACATCTCATCTATTCCAAGAGCCTCATTTCGAGTTCGGGATTTCACTGTTCTCTCAAATTCTTCTCGCAGTATCATAGCTCCTATCGCATCTTCACGTGCTTCTTCTCTTTTTATAATATTATCTTAGAGTACATTTTCCTAGAAGCAAGGCAATGTTGGCTAATGGTACCAGGCCAAATCAGTCCATCATCTAGACTGTTGTTCCTGCAACTTCTGAAAAGGCTGCTGTCCATCTTCAGGAACCACAGGTAAACGTGGCCTTCCCGTGAATAGCCCACCACTGTGATTGCACCTATGGTACAGCTAGGTGTATTGTTCAGGCCTCAGGCCTCTGCAGCTCACCAAGGTCCACGATTAGTGGAGGAGGACGGGGACATATCGTTCTAAAATCTTAGTTATATGTGGCTCGTTAAACATGATGATAAGTTATATTTAGAGGCCTGGAAGTGCCAAATTGCGATCACCCGGAACAGAATCCTAGATGAGCGCCTGTGTGGCTTTACGAAGGAACTCAACAATGGCCAAAGACCTTTGCCGCACGATAACCTACGTAGTACAGTGACAGTTGTATTCAAACCTGCATGCTAGTAGCACGAGTTCAGGTACCTGTGTCAGTAATCACAGCTGTTACCTCCATTGCTACAAACTGATACACAACCTTAAAAGGTTACCGTTACTTACAAAACTTGTGTCTGTACAGTGACATGGCGTCGAATACTTTTGTTTCAAAGCAGCATAACGCTGAAACTGCAATTGCAGAATCGAAAACTTCTACAGCCATAAGTAGAAAATGACATTCTCAAGACAATTCATACAGGCTGTAGACCCATATTACAAGAAGTTCATATTCAGCATATTTGTCGGTTGTTCCAAGGTTTTAGACTGTGATTTTGCCCTAAAATGCACACTATCTGATCAGACAGTTTCAGTAAGGATGACGTTACAATGAAATCCAGACCATTAGCTACTTACAGGGGTTGATAAATATCAACGGGGATAGTTGAAAATGTGTGCACCGACCGGGACTCGAACCCGCGATCTCCCGCTTACATGGCAGACGCTCTATCCAATTATTTTTTTTGAACCATTTTTTTAAATGCTATCGCAAAAATTTAGAAGAAGGGAACTATATTAATGAACATGTGCACTTCATAAACAACCTTCTGACATGTTAGACAATTTATATATAGCAGACGCTCTATCCATCTTTTTTTTTTTTTTTTTTTTTTTTTTTAGCATGCACTTGGCAAGCAAGCACGCACGTTACTTTTTTTATGTGAAGGAAGGTAGGAGAAACAGAAATCTTTATTATTCACAAAATAAACATAGTACGACCTGCCACATGATAACTGTTCTGGAAGGATCCTCGCTCCCGTCCTACCATGCAGCATGAAATAACAACAAAATCGAAGTGGGGCCACCTCCGGCACCCTAAAGAAAAGTATGTTGGATATGAAAACAAAATTTGAAATACATCCATTTGATAACTGTTCAAGCGTGAGTTTTTCGTAGGTCGCATACTCGCATAGTGTTCTTAGTCGATCACTTTAACTTGCTCGGTTTCACAACGACAGCACCGCCGCTCATCTTTGCGCACCCGGCACACCCCAGGTATATGGCGGGTCCGCAAAAACTGTTACTAGGAAATTGGCATACCAATCCTTGTACTTTTGTAGCCGTAATAGTGTTGTGTGTCCATCTTGCAAGTATTGCCAGTAATCCAGGACGTGGAGTAAGTTCGTACGTGAGTCTCTATAGATGTAATGGACCGTCATACCTGTGATCCACGCCACCGCGTTCGTCTTATGACGCGGAAAATACGTTTCCTCTGGAAAAAATACTATGTCAGAAGAGACTGCTGTATAGATAGTGCGCCGCATGAACGCTATTATCTTTCTTGCGAGAGTCCAGACAGCCAATGCCTCGCCGCAGACCAGCCGATGGTCGTCCGTATCCAGCACGCCGCATTGCTGACACAAGGGCGAATCCGCCAAATGTATTGCGTACTTTCTATCGTTTGTAGGGTATTTTCGGTTGACGACAATGTACCATGTTGATCTGACTGATGTAGGTAGGTGGGGGTGGTGGACCGTGCGCCACACCACGTGCCAATTAACAGCTGGATGTTTGCGTTCCACCCTATTCCGGGCGATCTGTCGAAGAAGCAGATGGTACACGTCCTTCGATGTCGACTGTCGGGTCGTCGGTAAACGCTCTCCAACGTAACTGTGTTCCACGATGAACGTGCGCACATACGTTAAAGGGGGCGATATATGGCCGACACTGACTGGAGGAAGATGCGATGTTGGTACGAGTTCTTCAATGATCGTCCCCGTAAGCGAGTGGTTCCTGTTGCGCCACCGTTTGAGCATAGTATTAATAAACATGGCACGCGCCTTCTTGTGCACGTTCACTAAACCAACGCCCCCCTCTCGCGCTCGGAGGGTAAGCGTGTTGTACTGTACCTTAAAGAGTTGTCCCAGGCACACATAGTACCCAAAAGCCGCCTGAATCCTCATAGCCATCGTACGCGTCAAGGGGAGAAGGTGTGTCAGGTGGCACATCATGGGCGCAAGATAAAGGTTGACGAGTAACACTCGCTGCAGCATATCCATCGACCGTAGGGCGTTTAGTCGTACTGCCGTGCGGACTCTGAGTAACAGTCTTCGGTAGTTGTCCGCAGCCGTTCCCGCTGTCTCTTTATGAAAGGTGATACCCAAACAGCGGAGGGTTTCCACCGCAGGTAAGGGCCCTTCCGTTCCCGGTTCTAGTCCACGCCCCACATGCATGAATTGTGATTTTCGGTAGTTGACCACACTTCCAGCTGCCATCCCATACGTCTGTAGCCAATCCAGTGCTGTTTGAGTCTCCCTCTCATTCTGCACGAGGAACACAATATCATCCGCGTATGCTCTGCATTTGAATGATAAATGCCGTAGGGAGATCCCGGTAAGACGGCGGCGAAGGCCTGCGAGGCACGGTTCTAAGGCGATCGCATAAAGGAGGATCGACGAGGGGCAACCCTGTCTCACTGATCTTAAGATCTTAAAATACTCAGTTCTCCCTCCGTTGACCACCATCGCTGATCTGGCGCCGTGCAACAGCCGCATCACAGCATTGGTCAGTAATGGCGAGACACCCATCCTGTTCATCACCGCCGCGAGGTACACATGATCCACGCGATCAAAAGCATGATCGAAATCTACAGCAACCATCGCCCCCCGGAGGCGGCATGCAGCCGCGAGGGCGACGACGTCACGATAGTCTCCCAAGGCAGTGTGGATATTACTGATGCCGCCAAGACAAGTCTGATCGGCATGTATTCGATGCTCCAGCGACTTTTTGATACGACTTCCCAGGATGCGCATGAAGATCTTGTAGTCACTATTAAGGAGGGTCAAGGGGCGATAATCACAAGGCCGTTTGCCACCACGGGGCTTCGGTATCGGTATCATGAGCCCTTCCGTGAATTGAATGTGAACCGGTACTTCTTGCCGCAGAAGCTCATTAAACATACATAGCCACATCGGTGTCATAATGGTCACGAAGGCACGGTAAAATTCCAACGGGAATCCATCTGGACCTGGGGACTTGTTGCAAGCACCTCGTGTAATCGCTTCCTCCAGCTCTTCACACGTAATTTCAGATAACCCGTCTGCTTCCCCGTTCACACTCGTCGCGTCTGGGATCTCTTCCAGGACGTTCCCCAGCTCCCTCGGACCCTCCCCGTTGCTCGCATAGAATCTGCTAAAATGATCCGTGAACGCCTGTGCTATGCCCCTTTGTGTTGTAAAACGACGGCCATCGCCGAGATCGATCTCATGTATTAAATTCCTGCGTCTTCTTCGTCTTTCCTTTATCACGTAATGCATCGAGGGAACCTCGTTGGGCAGGAAATCCTGCGACCTCGCGCGTATCATCGTACCTGCCATCCTCTGCTTCGCAAGTTGTACCAGCTTCGCCTTAACTCGGTGGACGGCCGTCTGGCGTTCTGGTGTAGGTGGTTGAGCTAACAGTTCCCGGAGAGCCGTAAAGTAAAACTCAGTGGTCGTGCGCTGCCATTGAGAAACCTCCTTCCCGTAACCTATTAATGTCCTCCGTAAAGCTGGCTTCGCGCACTCGATCCACCACTGCAGGATAGAACCGAAAGAATTTCGGCGACGGAGACAGCCATGCCACGCGTCCTCCACCATGCGTCGGCATTCTGCATCTCGCAGGTGGGAGACGTTCATCTTCCAATTACCCCTCCGTCTCCATACCTGCTGTCTATCAAGGTTAACCGTACAAATATATGCCTCGTGGTCCGTAAACGCTGTCGGCCATATTTCTGCGTCCACCGTCGACACTGCTAACGCCCTTGAAACGTAGATTCGGTCCAAACGGCCCGCGGAGTGGCTAGTAAAAAATGTATATCCTGGTTGGTTGCGATACTTCAGGTCCCATGTGTCGACTAATTCCATCCCGTTGACCAGCTCCCTAAGTTCTGGGCTAGTAGTATAGTTAGGTTGTTGGTCCTTTCTGTCAAGCACACAATTAAAATCTCCGCCGAGTATGCAACCATCGTATCCTCCCTGGAACAACGATGCAACCTCATGGGCGTAAAAATCTGCTCTGTCCCTTCTCTTATCCGAGCCTGACGGTGCGTATATGTTGATCAAACGTATTCCTCCTATGGTCACGGCCGTACCACGGGCAGAAGGCAAATACTCTAATTCGTCTGCACGTATCCCTTCCTTTAATAATATAGCTGTGCCAACGCCTCTCTCGTCACACGGGGAACAGTAAACGTCGTAACCGTAAAAGTCCGAGGGGGGAAGTACCCGAACTTCTTGTAATAGTGCGATGTCTAAATCCGCAGCCTTTATCATGTCAATGAGCATCTTGATTTTTACCGGCGTCCCAATGCTATTGATGTTAACAGACCCTATCCGATAAGCTTGTTGCATGGCGGTCTACGTAGATAGGGTACCGTACGGTCGCTAATTTTGCTGTACATAGGCTGCTGTCGGACTAACGTCCCCCGCCGTCCCCTCATATGGTCTGCCATTATTCCGTGCACTCTGCCGATCTTACACCGGGAGAGTGCGTGGGAGCAGTTCCTCCGGCATCATCTGTCCCCCACGGGGGTGGCTCTTCTGACCAGTCCCCTAGTGTCCCATCGTTGTCGTGCGGTGCAGGCGCCGTAGCCTCCTCAGTAGCTTGTTGCCGTCTATTGAGCTCCTTCGCTGTGTCTGGAGCATCATCAGCGGTAGGTTGTGTCGCCGTCCCGCTGGCCACCGTTGCATCCACGCTAGGCAGTTCTTCTGTATCCATGGTCGTCTGTTCTGTACCCGTAAACTTCTCAGAATTATCTGCTAGATCAGAGTGGTCGTTCTCCACCGTGAGGCGGCGCTTCTTCCGGCGTTTTGGTGAGCGCTGTTTACGTTGCCGGGCCTCGGAATCAGAGGTCAGCATGGTCTCCAGTTGTTCGTGGGGGACGTCAGAATCGTGCGCCGTCGTATTATCGACGTCTCCAAGTGCCTTATCGGAAGGGGCCGCAAGCGGAACCGAAGAGAGGGCGTCCTGTGACTGCTGCAGGCGGTCCAGCGCAACGTCGTCTTTCTGTGGCTCGCCACGATCCGCCGCTGTCTGTGTGTTCTGGTACGCGTCTGTCTCGCGGCCCACGTCATCGCGTAATGCGGCGACGTAAGTCATGGGGAGCACAGTCGGATGCGGCGTGAGGGGTGGATCATCCCGTGGCAGCTGTAATAACCTTCGTTGAGCACACTCAGAACGTATGTGTCCCTCCTTCCCACATCCAGAGCACGTCCTTGGTTGTCCGTCGTAAATGACAATCGCCCTACAACCGCCGATGTACAAGTATGACGGGACGTGTTTTCGGAGTTCAATCCGTATTTGTCTGACGCCATTGAGGACAGGATACGTCTTGAAACTCGCCCATTTTTCAGCCACGTGGGATAGGACCGTTCCGTAAGGACGCAGGGCGTCTGTCACCAAGTCTTCTGGCACTTCGAATGGAAGCTCAAAGACGCGGATCGTTCGGAGTCCCATTCCGGCGTGTTCAACTGTTACCGCTCCAACATTCCCGTCCGAATGACAGAAACGAAGTCCTTGTCGGTGTCGAAGTAGTAGTTCGTCACATGCCGCTTCATTTATAAGCTTGACATAAACCACGCTGCTGACTATAGATAAGTGTATCCCAACTAGAACGTCAGGTTCGATTTTCAGCCCCTCCCGTAAATAACGTTCGATCTCGTAAGCCTTCGGTCGAGCATATTCGTTAGCAAAACTAAATTTCAGTGTCGATTTGCGGAACGACAAGGCCATGATTCGTTCTATGTATTACCGCGACACACCGCTACACACGTAACGTAAACACCTCTCGCGCAGACGTGCGGCAGGGACGTAAACACCGTCCGAACCGCTGCGCCGCCGAAGGCAGACTGTGCCAATTGAGCCATCGAGGGCACAGAGGATAGTGCGACTACAGGGACTTAGGTCTGTCACGCTGCCCGTGAGACCCACTTTTCCAACTTATTGTCCACACACTACTTTTGTAGTGCCCCTGCCTACTGTATATTTATTACTCGCGGCGGTCAATCTACCGATTCCCGTAAGAGTTTGAGCAATGTGAGTGCATCCGCACTAAATATTATTGGCCGGAAAACCTTACCTATACGAAGATGGTATCTGTTCTTTCGGAAGCCGGCCGAAGTGGCCGTGCGGTTAAAGGCGCTGCAGTCTGGAACCGCAAGACCGCTACGGTCGCAGGTTCGAATCCTGCCTCGGGCATGGATGTTTGTGATGTCCTTAGGTTAGTTAGGTTTAACTAGTTCTAAGTTCTAGGGGACTAATGACCTCAGCAGTTGAGTCCCATAGTGCTCAGAGCCATTTTGTTCTTTCGGATATGTCCGAAAGAACGGATACCATCTTCATATATCAGTAAGGTGTCTGAATGTCTGTCGCGGAATATGAGACCATTCTTTCCGAGCGCTATACGAGAGTGGAATAATAGAGAATTGTGAAGGTGGTTCGAAAAAACCCTCTGCCAGGCACTTAAATGTGATTTGCAGAGTATCCATGTAGATGTAGATGTAGTGATGTTGGACGCAGGAGTCTGTAGTGATCTCGACGTTCTAGTCCTTCCAAAAGGTGTTCCGTAGTGTTCAGATGGGGGCACTGGACAGGCCAGTCCATTTCAGCAACGTTACTGCTCACAGACCATTGGCTCACAGATGCTTTACGGTAGGGGGCATTCTCGCGACACTCGTCATCTCCGAACTGTTCCTGTGCTGTACGCAGTACATAATGCTGGAGATCGTGTTCATATCATCCCACATTTAGTGTTTTCTTAAGCGTAATAAGGAGTCAACAACCTAACAACTAAAAACATCGTCATAAGTAACGACACAGTAAAGTCAAGACAACAACATACTGTACATTTAAGGAAACTCACGTTCGAAACATAAAGGCACAGCATAATTTTCATTCGTGTATTTGTTAATTTCAAATAATCCAGTCTGAGGTATTTTGAAGTATGGGCCGACATTCTGTAAATGTAACAAGTAATGCTGTCTGTTAGTAGGTAAGGAACTATATGTGTAATGGCTCTGAGCACTATGCGACTTAACTTCTGAGGTCATCAGTCGCCTAGAACTTAGAACTAATTAAACCTAACTAACCTAAGGACATAACACAGATCCATGCCCGAGGCAGGATTCGAACCTGCGACCCTTGCGGTCGCTCGGTTCCAGACTGTAGCGCCTAGAACCGCACGGCCACTCCGGCCGGCATATGTGTAAATGTTGTCTTTTTCTGTCTGATGAATTTAAGATTTGCTGATCCTCCTTTGTAATCAGTTCTTTCAAAAGTGAACCGACACAGAAAAAATAGAATGTGTAATAAAAAAAAGTATCTAAAAGATTTTGTAGTATCTATAAGAGAATTGCACCGGTTAGGCAAAGACTTTATTTTATCGTAAAGCATCGGGGGTTACAATCAGTGACAGTCGTAGTTCCTTGTGTGTGCTCTGAATCGAGCTGTGGGCGTCTGTGATGATCGAGAAAAAGCAAATAGAGAAATACATATAATGTGGCTATGTGTGGAGATCACAGAAGAGGAGGTAGTCAACTATGAAGTAATTAACGCGATAATGCCACTGAACCACGACATTTACAACAACGTCCAACTAAGTACTATTTCTTTGTAAAGTGTAGTTTCTTTATAACTCTTTTCGTTCACATTATACAATTCAAGAATTAAATACATTTCAGACAAATCGGATCTTTTGTTGACTATTTTACACAGCCCTTCGACACAAAATATTTTTTCACTAAGATATACATACTGAAGAACCAAAGAAACCGGTACCCCTGCCTAATATCATGTAGGTCCCCCGCGAGCTCGCAGAAGTGCTGCAGCACGACGTGGCATGGACTCGACTAATGTCTGAAGTAGTGCTGGAGGGAACTGACACAATGAATCCTGCAGGGCTGTCCATAAACCCGTGCGAGTACGAGGGAGTGGAGATCTCTTCCGAACAGCACGTTTTGGCTTCGTCAAAAGAGTGAAACGTTCTACAGTGATGTGAAGAAACTGGTCTCTTTTCGGGAGAAATGTGTTCGTCGCTATGGTTACTGTGCTGAGACACAAATATGTAGACATGAAGAATAAATATGTAGAATGCTTACTGACTTTGTTTCAGTTTGAAACAGCTTTAAGTGTTTTGAGACGAAAAGATCAGAGGAATTATTTTTCGGCGCGTCCTCGTACACACCGTAACACCACCTTCACCGCGCTTCACTTTTGGCTCTACACATGACGGTAGGTAATGTTCTCCAGGCAATCGCAGATCCCAAACCCTTCCATCTTATTGCCACAGAGTATAGCGTGATTCATCACTCAAAATAATGCGTTTCCAGTCATCCCCAGTCCAATGGCGTCCTTTCACCATCTCAAATAACGCTTAGCGTTCACTTCAGAAATGTGTGGCTGCTCGACTTCTGTACCCCATTCTTTTTAACTCACTACGCACAGCCAGTGTGCTAGCTGGACTGGTGGTAGCACTTCGGAATTCACGAGTGATTTCTTCCACTGATTTCATCCGAATTTTTACAACCACCGTCCGCTGTGCTCGACAGTCCCTGACCCTCAGTACGTAAGGTATGCCTGGTCTCCGTTTTCCTGTCGTTGTTCCCTTGCGTTTGCGCAACAGTCACGTCACCAACATTCGACTCGGTTGGGTTCAGAAGCGCCGAAATGTCCCTGATGGATTTGTTGCCCATTTAACGTCCAAAGACTAGTGCACATTCGAAATCACTGAACTCCCCTGTCAGAACCAGTCTGATGTTACTGCTTCTTTACTGACAACACAATATTCCCCGCCTCCTTTTATACTGGTGGGTGCGCCTCTCCTGATATCTAGTAGTAAATTCCGCGTTTCCTAGGGGTGTCTGGTGACTTGATCAGACCTTATTGGCAAAGACGCCCTCACGTTTAAATATGTGCTAGAATCGCCCCCTCGCTTTGCACATGAGCGCCGGAGATAACACACTTTCTCTCAATTCCATCTTGTTCTCAAATATGCTGCCATGTTAAAATTGTGTGCCAGACTGGAGCACGAACGCGGAACCTTGCCTTTCACTATCAATACTATTGTCAACGGAGCTTTCCAGGCACGAGTCACGACCCGCCCACACAGCTTTACCTTCGCTAGTTCCTCTGTCTTGCTTTATTAACTTCACACAATTTTTCACACGGGGCAAACATTCCCGGAACAATGCATGCTGTGGGAATTGTTTCCAGAATGTTTTGACCTTCCAACAAGATTTAAAACGGCGTACACTCTGCTGGTGATTGATAGGTTCATTCTGAAAATGTCGTACTCTGTTAACTATTTTGTTTTGTTATTATGGTTTTTGTTTGTTGTTGTATATGTAAACTGGTTTCCTATTCTTAACCTTTCGTGTATATTAGTGCTGCAATGTGAACCTGAACAATGCAAGCGATGCGCCCACGTAAACGCCATCTAATAGAAAGAGTCGTCAAATCCATCTGAAACTGATAACTGTGTTGCAATTAATTTTTACCATAAGTGATAAGAAAACGTAGAATCGTATCGTAAAGAATCTGTCCTGTGAAGTGCTGTATTGCTCAGTGCAGTAAACAATAACTTCACAGTAGGTGTCTTTGAATTCCAACACACAAAAATTACCAGAGTAAAAATCCTAAATAAAATTAGAAACAGAACTTTCAAAGAATAATTGTCCAGAATCCTTCCGTAAAAATTGTCTTGCAGATTTACATAACAAAACTGGCTAAATAAAATTCCGAACTCTAAATGGCAAGCACGCGAACATACACTGCACTGC
Organism: Schistocerca nitens; assembly: GCF_023898315.1. Classification (NCBI taxonomy): domain Eukaryota; kingdom Metazoa; phylum Arthropoda; class Insecta; order Orthoptera; family Acrididae; genus Schistocerca; species Schistocerca nitens. The sequence goes on along the minus strand of NC_064618.1, from coordinate 327,129,893 downwards.
ACTGCGCTGGAAGAAGAATAATGTCTACCAAAGAAATGAAATCAGAAGTGAACTTTACCTACACTGAACTTGATGATAATTTTACAACGCAACGCTTAACTGTGAATGATTTTGCTGTTTCCTGACTAAAGTGGCCCTAGCAAACTTTGTGACTTACCTTGGTACAATGAGAGCTGGGAACTGCTCAAAGGTGATGAACATTAACAAGCAGTGCAGCAGCAAACCAGCTAAAGAGAATACACCTTGCCCAAGTGCAATGCAAGAAAATTTAGCTACGTTAAGCACATCGTATTTTACTTCTAAGTGTTTCTCTCAGTGCAGTACGATGACATGTTTAAAAAACAGAACTTTAGGACGGTGGAAGGAACTAAACTTACTGAATGACTTTTAAATTTCACGTCGTGTGACTAGGGCTAGGCGCTACAATCTGGAACCGCGCTACCGCTACGGTCGCAGGTTCGAATCCTGCCTCGGGCATGGATGTGTGTGATGGCCTTAGGTTGGTTAGGTTTAACTAGTTCTAAGTTCTAGGGGACTGATGACCTCAGAAGTTAAGTCCCATAGAGCTCAGAGCCATTTGAACCATTTTGAACTAGGGCCTCCCGTCGGGTAGACCATTCGCCGGGTGCAAGTCTTCCGATTTGACGCCACTTCGGCGACTTGCGCGTCGATGGGGATGATATGATGATGATTAGGACAACACAACACCCAGTCCCTGAGTGGAGAATATCTCCGACCCAGCCGGGAAGCGAACCCGGGTCCTTGGGATTGACATTCTGTCGCGCTGACCACTCAGCTACCGGGGGCGGACTACTGAATGACTGAAAAAGACTATCATTCAAAACTGTATTATAAACTTATAAACCTTAATCCTTACCGTTTACAACCATCTTAAAAAAATCACTTCTTATGAAGAATGTGGCTCTACCTTGAAATCAGTTACTGAAATTGTAAAGGAGTGATGAGTCCAAATTATGTGAGCAGATAACTTTGTTTAATCACATCTCGACTATCAGACTTGGCCCAAATCAATAAAGAATAGTGCTAAATACACTGACAGAAAAAAAACGCGAGACCAAAAAATAATTCATGTAGAATAATGAAATTTCGGGAGTCATTTGTCTAGGTAATCTATCCGAGTGATTAATATTGCAAGATCACACGTTAATGTAAGCACGAGATAAGTCATTGCAAATGTGAAATGCTGGTACAATAATAACCGGCGTAACCGCCAGAATGTTGAATACAAGCATGCAAACGTGCATGCATTGTGTGGTACACGTGACGGATGTCAGTTTGTGGAATGATTGCATGCCTGTTGCTGTTGGCCATTCTGTTTGTAGCTGACGCTGGAGTTGTCGTCAAATTATGTCCAATACATGCTCTATTGGAGAAAGATCTGGTGATCGAGCAGGCCAAGGCAACATGTAGACACTATGCAGAACATGTCATATTTAGGATATACGATAAATCGCACAAATCTAAGTGCTGTCAATTCGACTAAATACCTATTACAATTACAATTACGAGCAACTTAAATTGGAAAGACCACATAGATAATATTGTGAGGAAGGCGAAACAAAGACTGCGCTTTGTTGGTAGAACACAGAACATGCAACAAACCCACTAAAGAGACAGCCTACATTACACTTGCCCGTCCTCTGCTGGAATATTGCTGCTCGGTGTGGGATCCTTACCAGGGAGAATTGACGGAGGACGACGAAAAAGTGCAAAGAAGGGCAGCTCGTTTCGTGTTATTGCGCAATAGGTGTGAGAGTGTCACTGATTTGATATGCAAGTTGGAGTGGCAGTCATTGAAACAAAGGTGGTTTTCTTTGTGGCGAGATCTATTTACGAAATGACAATCACCAACTTTCTCTTCCGAATGCGAAAAAATTTTGTTGACACCCACCTACGTATGGAGAAATGATCATCATGTTAAAATAAGAGAAATCAGTGCTCGAACGGAAAGTTTTAGATGTTCCCTTTTCCCACGCGCCGTTCGAGAGTGGAATGGTAGAGAGTACAGGGTGTTTATAAATGAATATCGGGGTTTTAACATTTTATAATATTTATTACATTAAACTTACAGTTATAAATGATATGTCAAATGAAAGACCAACTCGAACGCTTTTACCAAGAACCTTATAAATGTTCAATGTGAGCACCATTTGTCACACGGCACACATCAAATCTATAGCCGAGTTCTTCCCAAACGTTGATAAGTGCGTCTTCAGTGATTATAGCAACAGCTGCTTCAATCCGGATTCTTAATTCATGGAGGTCTGCTGGTAGCGGAAGCACGTACACACGATCCTTGATGAAGCCCCAAAGGAAAAAATCGCATGGCGTTAGGTCGGGTGAACGCGGAGGCCATGCAAATCAAGCCCTGTCATTGAGCCCCTTGCGGCCTATCCAGCGCTTGGATACAGTGAATAGACTTGATGTGTGCCGTGTGACAAATGGTGCTCACGTTGAACATTTATAAGATTCTTGGTAAAACTGTTTGAGTTGCTCTTTCATTTGACATATCATTTATAACTGTAAGTTTAATGTAATAAATATTATAAAGCGTTAAAACCCAATATTCATTTATAAACTCCCTGTATTATGAAAATGGTTCGATGAACCGTCTGCCAGGCACTTAAGTGTTAATTGCAGAGTAACCATGTAGATGTAGATGTTTGTTACAATAGCGGTTTGTAGGCGAGCGTTATCCTGTTGGAACACACTCCCTGAGTGGCAGCACAACAGGTCGAATCTCCAGACTGACGTAGAATTTTGCAGTCAATGTGTGTGGGCTAACCCCGAGAGTGCTCCTGCTGTCCATACGATATCACACTCTACACCATAACTCCAGGTGGAGGTCCAGTGTGTCCAGCACGCAGACAGGTTGGTTGTATGCTCTGAGCTGGCCGCCTCCTACCCAACACACGGCCATCATTGGCACCTAGGCAGAACCAGCTTTCGTCAGAAAACACAACAGACCTCCGTCCAGCCCTCGAATGAGCTCTCGCTTGACGCCACTGAAACGCCGGTAAATGGAAATGAGCGTTTGGAGTCATTGGCCGGGACGCCCCCTACGGGGCAGGTCCGGCCGCCTTGGTGCAGGACTAATTACATTCGACGCCACATTGGGAGACCTGCGCGCCGGTTGGGGATGAAATGATGACGAAGAGAACACAACAACCAGTCCGTGACCGGAGAAAATCCCCGATCCAGCCGGGAATCGAATCTTAGGACGGCAGTCCGTCACGCTGGCCCTTCAGCTTTCGGGGGGGGGGGGGGGGGGGGGGCGGCAAACGCCGGTGGTTTGGAGTCAGGGGAGTGTACGCTACAGGGTGTTTGCCTCAGAGCTATTATTGAAATAACCGATTTGTAACTGTGCGCTGAGTCATTGTGGTACCAACTGCTGCTCATATTGCTGCTGAAGTTGCAGTACGATACGGCACAGCCATACACCGAACACGATTGTCTTCCCTCGTGGTAATGCCACGTGACCATCCAGAGATTGGTCGTCTTGCGACCGTACATTCACGTGACCACCGCTGCCAATCACGTAGGTGGCTACATTCCTGCCAAGTCTTTCTGCAGTGTCGCAGAAGGAACATCCAGCTTCTCGTAGTCTTTTTACACGACTTCGTTCAAACTAAGTGAGGTATTGCTAACGGCATCGCTGTCGCCTTAAAGGCATCAACTCGCCACGTACAGCTCTGTGGTAACTACCACTGACGACTGTTACAGCAAACGTGATTTTCACTCTCATAGTGGCGTTACTAGAGTCACTCGTACGCGACTGGCAAGAAATTTGAATAGACTTCATCTTTCAGGGCTAGAAGCAGACCAACCAACTGTCGTTTATGTCGCAAAACCCCTCCTTCGTTTTGCGAACTTTTCTGTCGGTGTATTTGTTTTCTTCAAACTCGTGGCATAGCCGGCCTTGATGGCCGTGCGGTTCTAGGCGCTTCAGTCTGGAACCGCGGGATATCTACGGTCGCAGGTTCGAATCCTGCCTCGGGCATGGATGTGTGTCATGTCCTTAGGTTAGTTAGGTTTAAGTAGTTCTAAGTTCTAGGGGAATGATCAGTAAGAAAGCATATGTACATGCTTCAGTCCGGAACCGCGCTGCTGCTACGGTCGCAGGTTCGAATCCTGCCTCGGGCATGGGTGTGTGTGACGTCCTTAGGTTAGTTAGGTTTAAGTAGTTTCACAACTACTTCTAGGGGACTGATAACCTCAGATGTTAAGTCCCATAGTGCTCAGAGCCATTTGAACCATTTTTTTGAACTCGTGGCATATTACACCCGAGCAAGCAATTCAGTAACAACGTTATCTGGGTATCTTCACACCTCCGAAATCAATATTTACAAAATCACATTTCTAAAAAGCAACATCCTCTGCATTTGCGTCTCTCTGTTCTGCTAGTTATCACCAGACTGCTCAGCAGCGTGACCAACACCCGAGTCTCTCACTTACTTCTCACTGAATGCTCCACTGAGCACGACAATGCTGCTGACAATCAGAGATCACGTTGCTTGCACTGAGAACCCCTGTGGCGTAACGAATCGACTGTAGAAGACTGTAACGTCCCCTTAGAAAAATTTATGATTGACTGTGCTGATAAACCTCTTACATTATTTGCTTTTCAAACAGCTGAGAAAAACTGAACGTACTCAGACATTACTCTCTTTACTTATTCTGATCAACACTAAACTGACACACAATATTTTTAGCGCAACGCAATCTGACTTTTAATAATCCCTACAAAAGAATGGCCCTGACTAACGATAATCTATACCTTTCATGAATCACTTACCTCACAAAAATCTTCGTTACTCAAATTACTGCAATACACCGAGCGCCAATACAGCCAACTAAATAAGAGTCTAACTACTGAAGTGACTAACTACTGATAGGCATAGTTAGCAAATGAAAGATTTTGATAAAGAACAAAAAATGTATTTACCTTAATAATGTTCAAAAGTAATAATATATATGTCAGTTCATGACATCCAGTCTTACAAATTTACTGTCTCTGATGGACGGACGTCCAGATCATCCGTTGTCAAAACTCCGCCATCTCTCTCCCCACATCCACCACTGCCGGCGGCTCACCTCCAATTGCGCAACGCTACGCGCTGTTAACAGCCAACTGCCCAACGCTACAATGGCGAGTATTACAACAATGCCAACCAGCCACAGACTGCACACAGCACAGCAAGTGATTTTCACACAGAGCGCTACGTGGCGTTACCAATATAAAAACCTAAACAGCCTACTTACAAGACTTCTGTTTGAAAAATATCAAGCGTACAGGTATGAAGTACGACAAAATGAATTAGAAAACGTCACATCAGTTTTATTAAATAGCAAAAATAAACTAGGTACCTTAACACGCAACTGTTCCGTTAGCGGGTCGCGACCGCGACGCCACTGGCGGCGGCCACGTTTTACGCCGCAGCCGCGACAAGTTGCCCAGGAGGTCGTTCCGCGCGGCAAATGGAATGACTGCCGCCGGTGATTTACTATCCGCCGTCTCGAGCACCGGCTGCGGCGTCTACGTCCACGTCTGAGCGCCCATATGATGGACGGTGCGGTGCGGCGCGGCGCAGCGCTGCGTTTTACGATGCGCCGTCGCGCTGCGGTCGCGGCCGAGTCACGAACTCCGGCCCACAGCCGCCACGCAGCCCGCCTCACCCTCTGTTGTCAGCCGGCCTTTGTTGGCGCGCCACGCCGCCGGCCTCCGCCGCTGCTCTCCCACGCCCGTACCTGCGCACCAGGGCTGCATTACGGTGACGAGTCCAACTACTGAGTTCCTATACCCTCAGCCGGCAAGAGCATCGCAAAATGCTACATTCCAGTTTCATGCAACGGTTCGGCACAGGGTTTTAATCGTCCAGTAAGTCTCACATCACCTGCTGTTAAACACCGTTCAATCACATCAATATGACAACCGCCTATGTCAACGTCGGTGTGCAATAAACACTCACAGACGATATGTGGCAGCAGTAGCAGTGGTGTGTATACGAAGGCTATACGGAACGTAAGACGCGACAAAAAAAAAAAAAAATATTGCTCTGAGCACTACGGGACTTAACATCCATGGTCATCAGTCCCATAGAACTTAGAACAACATAAACCTAACTAACCTAAGGACATCACACAACACCCAGTCATCACGAGGCAGAGAAAATCCCTGACCCCGCCGGGAATCGAACGCGGGAACCCGGGCGTGAGAAGCGAGAAAGCTACCGCACGACCACGAGCTGCGGACCAAGACGCGACAGGTCGCGAAATGGAAACGACAGTGAAAATCCGTTGAAGCATTCCACAGATGTGTTGAGAAATACCTCTATTATGTCTGACGATCGTGTCACGTTGCACTTTTCACTTCTGGGCACACAGTGAGCACATAAAGATCCCTAGAACAACTTACAAATTTTACATCTAGCAGAAAAAGGAGCCACTATGAATATATTAGAAGAAATAGAAATACACACACAAAGAAACAGCATCCCAGACTATATCCTTAATGAAGAAACAGCTAACACCCCTTTCCTGAAAGATTTCCAAGAATTATTTTCCAGCCTCCAAAGCAAATAATATTGGTACGCCTACCTGCAGATCAAGTAGCACATTTTAATGTTACTATAATTCTCATGGTACTAAATGTAATTAAATAATGTACTATTTTACCTATACAGTAATTATATATATATATATATATATATATATATATATATATATAATTAATGTAACAATATCAACTCAAAAAATCAATGTCTCTGTACTACTTTAAAAGGCATTACAGTTGCGTAAATGAATATATGATCCTTTCCAAACATAGGACATCATCGTCAAATGTTACGATATATCATAGCATCTTTGATACTCATATGTTTTTAAGCTCTTTGTATCTATCAAAACATGTGGTGTGTGGTAGATATCTTCTCAGTGACAAATCTAAAGTGTTCAGTGAGAAAAATTTACGTGTGCTACAATAAGAATGCAGTGGGAATGTATTCACATCTGTTGGACGAATGTTATGAAAACAAACACTCCAAACGGACATTTCACGTAAGTCACATACAGCGAAAATCTGTAACGCAACCATCTGTATGTGGCGTGTTTATAATTATGTATTATTTGTACTTGAGGACAATTAATCAGTAAAAAAAAATAAAAAATAAAAAAAACACCACATGTCATAAAGAAAGCTTGTAAACCGTCTGAGAATGAATCACAACGATTCGAAACCGGTAACGGTACCCTTTGAATAAAGGAACTGAAAGTAAATTTGTGGCTGGTTGCTGTCCGAACACCATCAATAGTGTCTCCTGCCAAGTGTGGGTGTTTGCTCCAAGGTTTCGCCTTTTTTCATGCAACCCCACATGACATACTTGTCATGCAGTTCTTTCTTTGTGATAATTCTCGGCTGCACACTGAAGGGTCAATTAGGAAGCCCCTGCAGCGTTTTGGATAGGAAATGTTTGATTACCCACTATACAGCCCGGACTTCGCTCCATTTCACGCTCACCTGTGCTCACATGAAGTGCTGGCTACTTGGTTGGTGACATACGGAAGTTTAGGGCTGGCCTTGATTCGTGCACGAATAGCCAAATGTGAATGCGACCACTCGCCATAAGCGGGAGATCAGAGTTCGAGTCCCGAACTGGCACAAATTTTCATTGTCGTCATTCCAATCCACAGCTGATGGTTGCCCATATTCGCAATTGCGAATTCGTGAAATGTATTTCATAGCGACTGTAATCGCTCCAGTGCCTATAAGGAACTTCGCGTCGTAATTCAGAATAACACAGGCACTGCAATATCGTAAGTGATTGTAGTTGTTTTTCTGCTCTGCTATTAGTTATCTTGATATCTGTTAAGTTCGAAGTTCGCACGATGATTGGAATGAGGGACTATGCTATGATCTTCCGCAGTGAAACAGTTTCGGAAAACCGAATTCAGTATTTCTGCCTTATCTCGGTTATCTTCCGTTTCCGCCCCAGTAGGTCTCTAGTGAAAGACTAGGTGGTTTCGAACCGTTTACTGGTTTTACATAAGACCAAAACCTCTTAGGGTGTTTACTCAGATTGATTGACAAAATGCTTTTCCCATTGCTCTCTTTACCCTCACACTTCTTCTTTGAGCTTTTGTTTATTAGCTAGGCTTTGACTTCTCTTGAATCTGAGATGAAGCTCTCTTTATTTACGGAGCAGTTTTCTAACACAGCTATTAAGTGGCATTTTCCATTCCCTCAAGACCCTGCTCGGGATATAATCGTCTTTCGAATTTTTTCCATTTGTGTACCACTTTGTCGCTCTCCTCAATGAGTGTTTGATGCTGACTACTCAGGTACTCTACATTTTGTATCCTGTCTCTCTTTCTAATTAAAAATATCTTCCTACATGTCTTAACGTTCCTTGCAAAGCCCGAATTGCTATCACAGCCTTATGCGCACTGATACCTTCCTCTACGTCAACTGATTCGATAAGTTCAGGTCTCTTTGTTGCCAGGAGTTGGTTCTCTGTCTCCTCAAAGTAGTTTTCGGTAAAGACATTCAGAATAATGTCACACGAATCACTGCGTCTAGTAGCAGTGTTGATAGCAAGTTAAAGTCACTTCCAAATACAACAACACGATCAGGAAAATTAGTAACGATATTCTGTAATTTCTATCTGAAGCGCTCTACCACTACAGTTTCTGACCCTAGCGGTCTGTAAAAGCGTCCGATTACTATTTCTCTCTTTCGGCAGTCTAAACTCTGTAATGGCTTTCTTGATACCATTTTATATGTTCTGTGTTTTAGTGATGCTGTATCACATATGAAACCTCATGTCCAATAGTCGTGCACTCTTTCCTTCCGATTTCGTTGCTTAATTTTCGTTTTTCCTTTCTCTTTTAAGCCTTAAATGCAGAATATATTTCAATTAATGAATCAAATTTGGACTGCAGCCATTGTTATGACTGTGGTTCGGTCCTTCCTGCTCACGTTTATCTTAATCAATGTTCAAGTTCACAGCTTTTAAACTTTCGCACACACACACACACACACACACACACACACACACACACACACACACTGTCTGTCAGCCACTCGATCCGCTACGTCAGCCACCTGATGCCCAAGTGCGAAGTACTGCAAACTGAAGGGACAACCAGAGCTCTTCAGTTTATGTGATGTTGAAGGCTAGGGAACAAGAGGGGGAAGGTGGACACATCCGGAAAAGTATTCTGGAATCTTGTATGAGAAAACATGTTATTTTGCGCCAAAAATGGCAGTAATATAAGTAACACATCAATCTCACATACATATACATCCAATATTGTACTAGCCTTTTCCCCATGACTTCGACCATGTATGCATTTGATACATACATTGTACACACCACCACCACCACCACCACCACCACCACCTTCTCCTTATTCTCCTCCAATTCTGTGTCCAGCTCTTCCTCCCTCTGTCTGCCCACTTAATCCTCCTTCCTCTGTTATCTATCTCCTCCTCCACATTCTCCCCATCTCTTCAATTGCTACTCGCCCTGTCTTTCTCCATTTCCTCCACCCCCTCTCTCTGACCACTTCTTCCTTACCCTCCCTCAGACCATATCGTGCACCTCTTCTCTTTCCATCTCTGCCTCATCTTCCTTTTCCACCTGATCCACCTCTTCACCTTCTGCCTGCCTCACGCATATCTCCCTCCTCCTCTCTCTTAGTCCGATTCCTTCATCCCCCCCCCCACTCTTTTTATCTGCTCGTTTATCTATCACAGTCTGTCCCCACTCATGCTCATCAGCATGTGTAGTCCTTGCAGTACAATTCACTAAAGCAGGCTGACACTACTCCCACAAAACACCTGTTCTACAGGTACCTCTGACATACATGCAAAGCAAGTAAATAATGCATGTAGATACTACTCCAATCCAGAATGATGTCATGCAGCGCAGCCTACATGCCAGGCTGCAAAAGCATTTGTTATCCCTCATATATAGGCTGCCCTACAAAGCAGGCCGACCAGGAAAGCCTTGCTACGCATTGTTTATCATGCAGGGCTGCCTATACACTATGGTTCAAATGGCTCTGAGCACTATGGGACTCAACTGCTGAGGTCATAAGTCCCCTAGAACTTAGAACTAGTTAAACCTAACTAACCTAAGGACATCACAAACATCTATGCCCGAGGCAGGATTCGAACCTGCGACTGTAGTGGTCTTGCGGTTCCAGACTGCAGCGCCTTTAACCGCACGGCCACTTCGGCCGGCTGCCTATACACTATGGACTGGAAAGAAGACGTTTTTTCTCATATCTCTGCTCCTAATGGAGTTAGAAGATTATAAAACTCACAATGCTCATACTTGTGAGACCTGGTGTTTCTGTGCCAAATTTGGATCAAATCGATTCAGGGGTTAGGGGGGAGATCCTGGAGATGCGCGCGCACAAACACACACACTATGCTTCATATATACTGTATAATGAGAGTGAGAGAGAGAGAGAGAGAGAGAGAGAGATTAATAATCAAAATGAATAAACCTAAAAAACATAAACAACTGAGGAATTATTATGAAATGGTGTTAGTGACTTTCGATTTACAATTTAATCAGGCCAATTGTGTTAAAGAATAGCGCTTTGGGTGTATGGCTTACAGGCCAAAAGTCATCATAGGTAAATAAATAATCAAAAACATAGTAGTGCATCTCCTGCAAATATACTTCACTTTAAGAGTGACAGCTTTAAAATACCGGAAATAGCCCACAATAGCGATGTTAATTATTTAGTAGCTCTGTGCTACATACTTATGATCCCTTTCATTCATTTACACTGCATTTGTGAATCACAACTTAAAAATTTTCAATGGAAAGAAATCTCTGGCTCCAGCTACAGGTTAGCAACCAGGCACTTTGCTACAATGAACAAAACATGTTACTAACGTCAAAATGGTATTTCAGAAACCTTTTACTCACTCTACTACACACCACTTTTGTGCAGGGGTGTCGTCGGCCGTGGTGACCGAGCGGTTCTAGGCGCTTCAGTCCGGAACCGCGCGACTGCTACGGTCGCAGGTTCGAGTCCTGCTTCGGGCATGGATGTGTGTGATGTCCTTAGGTTGGTTAGGATTAAGTAGTTCTAAGTTCTAGGGGACTGCTGACCTCAGTTGTTAAGTTCCATAGTGCTCAGAGCCATTTGAACAATTTTTGCAGGTGTGTCAAGACGCTACAGTGGGGTGAAACGCCTGACAGACAAACAGTGAAACTTTAAGAGCTGCACTTTCAGAAGGTCGTAACTGCATGCTGTCGGAATTACGGCTCATATTTTCGTTCGGGATCTATTACTAGGGCTAATATCTAGCTAGTATGCTTTTTACTGATTAAAATAAAAAATATAAGGTCAAGTTGGTAATGTTTCCTTATAAGCAGGATCGAGTCATATGCTTCAAAGACCATACGGTATCTTCCAAGATTGTGTTTTGCGTTTTCTAATTGTGGTCTGTTTCTTGTGGTTTTCCGCTCTATTGCCCTTCCTATCGCCGAGTTAGCTATCTCTGCTTGTTGTAGCAGTTTTGTTATCAACATTCCCCTTCGTCTGCTAAGGGTAGCACGTCTCCTCGGATATGCCATTTTTTGGGATCGCGACTGTCAACGCGCGGTCGCAAGAGCTGACGCTTTCCTTTGAATCTGAACACCAAGTGTCTCTACTGCAGCGTTCTGCGAACCGCACAAATGCTGTACAAGGAACGCCTACAGATCTTACTTATCATCGGTAAGTTAAACAGCACTTAATTTACTCGATGGATTACTCTACTCCACTGATTGGCCGTAATTGACGGGCCAGTATCATTTTTGCCACGTTTAGAATGGATACTGCAGATTGTCGTAAGCAGCGCAATGAATCTGCGCCGTGCTTTTATTTGCACTTACCGCCGCAAGAGGCGTTCCTCTGCGTCTTACTCAGCAAGGGAGCAATTTAGTGGCTGTCTGAATTCTGCGATACCGAATCGCTTATGCCGAATGATAAAGAATGAAGCACTGAAATCCCGGCGCAGCAGTTAATCTCCGTTCCTCAAGAGAAACACCAGTAAAGATAAAATGCAAACGGCAGCATACTTGAGCGGGCTATTTAACTCGATTGGCATGAATGAAATACGGCATTCCGTCATAGGTGTTTATCTCGCACTGCTGTTCAACACGTTTTGTAGGCAGTGTTCACCTTTTAAGGATTTTGGTGCTCGATTTATGGTGCGCTGACTGGAAATGATACGAAAATAAATTTAATGCCGCATTTTTACAAATTTGGAAATTTAAATCATACGACTCGGCGAGAAGCTTTTACACATGAATACACTCACGAAATTCGTGTAATTGCTGGCAGTAACGGGATGCAATCTCTCGACTTCTACCAGTTTAATAGATTTTCTGGCTCATGACAAATTTTATCCCGAGCATTTAAAAATGGCGTAACGTACTACCGGTTTTCAGTGTGGTATCGCCATAGTGACAAATGCCATGTGTTGTTCACATTCTACTTTTCGGAAAGCCGTAAACTGGCAGCTCTTCTTGTTATGATTAACAAAAGACACCCCTTACTACAAAAATGGTTCTGAGCACTATGGGACTTAACATCTATGGTCATCAGTCCCCTAGAACTTAGAACTACTTAAACCTAACTAACCTAAGGACAGCACACAACACCCAGCCATCACGAGGCAGAGAAAATCCCTGACCCCGCCGGGAATCGAACCCGGGAACCCGGGCGTGGGAAGCGAGAACGCTACCGCATGACCACGAGATGCGGGCCCTTACTACAGTGATAAAAACTACCTCTACATAGTTTTTACAATTGTAAATGATCTAGCTGCTTTCAAGTACTCACAAAATGTAAATGATCGTATAGCATTATTGGTATTGGATTGTTCAGGCGTGTGCTACAAGTCTTTCTATTTGACGACATTTCCGCAGCTTGCGTATCTTGAAGGGCAATAGAACGGACCCCCAAAATTACAGACCAATATCGGTAACATCGGTTTGTTGCAGAATCCGTAGACACATTCTCAGTTCGAATATAATAAACTTTCTTGAACATCCACGAATTAGCGTGGTTTTAGCACGCACTTTTCTCACATGATATACTGCGACCTATGTATGGAGGGCAACAGACAGATTCCTTATTTCTAGAGTTCCGGAAAGAATTTGACACGGTACCCCGTTGCAGGGTGTTAACCAAGGTGCGAGCACATGGAATAGCTTCGCAGATATGGAGTGGTTCGAAGACTTCTTAAGGTATAGAACCCAGTATGTTGTCCTTGACAGCAAGTGTTTGTCGGAGACAAGGCTATCGTCAGGAGTGCCCCAGCGAAGTGTGACAGGACTGCTATTATTCTCTAAACACACAAATATTTGGCGGACAGGCTGGGCAACAATCTGCTGATGAAGCTGTGGTGTACGGTAAGGTGTCGAATTTGAGTTAATGTCGGAGTATACAATATGACTTAAATAAGTTCTCTAGTTGGTGTGATAAATAGGAGCTAGCTCAAAATGTCGAAAAATAAACACTACTGGCCATTAAAATTGCTACACCAAGAAGAAATGCGGATGATATACGGGTATTCATTGGACAAATATATTTTACTAGACCTGACATGTGATTACATTTTCACGCAGTTTGGGTGCATAGATCAGTACTCAGAACAACCACCTCTGGCCGAAATAACGGCCTTGATACGCTTGGGCATTGAGTCAAACAGAGCTTGGACGGCGTGTACAGGTACAGCTGCCCATGCAATTTCAACACGATACCACAGTTCATCAAGAGTAGTGACTGGCGTATTGTGACGAGCCAGTTGCTCGGCCACCATTGACCAGTCGTTTTCAGTTGGTGAGAGATCTGGAGAATGTGCTGGCCAGGGCAGCAGTCGTACATTTTCTGTATCCAGAAAGGCCCGTACAGGACCTGCAACATGCGGTCGTGCATTATCCTGCCGAAATGTAGGGTTCCGCAGGAATCGAATGAAGGGTAGAGCCACGGGTCGTAACACATCTGAAACGTAACGTCCACTGTTCACAGTGCCATCAATGCGAACAAGAGGTGACAGAGACGTGTAAGCAATGGCACCTCATACCATCACGCCGGGTGATACGCCAGTATGGCGGTGACGAATACACGCTTCCAATGTGCGTTCACCGCGATGTCACCAAACACGGATGCGACTATCCTGATGCTGTAAACATTACCTGGATTCATTCGAAAAAATGACGTTTTGCCATTCGTGCACCCAGGTTCGTCGTTGAGTACACCATCGCAGGCACTCCTGTCTGTGATGCAGTGTCAAGGGTAACCGCAGCCATGGTATCCGATCTGATAGTCCATACTGCTGCAAACGTCGTCGAACTGTTCGTGCGGATGGTTGTCGTCTTGCAAACGTCCCCAACTGTTGACTCAGGGATCGAGACGTGGCTGCACGATCCGTTACAGCCATGCGGATAAGATGCCTGTCATCTCGAATGCTAGTGATACGAGGCCGTTGGGATCCAGCACGGCGTTCTGTATTACTCTCCTGAGCGTACCGATTCCATATTCTGCTAACAGTCATTGTATCTCGAACAACGCGAGCAGCAGTGTCGCGATACGATAAACCGCAATCGCGATAGGCCACAATCTGACCTTTATCAAAGTCGGAAACGTGATGGTACCCATTTCTCCTCCTTACACGAGGCATCACAACAACGTTTCACCAGACAACGGCGGTCAACTGCTGTTTGTGTATTAGAAATCGGTTGGAAACTTTCCTCATGTCAACACGTTGTAGGTGTCGCGACCGGCGCCAACCTTGTGTGAATGCTGTGAAAAGCTAATCATTTGCATATCACAGCGTCTTCTTTCTGTCGGTTAGATTTCGCGTCTGTAGCACGTCATCTTCGTGGTGTAGCAATTTTAATGGCCAGCAGTGTAAGTTGATGTGGATGAGATGGAAAAACAAACTGTTAATGTTCGGTTACAGCATTAGTAGTGTCCAGCCTGAAACAATCACGGCGATTAAATATCTGGGTGCAACGTTGTAAAGCGATATGAAATGGAACAAGCATGTGAGGATTGTGGTAGAGAAGGTGAATAGCCGACTTCAGTTTATTGGGAGAATTCTGAGATAGTGCGGTTTCATTTGCAAAGGATATCGCATACGGGACGCTGGTGCGACCTGTTCTCGAGTAGTGCTCGAGTCTTTGGGATCCGTACAAAGTCGGATTAAAGGAGGCCATCGAAACAATTTAGAGGCGGGATGCTGGATTTGTTACTGGTAGGTTCGAACAACACGTTAATGTTACGGAGATGATTCGGGAACTCAAATGAGGGGAGGCGATATTCTTTTCGAGGAACGCTTTCGAGAAAATTTAGAGAACTGGCATCTGAAGGAGATTGCAGAACGGTTGTGCTGCCTTCAGAATACGAGTACATTGCGCGCAAGGACCACGAAGATAAGGTACGAGAAATCAGGGCTCATAAGGTAATGACTAGCAGTGGTACGAGGTAACCTCCGCCAGCCGCCGAACCGTGGATTATGGACTATCTATGAAGATGTAGGTGCAAAGGAAGTAGTGCTAGGACAACACTTACACCCAGCCCTCGAGTGAATAAAATATCGCACCCGGCCGGGAATCGAACCCGGGGCTTCGTGATCTAGAGAGAGTGGATAACTGATATTACTGCAGATTCCGGAAAAGGATCACGGAAAATTCTGGCTTTATTTCTTATCTGAATCCTTTACTTGAAACTTGTTCAGGAACTAACTATTTCTGAACCACCAAATTTTCTTGTTGATGTTAAGTACATTTGGAATGTCTGTTCCACTGAGTTTGTCACCACACCGAGCGAGGTGCTGCAGTTTTAAGGTACTGAAATCGCATTCGAGGAGGTAGTGGTTCAAATTTCCGTCCAGCCATCAGCATTTAGGCTTACCTAAATCGCTAAAGTGAATTTCCGGGATGATTTCACTTAATAAGATGTCGTCAAATTTCTTCTCTATCCTGCGAAATACGAGTCTGCGCTTTGACTTCTAATGACCTTGTTCTCGATTGGAAGTTGAACTCTTATCTGCCTTTCCTTATAGTCACTATGTCTCACGTATATCTGATCTCTCTTTATGATATTCTGCTGGAAAATATCAATTTCTGGTGTGGCAAGATCATTTCCCATGCCTGGTAAGTGGTAGATGAGCTGCATCACTCCTATAGGCGAGGTAAACCCGCATAAGGAGCAGGACAACATCTTTATCGGTATGTCACTTCTAGAAATTCCCCAAAAACTACCAGCGACCTGGAATGGGAACTCACCTAGTAACATCGTGTCCTATAAGGTCAGATCTCATTCTGTTAGTGAACGGTTTCCAGAAACTATTTTCTCAGTTCACCAGCTGTCTTGGACCTTGTCTTCTGCAAAAGTGTTTCGTTCCTGGTATTCCTTCAACTATCGACAGATGTTAAACACACATGGTGTAAGATCTGAATTCAATATTGAATACCTCGAAACATCCCTCTCGTTACCGTGAAAAAGTTGCGAAGTGCCAGGCTTCAATCTACGAGCACTCATCACTTTCCTAGAGGAATCTACGCTGGTCGAGCAATTATAGTTGCGTTCAAGCACAGCACTAGGCAAACTAATCGGATGTGGTCTTGCGGAAGGAATTATTCGCGGAAGGAATTATTCAATCATTCGTCCAAGAAGAATTTATAAAAAGTACGGAAGTGTTGTATGAGGATAGACCGACGTGGGTTTGGGCTCACGTCGTCTCTGACAAGAGTCTACTTTCTTAATTACCAGGCCAATCCGCTCAACATGGTTGTCAGTATCCTAGCATTGTTCCACAACCTCTCTAATCCGAGGTGGTAATACCTCACATGAAAATAAGCAAGAAAGCAACATTAAAATGGACATTTTCTGTTAGATAACTCACTGTACTAGAATTAAATGTGGCGACCTGCGGGAGTTAGATTAGGAAATAAGACACAGAGAGTAGTAGACAAATTTTGCTATCTGGAAAGCATAATACCTGATTATGGCAGAGGTAGGGAGAATATAAAATACAGACTGGCAGGAGGGAAGGGAAGCATTTCTAAAAGCGAGGAATTTGTTAATATAGAATATATATTTAAGTGTTAGGAATATTTTCTGCAGATATTTTTCTGAAGTGTAGAGTTGTTCAGCAGTGAAACGTGAACGATAAGCAGTTAGATAAGAAGAGAATAGAACCTTTCGAAATGTGACGTTATAGAAAAATGTCGAAGATTAATTAAGTCGGGTAGCTAATGAGGAGGAACTGAACTGAATCGTGGGAAAGAAAAAGGAATTCAACGCATAACTTGACCAAAAGAAAGAAACAGTTGATAGGACACATATTGATGGATGAAGGAATCGTCAGCTTCGTAATGGTGGGAAGTGTGTGTGTGTGTGTGTGTGTGTGTGTGTGTGTGTGTGTGTGTGTGTGGACAGATAATTCATACAAATCGTATTAGCGATACTTAACTTTGCAATTACACAGACGTGCCGCAAGAAAAGAGCGACATAAAAATAAGCAATTTTCTTCAGTACAGCAATCCTAAGTCGCTGCTGTACAAGTGCCTAATCCTGAAGCTACTATTCAATTGGGGCGCCGACAGTCGGTCGCGGCGCTTGTCCTCTTCACATACGGGCCGGCGCTGTCGCGTTGTCTTATTCTGTTCTCTCTCTGCCCCTAGTGTTTTCTCCTCCTGCTGTTCATTTCAGTGGCAAGCTAACCTTCCCTGGTTACCATGGTTGGTGTCTCAGTAATTCGTTCCTTCTTCTGTTTGGAGTCTCCCATGGAGATCCTTTGTGAACCACGTTTTCCGCTTTACATTGTCAAAAGTTTTTTATAGGTCCACCAATGTGAGGGAAGTATTCTTGAGTTTTCTTCTGCCATTACTAAGCTCAATGTCAGAATTACTTCTCTGATACTGTAGATGCTATGGATTTTTAATAAACCCATTGAAACGATTGAATCTCCCCAAAAATGTTTCAAACGACAATTCTCCTTGATTTGGATGAGATAATGACTAAGGTGACAGAAAAAACTTGAAAAGGCAAGAGGGAAGAAGTGGTTATCACGTGTGACTTGATGATCTGGGGAAACAGGGAGGAGGAGATTCCGGAACAGCTAGAAGCTTGGGAAGAACAGTGAGACAGAGTGGAATGGAATTTAATGCAAACAAATTTGAGATCCTGGTTACAATTAGAAAGTAAGATAGACCAATTAGCGGAGTAAAGATTGGACGTGAACAGTTCAAGATGAGTGTCAAGCACTTGAGAAGTGTGATAAAGGAAAGCGGAAAAAAATGAGAAAAAGATTAGTGAACGTGGCAGACAGGCAGAGGCATTATTGCGAAGTGTTAGAAGCGTGTTTTGTTGCAAAGACGTCCCACAAAAAGCAAGGAAGTAACATATACAAGTCACTACATCCCAACAATGACATATGGATCTGAAAATGGATAATGAAGGAGAGAGATTTAAGCAATTTACATGAATGTGAAATGAAGTTCCTCAGAAGTAGGATAGAAGTAAGGAGGAGAGATAAGATGAGTAATGAAACGGTAAGGGAACGAGTAAAAGAGGAACACTTGCAGAAAAGGATAGACGCGTCAAGGCTAAGGTGGTATGGGGACTCAAAGAGAATGGGAAACAATAGGATTCTCAGTACATGAAATGGAGATGCGAAGGAAACGACCAAGATGAAGACCAAGGGATAGACGTTCGAAAATCGTGGAAGAGTGTGTTGTAAAAAGAGGCGAGGACTAGACAGAGTGAAGTCAGAAAGATGGTGGGAAAA
This sequence comes from Schistocerca nitens, assembly GCF_023898315.1. Taxonomy (NCBI): domain Eukaryota; kingdom Metazoa; phylum Arthropoda; class Insecta; order Orthoptera; family Acrididae; genus Schistocerca; species Schistocerca nitens. The sequence goes on along the minus strand of NC_064618.1, from coordinate 327,111,064 downwards.
CAGGACTAGCTGATGAGGCTTATGTACCCAGTCTGGGGCTGGAAACTGTTGAAGATGTTGATGAATTCTCCTAGAAGCAAATTTTGATAACAAGTAAGACAGCCTTATATTCCACTTCAAACTTCTGCAAAACGTTTCGGGCCGGCTGAAGGAAACTTCTTCAGGACTCCTCTGGAGTCACCGGCTTGCTGAACACTCCTTTTATGGCGCAAAAACACATTATTTCCATTCGAGCTATTCTGCAGCGCTTGTTAGCAGAATTTACCATTCGCGGGATTTGTTTTCTTGCAGTTGTCGTAACTTCTGTTTAGTTTCACGTTCAGGAGCGTATTTGTCGCTTAAATCCCCACCTTTTTAGCGCGGAGTGCCGATTAAGCGGAGAGTTAACTCTGAAAAAGTCCCTTTCCGTCGCCGCGGACAACATTAATAGCCGGTCGATAAGTCAACAGGATGTGTGGTGAACCGGGCGAAGAGCAGTCTGTGGGGAACCCGTTTTGCGCATGTGGACCGCAGAAAGCCGATAAATGTATTTGCAGCGTCGTACAGCTGTACCCTGTGCCCCTTCCCGTCCCCTTCTCTTTCTGCCCAAGATTTTTTTATTATTTTGTTTAGTTTTACCCGCGTGCATGCATAATCATCAGACGGGCGAGTATTTACAAGCTAGACGGAACGCACGCAGAACGAGTTTGACGACTCGGGACTGCGCGTCTTTTGCAGCCCAATGAACGCTTTCAGACGTTTTACTGCTCGAGGTGATCAGGAGATGGAGGCACTTCCTGTGTAGGGAGGAGGGAAAAAAAGATTGGAGACGGGGGGGGGGGGAATAAAAAAAAGTTATTGGCAGGTTGGCTGCAACGGCTGCTGATGTAAATGCAAGGTGGTGCCGTGCGGCGAGTCGCGGTGTCTCGACGTTTGCCATTCCGACTTTTGATGAATATCGTCGGCAACATTGTAGCCGTGCCCCCTGCACGCAGTGCGAGGCATACCTCGGAGGCGTCGGACACAAAGCGTAAGCTACAACTTGAAACATATAGCTGTTTAGAAATGACTCTCTATTCCCCCCACTCGCGGAATGTGCTGTGCTGCTAGTTTTATATTCTGCTGCGAACATCTCTGCTTCCTACGGCGCCTGCGGACTTTACGGGCGTCGTTGTCGCGATAGACGGCCGTGGAGTGGAGGGAACATTGGCTGTGGCGTGCGGCGGAGCGCTTATTCTGCTGCGAGGCCTCGCCGCCGGGCGAGCGGTCGCGTGGGGCTGGGCTCACTGACCTACCGCCATCTAGTCCATCATAGTGGAGGCCCGACGCCTCGACCAGGGAACAGGCGCGGCGCCGGGCCGCCGTGCTCCCCTCACACTGTGCAGCGCGACAGACAAAGATGGCTGATATTTATTCACAGCTGCGTTTATCAAAGCCTTTGACCTGTTGTATGAAACGGAGATACATTCCGCCTGTATATACAGGGCGAAAAGTATTTAAACCGACAAACTCTGGGAGGTTGCAGGTGACTTCAAAACAAATATTTTTTCCCTAATGTCACTTTTTCCTATGACGATTATTTAAACCGGTAGAGGCAATATTACGCTCTTCAGTTGTTAGATGGCGTATTACGCTCTTCAGTTGTAAGCAACTGCTGTCCACCAGTGTAGTAGTGCATTGTCTGTGTTCACTAATGGAGCGATACACCTGGAATGAGTACACTGATATGGTTGGTGAATACTATGTAGTGCACCACAACGGACGAGCTGCACAGCGGGTTTATCTGCAACAATATCATAATCGCCGTATCCCGCATCATACAATCTTTGCTGCTGTCTACCAATATCTGCGTGAGACCGGGTCATTCAGCAGATTACCTGGACAGGGACGCCGTCGCACGGTAAGAACTCTGCAATTTGAGGAAGCTGTCTTGCACCATGTGGAGCGGGATCCTTCAATCAGCACTCGTGCAATTGCACGTAACATGGGGACAAATCAGACGAATGTAAGAACAGTCCTTAGAGAGCAATTTTTACGTCCATTTCACTTACAGCGTGTCCACAGCCTGGAACCAGTTGATTATACACCCAGAGCACAGTTCTCGCGCCGGCCGGGTTGGCGAAGCGGTTCTAGGCGCTACAATCTGGAACCGCGCGACCGCTACGGTTGCAGGTTCGAATCCTGCCTCGGGCATGGCTGTGTGTGATGTCCTTAGGTTAGTTAGGTTTAAGTAGTTCTAAGTTCTAGGGGACTGATGACCTCAGCTGTTAAGTCCCATAGTGCTCATAGCCATTTGAACCATTTAATCTCGGCCCCTTGAGTACTTCCAATGTCACAGTGTAAAACTGTACACACATATTTTAACTTCCACACGTTAGTGTGGAGGAAGCCGGCCGAAGTGGCCGTGCGGTTAAAGGCGCTGCAGTCTGGAACCGCAGGACTGCTACGGTCGCAGGTTCGAATCCTGCCTCGGGCATGGATGTTTGTGATGTCCTTAGGTTAGTTAGGTTTAACTAGTTCTAAGTTCTAGGGGACTAATGACCTCAGCAGTTGAGTCCCATAGTGCTCAGAGCCATTTGAACCATTTTGTGGAGGAAGTGCAGTGGGTACAAAAGAGAGGTGAATTCTTTGTGTAAAATGTTAAAATGAAACTCTTACGCAGGTCTTTGTGCTGTGTCAGTGTAAACCACATTAAAATCCATTAGTTCACATTGCAAATAAAAGCGCACATGACATGCTCAACGTCTAAAAGTAAAATGGCCATTTGATTTTCACACGCTGATCATGTCATTGTGCAGCTTTTTTTTGAAATATTAACTAATGGATTTAAACATGGTTCACTCCAGCACAGCGAAAAGATCATTCATACAAACTAACTTATGTAACATCAAACAAACAAAAAATTTAAGGTGACAATGCGTAAGATGATTTTCCATATTAGTACAGAGTATACATCATAAAAGAAGAACAATCAGTATTTAAACGCTTTGTGATGGAGTGTGACACGTTCTCACTTTGAGATTGTGTGTTGTTCGAAGTGTAATTTTAACCCCGCCCTTCCGGAATACAATTATGTTCTACTTTTTCTAACTTACCTTTGAAAAGTACGACTGTAAACTCCCTGATGTTTTGTGGGCTACGTTTCGTCTTAAGCTGCCTGGAGGTGTCCTAGAATGCTGGAAGCTGGTTCACAGCAAACTATAAAATACATATTGTGGAAAGTGAATAGCATGTATTTCAATTTTTAATCACCATTTGCAGAAGGTGTTCGAAGTGATGACCATTGGTATCAATGCAGTACTGCAATCTTCTTATTATGGATTGAGTGGTATTCCTTACCACTTCGGCACTTATCGAAGCACATGCTGTGACAATTCTCTCTCGTATATCGTGCAAATAGTGAATATTCGCCGAATACGGCGTATCCGTCTAACGTGCCATTGACATGTAAAAACCATTCGACGATTTCACAATACAACACTAATAGGAAAGGTAAGACTAGTATCGTCGAATCAAGTGAATGTGAATGATATATTACTTCGACGAACAAATCGATATGCTTCTCATTGACGGAGAATGCCAACGAAATTCAGTGACAGCTAGAGACTTACACGCTGAAAGATATCCTCAACGTACTCACCCTACACGTCGTACATTTAAATATGTGTATGATAAATTGAGAACAGTTGGATCTTTAACGCATAGGAAACACATCCGGAAAGGAAAATAACTAACGAGGAAACGGAAATTGGTATTCTTGCCACTGTGGTTAGAGATCCTTGTGTAAGTTCGCGTCAAATCGCAAGGGAATCTGGTATGAGCCAGAGTAGTGTTGTTCGTGTTCTGCACAGCCATGAAATCATCCTTACCATATCAGTCTCCCCAAGAATTAACTGGTACTGATTGTATGCGTCACACTGAATTATGCCTATTGGCTCAACTTCGGCTTCAGAAGGATGACACCTTTATTACTTTGATTTTATTGATGAGGCTACATTCACGAACCATGGAAATGTTAATTTACATAACACGCATTATTGGCAACTGAATATCCATGTTGGCTGCGGCAAGTTGCACACCAAAAACCGTGGTCGGTGAATGTATGGTGTGGGATTCTGGAGGACAGAATTATAGGCCCCTATTTCATCGAAGGAAATCTTAATGTTAGGAAGTACACCACATTCCTGCAAGAAACATTGTCTGTTATTGGAAGAAATACTTTTAGGAACAAGGAACAGAATGTGGTATCAACAGGATGGGTGTCCGGCACATTTTTCGCTGATGGCTAGAAATGAGTTGCAGAGACAATTCCCAAATCGTTGAACTGGACGTGGGGGAGATGTGTCGTGGCCGGCTCTTTCGCCAGACTTGACGCCTCTGGATTTTTCCTTGTGGGGATTCGTAAAAGACATAAAGGTGTCCCAACTACACTTGAAGATATGCGAGAGAGAATTGTCAGAGCATGAGCTTCGGTAAGTGCCGAAGTGATGAGGAATACCACTCAGTCCATGATCGGGCATCACTTCAACACCTTCTGTAAATGGACGTTCATTCCACCTTTGTGACCTTCGTTGTCCTTCAAAGACCTTACTGTTACACATCATTAGATTCATCTCGATAGCCGCTGTCAGAAAATAAGTACCAAACTATAGCATCCCATTTTTAAAAAAATTATCTTCATATCTCTGAAGCGACCCCACCTAACAACAAAAAACCAACGTCATATTAAGGCCCCCATTGTTCAGATGGTTCAAATGGCTCTGAGCACTATGAGACTTAACTTCTGAGGTCATCAGTCCCCTAGAACTTAGAACTACTTAAACCTAACTAACCTAAGGACATCACACACACCCATGCCCGAGGCAGGATTCGAACCTGCGACCGTAGCGGTCGCGCGGTTCCAGACTGTAGCGCCTAGAACCGCTCGGCCACACAGGCCGGCTCCCCCATTGTCCCATGCAACTTTTGTCTGAGAATCTTTTCAGCTCCTATCATACTTTCGGAGTTATTCGTGGTGGCAATAGTTAGTGACTCACCCTGTGTAGACATTGCCGGCCGCAGCGCCATATTCTGCCTGTTTAGGTATCTCTGTATTTGAATACGCATGCCTATAACAGTATATTTGGCGCTTCAGTACACAGGGTGAAAAGTATTTAAACCGACAAACTCTGGGTGGTTGTAGGGGACAACAAAACAAATACTTTTCCCTAATGTCATTTTTTCCTATGAGGAATATTTAAACCGGTAGAGGAAGATTTCTCTGGTGGCAAATTAATTAAACCAACAAACACTTTTCCATTTTTTTACGACCAAGAGGCAACACATTAACACAACCCAATTTCAATTACAGCAGATTTTCAAAAATACCTCCATTGACACGTAAACATAGGTTGAACCATCGGTTCATGTTCTTTCTGACACGGGCAAAAAACCCCAGGAGTATCCTGAATTGTTCCTGCTGCTGCTACTATCTGGGCAACCAGATCCTCTTCTGATGCTACAGGAGTTGCATAAACAAGGTTGTGCTTCTCTCGCCACACAAAAAAGTCCAGAGGGGACATATCTGGGGATCGAGCAGGCCATAGTGCAGGACCACCTCTGCCAATCCACGTTTCTGGGAACCGTCGGTCCAGGAATCGACGCACACGACGACTGAAATGTGCCGGTGCCCCGTCATGTTGGAACCACATGCGTTGCCTTGTAGGAAGCGGGACGTCTTCCAGCAATTCTGGTAATGCTCTGGCGAGAAAATTGTAATACTGCCTGCCATTTAATGGCCTAGGTAGCAGATACGGCCCAGTTAAACAGTCCTCAACAACACCGACCCGCACTTTAACGAAGAACCGCACTTGATGAGCGCTAGTAACTGTGGCATGTGGGTTATCCTCACTCCAAACATGCGAATTGTGCATGTTGAAGACTCCATCACGTCCGAACGTTGCTTCATCGGTAAATAACACAGAGGATGGATATGTAGGATACATTTCACACTGTTCCAGGTACCACCGCGAAAACTGTGGTTCAAATGGCTCTGAGCACTATGGGACTTAACATATGAGGTCTGATAAACAGAATTATGTTCATAAATTCCTATAAAGATAATTGCTTTCAAGTTTTGAAGCCTCGTATGAAGGACGCACGCATGTAGCACTAGAAGTGGGAGAAGAAGCTATTTGCAGCTTATATCACTACGTGCATATTTCACGCCTTTTAGTTAACAGGTGTATGACAACGCCTCTTATGTAGCATATGCTAAACCACGACTGTGATCCGTATTTTGTTTTATGTTCATTGTAAAGTATAATATGTCAAATAACTTGGTTTTTGTGTTCTCTAAAGATCTTTCAATGTAAAAGCTTTGAGAAATGTTGCGACCAGACGAAAGTACTTTAATTGCTCTGGGAGATGGCCCATCAAACAAGAAAACATGAAATATTAATTCACTTTATTACATAAATGAATAAAAGATTTACTTAACTTTGACACTCATCTTTGCCACAAGATTTTTGTATAATTTACAACTGTCATTTACTACGAAAGCATCACTTGATGCACTAAGAAACAAACTGTTGTACTAGGTACAATGTTCAGCCTTTACTAAGTTCATCAGAAGCTTTAGCAACTCATTGGTCCTACGCTGTGATGTTGACTCCTTCCGATGAAGTCAAAAAACTGGGCCTTTGCATGCTCGACACTATACCAACATCAGCGTGAGGGCTCTGTTGTGCTGCGAGGGAGGCTTGCTTACCTGGAGTGCCTCCCAATTGGTTGTTGCGGATCTTTGGACGAGACCACGAAAATGAAGTGAATTAAGATCACTTCTAGTTTTAAAAATTTTGTCATTACTGTTCTTCTTCGAGCTGCGCTACGGTACTGTACGACGTCAAATATCGCTTAGCGGTTGCTGAAGCAAATACTGTATTTGACCGAAGGTTTCTATTTCTGCCACTTTCAGCCGATTGAACGCCGAAACGAGGCTGAGTTCCAATGTTTCAAAGAATTTGACAGAATGTATGAAACTGGAAACGGACCTCATATGTATTACTCCATTTCCAGTTTCATCGGACTGTAGCTTTACGCCGCGAAACACCTTAAGTGAAAGCTATTTACCTTATACTGAAAAATGTGCAGCTAATTTTTACGCCAAATATAGCATAGATGTTGATGCAGTTGAACTGGTTAATGAAATAGCCGGTTTAAGGAATGCTTATCCAAACATCGAAATAACATGGAGGGTATACTCGCTCAATATTTTCGAGCAACGAAACTACATTTATAAAATAATTTTGACTCTTAAACCAAACGCGCAGTAATATTATTTAGTTGCAGATGACAAGCTAGACAATAACGTATTATTTGTTGACAACTTCTCCTGCACATGGGGTTGCATTCTGAGAAGACGAACATTGAGGAGTTTCCCCTATGCTAATTTGTGTGATACTAATCAGCACCTGAGGATGCTGTTTTGACACAGCGAGGCCGGTCGTGTGAATAAACCATAAGTTAACAGCTATCTGCGGTTTTATTCAAGTTCAGGTTACTGTGACTGTAAAGGAGGTACTGTGGAATCCAAAATTCTAGAAAATATGATAATACTGGATATACATAAACTGTACAAAGGCTTAATTTCGTTAAATCATTACTATTTACAACAAGTCTGCATTTTTCAGAACTGAATAAAAGTACACATTGTTGTTGGTAGAAAGATGCTAAAACATGTTTGGGCATTGATAAAAAAGTTATTTGCTTGATTGGCCGATCCGAATTCCCGTAATTTAAGTCTGCAAACACGGTTGCTGTTAGAACGTAAAATCCAAATTGTGGGTACTAAAATCTGTGTAACAAGCGAGTAGTCTTTTTTAAACATCCCATATTTGCCCAGTAGCGAGCTTTAACATCTCGGCGGGCTCATAATGGTCAGATGATATACACGGCTTCTCTTCATGTACTAATTCGTCAGTTCTAAAGGACGCACATTTCTCTCGAAGTATAAAATACGTAATTAAACGGGAATATAAACGGGAATGTGTAGCGGAATGTACTTTGCTTATCACTACGATTTACCCCTTTTCCTGTTCCAGTCGCGAATGGTTTAAAGGACAGTAGGTGTAAGCTTGAATCTCTCTAATTTTTACTTTCACATTCTTTTCGCGTGATGTAAGTATGAGGAAGCAATGTACTGGGCGAGTGAAATGAATCTGAAATTTACCACAGGTCTCAGTTGTAATCTCATTCAAACGTCTGAAACCGATTTTAAAAATTCAGGCACACAAGACCAAAAAAGGAGAGAATAATTATTGGAATAAAAATTAATTTTTAGTATGATACATTTTTAAACTGCAGTACAAAGTATAGACAATATCTCCCAACCTATACAGTTTCCTAACCCCATAGAGATAGTCGTGAAAATTTGTGGTTGTGAATTTTTAATTTCTTTAAAAATATTTGTAATATTTAAAACAAAAACGTGGGACGAAAACCATACATAATTGACGCATTTTCCAGGAGAAGGATCCATAAGTCCATGCGCCCCTTTTTCGGGAATGTTTTTAAAAATTAATCAGGTTATGCCGAATATTCTACCAAAGTTTTGTTTCATTATCTCAATGTTAGAGACCGGGCCACGGATTTCTTGATGCTTGTACGCGCAACACTTCTCTTTGAGTTTAATACAGCGAGTGCTTACGTGCAGGTCTGCTTACTTGGAGCACAGGCAGTTAGTGTTGTGTTCGCATTACGAAGAACTCGATTTCGCGGTTATGCAACAGTAAATAGTAGTAATGGGTAGGAGAGACGGCAGTTTTATGATAATTGAACAGTATGTACGTTACTGAGGGTTCTCTGATCGTAGGTATTGTTACTGTTACGTTTTAACGTGTTTAGAGGGTTAAAATAACATATGATGAAAGAAATGTTTTCGAATGATAACCCACTAACACTGATCTACGGGAAAAGGGCTTATAAATACTTCTCAGAAATATTATTTTTCACATAGCTTAAAATGTCTAGTACAGGGTGATTCAAAAAGAATACCACAGCTTTAGGAATTTAAAACTCTGCAACGACAAAAGGCAGAGCTAAGCACTATCTGTCGGCGAATTAAGGGAGCTATAAAGTTTCATTTAGTTGTACATTTGTTCGCTTGAGGCGCTGTTGACTAGGCGTCAGCGTCAGTTGATGCTAAGATGGCGACCGCTCAACAGAAAGCTTTCCACACTAACGGGAAAGTCAACCGTCACAATGTCTGTATATGGGGCACTGAGAATCCGCGGGAAACAACTCAGTATGAACGTGACTCGCCTAAGGTGAACGTTTTCTGTGCCATTTCAGCCAATAAAGTTTTTGGTCCCTTTTTCTTCGAAGGTGCTACTGTAACTGGACTACAGTATCTGGAGATGTTAGAGAATTGGCTGTTCCCTCAGCTCGAACAAGAAGCACAACAATTCATATTTCAGCAGGATGGAGCGCCACCACATTGGCACTTATCTGTCTGTAACTACCTGAACGTAAACTACCCGAGGCGATGGATCGGCCGCCAGGCAGCCCGTGACAGAGCACTTCATCACTGGCCTCCAAGAAGCCCTGATCTTACCCCCTGCGATTTTTTCTTATGGGGGTATGTTAAGGATATGGTGTTTCGGCCACCTCTCCCAGCCACCATTGATGATTTGAAACGAGTAATAACAGCAGCTATCCAAACTGTTACGCCTGATATGCTACAGAGAGTGTGGAACGAGTTGGAGTATCGGGTTGATATTGCTCGAGTGTCTGGAGGGGGCCATATTGAACATCTCTGAACTTGTTTTTGAGTGAAAAAAACCTTTTTAAATACTCTTTGTAATGATGTATAACAGAAGGTTATATTATGTTTCTTTCATTAAATACACGTTTTTAAAGTTGTGGTATTCTTTTTGAATCATCCTGTATAATGAAAATACGAGTATTTACATAATATTGGTACATATCCTATTAAAATATACTTGCATATTAGAAACAGGCTGTTATTCAAATATATTAAAAGTAAGTAATAAACTGCCCTAGCTCAAATAACCATTTTTGCCTATGAGGTTTTATTCCGGAAAATGCCTCAATTAATGCATAATAGTTCACCTCCGTACCATTACAATACTAACTAATTGGTGCATTCTTTAATATTATCTACTATGTGCGCCTCAAATTTTACGTTTCAAATTACCGAAGCATTTTCTTGGCTATTAAAAATTCTCAATAACAAATTTTCAGGGATATTTGAACAGAGTTAAGACTCTGTATGAGGTAGAAGAAATTATGTTACACTTTTTAGTCCGATTTAGAAACGTGTTAATTAAAAAGTCATATTTACTTAGAATTCAAAATAAGATGATTTTACAGTAATGCACAACGACTTAGATTTATAAGTGATATACGAAGTGAAAGTGAATACTACCTTCACACACATGCTCGGCAAGCCACTAGTCGGTTCATGGTAGAGAGTACTTTAGGCCGATAGCAACCTTTCTACAGTACTTCCTACTTCAGTTATTTGATTGGGGACCTTCCTTAATTGCAGTTAAATATGAAAACAGGATAAGAATATACACCTGCAACATTAGTGTTAAACCTCTGTAACAGGCCATATTTTTATGAAACTACTCTACGTGTCATATGGAACCAGTAATAGGGAAGATTTTGATTCATTTGGAGAATTATGTGAACGTGCAGTGCAACTGTTGCGATAATCGTACAGAAATTTCTCGAGGGAGATTTTTCTAGACAAAACGGTCAGGTAATAAATGAAAGGAAATCAGAGATGAGCTACTAGGATCGTGGAAGATCGATGTAGTCCTCACGAAATTATGACAAAGGAACTAGGGAAACTTAAACGACAGTCACTGGAAGCTCATTCAGAAGCTTATTTTGTCAACACTATTTTTGATCTCTGCATTTATAGATTTCTGCGGCGGTTACACTTATAATGAACTCACAATTTCATTAAAAACAACTTAGCTGCATTAGATTGAACGACTTTATTCCACATTCATTTTTGGAAACTCGTCATCTTATCAACTATGTCATGCAACACATTGTGCCAGGCAAACTCAAGATCCCAATCATTTTTATAACGAAATATTATGTGTGGAGTACACTTAGCACAACTAGAAGTATAAAAGAAGTCTATTACACAGTAAGACAATGTTCCAAAATAGTAACTTACTGCAAATGGATTCACTGTATACAGTATACAAGAGCAAACGTGACCCGAACAGCATTTCTTGTTGTGATGAATGATCCTATTGTGTAACCATTTCTGATATTTATTGAGTTTTGTGATCATCGGTCTCTTACTCGCCCTAATCACTTCATATATCCATGTGTATGCACTCAGCATACGCTAAAAAGCAGTACATATAAAGCAAGTCGCCGGCTGCGGTGGTCTCGCGGTTCTAGGCGCGCAGTCCGGAACCGTGGGACTGCTACGGTCGCAGGTTCGAATCCTGCCTCGGGCATGGATGTGTGTGATGTCCTTAGGTTAGTTAGGTTTAACTAGTTCTAAGTTCTAGGGGACTAATGACCTCAGCAGTTGAGTCCCATAGTGCTCAGAGCCATTTGAACCATTTTTTGAAGCAAGTCACCTTACAACAATGCTGAAAAACACATAAAACACTACAAATATTTGTCTTCTGTAATACAGATCCCCAGATGATGGACGAACGCCCGAAACCACTCCGCTAAAATAAACACTGCTCGGAAAGCAGCTTACAAAGTTATTATTAAGACATATTTGAGGGATATAGCCGAGGTACGGATGGACTATGTTCTACGTCTATATCTATACTTCTCAAGCACCTTATGGTGTGTGAGGGAGGATACTTTTTGTACCATTTTAACTTACCTTCTCATCTGTTCTAGCCGCGAAGGGACCACAGAAAGAAAGGTATTGCTAAGCCTTCGTGTGATCTCGAACCTTTCTGGTTTCTTTTCATGCTCTTCTCTCAAGATACACGCAGGACGAAGGAAGACTTAGTCTTCCAGGAAAGTACGCCCTCGGAATTATAGGAGTAAAGTACAATGTGTTGCAGCGTTTGCCACTGGAGCTAGCTGAGTACCTCCGTGACGCTATAGCACTTACTAAACAATCCTCATTTGTGGGTAGTTTACATTTCTTGAGAAATCTTCCAGTCAATCTGTTTAGTTCTACCTTACCTCCGATTAGTTTCATACTGGCGTTCCACTTTAAATCGCTCCCCATGCATATGCCTAAATAGACACAACAAAAAATGTCTTGTATCACCTCGGCTCTGAGAGTTCCGGAACCTGTACAGAAAATTGAAATAGAGATCAACATAAACCTCATTTCCACCCTTCTTATTGCTCATGAAAACCACACATTACATGTTGTCGTGCGGTTCTAGGCGCTACAGTCTGGAACCGAGCGACCACTACGGTCGCAGGTTCGAATCCTGCCTCGGGCATGGATGTGTGTGATGTCCATATGTTAGTTAGGTTTAATTAGTTCTAAGTTCTAGGCGACTGATGACCTCAGAAGTTAAGTCGCATAGTGCTCAGAGCCATGTTCAAAAACATGTTGTCCCACCATACAGCGAGACTTCCAGACTGGTCCAGATAGCTGTACACACGGGTACCTCTAATACCCAGTAGCACGTCCTCTTGTATTTACGCATGCCTGTATTCCTCGTGGTATACTATCCACAAGTTCATCAAGGCACTGTTGGTCCAGATTGTCCCACTCCTCAACGGCGATGTGGCGTAGATCCTCCAGATGGTTGGTCGGTCACGTCGTCCATAAACAGTTCTTTTCAATCTACCCCAGGCATGTTTCGATATGGTTCATGTCTGGAGAACATGCTGGCCACTCTAGTCGGGCGATATCGTTATCCTGAAGGAAGTCATTCACAAGATGTGCACGGTGGAGGCGCGAATTGTCGTCCATGAAGAAGAATGCCTCGCCAAAATAATGCCGATATGGTTGTACTATCGGTCGGAGGGTAGCATTCACGTATCATACAGCCGTTACGGCGCCTTCCATTACCACCAGCGGTGTATGTCGGCCCCACATAATGCCACTCCAAAATTGCAGGGAACCTCCACCTTGCTCCACTCGCTGGACAGTGTGTCTAAGGCGTTCAACCGGACTGAGTTGCCTCCAAACATATCTCCGACACTGTCTGGTTGAAGGCATATGCGACACTCATCGGTGAAGAGAACGTGATGTCAATCCTGAGCGGTCCATTCGGGGTGTTGTTGGGCCCATCTATACCGCGCTGCATGGCATTGTGGTTGCAAAGATGGACCTCGCCATGGACATCGGGAGTGAAGTTGCGCATCATGCAGCCTATTGCGCACAGTTTGAATCGTTACACGACGTCCTTTGGCTGCACGAAAAGCATTACTCAAGATGGTGGCGTTGCTGCCAGGGTTCCTCCGAGCCAAAATCCGTAGGTAGCGGTCATCCACTGCAGTAGTAGCCCTTGGGCGGCCTGAGCGAGGCATGTCACCGACAGTCCCAGTCTCTCTGATTCTCCTCAATGTCACAAGAACATCGCTTTGGTTCACTCCGAGATACCTGTTCTGCTTCATATCGGCCCACAAAGGCCATCTAAGCTACTGCGCATGCGCACCACGTGAAATTTTGAAGCCGGCCGGAGTGGCCGCGCGGTTATAGGCGCTACAGTCTGGAGCTGCGCGACCGCTCCGGTCGCAGGTTCGAATCCTGCCTCGGGCATGGCTGTGTGTGATGTCCTTAGGTTAGTTATGTTTAAGTAGTTTTTAGTTCTAGGGGACTGATAACCTCAGAAGTTAAGTCCCATAGTGCTCAGAGCCATTTTTGAAATTTTGAATATCCTCTTGCTCTCATGCGGCTCCAGCTTAGTCGGTCTTAGCCATTTGAAGTGCATTCCTTTTTCTAACTAAAATCGTCCTTGAATATTAAACACAACTTCTTACGCTTACAGTTTCGACACTGGTGCTGAAGTAATCTTTACCCCGAAATGTTTTGAATTTTAAAGCGTAAAATTAACAATTTAACCGTGTTGTTCTGGCCTTCTTATTTCAAGACTGCTGTGCTAGTAAGGTTAAGTTGCTAAAATCCGTGAAGTTTTTAGTTAAAATTGACATAAACGTCAAATTTATTATTTGCAAGTGGAACAACAAGGTGTGCTGTTATCCATGTGCAATTTTAGCAAGGAAAAGACAGGAACATGAAGCAACTAAGACTACGTCGGTCACGTAAGAGGGGTAGAGGCTATTCAAAATCTCATGTGACGCGCATGCGCTGTAACGTAGATGACTTTTTTGGGTTAATCTGATGGTTCAAATGGCTCTGAGCACTATGGGACTTAACATGTATGGTCATCAGTCCCCTAGAACTTAGAACTACTTAAACCTAACAAACCTAAGGACATCACACAACACCCAGTCATCACGAGGCAGAGAAAATCCCTGACCCCGCCGGGAATCGAACCGGTTAATCTGAGATCGTTTCCTTGCTTGATAGATCACACGTGTCTTATGTCAAATTGTTCATCTAGATTTCCGTTGTAC